>NC_141013.1:17843267-19043267 GCF_052327205.1 Somniosus microcephalus
AAATCAATAATGTTATATCTAAGTAAAATACACATACTATATATAGAGTACGCAGCACCTTAATTATTATTATTACATAGTGCTTGTACAATATTTTATGCCACAAATGATTTTAAGTGAATGTCATAATGATACTATCCACTCATTTTTAAACCTATAAAAATCTAACAGTCAATACAAGCCCAGATTGGACAATGCATTCAGATCACCGCTTTCAGCTGTGGCTCAGTGCGTAACACACTCGCCTTTGAGTCAGAAGGATGTGGGTTCAAAGTCCCACTCCAGAGGCTTGAGCAGAAAAATCTAGGCTGACACTCCAGTGCAGTACTGACGGAGTGCTGCACTGTTGGAGGTGCCGTCTTTCAGATGAGACGTTAAACTGAGGCCCCGTCTGCCCTCTCGGGTGGAGGTAAAAGATCCCATGGCACTATTTTGAAGAAGAGCAGAGGAGTTCTCCCCAGTGTCCTGGCCAATATTTATCCCTCAATCAACATCACAAGAAAACAGATTATCTGTTTGTTATCACATTGCTGTTTGTGGGAGCTTGCTGTGTGCAAATTGGCTGTCACGTTTCCTACATTACAACAGTGACCACACTCCAAAAGTACTTCATTGGTTGTAAAGTGCTTTGGGACAGCCTGAGGTCATGAAAGGCGCTATATAAATGCAAGTCTTTCTTTCCTTTCCCTGTGCTTTTTAATGATGTGGTGAAAAAAAGCTATCAAACTAACAGAACTATTATGACTGCCACACACCTTTGCTTATCTAAGCTCCACATTCTGATGATACTGTCCTTTAGTATTTTCAGGTTTACTGTTGGAAAAGTTCTTGATCAGGCTACCTCGATTAAAAACTGACATTCTTTTGAAAAAAGAAAATTCTCCCCTTCTTCCATTTTGTTTCCCTCCTGCTCTGAAGGCGCTGACCCTTTCTGGGGGACATCAGGAGCTCTCCTGTACCTTGCTCAAGTAACCAGTCTTCACGAGTCAAGCTGAGTGTCAGCAAACTGTTTGAACATAAGAACATAAGAAATAGGAGCAGGAATAGGCCACTTGGCCCCTCGAGCCTGCTCCGCCATTCAATAAGATCATGGCTGATCTTGGGCTCAAAGCCACTTACTTCCCTGCCTGCTCCCCATAACCCTTCACTGCCTTATCTTGCAAAAATCTATCTCCACCTTAAGTGTATTTAAATGACCCAGCCTCCATGGCTCTCTGGGGCAGAGAATTCCACAGATTTACGACCCTCTGAGAGAAGAAATTCCTCCTCATCTCAGAAGGTTGTCACAGCTGAGCTTGATGTGTCAGTCACACGCTCGCACTTTCCAACAAGAGTCACTGGGTAATAATCAGAAATGTGGACACTGGCCTCCCCCTAGAGATGCTGAGGACAACTGTAGTGTCCATGTGACTGCCTTGCTCAAAATAAGAAAATATTTAACAGCATTAAAGGAGGTCAGTTAACAACTGCAATCGAGGATCAATTCATCAGTCTAAAGATATGAAGAAACAACAAATCACAGTTTTTAAGTACGGTCTTTATTTCTATTGACATGTTTGTTTTCTTTAGGTCAAGAATTCAAAAAGCATAGAGCAGATTTCCTATTGAACATTTTTTATATTGAACAACACCATTTGACAGACTGAGGAAGTATTAAAATAAATCTATGTGGTGAACTTAAGTCCATGAGTCGCTATAAATGTTTATACAAGTAGATTGCAGGGAGAGACAAACGAATTCATAATAGTACATGATAAATATGTTTAAAATACGCTGTATGAAATGCACATCAAATGCAAATAAACAGGTCTGACTCGTGTGCTTGAGGTCTGGTAGATCCAGAAGGAAGAAATGAGCCTCCAGTGGGACACCAGAGTCTTGAATATTAATTGTTCCTATGAAATTCCATTAAAATGAATGGATTAATGTTTCTTAAAATAAGGGTCAAGGGAATGTTATACAAACATATTAAATGTTAATAATGCGGCAATATTTGAAGAGCCTAATTTCAACCTCTTCACATTTGAGTATGTCCAAGATTATTACCAACCACTGCTCCTGAGAAAGTAAGTACACATTCCCAATTCTCATGTATAAAATAGGATGGCAAACTCAATAAATAATATCGGAATCATTTCTTAGATATAGGCCTACATTGTACAAATCTTGTGCATTCTATTCTTCTTAGCAACCATAGATCACCAATGTGACAACACAGGATACAGTAGTGTAGTGGTTATGTTACCAGATTAGTAATCCAGAGGCCTGGCCTAATAATCCAGACAATTTTAGCTCAAATCCCACTATGGGAATTTGAATTCAGTTTTTTTTAAATGTGGAATTAGTAAAAGTGACCATGAAGCTGTTGGACTGTCATAAAAACCCAACTGGTTCACAGATGTCCTTTAGGGAAGGAAACCTGCCGTCCTTACCCGGTCTGGCCTGTATGTGACTCCAGTCGCACACCAACATGGTTGACTCTTAACTGCCCTCTGAAGTGGCCTAGCAAGCCCCTCAGTTATATCATAGAAACATAGAAACATAGAAGATAGGAGCAGGAGTAGGCCATTCGGCCCTTCGAGTCTGCTCCGCCATTCAATGAGATCATGGCTGATCATCCAAATTCAGTACCCTGTCCCTGCCTTCTCCCCATATCCCTTGATCCCTCCCTTTAGCCTTAAGAAATATATCCAACTCCTTCTTGAATATATTTAATGAACTGGCCTCCACCACCCTCTGTGGCAGAGAATTCCACAGGTTCACCACTCTCTGGGTGAAGAAATTCCTCCTCATTTCAGTCCTAAATGGCTTACCCCTTATCCTTAGACTATGACCCCTGGTTCTGGACTCCCCGGCCATCGGAAACATCCTTCTTGCATCTAGTCTGTCCAGGCCTGACAGAATTTTATAGGTTTCGATGAGATCCCCTCTCAATCTTCTAAACTCCAGTGAGTATAAGCCCAATCGACCACAATCTCTCCTCATACGATTCAAGAAGGCGGCTCACCTCTCAGGGCAACAAAGGATGGACAGTACATGCTGCCTCGTCAGCGACGTCCACATCCCAAGAATGAATTTTTAAAAAACTTTCAACATTTACCTTTACACCCTTCATGAGTGCTTTGCTTTTATCCAGCGTTCTATAGTGATTCGTAATTATTGTTTGACCTTCAATAATGACCAGCTGAGGACTGACATGGGAAAGAGCAGCACAGATAAAAGCATAAATAGCAGAATGTGGTGCATATTAACCTTGGCATGTGTGAGTCAACAGTTTCTCCGATGGCAGAACATAATGGGCTTTGAGTTCCGAATAGAAGAAGTAAGATTGGCTTCCAGTCAGGAGCTTGGGTCTGACGGGAACTGTAAAAGTAAATGATACGGGATGACTTTTTTTTTTAAGTGGGGGTATGGGGGCGGTGACAGTGGTGAATGGAAGGGGAGGGATGCCATAGCCGAAAGCTCGTCAGTGAAATTAGCTTGTTGACAAAAAGAATAGTTAGGATTCAAATAGAACAGCAGGGATCACCTGGGTTGAAGGTTGCCTGAATATAGCATTTCATTAGAAAAGACAGAAACGTTACTGATGTGTTGAGGGAAGATGCAGCATTTGAAAGAAGGGGGTGTCATTTTCACTTTGGGTGATGGTGTAAAATGGGCAATATCAAACAAACCCCCCCCCCCACCCCCCATTATACCCCAGGCTCGAACTTCCTTTCCATTGAAGTCAATGGAAGGGAAAATTGAGTGGGGGCTATAATGGGTGGCCAATTCGATATCGCCCATTTTATACCATCGCCCAAAGATAAAATTACCCCCAAGGTGTCTTTGTTCAAAATAATATCACCAGAATTACATTAGGACTTTCAGATTCTTCAGGGAGCAGGAATGTTAAGAACATAAGAAATAGGAGCAGGAGTAGGCCGTTCGGCCCTTCGAGCCTGCTCCGCCATTCAATAAGATCATGGCTGACCTTTTAGCTCAACTCCACCTTCTCGCACTATCCCCATGCCCCTTGGTCCCCAAAAATCTATTGATCTCTGTCTTGAATATAATCAATGACTGAGCATCCACAGCTCTCTGAGGTAGAGAATTCCAAAGATTCACTACCCTCTGAGTGGAGAATATTGAGTTAAAACAGCCACTTGAAAATTTCTCTTTCAACAGTTCTAATGAATAGTTTGTGTCAATCAAATGAGTGTTGAGATTCAAAGAAACTCGGTTAAAATGTGGCGGTTTGTAATAACACACTGTATGTTAGGGTCCAGCCTCGGAGTCCTTAATGTAATTTAATTCTTTAATTCCACATTATCAGGATTCGGACTTTGAGCTTGTAATTATTTCCTAACTGGTCGTGTTTTTAATGGCAGGTGTCCACTGTAGTTCAGCCTCTTGATACAACCCTGTTGTTTTAATATGTCCAGCTATTTGTCTAATGTCTCATTGCATCGTTTCAATGCAGGCATCTCATTGCTTCATGAGAATTGCAAGCCAACCACATTCTAAGAATAATCACAACTCCAGCACAAACATAAATATTACTGCCCCGCATTCCCATAGCAAAATAAGCCTGGGGCATCTGTGTACTTTTTAAAATGAATCCACACTTTTTGATGTTGTTGGCTGCTTAGCTATTGTACGAAGCTAAAGATTTAGGAGTCTTTGCTACGTCATTAGCGTTAGAAATGTTACAGTTCTAAAGCTTGACCCTTTCTGTGGGCTGCAGTAAACGACACGTTACATTCTGTTCAACTTTTTGTATGCCCTGGCACTTGGCGCTGTCTGATTACTTTTTTTTTCAAATCTCTTTCTGTTTTTAAAAACTGGTGGATTCCTCAGTAACTTGTAAATTACCCAGCCCGATCAATAAGGACAATGAATTTTAACTTTCCTGGAGAATCTGACAGTCCTGTGGTAACCAGGTGCCAACTATGTGTGGCTCCTTAAAAATATATGCCATACTACCCCAATCCAACAGAACCTAGGTCAAGGCTAGGCCTGCAGCTGTGCTCTTGTTTCTTACCCTGTTTCCAAAGCTAAGCACAGCAAGGGGGCAGGTCTCTTACCCATCCAGTCGTAGCCAGAGAATCCCCTGCAATGGCTTCTTTTCCCATTACCTCCAGAGTACCCCAGGGATCTATCCTTGGCCTCCTCCTATTCCTACATGCTGCCCCTCACTGACATCATCTGAAGATACAACGTCAGGTTCCACATGTATGTTGATGACACCCAGCTCTCCCTCACCACCGCCTCTCTCGACCCCCCCACTGCCTGTGTGTTGTCAGACTGATTGTCCGATTTCCAGTCCTGGATGAGCTGCAATTTCCTCTAGTTAAACACACCTTTTAATAAACATTTGTTAACTGAACTAGATTTTTTTTCCATACTAAACGAGCAGGACAAATACAGAGAGCAGATTGGTGAGTACTGCTGTGTTTCAAATAGTGGATAAATTCCATTACCTATTAAAAGTGAACTCACTTTGTACAGATATATAATGTGCTTTCAATAAGGGCAGATCCATTTGTTAAAGTCTCCATAAAGGATAAAAATAAATAAATGCCACATCTAGGAGGGTTAGGGTTAGACTACTTGTATGTGCAATACCAAAACCAAAGGAGGTAGATTAGAGCCCTAGAAGCTATTTCTATTATCCGGAGCGCGCCATAAGCTCCTCCAGTGCCTTTTCCCGATGGTTGTTATAGATGAGAAGAACTTCCTTGATATCTTCATGCTGAAAGCCCATCTCATCGAACTGTGTCATCAGGGTCAAGAATTCTGCTGCCTGCGTGCAGAAGGTGCAAGAAAGGAACAAGGAGTTAGTCAGGTTTGGCAGCAAACAAAAGCAACTCCGATTATCAGCTTTGGACATCTTTGGAGAACATGGTCATGAAATCCAGACAAAGAGTAACTGTGCTGCTATCACACAATCTAAACTGAGAACAGAAGGGACCGCAGGGAAACATCCTGTTTGGTTTTATGGAGAGTTTAGAGCTTTCAAATTATCTTAGATCTCATAACTCTGCACCCTATGGCATTAGGAAAGGACCTGGTTACAGAAATTTCACCAGCATTTGTAATTTATAAGCAAGTCAAGTTTACATGGCTCTCCAGCTTAATTTTTAAATTCTGCAGAATGAGCACAAATGAAACGTTTGCAACGACTTGCTTACATTTTGCTGTCCCACATTTAGCTTTCAGAGAAAGACAGATGCCTCATAATTAGGCACTTCAAATATCAGCAGGTGAGCACTCATCGATTATCCTTCGTCCGAAGCATTTAAGTAACAGAAGAATTTCACCCAATTGTATTTGAATATTTGCATGTGAATGTCTAAGAGCCTAATTTAAAGGTCAGAGACCTAGCGCATAATTAAGATAGATCAGCAGGATACAACATGATGCAACAAGTGAAAGGCAGAGTGGAAGAGGGCATGAGAGACAGAGACCAAGACATAAGTGACTGAATTTTCCTTCGCAATGCCACTCAAAATCTAAGTAGGCTCAGGTCTTTAGGGCTATCAATTGATAAACTGCAATCAATAAACTGTTCTTTTTGAAGGTCTGATTCTTAATCTTAATTACTACTCTGTTCTTGAAAGGTAGAATCAACTGCACAATATCATCAAGGTGATGCTAATCAACTCAATGCAAGTATGTACCAGGATCCTTAGACTGAACATATTACATTCTTTTGATAAAAAATAAATAAGCCCTGTGGGATTAAAAGAGTCATTTTAAACAATACTGCTGCAAGAGTAGAAGTTATTGTTACTGATGTTAATAGAAAAATGCATAACATGTTCATATCTTTCTCTGCTATTTTAGTAGAAGTGTTAACCCATTTGAACTAAATAGTTAATGTTTGGTTCGTCACATTCTTACCTCTGAGTTAGAAGGCTTTAGATTCAAACCTCACTGTGGGCTTGGCCAATAATCTAGGCTATCACTTCAGTGCAATGGTGAGGGAGTGCTGCATTGTTGTGCCAGTGTGGTTCACTGGTAGCACTCACACCTCTGGGTTAGAAGATCATGGGTTCAAGCTGCACTCCAGCACATAAGCTAAGCTGACAGTGCCCAGACATGGGTACGTTAGCACACTGGTTAATGAATTCAATAAAATCTGGAATAAAAAGCTAGTATCTGACGTAAGAAAACTACTAGGCACTTGGTCTGAGTATTAAACAAGGCTTTAATCAACTGTTTTTCAACATGGCGATCTAGTTGTGTCCTTCACTAGTTCCTGTTAAAGAATGTCCTGAGCAAGCTGGGCCCATGCCCGAGTATTTATACTCTCCCTGAACAGCGCCACCAGCAGGCCACCCAGTATCATTTCATAAGTCATTTCCACATGAATGACAAGATTCATGTCAGTATCAATAATGATAACCATGAACACTACCGGATTGTTGTAAAAACCCATCTGCCATCTGGTCTGGCCTATATGTGACTCCAGACCCACAGCAATGTGGTTGACTCTTAACGTCAACGATGCTGTATTTCAGGTGGATGTAAATGTTCCCATGGCACTATTTGAGGAATAGGAGGGAGTTCTTCTGATGTCCTGGCCAACATTTCTCCCTCAACCAACAGATTGGTCTGGCCAGTCTTTCATTTGGGAACTTGCTGTTTGAATATTGGCAGCAACATTTGCCTGCATAACAACAGTGACTGCACTTCAAAAGCAATCCATCAGTTATGTTTCTATGTTTCTATGTAAAACAATTAGGAATTTCCTTATTTCTATTGCCATCAGACATTTCTAGATTTAGATTATTCAACAGGATATGGATAAAAGATTTGATAATTTACATTTTCAAATACGATATATGTAAGACAGGATAAGAAAAAAAGGATAGTGCTACTTTTGAAATACAGAATATTAAAGAGCCTCAGACCTTTGCCTCTGAATTCTGAAAGATCTCCATGGCTTCTTCCACTAGCTGCTCCTTATAGCCCTCCTTACAGAGACGGTCCCAGGCACTCAGGTACTTGAGGATCTGATATAAAAATGCTAGACAATTAAAGAGTAAAAGGATCAACAGAAAACTACCCCTAACATTACTTTTCAGGCAGGACTGCAAACATCACACCACAGAAAGGTTGTGAACATTGGTGATTATTGATATTTAATAACATCAGTGTAACAGCCACAAAAAATGTGTCCTCTCAATCTGTCTGATCTATCTCATTGTTCATTTCTCAAAACATTTCAGGCATTTTACTACATAGATTATAAGAAAAGAACTGGAAGCAAAATGAAAACCATTTAATGTTAGCTCAAATTATTAAATTCACCCTTTCCCCTCCCTCCCAGAACCACGATAGGGTTCCCCTTGTCCTCACTTTTCACCCCACCAGCCTCCACATGCAACGGATCATCCTCTGCCATTTCTGCCACCTCCAACGTGATCCCACCACCAAACACATCTTCCCCTCACCTCCCCTTTCAGCATTCCGAAGGGACCGCTCCCTCCGCGACACCCTGGTCCACTCCTCAATCACCCCCAACAGCCCTTCTCCTTCACCTGGCACCTTCCCGTGCAAGCGCAGGAGATGCAACACATGCCCTTTTACCTCCTCCCTTCCCACTGTCCAGGGTCCCAAACACCCCTTCCAGGTGAAACAGCGATTTACTTGTACTTCTTGCAATTTAATATACTGTATTCGCTGCTCACGATGCGGTCTCCTCTACATTGGGGAGACCAAACGCAGATTGGGCGACCGTTTTGCGGAACACCTCCGTTCAGTCCGTAAGGGTGACCCTGAGCTTCCGGTCGCCTGTCACTTTAATTCTCCACTTCACTCTCACTCTGATCTCTCTGTCCTCGGCCTATTACATTGTTCTAATGAAGCTCAACGTAAGCTCGAGGAACAGTACCTCATCTTTCGATTAGGCACTTTACAGCCTTCCAGACTCAACATAGAGTTCAACAATTTCAGATACAGGAAACTCTCTTTTTACCGGCACTTAAATAACTGGAAATCTCTTTTAACCGGCAAAATTCAGGAGTAGGTTTAGGTAAGTTTTACTTCATATTAGTGGCCGTGTAACCGGGGTTCCTGATCTGTGGCCGTGTAACCGGGGTTCCTGCACCTGTTGCCATGCAACAGGGACACCTGGATCTGTGGCTGTGTACGGGGCTCTCGTACCTTGGTAAGTATACCTCTCTGTAATCCGGACTTTTTGATCAACCGGCACCACGCCGGTCCCGTCGGTGCCGGATAAAAAACAGTTTCCTGTAATAATCCCTGCCCCCATTTTTCATGCAGTATGATTTTGCCATTCCCATTTGCAACATTTTCACAGCATGTTCTTTCAATTCCTTCCTCCCCTCCTAAACCCCCTCCCCCTGTCTCTGCACCTGCTTAATATCTGTTACATCTCCAGCTTTTTCCAGTTCTGATGAAGGGTCCCAGACCTGAAACGTTAACCCTGTTTCTCTCTCCACGGATGCTGCCTGGCCTGCTGAGTGTTTCCAGCATTTTCTGTTGTTATTTTAGATTTCCAGCATCCGCAGTATTTTGCTATTATATTATTAAATTAAGTTCTACTTATCTGAGACTTACTTTCATTTAATTATTCCAGTCTTACAATTATTTTAATATATATCTATATCTATATCTCAGCCTCAGTGAAATGTCTAGCCACAAAACCACTTCTACTAAATTCCAAGAATACTATGATACATTGAGAGGAGTTTTAGAACAGCTTTGTAATGAGCTGAATCTCAAATTCCTTGCACTGTAGCTACAAATAGTGATTTTTTTTCTAACACGATTAAAGATTTAGGGGGAGAAATTGGGTACCTTTGCGCCTCCCGCTATGGCCTCCAGGTGGCAATAATGGGGCGGTAATCACTTACCGACCAGGCGCGGCGAGAAGATCGACTCTCGCAATATTCGGCGGGAGGTTTGCGGCGACGCTATGGCGTTGCGCCCCGATCTCCATCGCCCAGAGATCGTGACATCATCGCCGTGCACATCGTCCCGGACCCGAACTTCAGTTCCGCCCCCTGCAGCATCGCCGGGTGAAAACACTGGAAGCTGCAGCAGGCGTTCATCAGGAGGCCGGGCACTTCGGGGGCGATACTTAAAGGTGAGGTGGCCGAGTTAAGAAATAAAAAATCTGAAATGGCGTTTCTGTTTTTTTTTTCAGTTTTCTTCTCCAGTGCTCGATCAGCCCGGCACTCTGCTGCAGTGCATCGGACTGATCGGGCCGGATTGCGGCTGCCGTCGGGGACCAGGTAAGTTTTGCCCTTGCAGAGCCTGCAGCGATGGCCCTTCCCTTTAAGGGAGGGAAGGAGCCTTCCAACGCGCAGCGCTGCACGGCCCAGTGTACAGCGCTGCTCACCCACTGCCCCGCCTGCTGCACTCCAGGAAAGAAGTGGAACACTTGATTTAGTGCTCCACTTTCTTCCTGGAGCGCAAAACCGAATTTTTTTAAAGTTGAAAGACATTAATGCCTGGCGCTAATTTTTTCAACCTTTAAAAGTTAGCGCCCCAAACGGGGCTATAATGAATTTCTCCCCCTTATATTTTAGTGTTTATCAAAGTGAGGCCTGCAGGACAATAACTTCAGAACTGGGTTTCTAATAAAAGTTACACAATATAAAAATACAGAGTTCCTGTTTAATCAGCAGGGTGAGTGTCACTCACAGTATAACTGTGCAGAGCCTTTGTTTATTCAGCAGGTAAGTGTTACTGTGTAACTATAGAGCCTTTGGTTGTTCAGCAGGTAAGTGGCACACACCATATAATGTGTAGAGCCTATGTTTATTCAGGAAGGTAACAGTTACTCACTGTCCAACTGTGTGGACCCTCTGCTTAATCAACAGGGTAAGGACTATTCACTGTATAAATGCAGAGGATCTGTATGACTGTGTGGATCCCTCCTTTATTCAGCGGTGTAAAGGTTACAGTCTGTATGACTGACAGAGATTATCAACAAAGTAAAACTGAATAAGAGAAGAATCATGACCTCTGAACTTCTTTTTAGGCTATCAATAGATTGTTTTCTTCTTTCAAAATTAATACCAACTAAAAAACTATTTTGATAGCCTTTTGTCATCAGCAATTTGAAATGCCTCGTCAGTGGAGTCTGGGTCAGATGCAAAGAGCAAGTCTGGGGACTGGTGGCAGCTGCAAACAGTGCAGCTCATCAATAGAAAACAACCCCGAACAACTGAGTGTCTTTCAAAACATTCACACTTAGAATGTCAAGAATTTCTAGAGCTGAATATTAAAAGGTACAAAAAAAACCAACATTGATGGAACCAAAAAAATGTTTCCAGCTCAGCTTTTCTCATTAGTTTGGTTTCACTGTGGAATTAGTTGAGCAGGAACGAAATAGCAGCAGCCCAAGTGACTATTCCCAGGATATTTTAGCATGTTTAATGCAGAACGATTCCCAGTTTTCTATTCCGCCAGGATTTACTGTAAAAAATAATGGCGCGGTTAATGGCGTTCACCGTTATTTATCCGCAAACCGGACAACAACTTCAGGCGAGCACAGATGCACAGTTAAATGCAGAAGTCTATAAGCTGCTGTCCATAAGCTGCGCGAAAACAGCATCTGGCCACCTGGCTCCCCATTCAAATGTATTGAACGGCGTGACGTTCCTGTACTTGTGTCATTGATATGGACTAAACTCACCACAGAAAGTTAGGGCTTGTCCATTTCAGTCTAAATACCTTTTTAATGGTGTGATAAGTCTTTATTACTGCTAAACAACCTCTCTGGCACTGAAAATTGACTTTTACAAGTGTGGAGTCTCATTCCTTCAGATTTAATTATTGTTGGAGATTTTTTTTAAATGTAATTACTTTTTTTGTTACTTTTCCTTTCTGTCTCTTTTCTCGCTCTCTCTTAACCCAATCTTTCTTTCCCTCTCTTTATTTTGCTTACTTTATCTGATTTGACATTGAGTTCACTATTCTAACTTCCACTTCCTGGATCAGACTCTGCACTGTTTAGTAATGGTTCTTCAATCTGATTGGTTAAGGAGACATACAGTTGCTTGTCCTGTTCTCACAGGTCCCAGATCCCCTGTAGAGGGTGCCGTGCTGTTTGGCTCTCTCACTTACAGCAACTTCCAGTGCAAAAGATCATAAAAATTAAATGGGCAAGGGCAAGTCTAAGAATAGCAGGCGTGTTCATTCTCCAGATACAGTCAATTCTGACCCATTAAGTACAGTACATTATTGCCAACAATCGATGCTTTTAAAGCTAAAGGGCTTTCTTTGGTTTGCTTTAGTGATACTGCCAAACTATCAAATATCAAACCAAGACTACATCTAGAATTCCTTTCACAGCATTTGCTTTAAAGGAAAAGAATGGAGCTTATTAATACAAAGCATTTTTATATGGTTCCTGGAATATTTCTTAAAACAATCCATGTGGTGTTGCCATTTACATGTTCTGGCAGCAAATATTTATAGTGTACTGGTTGTCCTTAAATTTGAAATTTAACCTGCACATGTCAAGAAGAGATTGTCCAGAATCGGTTTGAGTTACATTGATTCCCTGGGTATTTGTTGTGATTAGATTTTTACTTTTAGACCGTCTGTTTCCACTGAACTTATACCGGGAGGACACAAACGCTCTGTGCTCAGGAGGAGGACAGAGAGGTGGGTGCAGGTGCCCCCTACATTGTTTGCTCCTACAACCAGGAAGGTGAATTGGCTATTGGCACTGGTGGCTTTGGACACCTGAAATTCTTCTTGAATCAACAGGGATGGACAGCCCTGGTCACCAACCACTCTGCTTCCTCCGTTATCTAGGAGGAGTAAATAGACCTGTTCACTGATATCTCTAAGCACCCTGCTTCCTCCTCCTCAAGAGGAGGTAGGCCAGGTCACTGATGTCTCTTTCAGGGTAGGATGGCCCTGGATACCCTGATTCTCCCTTTCAAGCAAGAGGACTGGGTGGTCAGTGATACCCCAGCCACTCGGTTTCCTTTTCCTTTGGGTGAATGGAAAGGTCTCCAACTAACTGCTTCTTCAGCTGAGGACCATGATTTGTCAGTGCCAAGATTTTTCAGAGCTGTCGGCAATGCTGCTCTGCAGTTGGTCATTTGGAGGCAACATTTTGCAGAGGGGCTGGTTTAGTCAGCTTTACCTCTTGTCTGACATGGCCTGTTGTAATGAAGGACTGAATTTAGTGACCCTCTAGAAAACTGTCAAATGTCACCTACTTGAGGGTGTACAAGTCTCAATGTCAGTGGAGGCTGGATTTCAGATTCAGAATCTCTGATGGGAGCTCACTTCTTGACCAACTTGCTCATCCGTGAGAGTGGCTGCCTTCCCCAACTTGAAGCTACTCTAGACTTCTTTCTTTGTTTATATAACTATTCGAAATGTTGCACATTCAGAAAGGAAAAACTAAAAAATGCTCTGCTTCAAAAAAACATAAATCTCGATGTGATATTGTGAAAACATTTGAAGAGGTCTCACCATCTCTGGCCCTGCGGGAGTTAACTGTTATATCACACACCTGTTTTGTGCTTTGTTGTCCAACATTCTGGATCGCCCAAATCACTCTGCTTATTGGATATCCCTGCTGCATAACCGGCTGAATGAGGTCCTGCTCTTTTTGACTCAGTGCCAAAAGTAGGTCAGCAGTCGAATCTGGGAGAGATTTGTGGGAACTTGAAGGTCTTGGAGTTGACGGAGGCGCCGGAAGGCAGGAATAGGGACTGGGGGGCTGCGAAAGAACAAACAAACATTCAGAACACAAGCAAGAAAAACATCTCGGGCACGCAGTTATATATCAGCGCACTACACACACTGAACCTTCAGATCTATAAAAGAATTGTGTTTGTTTTTATCAAGGAAAGGATTTGTTTATTCTTCTTCTTTCGTTTCACATTTAGCTGTTCCGAGTGCCCCGAGATAACGTCACATCCAACAGTTGCACAATTACTTATCCTTTAATTTTGGGATATCAAGACCATCATTATAAAACCTACTCACAATCTGCATTTGATTAGAATGATATGATTTTTAAAGTTAGAGGAGTCCATTAAAAGAATATCAAATTATCCTTGTGGCTTGGCTCAGTTCACAGTATTTTACAATTTTGAAACACAATCCTCGTTTCTTGCTGCAGTCCCTGCAGGAAAATCTCAAGTGCAGACAGTAAAAGCTCGGAGATAATACAATATTTAATACATGTGCTTCCTCCCTAGGTGTTGCACCTCTGCACAGTTGTTTAAAACACCACTGAACAAGTTGTTAATATTTGATAAACATTTGATTTGCCCTGGGGGAGCTCGTTTCATGTCCTCTTCTGCATTGCCTGAGATTTGGACACTGTCAGACAAGGTGGGAATGGCATGTGCCAATGCTTTTGTTTTATTTAACAAAAGAGCTTCATGACTTATCGCCATCTCCTGGACAAGCAGGATTTTTCAAAGATGGTTTGCCATCTTTTCCCTATCTTAGTCCTCCTGATTGACCTGCGGTACTGTTTGAGAGTCATAGCCTGCAAGTAAAAATGGAATTTAGGCCTTATTGCTGTTTGTTTACATCTTGCAGACTGGATCAATGTCCAGCACTAATGTCTACTGCATATGTGCTTAAAAAATAATTAGGTCAATTATTAAGGGGTGTGTGACCCCATGAAAAGTGGCCATTACTACTTTCCACCATAAGTCATGTATTAAAAATGACAAGTAGTAAGAACTCTTTGAATTAGGGTTTAATAGTTCCCACTCAATCAGAACATTGCAGGGTTTAAAAGGAAATGATTCTCAGTGAGTATTAGGTATTTAATGCAACCCATTATTTAAATTAGCTGTAACATATTGGCCCAGTAATTCAGGTCCCAATGCGTGAGTAAGCACCGTGTACTCACGCGTGGGCCCGATGGAAGTGCCGGTTTTCAGCATGCACAGCGCATGCGCGGAAAACCGGCATTTCCTTTCCTCTGAACCAAGAGGTTCAGAGGTGGAACGCGTGCGCGCAGGAGTCTGCGCATGCACGCTGAAATTCCTTTTTTTTTACAGGGTTGCCCGTGTGATAAAGCCTCCAGTTTTTACGTGAGAAAAAAGCAGACGTAAGTACTTCGTTTTAAAAAGTAAGTGGTCTATCAATTAAAGTTAGAATTTTTTTTCCACAGGTTTATTATTTTTAAAGACTTTACAGTAAGGTAAGTGTATTTTTAGACCCGATTTGTTAAAAAATTATTTTTTTCAAAAATTGGAATAATTGTTTAAATTAGTTTTTTACAGTTATTAATAGTTAATTTAATTAGTGGGATGTTTTTTAACTTTTATTTGAAGTTTAAGTACTGTTTTGGGCACCCGGAGTTTTCATGAGTTTGACAGTTCTTACTATCAAACTCATGAATGAACTTTTGCAACCTCCGATTGGTTGCCCAGTGCTCACGTGAACCCAGCCGGCTCATCGAACTAACTACGCTGCTGGATCACGCAAGCACAGCGCGCCGGGAGCTAAACCGGGCCACTGACAGGAAATCCACGCAGGGCCAGGCTTCAACTGTCGGCGCGCTATGTAAGTGTAGGTCGGGGGCTTGCACCCGCGGGAAGCCCCCGACACCAATTTCTGGGCCAGTATAATTCTACAAGATGCACTGCAGCAACTCGCCATGGCTTCTTCGGCAGCACCTCCCAAATCCTCGACCTCTTCCACCTAGAAGGACAAGGGCAGCAGGCGCATGGGAACACCACCACCTCCAAGTTCCCCTCCAAGTTCCCCTCCAAGTCACACACCATCCTGACTTGGAAATATATCGCCGATCCTTCATCGTCGCTGGGTCAAAATCCTGGAACACCCTCCCTAACAGCATCGTGGGAGTACCTTCACCACACGGACTGCAGCGGTTCAAGGAGGCGGCGGCTCAGCACCACCTTCTCAAGGGCAATTAGGGATGGGCAATAAATGCTGGCCTTGCCAGCGGCGCCCACATCCCATAAACACATTTTTTAAAAATTATATAAGTATTACCATAACATACAATGCTATCAGTAATTAATTTGGCTGATTCAAGTTTGTGAGGTCACAGGGTTGTATAATGATTTATACATAGGTGGGGATTTATATTTGTTTGTGATTTTTGGGGGGACGGTTAAGTCAGTCACGATTTAGTTGTTCCCTTTCTTCTCTCTCTCAGCTGGGATAGATCAATTTCAACTTTCAAAGCAAACTAAACAGCCAGCCAGGCCCATTTTCAATCCTTGGTATTTACACCGCGCAGTGTCAGATTGCTGCTCCAGGATCAGCAGTTTTGATAGACAGCTGGAAACATGTTAATGAAAAATCTGTCCAGCATTGAGTTAGCAGAGTCTGCAGTGAGGAGGCGGCGGGGGTGGGGGCGAGGAGAATGGTGCTGTGCTGTGCATGTGGGGAAACTACGAGTTTACTAGCTTGGCCTCCCCAAAACACAATGGGCCAGTAATTCCTGTCCCAACGCGTGAGTACGGTCGGGGTACTCACGTGTCTGGCCGGAGGAAATGCCGGTTTTCAGCATGCACAGCGCATGCGGGGAAAACCGGCATTTCCTGCCCTCTGAACGAAGGGGTTCAGAGGCAGAACGCGCGCGACTGCACAGGCAGCGCGTGTGCAGTAAAATTCCTTTTTTTTTTCAAAGTTGCGCGCGTGTAAAGGCCTCCGGTCTTTACGCGTGGAAAAACAAGACGTAAGTATTTAGTTTTTCAGGTAAGTGGGCTTTTAGTACAATGTAGAATTTTTTTTCCACGGGTTTGTTATATTTAAAGAATTTACAGGATGGTAAGTTTAGTTTTAGACCCTATTTTTTTTTTAATTTATTTTTTTCAAAAAATTGATTAATTGTTTAAAACATTTTTAAAAACTTATTTATAGTTATTATAATCAGTGGGATGTTTTTTAAAATTTTATTTAAAGTTAAAGTAGTGTTTTGGCAGCCCATACTTTTCATGAGTTTGACAGCTCTTACTGTCAAACTCATGAATGAGTTTCCCCTCCCCTGATTGGCTGCACAGTGCTCACCTGATCCCAGCCGGCACATCGTACTAACTACGCCGCTGGATCAGGTAAGCACAGCACGCCGACAGCTGAACCGGGCCTGTGACAGGAAATGCAAGCAGGCCCGGGCTTCAGATGTTGGCACGCAGGGTGAGTGCAGATCGGAGGCTTGCACGCGCGGCAAGCCCCCGATCTAACTTCAGGGCCAATAGTTATGTCGGAGCAATATGATAGAGGACAGTGTTAATGAGTGAAGTTTGGTTTTTTGCTGTCGAGGTATTTTCTACACCATTGGGTCTGTCCGTGCCATGCAAGAGGAAGGATGACAACCCACTCCAAGCACTGTCCCAAAGCTGCTCTGAAACTGGTCACCAGGAGACAGACCAGGGTTGCCCAGGGTAACTTACCTCCTATTTTCTTCCCTGCTCTGTATGGAAGTATTTAGTCTGGTCTTGGCCCTTCCAAGGCTGAGATTGTCATCACCATCTTTGAAGTGTGGTGGGCCTATAATTCTATTTGGCAGTCCTAAAGTTAACATTTTGTTAAAAATTCCAGTAGGACGCAGTTTATTTAATAGTCTGTCCAGGAGATATGATTTCCACTTGACTGTACTCTAGCCAACTATTTTGAATATCTAATTATTTATGTGGCTGTAGTGCCAATTGGAAAGACATGACAGCACAAGTAACCCTATTGGAAAGATGATGTTATTGGAAATGGATACTAGCAGTTTAAACGACATAAAAACGCAGAAGATTATTTTTATGGATTGTGAAATTGATCTTTAAGTAGAAGGAATGAAGTATTGAGATGCCAAGATTCTCTGTGAGACACAACACGAAACATTGCGAATCATAGTCAGAACTAGAAGAGGGTAAGAAAGCAGACAAGAAACTGCTGTGATTTAAACAGAACTCTTTTGTCTTTTTGTTAATTGATATGACTTTTACTAATTGTGTTGGATGGCTGAAAGTGTGATTCCGTTAATTGAGTTCACTAAGGTAGTTGAACCACTAAATCGGTGAGGGGAAAATCAGTGTGATCCCTAGCCTTGCTCAATATTTTACTGTCCTCTTTAGCAAAATTTCATTTGTGAGTTACGGACCACATTGTCCTGTGGGACAAACAGTGAGGGAACGATGCTTCCAGTTTCACTGTAAGGAAGTAGTTATTTCATAATAACAAGAGTTAAGAGAAGCGAGGTAACTAAATGTATCCTAGAATGGTCACAGAGCACAGACTTAAAGATTAATATAGGTAGTCCAGTATTGTACAGTCCACCAGGTAGAAAGGTAGGACCCTGCTTCCTATTCACACTTTCCCAGATCTTGCTCATACCGTCAAGAGAAAAGCGAGTCAAAGGTGTTTTCTGCTGCTGGGGGCAGAGAGGTGAGAATCAGAGAACAAGTTTAGATTGAGAGGCCGCTCCCTACCATTGAGCTTTGAGACACACTGGGCTGAAATTCCTCTCTTCGCTGCAGTAGATGTAGAATTTAACCCCTATGAATGCTGGCCCCCCAAACCAGGCTTACTTACCAGTGATATCTTGAAGATCTTATAGATAAATTATTTGAGGTCATTAACTTTAAACATACTTTTTATCCATGTCTGTTTTTTTTTCACTTGGCAAAGAAAGGAATTCTGCCCCTAGGGGTGAGCTTACTCATAATGGAAAGTGGCAGGATGTCAATTTCTGTCCATAATTAATGAACCACTGATAAAATCCTGGGAATAAATGGCTTTGATACATATGATTTCTGAGAATGCAATTTCATCAATGAGTTATTTATTGAAATAGGCATTCTCCCATTTTTCATCCCTACCTTTGTACAGCCATTAGGTATTTTCAAACATGCTGGATTTTGTGACTATATAGAACTTGTTTATTGCTGAGGAATACAATTATACTGATACGGATTTTCTACAGAAGAATGACATCAAGACAGACTCCACTGTAAGATTAAGTCCACAATGGAGTTACAGCAATGTCAGTTGTGGCTCAGTTGGTAGCACTCTTGCCTCTGAGTTCAAAGGTTGTGGGGTCATAGTCCCACTCCAGAGACTTGAGCACAAAAATCTAGGCTGACACTCCAGTGCAGTACTGAGGGAGTGCTGCACTGTCGGAGGTGCTGTCTTTCAGATGAGAAGAAGAAGAGCAGCTGTCCTGGCCAATATTCATCCTTCACCCAACATCACTAAAAACAGATTATCTGATCATTGTCACATTGCTGTTTGTGGGAGCTCGCTGTGCACAAATTGGCTGTCATGTTTTCTACCTTACAACAGTGAGTACATGTCAAAAAGTACTTCATTGGCTGTAAAATGCTTTGGAGATCCTGAGATTGTGAAAGCTGCTATATAAATGCAAGTCTTTTTTTTACAAGAAGATGCCCATAAGTCTTACCGGAAATGGTGGTTTGTATTTTCTGAGTGGAGTTCTTGCTCTAATCATAAAAGACCTTTCCAGGTGGCATCGGGCAAAGGATAATGGTGGACTTCCAATAGTAAATTGCTCCGAGTTCAGATTTTTGCTGTTTCTGCTGTTCTGGTGCTGACAGAACGATTTTCTACCAAGTTTTCTTGGTGTATATCCCTGTGACCAATTTAATCCATGCCTCCTAACTTCTTCCGCACCATCAGTACTGTTACAAAGAGGTGATGGCCTACGCCCAGAGATGTGAGGGAGTCTAGTTAAGCTAGCGCTCAAACATCTCTCACAGTATCTACTTCTGGAAGGGCTATCTGAACAGAAAGGTGAGGAAGCTGGTCTTCCATCTAGGAATCGGGAATGAAGATTAAATTTGCTCCTCAGAAGTGGCACCGAAGGAAGCTTCTGCTTTTCATTTTCATCAGACGACGAGAGTTCATCATCTTCCGAGTACCCGTCATCACTTTCTGAGTCTGATATGTAGGCATCCTTTGAGCGAACATATTTAATGTCTGTCACACTGAAACTCCTGAACCTCTTGGTCTGCAAAACCATATGGCTCTTTTGAACTTTTGTACGATGAGAGTCATCGGTATCCTCTCCCTCAGGATCAGAAAATGCAAGCCAAAATGGTGGACATGTTGGTACAAGCCTTGGAGGTTCTTTTAGGGAACAGTCTCGCAGCCATTCCAAGATCTTCTTTTCCAGAGTAAAATCATACTGTAAAAGATGGCAAATGACATTAGTCATAAACAAAGCGCCAACGTTTTTTCTAGCCACACCAGTAAGAGCTGTGTTAAACAGATATGGGTTGAATTTCCACAGGGGTTCTCCCCATCATCCGAGTAAACCTGCTTCCCCGGGACTTCTGTGGATATTCTGCCAAAGTTATGATGGACAATGAGGAGGGCCCTGCAGAAATTAATGGCAATCATTCAGAATTGTAACTTAAGTAAACTTCTTACGTAGCAAAAGTACTGAGGGACTTTTTTTTTTAAATGGAGGCACTTTTAATTAGCAAATCATATTTTCTCTCTCACACGCATACATCCACATATTAATGGCTTTAGGATTTCCCCTCGCATTGCTCACGGTAATTCGGTTGATATCCTGTATTATAAAGACAGGAGCCTTATACCATGCAATAGTCTCAGGATAAGGGGTTGGCCATTTAAGTTCGAGATGAGGAGGAATTTCTTCACTCAGAGGGTTGTGAATCTTTGGAATTCTCTGCCCCAGAGGGCAGTGAATGCTGAGTCTTTGAGTATATTCAAGGCTGAGATAGATTTTTGGACTCTAGGGGAATCAAGGGATATGGAGAACGGGCAGGAAAGTGGAGTTGAGGTCGATGATCAGCCATGATCTTATTGAATGGCGGAGCAGGCTCGAGGGGCCGTATGGCCTACTCCTGCTCCTAATTCTTATGTTCTAATACACAATATATTGAAGTGGAGCTATGTTCCTTTAGGGCCACACAGTCTAATTTCTGTTTAGTAAATAAGGGCTCAAGTCATTCAGAGTTTAATTGTAGGTTGATCAGGGAATTTTGCAGATTGTAATCAGTTTCAGGTTACATGGCAGAAACATCCAGCACTTTAAGATTGTTTTACATCTGTGTGGCATCTGAAGTGAGATGGACTAAATAATTACATGCACTGTTTTTATTACATACATTATAAAAAGTTTTGGATCCAGCTTGCATCAAACTTTAAAGTGTCACATTTTACTTCCATAGGCAAAACATAAAAAAAGCTCGAAGAACAAAAGAGAAAGCCTGAAATTTACAACTGTCCTCTGCTAGACATCAGCAATTTATTGCACACATTGGCCCAGATTTTGCATTAATAATACTAGTGAGGTTAACAGTGCTCATCGTTATTACGGAGTAAATAGGACAGCAACTTCCAGAGTCCACACATGCGCAGTTCAATGTGGAATTCCAGAAGTTGTGGTCTGAGTTACCCTGCTCCTCCACAGGCTGCGCTATAACAGAACCTTGCCGATAGACTCGGCATTGAAAGACATACAATGGCGTGAAGCTGGGGTAATTACCCACTAGTTACCCACCAATGTTACCTTTAAGCTGCGCAGAATTTTGAATGGGTCGCGCAGCCCATGAAAGGGGCCATGTGGCCCCAAAAAACATTACAGGGAACATTGTTACCCACTAAACACACTAGAAAATGTTAGGGCTGGTGCATTCAAGAGTAAGTGAATTTTTAAGGGCGTGATAAATGATAATTATTGCCAAACAACCTCTCTGGCCCTGAAAATTTAATTTTACAAGTGTGGAGTCTCATTCCTTCAGAAGTTAATTAGTATTGGAGATTTTTTTCAAATTAAAATTTAAATAATTATTTTTTTACTTTTTCTGTCTGTCTCTTATCTCTCTCTCTTAATCCCATCTGTCTGTCCCAACCTTTATTTCACATTCTGTACATGATTTTACATTGAATTAAATCTAATTTATACTTGCTGGTTTAGACTTGGCGTGGCTCAGTGAGGATTCTTCAACCTGATTGGTTGAAGAGCCTCACTGTTTCTTTACCTGCTCACAGATGCCATAGATCCCCTGTAGAGGGCGCCGCGCTGGATTAGAGCAAGTCTCCGCTCAAAAGCCCGCAAAACCTTTGTGGGCAGCTGTCAACAAGGTGAACGGTGAGCACCGTTCCTTCGCCGCTGACCGCAAAATCCGAACCATTATATTTTGATATTGGTTGGACTGGGAGAAGGAGTGGCAAGTATTGGCAACACGTTCAGACCTCATAGTGATCACCGCAACAAAAACACTGGCAGGCGATTTGGAGCATATGCCATCTTGTTGATGAAAGGATGTGCAACTTGGAGGAAGGGTGAACCTAAAGAAAAAGCCAAGCAAATCTGTTAAAAATAGGGAATAAAGTTTTTTTTCAAATAACTCAAATGGGGTAGAAATTGGACCAAGCTGCACCAATTCTATGAGATGGGAAGATTCAGAACAATTACTTTCCTTGGTGAAAAATGAAATTAAAAAATAAATCTCAATTCAATTGTTAAAAGCATGAAAGTAAAAATGAAACTAAAAACCCTGACTTGAAAACATTTCCAAATCTGGAGTTGATTTAGGTCTCAGCTATTTACACAACAAATAGGAATGTAAGCAACACCAAATAACCGTTAAAGATGCTACCAGATGAAAGAACTACTTCAAACAGCAAATGTTGGCAGCACAGTGCCTCAGTGTAATCAGACCAACTCAGGTTAATACAGAACATCTCCTTGGGAAAATAGCAGCCAGTCATATCATCTACTGACTGCTGTAGATAGCAGTTGATTTTCAACCAAGAGCACAGAAGTGGTCCCCCTTCCAACTCTAAACGGTGTTTGAGGATTCATGGCACTTTTTGTAAAGGAGTCACCACATGGCATTGATGTGCCATCTGATATATTAACTAAACATCACAACTGTGCTCCAGATTTCAGACTAGTCATAAGCAACAGTGCAAGACATTAGCTTGTTTAAAAATAATTGGAAAATAAATGTTAAGGCTTTGAAGAGAGTCTTAATCAAATGGAAAACTGCAAAATGGGTCCAACTGAGTGTCGAATTGAGTAATTACTCCTGCTAATACATTTAGTTCCAGATCGGAAACATAATAAAGGAAAATAGTTTCTCTGCTCATTTATCTTAATATTGCACATTATGCATTAGTTCAACATAGTTCCCGTCGCTGAAATAAAGAAAATACCTGTTTCTTTTTGTATATTTGTTCTTGTGTACATAGGTGTTTATTAACTGAACAACCTGTTTAAGTAAATCTGAAACTAAAGGTGCTTCTAACGATGATTTTGGTTGCTGAGTAAGGTGATGTTATGGTGCGCACGCTACTGCCCTGTTTGGATCCATTGTGAACGAGTACTGACTGCAGCGCTAACACCACCCTGTAATCAGAGGTTGTATGTTTCATTCCATTCAGCCTCAGTTGAAAATCTGATTCTAAGTATAATCAAACAAAAACTTAGATGGATATTTGGTGAGCCAGATTGAAAAGGTTCATCAAAACTGTAAGTCAGAGAAGTAGGTCTTTATTTGTGCTATTTAAAGGCACATAGGATTTCAACTGTATGCCAGCATTGATTATGAAACGCTAAAACATTTGGGCCTAGAAATTCATTTCAGGCAAAGGCGCAAAACGGGCGATATTGGATCGGCCGCCCGTTATTGACCGCAATGGAACTGACCCGTTTAGCGTCACTGCTTGAAACGAATTTCCAGGCCTAGTTGTTACAGGTACTTTTCTCTGGTCTGCTGACGCAGTCATGGCAAAAGTGACTAAACAACAGCCCTAGATGTACAAGTTTAAAAATCAATATATTGTAAAATTAGATATTTCTTGAATCTCCTCCTCCACCCCAAAGATTGTAGTTTTTTTTTTTAAAGATATTTTGACGTCATTTTTCCTCACTCTACTGCTATAGTTGCTACGCTGCTGCAGTTTGTCAAAGCCAGGACAATTTGCATTCATGCCAGCTAAAATGAATCATTTCTAAGGGTAATGTTGCTCTCCCACGTTATTCCCATACTACTTTTAAACACCTTTTCAGTTTTGAGTTTGCAGCACTTAAGTCAAGCTTGAAAATGCATTTCCATTTCCAAAGTTGTGCTGAGCCTCAGTTGGAGAAACTGCCACAATGATATCTTGTTAGGACTGACACAGCTTCTTGTTCACTGTCTGTGTCGACAGTCTCCCATAATTGACGAGGAAAATCGCAAACCTTTAGCAATTCTTGCCGCTGACCTTGCAGCGACTGGAATATGTTTTGTGCTCCAACATAAATATATTAAAACCAAAAATCTCTCACAGGAAAATCACTCCCTGTCTAAACTCTAATCTTACTCATTTCAACCGAAATGACAACAGCAATGCCCTGTGCAATGCCAGACAATGGCCTGGGGTTTCCACTCAATTGCGCTGGGTTTTTTTTGTGCAATTTCCCCCGATATCGGCGTGACCGGTGCAAAAGATCATGGATTTTAAGCGCAATTACGTTCAGTGCAACTCGAATTTCCGCCATCTTTCGTGTTAGTTTTAAAAACATCGCGCTAGAAGCAGGCCCCGCCCACTAAACTGGCCACTCCCCCAGGGTGATTTAATCAGCATTGGGAGTTTCCGCTAATTGCGCTCCTTTGCGGACCTTCCAGGAGGCTCCAAAAATTAAGCTGGATCTTTTGGGCTCAATGACACTAATGTTTTGAAAGGTTTTAAATTATATTTAAAATATTACTAATGAACTCAGGATAAGGGGTCAGCCATTCAGGACTGAGATAAGAAGAAATTTCTTCACTCAGAGGGTGGTGAATCTTTGGAATTCTCTACCCCAGAGGGCTGTGGAGGCTCAGTCATTGGGTATATTCAAAACAGAAGTCGATAGATTCCTGACTAGTAAGGGCATCAAGGGATATGGCGATAGAGCCGGTGAATGGAGTTGAGGCAGATGATCAGCCATGATCTCATTGAATGGCGAAGCAGGCTCGAAGGGCCGAATGGCCTACTCCTGCTCCTATTTCTTATGTTCTTATGAACTCACTACTGTGCCCCAACCTAACTAGAAAAGAGTTCTGTACATTTATTAAAAGTCATTTTCAGTCATTTAAAATTGGGTTACTCACAGGTGGTGGATTGACACTGTGATTTGAAATGCTTATATTTTGTGATAAACCCATTTTCAGCTGTATTAATCAAACTAAGTTACCACTCTTAAATATATCAAGGAATATTTTTTAACGCAAAACGTTTTTTAAAAAATTACATTTTAAAAACGCTGCTTGATTGCGTTCATTCGTGGCAGATTTTGCGTGGGGATTTGCAAATGAGTTTGAGCAGAAGCCACTTTTCAAAACGGGCGCAATTGGCACCGGAATCGCTAATTGCACCCAACTCTACCCCAATGAATTCACAGACATGTGATTGCCCAATTACAAAATGGCCTTTCTATTTAAACTCGGATAAAATGCCACTTACTGGCTTGGGTTCAGCAGCCACCTTGAATGCACCATGTCTTGTTTAAACATTTACAATAATTAGGCACACTATTCAATCAAGGATTCTGAAACTAGATATCTCCGCACTATTCAATCAAGGATTCTGAAACTAGATATCTCATGTTCAACACGTCTAAGTTAATACTGCAATGAAGTTCTTTCTTCTTCCTGATGGAGCTAAGTAATCAGAAGTAAAACCTCCAAGCGGAGAAAGCTCAGCAGAATTTATGTCCAACACCTAAATTAAATGAGCGAAACTCCAAGCCATCAATCTTGACTATTCAACCCTGGCCAGTTATGTTCTACAGATGACATTCCCATGGTCCCAGTAGCACGACAACCAGATTGTTCCATGGAGTATTTGATCTTCACAGTCTATCCTGTCCCAACAACCGTTGATCCCTTAATCCGCCTCTTTTTAAACAAAGTAGTCAAAGTGCTACGATTAGGCACTTTACAGTCTTCTGGACTCAACATAGAGTTTGACAATTTCAGACCATAACCTCGGCCCCTATCCTTTTTTTACTCTCTCCCACATGGCAGCTGTCTTTCATTCTTCCAGTGCCATTTACACTTCATCTAACTTGTCCCATTACCATCTCCTTTTGCCTTGCACCATCTCTTAATCTCTCTTAATGCCTCTTAATCTCTCCTGCCTTCCACCCAATCACAGACCTTCCCTTTTGTTCTTTCCTCCCCTCCCCCATTTCCCGGCCCCGGCACTTGCTTAAAAACCTGTTCCATCTCCAGCTTTTTCCAGTTCTGACGAAGGGTCATCGACCTGAAATGTTAACTCTGTTTCTCTCTCCACAGGTGCTGCCTGACCTGCTGAGTATCTCCAGCATTTTCTGTTTTTATTTCAGATTGCCAGCATCTGCAGTATTTCGCTTTTGTATTCGTCAAAGTGCTGACTGTTTTTTCAAAAATCTAACAATCTGCAGGAGTGATTCCATGATCCCAAGCTCCCAGCAAGGAGCCACTCCCAAAGGGAGCATGGGCTGGTGAATTGGGGCTACACTGTTGCAGCCCTCTCTCCGAATCGTCAGTGTGGCTCCTGCTGGAGTACAGGGTCAAAGAGTCTTTTGTTCTAATCTCTAATCTTTCTTGAGGTTGCCCATTTTTCTGCTTGATATTCCAAATTAGATTTTCCGACTAAGTTATAAAGGACCAAAATGATTTACTTCAACTTACAATTAAATGTTCAGGTTGCATTTCACCGTTTGATTATCATTAGCAGCAGCTTTGCATTGACTGCATACTTCCAGTGAATGATTTTCCTCTTCCACCTTTGCCAATAGACACTCAGTGATCATGTAGCCATATTGCACATTTCCTGTACCAATGCGTGTTACTTTTTTTCTTAACACATTAAACTTCAGCTGTCATTCCTTAGCTGATCTACTTAAATTGGTTCAGATCCTTTTGAATGCTATTAATATCCCTATACTGGTCACTTGGCCATAGAGCTTGGTGTGTCAGTAACAAATCTGATACCTACTAGACCTACTTTCCTTCATCTTACTTATGAATAGCATAAACAGCAGAGGACCCAGAATAAACATCTGCAGAACCCCACTAGTCATTGAGTCCCCAGTAAGTCTAACTTTTTATCATAACTATCTTTTTTTCTATTGCTAAATCAATTTTAGACCCAACTAGCTTAATTACTATTAAATCTGTATGTCGATACCTTTTCAAAAGATTCAGATGCACTTCCAAATAGCTTTTTAATCTCTAAATATATTGCACCCATTGGATATTCCTTAACCATTAGTTTTGCTTTCTCTTCAAAGAACGCTGACAGATGTGTGAGGCATGATTTATTGCTTTGAATACATTTACCCATTATGGTCTCTGTTTTTAGCTGACAGTTGTCTATAAAATACTCAAGTATTTTCCTCATGACCACTATTAGTCTGATTATTGTACTGATATACCTATCAATTCATCCAATGAAAAGCGACGAGTTAAGACAGTAACTATAGGTTTTTATTGGCTAAATAACAGAGCCCACCCTCGTGGGTGATCGGATCCAACAAGGAGCAATACCAGCCAGTCGACCACCTTTATACCTGGGCAAGTAGGTGGAGCCATGGGCGGAGGCAGCAGTGGTCAGCCCAGGTATAACAGCGTGACAAGAGGTGACCTCGTGTAGTGATACAACAGTGTAAACAGTGATAACCATAGTGTAACGATATAACAGTGATAACCATAGTGTAACAATAGTGAACGATAAAAGTGGTTTACCACATTCACCCCTTGTTTAGATTTGAGTCCGGCGGGGTGAAGTGTACTACCAGTTCGGGTATGTCAGTCTGTCCGGAGGCCTCGTAAGCCTTTCCGATCGTCGCAGCAGCGGCGGCGGTGATGCAGTATCCGATGTTAATGCTGGTGTCTGCGTGGTCGGCGAAGGCTCGTGGGGTTCCGGCATGCCGTCTACCTGGGCTGGATTTGGGGGGGTGGTGGGGGGTAACGGTGGTGTCTCAGGGGTGCCCGAGGGTGCGAGGTCTCGTAAGGAGACTGTGTCCTCCCGCCCGTCTGGGTATGCCACGTAGGCGTACTGGGGGTTGGCGTGCAGGAGGTCCACCCTCTCGACCAGGGGGTCCGTTTTATGGGCCCTCGCGTGCTTTCGCAGCAAGACGGGCCCCGGAGAGGTCAGCCAAGTTGGTAGCGTGGTTCCCGTAGTCGACTTCCTGGGGAAAACAAACATTCGTTCATGGGGGGTGGCGTTAATGGCAGTGCAAAGCAGTGACCGGATGGAATGCAGCGCTGCCGGGAGGACTTCCTGCCAGCGAGAGGTTGGGAGGCCCTTGGACTTTAAGGCTAAGAGAACGGCCTTCCAGACAGTCGCGTTCTCTCTTTCCACCTGGCCGTTCCCTCGGGGGTTGTAGCTGGTGGTCCTGCTTGCAGCAATACCTCTCGCTAGTAGGAACTGGCGACGTTCCTCGCTCATGAAGGAGGAGCCCCGGTCGCTATGTATATAGTTCGGGAACCCGAACACGGCGAAGAGGTCGTTCAGGCATTTGATGACCGTGGTACTGGTCATGTCTGGGCAGGGGAAGGCAAAGGGGAAACGGGAGTACTCGTCAATGATGTTGAGGAAGTACACATTACGGTCAGAGGACGGGAGGGGCCCCTTAAAATCGATGCTCAAGCGCTCGAAGGGGCGGGTGGCTTTGATCAGGCTTGCTCTGTCCGGCCTAAAGAAATGCGGTTTGCATTCGGCACAGGTTTGGCAGTTCCTGGTCATGGTCCTGACCTCCTCGATGGAGTAGGGCAGGTTGCGGGCCTTAATGAAGTGGTAAAGTCTGGTGACTCCGGGGTGGCAGAGGTCGTTGTGGAGGGTCTGCAGTCTATCAATTTGCGCGTTGGCGCATGTACTTCGTGATAGAGCATCTGGGGGTTCGTTCAGTTTACCAGGCCGGTACAAGATCTCATAATCATAGGTGGAGAGCTCGATTCTCCACCTCAAGATCTTGTCGTTCTTGATTTTGCCCCTCAGCTTGTTATTAAACATAAAAGCGACCGAACGCTGGTCGGTGAGGAGAGTAAATTGTTTGCCTGCCAGGTAATGCCTCCAGCGTCGTACAGCCTCCACGATCGCCTGGGCCTCCTTCTCGACCGAGGAGTGTCGGATCTCAGGGCCCTGGAGGGTCCTTGAGAAGAAGGCCACCGGTCTCCCCTCCTGGTTAAGGGTTGCGGCTAGGGCGAAGTCGGATGCATCGCTCTCCACTTGGAAAGGGATAGACTCATCCACCGCGTGCATTGTGGCCTTAGCAATGTCTCCCTTAATGAGGGAGAAGGCTGCGCACGCTTCTGCCGTCAGGGGGAAGGAGGCGGACTTCATGAGGGGTCTGGCTTTGTCCGCATAATTCGGCACCCATTGGGCATAGTAGGCGAAGAGCCCCAGGGTCCTCTTCAGCGCCTTTGGACAGTGGGGGAGGGGAAGCTCCATGAGGGGGCGCATTCTTTCGGGGTCGGGGCCGATGACTCCGTTCTCTACTACGCAGCCGAGGATGGCAAGGCGCGAGGTGTTAAACACACATTTCTCCTTATTGTAGGTGAGGTTCAGCCGTTGGGCCGTATGGAGGAATCTCTCCAGATTAACATCATGGTCCTGCCGGTCGCGGTCGCAGATGGTGACGTTATCTAGATAGGGGAATGTGGCTTGCAGCCCGTTCTGGTCAACCATCCGGTCCATCTCCCTTTGGAAGACCGAAACCCCGTTGGTGACGCCGAAGGGAACCCTAAGGAAGTGGTAGAGGCGGCCATTCGCCTCGAAGGCGGTATACTGGCGGTCCTCAGGGCGGATAGGGAGTTGGTGGTAGGCCGACTTAAGGTCGATGGTAGAGAATACTCGGTACTGTGCAATCTGATTGACCATATCAGATATGCGGGGAAGGGGGTATGCGTCCAGCTGGGTGTACCGGTTTATGGTTTGGCTGTAGTCGATGACTAGGCGGTTTTTATCGCCGGTCTTAACGACTACGACCTGGGCACGCCAGGGGCTGTTGCTCCTCTCAATGATGCCCTCTTTCAGGAGACGCTGCACCTCAGAGCTAATAAAAGCTCTGTCCCCGGCGCTGTACCGCCTGCTCTTGGTAGCGACGGGTTTACAGTCGCGGGTGAGGTTGGCGAACAGGGAGGGGGGGCGGAACCCTGAGGGTGGATAGGCCGCAGGTGGTACGCGGTGGGCGGTTTAAAGGCTGTTGGTTGTCGACTGTGAGTGGGGGGAGGGGTCCACCGTATGCCAAAGTGACACTTTGAAGGTGGGATTGGAAATCCAGCCCTAGTAGGACGGCAGCGCAGAGTTGGGGCAGGACGAGAAGTTTAAAATTTTTATACTCCGTGCCCCTAACCGACAGGGTCATGACACAGTATCCGCTGATGTCTGTTGAATGGGACCTCGACGCCATCGAGATCCGGTTGCGCGTTGGCTGGACAGTGAGGGAGTAGTGGCTCACCGTGTCTGGATGGATGAAACTCTCCGTGCTTCCGCTGTCGAACAGGCAGGTCGTGGCGTAGCCGTTTACTTTGATGTCCATCATGGACTTGGACAGGTGATGCGGGCGAGCTTGGTCCAGTGTGACGGAGGCTAGTGTATGGCTGAGCGAGCTGCTGTAGTCTGCGGGTGAGGCTGTGGTCGGGTCTGGAGACAAGGTGGCGGTCGAGTGTGGTGAACAAAATGGCGGTGCCCACGACGTTGCATAAAATGGCGGAGAAGATGGCCGCCCCCACAACTCACATGAGGCACTGCCGGTGTCGGTGGCCTTGATCAAAGATGGCCGCCCCCACGACTCACACGAGGGGATACTGGCATCTGTGGCCTTGATGAAAGATGGCCGCCCCCACAACTCGCATGAGGCACTGCTGGCGTCTGTGGCTTTCCCCCTGCAGGCCTTCGCGAAGTGGCCTTTCTTGTGACAGTTGGAGCAGGTCGCGTTTCTTGCAGGGCAGCGCGCCCTCGGGTGTTTCGCCTGGCCACAGAAAAAGCAGCCGGCGGCCCGATCGCGGGGCTACGATGTTGTAGCTGGTACCGGGGGTGGCGGTCCCGATCGGGTCCGGGACGCCGACGCTGAGGTAGGTCCCAGAGGCGGCGGTGCGAGGGGTATTGCGGTCGGGGTCGGGCCCGAGTCCCAGGGTCGCGCAGCACAGTACCTGGAATACGCCTCGAGGTCCCGATGGGCCACTTCCAGAGAGCGAGCGAGGGCTGCAGCTGTGTTCAGGTCGAGGTCCTTTGATTCGAGCAGTCTTTGCCGTGAGTAGTCGGACCGAAGGCCTTTCACGAAGGCATCGCGGATATTCTCTTCAGTATTTTCTGCAGCCGTTACAGCTTTAAAGTCACAGTCCCTGCCGAGTGTTTGTAGCGCCCGTAAAAATTCATCTACAGACTCTCCTGGCTGTTGCGGGCGGGATCTTAGGAGATGTCTGGCATACATAGAATTTACCGGGCTCCGGTACTGCTCTTTCAGCAGGTTGAGGGCGGCCTCGTATGTAGTAAGGTCCTGGATGAGTGCAAATACTTTAGGGCTCACTTGGGCGGTCAGAACTCTTAGTTTGGATCTCTGAGGCACGCCGGATTCTCCCAGGTAGGATTCGAAACAGCTCAGCCAGTGTTTGAAGTCGAGGGCTGAGTTTGCTGCCTGTGGGTTTAGATCCAGGTACGGCGGTCGGAGGGCTCGCAGCCAGGCCGGCTGCTGTGGCTGTTGTAGCTGGGCGTCTAACTGGTCGTTTGGCTGCTCCGTTAAAGACATTTCAAAATTTAGCCAATAAAATTGATATACCTATCAATTCATCCAATGAAAAGCGACGAGTTAAGACAGTAACTATAGGTTTTTATTGGCTAAATAACAGAGCCCACCCTCGTGGGTGATCGGATCCAACAAGGAGGAATACCAGCCAGTCGACCACCTTTATACCTGGGCAAGTAGGTGGAGCCATGGGCGGAGTCAGCAGCGGTCAGCCCAGGTATAACAGCGTGACAAGAGGCGACCTCGTGTAGTGATACAACAGTGTAAACAGTGATAACCATAGTGTAATGATATAACAGTGATAACCATAGTGTAACAATAGTGAACGATAAAAGTGGTTTACCACATGTACAACTGCTGATAAATATCTCACTCCTTTCAATATTGCGATTATGTGACGACCTTAGGTCCAACCTTTACCTTGGCAATTCTAAACATATTAAAAAAAAGAAAAGATCACTTTTCAGTTCTGCTACAGGATATACACTCAAAATGTTAATTTGTTGTTTCCCTTTACAGACTGACCTGCTTTGTGTTTCCAACATTTTCTGACTTTATTACTAAAAATATTATCTGGAATCTCACCTACGTCTTTGAAAGTGGAAAAAAGGGTATGGGAAGGGGGGTGGGGAGATTTGAGTGTCATTATGTTGTCAGGGTTCCAATAGTGTCTAGTTAAGAGTTCCAAGTGCCCAGTGGTTAGTTGGAGATATGCTGGGGCAAACATTAGTTATTGACATTCCAATTGATTAATCCTAGAATCATAGCAATTTACGGCACAAAAGGAGGCCATTTGGTTCATCGTGTCCATGTCGGCCGAAAAAGAGCTATCCTGCCTAATCCCACTTTCCAGCTCTTGGCCCGTAGCCCTGTAGTTTACGGCACTTCAAGTGCATTTCCAAGTACTTTTTAAATGCGATGAGGGTTTCTGCCTCTACCACCCTTTCAGGCAGTGAGTTCCAGACCCCCACCACCCTCTGGGTGAACAAAGTTCCCTTCAACTCCCCTCTAATCCTTCTACCAATTACTTTAAATTTATGTCCCCAGTTATTGACTTCTCTGCTAAGGGAAATAGGTCCTTCCTATTCACTCTATCTAGGCCCCTCATAATTTTATACATCTCAATTAAATTCAATTAATGCAGGTGTCCATTTCTTTAGAGTTTATTATCCAACTCAATATGAGCACGGAGATAACTGGTTCACTGATTTAGGATTCCTGAAAATAACATAAGGTGGTTAAGAAGGCATACGGGATACTTGCCTTTATTAGCCGAGGCATAGAATATAAGATCTGGGAGGTTATGCTTGAACTGTATAAAACACTAGTTAGACCACAGCTAGAGTACTGTGTGCAGTTCTGGTCACCACATTACAGGAAGGATGTGATTGCACTAGAGAGGGTGCAGAGGAGATTTACGAGGATGTTGCCGGGACTGGGGAATTTTAGCTCTGAGGAAAGATTGGATAGGCTGGGGTTGTTTTCTTTGGAACAGAGGAGGCTGAGGGGAGACCTAATTGAGATGTATAAAATTATGAGGGGCCCAGATAGAGTGGATAGGAAGGACCTATTTCCCTTAGCAGAGAGGTCGATAATTAGGGGGCATAGATTTAAAGTAATTGGTCGGAAGTTTAGAGAGGAGTTGAGGAGAAATTTTTTCACCCAGAAGGTGGTGGGGGTCTGGAACTCACTGCCTGAAAGGGTGGGAGAGGCAGAAACCCTCATCACATTTAAAATGTACTTGGATATGCACTAGAAGTGCCGTAACCTACAGAGCTACCAACCAAGAGCTGGAAAGTGGGATTAGGGTAGAGAGCTCTTTGTCGGCTGGCACAGACACGATGGGCCGAATGGCCTCCTTCTGTGCTGTAAATTTCTATGATTCTATGAACACATTGAACACTGGAAGGGGCTGCTGTAGTTTATCAAGATGGAAACTGTACCACTCCTAATGTTATCATAGCTTATGCAACAGCGATAATATTCCATTAAAATAAATGCCAAGTTACACGGTTATGCCGTTTGAGCATATATATTGCATTGGTGGTACCTCTCCAGTGCTTTGAGGTGCCTGCTGTACATGGTCCATGTCTCTGAGGCATACAGCAGGGCGGGTATCACTGCTGCCCTGTAGACCATGAGCTTAGTGCCCGGTTTGAGGTCCTGGTCTTCAAACACTCTCTTCCTCAGGCGACCGAAGGCTGCACTGGCACACTGAAGGCGGTGTTGGACTTCGTCATCGACATCTGCCCTTGTTGACAGTAGGCTCCCGAGGTATGGAAAGTGGTCCACGTTGTCCAAGGCCTTGTCGTGGATTTTGATAATCGGGGGGCAGCACTGTGTGGCGGGGGCAGGTTGGTAGAGGACCTTTGTCTTACGGATATTTAGTGTAAGGCCCATGCTCTCGTATGCTTCGGTGAAGGTATTTACGATGGCTCTGCAAGATCCTGCAAATCCATTGGCAGGATAGGCGCACCAACGTTAGTGTTCTTGCTCAGGCCAACATCCCCAGCATCAAAGCTTTGACCACGCTCAATCAGCTCCAATGGACGGGTCACATTGTCCGCATGCCTGATACGAGTTTCCCAAAACAAGCGCTCTACTCGGAGCTCCGGCACGGCAAGAGAGCCCCAGGTGGGCAGAGGAAACGCTTCAAGGACACCCTCAAAGCCTCCTTGAAAAAGTGTAACATCCCCATCGACACCTGGGAATCCCTGGCCCACGACCGCACAAAGTGGAGGAGAAGCATCCGGGAAGGCGCCAAACACCTCGAGTCTCTTCGCCAGGAGCAAGCGGAATCCAAGCGCAGGCAGCGCAAGGAGCGCACATCAACCCAAGCACCCCACCCACCCGCCCCTTCAACCACCGTCTGCCCCACCTGTGACAGAGACTGTAGGTCCCGCATTGGACTCATCAGTCACCTGAGAACTCATCTTTAATGTGGAAGCAAGTCATCCTCGGTTCCGAGGGACTGCCTAAGAGGAAGAAGATATATTGATGTAATGCTCAGTAGCATGCATTTACAAAGATATCCAATTATAAGTTACCTGTGTTTGCTTCAATATCTCAGAGCAATCAGGCACACGGAGATATGGTCGAGGAGTGACTGGGATGAGCTCTTCTGAAGCAACAATCTGGAACTTTTGAGAAATTTTAAAAGGTACTTCATCCAAATAAGTTGAGGTTCCTCCTAAAAAGTAAAATATTCAGGTAAATTTAAGAATATAACCCTGTGTTATATAGACAGGTTTACCAGATAATGCTTATGCTTTATCTTATGAGGCCATTATCACCATTTAAAGGGATGACTGTAAAACAGGATTCATTCTGAGAATCTCTAGCTAAACAACTAGGCAATATTTAACAAATATGTCAGCTGCCAAACTTACACACGAAATTATACTAAAGTTAAATGTGGCGATGGCTTGGTTCACTGCTGATGCTATCACCCGAGTCAGAAGGTCCTGGGTTCAAGTTATGCTCGAGGACTTGAGCACATAACCTAGGCTGACACTTCCAGGATCTGAGCACGTAAGTTAAACGGGCACTCCAATGCAGACCTGAGAGAACATTGTCTTTCAGATGAGTTGTCAAACTTAGTCCCTGTTATGAATCTTATGATCCATGAAGAAAGACTCATGAAATAACACTGGACGGCCAGCTGGTGGCGCCGTCCAAGGAGTATAAATACTCAGGCATGGGCCCAGCCTTCCCAGGACATTTTGTAAACAGGAACTAGTGAAAGATAACTAGACCTCCATGTTTTGAAATAAGTTGATTAAAGCCTTGCTTTATACTCGAACCAAGTGCATAGTGAGTTTTATTACGTCAGTCCCTATCTGCCGGTTCAGGTAGTCGTAAAAGATCCAAAGGCATTATTTGAAAAAACAGGGAAGTTCTTCCTGGTGACCTGGTCAACATTTATCCCTCAGTCAACACCACCAAAATGGATTAGCTGGTCATTTATCTCATTTGCTGTTTGTGGGACCTTGTTGTCCACCAATTGGCTGCTGCATTTGCCCACAGAACAAGAGTGAACACACTTCAAAAGTAGTTCATTGGCTGTGAAGCACTTTGGAATATCCTCAGGATATGAAAGACACCATCTTAATGCAACTTCTTCCTTTCTTAAACAGTCCACAAAATGGGTGAATTGGTTAATTAAAATGGGAATAATAAAGAAAAACTAACTGTACAAAGACTACAAAAAGGTGGGGGAACTCTGGAAGAGCTATTGTAATTTGCTAAAATAGGTTACAGAACCATAGATATTTACAGCTCAGAAGGAGGCCATTCGGCCCATTTAGGGTAGCCAGCCCTCCTGGATTGTCCAGGAGTTTCCTAGAATGCGGCACGAATCTCTCAGGCATTGCTGCTAACAGCCCAAGAGCATTTCACTCTTTGAGTTGATAATCAATTTATAATAAAAGATAGACAAATGCTTTCATGAAGTGCCCATCAAGCCAGGTGATGAGAGAGTTCTTTCTCTCTTCGACCACATTGCAAAGAATTAGAAGAAGTCTATCAACCAGTAAACAATATAGCTCCCTGTTGTTTACATTTATTTATTTCCTTCTGTAGCAGTTATCATTTTGTTTGTGGCTTGTTTTGGAGCCTTTCTCCAAATAGGCTTGTATCAGCACAGCACGTTCACTTTGGCATTAAAGCTCTTTGATGATCATTTCCTTGAATGAAAGCCTGGTGGCTAGTTTCAGGACAATAAGCAGTGTGCTGAATCATGTACAATCCCTGCTTTCAGAAGCTGGGAATATTAAACAGAGGCAAAAGGTGAAGAAAAGTGCCCACTTTATGCAAGAGATCACATGGTGCAGCTGACTAAAACCCAGATCCTATGCATTCAATATTACACCTTTGTCCATCAGAAACCTGTCCATTTCCCTTCTGAATGAATGAAAGGATCCAAAATTCACCGTACACATCCCAATGTAACTGCAATGATCGAGCAGCAGTTCCTTCTTAATGGCATTTACCTACTTGAGGTTTCCTCATTTTAAAGTCGCATCCTTTTGTTTCAAAACCTCAGTACACTGGATCTTCAGACACTCCATTTTAAATGGGTTGTTAATTCTAGCCAGATTAATGTTAAAGTGGTGATTTACAGGGTATTAGTTATTAATTGGAAAAAAAAAACACTTATTCATCTGCTACAATATGAAACTTATAACATCGCCTTACATTATTATCCTAATTTTCTTATCACCCTTTATCAAGCAGAATGTTCACTTTGTTGATAGGGAACAAACTGTTCCAATTTTATTTCCATGTATTTTGTATTTTACAGCCTGCCATTTAGCTAAATGGATGACATGTGCTGCAGTTGGCATGGCTTTTCTGCATTGCATTCTGGAATGTTTACTCTGGCACAGAGATTGCTTAACATTTAACACTGAGGTTATACTGGCATTGAACTAATCATTAAATCAGAAGCACCAGACATGTTTTTTTATACGCTTATAGTTTGACTTGGAATATTTCGACTGGATGTTTGTACAATTAGATTGGATTTTTATCAGTACAAAGTTTCCAACGTTCCAAGATAATTAAAATAATTTACTAGCTTCTACTTCATTTACTGCCCTTTGTTTCCTCGCAGACATCATTTTGCTAAAGATTCCTGATGACTATTCCAGGAATGGTCTTTTTTGTTTAGCTGAGAAATCTAGGTGAATGCCAAGGTCTAAAGTTGAAAATAAAGTTTAAAAAACTTACATTTATATAGCACCTAATCACATCTGAGGGTGCATTATAGCTATAGCAGTGACGTTAAATGGTTTCAGCCGTGTCTCAGTGGGTAGCACTCTCGCCTCAGAGTCAGAAGGTTGTGGTTTCAAGTCTCACTCCAGAGACTTGAGCACAAAAATCTTGGCTGACACTCCAGTGCAGTACTGAGGGAGTGCTGCACTGTCGGAGGCGCCGTCTTTTGGCTGAGATGTCAAACCGAGGCACCGTCTGCCCTCTCAGGTGGACATAAAAGATCCCATGCCACTCTTTCAGAGAAGAGCAGGGGAATTATCCCCGGTGTCCTGACAAATATTTATTCCTCACTCAACATAACAAAAACAGATTATCTGGTCATTGCTTTTTGTGGGAGCTTGCTGTGCACAATTGGCTGCCGTGTTTCTTACATTACAACAGTGACTACACTTCAAAAGTACTTTGTAGGCTGTAAAGTAGAATCGAAAAGTAGGGAAGTTATGCTAAACCTGTATCGAACCTTGGTTAGACCACACTTGGAGTACTGCGTACAGTTCTGGTCGCCATATTATAAATAGGATATAGAGGCACTGGAGAGGGGGCAGAGAAGATTTACAAGGATGATACCACAAATGTGAGGGTATTCATATCAGGAAAGGATGAACAGGCTGGGTCTCTTTTTTCTTGAAGAAAGAAGGCTGAGGGGTGACCTAATAGAGGTCTTTAAAATGATGAAAGGTTTTGATAGAGTGGATACAGAGAGAATGTTTCCACTTGTGGGGAAGAGCATAACTAGAGGCCATCAATATAAGATAGTCACCAAGAAATCCAATAGGGAATTCAGGAGAAACTTCTTTACCCAAAGAGTGGTGAGAATGTGGAACTCGCTACCACAGGGAGTTCTTTTTACCCCAGAGGATAGTAGATATTTAGGACAAATTGCCAGCTTGTGGGTTGTGTGCTGACTCTGCAAACTTTTAAATGATAGCTGAACCAATTTGTGGCTGGAGTGGAGATCATGCTTTATAAAAGGCATGGTCAATGACGTCTCCTAGTAGTTTCAATCACCTAAGGGGGGGTCAGAGAGGAATTTTCCAGGTTTTCCCCTTAATTGGCCTTGTGTTTCATCTGTCATTTTTGGCTCTCCCAGGAGATTCACGGCTGATGGTAGGGGGTTGGGGGGTGGAGGATGTCCATCAGACTGTGTGAGGCAGACTTGATGGACCAGATGGTCCTCAGTTTTTCTTAAATGAGGAGATTGCCATTGAGAAAGCAGCACTGTCTGCTGCCTAGAACCCATCCACAGATGTTGCAGTATGAAAGCACGACTGTTTATGTTTAATTAGAGGAATGGCCATAATTGCCTTACCAACACACGCGTTAATTTGTGGAATGACTTACCCAAACTGCTGTAAACCTCATTCTCCGAACTGCTCATTGTTAGCGCACTTCACTCTGAAAGGAAGGAAACTTGAGAGATGTAACAACAGAAAACGCTGGAAAAACACAGCAGGCAACATCCGTGGAGAGAGAAACAGAGTCAACGTTTCGGGTCGAAACCCTTCTACAGAGATGTAACGTTGTGGTGACGAACTCAAACACTGGGAATGTACCTTTGCCGACACACCACTGATATATATTAAATCCGTATATAATGAAGGATGGAGGCCTGCAAAGCTGCATGCGATGGCTTCTTTTGTCAGTCTGTTAATTGTATATCATTATATTTCAGTTGAATAATGATCTGTTACAGCCAGAGATACAGGTTGGACGCTTGCTGACTCCTCTCTCACCCCTCCAATTAATTGACGGAACGTGTGGTTTATAATTAAACTGATGGGGTAAAAATAGCATAGGTCAGACACTGGTTAATCTCTCGAAAGATTATCCCTATGGAACATGTCACCCCAACGTAAGCAGAAGCTCAGTAAACAGATTGGTCTAGCGTGACCAAACGTGACCAATGGACAGATGTACAAGGGGCGAAGAAGAAAATAAATTGAAGCTTGGATCTTATGTTTATGTGATTAACAATCCCAACTCAACGCACAACACCCACCCCCCCCCCCCCCCCAAACTGACCTTGACAACACACACACAACCCAGCCATTCCCACAGCCCTGTTCACATGTACATCTTCGAGTTTCAGGGCTCCTGACAGATTTCAAGTAGTTTGCCCACTGTTCTGTCAATAATTATATTGATCACTTCTGTCATTGCCGTGGAGAAAGTTCCCATTCTTTTCAGTATGTAAAAATGTTCCTCTCAATGGATATGGTCATCGTCTAGAAACGCGGATTGTATTTATGGGATGCCCATCAATATTCACCTTGTCGATCAATATTTATCGATTTAATGGGAGGGGCTGGAAACACCTTGAGAAAATCCCGAACGATCTGTTAGAAAGTTAGATTTTGGAGGCAATTTTATGAAAAGTCAAATTGCAATAAGGGAAAGTGATGCTGAGTGAAGGAGCGGTTGAGTTCGGGCAGAAATAAAAGGAAATGTTGGAAATGCAGAGTATCTGGAAATCAAGGGACCAGAGAACCTTTCTCAGGCTTGATGGGGATTCCCAGCATTTTCTGTCTGTATTTCAGATTTCCAGCATTGGCATTTTTGTTTAAAGTTGGGTGACAATGTTTTATTGTTTCGAGACCATTAATCAGGAATTTAATATGCTATTAAATGTGATCTGAGAACAGCATTGCGATAGTTATTCTTAGGTAATTAGCACAGTCAGTCAGGTGGAGCTTTTGACATAAGGCGGCGTGTGGGTGCACCTTCAGTGATTATAGATTTCCTGAACAACAATGTAAGAACGAAGAATGATGTTCCTGTCTGCAGTAACTGCAAGAACTGACCTTAATGATCCGAAATCCGTCTCCTTACGGGACACAGCTGAAAATTCCTTCGATAAAGGATTTTCTGGGAAATAGTGTGACGTTTTCTCAAATGTCTTTATAATATATATATCATGTTCACCAGCCACTAGTTTTAATCTACAAACCATCATCACAATAGCAGAGGACAATAGACCAGAATGATTCTGGATTTCAGATAAATAAGTGTTGCATTTCTCCATTGGAAACCATCCAACGATAAGGAATCACTTAAAAAACCAAATCGCAATAGCCGGTGTACAAAACACGTTAGAATTTATGGCAACTTCTGTCTTAAGCTCTAAGCACTGCAGCCTGTGTCCTATCGCCTTGATGTTCTATATAAAATATTCTACCGCAAAAAATTATACTGAATTAAATTCAAAACACTTAGAGATAAGGAACATTTTTAATGTGTAGCTTTATAAAAAAAATACTGTGTCTCCTGTGGGTAAATATCCCATTTCTTAAATATTGTGACACCTATAAGTGAATAATGTCCTACTATGACCTAAATGCCATGATTGGTATTTAAAATTGCTTACTGTTGGGAATCAGGTCTGGGAGCGAGTTGCTTCCTTCAAACAATCTTGGCGAAAGCGGGAGTTGCAGAAAATGCTCTGTCCAATCTGTTGGAGAGAGGCTGCTGCTCACTCGAGTAACCTGGTGAAGTCAGTGATTACCGAATAGAGCTTCTTAGCAGGATGGACAGAACAAGATTTTCCTAATCCAGCGGGATATTAGGACACAGCTACTACCGTGCGTGTGAAGACATCACCCCCGGCGCCCGGCCCCTTTTTTTTATAATAACAACTGGCATTTATATAGCGCCTTAAACGGAGGCCAACGTCCCAAGGTGCCTGAGGAAATTGAGGGATGATGAAGATTTGAATCAAAGAGCTGACCAGAGACAGGGAATTGGAGGAATCTCCTTGTGAATCAATGTAGCACAAAGAATGGAGAAAAAAAACATAATTACAGAATCACAAGAAAAACAAAATTAAAAGAGAAAAGAGCCTAAAAAGAGAGAAGCAATCACAGGAAACAATAAATTATATCATTCTGTAGTTCTCTTAATTATTTTCTCTGCTCCTTGTGCTATGTTGATTCAAAAAGGAAATCCCTCCAAAAAAAACTATAAAGTCTTTATGCACATGATGGGAACAAATGATCAATGTGTAGGAACACTGTTTTCTTGGAGACAGGACATCTAAATCGAGCACTTTGAATTGGGTCAAAATTCTGATTGTTTCAATCTAAAATATGGCCAGATTTGGACAACTTTAAATTGAGATTCAGAGGGGATCTCATTGAAACTTATAAAATTCTAACAGGACTAGACAGACTAGAGGCAGGAAGGATGTTCCCGATGGCGGGGGAATCCAGAACCAGGGGGTCACAGTCTAAAGATAAGGGGTAAGCCATTTAGGACTGAAATGAGGAGCAATTTCTTCATCCAGTGAACCTGTGGAATTCTCTACCACAGAAGGCAGTTGAGGCCAACTTATTAAATATATTCAAGAAGGAGTTGGATATATTTCTTAAGGCTAAAGGGATCAAGGGATATGGGGAGAAGGCAGGGACAGGGTACTGAATTTGGATGATCAGCCATGATCTCATTGAATGGCGGAGCAGGCTCGAGGGGCCGAATGGCCTACTCCTGCTCCTATCTTCTATGTTTCTATGAGATTGCTCAATGCTGTTCTCTAATCTTATTGTATCCAAATGCAGCAACATCTTAGCCTGCTGCTCCAGGACTAGTACCAGACCGTTCCTGAAGAGTCTAGTAGCATCATACACGACATGGAAATATATCTGCACCTTGGCTACACCGGTTACAAAAAGTCAAAAGTGATCTCTTTCCAAGCATTTACATTCATTTTTGAGGGGGGAAAAACCCACCAATTTCTTTGGTTTAATTATTGGAAAAGTAGTAAAATATCTATAATTTTACAAGTGGGGAGACCAAACGCAGTTTGGGTGACCGCTTTGCGGAACGCCTCCGTTCAGTCCGTAAGGGTGACCCCGAGCTTCCGGTCTCCTGTCATTTCAATTCACCGCTCCATTCCCACTCAGACCTCACCGTCCTCGGGCTCTTGCATTGTTCCACAGAAGCTCAGCGTAAGCTCGAGGAACAGCACCTCATCTTCCGATTAAGCACCTTGCAGCCTTCCGGACTCAATATCGAGTTCAACAATTTCAGATCATAACCTCGGCCCCTATTATATTTTTATATATTTTTTATCCACACTTTTGGTTTGTGCCTTTTCCTTTTTTTTTCTCTCCCACATGGCAGCTGTCTCTCACTCTGCCAGCGCATTTCACACTTCATCTAGAGCCATCCTTTGTCTCTTTACCTGTCCTATTACCATCTCGTCTCGTCTTGAATATCTCTTAATGTCTCTTCACCTCCCAGACCTTCCCTTTTGTTCTTTCATCCCGCCCCCATTTCCCAGCCCCCAAACTGGCCTTTTAATCTGTTTCATTTCCTGCTTTTTTTCTCAGTTCTGAAGAAGGGTTTCGACCTGAAACATTGACTCTGTTTCTCTCTCCACAGATGCTGCCTGGCCTGTTGAGTTTTTCCAGCGTTTTCTGTTGTTATTTCGGATTTCCAGCATCCGCAGTATTTTGCTGTCGTATAATTTATAAGTTACTCCCTTGGAGTTACTGCCACCTGCTGGAGATAGAGGCAAGTTTAGCTGCAGCTCACAAAAGCCAAAACAGAATGGACACAATGTGCTCCTGCAACAACATTTTCTTACCTGCAGAGCTATACCTGAATTTCAGTGATTTCTATTGAACCAAAAATTGATTGTTCTGAATCCAAATGTATCCTTTAAATTCTCTCTCCCTCCCTAATCCTTCTTTGCCTCTCCAACTTGTACCTTACTCTGCCTCTCCTCAAATCCAGCAGCAACTTTCTCACCCGCTCCCCAAACACAACTTCAACCACTTCAAATGCAGAACAAAAATAAATGAAACATCTTTCCCTCCAAATGCAGCAGTGTTGAATCATATAATTTACAGCACAGGCCATTCAGTCCAATTACACCTGTCATCACCTGTCAGAGATCTTAATGATCTCTGAGTTCTTGGACAAGACACCAATAGGCAGCCGCCAGTATGTTTGAGCAATAGATCAAGATTTATTAAGCATACAGCATAATATACTTAATATTAGGCGATAGTTTTAACGAGTAGCTCACAGCCCTTGGTCTCTGGAACCTCTCGGACACAGATGACGTCGTCTTAAGTCTGTTCCTTTGTTCTCGCAGTACGTCTGTGTGAAGTTGTTCTTTGAGTATCGAGGTTTTAACCCTTTTCTTATCAAAAGTTGGTTTGGCCAGTGTCCATATATGGTCTTTAACAAAATCACCTTTTATAATTGGTTCTAATGGTCAAAATACCATTGTCACTCAGACTAAGGTAGCATTCCGACTTTCCAGTATTTTTCCACCAACTTTGCCATGTTCAGTGTTATCTTGTTTATAGTTTTTCGCCCCATTGGAATTTACTTTATCTTTTTCATTTCTAGCTTCCCTGGTACAAGGCCTTTATACCAAGGGCCCATATCAGCGCTGTTTCACTAGTCTTGAGGTATCCAAACTATCTCACTTTAATCTACCAGATAAATACCTTATCTCCATGAACTCTCTCATTTTATGTCCTTACACTAATTATTTTTAAAATATAATTGCAATTAGTTTTGATAAGCGAATTCTAATTTCTACTTAGCATATTTTTTAAATCAATTTAACCTTCACTCGCAGCCTGTGGCTGTTTGTTATCAAAACTTAGTCAAAACTGCTTTTGACTGTACTTGCAGCTGCATTTTGAACAAGTCTTAGCTTTTTAATTACCCAGGAGTAATTATGGGTAATATTATTTGGTCAATGGCTACACTTGAATTTATATGTATATGATTCTCGTCTACTAAATATCAGCCTTTCGTACATCACTGTTTACCCTCTCAAAATCTTTCTGAATTTTTAAACCTTCTATTGGAGCCTTTCTTAATCTTCTCTGTCACAATGAGAAAAGCTCCAATTTTAAGAGCCATTCTTCATAACCATAACCTCTCATTTCCAGTATTCCTTCCATGGCTCTCGTATGCTTCTTATATACTTGCCATTGAGGGAGTGCAACGAAGGTTCACGAGATCGATTCCTGGGATGGCGGGACTGTCGTATGAGAAGAGATTGAGTATTCTCTTGAATTCAGAAGAATGAGAGGGGATCTCATTGAAGCATACAAAATTATTACAGGGCTTGATAGGATGGATGCTGGGAGAATGTTTCCCTTGGCTGGGGAGTCCAGAACCAGGGGCCACAGCCTCAAGATAAAGGGTAGGCCATTCAAGACTAAGATGAGAAGAAATTTCTTCATAGAGGGTGGTGAATCTTTGGAATTCTCTACCCCAGAGGGCTGTGGAGGCTCAGTCATTGGGTATATTCAAAACAGAAGTCGATAGATTTCTGACTAATAAGGGCAACAAGGGATATGGCGATAGGGCCGGTGAATGGAGTTGAGGCAGAAGATCAGCCATGATCTCATTGAATGGCGGAGCAGGCTCGAAGGGCCAAATGGCCTACTCCTGCTCTTATTTCTTATGTTCTTATATGGATGCTCCAACTGTGGCCTAACCAATGTCTTGTGTGAGTTTAACATCACGTATTTGCTTTTATATTCAATACCACATTTATAAAAGCTAGATTTCAATTTGCCTTTTTATCTGCACTCAGAGCTGTAACTATTTATTTATCTGCACCCCAAGCATCTCTTCCTCCAGTTTATTAAGAATCTTACTATTTAGGGTGTACTTTCTTTCGGTCTTTTTGCAAAATGTACTTAAGTTCTTTGCATTGAACTGCACCCAGCACCAATCTGTCCATCTGTAATCTCCTGCTTTCTTCCACAGTTTGCTATGCCCTTAATTTAGTACCAACAGCAAACTTCAAGATCATTCCTTTTCTGCCTACGTCCAAATCATTTATATAATTGGAAATAGGGGTCCTTGCTTCTTGGGGCACATTACGACTAATATGCCACCGATCCTAAAAATATCCATTTACCCCCACTCTTTGTTTTCTATCCACCCCTCTACCCATGCGGCTCTATTTCTTTTCATACAAATGTGACTTAATTTTTCTAAAATGCTTGTTGTGGCATTTGGTCAAAACACCTGCTGAAAGTCCACTCTACAACCATCCCTATATATATATTTTATATATATATGACGTTCTCAAAAAAGGCAGTTAGTCAAATATGCCGTTACCCTGCTTGTCCAGAATCTTCTGGCAACTCAATCGCATCACCCGCTTCAAAATCATGTTGTACTTCAGCTGTAAAGCATCTCCCCTCCCCACTCCACCCCTGTAGCACATCACTTGCTTGCCCACCTACCAACATGTCACTCAGCTCCTGAATGTGCAGCAGGGTCTCATTCTGCCTCTCCCTATCAAAACAGAACTTCATTCATTGGAATTTGTATCATTGGAGATGGCTAATGTGTGAGTTATGCTTAAAGAAAATCTAGGATGTTCTTGAGGTGTTAAGAGCATGTATGATGTGGCAATTATACGACGACCATGGGATTCTGCAAAGGAGTATACCCCAAACTCTCTAGGGTGCCTTAAACAGTATTATCTTTAATATGTTTGTTTTAACTTTATTTTAAGAGATTTGCATTTAGCAGTTGAAATACATAGGTGAAATAGAATTATTTTCCCCTCAGTATTCACAGTACCTCAATAGCTGGCTGGTGGATTGAACCTCCCTAATGGAATGGTAGGACTTTTTACATCAGCCCTTAGGAACGAGAAATCTGAGAATGGGGCGGAGAGAGAACAAGCAACACTGAACTGCACCCAAGCAGCAATTTTATGTTAAGGACATGTGAAATAAGAAGGAATGGAAGCAATAGGCATGATTGCATGCAAACTGCTGCTTTGTAAAATGTTAACCTTCCTTTCTCCCTCTGGTTATATTCTCTCTTTAGGTTCCACATGGCACACAATATTCCCATTTGAAAGTCAATCAATGAGCCAGTGACCAAGGGAACACGAGCGTGGCTAGTCTCAACTGTGCAGCTGCAGAGAGGTAACCAGCAGTCAACTCTCAGTCACATTACGAGGGACTGGCTCAAAAAGTTGGTACTAGGCCACTTACTTGCCCTTTCAACTATTGAATATACATGACCTGGTGGGAAGAGAGGAAATGGGGGAAAAAAACTACACAGGAAAGAATGAATGAATGTGCAAGCTCAGGAAGCTCCTTGGGAGTCTGAAGATTTAAATAAAAATGTAATTTTTTGCACCCCTCAAACACAATCTTTGTACAGACTGTTAAGAAAATATCTTCAAATGTTGAACTAGCTCCTGATCAATAATATTACCCATTTTACAGAACCAGGGGTGTCACTATAGCTGTTAATATGAGACCTCATTAAGTTAGAATATTTAGCTTAACCTGAGACACGTATATTTACTGCCCCAACTGGAGTTAAAGCACAGGAACAAGAGGGGAATAAGAGAAATATGAGAAATTCTGGCTAGAAATGTCACCAATTGAAATATTGCTAATTTCGTAATTCTTTTGAAATACTTCCTGTCAATTTTTTTTCAAATTCCCATGTGCACATTTATAATTGAAACTTCCTCTGTAAAACTTGTCAGCCTGTAATTATACCCTGCCCTAGTGGGTGTGGGAAGGAGGGAGGGGAGGAAGGAGGGAAGGACAGACAGACAGAAAGACGTAGCGAAGACGAAAAGAAAGTTAGAGAGGAAATAGGAGAAAAAGAGGTAAGAGAGAAAATAAACATATTTCAGGGTACAATCCAGAGGATCATCGCTAGATTAATCTAAAGCCTGGCTTCTCTCCCACGCCTTCTACTGATCTAGAGAACGATGAGCAATACAGTAGGAGGGTGCAGCATGATAAATTTATACAGGCAGTTTTTCATTATAGAAATACTAAAAAAGGATAGAATGTATGGCTTTGACAAGCGGACTAATTACTAATTATCTCCTCTCCCTCTAACCCCACTTCAGCTGAAGACAACACTTGGTCTCAACTCCCCAGGAGATCAACTCAAAATATGAAATTTGATATGTCATACACTCCATACTTGGGCATCACTATTCTGTGACACACAGTCACACACCTGCATGGTTCTACCACTAGACGGAACTTCATACGCTCCAGAAACTGTAGATCCCCATATGTAGCATCACTACAGCATCACTAATGCACTGAGGGAAATTTGCTTTGTCCTGCCTTTATGCCGGCAGAAATCCACTAGTTTTATAAATTTGGGATGGTATCAAAAGTCAGAGAACTCTTAAACAAGGTGAATTCATCTTTATTATAAAACAGACACTAATCGTTAATAAAATACTTCAGCCACAGAGAAGAAGGATGAACGGCATCAACTCTCATTCTGTTTGAGTGCAGTCGCCCACGTGTCAGAAGAAGGTGGAAGTGGAAAGACCCAGCCCTGGGGAATACTGCTTCCGTCAGGATGATCTCCTGGCACAAGATATCGATCCCATTCTTGCCTAGTAGGGAGAAAGAGGAAAAACATAAAATCCAATTGCTGTAGTCACCACACCCTATATCTTCAGAACTGCACCATTATGCAATTATTGGAAGTAGAAATTGGTTCCACCTGCTCTCAAAGCAGGTTTCAAACAGCACCTGCAGCAGAATTGCACCACAAGTTTTTGACAGGGGCTAAAAGATTCTGCTTAATCTGAAGCAGAAAAAAAGTGTGTATTGAAGAAAAATGGGATACCTACTTAACAAAAAGTCAACTATTTTGAGCATGGTGACCACACTGGTAGATTACGAGGCCATTCCATTAGAAGGCAGAAAGCAGACAGCAGGATCCTCTGCCTAAACAGGTGACTAGCATCACAACAGATCCTTTGGAAATTAACATGGGAGTCTGGCAAATACTGGGCCTGAATTTGCGGTCGGAGGGTTCCCATGGGCGGATGCCTCCAAGCCGCAATAAATCTACACACCAACTGATGGCCCTGGATCTACGGAGACTCGCGCGCCTGGACCTCTCGCGTAGGCTTGCGTAGAGGTCCATGTATCCCAGGGCACATGCGGCTCGCAAACGCCCCTGGGATCACGTGGACCGGCCCAGCCAAGCAGAAAGGGGAGTCCCATTATGCGTATGGGGATTCCATTTACATACGGAATCCCCATAAGTTTAATAGGAATCCCCTAAAAAATACATTTTTACAGCACTAAAATAAAAAAAATAATTTTTTTAATTAATTAAAATACAATTTCATTAAACATTTAAAACAAAAACTTAATTTTTGAAAAATAAATTAAAACATTTTCAAGGGGCCAAAATTACCAAATTTATTTGACAGGTTTTTGAATGTTAAAAATGATTTTAAAATGTTTATTTTAATATTTATTTGCACCCATATGCTGGTAAAAGAAGGCATTACGCCTGCTTTTACCAGGCTTGAGAGTTTCATGGGCATTTGCTGGGCAAGAGTTGGCCCAAATAGCCCAACTCTCCGCCAGAGGATGTCCACTTCCTGAGCATGCGGAGGATCTGTCAAGAAGATTCTTGACAGATCGCATGTCCTGGGTTTTCGTGCATGCGCAGCGCAGGCATAAACCCGGAACTTGTGCACGTACGCAGTCATAGGCCCCGGAAAATCCAGGCCATTATTATTATGCAGTGCAAGTGTCCCATCTGAAAAAGAACTAACTTTTCGTGACAGTGGCTAAGTGAATTGCTACAGTGAAAGATTAATAGAATGCAAGGGGCTTTGAAGGTGGCAGAGGCCTTGCCTGTCTCCAAGCACTGGCGTCAGGTGGCTACCTATTTCCATTTAGAAACAGCTTGGAGTCTTGGTGACTCCATTACTGCTAATTAACAGTGCAAAATAATCCCTTTCCATGTGGAATTTCTTGGCCAATTTCTCTCATCGCCTTCAACTCCGTGATACTAGCAAAAATGCCTGCCCTCACTTGAGGAGGAACATTTCCTTCCTCAATTCATCCTATTATCCAGGACGAGCTCCAATTTATAAAGTGCATTTGGAAAGAGAGTTATACCAATAAAAATCTCTGAACTGTGTGAAGTATTCAAACTGTTTGAGTAACCATTCCTTTTCTTCATTGTTTTCTAGGTACCAATTACACACAATGATACCAACAGGTCGTAAGGCTTCAGACATCAACATATTCATTAATAATTACCTGATCTGCACAAGCACATGAGAAGAATGCTCCGCCTGCAGATAATATTGGCGAAATGGCTGTAGTGGGTGGTCTGAAGGCAATTCTATTGTAAGAAGCATACACAAATCATTTGGGGTTTGTAATTGCCATAACAGCAATGTTACTTTAACACGGTAATCACCAACACTAATACCCGAGTGAGGTGGGAGAGATATAAAACCAGACACAAGGATACGTGGCACAGATCTCAATGTTATGGAGTAGATGCGCAGTAAGGGAATCTCTGCACTGTTCCTACACTATGGAGCTCTTTAAATAAGGTTTTTTTTTAAAAACAATAAGGAGGAACAAATATTACTGGAGACTGATGTAAGGCTATGTACACTACAATCCATAGCCTTATAAAGATCTTTAAAACGTGAAAAAATCCCATTAAAATAGCACTTCGCCCAAAAAAGGGATATTTAAAAAACCTAACTCAATAATGGAACAAGATGCTGTCTCTGATCTCAGTTATTTGACTTGCTCACGATAACAACGCCTTTTTAAAAAAGTGAATTCATTTATAATATTAAAAAGGTGAAACTGGCTATTACAAATACCTGGATCTCCAAACATCATGGATTCCACTTCACGTTGCTGTTTCTCTAGCTTCTCCCTCTCTTTTTTCAGCTTTTTCTCGTTTTCTCTTTTTCTTTCTTCTTCCTGTTCTCCCTCCAGCATAACTCTCAAGGCTCTTTCTTCTGCATCATACAGGTCACTGCGCTTTTTAATTAGTTTTCTCAGCCTCTCGACATGATGTTCAAAGGTTTCGTCAGCTGGAGGAGGAGGATGGACACCTGTACGAGCAACACTGATCGTTTGAGTCATCAGATTGATTTAATTACATAGTTACAGGTTGAATTGTTACAAAAGCGTCTGATGAAAACTGTGCTCATCAGTTTGGGTCTTTATTTAGCAAACTTGTGCAATCAACAGTGTAAGCCAGTACCATAAAATTGTGGGACTCAGAATTTATTGAAGTTTATAGGTTTGTTCCACCCAAGTTACTGAGTGGGAACTGGAAGTGTAAAACAATGCTGCTACAAAGAGCCACAGTGACAAAAACTGTCCCTGCTTCAGAGTCTTGCACGAGGCTAAAATCCATCAGAAATTGCTACTCAATCAGGTCACAGTTTCCATATGATAGAATATTAAAAATCGCAGTATCTTTTTTCCTCAACGTAGAACTTTGTGTAAAATATTATTTTTCTATTCTTAGCCTATTTGTAGTTAGTGTTCCATATTCACCAAAAGTTGCATAAAATCAAACACAAGACATGATTATTTTTTTAATTTGTTTTTAAAAGTGTAGGGTTCTTAACTTTGAAAGTCGAATATTAGATGCAGATAAATATTACCAATGCTGGATAACAGAAATATTTAGTTCCAAATGGGGAAAAACAATGGAAGTCTGTTGCGAATTACATTTTTTCCTATACTTTATATTTAACAAAAGACAAGACATTCAAATATTTGAGTATGAAGTTCCATTGAATTAATAAGTGGTGAAGAGATGTTTTTCTACCTAGACAATTATCTGGGTAGTCAAGGGTTGAAGGTTAGAGATTACCAGTACAGGAGTCAACCACAGTCTATGCTCGACAAGGCCTTTTGGAAGCAGGATTAATGAGGTAAACGGCCTGTTATCATGTACAAAATACAAGTGATTATAATGGGAAAATTAACCTACTCACAGGCAATGTTCCCATTAACTTTTCTTTGGGTACGCGGCCCCTTTAAAGGGCTGTGCGGCCCCTTTAAAGGGCTGTGCGGCCCATTCAAAATACTGCTCAAGCGTGGATTTTCCCAATGAAAAGCCGGCAAGCCGTCTGCACGGGAGGTGTCCAGTGAGCCGCATGGCTGCGCAGCTCAAAGGGAACAATGCTCGCAGGGTGAGTTTCTATGTGCTAAATTGCCTTTTCGCATCCTTGAACGTTTGTATGCTCTTACGCACACACACTATGTTCTTACCAACAATTTGTATTCAGATAGCGCCTTTAATGCAGTAAAACATCCCAAAGCACTTTACAGGAGTGTTATCAAACAAAATTTGACACTGAGCCCCATAAAGGAGATATTCGGGCAGAAAGGGGTAGGTTTTAAGGGGCGTCTCAAAGGAGGAAAGAGAGGTAGAGACGCGGAGAGGTTTAGGCAGGGAATTCCAGATGCCCTGGATTTCAAAGTTCCAATGCAAGTGCACAACTTTCTAAGGACACGGGCATGTACAGTCAGTCATTTTGTCTTACAACACTTGAAAGCAATCAAAACTTGGATGAAAATATACCGGTACTTATTTTTTGTATATATTTTGGTGCCATGTCTGCAGGAAGCAACTGAAAGAACAGATAGCTTGTGAAATTGCCTAGTTACTGCCGAGATTGAGAGCCAGAAGAATCTTTGCTGACATACCAAGGAATAAGCTTACCGTATGTTGCGGCCTAATGCGTGCTTTAACCATGGCTCAGCAAGACTTTGCGAATTCTGCGCTGTAACTCTGTGTGTGTGAATCAGAGTTCTAGGTGCTAACACTCTCTGGGAGAATAATCTACAGAATAGCACGTTGAGTAGTTGAGGCAGAGACCACGGCATCTTTTAAAGGGGAGAGTAGATAAACATTTGAAACAGAGGAACATATGTGGCAATGGGGAGAGCAGTGGAATTAGATCTGGATTGCTTTAGCAAAGAACCAAAAACAGACAGGATGGGCTGAATAGTGGTCTTCTGTGCTAAAAAACCTCTATCGTTCTATGAGCAGTGTTGTACAAAGCCTTTCTATTGATATTCCATAGTCTGTCTAGTTTGATATAAAATGTTGAGCTCTTGACAGTCTATCAGTATTGTGTAAAGTTGTTGGCTGTCACATCACACCAGTGACAGATGCGAAGCAGCAATCTCAGGCCCTGTGGAAAAGATTTGTTGAACTAAAGCTGAAAATATACGCCTGTGTGTGGACAACTCCCTTCTTACCAACACACCTTTCCTAGCTGCAGCTTCCTTCCTCAGTTTCCGCAGCTTCTCCAGCGCCCGCAGGATATCCACTAGTCTTTTTGCATCGGCCTGTTTTTTCCGCACTTCTGACAAGACAGCGTCTGCTGCAGCTTTCAGTTCCCGTTCCTACAAGCCAAAAAAACAAAAAATAAATCTTGAACAGAATATTCAAAGTACTGCCACGTTAGAACATTAAACAACATGGAACAGGGAATGCCTATTCTTTCCACATCTGACTATCTACATTATCATGACACCTCTTCCATTCACTGATCCGAGAAAAACGATTGCAAATTCCACAATCTCCGTTGCTTTACAGAATTGACCCAGGTATACTTTCCAAGTCTTGTTTGTTTTAATAAAAGTGAAATACAGTGTCTGTGCTCCAAGTAAGGATTCTCATGGTTTTGAGAACTTAGCCACTTTTGGCAGTCAGTTAACAGTAGCAAGTCCTTCATAGGCTCTCTAATTTGCCACTGCAATTCCTTAATTACCGACTGCACATATTCATTTACCACACCAGCCATCCTTGTGGCTGATGTAAGCAAAGTGCGTATGTGAGAGAGAGAGAAGGACAGAGTGCTAACAAACTACTGAATCCATTTTTTTTTTTTTTTTTTAAAGTCCTACGGTGGGCTGCAAGGTTAAAACTGTTACCCAATGATCTGTCAAACATTTTAGTTTTAATTTTACCCCAAAACCGTAGCAATATGCTGGTATAACATACTGTCAAACCCATTACAAATTCATTAGGACCGATCGCTTTTGATAATAGGCTCAAAGTTTGGACATCTCTTTCTATATTTAACAATCTGATAGAACAAGAAACAAATATTATGGTAAAAATATCTAGTGGACATTACCGTGACCACAAAACTACAGAGTAACATTCTGACCTGGAGTCTTAACTTATTTTTATGCTGTATGAAAGAGAATTCTGAAGGGCATACGTTCTCAGCAGCAGAGTATGTGGCTAATTATGGAAACTATTTAGCTTTAAAACAGATTAAAACCAATAAAACTGGACAATTTATTGGATAACCCTTCATTCAGTGTTTTGCAGTTAAGTAATCATCAAATCCCAGCTCAGAGTATTTTGTGCAATCTGAAGAACTGTATCAATACTAATATCCAGATCACAGTTCCATGTTTACAACTGAATGAACTACAAGTTTGTGTTCTATAGTATATCAAGGCTTCAACTGCATTCATTTTATCCACTGATTAAAGACGGCTTTGTGGTACTGAACTACACCAACCAAAAAGGTACGAGTTTCCATCTCTAACCTGTGCTGTGTAAACTGATCTGTGCTGGAGCAGCTGCCAGGGTGCAACAATTGGCCTTAATGCACCTATGCTGGAGAATGGAAGAATCTGCCTGCTTGGTCATTCCAGATTACCATCCAGTGGCCTTTGCTGCAAACAGTGCATGTCGATACTGGCTGAGAATAGAACTGGGCTTGGCTGCGAGGTCCCACACAGCCAAATAGCTGACTGGCACTTGCCATCTGGGCTCACATATGGAGAATGGCCACCAGGGGGTTGTCTGCACACGTGGAACTGTAGCACAGTGCCATCCACCTGAACATGCAACGAACTAGCACATCCCCAATAGCCTTCTAATCATCAGTTTTGAATAAAGGCTAGATGATGACCAGCAGTGAGATTTAAAGTATTTACTGCACTGCGTAATCTATAAACATGCCTCAAATCTGTATGTCTTTATTTACCTCAGTTAACAATGTATTTTTGTAACTGCCTGGATATTACAATTGGTAAGATATGAAGATGACCATGCCCTGGTCACACATGCAATATGATAAAGATACGATTAAGTACCCGCTTTTTTTCTTCAACTTCTCGGACACGCTTCATTCTCCATGCATCAATTTTTGCTTCTTTTTCGGCCGCCCTTGCCTCTTCCTCTTGTTTTTCTAAATACCACTCTTGCTTCTTCCTTTGAATACTGCTTCTTTTCTTTTTAATTGCTTCCAGTTTCTTTTTCACAGCACTGATGTACTTGCTATCATTTAGTGTCTTTAATTTTTCCTGTAATACCGTCTTTATTTCAACTGCTTTGAGATAAGAGTCATTCCAAACTGCTTCATTTTCTACATTATGCCTCAATTGCTGGCATAAAGCAGTAAGCTCAGTCACAAGTTTATAAGCACTTAATACAGATTCCTTTACTTCACTAACTAACGGCAAAGATTTGGGCTTTTTAATCTCGGAAGACGGCAACCTTCGTTTTGACAAGAACCTCATAACCCAAAATTCATCTTGCTCTTTCGGAGTTTCATTACATTTAAAATTATGAGAGAATTGGTCTGGCGATGACATTCTGGTCATTGAGTCATTTCTACGTAGCTGTTCCACACTGACATCTTTCGGACTCGGAGAGAAATTAGCAGCACTGGGCCACGGTGTTGCCATCTGATCATTGTTATACTGCACGCCATGATCGTTTTTCCAAGATGGTCTCTCCCCAGATGAATTTGGAAAGCTTTGCTGATTGTTATGGCTATGATTTATTAACTGAGAATTTTGAGGTCCATATCCAGCAGGTAAATTAAGGCCTCCGCCATGAAGTAAGGTTTGGTTTTGGCAAGAGCTGTTCTCAGATTGAGAAGTCATGCAGTGGATGTGAGGTGGCACATTGTTGGCAACTCCAGCTCTCTCAGAGAAGGGTGGATGTTGCTCGGGATGTGAATGTTCCCGAAACGGATACTGTTGCTGAGAATCCAGGTGCTTGTGTTGAAAGGGATGTTGAAGACCATGATACGACTGCCCCTGCTGAGGATAATGTTCTTGATACTGATGAGCTGAGCGGTCCTGGTGTGAAAATCCCTGCGGGAGGCGAGCTTGGTCTCTGCATTCATACCCCTGCAGGTGGGGCGGCTGTTCCTTCTGCTCGTGACCCTGTGGGAGGGGAGGGTAGTCCTGTAGTTGGGGAGGTTGACCTTGGTGCTCACGATCCCATGGGTGGGGAGGACGCTCATGTCCTTGTGAGTGAGGCAGGTGCTCCTGGTGCTGATGTTCCTGCGGGTGAGGTGGGTGGTCTCCGTGTTGCTGAGCCGGTGGGTGAGGTGGGTGGTCTCGGTGTTGCTGAGCTGGTGGGTGAGGAGGGTGGTCTCGGTGTTGCTGATGTTCCTGCGGGCGAGGTGGGTGGTCTCGGTGTTGCTGAGCCGGTGGGTGAGGAGGGTGGTCTTGGTGTTGCTGAGCCGGTGGGTGAGGAGGGTGGTCTTGGTGTTGCTGAGCCGGTGGGTGAAGAGGGTGGTCTCGGTGTTGCTGAGCCGGTGGGTGAGGAGGGTGGTCCTGGCCCCATGGGTGAGGGGGACCCTCCAGGTGCTGATGTCCCTGTGGGTGGGGAAAGAAACTCCGCAGATGGGGTGGGTGGTCCCGGTACTCCTGATCCCACTGCTGGCTGTGCTCTTCTAGTGGCTCCACTCTTCCCAGACTGGTCCCAGGCCCGCCCGGGGCCCGGCCTGGGTGAAGGTAGCTCTCTGCGGGGGGACCAGGCCGCCAGTCTCCCCCCGCCCGTCCTCTTCCCGGCCCAGCGAAGCCATGCTGCCGGGGGGGAGGAAAGGCGGGGCCGGGTTTCTCCTCACTCAGACTCCCGGGGTTATAAAACGAATCGCGGGCGGGGTTCTGCGGGGTGAAAGCCGCCGCTGGTGGCCCATTGCTCCGCTCGGGGAGGCCGGGATAAAATGGCGGCCGCTCCATCGCCGCCCGAATCAGCCGGGCTACCCGGCGTCTCACGTCATCTAACTGACAGCACTGAGTAACCAACCAGCGTGCAGTATGGGCGGGGCTTCCTAGGTGCCACTCGGAGTCTGGGCTTGAGCGCCCCCTCGAGCCGAGCAGACCAACCCCGCCAGGAGTGGGCAAGCCAGGTATATTCCTGGAGGAAGAAATTGCACCCTAAGATAAAAGGTAAAATCAAAAATTGGTCAGGTGGCATAAATACTGTGGCTACAAGAGCAGGCCAGAGGCTGGGAATTCTGCGGCGAGTGTCTCACCTCCTCACTCCCCAAAGCCTTTCCACCATCTACAAGGCACAAGTCAGGAGTGTGATGGAATACACTCCACTTGCCTGGATGAGTGCAGCTCCAACAACACTCAAGAAGCTCGACACCATTCAGGATAAAGCAGCCCGCTTGATTGGCACTCCATCCACCACCTTCAACATTCACTCCCTCCACCACCGGCGCACTGTGGTTGCAGTGTGTACCATCTACAAGATGCACTGCAGCAACTCGCCAAAGCTCCTTCAACAGCACCTTCCAAACCCACGACCTCTACCACTTAGAAGGACAAGGGCAGCAGACGTATGAGAACATCACCACCTACAAGTTCCCCTCCAAGCCACACACCATCCTGACTTGGACCTGTATCGCCGTTCCTTCACTGTCGCTGGGCCAAAATCCTGGAACTCCCTTCCTAACAGTATTGTGGGTGTACCTACACCATATGGACTGCAGCGGTTCAAGAAGGCAGCTCACCACCATCTTCTCAAGGGCAATTAGGGATGGGCACTAAATGCAGGCCTAGCCAGCGACGCCCACATCCCATCAATGAATAAAAAAAATGTTTTTTTAAACATAGAAGATAGGAGCAGGAGTAGGCCATTCAGCCCCTCGAGCCTGCTCCGCCATTCAATGAGATCATGGCTGATCATCCAAACCCTGTCCCTGCCTTCTCCCCATATCCCTTGATCCCTTTAGCCTTAAAAAATATATCCAACTCCTTCTTGAATATATTTAATGAATTGGCCTCCATTGCCTTCTGTGGTAGAGAATTCCACAGGTTCACCACTCTCTGGGTGAAGAAATTCCTCCTCATCTCTGCCCTAAATGGCTTACCCCTTATCCTTAGACTGTGACCCCTGGTTCTGGATCCCACTTGACTCTAGAAACTTGAGCACAAAAATCTAGGCTGACACTCCAGTGCAGTACTGAGGGAGTGCTGCACTGTCGGAGGTGCCGCCTTTTGGATGAGACGTTAAACCGAGACCCCGTCTGCCCTCTCAGGTGGACGTATAAGATGCCACGGCACTATTTCGAAGAAGAGCAGAGGAGTTATCCCCGGTGTCCTGGCCAATATTTATCCCTCAATCAACATCACTAAAACAGATTATCTGGTCATTATCACATTGCTGTTTGTGGGAGCTTGCTGTGCGCAAATTGACTGCCACGTTTCTTAACATTACGACAGTGACAACACTTCAAAAAACAACTTCATTGGCTGTAAAGTGCTTTGGGACGTCCGGTAGTTGTGAAGGGCACTATATAAATGCAAGTCTTTCTTTTTGTATTCATAGGCAGTATGATAGGTTGGCCTTACCTTTCTGTACAGACTTGGAAAACTCCACAGGAAAAAAAATACTTACAGGAGGGTACTATGATTACCTACAGTGAAGCAAAACTGCTCTTCAAATCCATCCCATCACCCGTCTGTTAATGATTAATTTAGTGCAAACTGTACAAAAGGAAGTCAACATCAGTCTTAATATATAAATATAGTAGATGCCATTTAATCTAATAACAGGAAACACCAACACAATTAATTAATTTCTCTGAAGGTATCAAGAATACAAATAATTTTATTTTTGAGCATTTTTTATCAGTGTTTCCAAAATGTGCTAGAAAATGCTAAATATGAAAAGAAAAAAAAGAAACTTGCATTTCTATGGGTAAACATAAATATAAGTTTATGATTTGTCGTCTTTAAAATTAGGAACATTTTGACAAGTAGATCTTTGATGATTAAATATATTTTTGCTTTCCAAAATGTTAGCAATAACCTGCTAACTGACGCCCAGTTTGGGTTCCGCCAGGGCCACTCAGCTCCTGACCTCATTACAGCCTTGGTCCAAACATGGACAAAAAAGCTGAACTCAAGAGGTGAGGTGAGAGTGACTGCCCTTGACATCAAGGCAGCATTTGATCGAGTGTGGCATCAAGGAGCCCTAGCAAAACTGAAGTCAATGGGAATCAAGGGGAAAACTCTCCATTGGTTGGAATCATACCTAGCACAAAGGAAGTTGGCTGTGGTTGTTGGAGGTCATTCATCTCAATCACATGACATCACTGCAGGAGTTCCTCAGGGCAGTGTCCTAGGCCCAACCATCTTCAGCTGTTTCATCAATGACCTTCCCTCCATCATAAGGTCAGAAGTGGGGATGTTCGCTGATGATTGTACACTGTTCAGCACCATTTGAGACTCGTCAGATACTGACGCAGTCCGTGTCCATATGCAGCAAGACCTGGACAACATTCAGACTTGGGCTGACAAGTGGCAAGTAACATTCGCACCACACAAGTGCCAGGCAATGACCATCTCCAACAAGCGAGACTCTAACCATCTCCCCTTGACATTCAATGGCATTACCATCGCTGAATCCCCCACTATCAACATCCTGGGGGATACCATTGATCAGAAACTGAACTGGACCAGCCATATAAATACTGTGGCTACAAGAGCAGGCCAGAGGCTGGGAATTCTGCGGCGAGTGTCTCACCTCCTGACTCCCCAAAGCCTTTCCACCATCTACAAGGCACAAGTCAGGAATGTGATGGAATACTCTCCACTTGCCTGGATGAGTGCAGCTCCAACAACACTCAAGAAGCTCGACACCATTCAGGATAAAGCAGCCCGCTTGATTGGCACTCCATCCACCACCTTCAACATTCACTCCCTCCACCACCGGCGCACTGTGGCTGCAGTGTGTACCATCTACAAGATGCACTGCAGCAACTCACCAAAGCTCCTTCAACAGCACCTTCCAAACCCGTGACCTCTACCACTTAGAAAGACAAGGGCAGCAGACGCATGGGAACATCACCACCTACAAGTTCCCCTCCAAGCCACACACCATCCTGACTTGGACCTGTATCACCATTCCTTCACTGTCGCTGGGACAAAATCCTGGAACTCCCTTCCTAACAGCATTGTGGGTGTACCTTCACCATATGGACTGCAGCGGTTCAAGAAGGCGGCTCACCACCATCTTCTCAAGGGCAATTAGGGATGGGCACTAAATGCAGGCCTAGCCAGCCAGCGACGCCCACGTCCCATCAATGAATAAAAAAAAAAATACGAGTTGCCACTAGGATTTCCTGGAATACTGGCAAAATATACCCAGTTGAAAAGAGAACACACAGGCGCCATTAACTGAAAATAACAATTTAAGGTTTGAACATCTTTAAGGGTCAAATCTGAGTGTGCTGCAGCTTCCTGTACATTGATTGAAATACCATACCCTATAACTTCTAAATCTATGTGGAGCTGTGTAGTAGTTTCAATACGAGCAATAGCTGGATGAAATTGGATGCTTAAACAGCTTAACGAGCACACGGGGTAGTTCTTCAACATTGACAGGTGTCAGTAAAAACAATACTTTCATTGGCTTTGATGAATTTTGTCCATGCATAGGGTTAAACCGCATGTGTGAGGAACACATTTTAGCACTCCTATACATTCACTGTCTGAATCGACTATGCAAAGGATACAATTGATGCCAATATTCTAGTCAGAACTCAAAGCATTTGCTGAGTGTTGCGACAGAATGAACCTTCCTGATCATTCATTTTGTTGAACATGCAACTTTTTTTCCCTAAGATTTATTTATTCTCAATAAATTGTGGGATAGACAAAACCCTGACAGCCTATGAGACTAGGTTATAATCATTAGTTGCTGTGCCTGAAGAGGAAGTACTTGGATTATATTAGCAGCGAGAAGCACCATGCCCTCTTGCAAGTATTTGAATGATGGGTCTCTTTACTAAAACAAAAATTCAAATCTGCTGGTAGGTCATATTTGATCAATGTGTCCACTTTGTCGATCACTTATATTGTCCGCTGGGTACCCTGTCAATGATTGAATCGACAGGTTCAGCAGAGGGGGTTGGTGTAAAACTGATCAAAAGGGTCTCTGAACCTTGTCCAGTTTATTTATAGTAATGTGCATGGAATGAATACTGTTTGTTACTAGTCACAGCTCTTGTTGGCCTTTTCCCATGAAGAGAGATTGATCACTGTTTTTCTAATTCCTAATCTCCATGGCATGTGCATAAGATTTATCATTACATCTCCTTAGTTCAGGGGGTATGAAACTTTTAAAGAAATGTTACAATTTGGGTTTTTATAGAACTAGTTTTACAGTGAGTCCCATGAACTGAGCTTGTCTCCTACAATCTAGAAGCTGAATCTTTTCAATAATTTGCTCTTAGGAGAGGTGGGTAGCTAACAATTAACAATTACAAGTACCCTACTTGCAGGAATCTGTTCACTGGATTAAATGTAATTTTGTATTATGCTACCCACCTCACTTTGGAATGGCAGCCATTAAACACAGACTAGGTTTACCAGACTGAAGCAACTATTCTTTATTTACAATCAAATAGAAATATGAGGTATAACATTTCAAATACTATCTGTACAATATATGGAATGGAATAAGTATCATACTTGTGAAAGTTTTGCTTTGAATGACTTTTGATATCAACATATTATCTTGTACCATAATATGAGGGTAATATTTTGTAACCCATATATAGGGAACAATAACAGTGATTTGACCATATATGAGTAATCAGAAGAATTGGTGAACTGGAAACTCCTTTCAATTGTTTTCTCTTTTTGAAACGGGGATTTTCAAAGAAATATCATTACGTTCAAAAATAAAGCTACATATAAAAATCCAGTGACATAATGCAAGTGTGGCGCGTAACAGAATTAATATAATCCAATCATAGCAGTTCACAAACTTATCCATGGAAATACAAATCCTGTTAACAAGTCATCAATGAACCAGGCCACTTCAATCCTTTGATTAGACACCAGCTCCTCTTTAATTAACTACATGAAACAAGGAAATTCAGAATCCATAACAGGAAGAATGTCATATTGGAATTAAAATATTTTCAAACATTTGGCTTGGAGCCTCTCATTCTCTTGAGTGATGTGGCTCTGGAGGTAGCCCCGTCCCAAATTAGGATAGAAGAATCATAGAAATTACAGTACAAGAGGCAGACATTTGGCCCAGCAGGGCTTTGCTGGTGCTCAGTCTTCAACTGGAGCTATCTCATTGAGTGCCAATATAATCATAGAAAATAAACTAACTGTGGACACACCTAGCATTTGGCCTTTGACTCTCCAGCTGCTCTTAGGTCAACGATATATCAGTCCAAACAAAACACTTAGGCAGCATTGTCGTCCAGGGAATACTGGTTCATTATAATAATAATTCAACTTTATTGTCATTGCACAAGTACATGAACAACGAAACGTGATCTTGCAAGCTCCCATGACTGGGAGAAGCAAAGCCGCTGCGTCGGTGCGCGCCGCCATTCCATTTCCACCATTCCTCCTGTCCGACAATCTTCAGCCCAACGCCCGGGCCTGCTCACCAGCCGCTCCTCCTTCCGTGACCTTCTCACCAACCGCCCCTCCTCGGGGCTCCTTCCGTGACCTTCTGCACCTGGTCTTCCCTGATGGTCACCCCTCCAGGTACTAACCAGGCCTGGCTCTGCTTAGCTTCCAAGCCTTGCCAGTGACCCTGTCCCTAGTCCCAGGAACAGGGCTTTGTCTTATAAGGACTTGCCTTATTGAGTGCAAGGCCAATTGGAAGCCTGGTAACTGATGGGTAACCTGCTGGGCTGGGGTCACAACTGATCTGGAATACTTTGTGGATTGTGCAATTGGATTGCTATCCTCTATACTGTCCAGGTTGGTGCGTTGAATGGTCCAACAGCACAGGCATGATGGGCCGAATGGCTTCCCTCTGTGCTGTATCATTTTATGATTATGCAGCCCACACCCCATACCCACTAACTTCTGGTAGAGCCCAGAGGTTCACCACTTTCCTCAGGAGAACAGGCACAATACCATTTGCAACAACTTCTATACCAGGGCAAGAGCCTCCATATTTTAAAATTCCGAGCCAGATCCCGCTGGTCTCTAATTACAGAGCATCTCTTGCTTTGGTTTTAGTTGCTTTAAAAACACGAAAGACCTACAATATCTTTCTCATCTAATTATTTCTTTAGGGGATTAAAGAATGCATGCTTCTTTTGAAAATCCATATGCAAGGCAGGAAAAATGCCAATTTTCTCCTGGAATAGCGTTATGTTCTCCATTTCAATCGTGTAATAGTAGACCACCAGTTTTACATTTGCTCTTTAAAGTAGCTGCATTCGGAGCAGGTAATGATGTTGTAGCATGCATAATCTTGAAGTCTTTTTCAACTCAAATAAATCCATCTTTTGTCTTCAGTGCTGTCTCTTACTGCACCGTTTAATCAATTTGAAATATGTTGCTTCACTTCCTGAAGAGGTTTATTAATTCCAGTATATCAATTTGGAGTCTGTTACTGTGCTCGGGACAGAATTGCCTACAAGCAACTGGCCATCTCTTCGAGGACGGTGGTAAAATAACGCTCAGCCCAGTTATTTCCTTAGCAACATTGGGGGGCAGGTCTGACTGCTCATGCTCGCCCCTCTCTATTTCCACTGTTCAGTACTTAATGCTACTACAAATGATTCCAACATTCGTGAGTCGAGAGGTTTAAATGATCTTTTGTGTTCTGTGATCACTGGTCTAATGAAATTATCGCAGGAAACCCTTAGATACATGAACAACAGAATACATGGGTTTCCTATTTAGCTGAAAGGCAGACATCTTTTATGTTTCCACAGTTACTGTAAATCTGGTATATGGTAGTAACGAGGACAGGCACCAAAGCTCATAGTGGAGGACATGACCATGGTGAAAAAAGAGGCAAATCAAGTAGTAAAAGGCTAGGTGACATCAAACTTAGGTTTGAAAACCTAAAGATGATAGATGGAAGAGGCTGAATGGCCTACTCCTGTTCCTACGTTATAGAAGGAAAGACCGAGGGAGGGAAGGAGCTCCAAAATTGAGATCCTAGGATGGAGTGACTCTCAATTTAACACGAGTGCAGGGAGAAGGAAGAGCATTTAGGAGCTTAAGATGAACGACAGAAGAAAATTCAGGGATTGCGGACTACAGTAAAATCAATGAAATAGAGAAAAAGACAAAGTTGGAGAGAGAGAAAAGAGTTGGAGGCTAAAAAAGGATTCCCTCAGCTCAGCTGTTACCAGTATCATGTTCAAGAACATGGGAAGTGTTAGAAGTCTCCAGATAATGGGAGTACTTTTCAAGTCTTTGGGCCTTATAAATAATTAAGAGGAAATTATGAGATGAAAATTATGGAGGTAGCTTCAGCAACAGAGGGGATGAGGTTTTAGCTAATTTTATGTACAAGCCTGTTGATTATGACTGAAGCGGTAGTTTCAAGACGTCCTGCTTTTTCCTTTGGATGGGCGGGGGGCAGGAGACACACAGAAAGGAAAAGGAAAAAATCCCAGCAAGAATCCCAAACCCTCCCGATGGCTAAATGGACCAATATACTGCCCAGTAAGGCACTGAACCATACAAGACTAGGGAAGTCACAGGTTGGATTCTGTGCTCGAGATCCCTAGTCTCAGCTGGGGTGGCAGTGAAGCTGCTCACTTTGCCTCAGAACTCCAGGGTTACTGATAGGTATTCAGTGACTCCTCCTCCAAGTGCACATATAGACATCGAGGCTGATAGGCTTGGATTCAGCTGCGATGCACTCCACGACTGAACAGCTGATACATATCGTGTAAGCTCAGACATGAAGAATGCCATTTGTTAAGGTATCCGAGGGCTGCTGACACCTGTGGAAATGTATCTAAATAAGTCAGGAGAGGAAGGGTGGAAAATTCCTCTCATCTTTCTCCCGTTTCTAAAGTTTGCTGTTCCGAGGCCCAGCACTCTCAATTCTGATCACCTTGGTAGAAATTACAACCTACTGTATTAGAATTATTTGTACCAAAAGTTTTCTCCCCCCAATTTTTAAAAAAATTTTTTTTTTTTTTTTTTTTTTTTTAAATGGAACACAAAATGCCATCTGGCATTTCCCCTGCTGAAGCTGCTCTATACAATACCAGTTCTGGATTACACATACATCTCTGAATGGGTAACTGGATATCAGTTTCTGTGTTTTTTCTAGAAGTCTTCCTTATTTGTTTAAATAGTTCTAATTCTGCCTGTTCATTGTCAGTTCTAACAAGTGCCAAAGTCACAAATGCCACAATTTGATAAGTGCTTAATTTGTACACTTTATTTATACAACCAGAGATTTACAATACAGTAATTCATCTTCAAATCCTTTAGTTTTCCAATGAAGTCAATTTCTAAAGGATTAAAGTCAATCCTGTTTCTGGTCAGCAATAGCATAAAAGGAAATACAGAAAAATATGGTACAAGTTTATTTCTTGTGCTTAGTATTAAAGGTATCTAAAACAATGTTATGTATACTTTAGCACAAGCAGAATGAAACCAAAATCATGTCCAAACTATTGTAATCAATAATTGAAGTTGAAATCTCTGCAATACCTGTGTTAGTAAAACCTGTTTATTGTTTAGTTTGAATGACACCTGCTGTGATCACTAAATCTTAAATGCAAATATGAAATTCTGAATTTTAAAAAGAAACTAAATTTTTGTAATATGACCACAGCACATCTAGCGCAAACACTGAAGTATTCAGATGCATTAAAGAAAATTAAAGGGACATCCAGTAAGTTCTTCTGTTTCTTGTACAAGGGCTGCATCTTTTGTTCCTAAACAGTTACTGTAGGGAAGCAGTTGTTAAAAACTGTAACATATAATAAACACATTCAGAAATGTGTTTACAATAAAATTCAAAGACAGCATAATGTCCACTGTACAAAGTTTTGCTACTTTACATGTACATGATCAGTTTCACTGGTCTGTTGAGATCATGTCGAGGGAGAGGAGACTTTCAACCCTTATCCAAAAACTATTCTCTTCCATCGGTAACTCTCTGATGAGAGCAACAGGTTAATAACACATTAAAATAAAATAAAACAGTAGCTTCAATGTTGTACGAGGCTCATATTTGCACAGATTGCTCCAATTTTTGGCTGTTTAGTTGTTGGCTGCATCTGCTTGGCGATGCCACCGATCATCTTCCACTCCAGAATCGTACTCTTCGTCAACAGGCTCCTTAGGTGGGGCTCTAAATACGAGAAAATATCTATTCAGTTAAAAATGATTTGTGTGAGAAATCTACATTTAGATTTAACATCGGACAGTGAAATCTAAAACCTGTCCTCTTCCACCGGTCTGTCATTTTCCTAAAATATTACTTTTTAAAGAGGTGAGCAGATGCAACAGAGCGGATTCTCAGGGCCAATGTAGTGCTGCCATTCATGGTCAAATTCAGGCAATGCTTGATGAAAGTGTGCGGACTACTCCGTGTTGATGCGTTACAGCTGTCCTTTAGGCAAACAGCCTAAAATGAGTCTGCATTACAAGCAATGATCCAGTGAAAGTGTCACCTACTTTAGGTGTGCTTTTTAAAAAAAATAAAAAGTTTACATATATTGGGATACGCACAAAGGAGGGAGGGGGACAAGACAGCAAAAATTGCTGCATGGCTTCAGAGCCGAAAATATTTTACATGCTGTAAGAGTATCTACTAGGAAGACATAGCAGCTTAATAACCAAGCCACCAGGTGACTGCTGTAGATGGAATTTTGCCAATGAGACAACCCACCCAAGACAACAAATGGAGTCTGAAAGAGCCGGTATAGTTACAAATGAGCTCCGGCAGGTTCGAGAACCAAGTTTCCCCTTGGCTAGTATGCAGTTACCAGAATTAATGTTCTGTCAGCTTGGTCCTTCTGCAGATCAGAGGGAACATTCCGTTACATGACTCCTACAAAAGAATTCGGTCCCGAATCCTACAGAAGAATTTCTCCAGCCTCTGTTCTAAAGAGTGGCCATCAGATCTGATTTACGGTATTTGCCCAACATGAATTCTGCATGGAGTTTGTGAGAAAATGCGCTGCTGCATTTCCTCGGGAACTGCACTCCATCTACTTAAATAAATAAAATGAATGGAAATCAGTGACAGAGCTCCTGCTGTGAGAAATGACTTGGGACGTCTACCCGATATGCTTCAGGGGGAGAGGAGAAGAAATAAAATACATGTTCACATTGTGAGCAGGATTTATTGAGTTAATTGAAAGAATATTTAAAACAATAAAGGGAGGTGCTACACAAAAGTCTCTCGGGAGACCACTGTGCCTGCAGGTGGTCACAAGAAACGCCTCAGACTCGGAGGGTGGCTGTTATACTGTCCAAGGGCTCGGAAATGGGTTTTGACTTGCTTCTTCCTCCCAACACCACCTGGAAACAAGCCCAATCAACCACAAATTGTGGTAGGGTTACAAATGGCTTATCCCAGTTTGTCAGGACTGACAGGCAAGTGAGCAAAGATCTTGCACAGCCCCAGGCACTGCCACACTAGTGGCTTTCAGGGAGTTCACTGGGAAAACCTGTACTCTCAGGAATCTTAAGTGTGTTACCATCACCGACAATAATCAAATCACTTTCTCCTCCACCAATTCCAGTTCTGTGGACAATCAAAAGTGGCTAACAATGTTAATAGAAGCTTTTACCCATCTTACAAGTGATGCACTCTAACTTCAAGGGTACAAATGTGCAGAACAAACCAGGCTCATACTCAAAGTTTGCACCCCATGAAGATTCTAAGTTGTCAGATCTTCACTTTACCCAGAGCTAAATGACCATTGAAAATTTACCGTATGTATCCAGGAGGTTTCTTTCCATCCACTATGTCTTTGTCCACTTCTACAGCTACAATGTCAGAATTTGGCACTTCAAACATTGGCTCCAACAGCAACTTTTCCTGAAAATACATTTTTCTTTTAGGAGTTGCAGTTTTACCTCACCTGAAAAAAATCAACCAACTATATAAACCCCCAAACTAGATTTTATGTACTTAGGAACTTCTGACCATTTCACTTAATTCTAATTCGAAGGGCTACTCTAGTGTCCGGTGCTTCAATAACCCTTCCTTTCAAATAGAAGACTGAAATACGTCTTTGGTGGCTGTGCCTTCTGTTGCCTAGGCCCTAAGCTCTGGAATTCCCTGCCTAAACCTCTCCGCCCGCTACCTCTCTTTCCTCCTTTAAGATGCTCCTTAAAACCTACCGCTTTGACCAAGCTTTTGGTCACCTGCCCTAATTTATCCTTATGTGGATTGGTGTCAAATTTTCTGTCTTAAAATACTCCTGTCTTAAAATAATGCCGTGGGACATTTTACTACATTAAAGGTGCTATATAAATACAAGTTGTAGTAGTAGTAGTAGTTAGAGATTTCACAAAACTGCTAGGCGATGTTCCCCGTAATTTTTTGGGGGCCGTGCGGCCCCTTTAACGGGCTGCGCAGCCCATTCAAAAGTACGCACATGCACACTTTTTTCAATTTGAAAGCCGGCTCACCGGCTGCGTAGGAGCCCTGGAGTGTTGTGCAGCTTAATGGGAACATTGCTGCTAGGATATTAGAAAGTAAATAAAACCCTGTCACACGCTGCTTACTGTATACCCGCGACACCATAACCTGCCAGTGAAGAATTTCAAGTTTGAATTTAAAATATGCAACTAGTAAATGGATTTTTTTCACTCTGACCTTCTGAGTGGATACTCTAATCCAAACTGTCCAGTCAGAAGACTACATTTTCTGAACCCCCCACCACCCCTCACTCTTAAATTAAGTTGTCAAAGGGAAACAATAACCACGTACAAACTTCAAGAAACATAAACTAGACTTTTTAAGCAATTTTTTCAGCAACTTACCATGATTGACCTAAGGCCTCGAGCCCCAGTCTTCCTTTCCAGAGCGAGTCGAGCGATAGCTCTCAAGGCATCCTCAGATACATTAAGATCACACTAAACAAATTGTTAAAAGTTAATCAGTAACACTAACAAAAACAAATATCCAGTTCACAAATTATTGCCTCCAGACATAATTTTTTTTTAAAAGAAAAATGGTTAGATCCAAATTGTACATTCTCTAAATGAAAGCCTCTGGCGATCTTTCATTTTTGGAAAAGACAGGTTTGTATTCAGTTCAAGTCTTTCAATTATTTCATATTACCCACTGTCCATCCAGTATACCTCTTGGGTATAAATTTTCTACTGATTTAGAAATTACATTTTTTTTCCCATTTAAAACATGGTTCTCAGAGGGCAGCTTGTAACATATTGTAATTATGTTAACTGGGAAGATGGATGTGCATTTCGCTTAGCAAACTGCCATTCCTAGCCAAAGCTGCCGAACAAGGCCTGAAGCTTCAACAAAATGGACAAGCAGTAGCTAAAATCAAAGAGTCATTTTTGTGTAAATTAATTAACTGGTTCCCAGCAGAGGAGTGATATATTGCACAGAGAGAATTTTGAGTGGGAAATATTTTACATTTAAAAAAAAGCCACACAAGTTAACTATGAAAGTCTTTAACCTCCTTAATTTTCAGCAAACAGTGGTTCCCAAATGGCGCACATACTTTATGAGCAATATAAACAACAAAGGAAATTGAGAAAATCTGCATTCCAATGAGGAATGCAAAAATGATCCAAGGAAATTATTTAGATAGACCTAAACAGGTCATAGTTAGATGGGCTGAGAGTCTTTTCATTTCTTCCCTCCCACGTTCCACGTCCAATGCAAGATCTAGATGCAGAGAAAGCTACTAATATTTATTACAGGAAACTTTCTTTTATCCGGCACGGACAGGACCGACGTGGTGCCGGTTCATCAAAAATTTCAGATAACCGAAAGTTATAGTAAAAGATACGGAGCTGAGAGCTCCGTATAAAGCAACAAACCCTGTTACTTAGCAACAGGTTCAGAACAATGGCCACAAGTTGCAAGCGTCTCTGTAGCTTAGCAACAGCTGCAGCCACACCCTTGCACAGCAACACATGGAGGAAGGCAAGTAATAAAAGTTACCTGAACCTACTCCTGAATTTTGCCGGTTAACCGACATTTCCGGTTATTTAGGTGCCGGTAAATCGAAAGTTTCCTGTATGTGGAAAAGAACTGCTTCAAAATAAACCCCCTCCTTGATAAATAAAAAAGCAGCTGAGAATAAGAGTAGTGGTTCACACCTTATCCATACTAAACAAAGCCTGGTACTGCGGGACTACAGCGTTTCGAGGTTCGGTGAGAATTCGCACCAAGGTGTCCTCATTTAGACTATGTAGTGGAACTATCACAGGCAGGCGTCCTACAAATTCTGGGATCATTCCAAATTCGATCAGGTCCCGGGCCTCGACATGGCGAAGTAATCTGTCCTTTTCTTCCAGTTCCTGGACAGTATTGTTGTCGCCGCTTGTATTGGCTAAATCAGCAGCAGCTGCTGCCCTTCTCCCTTTGCCGAGGTTTGAGGGAGTGCCAAATCCCAGGTACTGCAGAGAGAGACAGAGAGTGTCAGTGCAAAGCAAGAAACTTGCTAATGCATGCAAATTATTGACTTTGGCAAAAACAAAAGAAGAAAGTAGTTTGGTAAATCAATTACTTAATTCACAAGAACTGTTCACAGAACTCCGTTTACAATAGTGAACACTTTAATTATGGTAGAGTTGATAATCCCATTAGTGCCCCCTATGATTTTTACAAAAACTTCCCTTTCCTAAAATGTATTCCTAATCTCCATAGAGGGTTGTATTCTTTTAAGGAGTTGAACAGTGTTCCAATATGTCACCATCAAGGATCGTGGGAATTTTAACCAGCAACAGTCAGTGTTTGAAGCGAAGGGGGAGAAAATTCAGGGGGAAAAAAAAGCAGTGATTGCAGAGTAATGTGGCCAATGGAACATGCTAGAAGATGCCAGAAGCCTGATCCAGTCAATATCAACCATTTTCAAAGCGAAGATGTAGGGAGAACAAGTCAGGGAAGCCTTACCTTTTCATTCTTTCTCCTGCTGATAATCCTATCCAGACCATTGAAAGCACCAGATGCCACAAATAAAATATTCGTAGTATCGACCTGAACCGTCTCTCCTCGCAATTTTCTTGAATTTTTTTCCGGAACATTTACAATTGTCCCCTCAAGCAGCTTCAGTAGCCCCTAAGTGGAAAAAAGGAAATCATTCTTTAAAAATATATACACACTATGCAAACTAATTCAATCAGAATTTTTAAAAATGCTTCAGCTGTTCCACTATTGTTACATTCCTATAGCACCGTCAGCAATCATAGAATCACAGAATAGTACAGCACAGAAGGAGGCCATTCGGCCCATCGAGTCTGCGCCAGCTCTTTCGAAGACCAATCCCGTTAGACCCACACCCCCACTCTTTGCCCGTATCCCTGCATTTTTTTCTCCTTCAAGTATTTATCCAATTCCCTTCTAAAGGCGAAGCAGGCTCGAAGGGCCAAATGGCCTACTCCTGCTCCTCGTTCTTATTTCTTACGTACTGAATCTGTATCCACCACCCGCTCAGGCAGTGCATTCCAAATCCTAACCACTCGTTGAGTAAAAAAGTTTTTCCTCATGTCGCCTCAGGTTCTTTTGCCAATCACCTTAAATCTGTGCCCTTTGGCTATCGACCCTTCAGTTCCTCTTTATTTACTCTGTCTAAACCCTTCATGATTTTAAACAACTCTATCAAATCTTCTCTTAGCCTTTTCTTAAGGAGAACAACCCCAGCTTCTCCAGTCTCTCCACGTAACTGTAATCCCTCATCCCATTCTAGTAAATCTCTTCTGTACCCTCTCCAAAGCCTTCACGTCCTTTCTAAAGTATGGAGCCCAGAATTGGACACAATACTCCAACTGGGGCCGAACTAGTGTTTTATATAGGTTTAGCATAACTTCCTGGCTTTTGTACTCTATGCCTCTCTTTATAAAGGCCAGGATCCCATATGCTTTATTAATTCTTTGTTAACCTGTTCTGCCATCTTCAAAGGTTTGTGCACAAGCACCCCAGGTTTCTGTCTTCTTGCACCCCCTTTAAAATTGTACATTTAGCATGTATTGTCTTCTCCTCATTCTCCCTACCAAAATGCATCATCTCACAATTTTTTGCCTTGAATTTCACCTGCCATGTGTCTGCCCATTCCACCAGCCTGTCTATGTCCTCTTGAAGTCTATTACCATCTTCCTCACTGTTTACTATAATTCCAAGTTTTGTGTCATCTGCAAATTTCGAAATTGTGCCTTGTGACCCCAAGTCCAACTCATTAATGTATATCAAAAAGGGCAGTGGTCCTAGTACTGAACCTCAGGGAACTCCACTGTATACCTCCCTCCAATCTGAAAAACAGCCATTCACCACAACTCTGTTTTCTATCCCTTAGCCAATTTTGTATTCATGCTGCTACTGCACCTTTTATCCCATGGACTTCAATTTTGTGAACAAGCCTAATATGTGGTACTTTATCAAATGCCTTTTGAAAGTCCATATACACATTAACTGCACTGCCCTCATCCACCATCTCAGTTACCTCATCCAAAACTCAAATCAAGTTAGTCAAATAATAGCAAAATACTGCAGATGCTGGAAATCTGAAATAACAACAGAAAATGCTGGAAATACTCAGCAGGCCAGGCAGCATCCGTGGAGAGAGAAACAGAGTTAACGTTTCAGGTCTGGGACCCTTCATCAGAACTGGAAAAAGCTGGAAATGTAACAGATATTAAGCAGGTGCAGTGACGGGGGGGGGGGTTTAGGAGGGGAGGTAGGAATTGAAAGAACATGCTGTGAAAATGTTGCAAATGGGAATGGCAAAATTATACTGCATGAAAAATGGCGGCAGGGATTATTATCTGAAATTGTTGAACTCGATGTTGAGTCCGGCAGGCTGCAAAGTGCCTAATCGAAAGATGAGGTGCTGTTCCTCGAGCTTACGTTAAGCTTCATTGGAACAATGTAATAGGCAGAGGACAGAGAGATCAGAGTGGGAGTGAAGTGGAGAATTAAAGTGACAGGCGATCAGAAGCTCAGGGTCACCCTTACGGACTGAACGGAGGTGTTCCGCAAAGCGGTCGCCCAATCTGCGTTTGGTCTTCCCAATGTAGAGGAGACCGCATCGTGAGCAGCGAATACAGTATACAGATTGGGCGGATTTGCGGAACACCTCCGTTCAGTCCTATTACACTGCCGGACTCAACATAGAGTTCAACAATTTCAGATAATAATCCCTGTTTCAAGTTAGTCAAACACAATTTGTCCTTAATAAATCCGTGCTGGCTCTCCTTTATTAGTTCATGCTTGTCCAAGTGGCTGTTAATTTTCTCCCGGATTATTGTTTCTAAAAGCTTCCCCACCTCCGACGTTAAACTGACTGGCCCATATTTGCCAGGTTTAACTTCTCTAACTCTTCGGAAAATTTTATAGCCAGGAATATTTAGCTGCTAGTCTTGCCCAGTTGAAGCCAAATTTCTGTCAAAGTCATAACATCACATCTTTCCATTCTAATTAATGCCCAAAGCTTAGTACATTTCTATTGTCCTCTGCAGGCAAAAACTAAAACCAATAAATAACCAGAGTCAATTATTTTATCACAGGCATGTTGAAAACTGTTTATCTAAAAACATTTTCCTATTTGCCAATTTGTTTAATTGAAATTCCTTATCACTCACCTGCTGAACACCTTCACCACCCACATCACGTAGTTGATGAATCCCTGGCACACTGCCAATCTTATCTACTTCGTCCAAGAATACTATTCCTGCAAAAGAATGAATTTTGGTAAGACAGCAGCCAAATTGCACACCAGGTCCCACAAACAGCAATTAGATAAATGACCAGTGCATCTGTCTGGTGATGGCTGTGGCATACATGTTTGCCAGGACACCAGGAGAATGTCTCTGACCCTCTTTGAATAGTGCTATGGAATCTTTTACATCCACCTGAGCAGGCAGGCAAGGCCGCAGTTTAATGTCTCATCCCAAAGACAACACCATCAATAATGCAGCCCCCCTCAGTATTACTGAAGAGTAAGCCAAGGTTATTTGCTCAAGTCTTGCAGTGGGGCCTGAACCCATAAACATCTGATTTCAAGTTAAATTCCAAAAGGAAATAAGACTGCGTAATTTATCTCCAACTCCATCTAGATACAGCCAACTCCAAGTATAGTTACTGTTGTAATGTAGAAAACGTGACAGCCAATGGCTTTGGGGGAACGAGCATCTGGAGGAGGGTAGTGGGACCCTTGATGGAGGAAATGCCATCAAAAGACAGACGAGCTAACCTTTCAATTAGCCAATGGCATCCACCAGCTGCAAGCACCAACACAACTGTAGTACAGAACAAGTAAATGAAAGAGCGACCGTGGACAGTCCAAAACACAGCACCAGCGTTCAAGACCCTGCCTTAAAACGGCGTGGATTGACAGTCACAGGTGCCTCGACGATAGTGGACCTATGATGACGATTCCCCATTTCTATTACTTTCAGGGGAAAATTGTGTTTTTTCTTTTGAATCCAGATCATTCCAAGACAAATATTTTTAGTAGGAATTAACACTGCAATAGTTTAATAACAAATGGAGATTAAATTTAATGTCAAATTTGACAAATTATCAAGTGTAAGTTGAGAGTTCAAGTTCTTGATCAGATAAATCAATGGTAGGAAAAACTGCCTGAGCATTGCCTTTGTTCTTTAAATTAGTTTAATCCCTTCATTGGCTGTAAAGTGCTTTGAGATGTCCGGTGGTCGTGAAAGGCGCTATATAAATATAAGTCTGTCTTTCTTTTCATGAATGTGTGTCTTATTTTCTTTGCTCTGTATTTACAGTTTATGAAGCAGCTTGTATTGTTAAACACCACAATCTTAATTGAAAAGTTGCCAACATAAAAGGCAAAGGCTTCAACCACAATACACCAGCAAATGCAGAGTTTAATATGTCTATCAATAAAGGATGAAACAACCAATGTTCTTCCATGATCTGAGAGAATCATTTTGAGGGCATTAAATTGTAACAACTGTTATTAATTTAATAAATGAAATAGTTGACAAAGATAGCAGTACATACAGTGATGTGCTGAGAGTACACCACTTTTATTTAATTTGGTTGGACAATAAGAATATTTGAATATAAAATTGAACTTGGCCTCAGCAGCATTGCAACGTGCTTAAATACAATGGGCTAAAAATTGAGTAGCGCCTTTGCCGGGGCGCTAAAAGTAGCGCCCCGGAAAAATTAGCGCCCCCGTGCCGGAAATTGAGTGGTTGCACCCCAAGAGGGTGCTACTGGAAGCGCCCTGCATCCCTCTTGGGGCGCTGTGAGTCAATATTGCGGCGTTATGTGCCACAGTGCCACACACTGCAGCACGTCGCGCCGCAGTATTGCAGGCCTTCCTCCCGTTCTTAAAGGGGAGGGGCCTTGTGCAGCGCAACCTTGGGGCCCAGCTGGGCCCCGGGGTTTGGGAATGCAGGCAAAAGAGCCCGGCACTCTCTTGGAGCGCAGCCGGCACTCCGCCGGGGGGGGGGGGGGGGGGCGGGGGGGCGCACGTTTCAGGAGGTCTGGGACGGGAACGCAGGCAGGCGGCCTGCCCCGCACCTCGCCTTTAAATTGCGCCTCCCCGGCCGCAGGTACGCCCCCCTGACCCCGTCGGACATAGCGTCCGGCGGTAAGTCAGGGGGCGCTCCCGAAGATTGTGGCTGGGGCGGGAGCGGGGCGCTGCGCACATCAATGACGTCATCGCCAGCGGCGCAGCGCGCTACCAGTTAGCGCCACCACTAACCTCCCGCTGAATTTTGCGGGAGGCGTGGGCAGTGCCGCGCCCGGGCGCTAGTTGCGTTGCGTCCCGTTAGCGGCCTCTTAAGGCGCTAACGGGAGGCGCAACCAACTGAATTTTCCCCCCAATGATTTGGGCTCTCCAAAGTTTACTATGGCTAAAGTTAATGGCCCACAAATCCTACCTTGCTGTGCTTTATCCACACTGTAATTGGCATCCTGCAGGAGCTTAGCAACAACTGATTCAATATCTTCACCCACATATCCTGCTTGGGTCAGGGTAGTGCAGTCACAAATAGCAAAGGGAACCTCTAGGCATCGGGCAAGAGTCTGGGCTAGCAAGGTCTTGCCTAAAATCAGAAAACAAAACATGTTTTATTTTACATGTCTACTATCTTAACGGCTACACACCTCCATCCAAAGGATGGAACAAACAATACTACAGTCACCTCCACGATTCTAATATGGGTGCAGCTTTAGGAAAGTACACATTGTATGCACAAAGGAAAATCACCATGGCCCTGAAATTGCAATCGGCAGCGTAGCTAAGGAGTACACCGCCGACCTCCGGATGAAATCCACACTTACCTGTGCGAAGGCCCAAGCGTAGTGGCCCCCGAATCCAGGAGCGCGTAAGCGTACCTGGGATCACGTGGGGTGGTGCTCCTTTCACTAGCCAATCAAGAAACATAGAAAGCCCTGTGTATTACAACTTTTAAATTAAATGGTGTAGTACTAATTATATTTATTTGACAAGTATAGTACTTGGCTTTAAAAAGCACAGGGAATACTTTTGAACAATAGTTATTTACTGGAGGACTCTGCAAGATTAATTTTTTTTTTTTTTAATCTCATCCCTCAAACCAAGCCTTTACAGCTGCCTTGTAGGTTCTTTTACGTGTTCTTTTTTAATTATTGTACAATTCTCTCATCCACCCTCCCCTTAAGCTGTGCAAACAGGCCCCTGTGCCTGTTTGCAGCAGCTGTAAAATGTTCCCACGTAATTGATGCGCAGTTGGTGCACTTTTCGTCAGCAATGAGGATTTGAAAGTCGCAGTGGATCATCTTTCTGTTCGGAATTTGACAGATCGCAAGTTCAGGATTTAGCTCATGCACTTAAATCCTGAACTTGTGGTCAATTTCAAAGGCAGTACGATGACGCACTCAGAGTACACAGTCATACCGACCGCATATTCAGGGCCAATATAAACAAGTCTTCTAAGAACCGGAAATTACTTATTGATAAATAACTAAATAATGTCAATTATTTTTAAGTCTGCTTTCATTCACCAGGGGGTATCAAGGCAATATACAATATACATCATGTTTAAAAGCCAACATGCCAAAATAGTTTGAACTTACAACCATCCATCTGCAAGAACAGCCAGCGATACCAGATTGGTCATACGTAGAACCAATATTTCAGCACGTTTCCTTCCCTCTTATTATTCTGAATACTCGCTTGGTCTTTAAGAACTCAAATGTTGTACAATTTTGACAACATTTGCTGAACTAAAACCTGAGCATTGCAGTGTGTGTGCACTGTAAAGACTGCTGCAGCACCAGAAAGACTTAGCTTTCATTTTTAAACTGACCTGATCCTGTGGGGCCAAGCAACAGAATATTGCTTTTCTCCAACTTAATGTCATCGTGAATTGAGTCAAGCACCTCTCCTCCTCGCTTCTCTTGGGGAATCGACTGACTTGCCTGCTGCTGCATGGAAGCTCCGAGTGCATTCCCGTGTGGACTGATACCTGCAATCTGCAGCAGCTCTACAGGAAAGAGAAACAAGTCTTCACATAAGAACGATAATAGAATCTCAATATTATACAAATACTTCCAAAGATCTTATACAAATTGGTATTGTGGCAACATACTTGTAAAATGTATTTTGCAATAGTAATCAACTGCTGATTTTTCTAATAACTTTGTAGCAAGTGTATCAAATGCGAAAATCACATTAAGCAAGAGATTTAAATAATCTGTTAATGGGAGCCCTAAATACCTGTGCTGGCACAATTTTTTAAAGAAAAGCTACATACAATGAAATAGGACAGGTTATAAAGAAAGATACCAGACAGTGATTTTAAAACTGTAATATAAAACCAGTACTTTCAAGGTCACATGAATTTGAATCCCACATCTATATAACTTTTAAACATGTTCCGTTTTTCAAACTGCCTCACTTAGATTACATGCGTAAAAAACGTTTTCTAATGATTTGATTCAAAACCAAAATGAGGAAAGAAAAAGTTACAATATTTAATGGAGGTGGGGGGTTGGGAGAAGATTAATCAACATAAGAAATGGGGAACGAAAGATTTTCCAATTGGTCAGCCAGTATCAGTATCATGCACGCAGAAGGTCAGGTATAACACTGGCACAGTAAAGCCCTGTCTGAATAAAGTGCATTCACCGAAAAGAAACACGTGCTGGACCACTGCTGTGAATTTTATTCTACTCTGACAGTAAACATACTTTCATCTCGTGAGATAAAGTAAAACTGAAAATGCTGGAACTCTGAAATAAAAACAAAGATAGCTGGAACTAAGGTTAAAAAATTAAAAACAGCCTCAACTTTGTAATCCCGATCCACATTACTTAATCTGTCAGCATCTCTGCTGAAGAATTTTTCTTTCCCACTAACTCATGCCTTTTCCTTTTTCCTTAACTTCATCGTTATCCTTTTCTAGGACAGGGAGCTTATTTCCAGCTGTGGAAGCAACAACCATTCAGAAATGGCCCACGGCCCCCTGACACCTCGATGAACTTACCCCACACCAGTGTGTAGCGGAGCCACACTGACCAGGAAGGTACTAGATTTGTTCCCCGATCTATGTGACATTAACTAACACCAGCTGGATCAACAATCAGGGGCACAACAATTGGCCTCAGTGCCCCTGGGTTAGTTAGGAAAATTAGCCAGGGTCCCTTTTCTTGATTGCTATTCAGTTCCCTTGCTGGAAATCTGCACGTATGGATGCCAAATGAGGGCTGATGCAAGATAAAAAATATTGCACTTACTGATACTGAAAGATACAGGGCATCACAAATATATTGGTAGACTAATTACCGAGCACTTTATAAAATTTGGTTAAGGTGCAAGTGACTTTGTTCTTCCTTCCCAACAATCTCTTATTCTGTTACTTAGATTAGATTTTTTTTCTTGCTTTACTTACCATGAAGTATTTTCAGTATTTGGCTCAGATGCAAGTACTTTATTTATTTGTTTAGGTAGCTCTCCTCCCTCCCCAAAACCTTCCATCTTTTTCTCAGTTATTTACACAATGAGGCCCTTTTTTTCTCCCCCTTACTTCCTATTGTGGATTGTAGCTGAGGTTGAAACTGTTGTTGGCGTAGAGTTGCACCAGCAAGTCTCCAATGACAATCACCTTTAACAGGTGGACACTTGCCATGGTCTGGCCCTAAATAACTGTGACCCCAGCCAACTCAGGCCAGTGTCTGAACTCAGCCCTGGCACAAATATCAGCATTCCTCAATGGCAGATAACAATACCACATTCAAACAACGCTGTTAGCTCAACATTTTTAATTAATGGCTTAAAACTGTATACAACACCAAACAGAAATTTGAATTCCCTCCACCGCTTGCAAATAATTTTTCTGCACGATTGTCACTTGACATTGGTTTGCAGGATGTACTCTAGCTATCCTAGTTCCACAGAAGCAGATCGAGAACCAAACTCCCACATCACACCTGCCTCTCATGCACACAATTTGCGCACAAGATCTGAAAATCCCCAGCCCAGTTGAAAGATCCTTTTCCAGCTGGTTGCCATATGACATGGGTTATCATGGTGCGCTCTAGGTATTGTAGATCCACCACAGCAGAGTAAAAGGTACAACTTTCACAATTTATCTCTTACAGAATTTGTTAACACAAGCTGGTCATTCTCAACAACCAAGGCCCAAGTGAAATTTCCAATTATGGGACAGAAGGGGAACTCAAGTCCCAAGGCCCAGAGGGATGTGCAACCTTCTTATAGGCACTTTTAATGTTGAATGACTAATTTTATAGGGCTCTTCAGTGATTTTTTCCCCCAGTGTTTATGCTATAAATGTTAGTGTTTTATCGTTAACTATATATACACACTAACAGCCATTTTAGTATCTAAATGCTAATCACAAACAACTTGCATTTATACAATGCCTTTAACGGAGAAAATATTCCAGGGTGCTTCATAGAGCAGTAGTAAAAAAGTTCAGAAAGATGACTGAAAGCATGGTCAAAAAGATTGGTTTTATGAAGGCTTTTAAAAGGGAGAGCAGATAGTTAGCTGTTATACCTGCGCAAACAGCACAGGACTACACATGCTCATCAAATAAGTTGAATAATTGTCTGCACAGCAGTAACTAGATTGAAGGGTCTATCATAAATAAAGTTACCCATGCAAAATTATTTGCGTCACTCTCATCAGTAATGAATTAGTAACTAGGTCAACCAACCAGTATGTTCATTTAAGTACCATAGCCTTTAAATAGACTTCATCTCATATTTCAAATGTACCTAGATACCAAATGCTTTGACTAAACCTTGGGTTGATTAATAATTATATACAAACCAAAGAAAGTTAGAAACTAACAATACTAAAAAGAAGCAAACGGAACAAGATAAATAGTGTAAGACAAAGAAGAATATAGCTGTTTCAGAATGCACCCATTATCCTCAAGTGCAGTGGCTTCAGATTTCAACCAGTCACTATAAACCCACCTGAAGACACGTGTCATCTCTGCTCTCAAAAATGGGTATAAATCATGTGCACGAGTGCCTAAATGATTTGATTTTTTTTAGTTATAATATACTTGAACTATTATACAAAACATTCTGCAAATGAAAAAATATAGAAAGTAAAATATTTTGAACAAATGAATGTGCATGATAAAATCACTTATTTAAAACAAAATAGGCGATTATATCATATATATTATGGCCACAGACAGTCACAACTTTCAAGTGAACAGAACTGACTGATTTGTTCCTGGCAGTTACTGACAGAAGGAAAGCCTGGAGAAGTGGCACTGGGTGTCAGATTTCCTGGAGGCTGCATGCACCAGGATTCCTGATTCAGCAACTAATGATCAACTTTACATTTGGCCTTCTGTGTCTAAAGGGAGGAGCTCAGGGTGGCAATGCTGTCTGGGAGAAGGTTTGACAGGTAGGAGCAGTGTAAGAAGCTTTGCTGGTATGATGTGGAACTTTTTTTTTTGAACTGCTACTTTTGTGCTACTGGCATAAAACGTGGAGGTTAGGTTTAAGTGCCAGCAACTCTGCGGTGCTACTATAGTCATGATTTTGTAGAGGGCTTACAGCTACCACTTCTCTTTGATATTGAAAAAAAATTGGTCAATGCTAGATCCAAGTAGGCATCCCCTCGAGCTGGACAACTAGTTGGACAGTTACACTACTGGTTTAGTGATATTAGGGCCCATCTGACTCAAAAGTTAAGCTAAACTTTCAGTGTAAATCCAGAGTCAGGCTCAACCTGACTCCCTGGAGGCAGGAGCCGCACAGAGCTTCACTTTGACACTACTAAGTCCAGTGCAATGCCAAACCTGGGTTACAATGTACGCATTGTACAATCTACAATGTCTGTAGATTCTCCCCTCCCATTTAAATATGTAACTGCTGGAGGGGGGCTCTCCACATGAGCGTATTCAAGCAAGTGCTGAGCTCTCTCCTGATCAGGACACTTAGGGGGGAGAAATTCGGTATCGCCCCATTTGGGACGCAATTATCAGCCAGGCGCAAAGTTTAGCGCCTAGCGCTAATTATTGCCTCTGACTGCAAACTTGGCTGTTATCGCCCCAGGATGTGATTGGAGCGCTAAATCAGGCGCTACGCACCTCTCAAGGCGCTAACGCCGGGGAGCAAGGCGCTACCTCAGAGCGCTGGTGAAGCTCACGTGCTGTCAATCAGCAACGGAACACAGACACACTGGCGCCGGCCACTTCTTAAAGGGGTCGATCTTGCTCTCCATCCACACCCTGCTCATTGCAGCCTTGAATTTCATCCTGGAGACCTCTGTACATAAATTCTGCTGGAAAGGACAATGGAGAGGCCCAGGGAAAGAACTCAGAGTGCAGCCCCCATAGTCTCTTCTAAATCGATGCAAGGTCAAATCAAAATGAACCTGCAAAGTGCTGCTCAGTACCCAAAACTCCTTCACACCGCATTGAATCTCTTCAGAAGTCTCTCTCTCTCTCCGAATGCGTGGTGCAAAAATGTTGCCGACAAAAAAAGGCCAGAAGCGGTCGCCTTTAAATAGCGCCCCCCCAGTCCCTTCCCGACTGCAAAACTCTCCCCATAACCTGTCGTTGCTAGCGGCAGGCGGAAAGACAGGGGATGCCACTCAATATTTGGTCCGGGGCGCTATACGCTCGACTGACGTCACGATCTGCGGGCGCAGGAGATCGTGGCGGTAGTGCTTAGCGCCGCCACAAAATGTCTGGTCAATTTCGCGAGCGGTGCAAACATCGCTGCGCCTGGGCGCTAATTGTTTTGCGCCCCAGCTAACGGAAGACGCAAAGCAACCGAATTTTCCCCCCTTAAAGTTCTAGCCAGGCAGCAGCAAATAAATGTAAACATGATTCTGCCTGGCTGGCAGCTGCACTGTAAATGCACCCATTGTGGTCATTAACAACTACAAGGGAGTGTGCAACAAAGCCATGATGCTTTTGTTTCTTGCCACTCACCATACTTGAAGTTGGCAGTTAGGAGAATGGCACATCTTAAGTTAGGTGACCAAATTCGGTCAATGCACTCGACAGCTGAGTGAAAATTGACTCGTAAGCAGATGCACTATTATATGTTGCCAAAAGGATCACTTTCCTCTTGAGCACTTCTGCTTTAATGGTTTCAAAGTTACTAAATTCCAAATCTTGGCAGTAAATGTCTGCAAACTCATGGTTGAGTGTAGGGCTATTCTACCATAAGAACATAAGAAATAGGAGGAGTCGGCCATTGGGCCCTTCGAGCCTGCTCCGCCATTCAATGAGATCATGGCTGATCTTCTGCCTCAACTCCATTCACCGACCCTATCGCCATATCCCTTGATGCCCTTACTAGTCAGAAATCTATCTACTTCTATTTTGAATATACCCAATGACTGAGCCTCCACAGCCCTCTGGGGTAGAGAATTCCAAAGATTCACCACCCTGTGTGTGAAGAAATTTCTTCTCATCTCAGTCCTGAATGGCCTACCCTTTATCCTGAGGCTGTGGCCCCTGGTTCTAGACTCCCCAGCCAAGGGAAACATTCTCCCAGCATCCACCCTATCAAGCCCTGTAATAATTTTGTATGCATATTCTCAATTATTCTTCCCAGTATTTGGGTTTTTGTTTTAACTCTTTACTCTTTGGGTCATCAGATCAACCACTTTTTTTTTACTAATTGGTGTAATTAATATTAAAATACAAGGCACGAGAAATTGATCTGTGCCACTGTAAAAGGTCAGTCCTAGGGATGGTTACAAGTTTGTTCATTATCTGGCCAAATACAAATGCCAGTAGGCAGCATTTCAGCACCATTAGAAGCTGCAGTGCCAGAGAGACGGCAAGCTGGTCTGAAAGTCAAATACTTATTATGCATAAAAGCTCATGTTTGAGACCAGTTTGGACTGCACATAGGGGTTAAGACCACCTTCCTTCAATTAACCCATGTTGTGTCGCTTGAATCTGAAACTTGGACAGAGTTCTTGCATTCATTTTTGCTTCCCCCTCCCCCCATTTGCTGCCCAGATTGAAAACCCATGCTCTAGGGTACAGTCCTAGAATCACTACCGTCTGTAACATTTATAAATGATTTTGATGAAGATATTAAAAGTAATACAGGTTGAGCGTCCCGAATCCGGCAACCTCGGGACCGAGGCCGAGCCGGTTTTCGGGACTTTGGAACGTGTTTCTGATGTCCGAAGTCCGGAAACGCCCGAGCCCAGGTTGCGATATTTCCGGACTTCGGAAACACGTGCTGAGTCTGGAAATGCCTGGGCCCAGGTTACGCTATTTCTGGTTTTTGGTAAGCCTCCCTCAGGGTGTCCGGATTCCGCAACATTTTACGGATTCCGGACCCCTGCCACCAATCGTCCCAGAGTCCGGAACTCCGGATTTGGGACGCTCAACCTGTATGTCTAAGTTTGCCGATGGTATCAATTTCTGTAGGAAAGTGCAATGTTAAGAGGTAAAATACAGAAAGACTTACCAACTTGTACAGAAATGTAAGTCAATACATACTGGTACTAAAAGCAGCAAGAGAATTACAAGCGGAAGGGTTCATTATTAAATAAGACGAGTCACTAAAGAAATTTAGATGCAATAATCAGCCAAACATAAAGAACCATCATAACGTATGATGGCAGTTACAAAGAAAAATATGTTCAGATACATAAGTAGATGCAGAGAATATAATGTTGCCTCTCAGAATTTTTAATAAAGCATCAAGAGTATTTATTTGGAATACAGTCACCATACTGTTCCAAGTGCACCAGCTTATATAAAAGAAAACAACAGATTCACCATCAATTTATTTTGACTATTTTTTCCCTTAAAAAACTTTAAATCTTATTGCCAACATAGTCAGGAATCCCTCCCAGCTCAGGTGATAGCAATTAAGAGGGCATCCCCAATTGTCTCCAGCAAACAGCAGGGCAGATGTGACTTCCAACCAGGCTAAGTGTCGCTGAGCTCAATGAAACAATGCTGTAGGCTGAGAATGCAGATTTGCCCGTCGAGTAGCTTTTGGGATAGGGTGCCTCCACAGCAGCTCTAAATCTGGCTCAAGTTGCACGCCAGCTGTTTGCAATGGAGTCACCATGGGACATTACTGTAACTGACATCAATAGACATTCAAAAGGGAACTGTATCAATTTCTGATTTAGCAAGAGTAGAACGATAGAGGCTTGGAGAAAGAAGAAAAAGAGTCTGATCAAATCCCAAAAAAGGTCCTGGATGATGGGGTGAGTTGGAAGGACTGAATGACTTTTTCTCATTCCAATATTCTAAGAACTGTCTAGTTTCAAAAGATACAGCTGTTATTTTAATGGGAAAAAAGTACAACACGATGATACGGCATTAGTTTTCTCATCATGTGGGCGCACGCACATATGTATACACACACAACGCACAACAGCAGCACTGCAGATCTGTGGAGTCACAAAGACATTTTTAAAATGGTAAACAAAATAATGGTTTAACATACAGATGAAGGAATAAATGTTAACATCACTTTCACCAGATGTTGTATACCAAAAAGCTGAAAATTGTCAAGTTCCATCTTTTCAAAAGTTATGTTCTGTAAAGGCTAGTGTACAGATTATACTTTGTGGGTTTTTATAAACTACAAACATGGTGATTCAACTTTATGCAGTGAATTGATTATGAAATGTTATTGGCTAGCGTAAAAATTGTGGGTGGGATTTACCACACGGAACAATCTGGGAGACGACTACCCTTGTGCTTTTCACCAGCACTGTGTATGCCTCAGATATCATGAAACAAGCCTTTCTCAAATCAAGCTTTCAATGAATGTCAAGAATTTAAAAAAAGAGTTGTAAATCATAAATGTAATCATTGTTTTAGGAGAGGTAGAAGGTGGCAAATGGGAACGGCTCCTATAAAAATAAGGATCAGGCAGCTTTAGAGACTTGCAGAAAATTATGAACTTGTAGAAATTAGTGATGAATTTTAATAAATGTTCTCTTTCCAAAATTAGTTTTCAATTAAGTTTCAGAAACTTGTTCAACATGTTCTGTATTCAGTACAATTTGCTATTTAATGAACACAGAAGTCTTTTCAAATGCAATTTATATTTATTCTTGTCCTTCTGAAAGGGTTTCAGAAGAAACCTCAATTTGAAACAAATTACAGATTTAGTTTTATGATCACCTGTGTCCATTTTTAGACCACCAAGAACTATCCGTGTGGCTGGATACACAATTCAGTTAACAATTGAACTGTTTTCAGTTTCAAACAAAAAAAGAAAGAAAAACCAAAAAAAGGGCACAGGTGAGAAGATGGAGTCAACTTACTTGTAAATCTGTACTCATCCTCCCGTCTTCGGATTTCTAACTCTACAGAGAAAGGTTAGAAATAATATCAAAGAGCGAACTAACTAAAGGCAGCAACAGGCATAGATGAACGTTTAATCTGCACAGTTAATAAGTATATCTGTTGCAGTTTGCTTCTTCACACTAGTCTACAGGCCTTTGAATATACAGAACCGATTCAGACTGGAGTAGTTTAACTGTACACTGATTCCTTATGTAAATGCAAGTCTTCCTTTTAACCACCTCGCACCCCTACAAAAAAGTTTGAAACAATGGATACGAGTTGAGGGCCACACAAAACTGACATTTTGTGGCGGGGCGGGTAATACAAATCCAGCAATGATTTCTATTACAATACAGGACAGACAAAAATTGCCATGGCAGATTAAAGATTTTAAAAATCACCTTCTCCATATACTCGGCGTACCACAGCAGACATCAGTTAATAGTCTACTGCATAAAAGGTAGACCCTTCTGGGGACCTAAATTAAATGGCTTGTTTTTTTTTCTATCTAACTAGAAGTTACAACAGGTTACTCCACTGTTTAGGCAGTTTACAATAAGTATTAAACAAGCTACATTAGTGTTAATAATACGTGCCTTGCATTTAAGTTCACCCCAATTAAATTCTGGTTGGATTAAAAAAAACACAGCTTTAAAGCTGAAATCTCAGTAGTTTCTGTTTCAAACACTGCTGTACTCCACTAAAGACACACACTTAAAATAGTTCCTACAAAATTGGAATTTAAGTACACTTTTGATGCATGAAAATAAAAAAGTTGCTGATTTTTAAAAAATAAAAATGCTTTTTTATTTCTGTGCTCACTAATCACAAATATTCACTTGATACTGAACTGGCAGAGAGGACCTACAAAAGAAGTACAGATAAAATTTGTAAATGGGCAAATCAATCGCAGATGAAATACAATGCGGACAAGTGCAAGATACTACACACTGGAAAGGAAAATGGGCATTACAAGTATGCAGTGCATGGCACAGCTAATGTTAAGACAGATAGTACGTATAGCACTTAACATGGCAAACCACACTTTAGTAGTGATAAACAATGCAAACAGAATGCTGAACTATACTGCCAAGTCAATTGATTACAATTCGGAAAATTACTAGGTAAAACTATATATTAGCCTTGAAATTGTGGATACCAAAGGCCCCAAAATGGCAGGCAGGAATCATGCTGCCCGCCATATTAGGTCAGGATAAATAAGAGGCATCCTTTACCCACGCCTGCAGCAGGCGATAGGCCCTTTGCATTTGCAAATAAAGGGCCTAACGTCTGTTTGAAGTCCCCTCTCCAAGATTGGTTTGATATTGCAGGCTGCACAGGGAGACCAGCCCCAGGGATCGCCTGCAACAACGCAGGTAAGTCACTTACCTGAATGCAGAGCCGAGAGGAGCAGGAGTGCTCCTCCAGACTCCACATTAAAAAGGACCCAATCGCTGCTCCCAACCTCCCCACTACTCCCCACATCACCAGCCCCCATCGCCAAAAGAACATCTAGTACTTTAAGGTTAACGAGTAACATGCTGTAGTGAGGGTAATTGTACCAAGGTTACATCTTACAAAATAAATACTAGTTGCTAGGAGCTCAAACCACAAGGAGAAATTGTACTAGAGCACCAATGGACAACTGATTATTTCTTAGCATAATGCACATTCCAGGAACTCTGGTTCAGTAACGGATGGTTTACCACATTTAAGCTTCTGTATCCAAGGGGCAAAGTTCCAGGAGAATGACAGTCAAGAATTCCACATGCAGAAAAACTTGAAACTTCACACCTAGCAATGTGCAGACATTTTGAACTGAAACTTAAACCGAATGCGGAGGTGCAGCAGTAGCAGCTGGCATGCCTAGTACAAATAAGGCAGTCTGTCTTAAACTCTAACAACACTCGCAGTCCGGCTTCAGTTGTAATTTTGTAGAGATTAACAGCCAGCCTGGCTACATCTCTACTGAATACCAAATACAATGATCACAGTTTACCATTCAAAGCAAATACTGCAAAAATTTAGCATCAACTACTTTATACTTCAGTACATGAAAAATATTTATGCCTCACAATACTATGCTGATGATATGCTATTTTAAACATTAATGTTAGCTGCCAATATTGTTCAGCACACAGTCCATTCATAAATACCATAAATATATTTTACTGCTAAAACAGGTTGACAGCATTTTTGACCGTGGAAACATGTATTACGTTAATTCTGGAATTCCCATTGAGGCCACAAAAAATATTGTCTATGAACAGTGTAAATAAGTGTGGGCTGTCATTTAGCGTGGGTTTCCTCCGGGTGCTCCGGTTTCCTCCCACAGTCCAAAGATGTGCGGGTTAGGTTGATTGGCTATGATAAATTGACCCTTAGTGTTAGGGGGATTAAATACGTGGGGATAGGGTGTGATATGTGTTGGTGTAGGGGTTATGGGGATCGGGTGGGATATGTGCCGGTGCAGGCTCGATGGGCCGAAATGGCCTCTATCTGCAGTGTGGGGTCTCTGTGATTCTGTGATAACTGTGCTTTGTGAGTCCCTTGCTTGTTTTCTTTGGCTTAGTGAGATAAAAAGTAAAACTGACTTTATCTGATTTCCTCTAACTGCCTATGGTTTTTTGGAGGTGCTAATTGCCTCCTGACTGCTTCAGCTTTTTTTATGCTAAAAATAGAAACTGAAAAACTAGGTATAAAATTGGCAATAAAAACTGACTTTATAAGCTTTTGATGTATTGTTACTCACCAAGAGAACACAACAATCACTGTGCAATGGAGTGTATTACAGCCCAGTAACAAAATGGTATTTTGATTAGAAACATAGAAGATAGGAGCAGGAGTAGGCCATTCGGCCCCTCGAGCCATTAGGTTGAAGGTTGTGGGTTCAAATCCCACTCCAGAGACTTGAGCACAAAAATCTAGGCTGACACTCTAGTGCAGTACTGAGGGAATGCAGCACTGTTGAAGGTGCCAGCATTCGGATGAGACATTAAACCGAGGTCCCGTCTGCTCTCTCGGGTGGACGTAAAAGATCCCATGACACTATTTTGAAGAAGAGCAGGGAGTTATACCCAGTGTCCTGGCCAATATTTATCCCTCAATCAACACCTAAAAAAACAAAACTATCCGGTCATTATCACGATGCTGTTTGTGGGAGCTTGCTGTGCGCAAATTGGCTGCCGTGTTTCCTACGTTACAACAGTGACGACACTTCAAAAGTACTTAATTGGCTGTAAAGTGCTTTGGGACATCCTGAGGTCATGAAAGCCGCTATATAAATGCAAGTCTTTCTTTCTAGATCACAAATAACATATATCATAAATAGATCTGTTAGTCATCAATTATACCCGTCAGAAGTATTACGTAATGCATTTTACCATCCTTACAGCACAGTGGCCAAGCTGATTTGACACTTCTTCAGCTGTGGTTTCATCTGAAAGTCAATTCACCCAAGTGTTCAAAATTTAAACTGTGTCTTCTACTTCACGCAATAACACTTGATTTCTTCACACAGAAATGGGTGTTTAGATTGTGGAAATCTTTGCCACAGACCATAAATTCTCTTAAAAGCTGCTTGAAAAAGAATATTAAACAACAAGGAGAGCAAGCAAGAAAGTAGGATGTAGCTCTTTGTGGGGGGAAAACCCACCAGTGCAAATGAATGGTGCAATTGGTGTTTCTGTGCTCTAATACTCTTATGATTGTATTAGCAGTGAGCATCTAATTGTTTTACTTCCCCAGGCTGAGGAATGAAGTCAGGGTTTTGTCAGCCCTCTTTTGGTGGATGGGATCACTCCAACTTGTAAGCAATGGACTGTCCAGGGAGCAGAAGCAATCAGCACGCAAATCATTATCAATGGTATAACTGGAGATTCTTTGTCGCCTTCTCTCAGGAGCAGTGGCTTCAGCTAGTTCAAAGCTAATACTCAGGCTGCCCGAGTTAAAGCTCTTGACCATTAGAGAACTTTTTATAAAGTAAAATAATTTTTAAGAGTCTACTCAAAAGCTTACATTTCTAATACATTGGCCGGAATTTTCAGAGGTAAGAATGGGTGGATTGGAAGCGTGGGGGGGAAGTGAAAGTTGTAAAAATGTAAAACCCGACCCCAAACCGTCCACTTTCACTTTTCACTCAGAACGGGGGGGGGGGGGGCTGCCAACCCGCTACCAGGAGGCGGGTTGGCAATTTAAATATTATAATGAGGCCTGAAGCCTCTACTTTAATCTGACTGCTTCCTCCCAGCCCCCCATGTTCCCCCACCGGGGTCGGGATTGTATCGGGAATGTTGCTCATCCTCCATGTTATTAGTTCTATAGGTGCAATAATTAAACCAAGTACAAACCATTACTTTGAAGAAATTGTTCTCACTGCAGCCTTCGAGAGTCACAAATCTTCCCCACTACCATACAGCACAAAAGTTGCGCCCTCTGATCAATCCTCAGGTCTTTTAGATGGAGTCAGTCTGTACCCATGAGTACATATCAAAAGACACCTGGTTACTCCAGGCTGGGTTGCTGGGGAGCCCAAACGCACCAGTATCTTGTGCACAGGTCAAATCCAACAGTGCTACATCATTCACCTTTAACTTGTCCTTGTTCAGACTGATGCAAGGACCTGCAGGATTGCTAATCCATCTAATCTTTTTTTCACCTTGTAATCATAAAGTGGGACCATTGTTCAGGTTTTCAGAGGATTGGATTTAGATCTCTTGAATCTCTTAATGCTTCAAATGCTAAAAGAACATAAAATTCTGTTGGCCTATTTTCGATGGCCTATTTTCAACAACCAATAAAGTATAAAACTGAAAACTTCTGAAATTTTGTTACCTATCGAAACTGATTTTTGTTTTATACATTAACCTATGTCACAGCAACAGCTGGCACGAAAACCGGCAAGACGCTCCGCACAAGTAAATGCTGCCCGAGAACAGATGTAAAACCTACAAAAATGCCGTCAAAAGCTCTTCTTTAACACTGCTCCCAGAGTAAATGAACTAACCATTTTTGATAACCTTTTAATCTCTCTCGCACCGCCCCCCCCTCCAGGTCAGGCTTGAGTTTTGCTGTGCCAATGTCCTGCTCACTTTGCATGATACTGAATTACTTTGCAGAATGATACATACAAAGAAACATTCTGTTGTTTTAAGCATTATGGCCTAGAAATTGGGTATAGCCCCGCTTGAGGCGTTAGAACTGGCGCTGCGCAAAGTTTATAGCCAGACGAAACTTATCGCTGCCTGGCGCGATATTGGGTTGCATCGCCCCTAAAGGGGATTGAGGCGCGAATTCAGGCGTTACACAGGACTCCTAAGGCACTAAACTTCCGGCGCAACCCAATATCGGAGCAGACGGGCGCAGCGCAGGTGCTCTCAATTACTGATGACCACGAGACTTCCAGGCGCCGGCCAGCTCTTAAAGGGGTGGGTCAGTCAGCTTCAGCATCCACACTCTTCGCCTTGCAGGCCTCAGAATCGGCGCAGGCCCTTCTCTGGCGCTAAAAACTTGGACCAGATGGAGAAGGTGAGAGAGAGAGCAGAGCGCTTCACCAATGAGGCTCTGGAGCAATTGGTGGCCGCAGTGGAGCGCCGGCGAGATGTTCTCTACCCAAACAATGGCACGAAGCCGAATCATAAGGACTACCGACGAGCTTGGAGGGATGTATGCCAGAGGGTCAACTCCAGCAGCACGGTGACCAGGAGCCCTGTCCAACACAGAAAGAAATTCAACGACCTCACTCGGGTCGTGAGGGTGAGTGTTGTTTCTGCAAACTTCTGCATCCCTTCATTTGCACCTGACTTTTTGGCTACAGGGTGGGCTGTGCCCCATTGGCCATCTGCCAGCAAGCACCCATGGCCCTTTCTGGGCACACACATGCACATTTGACTCAAGGCGTCATGTAAGGGCTCTTGCACCATGGGGGGCATGAGATGATCACTCAGGGCAACATGTAACATAACTTCCCCTCCTTTCCCCTGCAGTCCAAGCTGGCGAGGATTGGCAAAGACCAGCTTCGCACCGGTGGAGGACCTCCACAAGTGGTCACTCTCACGGATCTCGAGGAGAGAGTCCACCAGATTCTTGGAGGACGTCTGAGTGGTCCTGTAACCACTGCAGCTGCCGACCCCATTGTCGACAGCGATGGTAAGGTTCTCACCTTTTACAACTGTCTCCTTCCACTTGTTCCCCCCGCCAGCATGCTTTCTCACTGTGGACCCATGTCATAGCCTTGCCGCAATCTGGCATCCCTTGCTGCCAAGCTGTCCTTTTGCTAAAGCCACTCTTCCACCTCCCTGCTTTCAGATGCTGCATCACCAGCTCGGGAGCCGGGCCCTCAAGCTGCCAGTGCCAGTGCCTCCGAAAGCTCAATGAGAAAATTACTGTCCAACAGAAGGTCAGCAACTCTCTCCAGCAACGATCAGAATGGCCAGCCCAAATGGCTGCAGCTTTTATACTAGTGCTGTCCCCTTTAAATAGCGCCCCCCGAGTCCGAGAAGGGCCTGGGAACGCTCCATCCAACTGTCACTAATAGCACTAGGCGAAAAGGTTGCGGGCGCCACCGAATATCCAGTCCGGGGCACCAAAAAGGCGTTGCACACTGAAATGACGTCATGATCTGCCTGCGCCCATGGGCGAGTGAAAAGAGTTAGCGCCGGCGCTAAACGGATACTCAATATGGGAGGTGGCGCTATATTCACTGCGCCCGCCCGAAAATTGGGTAACGCCCCAATTCTTGGGCTCTTTAGGCGCTAATCGCTGGCGCTACCAGCTGAATTTCTAGGCCTATATGTCTTTATATAAACTAGACTACACAAACAAAATTAACTGCTAGTTTTAACCTTGATGATTCATTGTTATAATTTTAGGGAAAGACTATACACATATATTCTTGCTTAATAAAAGCAAATATATACATGAAATACAAGCAGAAAATTGGCAACGCCACTTGAAATTCTTTGAAATTTGAACCTCAGTGGTAATTACCTACCTTTGGTATTGTGTTCCTCATTCATTGAAGCTTAACATACATCAGAGGATAGATCCATTGTTCAATTAAAATAAAACTACAAGAGCAGAGCCCCTGCCAGAATTTTGCTTTCTGTAGATGTGCCAGAGCCACATACATGGTTGTCCCCGGTTCCCACACTGTGCAAGAAATCCAGGCCTAGAACAACCCTTGGTTCTAGGATAGAGGCAAACTTCAGAGTGAATCAAACTTTACAGTGTGGAATAATTTTTCAAATTTAATAAAACTTTTAATCACTGAGTCTGTTTGTATTATGTACGTGGAGGTTAATCAAAGAATGAATACCAAAAGGTGGATAATCTAACCTCTCCCTTGCTTATCCTCCACAAACATCAAGATAATAATGGCTCTGTATCGGTAACAGAAAAAAAGTAATGGCCTATTTACCGTCTGATCATTTTAAAATTTATTCTAGGAACTGAAGCTTAAAATGGATTCTTTAGATTATGTTCCAAACAATGTTTAGTAGAGCATGAGAATGGCTATGATTGGCCACCTTACAGATAGCTCTCTTGATGGATCAAGCAGGCAAGGCTTTTACTTTATGTGGCGGTTGTTGACACAGTCAACTCAGGATATGACCCATGTTACATGACCTATTTAGCAATTCTACAAATAAATATCTTCAACTGAAGTTGTACAGGTATTACCAAATTTAAGTAGCAATTGTCTAGATTGAGGCAGATCGTTAGTTTACAGTGAAACGCTGCTGTCAAGAATGGAAGAAAAAGAACTCAGTTGACCTGCAGCTGTTGTGCTTTTATAATGTCCCAGCAAAGAATGATGACGTGGCTGCTGTGAGGCTTAGTCAGCAAGGGATTTTGCAAGGACACAGTCCCCGTGATGTTGCTCGTTTGATGATGGGCCTAACCTGATGTATATGGAGCATAAGTAATTGAGATATAAAAACAAGTTTTATTCACGACAGATTTTCAATTCAGTGTGAATAAATTATAGTCATATTTGTTTCACTTTTTATTTGATAAATGTATATGAAGATGAATCAATCCTTTCAATATCATGCAGAATCACTGAAGCATGCACAACAGATAGATCTGCAGGGATATGAGTAGCAATTGTATATTGCACACAAGTGATTTCCAGATTATTGTTCTATTTAGTATCATCTTTTGCTGTATAGCATTTGTTGACAATGTGGGCCGATGACCTGCTTCCAAGCTTCTCGAAATTGTTATTTTTATTTAATCTACTAGTTCATGATTTTCAACGTCTCTGGGCAAGCATCTTGCTTGCACCTGATCTCCTGAGTTGTTGGTCTGTGAAACGGTAAGGATATTGCTGCAGTACATTGATGCTATGTCTATTTTTTTCCCCATTCAATAGACATGATAAAAAAAAACAGCTCTATACAAAGGCAAATTAACTTACTTGCAAACAGAATCGGTTATTCTTTATCACCCCTTTCCCAATAATTTTGCAAAACATTAATGAACTAGGGACACCAGCATTTCCATTCAGTTCAATTCAACACCATGAACTATAAAAGTCTAAAAATGATCAACCGATGGGTTCAGAAAGATGGTAAAATACTAACCCCGAGGTGTTAGAGAGGCCTGTTTTTCCACTTCTGTTTGCTGCCTCAGACTAGCTGGAATATTGTTGTAAATACGCTTGTAATGGTTGTACACAGCAACTGAAAGCACTTTCTTAGCATAGGACTGACCAACAACGTATTTGTCGAGATAACTGTATATCTGAAACAAAATTAAAATCAGACTATGTTGAGAATATTTCATCAGCAAGGAGACTTTTGAACATTAGCATGTGGTGAGGTGCAAGCATACAAGGCAGTAATAACATACTTAAAAAATGAACACATAAAACTAGAAGTGAGTCACATAAGGATGGAGTAAAATAGTTCAATAAAAGTACAGTATAAATGAATAAGTAGCAATCCAGGACACATACACGCACAAGTTGAATGTTTTGGTATAACAAAGATGTCATCGAGTATATTGGTACAAATATCAAATCAAATCAACTTTTATTGTCATTGTAGTGCACAAGTTCAGTACAACGAAATGTAGGCTTGCGGCTCCCGAGAGTGTACATTTGGATTAAGACATTTAAACATTCAACATACATTTGGCTTGTAGTATATTAACATAAATATAACCATAATAAAGTGCATTGGCAGATGTGCAGGCTTTAGGGTTTATTTGTGGAGTTCAGTAGGATGACAGCCCTGGGAAAGAAGCTGTTCCTAAATCTGGTCGTACGGGTGCGAATGCATCTGTAGCGTGGAGCTACATATACCATGGTGCGTGGAGAGGAATCACACTTAATCCAGTATATTTTAAAGCTGTGATTTGCCTAACTCAGCCCCTCAGATTACAACCAGTATCATCACTTCACACTATGATTATATAACTGAAAAGGCTGTCTTCCGGGCAGCAGTTTCCAGCCTGTTCTTGGTTAGAGAACGCTCATGAGGGGAACAAAATAGTGGTCATGTCCAAGGCCAATGTAATGTGATTAGTGTGGTTGAGCCTGCAATAAAAAGGACAATTTGGCCACTCTAAAACAACAGCTTCTCCAGATAAATGACAGCCAGTTGGAGATGGTCCAGATATCTCTTTTCCATCCAGGAACCCTACATGGCAAGTCTCCTTTTTGTTTAAATTGACAGAGTGGACCATTAAAAAAAAAATTGTTACCAATTTCCTCCACCATTTTTCCACTCTTTTCCTGAAAACATTTGTTGAGGTACATTTCCATGAGATCCCGACACCCTCCAGTACTTTGCCCAAGTGATTATTCATACAAGTGGACCTCCCATACTGTTGCTCTTGGGAAGTCTTAAATCTGGATTATAGTTGTAAATGTTTAGTTGCTAAATTGGCCTTTGCCTTTAAGACCAATTCTGTAAATAGGCAAATCCAGCTAATTATAAACTGTTGAGGTCAATCAGGGAACAGTTGCAACTGTATTCTTTCGCTCTTTCTAAAAATAAGATTGTTTGTCATCTGTAATAAAGGGCAACATCTGGACTGTGGCAGATGTGTCCTAGATGCAAGACATTTTATTAAATGTACACATACACTTACATACTGTACTTACTCATTCGTGGATCACCCATGGCATTGCACAGAGGAAGTCAATAGGTCAAATGATTTAAATGTCAGATTTACTGCTGCACACTGCTTAACACAATGTGATCATATGGTTGAAGGATATCGGCCCAGAAATTCGGGTCCCAACGCGCGAGTACACACTGGGTACTCACGCGTAGGCCCAACGAAAGTGCCGGTTTCATGCATGCACTGTGCATGCGCGGGAAACCGGCACTTCTGTTCCCCCGAAAGGAGGAGTTGACCGGTGGAACGCGTGTGCCGGAGAGGCAGCACGTGTGCATCGAACTTACGTTTTTTTTTGCAGGTTTCTCTGGGAGGGTAAGTCTCCAGCAGTTACACTTTTAAAAAGCAGGTGCAAGGCCTGCTTTTAACAAGGTAAGTGATGAATTAATTAAAATTAAAACATTTTTTCCACAGGTTTATTATTTTTAAATACTTTAAAGAAAGGTAAGTTTATTTTTAGCCCCGTTAGAAAATGTAATTAATTTTTTCAAAAATTTAAATTATTGTTTAGTTATTTCATGTAATTTATAGTTATTTTAAAAATGTGATTTAAAAAAAAATTATTTGAAGTTTTAGTGATGTTTTGGGGCTTATAGTATTTATAGGTTTGACAGCTCTTCCTGTCAAACTTATGAATGAAGCATTCCCTGCTACCATTGGCTCTCCATGGCCCACGTGATCCCAGGGGACGCTTCGAACTAACTACGCCCCTGGGATACGCAAGCACTGCACGCCGGCAGTTGGAGGAGGCCCAGGATCGGAATCCCATGCGGGCCCACAGCTCAACGGCCGGCGCGCTAGCTAAGTGCAGGTCGGGGGCTTGCAACCGCGGGAAGCCTCCGACCCGAATTTCTGGGCCAATAATTATTAAAACTACATTCTATGCACACACTTTCATCATATGAAAACAAGAAAACCTATGCACTCATCAGAAAATGGGAACTGCAAGATTCAGGGTAACCCTTAGCTTGCTTTAGTTCTCCAAGTCAGAACATTGTGGCTTAAGCCCCACTACAGTTCATAATCTAAGTCGACACTTCTGTACAGTACTGAGGGAGCGCTGCAATAAGGAAACGCCAACATCTCTTCAATCCAAATGAACAGCTGTAATGTTGTCTCTCAAGTTCTGTCTGAATATCAGTGTCATCTCAGTTTGGCAACCCTTCTTACCCTGTGGAATGTTACTAGAGAGCAATTTGTAGCAATCCCATTACAATTATACTACAGTACATGCATATATTTTACCTTTTTTGGAGGTGGTGGTGGTTTCTGTTGGAACGCTAACTTCACAGCTTCTGCCGCTGATTCTGGCTCTTTGTTCAAGCTCTTCTTGGAGTCTGCTTCAGACAGTACCACAAAAAAATGGTGGCACTTTTCACATTTCACAAAGCGAGTTGAAGCTGAAGATAAAATAATAAGACATCCTAAAACATGTTTCTAGAACATCAACTTTGTCGGTCAGCTTCAATTTGTGTAACATTAAAATTTGCTGAATATTGTAAGATGTAGGAGAAGCAAGTCAACTATCATTATTTGTTTCCAGGTTTTTGACCAGCTTCAACATTTTAGTTTCCGTTTCATCAAGAAGTTACCAGACCCCCAGTTTTCCCAAATTTAATAAATGCCTGTCAGTCTTAATTTGGAAAACTACTTCTCAGTTTAACAGGAGAGAAACTAGGAACAGAATCATATCCAGCCTCACATAGAATAGAAATGGCTATATGGCAACATTGTCAGGAGAGAGAGAGAGAGAAATTACTTCCAACATGTAATATCTGTAACTGAGCAATACAGGAAGAAGGCACCCTCCAAATATCAAGCAAATCCCCACCTCTTCAGATTGAGATCTCCTAACTGACAGGCCAATGCTCCACAATTGGCATCTCCACTGCATCAATGACTGCATTTTTATATTCAGGTTGATTCTCACAGAACACAAACAATTCCTCCCTGTAAAAAGATATTTCAGCTTTAACTCTCATCAACACAGACCTAGATTTAAGATTCAATAAAAAGAAAATTGTGGGGTCAGTATAAAAGCTTAAAAACTTCTTCTCACAGCTCCATTTTCTCCTAGTGAAAGACCCCCCTCCCCTCGCAGAGGGGAGGACGAGCACTCCCAGTCACCTGCCAACAAAGCTCTGGGCTGACAACTCACTGATGGGCTATGTGTAACTTTCTCCTGGATTCCATCACCCTTCGATGGATAGGCACTAGTATCCATTTAACACCTCCCCATAGCAGTGTTTGCCATTGGCAATGGGGGGTGGTGGGGGAAGAGAGGGGGAAAGACTATCAAATTCATGTTCCTACAACTTCAATGTGCTACACCACCATGCCAATGCTCGACACCAAACCTTTTTTTATATAAAAGTTTTTGTAAACTATCTTTATTTCAGACAAATGTCATACACATCTAGTATCTTTACAAACTAGTGAATCTAAATGACATACATCACCATAAGGAAATGCATTATTAAGTATCGCTGACCCACACAATTAATAGTAAGACTATTGACAGAAATTATACTGCCAGCCTTGCTACATAATACAACAAAATGTTGCTGTGACCTTGTTACTTTGTACAGAATGCATAATTCAATTTCTCATGAAACTAGCTCCGGATCTGTAAGATTTCTCGCTTATTGCAATATCATTGCGTTCGGAACTAACTGTGCCTAGCCTCTTGAAAGGCCCATTATGTGAGAAACTACCAATCATTTAAAAAATAACAACCTGACCTTGCATTGTTAACGTTACCACTTTTATTAAACACAATAAAAGTTTAAGAGCCACCCATTGGTAACCAAGTACAAATTAATTTGTATTCAACGGCTTTCAAAAGTTTGCACAATGACAGAGTTTTGAAAGTTCAGTTCTAATTCAATCTGAACTTAGTAAATGGTTATTTTAATTCTATTATGTAAAAGCTGATCCACAAAACATGGGGTATATAATTCATTAGGTCCGATCTTACCACTAGATATGACCAGTATTCAACACAATGGTTAGTATAGTACGTAAATAATGCCAGTTGTTGTGGTTACAAAATTTGTTGCAAAGTCCAAATATTTCACAAACAACTTTTGGTCCAATTTCCCTTTCAAATTACCAACAATGCTACGCTTGAACTCGTGCATCAGGGAATTCGTTAATTTTTGACCAGCAGCTGAAAGTGATCATGACCTCTGCAAGTTGGGATTTTAAGTAATGGGTATATTCAACTTCATAAACCTTAAAACCTTGTCGAAAGCTTTTTTCTCCCTTTAGAAGGGAACTATCGTAATTGAGCTGACCACTATAAAGGGCTGGTTGCAAATCAGCAAACAACTTCTATATCTAAAGGTAAGTAATCATTACTCTTCAAATCAATAACCATCTCCATGTTGATATATGGAACTTGGAAAATCAGAGACACACGTAGAATCATAGAATGGTTACAGCACAGGAGGCCACTCGGCCCGTCGAGCCCGTGCCGACTCTCTGCAAGAGCACTTCAGCTAATCCCAACTCCCCCGCCCTTTCCCCGTAGCCCTGCAATTTATTTTCCTTCAGATACTTATCCAATTCGCCTTTGAAAGCCACAATCGAGTCTGCCTCCACCATCGTTTCAGGCAGTGCATTCCAGTTCCTAACCACTTGCTGCGTATAAGTTTTTTCTTGCGTTGCCTTTGGTTATTCTGCCAATCACCTTAATCTGTGCCCTCTGGTTCTCGACCCTTCCACCAATGGGAACAGTTTCTCTATCTACTCTGTCCAGACCCATCATGATTTTGAACACCTCTATCAAATCTCCTCTCAACCTTCTCTACTCGAAGGAGAACGATCCCAGCTTCTCCAGTCTATCCACGAAACTGAAGTCCCTCATCCCTGGAACCATTCTTGTAAATCTTTTCTGCAACCCCTCTAAAGGACTTCACATCCTTCCTAAAGTGTGGTGCCCAGAATTGGACACAATACTCCAGTTGAGTTTGAACCAGTGTTTTATAAAGGTTCATCATAACTTCCTTGCTTTTGTACTCTGCCTCTATTTATGAAGCCCAGGATCCCGTATGCTTTAACTGCTTTCTCAACCTGCCCTGCCACCTTCAATGATTTGTGCACTTATACCCCCAGGTCTCTCTGTTCCTGCACCCCTTTTAGAATTGTACTCTTTAGTTTATATGTCCTCTCCTCATTCTTCCTACCACAATGTATCACTTCGCACTTTTCTGCTTTAAATTTCATCTGCTACGTGTTCGCCCATTCCACCAGCCTGTCTAGGTCTTCCTGAAGTCTATCACTACCCTCCTCACTGAATTTCAGAGTGTAGCGCCGGGGAGCTAAAGGCATGGACCGTCAATGGTGGGTGAAGGAAAGGGGGGATACACAAGAAGCTGGAGTCAGGCCATTGTTTGGGGTGGGGGGGGGGGGGGGTGGTGTTGGAAGGAGGTTACCAAGAAAGGGAAGGATGAGGTCATCGAGGGATTTAAACACAAGGGTGAGAATTTTATTTTGTGCGTGTTGGGGGAACACGAGCCAATGTAGGTCAGCAAGAACAGGGTAATGTACAAGCGGGACTTGGTGTGGGACATGATATAGGCAACGTAGATTTGGATGAGATGAAGTTAACAAATGGGAGACTGGTCAAGAGAGCACTGAAGTGATTGAGCCTGGAGGTGTCTTTGTGATGGAGAGACTATGGGCTGGATTTTCATTGAGGAGGCGTGTAGGAGGCGGGACTACAACTTTCGGGGTTGTAGTCCTGCCTCCATCGAGTTGTGACCAACCCACGCGATTTTCACTTGATTGACCTTGTTGAGCCCGCTAGGCGGGCTCAGCAGGCCAATTAAGGGCCAACCGGCAACAGGTGACATCACAGATTGACATTTCATCTGTGAAGACCTTTTGACAGATGAAATATCAGCATTTCACAGCTGTTTGAAGCTGTCAAACACTGACAATCTGTACTCCAAGTTAATTCCTTCCTCTCAGGCTGATTTAGAGATCTCTCCAGAACAGAAAGCTGAATGCTGCAACTTTTGACAGCTCGCGGCCATTCTGCTTTCTCTGCCGGTGAGATAAGGGACTCCTGAGACCTGAAGGAAGGAAGGCTGTAAAGGTAAGTAAATGTAAGTAAAACTTCTTTAAACACTTTACACACACCAAACACACTTACCTCTTCACTCATGCACCCATCACTCACCTGAACACCGGACATCTCGAACCCTCCAAGTCCTTCAGCCCGACGGCCCATCTCGCTAACTTGGCGTGGTTTGGAGCCGTCGGGAATCCCACACTTCAGCAATAAAAATAGGGATTAGGCTAAAAACTGCCTGTTAACAGGCAGTTAATTGGCACTAATCCCCTTCCCGCCTCGGGGAGGCGAGTCCCAGCACAGGTTGGGTATCTGCCTCCTTTGAAACTGGCATGGAGGCGGGTTGGGGAGGGATGGGTTCGTGCCTGCTGATTGAGATTTTAACCCCCTACACGCCTCCAATTCCGACTCCACGGCCCAATGAAAATCCTGCCCTATGAGGCCATCAGCTCGGGGTTAAATAGGATGCCGAGATTGCTAGCGGGCGACTTCAACCCGAGATACTGGCCAGGAGGAGGATGGAATCGGTGGTGAGGTAACAGAGTTTGTGGCGGGGACTGAAGATGATGGCTTCAATCTTCCCAACGTTTAGCTGGAGGAAATTGCGACTCACACAAGACGTGATGTTGGACAAGTAGTTTGACAGCAAAGAGGCAGTGAAAATGTTGAGCAAGATGGTGAAGAGGTAGAGCTGGATATCATCAAAGTACATGTGGGAACCAACCCCATGTCTGCATATGGTATCACCAAGGGACAGCATGTAGATGCGCAAAAGGAGTGAGCCAATCATGGAACTTTGAGGGACTGCTGAGGTGACTGTGTTAGTTAAAAGTGAAACCAACCAAGGACAATCCTACCAAGCTGGACAGCAGAGGGGAGGCATTGCAAGGTGTGGTTCAATGTGTCAAAAGCTGTAGAGAAGTTGAGGAGGAAGAAGAGACATAATGTACCACTGTCACAGAAACACGACTTTTATTAGAATTGTTTCAGTGCTGCGGGGAGGACAAAAGCCTGATTGGAGGGATTCAAACAAAGAATTGTGGGAGAGATGGGCATGAATGTAGGAAGTGAGGTGTTGAAGACTTGAGAGTGGAAAGTGAGGTCGGCGATGCTGTTGTAGATTGCAAGGGCGGAAGGGTCGATGGTGGGGGGTAATGACATTGCTCTTGAAAGGGAAGAGAACAGTACTCGAGAGAGGGAACCATTTACAGGAAACTTTCTGCTATCCGGCACCAACGGGACCGAGCTGGTGCCGTTAGATCAAAACTGCCGTAGAAACCAGCGCTAATGTTAAAACATACGAGCTCCGTGTAAAGCAACAAACCCTGTTGCTTAGCAACAGCTTCAAAACAGTCGGCGCAGCTTGCAAGCGTCTAGCTGAAGCTGTTGCTTAGCTACAGAGACGCTTGCAGAACCAGGACTGGAGAAAAGAAGCAACGAAAAGAAAAAAAATTATCTGAACCGACTCCTGAATTTTGCCGGTAGATAGAGCTTTCCGGACATTTAACCTCCGGATAAACGAAAGTTTCCTGTACAATGTCAGCTAGCATGAGGGCCAGTTAGGAAAGTTGGACCGTCGATAGTTTTGAAGAAATGGGATTGAGGGAGCAATGGGTGGGAGAGGGGCCTTCATATTACTAGAATAAAAACCCTACAAACAGAAGAAAGAAGTAATGTGGTGTTTCCAAATAGAGTGAACACCAATATGCCTTCCAGTGATAAACCTTATTGATCACAGAATCACAGAAACCCCACAGTGCAGATAGAGGCCATTTCGGCCCATCGAGCCTGCACCGACACATATCCCACCCGGTCCCCGTAACCCCTACACCAACACATATCCCACCCTATCCCCGTAACCCCATGTATTTAATCCCCCTAACACTAAGGATCAATTTATCATAGCCAATCAACCTAACCCGCACATCTTTGGACTGTGGGAGGAAACCGGAGCACCCGGAGAAAACCCACGCAAACACGGGGAGAATGTGCAAACTCCACACAGACAGTCACCCGAGGCCGGATTCGAACCCGGGTCCCTGGCGCTGTGAGGCAACAGTGCTAACCACTATGCCACCGTGCTGCACATAAGCTGATCAGTACCTAAAGAAAAAGTTAGGTCTATATATTACTTACAAACAAAGGTCTCCACATGAGTGCATGGGTCACCACACTTTGGGCAGCGCAGCTGGTTTCCACCTTTCCCAGAACCACCTGATCCTGATGTTCGCTTGCTGCTCCCTTCACTGACAGGCTTCTGCAAACATTTGAGTAGGTCAATCTCAGTGATTACAAATTCTAGTTTAAACATTGATCACTCCATTGGCGAGTTTGGGCCACGTTTAAAGCAGTGACTGTTGCACAAGTTCCATAACGTTATAAATTTGATTGTACAAAATAAGTATCAACAACAACAACTTGTACTTATATAAGAACATAAGAACATAAGAAATAGGAGCAGGAGTAGGCCAATCGGCCCCTCGAGCCTGCTCCACCATTCAATAAGATCATGGCTGATCTGATCCTAACCTCAAATCTTCTATCACTCTGCATCCACCCGAACCCATGTGATCTCCCGGGAGAGGCGAAAAACCAGATAAAGACCCAATGGCCAATTTGGGAGAAAAAAATCTGGGAAATTCCTCTCCGACCCATCTAGGCGATCGAAATTCTTCCAGGAGATCACTCTGTCCCTATATTTTCTACAGTACTTACCTTCTGTAAAGGCGATCTCCACCCCAGCCAGGAACAGGAATAAAACCATCTCCTGAAATCTAACAGAATTAGAACACAGTAGGAGCAGAACAAGGCTACACGGCCCCTGGGCCCGCTCCACTACCCACAGGGCCATGACCATTCCGAACCCAGACTCATGTCCAATTTCCTGCCCGCTCCCCGTAACCCTTTATTCCCTTTACTTCTAGGAAACTATCTATTTCTGTTTTAAATTTATTTAATGATGTAGCTTCCACAGCTTTCTGGGGCAGCAAATTCCACAAACCTACCACCCTCTGAGTGAAGAAGTTTCTCCTCATCTCAGTTTTGAATGAGCAGCCCCTTATTTTAAGATTATGCCCCCTAGTTCTAGTTTCACCCATCATTGGGAACATCCTCACCGCATCCACCCGATCAAGCCCCTTCACAATCTTATATGTTTCAATAAGATCGCCTCTCATTCTTCTGAACTCCAATGAGTAGAGTCCCAATCTACTCAACCTCTCCTCATATGACCACCCCCTCATCCCCGGGATTAACCGAGTGAACCTTCTTTGTACTGACTCGAGAGCAAGTATGTCTTTTCTTAAGTATGGACACCAAAACTGTATGCAGTATTCCAGGTGCGGCCTCACCAATACCTTGTACAACTGCAGCAATAACCTCCCTGTTTTTATATTCCAACCCCCTAGCAATAAAAGCCAACATTCCATTGGCCTTCTTAATCACTTGCTGCACCTGCATACTAACTTTTTGAGTTTCGTGCACCAGGACCCCCAGATCCCTTTGTACTACAGTACTTTCCAGTTTCTTGCCATTAAGATAATAACTTGCTCTATGATTTTTCCTGCCAAAGTGCATAACCTCACACTTTCCAGTATTGTATTCCATCTGCCAAATCTCTGCCCACTTACTTAGCCTGTCTATGTCCCTTTGCAGGTTTTTTATGTCCTCCTCACTCACTACTTTCCCTCCCATCTTTGTATCATCTGCAAACTTTGATATGTTACACTCGGTCCCCTCCTCCAAATCGTTAATATAGATTGTAAAGAGTTGGGGACCCAGCACTGACCCCTGCGGAACACCACTAGTTACTGGTTGCCAATCTGAGAACGAACCATTTATCCCAACTCTCTGCTTTCTGTTAGAGAGCCAATCCTCCACCCACGCCAGAATATTACCCCCAATCCCGTGATTTTTTATCTTGAGCAATAATCTTTTGTGTGGCACCTTGTCAAATGCCTTTTGGAAGTCTAAATACACTACGTCCACTGGTTCCCCTTTATCCACCCTGTATGTTACTTCCTCAAAAAACTCAAGCAAATTTGTTAAACATGACTTCCCCTTCATGAAACCATGCTGAGTTTGCCCTATTAAATTATGTTTATCCAAATGTCCCGTTACTGTCTCCTTAATAATGGACTCTAACATTTTACCAACCACAGATGTTAGGCTAACAGGTCTATAGTTTCCAGCCTTCTGCCTACTACCCTTTTTAAATAAGGGTGTTACATTAGCAGTTTTCCAATCTGCCGGGACCTTTGCTGAGTCCAGTGAGTTTTGGAAAATTATTACCAATGCATCCACAATCCCTACCGCTACTTCCCTCAAGACCCTGGGATGCAAGCCATCAGGTCCAGGGGATTTATCCGCCTAGAGTCCCATTATTTTACCAAGTACCACTTCCTTAGTGATTTTAATCGTATTTAGTTCCTCCCCCCCTAGAGCCCCCTGTTTGTCCAGTGTTGGGATATTCTTAGTGTCCTCTACTGTAAAGACTGATACAAAATAATTGTTCAGTGTTTTTGCCATCTCCATGTTTCCCACCATTAATTTCCCGGTCTCATCCTCTAAGGGACCAACATTTACTTTAGCCACCCTTTTTCTTTTTATATAACTATAGAAACTTTTACTGTCTGTTTTTATATTTTTTGCTAATTTACTTTCATAATCTATCTTCCCTTTCTTAATCAATCTTTTTGTTATTTTTTGCTGTCTTTTAAAGACTTCCCAATCTTCCATCCTCCCACTAGATTTGGCTACCTTATATGCCCTTGTTTTTAGTCGGATACTATCCTTAATTACTTTACTTAGCCACGGATGGCTATCTTTTCTTTTACACCCTTTTTTCCTCAGTGGAATATATTTTTTTTGGAAGTTGTAAAATAACTCCTTAAATGTACACCACTGGTCATGTACCGTCTTACCCTTTAATCTATTTTCCCAGTCCACTCTAATTAATTCCGCTCTCATACCTTCATAGTCTCCTTTATTCAAGCTCAGCACGCTTGTTTGAGATCCAACCTTCTCACCCTCTAATTGAATATGGAACTCAACATAGTAAAACGTCCCAAGGCACTGCACAAAAAATTTGATACCCAGCCACATAAGGAGAAATTAGGGCAGGTGAACAAAAGCTTGGTCTAAGAGGTAGGTTTTAAGGAGTGTCTTAAAGGAGGAAAGAGAGGTAGTGAGGTGGAGAGGTTTAGGCAGGGAATTCCAGAGCTTAGGGCCTAGGTAACAGAAGGCACAGCCAGCAATAGCTGAGCGATTATAATCAGGGATGCTCAGGAGAGCAGAATTAAAGGAGTGCAGATATCTCTTGGGGGGGGGGGGGACTGAAGGAGATTACAGAGATAGATAGGGCCGAGGCCATGGAGGGATTTGAAAACAAGGATGAGAATTTTGAAATCGAGGCGCTGCTTAACTGAGAGCCAATGTAGGTCAGCGAGCACAAGGGTAATGGGCGAACGGGACCTGGTATGAGTTAGGACACGGGCAGCCGATCATTTTAAATGGTACAGGAAACTTTGTGCTATCCGGAGGTGAGCTATCCGGCAATCTGGAGCCACCGGCAAAAATCAGCAGCCGTTTTTTATTCTTTTTGTTTGTTTTTTTTGCTTTGTTTGAACAGTCAAGCTGTGCAAGGTCTGTAGCTATAGCAACAGCTTCAGCTACAGAGCTTGCAGGCCACACCTGAGTGTTTAGAAGCTGTTGCTAAGCAACAGTGTTTGTCGTCAAATACGGAGATAAGAATCTCCGTATCTCTCAACATTAACTCTGGAGAGTACGGCAGTTTTAAGGCAACGGCAGCAGCTCGGTCCCGTGGGTGCCGGATAGCACAAAGTTTCCTGTAGTAACTAAACAGCAGGAAAAACCTAGACATACAATCCATGAGCAAGTTCTGTTCTGTAGAGGCACATCAGTTATGTATCAACAGAGAATAGAAAATAGAATTTCATAATAAAGACAAGTTTCATCAATAACTCAGAAGTTTACCTTGCTGCTATCTCCAGACGTATCTTTAGTACCTCCATCTTTTGAAGCAAGTACAGTAATTGTCTCACAAAATGCTCTTAAAGGAACTTTTCTTCCTCCCTGTGTTTCAAAACTCATCAAGTTTCCCAGAAATGGGAAATGGAACCGTGTAGATGCAAACGCTGAAATAGAAATGCAAATTCGCTATCACACTAAGTAAAACTTCGTACTTCAGTGGCATAAATATTGTTTCTTATTCCCACTTTTCTCTTTTCACAATACAGTACATCATTAGGCACTATCCAACTTGAGTAAATTTTAAAAATGGGCAGCCAACACCTCAAATGACATTGCAGTAATTACTGTGCAAATTATATTCCACGTTTGGTCTCAGTGCAGCTTGACCATCTGCACCCCACTGATACCAAACGTATAGGCTAACGCTGATTTCTGAAAAACAGGCAATTTGGTAGTAAGATTACCATGAATACATAGCCTTATACTGGGAGTATTGTGCATTGGCTGCAACTTAACTGCATCTGGTGCAAAGCTGAACTAGTTCCAAAGGAAAGAGCTATCCCCACAGGAGTACACATGTGCAACTCTACTTCCCCTATTCATGAGCTATATGAGTAGCTATGCCCTTAGCTGCCTGCTTGTGTGCTCAAAAGTGTTCCTAATAATGTACCACTATGTAGCATTAGAGCAAAAAAGTCTTGTAAACCTCACAGTAATGAGATGCCGAAACTCTACTGGCAATAGTATCGGAATCAGTCCTAACTTAAAAATATACCAGCTTTTCCAGCGTTTTCTGTTGTTATTTCAGATTTCCAGCATCCGCGGTATTTTGCTATTGTATTAAAAATATACCAGTCAGTTCAAAGTTACAACGTAGTCTTGAAATTCAGATTTTATGAACCAGCTCTGTTCTTATTGTATCCAGTAGGCATCTCTGCCGGATTACAGCCTCAGAACTCATTTTCAATAAGTCATGTTCAACATGCAAGTACAGCTATAACAATATTCCTGCCTATCTCTACACTGCCCATTAGGTAGGGAGACAGAAAAATGTAGGCTTGATTTTTTTTCCCCTGGCATTGGCCAATCTCTTGCTAACCCAGGAGAAAATGTGAGCGCTGTCTGTGCGCAAAATGACTCCCGTGTTCCTCTACATTACAACAGTGACTATACTTCAAATGTACTTCATTGGCTTTAAAGCGCTTTGGGATGTCCTGAGGTCGTGAAAAGTGCTATATAAATGCAAGTTCTTAATTTCTTGCCTCGAGAAGCTGATGGTGGTCCTTCTCCTAGAACCACTGCAGTTCTAGCGGTGATAGTATTCCCACAATTAGCAAATTTCTGGATATTGACCCAGCATCCAAGTCAGAATGGTCTATGGCTTGGAGAGGAACTTGGAGGTCATGGTGTTCCCATAACATTGCTGCTCTTGTTCTTCTTGGTGGTAGAGGTCACAGGGGAGGGAGATGCTGTCGAAGTAACCTTGATGAATTGTTGCACTGCTTCCTGTAGATTGTACACATATATACTGCAACCACAGAGTGCTGGTGGTGGATATTGAGTCCAGTGGCTGGGGCACAATCAAGCAAACTGCTCTGTCCTGGATGCTATCAAGCTTCGAGTGTTATTGCAGCTACTCCCATCCTGGCATGTAGTGGGTATTCCTGACGTGAATACTCACCTGACTTGAGAGCCTTGTAGATGGTGGAGCGGCTTTGAGGGGTCAGGAGGTGAGTAACTTGTCACTGAGTGCTCAGCCTCTGTCCTGCTTTTGTAGCCACGGTGCTGATATGGACATTCCAGTTCATTATCTGGTCAATGGTGACGCCAGGATGTTGATGGCAGGGAACGCAGTGATGGTCAAGGTCAAGGAGTGGTAGCGGAACTTTCTCTTGTTCAAGATGGTCGTTACCTGGCACTTATTTACTTGCGATCACAATAACCACAAGGTAATTGTAGATGAGGAAGGCCATTCGGCTCATTCGATTCATCCATCCAGAGAGATCCTAATCCCTCTCCCATTGTAGCATCCAATTGTTTCTTAAATGATTCCAGAGTTTTTGTTTCTGGTACTCTATCTGGAAGTTTAACCCATGTATTTGTCACCCTGCATGAAGAAAAATTCCTGATATCTGTCCTGATTTCTAGTTTGGCATGAATGTTACCCACAGACACCCCCTTCTCCATTTCTCATTTTCAATGAACAGGTAGATATTATCAAAAGTGTTTGTATCTTTGGTGATTAAACCACCATCCCAATTTGCAAGACAAGTGGCATCAAGGTCAATGGAGGGAAATAAAGAACTGGACCGCATGCAGGTAAATAATGTCCCACTTTCAGTGTTGAGACGATCAACAACAACTTGTATTTATATAGCGCCTTTAACATAGTAAAACGTCCCAAGGTGCTTCACAGGAGTATTAAAAGACAAAAAATTTGATCAAGTCAGTAACTGTTGACAGTCTGGCATATTATGCCTACTTATCTATTTTTAGACTTTACTCATCAGACTTTTGATTTTGTTGTTATAAACATTAAAAATGAAACAAGTGTTGGATCTATTTTATATTTATGTGCTCAACTCCAAATAATACCATGTGGAAACTTGGTTGGTATGCTGGTATAGGAACCCTGTGGTCTATGGACATTCCACAGGCTGTAGGTTTTGTTAATAAGATGCCGAGGTTGCAAACAGTCGTTTTAACCCGAAACACTGGTTGAGGAGGGGGATGGAATCAGTGGCGAGGTACGGTGTTTGTGGCTGGGGGGGAAAAAAAATTGGCCCGGAATTTACAGTCAGCAATGAAGCGAAATTGTTCGCTGCTGGCCCTGAAGTACACTTCGCGCAAAGATCTTGTGACCAGTGTCGAAAACTTTGGGTTTTCCGACATTCAATTCAAATCAACAAAGTATATGGGGATCCCCTTGTGTGAGCTGCTGTGACATCAACCAGCTGTCTAAGCAACCAATCAAAATGCAGAATTCTCAAAGACAGCAAACAAGGACGTAGGTAAGCTCTTAAAATTCTAACTTTTTTAAAATGAGAGCGCACAAAACAAAGATTGGGGCTCTCACATGGGGAAAAGGCAAACCTGAAATAAAGATGAACAAACTAAAAAAAAATGTTTTTTTAAATTTTTTAAAAAGTTTCTTAACATTTTTGATTTTTATTAAAATGGACAAATTTCACACTGCACAAAATAAAAATTAGTATGTCAGGTCCTTAACCTTTGTTTAGCCGTCAATACGCTGTTAAAACCCCAGTTACACCTAATCCATTTGGGTTTAACTTTTAGTGGGGAATTTAACAGCGCAATTACCGAGGAAGAGCCAACGTTTATGCCAGTTTCCCTGATTTGGCGGGTTACACGGATTGCCAGCTGTGTATGTGTGTGTGCGTATGTGTGTGTGTGTGTGTGTGCGTATGGGGGGGGGTGGGGGAGAGGAGAAGAGGGGGGCACAGCGCAGCCTGTGTCGGAGCAGTTAATGACCAATGACAGGCCACAACTTCAGGACTTCCGCACGCACCATATCCCGGAGTTGTGCTCAGTTTCAAAGGCAGAATGACGGCGAACGCTGTCAGTTTGCTGTTATCCCAACTGCAAATTCCGGGACAATGGCTTCTGTCTTCCCAATGTTTAACAGGAGGTAATTCTGATTCATCCAGGACTGCATGTCGGTTAAGCAGGCTAACAACACAGAAGCAGTAAATGCCTTCAGAGATGCCCCCAAAAATTTGGAAATCCTGATCAAACTTTGCCACCATGATAACACATGGCTGGTCACCACTGCATATATAAGTGACACAATAATGCATTGTGTAATTGCATTACCTAAAAATAAAAAGTTTGCCCAACACTTTTCTTCACAAAAAACAGCGGCCGTCAGTAAAACAGTACAAAGAAACCCACTCCTTAGGGTCAAAAAAAAACCTTGCATTTATATATGGTACTTTCATGACCTCAAGACATCCCAAAACACTTTACAGTTAATGAAGTACCTTTTGAAGTGCAGTGACTGCTGTAATATCGGAAACACAGCAGCAAATTTGCGCACAGCAAGCTCCCACAAACAGCAATGAAATAAATGACCAGATCACCGGTTTGAAGTGTTGGTTGAGGCTTAAATGTTGGCCAGGACAAGGGCGCTGCCATGTTCACCTGAGCGAGCCGGCAAGGGCCTGGTTTAACATCTCATCTGAAAGACGGCATCGCTGACAGTGCGGCACTCCCTCAGCACTGCACTGAAAGTGTCAGCCCAGATGATGTGCTGGAGTGGGGCTTGAATCCACAACTTTTTTTGTGTGGTGGGGGGGGGGGGTGGAGGCTTCAGAGGCGAGAGTGGCCATCACTAACACCCAAAACTACACCGATCAAAAATAAGCCCAGCTCTTACCCAGCCCCGAGGTGGTTATGGACGAGCGGAGGAGCCGTGCCGCCGACGAGCAGGTACACATCACCACGATACAGGACATTGCTGCCTGCAGCCTTTCCCCCCTCCACGACCCCCACTTTGGGCCGGCGCAGGTCTTTCAAAACACACAGCGTTTCTTGGTCCGTCTCTCCCTCCGCACAGCCGAGAGGCCCAGGCGTCTTTAAAACCCACCCACCCTCACACACAAGCCGTCAAAGCTTCCCCCTCAACGCCCTCGACTGAAGGGAATACCCGACGCCGGAGCCGCCCCTAAAAAAAAAATACTTCATAAAACAACAACTAAATAAAAAGAGTGAGAAAGGCTGACGGCGCCCCTCCACCTTCGGTGCAGCAGCGCTGACGCACGGTAACCACGCCGGAAGCGATCGGCCGCGGAGGGTCAGCACTTCCGGTTGACGCCCGCCGGTCGTTGGCGGGCCGCCGCTCGCGCTCCCGCGCTCCCGACATGTTGGAGGCGCAGACGGCGGCAATGATAGCCCGGCACATGGGTAACCCCCCCAGTCATACCCCGCTCGCTGGCTTTTTCGCAGGCATACGTCGAATTAGGTACAAAAACCAAACAAACGAATTCAAGGGAAGAGATTATTTTCCGGGGGAGGGCGGGCGACGGCTTTTTGGTGCTGAGGAGCCAAGCAACAGGTCTCTCTCCCCCAAACTTTAATGTGCCTCTCACATAGAAACATAGAAGATAGGAGCAGGAGTCGGCCATTCAATGAGATCATGGCTGATCATCCAAATTCAGTACCCTGTCCCTACCTTCTCCCCATATCCCTTGATCCCTTTAGCCTTAAGAAATATATCCAACTCCTTCTTGAATATATTTAATGAATGAATTGACCTCCACTGCATTCTGTGGTAGAGAATTCCACAGGTTCACCACTCTCTGGGTGAAGAAATTCCTCCTCATCTCAATTCCTCCTCATCTCTGTCCTAAATGGCCTACCCCTTATCCTTAGACTGACCCCTGGTTCTGGACTCCCTGGCCATCGGGAACATCCTTCCTGTGTCTAGTCCTGTTAGAATTTTATAAGTTTCAATGCTCCCCATTAAGTCTTATGCAACCACTGAATTCAAATTACCCAAATTTGAATCTGAATTTACTGCCACGCTTTTTTTTCTGACATTGGGACAGCCCCATCTGGTTTTTACATCGATGGTTGGCTGCCCTCCATCGTCACAATGGCTTGTCAACACTGTACTCATGGGTTGAGGTTACAAGCCAATTTTTGTCACTAGACATGTGCTTTTCATAGCATCATGCAGCACAGGAGGAGGCCACTCGGCCCATCGTGCCTCTGCCGGCTCTTGGAAAGAGCTATCCAAGTCCCCTGCCCTTTCCCCATAGCCCTGCAATTTATTCCCCTTCAAGTGTTTATCCAGTTCCCATTTTGAAAGTTATGATTGAACCTGCTTCCACTGCCTTTTTCAGGCAGTGCATTCCAGATCATCATAACAGCTACAAACAATAACCTTCTGGGTTATTGTTTGTAGCTGTTGAGGTATCATTGGACTTCACCCAGTGCCAGCCTATGGAGCCAGAACAAAACAGGGGCAAAATCCCAGGGGCCTTTATTTAACTTTGAAATACAGTGTCAGCTACCCACTTCTGTTCCCGCACCTGCAAGATTACCTTTGCAGACAACCAAGGATTTATACTTGGCCCCCTCCCATTTTTACGGGATGGTTTCCTGGACCAATATGTCGAGGAACCAACCAGAGATCAGGCCATCGTAGACTGGGTATTATGTAACGAGAAAGGATTAATTAGCAATCTTGTTGTACGAGGCCCCTTGGGTCGGAGCGATCATAATATGATCGAATTCTTCATTAAGATGGAGAATGAAGTAGTTGACTCAGAGACTAGGGTCCTAAATTTAAATAAAGGAAACTATGATGGTCTGAGGAGCGAGTTGGGTAGGATTGATTGGGGAATGTCACTCAAAGGGTTGACGGTGGATAGGCAATGGCAAACATTCAAAGACCGAATGGATGAACTACAGAATTTGTTCATCCCAGTTTGGCATAAAAATAAAACAAAAAAGGTGACTCAACCGTGGCTAACAAGGGAAATTAGGGATAGCATAAGATCCAAGGAGACGACATATAAATTGGCCAGAAAAAGCAATAATCCTGAGGATTGGGAGCAGTTTAGGATTCAACAAAGGAGGACAAAGGGATTAATTAAGAAGGGGAAAATAGAATATGAGAATAAGCTTGCAGGGAACATAAAAACTGACTGTAAAAGCTTTTATAGATATGTGAAGAGAAAAAGATTGGTGAAGTCAAGCGTAGGTCCCTTGCAGTCAGAATCGGGGGAATTTATAATGGGGAACAAAGAAATGGCAGACCAACTAAATACATATTTTGGTTCTGTCTTCACAAAGGAGGACACAAATAACCTCCCAGAGATGCCGGGGAACATAGGGTCTGATGAAAGGGTGGAACTGAAAGAAATCAGTATTTGTAGGGAAATGGTGTTAGGAAAATTGATGGGACCGAAGGCCGATAAATCCCCAGTGCCTGATAATCTACATCCTAGGGTACTTAAGGAAGTGGCCCTAGAAATAGTAGATGCATTGCTGGTCATCTTCCAGAACTCGATAGACTCTGGAACAGTACCCATGGATTGGAGGGTAGCTAATGTTACCCAACTATTCAAAAAAGGTGGTAGAGAAAAAGTGGGGAATTATAGACCGGTAAGCCTGACATCGGTAGTGGGGAAAATGCTAGAGTCCATTATAAAAGATGTAATAGCAGGGCACTTGGAAAGCAGTGACGGGATCGGACAAAGTCAACATGGATTTACAAAAGGTAAATCGTGCTTGACTAACCTACTGGAATTTTTTGAGGATGTAACTGGTAAAATAGATAAGGGAGAATCAGTGGATGTGGTATATTTGGACTTTCAGAAGGCTTTCGATAAGGTCCCACGTAAGAGATTAGCGTGCAAAATTAAGGCACATGGGATTGGGGGCAAGGTATTGACTTGGATAGAGAACTGGTTGGCGGATAGAAAGCAAAGAGTTGGAATCAACGGGTCATTTTCCGAGTGGCAGGCAGTGACTAGTGGGGTACCACAAGGATTGGTCCTAGGACCCCAGCTGTTCACAATATATATTAATGATCTGGACGAGGGAATTGGATGTAATATCTCCAAATTTGCAGACGACACAAAGCTGGGTGGGAGGGTATGCTGTGAGGAGGATGTCATGAAATTCCAGTACGATTTGGACAGGTTGGGTGATTGGGCAGAAACATGGCAAATGCACTATAATGTGGATAAATGTGAGGTTATCCACTTTGGTGGCAAAAACAGGAAGGCAGACTATTATTTGAATGGCAATAGATTGGGAGAAGGGGAAGTGCAAAGAGACCTGGGTGTTCTTGTGCACCAGTCGCTGGAGGTAAGCATGCAGGTGCAGCAGGCGGTCAAGAAGGCAAATGGTATGTTGGCCTTCGTAGCAAGAGGGTTCGAGCACAGGAACAAGGATGTCTTGCTGCAGTTGTACAGGGCCTTGGTGAGACCGCACCTTGAGTATTGTGTGCAGTTTTGGTCGCCTTATCTGAGGAAGGACGTTCTTGTCATGGAGGGAGTGCAGCGAAGGTTCACCAGGCTGATACCTGGGATGGCAGGAATGACGTATGAGGAGAGATTGGGTCGATTGGGCTTATACTCACTGGAGTTTAGAAGATTGAGAGGGGATCTCATCGAAACCTAAAAATTCTGTCAGGCCTGGACAGACTAGATGCAGGAAGGATGTTTCCGATGGCCGGGGAGTCCAGAACCAGGGGTCATAGTGTAAGGATAAGGGGTAAGCCATTTAGGACTGAAATGAGGAGGAATTTCTTCACCCAGAGAGTGGTGAACCTGTGGAATTCTCTGCCACAGAGGGCGGTGGAGGCCAGTTCATTAAATATATTCAAGAAGGAGTTGGATATATTTCTTAAGGCTAAAGGGACATGGGGAGAAGGCAGGGACAGGGTACTGAATTTGGATGATCAGCCATGATCTCATTGAATGGCGGAGCAGGCTCGAGGGGCCGAATGGCCTACTCCTGCTCCTATCTTCTATGTTTCTATGTTTTCATCTACATAGGATTGTCCTATGAGGACTGATTGAGTAGACTAGGCCTATATTCTCTGGAGTTTAGAATGAGAGGCGATCTCATTGAAACATACAAAATTCTTACAGGGCTTGACAGGGTAGATGCAGCGAGGATGTTTCCCCTGGCTGGGGAGTCTAGAACCAGGGGTCACTGTCTCACAATAAGGGGTCGGCTATTTAGGACTGAGATGAGGAGAAATTTCTTCACTCAGAGGGTGGTGAATCTTTGGAATTCTCTGCCCCAGAGAGCTGTAGAGGCTCAGTCGTTGAGTATATTCAAGACCGAGATCAATAGGTTTTGAATATTAAGGGAATCAAAGGATATGGGGAAAGTGGAGATGAGGTGGAAGATCAGCTATGATCTTATTGAATGGCGGCGCAGGCTCGAACGACCAAATGGCCTACTCCTGCTCCTATTTTCTTATGTTTGTATGCTGCTCCTCCATGACATCATCCGAAAACACAACATCAGATTCCACATGTAGGTTGACAACACCCATCTCTACCGCACAGCAAGGTCCCACAAACAGCAATGTGATAATGACCAGATAATCTGTTTTAGTGATGTTGGTTAAAGGATAAATATTGGCCAGGACACAGGGAGTACTCCCCTGCTCTTCTTCGTAATGGTACCATGGGATCTTTTACATCCACCTGAGAGGGTAGATGGAGCCTCGGTTTAATGTCTCATCTGAATGACGGCACCTGACAGTGCAGCAGTCCCTCAGTACAGCACTGGAGCAGAGAGCTCAATGGGAATTGTGGGGCTGGAGGAGGTTGCAGAGATAGAGAGGGGCGAAGGATTTAAACACAGGATGAATGATTAAATTTAAGGCACTGGTTGGGGGAGTGGGATCCATTGTGTCTCTGTGACGATGGCAATGATGGGCAAGCGGGACTTGATACAGGTTAGGATACAGGCAGCAGAGTATTTAATGAGCTGAAGTTTATGGAGGATGATGGGGAGAAGGCCAGCCAGGAAATAATTTGGAGCGTTTCAGCAGCAGGACGGCTGAGATAGGAGTGGAGATCAGGTGATGTTACAAGGGTGGAATTAGGCAGTCTTTGTAATAGAGAGGGTTTGGAAGCTCACCTCAGGGTTAAACAGGCAACAAAGGTTGTGAACAGTCTGGGTCAACATGAAACAGTGGCTGGGGACAGGTATGGAGTCAGTGGCAAGGATGTGGAGTTTGTGATGGGGGCTGATATCAGTGGTTTTGGTCCAATGTTTAGCTGGAGGATATTACAGCTCATCCAGGACTGAATGTTGGATAAGCAGTCTGACAGCACAAAGATAGCTAAGAGTGGAACCAATCAAAGGCAGTTCCACAGAGGTGGAAAACGGGACAGGTATTAGAGGAGGATGGTTTGATCAACCGTGTTGAAGGATGCTGAGGAGAATGAGAAGGGATTGTGCACTATGGTCACAGACAGTATAGTTCGTGACTTTGGTTAGGGCCAGTTCAGTGCTGTGGGAGGGGTGGAAACCTGATTCGAGGGATTCAAACGGAGTTGCGGGTGAGATGGACACAGATCTGGGAGGTGACAACATGTTCAAGCACCTTAGAGAGGAAAGGGAGTTTGGAGCTGGGATGTTAATTTGTGAGGACACTGGGATCAAAGGTGGTTTTTTTTTGAGGAAAGACGTGGTGATGGCAAAGGAGAATGAACCATTTACAATCCAGTAATTCCGGTCCCAACGCGTGAGTACGGACGAGGTACTCACGCGTGGGCCCGTTGGAACTGCCAGATTTCAGCATGCACAGCGCATGCGTGGGAAACCGGCATTTCCTCCAAGGGTTTCAGAGAGCCAACGCGTGCGCGCAGGACTCTGCGTGCACGCGTTGAACTTCCTTCTTTTTGACAGGTTTGCCCGTGTGCAAGGGTTGAACTTTTTACACATATAAAAAGGAGGCGTAAGGACTGGATTCTTGAAGGTAAGTGGTCTATTATTTAAAATTATTACATTTTTTCCACAGCTTCATTGTTTTTAAGGACTTTACAGTAAGGTAAGTTTATTTTTAGAACCGATTTCTTAAAAAATTATTTTTTTCAAAAATGTTATTAATTGTTTAAAATAGTTTTTTAAAGTTATTTATAGTTTATTTAATTATTGGGATGTTTTTAAAATTTTTATTTTAAGTTAAACTAGTCTTTTGGGCGCCCGTACTTTTCATGAGTTTGACAGTTCTTACTATCAAACTCATGAATGAAGTTTCCCCTCCCCTAATTGGCTGCACAGTGCTCACCTGATCCCAGCCGGCACATCGCACTAACTACGCCGCTGGATCAGGCAAGCACATCGCGCCGACATCTGAACCGGGCCAGTGACAGGAATTCCAAGCAGGCCCAGGCTTCAGATGTCGGCGCGCTGGGTGAGTGCACATCGGGGGCTTGCACGCGCGGCAAGCACCCGATCCTAATTTCTGGCCCATTAGCTGGTATGGGGGTCAGTTAGGGAAGTTGAGTAGTAAGGATTTTAGTGGGAATGGGGGTTAAGGGAGCAGGATGTAGATCCCATGGACGCAATTACATAGAATGTACAGCACAGAAGCAGGCCATTTGGCCCAACTGGTCCATGCTGCTGTTTATGCTCCACATGAGCCTCCTCCCACACCTCTTCATCTAACCCTATCAGCATAATCTTCTAGTCTATTACCTTGCAGAGGGCACCGAGAGAGATGCTGGAGAAACGAGAGAGTGGGAGTTCAGGGCTAGAGTAGCAGAGGGATTGGAAGAGATTTAACTTAGTGAACAAGAGGAAGGGGAAGCAGCAGAGGCAGCTGAAAAGATGACTGCTATCTCGGTGATGAAGGAATCCATAAGTTTCTCACAATTTTTGTTAGAGGTGAGGGCAAAGGGAGTAGGGAAGAGGGGTTTAACAAGGCAGTTGATCGTAGAAAGGAGAGTGGGGTTATCTTTGAACTCCAGGACAATTCTCGAGCAGTGGTCAGTTTTAGCAGAGGGGAGTGAGGCCTAATAAGAGTTTGACGTGCTCTAGCCTGATCTGCCGATAGCTCACTAAACCAGTTGTGAACTAGCATTGCTCAAGCTTTCATCCTTGGACTTGAGGGAGTGAAGATGGAGGCCATACCAGGAGGAATGGCAGGGATGGGAGACAGTGAAGGTTCTGCTGAAGTCAAGACCATCAGAGATGGAGGTGAGCAAGTGGCTAACCAAATCAATAGCTGCCAAGCCATTGTAGGTCAGCGAGCACACGAGTGATGAGTGAATGGGACTTAGTGCGAGTTAGGATACAGGACGATCCCAAGTATGATCACCACTCTGCTGAGTTGCTGATCTCAGCTGTGGTGGTGATAAAAGTAGCATAATTGAGCCCATGAGTTGGGGGGGATTTAGTAAGAGTAGCAGGGGAGGAGGGTGAACCAAAAGTTACAAAGAAAAAGATTGGAGACTGCTAGCGAGAAGAAACTTTGCCTCATAACACAGAGGATTTCTTACTTCATTAGTATCCTTTTTTACAGTCCTGTCAACATCAATACCAACTCCGCTTGGATGAGGACACAACTAACAAAGAATGGATGGTAGGAAAGATTTCAAAATTGCACAGGAAAACATTTCAACTTTTTTGGGAAAAAAAACACACCAAATCAATGAGCCATGAAAATAGGAATGAATTTCATAATGTGAATATAAATATTAGATTTTATTGGAGTAATTTTAAAATCATAATTATCTCAGGATCCTGACCATGATTATAAACTGCATAATTACAGGGAATGGTAGTTACTGGACTATTAATCCCGAGGCCTGGCTTAATAATCCGGAGCCAAGAGTTCAAATCCCACCACAGCAGCTGGGAAAATTAAATTCAGTTAATTATCTGGTTCACTAATGTCATTTAGGGAAGGAAATCTGCCATCCTTACCCGGTCTAGCCTATATGTGACTCCAGACCCACAGCCCGTTTGAAATGGCCTTGCCAGCGATGCCCACATCCCATGAACGAATAAAAAAAAATTACCAACTGGATTAAATTATTTTCCATTGACACTTCATTGCAGTACTGAGGGAGTGCTGCACTGTCGGAGGCACTGACTTTCAGATGAGCCATTAAACAGAGGTCCCGTCTGCGATATTCCTCTTAATTTTCTTTGGGTGCGTGGCCCCTTTAAGGGACTGCGCGACCCAGTCATCAGTTTTGCGCATGAAATTTAACATTGAAAAAGCCGGTCCCGGGCTGTGCGGGACCGGCAGAGAGCTGCGCGGCTGCATGGCCGTGTAGCTTAGAGGAAACGTTGCCTATCTGCCCTCTCAGGTGGCCGTAAAAGATCCCATGGCACTATTTCGAAGAAGAGCAGGGCAGTTCTCCCTGACATCTTGGCCGATATTTATCCCTCAACCAACATCACTATAAAAGGTTATCTGGTCATTATCACATTGCTGTTTGTGGGAGCTTGCTGTGCACAGATTGGCTGCCGCGTTTCCCACATTACAACAGTGACCACACTTCAAAAAATACTTAATTGGCTGTAATGTTGCCAGGTTGTGAAAAGTGCTATATAAATATCTGTTAATAACTATTGTCTACTTAAATTTACAATTTAATTCGCTAGCAAGGCCAGCATTTATTGTCCATTGATAGTTGGCTCGAGAAGCTGGTGATGAGCCGTTTTCTTAAATGCTGCAGTCCGTGTGGTGATTCCGTAGGGAGTTCCAGAATTTTGACCCGGTGACGATGAAGGAACAGCAATATATGTCCAAGTCAGATGGTGTGTGACTTGGAGGGGAACTTGGAGGCGATGGTGTTCCCACACTCCTTATACTTCTAGGTGGTAACGTTCACGGGTTTAGGAGGTGCTGTCGAAGAAGCTTTGACGAGTAGCTGCAGTGCATCCTGTAGATGGTGCACACTGCAGCCACGGTGCGCTGGTGGTGGAGGGAGTGGATGTTTAAGGTGGTGGATGGGCTGCCGATCGAGCGGACTGTTTTGTTCTGGATGGTGTTGAGTTTCTTGAGTGTTGTTGCAGCTGCACTCATCCAGGCGAGTGGAGAGTATTCCATTACACTCTTGATTTGTGCCTTGTGAGCGGTGGAGAGACTTGACGCAGAATATCCAGCGTCTGACCTGCTTTAGTAGCCACGGCATTTATGTGGCTGGTCCAGTTGTATTTCTGTTCATTGGTGACGCCCAGGATGTTGATGGTGGGGGATTTGGCAATGGTAATGCCATTGAACGTCAAGAGGAGGTGGTGTACATTGTGCTGTACATTCTACACAGTTGTGTGGCACGAATGTTACTGGTCACGTATCACCTCAAGTCTGGATGTTATCCAGATCTTGCTGCAAGCGGGTATGGACTGCTTCATTATCTGAGGAATTGCAAATGGAACAAAACACTATGCAATCGTCAGCGAATGCTCCACTTCTGATCTTGTAATGGAGGGAAGGTCATTGATGAAACAGCTGAAGATAGTTGGGCCTAGGACGCTGCTCTGAGGAACTCCTGTAGCGATGCCTTGGAACTGAATTGACTGGCCTCCAACAACCACAACCATCTTCCTTTGTGCTAGGGATGACTCCAGCCACTGGAGAGTTTTCCCCTGATCCCCATTGACTTCAGTTTATGAGGGCTCCTTGATGTCACACTTGGTCGAATGCTGCCTTGATGTCAAGGGCAGTCACTCTCACCTCACCTCTGGAATTCAGCTGTTTTATCCATATTTGGACCAAGGTTGTAATGAGTTCTGGAGGCGAGTGGTACTGATGGAACCCAAACTGAGCATCATTGAGCAGGTTATTGATCCTCTTTTTGTTGAACCAAATTAACTGTGAATTAACTGTAACTTAATAAAACTTTAACTAAAACTTAACAAATGAAATTAAAATTTGGTTTGCCGGGGTGATGATGCACTCCAGCCCCCGCGGTGTCCACCGGTCTCGGAAGGCCTCAAGTGTGCCTGCGGACATCGTGTGCTCCATCTCCAGGGCCACCCGGGCGTGAACATAAGGTTGTTGGTGAATAAGTGCCACTTGATAGCACTGTTGACAACATTTTCCATCACTTTGGATAATCAGATAACGGCATCTCTTTTTAACTGTTTACCCTTTTGTAATCAATAAATTGCTTCATAAAGACAATTCGGACTTTGCTTTAGGAAGATACAGCATAATTCAACATAATTCATTGCCTACAGATTTCTGCAGTGTTAACACTAACATCAGTAATAACAACTTGCATTTATATAGCCCCTTTAAAGTAATAAAATGTCCCAAGGCACTTCACAGGAGCATTATCAAACCAAATTTGACATCGAGCCACAGAGATATTAGGACAGGTGAAGCAGTTAGTTTTAAGGAGCCCCTTAAAGGAGGTTTAGGGAGGGAATTCCTGAACTTGGGGCCTAGGCAGCTGAAGGCACGGCTGCCAATGGTGGGGCAATGGAAGTCAGGGATGCGGAATGAGACAAATTTTGGCTCAAATAACTTTTTAATATCATAAGACTAATGGCTACATTATAGGGCTGTACAAACAAAGATGTAGCAAGCTCTATAAATTCATGTAGTGCAATTCAAGCTCTACTTTGAACAGTATCAATGCAAAACACAGCTTAGGGACTTGGCAGCTGAAGGCACGGCCACCAATGGTGGAGCGATTAAAATCGGGGATGCTCAAGAGGGCAAAATTGGAGGAGCGCAGATATCTTGGGGCTAGAGGAGATTACAGAGATAGGGAGGGGTGAGACCACGGAGGGATTTGAAAACAAGGATGAGAATTTTAAAATCAAGACGTTGCTTAACTGGGAGCCAATGTAGGTCGGCAAGCAAAGGTGATGGCTGAACGGGACTTGGTGCAAGTTAAGAAACAGGCAGCAGAGTTTTGGATGACCTCAAGTTTATGGAAGGTAGAATGTAGGAGACCGGCCAGGACTGCGTTCGAATAGTCAAGTCTAGAGGCAACTTCCGGTGACCGCACATGCACAGTTAAACGCGGAAATCGGGAAGTTTCTGTCCGGTCTGCACAGAGTGGACTTGAACAGAGTGTTTTATTTGGGAATTTTGAAAGAGTGGGCATTGGGTAAGTAGAAGCTGTAAAAACTGAAATTTAGTTTAAGATTTTGATTTTAACCTAAAACTTTAAAAACTGTAGTTAACAGAAGCTGACTGCCAGTGGCAGTTAACTGTCAGTCAGCTGTAAGTGTTTGTTTTGAATAGGCACTAGGCACTAATCACCAGGAGCAGGGGAGCTGAGCCATCATTTGTAAATTGGGTGAGGCTCCTAGAGTATAAAAGTAAACATTTCTGCAGAGCACAGAGCAGTCTTGAACAGAGTGTTTTATTTGGGAATTTGGAAAGAGTGGGAATTAGAGAAGAGGAGGAAGGAGTTGTTGCTTTTTGCCTACACAACTTGTATTGCTTTGTGTTACAGGTCGATATTTAATTTCAATACCCTTAACTTAATCTAGATCAAGTAAGTAGTCAAGAAACTGCACTGTAAACTAAGTTACCTAATTACAAATTTAACTAAATAAAACAAGGTCATATAGGGCTGGCAGTGCAGGTGGTGTGCCACAACTGCAGCATGTGGGAGTTTGTGGAGAGCATTGTGATCCCGGACAACCACGTTTGCAGTAAATGCCTGCATGTTGAGGAACTTCAGCTGAGTTTTTGAGCTGGAGTCTGAGGTGCAGACATTGCGGGGCATCAGGGATAGGGAGAGTTACCTGGACACTTTGATCCAGGAGGCAGTCACACCCCTTAGGTTAGGTAGTGGTACAGGTCTGGTTAGTGGTCAGGGACAGGAGGGTGTGACTGCAACTCAGGCAGGTAAGGGGACCCCAGGTGCAGTGCTGGAGGAGCCTCTGCCTTTGCCCTTGTCCAACAGGTATGAGGTTCTTGCTGCCTGTGTGGATGAGCAAGCTGACCATGGTGCAGGAGGCCATTCAAGTGGGGGGAGTGAAAGGGAATGTAGTTGTGGTAGGGGAGAGTACAGTCAGGGGGATAGATACTGTTCTCTGCAGCCGCGACCGAGAATTCTGAAGGTTGTGTTGCCTGCCTGGTGCCAAGGTTAAAGACATCTCCTCGTGGCTGGAGAAGAACTGGGATGGGGAGGATCCAGTTGTCGTGGTCCACGTAGGAACCAATGACATGGGTAGAACTAGGAATGAGGTTCTGCTGAGGGAGTTTGAGGAGCTAGGATCCAAATTAAAAAGCAGAACCTTAAAGGTAATAATCTCTAGATTGTTACCTGAGCCACGTGCAAATTGGCATAGGGACAAACAGATTAGAGGTGTAAATGCGTGGCTCAAAGAGTGGTGTGGGAGGATGGGGTTTCAGCTCATGGGGCACTAGCACCATTACTGGGGAAAGAAGGAGCTGTTCCGTTGGGACTGGCTCCACTTAAACTGGGTTGGGACCAGTGTCCTGGCGAACCGAATAACTAGGGCAGTAGACAGGGCTTTAAACTAATGAAGAGGGAACGGGAGGATTCAGGAAAGAGTACATTTAAAAGCAGCAAGAGAAATGTGAAGGCTGTAGAGCAGAGTAGAGTTTTGGGTAAAAATAGGAAGTGAGAGTCAGGAAGGGACAGGAAGGGTGACTAAGGTGGCATCAGGGAAAAATAGAAATGTCAAAGCTAAAGGCACTATATCTGAATGCGTGAAGCATTCGCAACAAAATAGATGAACTAACTGCGCAGATAGAAATTAACAGGTTTGATCTAATAGCCATAATGGAGATGTGGTTGCAAAGTGGCCAAGGTTGGGAACTAAATATTCCAGGATACTTAACTTTTAGAAGAGATAGGCAAAATGGAAAAGGAGGAGGGGTAGCCCTGATAATAGAGGATGGGATAAAGACAGTAGAGAGAAAGGATCTTCGCTCCAAAAATCAGGAAGTAGAATCAGTTTGGGTGGCGCTAAGAAACAGCAAGGTGCAGAAAACATTGGTGGGAGTTGTTTATAGGCCCCCAAACAGCAGTTGTAATGTAGGGCAGAGTATAAATCAGGAAATTAGAAGCGCATGTAACAAGGATGATACAGTAATCATGGGGGACTTTAATCTACAGATAGACTGGGCAAACCAAATTTGCAGTAAAAGTGTGGAGGATGAATTCATGGAAAGTATGCAAGATAGTTTTCTAGATCAGTATATTGAGGAACCAATTAGGGAACAGGCTATTTTAGATCTAGTATTGTGCAATGAGAAAGGGGCCCACCATGGGGCACAATGGACATGATTTTCACCGCGCGTCAACTACAAGAGAAATGCAGGGATAGCACCAACCACTGTACATGGCTGCCTTTGACCTCACAAAAGCTTTCAACATCATCAACCGTGAGGGATTATGGAGTGTCCTCCTCAAATTCAGCTGCCCTCAGAGGTTTGTCACCATCCACCGCCTGCTTCACGACAACATGCAAGCCGTGATCCTGACCAACGGATCTACCACAGACCCAATTCACGTATGGACCAGGGTCAAGCAAGGCTGTGTCATCGCACCAGTGCTCTTCTCGATCTTCCTGGCTGCAATGCTCCATCTTGCCCTCAGTAAGCTCCCAGCTGGAGTGGAGCTAATCTACAGAACAAACGGGAAACTGTTCAACCTTCGTCACCTCCAGTCCAGATCCAAGGTCGTCCCATCCTCTGTCATCGAATTACAGTATGCAGATGACGCTTGCGTCTGCGCACACTCAGGTCGAACTCCAAACCATCGTCAACACCTTCACTGAAGCGTACGAGAGCATGGGCCTTACACTAAACATCCGTAAGACAAAGGTCCTCTACCAACCTGCCCCTGCCACACAGTACTGCTCCCCGATTATCAAAATCCATGACGAGGCCTTGGACAACGTGGACCACTTTCCATACCTCGGGAGCCTACTGTCAACATGGGCAGACGTCGATGACGAAGTCCAACACCGCCTTCAGTGTGCCAGTGCAGCCTTTGGTCGCCTGAGGAAGAGAGTGTTTGAAGATCAGGACCTCAAACCCAGCACCAAGCTCATGGTCTACAGAGCAGTAGTGATAGCTACCCTCCTGTATGCTTCAGAGACATGGACCATGTACAGCAGGCACCTCAAAGCACTGGCGAGGTACCACCAACGCTGCCTCCGCAAGATCCTGCAAATCCATTGGCAGGATAGGCGCACCAACGTCAGTGTTCTCGCTCAGGCCAACATCCTCAGCATCGAAGCTTTGACCACGCTCGATCAGCTCTGATGGACGGGCCACATCGTCCGCATGCCCAATACGAGATTCCCTAAGCAAGTGCTCTACTCGGAGCTCCGACATGGCAAGAGAGCTCCAGGTGGGCAGAGGAAATGCTTCAAGAACACCCTGAAAGGCTCCTTGGAAAAAGTGCAACATCCCCACTGACACCTGGGAATCCCTGGCCCAAGACCGCACAAAGTGGAGGAGAAGAATCCGGGAAGGCGCCGAACACCTCGAATCTCTTCGCTGGGAGCAAGCGGAAGCCAAGCGCAAACAGCAGAAGGAGCGCATGTCAACCCAAGCACCCGCCCCTTCAAACACCGTGTGCCCCACCTGTGACAGAGACTGTAGGTCCCGCATTGGACTTATGAGTCACCTGAGAACTCATTTTTAGTGTGGAAGCAAGTCATCCTCGGTTCCGAGGGACTGCCTAAGAAGAAGAGTATTGTGCAATGATAAAAGGTTAATTAATAACCTTGTACTAAAGGGACCTTTAGGGAACAGTGACCATGATATAGAATTTTATATTGAGTTTGAAAGTGATTTAGTTAAATCCGAAACGAGGGTCTTAATTCTAAACAAAACAAACTACGTAGGTATGAGGAGTGTGTTGGCTAAGGTAAATTGGGAAACTACATTAAAAGGTGTGATGGTAGACAAGCAATGGCTAGCATTTAAAGAATGAATGCATAATTTACAACAAATATACATTCCTTTGAGGCACAAAAACCCCACAGGAAAAGTGATCCAACCGTGGCTAACGAGAAGTTAAAGACAGTATTAGAGGAAGAAGGTTATAATGTTGCCAAAAAGAGTAATAAGCCTGAGGATTGGGAGGATTTTAGAATTCAGCAAAGGAGGACCAAGAAGTTGATAAAGAAAAGGAAAATAGAATGAGAGTAAACTAACGAGAGACATAAAAACAGACTGTAGAAGCTTCTATAGGTATGTAAATAGGAAAAGATTAGCGAAAGTAAATGTGGGTCCCTTGCAGGCTGAGACAGGAAAAATTATAATGGGGGAATAAGAAAATGGCAGAGAAATTAAACAAATACTTTGACTGTCTTCACGGAAGAAGATGCAAAAAAGCTTCCCGGAAATAGTGGAGAACCAAGGGTCTGGCAAAAATGAGGAACTGAAAGAAATTAGTATTAAAGGAAACCTTTTTTTATCCGGGACCGACGTGGTGCCGGTTCATCAAAAATTCCGGATAACCAAGAGCTATGGTAAAAGATAGGGATAGCTGAGAGCTCCGTATAAAGCAACAAACCCTGTTGCTTAGCAACAGGTGCAGAACAATGACCACAAGTTCCAAGCGTCTCTGTAGCTTAGCAACAGCTGCAGCCACACCCAATTGCACAGCAACAGATCGAGGAAGGCAAGTAATATGAAATAAAACGTAACTGAACCTACTCCTAAATTTTGCCGGTTAACCGAGATTTCCGGTTATTTAGGTGCCGGTGAATTGAAAGTTTCCTGTAGTTAAAAAAAAAAGTACTTATAGTATGGCGCTTGAGCGGCCATAAGATGGGAAAAGAGAACAGAATAAAAGTGAAAAAGGAAAATAAAAGGAAGATAAAAGGCAAAACAAAGTAATATCGGCAAGGAATAATGAATATCTTGATGGCTGGGTCCTGTGAGTGATAACAGCAAGAAGAAGGAAATTTGAGTAGTCGTTTTCTTCTTTTATGGGATTTGAGAAAGTGGTCGGCTTCTTTTCTGTGGAAAAGTTGAAAACTGTGGACAAGGATCATGACATTATATGAAAAAAAAAGTACTGGAGAAATTAGTGGGACTGAAAGCCGATAAATCCCCTGGACCTGATGGCCTACATCCTAGGGTTTTAAAACAGGTGGCTATAGGGATAGTGGAGCACTGGTTGTCATTTTCCAAAATTCCATAGATTCTAGAACAGTTCCCGCAGATTGGAAGGTAGTGAATGTAACCCCACTATTTAAGAAAGGAGGGAGAGAGAAAATGGGGATCTACAGACCAGTTAGCCTGACATCAGTAGTAGGGAAAATGCTAGAATCTATTATTAAGGATCACTGGGCCTGCTCCTGGGAAAGGTGGGACTTGTACAAGTCGGACGGGTTGCACCTGAACCAGAACGGGACAAATATCCTTGCGGGGAGGTTTGCTAGCACTATTGGGGGGGGTTTAAACTAACTTGGCAGGGGGATGGGATACAGAGGGGAGCTGAAATAGGGGGTGATGTGCTGCCAATTATAGAGAAAAAAACAAGTCAGTTTGGTAGACAGGGCAAATATATAAGGGCAAGGCTGGATGGCATCTATTTTAATGCAAGGAGTCTTGCAAATAAGGTGGATGAACTGAAGGTGTTGATAAACACATGGGAGTATGATATTGTTGCTATCACGGAGACATGGTTGAGGGAGGGGCAAGACTGGCAGCTCAATATTCCGGGGTACAGAATCTTCAGGCGAGACAGAGGGGGAGGTAAAAGAGGAGGGGGTGTCGCAATATTAATTAAGGTGTCAATTACTGCAGTAAGGAGGGATGATATATTAGCAGGTTCCTCTAATGAGGCCATATGGGTGGAGCTTAAAAACAAAAAGGGGGCAAGCACTTTGCTGGGAGTGTACTATAGGCCTCCAAACAGTCAGGGGGAGATAGAGGAACAGATATGTAGGCAAATCTCAGAGAAATGTGCAAATAATAGGGTAATAATAATGGGGGATTTCAACTTCCCCAATATTAACTGGGATAGTCAAAGTGTGAAAGGCTCAGAGGGTGTAGAATTCTTAAAGTGCATCCAGGAGAGCTTTTTGAGCCAGCATGTAGAAAGTCCTACAAGAGAGGGGGCGGTACTGGAACTAATTCTAGGGAATGTGGCCGGCCAAGTGGAAAAAGCGCTAGTAGGTGAGCACTTTGGTGACAGTGACCATAATATGGTGAGATTTAAGGTGGTCATGGAAAAGGACAGGGATGGGCCGGAAATAAAGGTTCTAAATTGGGGGAAGGCCGATTTTAATAGGATAAGGCAGGATCTGGCCAAAATGGACTGGGATCAGCTACTTGTAGGAAAATCCGCATCGGAGCAATGGGAGGCTTTCAGAAGGGAGATTGAGATCATACAATGGCAACATGTTCCCGTAAAGGTCAAGGGTGGTTCCAAAAACCACAGGGAACCTTGGATGTCAGGGGATATACGAGAATGGATTAGGAAAAAAAGGAGGGCTTTTGGCAGATACAAAAGGCTAAAGACGGAGGAAGCCCTAAAGGAGTACAAAAAGTGCAGGGGGATACTAAAAAAAGAAATCAGGAGATCAAGGAGGGGCCATGAAATAACACTGGCGAGCAAAATAAAGGAAAATCCTAATATGTTTTATAAGTATATTAAGGGCAAGAGGATAACTAGGGAAAAAACAGGGTCCATTAGGGACAAAAGTGGCAATCTGTGTGTGGAGCCGGAAGATGTAGGAGGGGTTCTAAATGAATTTTTTGCATCTGTTTTCACTATGGAGGAGGACGATGTAGACATAGAAATAGGGCGGGGGGACTGTGATATGCTTGAACATATTAACATCGAGAGGGAGGAGGTATTGGCGGTTTTAGCAGGTCTAAAAATGGATAAATCCCCAGACCCGGACGAAATGTATCCCAGGCTGCTGTGTGAGGCAAAGGAAGAGATTGCGGGGGCTCTAACACATATATTCAGGACCTCTCTGGCCACAGGGGATGTGCCAGAGGACTGGAGAACCGCTAATATAGTACCATTATTCAAGAAGGGAAGTAGGGAAAAACCGGGGAACTACAGGCCAGTGAGCCTAACATCAGTGGTAGGAAAATTATTGGAAAAAATTCTGAGGGACAAAATTAGTCTCCACTTGGAGAGGCAAGGATTAATCAGGGATAGCCAACATGGCTTTGTCAAGGGAAGATCATGTCTGACTAATTTCACAGAATCTCACAGAAACCCCACAGTGCAGATAGAGGCCATTTCGGCCCATCGAGCCTGCACCGACACATCCCACCCGATCCCCGTAACCCTATTTGATTGAATTTTTTGAGGGGGTGACTAGGTGTGTGGATGAGGGTAACGCAGTGGATGTGGTATACATGGATTTCAGTAAGGCCTTCGATAAAGTCCCGCACAGGAGACTGGTCAAGAAGGTAAGAGCCCATGGAATCCAGGGTGCCTTGGCACATTGGATACAAAACTGGCTTAGTGGCAGAAGGCAGAGGGTGATGGTCGAAGGTTGTTTTTGTGACTGGAAGCCTGTGGCCAGTGGGGTACCACAGGGATCGGTGCTGGGTCCCTTGCTGTTTGTGGTCTACATTAATGACTTGGATATGAATGTAAAAGGTATGATCAGTAAGTTCGCGGATGATACAAAAATTGGTAGGGTGGTAAATAGCGAGGAGGGTAGCCTCAGTCTGCAGGACGATATAGATGGGTTGGTCAGATGGGCGGAACAGTGGCAAATGGAATTTAACCCGGAAAAGTGCGAGGTGATGCACTTTGGGGGGACTAACAAGGCAAGGGAATACACAATGAATGGTAAGACCCTAGGCAAGACGGAGGGGCAGAGGGATCTGGGTGTGCAAGTACACAGATCCCTGAAGGCGGCGGAACAGGTGGATAAGGTGGTAAAAAAGGCATATGGGATACTTGCCTTCATTAGCCGAGGCATAGAATATAAGAGCAAGGAGGTTATGATGGAGCTGTATAAAACACTAGTTAGGCCACAGCTGGAATACTGTGTGCAGTTCTGGTCGCCACACTACAGGAAGGATGTGATCGCTTTGGAGAGGGTGCAGAGGAGATTCACCAGGATGTTACCAGGGCTGGAGCGCTTCAGCTATAAAGAAAGACTGGGCAGATTGGGTTTGTTTTCCTTGGAGCAGAGGAGGCTGAGGGGGGACATGATTGAGGTGTACAAAATTATGAGGGGCATAGATAGGATGGATACTGAGGAGCTTTTTCCCTTAGTAGAAGGGTCAATAACTAGGGGGCATAGATTCAAGGTAAAGGGCGGGAGGTTTAGAGGGGATTTGAGAAAGAACTTTTTCACCCAGAGGGTGGTTGGAGTCTGGAACTCACTGCCTGAAAGGGTTGTGGAGGCAGGAACCCTCACAACATTTAAGAAGCATTTGGATGAGCACTTGAAATGCCATAACATACAAGGCTACAGACCAAATGCTGGAATATGGGATTAGATTAGACAGGGCTTGATGGCCGGCACGGACACGATGGGCCGAAGGGCCTCTATCCGTGCTGTATAACTCTATGACTCTATGACGTGGGAACAGAGCACTTAGAAAATAATAATAGGATTGGGCAGAGTCAACACGGATTTATGAAAGGGAAATTGTGTTTGACAAATCTGTTAAGAGTTTTTTGAGTTTGTAACTAGCAGAATAGATAAGGGGGAACAAGTGGATGTGGTGTATTTTGGATTTTCAGAAGGCTTTCGATAAGGTGCCACACAAGAGGTTATTAAACAAAATTAGGACTCATGGGATTTGGGGTAATATACTAGCATGGATTGAGGATTGGTTAATGGACAGAAAACAGAGAGTAGGAATAAACAGGTCATTTTCGGGTTGGCAGGCTGTAACTAGTGGGGTAACGTAAGGATCAGTGCTTGAACCTCAGTTATTCATAATCTATATCAATGATTTACATGAGGGGACCAAATGTAATATATCCAAGTTTGCTGATGATACAAAGCTAGGTGGGAATGTAAATTGTGAGGAGGATGCAAAGAGGCTTCAAGGGGATATAGTCAGGCTAAATGAATGGGCAACGACATGGCAAATGGAATATAATGTGGAGAAATGTGAAGTTATCCACTTTGGTAGAAAAATAGAAAAGCAGAGTATTTTTTAAATGGTGAGAGATTGGGAAAAGTTGATGTTCAGAGGGACCTGGATGTCCTTGTACATGAATCACTGAAAGTTAACTTGCAGGTACAGCAAGCAATTAGGAAAGCAAATGGTATGTTGGCCTTTATTACAAGAGGATTTGAGTATAAGAGTAAAGACATCTTACTGCAATTATATAAGGCCCTGGTGAGACCACACCTGGAGTATTGGTCTCCTTACCTAAGGAAGGATATAATTGCCATAGAGGGGGTGCAACGAAGGTTCACCAGACTGGTTCCTGGGATGGGGGGAATTGTCCTATGAGGACAGATTGAGTAGACTAGGCCTATATTCTCTAGAGTTTAGAAGAATGAGGGGATCTCATTGAAATATACAAGATTATTACAGGGCTTGACAGGGTAGATGCAGGGAGGATGTTTCCCCTGGCTGGGGAGTCTAGAACCAGGGGCCACTGTCTCAGAATAAGGGGTCGGCCATTTAGGACTGAGATGAGGAGAAATTTCTTCACTCAGAGGGTGGTGAATCTTTGGAATTCTCTACCTCAGAGGGATGTGGAGGCTCAGTCATTGAGTATATTCAAGACAGCCCTACTCCTGCTCCTATTTCTTATGTTATGAGTTTCCCTTCTCCTCCAGAAGCTTCATTGTAGCCGTATCTCGCCGAGAGACTCGCCATTGAAACACATTGAATGTGTGAAGTTGCTGTACTTACCCACTAAGCTTGCCTGAAAAAGTTACGGCTTGTCCATTCTAGTGTAAGTGAAATTTTAATGGCGTGATAAGTCCTAATTACTGCCAAACAACTTCTCTGGCACTGAAAATTAATTTTTACAAGTGTGGAATCTCATTCTTTCAAATTTTTATTATTGTTGGAGTTTTAAAAATATCTTTTTAAAACTTTTTCTTTCTGTCTCATCCCATCTTTCTTTCCCTCTATTTTGCTTTCTGTACATGATTTGGCATTGGCAATATTCAAACTTGCACTTTATGGTTTAGACTCTGCACGTCTCCTTAACCATTCTTCAATCTGATTGGTTAAGGAGATGCACAGTTGTTCACACACGTCCCAGGTCCCCTGTAGCACCAAGCGAGCGGAAATGGATTTCTAATTACTGCAACTTCCAGTGCAAAAGCCCATAGAAAGTCTGTGGGCAAGTGTTCATTAGCATCTCGAACCCTCAACCCAAAAGTGTTTGCTAAAATTACAGCAATGTCTCTGGAGGAGTCTGTGTTCCATGTATATATGGAATGTGAGAGGTTGCAGCCCCTCTTCCACTATTTGAAGGGGCTGCTCCTCGATTTTTGGCTGCACTTTAGTCCCACGCCCCTGATCTTTGGTCACCCTGTGGGTGGGGTGGGGGGGGAAGAGAGCGGGCAGGTCGGGGAACCTCCTCATCGGACTGCTCCCGGGCCTGGCCAAAGTGGCCATCAACTGGTCCAAGTAACGGGTGGTCGAGGGGATCATTTGGCCCGACTGCCTGCCTCGCTTCCGCGGCCGCATTCGCGCCCAGGTGGCCCTGGAGATGGAGCATGTGGTGTCCGCCAGCATGCTTGAGGCCTGCCATGACCGGTGGGCACCGCAGGGACTGGAGTGTATCATCACCCCTGGCAACAACATTTTAATTTAATTAAGTTTTCTTTAATTTGTTTTTAGTTGCAGTTTATTTGTTTATTGTTTTCCAACAAAGAGAGCTGTAGCAATGTCTGCATTCCTAACAATAAATGGCTCTGTCACATACATTCTATGTAATACAGGTATATGCAATTATGTTTCATATATATATACAATGTTTGGGCACAATCACACTCCTTTTGCTATCATTTAGGACAGAGATGAGGAGGAATTTCTTCACCCAGAGAGTGGTGAACCTGTGGAATTCTCTACCACAGAAGGCAGTTGAGGCCAATTCATTAAATATACTCAGAGCATGTCTGCATGCCCGATACGAGACTCCCAAAACAAGCGCTCTACTCGGAGCTCTGGCACAGCAAGAGCGCCCCAGGTGGGCAGAGGAAACGCTTCAAGGACACCCTCAAAGCCTCCTTGAAAAAGTGTAACATCCCCACCGACACCTGGGAGTCCCTGGCCCAAGACCGCACAAAGTGGAGAAGCATCCGGGAAGGCGCCGAACACCTCGAGTCTCTTCGCCGGGAGCAAGCGGAAGCCAAGCGCAGACAGCGCAAGGCACGCACGTCAACCCAAGCACCCCGCCCGCCCCTTCAAACACTGTCTGCCCCACCTGTGACAGAGACTGTAGGCCCTGCATTGGACTGATCAGTCACCTGCGAGCTCATTTTTAATGTGGAAGCATGTCATCCTCGGTTCCGCGTAAGAAGAAGAAGAAATATATTCAAGAAGCGTTAGATATATTTCTTAAGGCTAAAGGGATCAAGGGATAGGGGGAGAAGGCAGCGACAGGGTACTGAGTTTGGATGATCAGCCATGATCTCATTGAATGGCCTACTCCTATCTTCTATGTTTCTAGGTACACCGTGTGTGGCGTGTCTGTATGCTGAGTTAATTACCAAAACTTTTATTGACTGGTAAAATTAGAAAGGAAAAGCGGGAAGGACGTGCACAGCAGGGCAGAGAAAGAGATGGGGCTAGGTGACGGGAAAGCTGCGGGACTGGGGTCAATTGTTGCTGGATTGTTTAGACAGGGCTTGTTGTGTGATTGGCGGGCCGGGGCGGGGGCGGAGTCTGCACGGCGCTCCGCGGAGCTGGTACGAGTGAAAGGCCCCAGCGGCGGCGGCAGCAGAGTTTGGCGGATCCCCCCCTTTTTTTTTAAGCACAACTTCAAGGCGAGCGCGATGGAAGAGATCAAAGAGGAGGCGCAGCCGATCCCGACTGTTGAAAACGCCCAGCACGAAGAGAACGAGACGCCGGATAAAACGTAATGAATCCCCTTTCCCCCGGTGTGTTTTAATGCCGAAGCCCCTTGCCGTCGTTGTTGGGCGTGCGAGTGAATGCGGCCCAGGCCGCAGGCCCAGAACCACTCACTGATCTTTGCCCGCGGCGCTGCCCCGGTTTCAGTTTAAACTTGTTGTGAAATTAGGCGAATTAGCGCACCTTTTGCTTCCACTCGATTTCGGTTTGATTTCTCGGAGCACCCAACAGTTCCTGGTAGGCCGAGAAGCCGGCATTTTTACTTTCACATTCCCCTCCCCCCTCCTCCTCCAAGCTGCCCTCCGGCAGGGTGAATACACGCTTTGTAGTGCGCGCTTGATCCAAATTTTCCCTGCAACATGGTTTCCCCTAATCTATCGCCTGGCAGGAGAGCTTTTGACCAGACCATTTTTTTTCTGCAACGCAAATTCGGCGTTTGTCTGTTTTTCCCGCTTGAATGAAACGTCGCTGCGGTATTTACCTGTGAGCCGTGTTTCTGGCAGTTCAGGGCGGGGGGGAAGGGAGTTTTATTTATACCCTTGGGGCTAATGATTCGTCGTTTAAAATTAATTAAAATGATCACCGGGACTTAAATTTTCCCAGTTGCATTGAAGACTGCTTCATTGCCTAGTACTCTGTAGGCTAGATATTCCACGGTCAGGATCTAAATGTTTTTTTCTGTTTAGTCTCGAGTAATACCTTTTTCCCCCGTATGCTGTAATGGATACGTCATTGTACAGATAACAAAGACAATGCCCACGTGGTACTTTTTTTATTTTATATTAGAATCATGTAACTGCCCATTAGAAATATAACAATCCGTCTGCGTGTATAAAGGCAGTTTTACAGTAACATTGTTTGTAGACAGAACCGTCTCCAGGTTTGAATGTGGAAGAGCTCCTGAAGTGCAAATTAACGGCTTGTACTTGCAAGAATAAAGGTAGCTTTGATCCAACAGCCGATTAACGCCAACGAGTTCAGTGGACACATGGAAAACATTGCGTTTGTTGTCATTTGCACTCGAGCAATGTATGTGCCTTTTTTAAGATGCTTTTCAATTAAAGTTACTAATATTGAGATCCTGTTGCCAGCAAACTGCCGATTAAATAATTATCTTTTATATTACTTACAGATTTCTACTTTTATTCAAAGTGATACTTTTAAGCAACTAAAAGTTTAATTCCAGCACCCTGCCAGACCAACCAATTTAGTGTGGGTGAGCTGAGCAGACTAAGCTGCATCCTTCTGACTGCTTGCTTCCTCAATTTGTTTCACAGTCTGGGACTGACAACTTTTGGATGAACACCATTTATGATTTTTCATTGATAAAATGCGTCATTGATGATTTGCATGTTAGCGCTGATGCCATGACTGGCGTCCAGGGCCTACATTTTCACGGGGCCTAAGAGCCGCTGTTAGAGGGCATGCAAAAGGTGACTGACTCTCCATACTATTGCACCCCAACAGCTCAAACTACAAAATGACAGCTTGATTCAGTTGGGAGTAGTTTTCTGATAATCTATGCTGTAGGAGTGCTGTATTGTCAGAGGTCTCATCCATTTGCCTGTTCAGGTGCGTGTTAGAAATCCTATGGTATTATTTGGAGAGTAGAGTTCTCTGTTCTGCCAAACATTCCCTCCACCAACAAGGTCAATTTAATGTAATTGTGATAATAAAGATCTGTATATAAATACAATTCCCCATTTCAATAGGGATTGACTGCATTATACAGGAGAGAAGATGGAAGAGGGTCACCCATGTCCTGGTTTTCTGAATCACTACTATTCATGTATTTCTAGCATTGCACAATCTATCTGTGGCAGAGGATTTGAATCAGTTTTACTCAAATGATTAATGGGGTTCTGATCTGTAACTTTGTTAAACTTTTTTTAAACAAAAATTATAGTTACATGTTGCTATTTAAAAAAAAAAAAAAAAACTTGCTTAGTTCACTTTTTGGCTCTTTGCCTACAAAACCTACTAGGATTAACAAGGCCCTTTTGATTAATTTGAGTCCCATCTACTTGGTTTTTCTCACTTATTTTTCTATGGCCCAGAATTTGCAGTCAGCGGTGAAGCAAAAGCATTCGCTGCTGGCCCCGAAGTACGCTCCGCACAAGGATCTCGCAATCCCTGTGTTGAGAACTTCGGGTTTTCCGACCTTCAAATCAATTCAACGGAATTTAATAGGGATCCACTTGTTTGAACTGCTGTGATGTCAACAGGCTGTCTAAGCCAATTAAAAGGCAGAATTCTCTCAGACAGCTAACAAGGAAGTGAGTGAGCCTTAAAATGCCAACTTTTAAAATAGAGCAAAAGAAAGACTGGGGCTTACGCAATGTGGGGTGGGTGGTAAGGCAAACCTAAAATAAAGATGGACACTTTATATAAAAAAAAAATTAAAACATTTCTGAAAAGTTTCTTAAGAATGTAACTTTTATTAAAATGGACAAATGTCACACTGCACAAAATTATAATTAGTTTTCCAGGCTCTTAACATTTTTGTCTTATAATACTTCTGTGAAGCACCGTGGGACATTTTATTGTGTTAAAGGTGCTATATAAATACAAGCTGTTGTTAACATTTGTTTAGCAGTCAGTACGTTGTTTAAAAACCCCTGTTGCACCGAATCCCTTTGGGTCTAACTTTTAGTGGGGAATTTAACAGCGTAATTACTGCGGAAGGGCCAAAGTTTTCATCAGTTTCAGTGATTTGGCTGATTACACTGATTGCCGGCTCTGTGGGGGGCGGGGACAGTGCAGCCTGTTTCGAAACTGTCAGACGGACCGCAGCTTCGAGATTTCCGCATTAGACTGCACCGGTGACAAATCCCGACGTTGCGGTCCGCTTCAAAGGCGGAATGACGGCAAACACTGCCAGTTCGCAGCCACCTTGACCGCAAATTCCAGTCCTGTTTTTCTTTCTTTGGCAACAAAGGGCGGTTGGAATGTGGAATTCTGTTCCACAATTGTTTTCAAAGAAGAGTCTATGTAGTTTTTTTAAAAAGGAATTGGATGGTTGCTTCATAAAGGAAACTTATGGGGAGTGAGCAAGAGAGTGGAGAAAACACTGGCACTGATCGATGGATTGAATGGCCATTCCTGTGCAGTAACATTCTATGATTCTATGTTGTCTTTTGAATATATTTATATTATTTGCCTTGATGGCTTTCCTTGCAAGTTTTTCCACAATTTATTTTGTATGAGTTCCACCTGACTTCCCATCTTCTAACTTTATTTTTTTAATTTGTATTTCAAAACTTTGCAATTTGTGTGGGCCTGTCTTTATATCTGTTCGGTTCAACATTAAAGGTTATTCTCATCCAAAGATAAAGAGCACAACTTCCTGGACCTTTCTTCATGATTGGGGTTTCTGTTGACTGGTATCATCTTGGTTACTTGGCCCTCACCTTCAATCTTTTGACTAGAACTGCATGCAATACTGTAGACAAAATCTGATCAGTGCCCTGCATCGTAGCAATGCAGCATCTTTTGGTTTACATAATCCTTCCTTCTGCTATGCAACCAGTATTTCTTATTGGATTGTTTTGTACAGCCAAACACTGGACTAGCAAGCTTGTGTTTAGTGAGAAGGATGCACAAACAACTGATACTAAACCAGCTTAATGTGTTTCTACTGTGTCTATTATCTCCTATAATAGATATCGAACAATTTCTGTTAAACTATTGAGTCTAATTTAAGGGCAGGGGTATGGATTCAGCAATCTGTTAATGTAGCTCTCACACGGGACAAGGGGAATAAATGTCTGGTAAAGACATGTAATCCAAGGCCAGTTAGGGAGGATGAGGAATGGTACAAGCAGGCGCTGGGTCAGGCAGTTGACTCATTGATCACAAAACTGTTTCATGGTTCTGACCCATTCTGCTTTTTGGGGAATCCCATTATGCATGCGCACTTTGAAGCAAAGTTTGTTTAACATTGTGTAAAGCCGTATGTTTTTTTTCCATTTATAAATACCAGTAAAAGATCTGGTTATTACTGGGCTGGAGTTTTGAGACAGTTGATACCTTTGAGAACATTTGATTAGTTTTGTGTGAAGTTAATGATTTATTTTTCTTTAACACCTAGTGAAGAGGAGGATGAGGCTTCAAAGGAAGAGACTTCAAGTTTGAAGGACAAATCCACGGGAAACAAGAAGTCTAATAGATTTCATCCATATTTAAAAGAGAAGACGACAAATGGAGACAAGAAGGGTTATAACCGTAACCGAGTTTTTATTAGCAACATTCCATATGATACAAAGTGGCAAGTGATTAAAGACCTTATGCGAGAAAAAGGTAATTTATGGAAGCAGTTTTTTCATATATGAATAACAATGCTTTCCAAAATAAATCCAAATTTTAACAATTTTTAAGATTTGGGGTTCTGTTTTTTAATTTTAATGATGGCATAGTAAATGAAAACACAACTGAAAAGCAAGCATAAATAAAATTGAAGAAGCAAAACTTTTTACAACATATTAAACAGTGCTAATGACACCATACTTTTTTGAGCTTTGAATTAGGCATTAAAACATTTAGCGTTATGTGAAGCATCTGCACAAGGTAGATCTTTTGCTGTGGAACAAATGTGTAATATTTTATCATGTGTTTGGCCTAATCTGTAATTATAAAATCAACCATGCATAAAAATGGAAATTGTTGCCCTCTAGTGGGGAGGAACGAGAGAGAAGCTGTTTTAAGAGCTCTGCATCATGCTTGCTTCATGTGCTTTAATTGTTCCAATAGCCTGTACTTTACAAGCGGGAATATATTGAAGCTTTTTTGGACAATATTGTCCAAACAACTCAACCAAAAGTCTGCCACCCATTCTATGATGTACAGATAAGGACTTCTGCCTAGTGTATTCTGCCTTGCAAAAACACATGGCAGAAAAATATCAGGCTCTGGATACCTGAAAAGCTGCAGCCTAGGATATTTGTAGTATACAGATATTCTCTCCTGGGATTGAAAAGCCAACACCTGGAGCATTTCTCTTTGGGGAGATTATATAAATGCGAGTTGTTTGTTTAAGATACCTCCTGGAAATATAAGCTTTAAAAAGTATTGAAATTATGTCAAAGGCATCCAAGATGTAGCGCCAGAACAAGCTTTTGTTGTGATCTTTTTTAGAAGACAGGAATTATTTTTTTTGGCCAGTGAGAGTTTACACCAAGATACATATGAGCCATACAAGGAGTGGGCAAGAAAAAGCCTCCTGGGATCCCTGCCTTCTGGGTGTTGACTTGTAGTCCCTACCAGCCCATTACTATTGTAAATTCTAGCGGGTTACTTTTTGGGTGAGGAAGATTTCTAATGAAGGCTATATTCATTTTCACTTTGACCGCAGTCTTTATTGCCCTTGCCCTCTCCCAAAAAAGAGCAGTCAATTTCTCGGGACAGTCAGAATGTGCTGATTCCCAGGAAGTTTTGACCCTGGAAATCCAGCAACTTTTGCTTTTTTGGACTAGAAATTTATAGAACTTGGACTCCACTGGTTACTTTGGAGTCCCAACAAAAATTTGATGGTTGTGCAACCATTGGATCTAAAGATTCTGCACTTGATATGAAAATAATGTTCAAGATAGTAATACCATTGCAGATCATTTGGATAGTGTACCCAAGAGAGGAAATGAGGTTATCATCAGTTCTGGTAGTCATTGAGACTCTTACTTTTGACCTTCATAAAGTGGGACACGTGGGAGTAGCAAAATACATGAAGTTAGATGTACACCCACCACCCGTAGGATAATTGTGCTGATGAGAGCGAACTTTTATTTATAAATAGTGCCACAGCACATTCTTGTCCCAAAATGCCTCACAGCCAAACTTTAAGTGCAGTCATTGTTATATGGACAAATGTACTTAAAAGCAGTTTGATTTAAATGTATGGTAACTCAAAGGAAAGATGCCCACTGCTTAACTGAATGAGAGCCTGCATTTGGTCCAGCCACATGGAGATTAGGGTATAATGCAGTGACCCAAAAATGATTTGGCTCTTGATGCAACTTCCAGTCTTCAGCAGTAGTGGAAACTCTCCTGGAATCATGTAATTGCATTCTAAGAGCCTATAATACAAAGTTAAATTGTTTCTGTCTGGTGTTAGTACCTCAATTACAACCCCTTAAGGTGCACTATCTGGACCATGAAACCATAAAAGAGGAAATAACTTGCTAGGACAGGACTTGGTACCTTTTCTGGAATTTTTTTTTTTTTTTTTTTTTTTTTTTTTTTTAAGGTGGAGTTAAAGAATTTAACTCTGGACACTATAACTTGCCACAAGATAATGCATCCATTGAGTTGCTGCATAATGGGGGCTTGTCAAAGAGCTTGCTTAGCAATTAAGTGGTAGCCACTTTGCCCATTGTCCACCTCTGGTGGGAGACTTGGTTGGTGAATCTGTACTCCAGGTTCATCTATTTTCTTGGGAACCTCACTTAGTGGTATCACCTTATTGGTATTCCAAATCTAGAACACTGAGCTGTAGTGATAAACTGTCTTATCTCATTTGAAATGATAAGATTTCATCCGTTGTCAGCTAAAAATTGTCACATTTTATTTTTCTTAGGAAGTCATGTTTCCAAAGTTTAATCTTGCACTGAAAGAAAGTTGATGTTTGTATCAACTTTCCTTCGATGCACGTAGAATTAAGATTACTTGCTTTCTTGGGAATTCTTTCCTTTAGTGACAAAATCCTAGGTAATCTTGTGACAACGCAGCAAAAGTTGGTAAATTGGCTGTTGGCATGTATCCCCTTGTGTTGCTGCCTGGCTGTTCAGGAACCATTAGAGAAAGTATTGCACAATCAATTCCAGGAATCACACAGAAACCCCACAGTGCAGATAGAGGCCATTTTGGCCCATCGAGCCTGCACCGACACATATCCTACCCGATCCCCGTAACCCCTACACCAACACATATCCCACCCTATCCCCGTAACCCCACGTATTTAATCCCCCTAACACTAAGGGTCAATTTATCATAGCCAATCAACCTAACCCGCACATCTTTGGACTGTGGGAGGAAACCAGAGCACCCGGAGGAAACCCACGCAGACACAGGGAGAATGTGCAAACTCCACACACAGTCACCCGAGGCCGGATTCGAACCCGGGTCCCTGGCGTTGTGAGGCAACAGTGCTAACCACTATGCCACCGTGCTATGCCACACTCGCGGTGCAATTACACCCCCGTTCTCTGTTAGTGGGTCCTTGGAGTAACTTCTATGCTTTGTGCTATTTCCTTGGTTTGTTGGGTAATTTTGCAATTGCATTGGTTCAAATTGGCCTATATACAAATGTGTTCAGACTTTACTTTTGCGTACTCTTTATTTCTGGAATCGAACATGAGGATGAATATTAGATTACCTGATATAGGTGTGGTCTTTTTCATTGGCGTATTATTCAGCTCCACATGCAAACCTTCCTTCCCTTTGTCCCTTTGTTAAATTAAAACTATACACGCACTTATTCATTACTTAGAATTTTTCAAGCCCCGAGGATGCACCACATGTTGAATACATGTGTACAGGTTTTTGTACAGCAGCTGATGAAAGCATGGCACAAAGCTCTTAAGGGACAGTATTCCTGATATTTTCCCTTTTATAGAATGATTTTTTTTTGTTGAGCTGAGCTATATTCGTGAGTACATTGAAGATCGCACCTACGGTAGGTGATCTAACAATGTAAAGACCTGGTTAATGCAGTTCACTGCACACAAGTATTGTTTTTGATTTTAGGTGCTGGTAAATTATTAAACAGTTTGATTTATTATGGATGAGTACAATTTAAAATTTACAAAAAATTTCAAACCTTTTTAATACCCAAAATGGTGCATATTTTGTACAAACTGATTTATGAGTAGACGAATGACCAAGAGCAATTTGAGACTGATTAGCAGAGCCGTGTAGGCATTCCTGAGACAAAGCATCAAACAGTGTAAAGGCCTTCCTAATAAGGATGTGTTCTGTTTTGCAGCCAATTGTATAATTCTGGGCTTTGTTTAGACCTCGGGAAGGATTATTGAAGTCCTATAATTGATGGTTGAGCATTGTAATTTCTAAATACATAGAAAGTGACATCCCCTTATTGTGCAAATGGCTATGTAGGCTTTTTATGGTGTAAGGAAATTGCATCTGGAAGAGAAAACGTAGACAATTACTGATGCTTGCCTTTAAGTCATAGGAGAAAACTGGAAGTTGTTTTACTTCCTTTATCATCCTTTTATTAAGTAAGTTGGACTTTGGTTCCAAGTATCGTTATTTTTAATGCCTTTACTATTGAGCCAATTACTGGAGCTTAAAATGATCTTGAGCTAAGTACAATGTCTGTAACTTTTGATTTCTGCATCTGTTGTAAGGTGACACAAAGTTTAATTGTGAAGCTCAATGTCTTGGATTTGGATTTGGATTTTTATGCCATGATATGGCTGAATTCTTGCTTTTGTGTGTTGTGCAATAAGCATTTTCATTGCAGTATTGTGTTTATGTATTTGTGACTTTACACATCCAGGGTTGTAAGCTTTGTCACCTTAAAACAGTGTATTTTGACTGCCACAAAGTTGGCATTGATAGGAAAATGTAACTTGTTTTAGCAATGTCGGATTGTTTATTAAATGGTAGTAACAATATTTGTTATTTGTTCACCAACTATATCATACAGGCCAAATCTGTTTAATTAGCTGCTATATGATGGTAAATGTTGTTTGAATCCGATTCGGATGATGCAGGTGACAAATCTTTGGGGCAAATGTTGATTTCATTTAAAAATTGTTATGTATTGTAATTATTAGGAGGTGTGCTGGTCTGGTGTTGATTGTTGGTGAATAATGGGCTGTTCCTCTAGTGTTGTGTAAGCGGCAACAGTGAAGTAAGAGTGGTCTTTTAAATGCATTGTTTTTGGTATTTCCCCTCTGTATATCTCATGTAGTTGGTGATGTTATATACGTGGAACTCTTTAAGGATGCTGAAGGAAAGTCAAGGGTAAGTGGGAAAAATCTGCTTGGGGGTTCATAAGGTCCTCAGCAGTTTTATTTTTTACTTACTGTTTAGCACAGGTAGCTCAATTTAAGGTGTTTGCTAGCTAGGATGCCCTTGTATTTATTGCCAACTCTACTTTATGCTAGAGTTTGGTTGTGTTGTCTGGCATTAAGAAAGGGTTAACCTGCAGGCCTGCAGTGGATATTTCCATGTTTAATTGATTGGACTGGTGTTACTATAAACAAGTTGTAATGTATTGCTTGCTTTTACAGAAAAGTAACATAAAATACAGGAGGTAGTTGCAGCAAGGGCTTGTTAGATTATGATAATACAGTAGTTTTTTGTGAATCCTTTTTCCTACATACTGTAATGACGTTTAAAATGAAATTACACCATTTTCTATAATGTTTAATGTGCTAAACTTTTTTTTTCTTTTTCCCCCCCTTTTTGTATTGCTTGTCATCTGGCTTTAGGGTTGTGGGTAAGTAACTGTCTCTCCTTATTAATGTTCAGTTGTTAAATAAACTGTCATTGATGTGTTGCAACTGCTTATATAAAAATGAGACTTTGTTTCCCTTGCATCTATCTGTTTCCTGGAATCATTTATTTCAGACCAAGGGTGCATCATAATTAAGAAGCTTAAGAACCTGTGTATTCAACTACATGAACTTTACACTAAAAATTCTAGACACCATATTTAGGTCCTAGATGTTTCAGTGACCGCTTTTATCTTGACCTTGGAGCGGTGCATGTGCTACCACTTCCCAAGTGCAGGTTGCATGCACCTGTTAATGGCCCCCATTGAAAACTTGCTGGATTCGATTTGCTAAAATTGGCCACCAGGAAGATCTGTTCATGGTGGGTGGTCTTAGTGGATCAGGCAAGTTTACATTGTGATTGCCGCTGGATGTGGAAGATCGCATCGCCCCGCCCCCCCCGGGCCAAGTATCAAGAACTGGCCGATTTTATAAGCAGTCTAGTGTGTTACAAGAATGTAGGTTTCTAACCCAAGAACAAAGTTTGTCTTTTGTAATTGACACCACGTTGCTATATAATTTTAAGAATAAATGTTACATTTGGTATTTTACAGATAGCTAGGCATCCTGTGACGAACTATTATTATTTTGCTGAGCTATATGGTCTTTTACATCCTGTTGATAAAAACATTTTTTTTAAACGTCAATTAGTATTTGGGAAATGATGGGAGAGATACAGTTGCTTATGATGTATTTGTACCACACAGACTGCAGCGGTTCAAGGCGGCGGCTCACCACTGCCTTCTCGAGGGCAATTAGGGATGGGCAACAAATGCTGGCCTTGCCAGCGACGCCCACATCCCATGAATGAATTAAAAAAAAAAAAAGTCCATTCTTCTCTGGTGTCCAGAATGCTACTTGTATAATTTCAAGAAAATGTAGCTTAATTAGCATTACAAATTTATGAAACGAACTGCCAACATATCTATTAAATTCATAATCTGGAATTTTAAGAAGGAATAGCCTAATCCCTAATTTTTTTTAATTCGTTCATGGGGTGTGGGCGTCGCTGGCAAGGCCGGCATTTATTGCCCGTCCCTAGTTGCTCTTGAGAAGGTGGTGGTGAGCCGCCGCCTTCAACCGCTGCAGTCCGTGTGGTGAAGGTACTCCCACGGTGCTGTTAGGGAGGGAGTTCCAGGATTTTGACCCAGCGACGATGAAGGATCGTCGCTATACTTCCAAGTCAGGGTAGTGTGTGACTTGGAGATGGTGGTGTTCCCATGTGCCTGCTGGCCTTGTCCTTCTCGGTGGTAGAGGTTTGGGAGGTGCTCTTGAAGAAGCCTTGGCAAGTTGCTGCAGTGCATCTTGCAGAAGGAGTGAATGTTTAAGGTGGTGGATAGGGTGCCAATCAAGCAGGTTGCTTTGTCATCTTTTTCATCTACATGTTGCCCCATGGCGACATCATCCAAAAACACAGCGTCAGTTTCCACATGTACGCTGACGACACCCAGCTCTACCTCACTACCACTTCTCTCAACCCCTCTATGGTCTCTCAATTGTCTCGCTGCTTGTCCGACATCCAGTTCTGGATGAGCACACATTTTCTCCAGTTAAATATTGGGAAGACCGAAGCTCCGCTCCCTAGCCACTGATTCCATCCCTCTCCCTAACACCAGTCAGAGGCTGAACCGCACTGTTCGCAACCTTGGTGTCATATTTGACCCTGAAATGAGCTTCCGACCACGTAGCCACAGCATAACTAAGAATGCCTATTTTCGCCTGTCTCAGCCCTTGCTTCAGCTCATCCGCTGCTGAAACCCTCATCCATGCCTTTGTTACCTCTAGACTTGACTATTCCAACGCACTCCTGGCTGGCCTCCCACTTTCTACCCTACGTAAACTTGAGGTGATCCAAAACTCAGCTGCCTGTGTCCTAACTCGCACCAAGTCCCGTTCACCCATCACCCCTGTGCTCGCTGACCTACATTGGCTCCTGGTTAAGCAACGCCATAATTTCAAAATTCTCATCCTTGTTTTCAAATCCCTCCATGGCCTTGCCCTCCCTATCTCTAATTTCCTTCAGCCCCACAAACCCCCCCCCCCCCCCACCCTGTGCCTGAGATATTCGAGCTCCTCTAATTCTGGCCTCTTGAGCATCCATGATTATAATGATCAACCATTGGTGGCTGTGCCTTCTGTTACCTCAGCCCCAAGGTCTGGAATTCCCTCCCTAAACCTCTCCGCCTCACTACCTCTCTTTCCTACTTTAAGATGCTCCTTAAAACCTACCTCTTTGATCAAGCTTTTGGTCACCTGCCCTAATTTCTCCTTATGTGGCTCGGTGTCAAATATTTTGTTTTTTAATACTCATGTGCAGCGCCTTGGGACGTTTTACTAAGTTAAAGGCGCTATATAAATTCTTGTTGGATGATGTCGAGCTTCTTGTGTTGGAACTGTGCTCATCCAGGCAAGTGGAGAGTAATCCATCACATTCCTGACTTGTGCCTTTGTAGATGGTGGAAAGGCTTTGGGGAGTCAGGAGGTGAGACACTCGCTGCAGAATACCCAACCTCTGACCTGCTCTTGTTGCCACAGTATTTATGTGGCTGGTCCAGTTAAGTTTCTGGTCAATGGTGACCCCCAGGATGTTGATGGTGGGGGATTCGGCGATGGTAATGCTGTTGAATGTCAAGGGGCGGTGGTTAGACACTCACTTGTTGGAGATAGTCATTGCTTGGCACTTGTGTGGTGCGAATGTTACCTGCCACTTTTCAGCCCAAGCCTGAATGTCGCCCAGATCTTGCTGCATGTGGGCATGGACTGCTTCATTATCTGAGGAGTTGCGAATGGCACTGAACACTGTGCAGTCATCCGCGAACTCACTTCTGACCTTAAGGTCATTGATGAAGCAACTGAAGATGGTTGGACCTAGGAAACTGCCCTGAGGAACTCCTGCAGCGATGTCCTGGGACTGTGAAGATTGACCTCCAACCACCATAGCCATCTTCCTTTGTGCTAGGTATGACTCCAGCCAATGGAGCGTTTTCCCCCCAATTCCCATTGACTTCAGTTTTACTAGGGCTCCTTGATGCCACACTCGGTCAAATGCTGCTTTGATGTCAAGGGCAGTCACTCTCGCCTCGCCTCTGGAATGCAGCTCATGTCCATGTTTAAACCAAGGCTGTAATGAGGTCGGGAGCCGAGTGGTCTTGGCAGAACCCAAACTGGGCATCAGTGAGCAGGTTATTGGTGAGTAAGTGCCGCTTGACAGTACTGTTGACGACACCTTCCATCACTTGCTGATGATTGAGAGTAGACTGATGGGGTGGTAATTGGCCGGATTGGATTTGTCCTGCTTTTTGTGCACAGGACATACCTGGGCAGTTTTCCACATTGTCGGATAGATGCCAGTGTTGTAGCTGTACTGGAACAGCTTGGCTAGAGGCGCGGCTAGTTCTGGAGCACAAGCCTTCAGCACAACATCCGAGATGTTGTCGTGGGCCCACAGCCTTTGCTGCATCCAGTGCACTCAGCCTTTTCTTGATATCACGTGGAGTGAATCGAATTGGCTGAAGACTGGCTTCTGTGGTGGTGGGGAATCTCGGGAGGAGGCCGATATGGATCATCCATTCGGCACTTCTGGCTGAAGATGGTTGCAAGAGCTTCAGCCTTGTATTTTGCACTCGCGTGCTGGGCACCACTATCCTTGAGGATGGGGAAATTCATGGAGCCTCCTCTTCCCGTTAGTTGTTTAGTGGTCCACCACCATTCACGGCTGGATGTGGCAGGACTGCAGAGCTTTGATCTGGTCTGTTGATTGTGGGATCGCTTAGCTCTGTCTATAGCATGCTGCTTCTGCTTTTTAAGCATGCATGTAGTCCTGTGTTGCAGCTTCCCCAGGTTGGCAATGCATTTTTAGGTACGCTTGGTGCTGATCCTGGCATGCTCTTCTACACTCCTTACTGAACCAGGGTTGGTCTCCTGGCTTGATGGTAATGGTAGAGTGAGGGATATACCGGGACATGAGGTTACAGATTGTGGTGGAATACAATTCTGCTGTTGCTGATGGCCCATAGTGCCTCATGGATGCCCAGTTTTGAGCTGCTAGATCTGTTCTGAATCTATCCCCATTTAGTACGGTGGTAGTGCCACACAACACAATGGAGGGTGTCCTCCGTGTGAAGACGGGACTTCGTCTCCACAATGTGCGGTGGTCACTGCTACCAATGCTGTCATGGACAGATGTATCTGCGACAGGTAGATTGGTGAGGACGAGGTCAAGTAGGTTTTTCCCTTGTGTTGGTTCTCTTACCACCTGTCGCAGGCCCAGACTGGCAGCTATGTCCTTCAGGACTCGGTAAGTAGTGGTGCTACCAAGCCATTGTTGGTGATGAACATTGAAGTCCCCCATCCAGAGTACATTCTGTGCCCTTGTTACTCTCAGTGCTCCTTCCAAATGATGTTCAACATGGAGTAATGTTTCATCAGCTGAGGGAGGGCGGTAGGTGGTAATCAGCAGGAGGTTTCTTTGCCTATAGAAAGTTACTGCACGGAAGGAGGCCATTTCGGCCTATCGTGTCTGCGCCTGCCAACAAAGAGCTACCCAGCCTAATCCCACTTCCCAGCTCTAGGTCTGTAGCCCTGCCAGTTACAGCATCCCAAGTACTTTATGAATGTGGTTAAGGTTTCTGCCTCTACCACCCTTTCAGGCAGTAAGTTCCAGACCCCCACAACCCTCTGGGTGAAGAAATTTCCCTTCAAATCCCCTCTAAACCTTCCACCAATTACTTTAAATCTGTGCCCCCTGGTTTTTGACCCCTGTGCTAAGGGAAATGGGTCCTTTCTATCCACTTTATCTAGGCCCCTCATAATTTTATACACCTCAATAAGGTCTCCCCTCAGCCTCCACTGTTCCAAGGAAAACAAACCCAGCCTATCCAGTCTTTCCTCAGAGCCAAGATTCTCTACTCCCAGCAACATCCTTGTAAATCTCCTTTGTACCCTCTCTAGTGCAATCACATCTTTCCTGTAATGTGGTGACCAGAACTGTACGCAGTACTCTAGTTGAGGTCTAACTAGTGTTTTATACAGTTGAAGCATAATCCCCCTGCTCTTGTATTCTATGCCACGGCTAATAAAAGCAAGCATTCCGTATGCCTTCTTAACCACCTTATCTACCTGGCCTGCTACCTTCAGGGATCTGTGGACATGCACTCCAAGGTCCCTTTGTTCCTCTACACTACTCAGTGTCCTACCATTTAATGTGTATTCCCTTTCCTTGTTAGCCCTCCCCAAATGCATTACCTTACATTTCTCCGGATTGAATTCCATGTGCCACTGTTTGCCCACCTGACCAATTTATTGATATCTTCCTGCAGTCCACAGCTTCCTTCTTCAGTATCAACCACACAGCCGATTTTAGTATCATCTGCAAACTTCTTAATCATACTCCCTATATTCAAGCCTAGATCATTGAGCTATATCACAAAAGCGAGGGACCTAGCACTGAGCCCTGCGGAACCCCACTGGAAACAGCCTTCCGGTCACAAACACCCACCAACCATTACCCTCTGCTTCCTGCCTCCGAGCCAGTTTGGAATCTAATTTGACACTTTGCCCTGGATCCCGTGGGTTTTTAACTTTGTGACCAGTCTGCCATGTGGAACCTTATCAAAAGCCTTGCTAAAGTCCATACATCAAACACACTACCCTCCTTGTTACCTCCTCCAAAAATTCAATCAAGTTTGTCAGACACGACCTTCCCTTAACAAATCCGTGCTGACTATCCTTGATTAATCCGTGTCTTTCTACATGAAGATTTATCCTGCCCTTCAGAATTCTTTCCAATATTTTTCCCACCACCGAGGTTAGGCTGACTGGCCTGTAATTACTCGGTCTATCCTTTTCTCCCTTTTTAAACAAGGGTACCACATTAACAGTCCTCCAGTCCTCTGGCACCACACCTGAAGCCAGAGAGGATTGGAAAATGATGGTCAGGGCCTCTGCTATTTCTTCTTTTGCTTCACTTAACAGCCTGGGATACATTTCAGCCGGCCCATGCTTGACCTGAAGCCATGAGACTTCATAGGGTCCATAGTCAATGTTGAGGACTCCCAGGACCACTCCTTCCTGACTATACCACTGTGCCGCCTCCCCTGGTGGGACTGTCCTGCCAGTGGGACAGGACATACCCAGGGATGGTGATGGAGGAGTTTGGGACATTGGCTGAAAGGTATGATTCTGTGAGTGTGACTATGTCAGGCTGTTACGTGATCAGTCTGTGGGACAGCTCTCCCAATTTTGGCACAAGCCCCCAGATTTTGGTGAGGAGGACTTTGCAGGGTCGACTGGGCTGGGTGTGCCGTTGTCGTATCGCTAGCCGGTGCCGAGGTCGCTGCCGGGTGGTCCGTCTGGTTTTATTCTTACTGTTTTTTTTTTACAACTGAGTGTCTTGCTGGGCCATTTGAGAGGGCAGTTAAGAGTCAACCACATTGCTGTGGGTCTGGAGTCGCATATAGGCCAGACCAGGTAAGGATGGCAGATTTCCTTCCCTAAGGGACATTAGTGAACCAGATGGGTTTTTACGATAATCCGATAGTTTCATGGTCACCATTACTGACACTAGCTTTTAATTCCAGATTTATTTAATTAACTGAATTTAAATTCCCCAGCTGCTGTGGTGGGATTTGAGCTCATGTCTCCGAATCATTAAATAGTTATTATGGGAGAATATAGTCTTGGTGTAGGGCAGTATACTGGTAAACATTATCTGGACAACTTATAGACGTTAGTCATTGCATGATGCATGAACTGATTCTCATTTAATTGAGATCCACTGTTGTACTATTTAGAAGTGGCAGCTTCTGGTTGAAATAAATTATTGCTTTTTAATGGAAAAATAAATTTATTTTCTGTTTTTAAAATCTGCAGTGTTGTGGAATTCAAAACTGAAGATTTAGTTTCAAAAGCTTTAGATGCTATGAACAAATATGATCTTGCTGGAAGACCACTTACCATAAAAGAGGTGAGTAGTAATTTATTGCTATAATCCTTTAAGAGCGCTTTCTAGCAACTTGTATTTGATCTGAATATTTCTCATTTATGTAGTTCCAAGCGCACATCTGTTATGCTAATGTAAATGGGGGAGCACAGTTTGGGGAAAGTGTTTTGAAATGGCCTTTTCTGCTTACCCCATATCCATTCCGATATACTGGCCCTGAAACGGCAGTGTCTATGACGGCGTACTCTTGAGTATGCTGTCGGCATCCCTTAGAAATATCACGCGTGCACAAAATCTGGAATTTGCGGCCGCCTTCTGTGTCGTCCAACCTTTTTAAAAAAAAAAAAAAAAAAAAAAAAAAAATGTTGGCTGGTTTGTCAGAGGCTTTACCATTATTAAATTTGTGTTGGTTTGTTTGGTTACACTCTATTACAAATTTAAAATGGAATTGCAAGCTATTGTAAACATTTTCTCCAAAATAAGAACACGAGTTTTTAGGAACAGGGAATGGTCCTGCAACAAAAAATTATATCTTGTCTGTATTAAGTTTTTGATTGGATCTTTAATTACTGGAAAAGAATGAATTTAGATATCGGTTAATACAGGGATGACTGGACATTTTCAACAACAAATGTTACATCAGAGGCCAGATAGACGTGTGTGTGATCAAGAGAGTTGGCGACTTCAGATGTGTTTTTTTTTCTTCTAGCTGCTTATTCTATGCACTGGGCTCTGTTTGACAGGCAGGCTGAGAGATGGCCTTGATACTTCTCTGGCAGTGCCTGCTGTAATTTGTGTAGAGCAACATTTTAAGCAATTGACATGAATGGCACAATGAGCTGATATTGAGCAATTGTCTAATGCTATGGACATAGGAAGTTTAGCTGGCTAAACGGCCCTGTGATTGGCTCAGTGATCTAATATAATTGAGGAAAATTGTTGTCTAATGCTGTGGGCAATGTAAAACAAAAGTGAAATGCTGGAAACACTCAGCAGGTTAGTCAGCATGTAGGGTGAGCAGACAAGTTAACAATAGTTCCAGTGAAGGTTTATACCTGAAGCATTACTTGTCTGCTTTCTCCACAGATGCTGGCTAATCTGAGTGCTTCTCGCATTTGCAGTTTTTTTTACTTCTGCTGTCGACCATATCAAAATTTAACTTGTTAATTGGTTGAGCAGCCTGAGATACCTGTTTCATAGTGACTTTGAGCTTTATCTCTTCCGAATTGAAAGGGTTTGGAATTATATTTCGGTGGTGAAGCTGGATAGTAATCAATCTCTAGTAAGCTTTCAAATCAGCAGAAAGACCGAGTCCGGTAACCCTTTTGGTAATGTTCCACTAGGTATGAACAAGGAGAGGCAATATAAACTAAAGGGTACGATCCTAAAGGGGGTGCATGAACAGAGACCTGGGGGATATATTTTTATTCGTTTATGGGATGTGGGTGTCGCTGGCAAGGCCGGCATTTATTGCCCATCCCTAATTGCCCTCGAAGGTGGCGGTGAGCCGCCTCCTTGAACCTCTGCAGTCTGTGTGCTGAAGGTACTCCCACAGTGCTGTTAGGTAGGGAGTTCCAGGATTTTGACCCAGCGATGATGAAGGATCGATGATCTACTTCCAAGTCAGGATGGTGTGTGACTTGGGGAACTTGGAGGTGGTGGTGTTCCCATGCGCCTGCTGCCCTTGTCCTTCTAGGTGGAAGAGGTCGTGGGTTTGGGACGTGCTGCCGAAGAAGCCTTGATGAGTGGCTGCAGTGCATCTTGTAGATGGTGCGCACTGCAGCCATGGTACACCGGTGGTGGAGGCAGTGAACATTTAAGCTGGTGGATGGGGTGCCAATCAAGCTGGCTGCTTTGTCCTGGATGGTGTCGAGCTTCTTGAGTGTTGTTGGAGCTGCACTCACCCAGGCAAGTGGAGAGGAGTCCATCACACTCCTTACTTGTGCCTTGTAGATGGTAGAAAAGCTTTGGGGAGTCGGGAGGTGAGACACTCGCCACAGAATACCCAGCCTCTGACCTACTCTTGTTGCCACAGTATTTATGTGGCTGGTCCAGTTAAGTTTCTGGTCAATGGTGACCCCCAGGATGGCGATGGTAATGCTATTGAATGTCAAGGGGCGGTGGTTAGACTCTCGCTTGTTGGAGATAGTCATTGCCTGGCACTTCTGTGGCGCGAATGTTACCTGCCACTTAGCCCAAGCCTGAACGTCGTCCAGGTCTTGTTGCATGCGGGCATGGACTGCTTCATTATCTGAGGAATTGTGAATGGCATTGAACACTGCAGTCATCAATGAACACCCCCATTTCTGACCTTATGTTGGAGGGAAGGTCATTGATGAAGCAGCTGAAGATGGTTGGGCCTAGGACACTGCCCTGAGGAACTCCTGCAGCAATGTCCTGTGCACAAATAGTTGAAGGTGGCAGGCAGGTTGAGAAAGCGGTTAAAAAAACATACAGGATCCTGGGCTTAGAGTACAAAAGCAAGGAAGTTATGATGAGCCTTTATAAAACACAGATTTAAGATGATTGCCAGAAGAACCAAAGGCGACATAAGGAAAAACTTTTTTATGCAGCGAGTGGTTAGGATCTGGAATGCACTGCTTGAAAGTGGTGGAGGCAGACTCCTTCATGGCTTTCAAAAGGGAATTGGATAAGTACCTGAAAGAAAAAAAATTGCAGGGCTATGGGGAAAGGGCGGGGGAGTGGGACTAGCTGAAGTGCTATTGTAGAGAGCCAGCACAGTCTCAACGGGCCGAATGATGGCCTCCTGTGCTGTAACCATTCTATGATTCTAAGAAGCGAATATCTGTTTTCCACCTTTTGTGTATGTTGGAAGAGTTTTTTTTATTGTACTGAGTCTAGTAAAGTTTATAAGTACATTTTTTTTATGCTGTATACAGTATTAGTTAAGTAAACCATCCATTGGTTTATAGTTTGAATCTCTGCCTAACTATGTTCAGTCCATCTATAGAAGAGGAGAATCACATGATGCCATGTGATATTATGTGATGCATTCCAATAAACCTGGAGTTCTCTGCTCAATCCTTGGTCTTGCTATCAATCTCACTATAGATAGTGGGCAGGTAATGGACACATTATAAGGGAGGCAAGGAGTGGTTGGTGTCACTGAGCCCGAGTAAAATATTTAATGTAAAACCCAAAACTCTGTTTCCCATTTTCATCAAACAATTTCACCTACCCACCATCTTGCTATATCCCTCAATCCCCTCTCTCTCCAGAAACACATCCAGTTACCACTTTTATTCCCTTTTAATTGACGAACATGCACAGATTTAGGTCCCACAAAAATGAGCATGGCTAAGTGACCTTAATCAGTGTTAATTTGAAGCAGAGGATGAAACTTTAGAGCTTGTGTAATTATTTTGGAATATGCAATTGTATTAGCTTTAATGTCTTGAACATAACTACTTTTATTTCATGTAGGATGCTGATGGAGAGCATGCCCGCAGGGCAATGCAGCGTGCTGGTGGTGGTTCATACCCTGGTGGACCTGGGCCGGATATGGGTTCACCAATTGTTAATTTGCCACCAAATCTTGTCAACAACCCAAATATCCCCCCTGAGGTCCTTACTGCTCTGCAGGCTGGAAGACTTTTACCAACTGTATTTGTTGCTAATGTAAGTGTGATTCATTTTTCTCCTTTTTCTCGCAAAGAAATTTAAAGACAATTGTGCTGTTTTGAACTTCTGTGCAACTACCTCTTGTTTGTTTAGCTTGACTTTAAAGTGGGTTGGAAGAAGCTGAAAGAAGTATTTTCCATGGCTGGGACAGTAAAACGTGCAGATATCAAAGAAGACAAAGACGGCAAGAGTCGTGGAATAGGAACTGTGATTTTCGAACAGCCTCTTGAAGCCGTTCAAGCTATCTGTATCTTTTCCTACATAGTGATAGTAGTTTAAGATAATGCGGTTTGCAAATATTTTTGCAGATAATCTTCAAAATCTCTGAATTTGTACTTTGAAGGAGGAGCTTGGATTGTTTTTAGACGTTAGCGTGGCATTCAAACACATAACCAAGATGAATATAGGCCCATAATTTGCTGATGGGGGGGGCATCTCACGGTGTGCCCTGTTAGACTTGTTGCACACTTCAGCTCCAAAAAAAATTTGCCCACAAACTTGATGGAAGTGCATGCTGATCACGGCACAGCAAGGGCAACATGGCATCTGGGACCTTGGTGAACAACAGGGCAAAACTGTACCTCCTTAACCAATGAGATTTAAGAATTGAGAAATAAACCGTGATGACTGAGAACGAGGGTGAATTCAGTGTCCAATTAGGTATATAGAGAGGGAAAGATCGATTGGATTGGGAGAAAAAAAGAGACAGGAAAAGTAAGATTTTTTTAAATTTGACATTTAAAAAATCTCCCAACAATAATTCATTACCTAAAGGAATGAGACTCCACTCTTTTTATTGTTCACCTTCTAGCCGAGAGGTTGATTGGCAGTCATTAACAATTATCACATCATTAAAAGGGTAGTTGTGCTATAAATTCATAAACTTAACTTTCTGTGGTGAGATTAATGTGCAAATGCAGGAACTTCACAGGAAGGTTAAGGGTGAGATGCCGTTCTCGCAAGGCTAATCGGCCAGCAATTCATGGCGCGTCTCAGGTTGCTGGTTGATCTGCACATTAATAACGGCATGCATTGTCCAAATGCAGAATCATTGCTGCTGTTCCTCGTTGTCATATTTGGGCAGTTGATATCTATGATTTGGCTGCTCTAACCACTTTTCTCTGGTCAGTAACCGAAAATTACTTAATTCATTATCTGAAAAGGAGCCTCAATTTTTATTCTCGAGAGAGGCGAATGCTAAAGCTCCTGAGAAATATCTGCATTTAGATGACTTAATAAGTTATGCTCTTGCAGTTTGTTATTTGAATCTTTTCAGATGTATTATTTCCTTGCTCTTTGTGCACTGTGCCTATATATTTTATAAAACGTGTCACATACACAGGTGAGCGAGACTGGTAAAATGTTTCTTGCCCATGTCACTTTCACTCATGACATTAGATGGAGACAACTGCTAGCCTGCAGTATAATAAACCTCCTGGCAAAAGGATAACTGACCAAAGGGCAAGAATAGAACAATCTGTTCTGTTCCATTTCTATTTTTAGTTCTGCAATTTTTTAATTCTCTGGCTATTTTTATTACCCATCCCTCGTTTATCTTAGTAGATTGTAGGCCTAAGATTTTGTGCTTAATTTGGCAGAAGTCTGGATAGGACTATGTGATTGAAGGTACTAAATACAATTGATGTGAAGAGATCAGCTTTAATGGGCAAGGTAACTTGTTATGGGTCCTAGTCTGACATTTCAGCCATATTTAGTAAGAAATCTAAGTGAAAATTGTATTTAAGTGATGCATGTTTACTGCAGTTTGTAGTAGGCACATCCCTTTGAAATCTGTTACGTATTTCGTAAATAGCCAAGAGATCCTTTTACAGAATTGGGCACGGTCAGTTTGTCTCTGTTTGAGTTTCCTTTACCTGTTTACAGCTATGTTCAATGGACAACTTTTGTTTGACAGACAAATGCACGTGAAAATGGTAAGATTTGATTACTTTTATACAACTATGATGTGGAAGATCTTGGAAATAGATTAGTTCTCCAGTTATAAACCAAATTCTTTACCTTTTTATAAAGGATGATAGATCTGTTCCACATGATGACTTCCGTTCTATGGACAACAAGACCCCACAGTTACCTCGTAAGTCACGCATCTGTTCCACAATAGTAAAGTAGCTGCCATGAAGAAAGTTGCTGCTTTGCATAGTGCCTCAAGTGTACTGGTTTTATGCCTGCTCCTTTGGCTGGTTTCAGGTGGGCTTGGAGGTATTGGAATGGGACTTGGACCTGGTGGCCAGCCGATAGCTGCAAATCAAATGAATATGAACAGTGGAATGGGCAATATGGGATCTGGAGGTATGAGACTTCAAACTTGTCTGTGAGATTCCTAATGGGAGAGGAAAGTTACATACAATAAGTTCATATTGTGTGGGAAATTTAAATAGTTAAATATGAATATATAATTACTGCTACTTAACCTCTTGTTTGTCTTAGGAATTGGAATGGATGGGCCAGCCTATGGGGGAATGAACAGAATGGGCGGAGGTGAGTTTTCTGTGTTTGCTAAGAGCCCAAGTTTGTAAAGTGTAAATTTATTTACCTTCTATTGCAAGTCTCTTTTTCTTTCTTGCCTGAAGGAATGAGTGGCCCCAGTGGTTTTAGCAGTGGAATGGACGTAATGAACAACATGGGAGGATACGGTGGTGGAAACATGGGTGGCATGGGAAATATGGGTCGAATGGCAGGTAACTTTTTTTCCCTGTTTTGCCTTGTGGCTTTATTATTTTTGATCAGTTTGATGACCTTTTATTTTATATTGCAGGTATGGGTACTATGGATGACTTCAGAGGAAATATGCCTGCAGGAATGGGAAACATGGGAGGAATGGGCGGAAATATGGGAGGAATGGGCAGCAACATGAGTGCCATTGGAGGGATGGGCAGCAGCATAGGTGGAATGGGAAGCAATATAGGAGGTAAGGGTTCTATTTTTTTAATGGTTGCTGTATTGTACAGGAAACTCTCTTTATCCGGCACCGACGGGACAGGCGTGTTGCCAGTTTATCAAAATGTCCGGCTGACTGAGAGGGTTATCTATCGAGGCTATTTTTAACAAAGAAAAATAAACAAAATCAAGAAATGTGCAGTATACAGTAATTGGGTACTCACCTACAGAATGTTGTGTTAAATGGATGGTGGAAGATGCTTGATTAAGTACAGTACTGCCAGTTGAGGGTAATGCAATGTAATGACTACCAGCAGCGTGGGAGACACACAGTACCCCTGTAAAATGGCGGATCAGAAGAGACTACCGGCAGCGCGGGAGAGTCAGACTCCTGTTACAGGGGTATTGAGGTGTTCCGACTGCGACATCGCCAAGAAGCCGAGTAGTGGCAGTTTGGAGAACTACCCCACTGACTAACTCTGCCACCGCGGGAGACTCTGACTCGGCAACATTGCCGGTTATTGAGGTGGTGTTTTCAGAGCGAGAATTTTGCCGGTTAATAGAGAATTCTGGATATTTAGGTGTCGTTTAAACGAGAGTTTCCTGTAATATGTCTTGTACATTTATGGTTGTGATCACGTCAGTTTCCAGGTACAGGAAACTTTGTGTTATCCGGCACCCACGGGACCGAGCTACTGCCGTTGCCTCAAAACTTCCGGATAGACCAGCGTCAATGTTATCAGATAGGAGCTTTTCATCTCCGTATCTGACAACAAAGACTGTTGCTTAGCAACAGCTTGTCAGCACTCGGCCCGTGGCTTGGAAGCGTCTCTGAAGCTGTTGCTAAGATACAGAGACGCTTTCTAGAGCCTGCCGTGTCTGACCACAAACACTGTTGCTCAGCAACAGCTTGTAAACACTGGCCCAGTAGCTTGGAAGCATCTCTGAAGCTGTTGCTAAGCGACAAAGACGCTTTCCAGAGCCTGCCTGTGAAAAGAATGCTAGGAAAAGAAAAAAAAATAACCAAAATGGCTGCTGATTTCTGCCGTTAGATCGAAGTTGCCGGACATTCAACCTCCGGATAGCACAAAGTTTCCTGTACTGTGCTCATTAATAAATATCAAACGAAATCACATTACTTGGCTCCCCCAATGATCCAATGAGCTTCTGCATTTAGCTGAAACGTAAACCAAGATGATCCCAGATTCAATCCATCGTTTGTGTGGTGTCCTTAAGTTTATTTTTTTTGGGGGGGGTGGTGGGGGTGGGAAATAGGTTCCTGCTCTTCCTCACTTCCAGCAACCCTCTGCTGGAAGTGCCCATATGGATGTTGGAGGAAGACTGAATCAGGCTGGGTTATGGTGCATCTGAGTATCCTCTGATGAATCAAGGACCTATGGTCGTGCTGTATGATTCCATGGGACTAATTATGAAGAGCATGGTTAACCTTGGTGTCCTAGCCTCTGCAACTTAAATTGCACATATCAAGTTTTTCTTTAGTGTGTAAACTATTCTCTAAAAACAGAACTTAAATTTGTATACAAGTGGGAAAACCCTCTAGAAGCCTTCTGGTTTCTGCTGCAAACATGTAACTTTTAAAACTTCATCTAATTTTCTGTTTAATATTTTATGAATCTGCCTTGCTTTTCAAAACAAGAATATTACTTTTTATTCTTGTTCCAGATATGTACCGTGCAGGAATGGGGTCTACTGGCATGGGAGGCAGTTTTGATCGAGAATTTGGAAGAAGTGACATGGGTATGAACCGTGGCTTTGTGGACTCATTTGGAGGAATGGGTAAGAAACTGAAGACAAGCGTTTGTGATACAGGAAAAGTTCTGATATCCGGCACCGACTGGACCGGCGTGTTGCCGATCTATCAAGAGTGCCGGACATGCAAAGTCAACGTTGAAGCATACGGAGATGAAAATCTCCGTATTTGACAACAAACACTGCTGCTCAGCAACAGCTCGTAAACACTCGGCCTGTACCTTGAAGCGTCTCTGAAGCTGTTGCGAAGCTCCAAAGACACTTTCCAGAGCCTGCCTGTTAACAGAATGCTAGGAGAAGAAAAAGAAAAAAACTAAAATGGCTGCTGATTTCTGCCGTTAGAGCAAAGTTTCCGGCCATACAACCTCCGGATAAACCAAAGTTTCCTGTACGATGTGTAGTTACATGATGTAGATGTTGCTTGGCAAAATGAAGGCCAAGGAAAGGATGTACCATTTAAAATGTTCTTTTGTGACTCATTTGGAGAACCCTACTTTTTCAAAATATCCCTTCCTCTGTCCTAACTTCCCCCACCCCTTTTCCCATACACACCCAAATTTGGAAAATTGTTACATATTATTTTTATATGAGGGTTCAGTGTGACTCTTCGAAGGATCCAAGACTGAGAACTTAAAACACAAGATCAATTTTATATTTGCTGAATAATTTTATCAAGCTCCCATTTTTGTGAAATGGGGAGCGTGTTAGGAAAGTGACAATTTGGTGTTGGTGTACGAGAAGTTTTGACAACTTCATGGAGATTTAGTTCTATCCACCACTTTTTTGTTACAGATTTCTAGTAATTTTCAATATGCTTGCATTGCCTGTGATACCAGTTCCTTTGTACTGCTGGAGTTGAGTGGGTTTTCCAGCAAGATAGTGGAAAGATTGTGAAGCTGCTATAAGCTGAAACCTTAGACATTTTTTTTTTGCAGTTGTTGCCCTAATGGCAAGTTTATCATGTCCTATGAACTGAATTTCTTTCAAAAAGTAATAATTCTACTTCAGATGACATCTTATAAAGCAGACATGTCATCTTGGCTGTTCTTGTTAATTATTTCTGTAAGTAGATGTATTGGAAAGGAAATACTTAGATAATTTATGAAAATCAAAGTTGCCAGGAATTTTGCAAATGGTTTTTTCTGTTTAATTTATATGGAGAACTGGGTGGTGCAAGTAGATTAGATACCGAGACCTAGGCTTAAAGCCTTGCCTACGCTATGACATGAATGTTGTGTCTGCTGCCCAGTGTGAAATGAGTTTGGCAGTCTTAATCTAGTACCCAGTCCAATAACATCTAGCACAAACATCTCTCATCTTGCTGAGTACAAAAATAATCTCTGGTCTTTGAAAAAATTATAGATATTGATAGTTGTTTGGAGTACTTTTGATTTCAATTCCTCCCATCAGTAAAGTTAAATATTTCCTTTTTTTTTAAGCATTCCCCTTCATCTAATTCCTCTTATGCACTGCCTATCTGAAGAAGCCATGCATTTTCTCTCAATTGATACAGATCACTTCTGTGGAGCTGAAAAGTTGAATTAATTTCAATGGCTTTCTTTTCTATTACCAAATTGAATACTTGGAAAACATTTGCTGCCCATGCCACGTGACCACTTCTCATATGAAATGGTTGCTGCAGAAATCTAGCAAGGGGAGATGTCTAATGCAATTTAGCAGGAATATTTGTTCTTCTAATTGCAGTGTGTTCCGAGGGGTAAATGCACAGCCTTTGCTCAAAGATGAATGGCTGCAGTACCTCATGTGAAAGTCATCTTCCTTTTGATCTTATTTGGCATTTGTGATTTAAGATTGAGGATTGAGAAATACCACTGAGCATTTTAATAATTTGCTCTTTTTTGAGCATGGAGAGGAGTTACCGATGTACTTTTACCTCACTTGTTGGCCAGGCAACAAATCTAATTGTTTTTGAGTGATGTGAAATTCTACTTCTGTTTTTTAAGTGAGTTGTCTATAAATAGAAACATTTGGTTTTACTCCTGTTTTAGGAGGTGGAATGGGTGGAGGTCTTGGAGGAAGCATGGGAGGTGGAATGGGTACGACTGGCATGGGCCCAATGGCGTCTGGATTGGGTAGGTTTAATTTCTTAATAGTTCAAATGTTTAACATTTTGCATGGCCTTCCAACCTGGAGTTATCACAAGGTATGTGGAGGACAGCACATCAAGAACTGCTTTTTTTAAACTGCTTTTCCATTGGGAGATGACCACTTTTGATGCCATTGCTTTTAAATAGATGCTTTGGCCAGTAATTGCAGTAAATGTATTCCAACAAGTTCCAATTTGGGAACTGTTGGAGAGAGGGCAGGGGGAGACTCTGAAGTATTGGGTACCATTGTGATAATTCACTTATGGATAGCTTGGTGACCTGTTAACCATAAACAGCATTATCACTGTTCAAAATAATCTGCATAGAAATCTTGTCTGGGAGTTGGAACCTGGATTTGAACGCAGTCCATTCTGGTGCTTTCTCTGCTGGGTTTGTGACCGTTTTGCCTTTGCAAAACCATCAGTTCTGGTCATGCAGTTTCTTACAGGTCTACAGTATTCTGCCTGTTCAGCACTAATTGGAATTTTATTCCAAGATAAGAATGGCTCAAGTGGAAAATGAAAGTTCTCGTCACTACAATAGAAAGTGCCTGTAAGGTTAAGGTTAAGGTACATTGTTCAGAACATAGATGTGGTGCCTAAAACTGAACACTATACTCCGGATGGGGTCTGACCATGGTTCATGCAACTAAAGCATCATTTCCTTCCCTTTATATTCCAACCTCCTTGAGATAAACGTCAACATTCCATTAGCCTTTTTAATTGCTTTTTTTTAATAACCTGTCTACTATTTTTTAATGATGTGTACTTGGTGTATCTCTTTGGTCCTATACAGTTCCTATTTTCTCATCATTTAGGAAGTACTCTGATTTATCTTTCTTGGGTTCAAAATGGATGACCTCCTGTTGAACTCAATTTACCATAGCTTTGCCCACTCAATTAATCTGTCTGTCCCTCTGCAACTTCCTGCTCCCTTCTGCATTACTTATTGTCTCTCTTAACTTAGTGTCATCTGTAAACTTGGATATATAATGCTCTCTTCCTTCTCCCAAGTCATAAATAAATATGGTGAAAAGTTGAGGGCCCAAAACAGATCCCCAGGGAATACCACTTGTTCCATTGATCCAGGGATATTTTCTGTGTAAAAGTCTTGATTAATGACGTGCCTGGAAATGTTTCATACCAATCATTTGATATTTTATTTCATACAATCTCCCCACCACCCCAGAAACCTGAGCAGACATTCAGTCCTTGAGTTGCACGTAGAAGTTAATTTCATAACGTAGTTCTAACTTGACATGAAGTGGCTCTTCCTGAATGAGAAGGGATATAGAAAATGAGCACCTTGATTTGGAGGATGACGCTATAAAGCCTCCTAAACTATTGCACTGCAAGGTCATGTTCTCTAAATTCATTTTGGCAGTTTTGATGCAAGGGTTTTGGTGGAGTGTAACCAGCATTGCAGCTTATTTACTTCAATTCTGCTGCTATGTTGTTTTCCATAAAGTTTGCAGCAGCGTGGAAAACTTTGATACATTGATATCATTCCATAATGGATATTTGTGCAACAACATCTGAGTGCTTATATTGGAGCTTGGCAAATACCAGAGTACAGTTAAAGGAAAAAAAGAACTTGTATTTATATGGTGTCCTTCATGACCTCCGAACGTCCCAAAGCGCTTTACAGCCAAAGAAGTACTTTTATTGAAGTGTAGTTGCTGTTGTAATGTAGGAAACGTAGCAGCCAGTTTGCGCACAGCTAGCTCCCACAAACAGCAATGAGATAATGACCAAATAAATTGTTCTGTAATTATGTTGGTTGAGGGATAAATATTGGCCAGGACACCGAGGAACTCCTCTGCTCTTCGAATAGTGCCATGGGATCTTATGTCCACCTGAAGGGGCAGACGGGGCCTCTACCTCAGTTTAACATCTCATCTGAAAGTCAGCACTTCTGACCGTGCACCGCTCCCTTGGAGTTGCACTGAGTGTCAGTCTAGATTAAGTCCTCCAGACTCTGGAGTGAGGGCTTGAACCCACAACCTTCTGACTGAGCGAGAGTGCCAGCACTGAGCCTAGGCTGAATGTAAGAGAATTTGGCATATCTCCAATTTAAATGATTGAATTGTGCTATAACTTTTTTTTTGGTTTGTTTACTATAGGTGGTGGAATGGCTGCTATGAATAGCATGGCAGGAGGCATGGCAATGGGTATGGATCGTATGGGTTCCAGCCTTGATCGAATGGGAACTGGAATGGGAGTAGGACTCGACAGGAGCATGGATATGGATCGTGGATATGGAAGCTTGAACACTGGATCGATGGGAAGTGGATTAAGAGACCGTGGAAGTGGCTTCCGAGGCTGCCAGATTTTTGCAAGAAATGTAAGTAGCAACTTGACTGTTACAAAAGCTTTCTTTTATATTTAAAAAACACACAGATAACAATTGTAAATACTTTGTTTTCAGCTTCCGTATGATCTGACATGGCAGAAGTTAAAGGAAAAGTTCAGTCAGTGCGGTGAGTGTTTATCTAGTCTTGTTGTTTTACCCTAATGTTCTCTCCAGTGATATGGGAAGATTGATTTTCTCGCTGTGTTGCCTTTTAGGCCATGTAATGTTTGCTGAAATAAAAATGGAAAATGGCAAGTCCAAGGGTTGTGGGACCGTGCGTTTCGATTCTCTAGAAGCAGCAGAGAAAGCCTGCAGAATGATGAATGGTACAAAGATCACTGGAAGAGAGATAGACGTGCGCATGGATCGTAACGCGTGAATGAAAACCATATGATGTACAGAAAAATACAGCATGTCTGATTAGCTTTATTGTTCTGCTTTTTGTTTTGTACCGAAGTGATTTCCAACAGCTTAGTGGAAGCTTACCTGTTGTGAGCTATAAAGTAATTTTAAAGATTGCCAACCTTTGTAATTGGATATTGAGACAGTTGTATGTTTAAGTAATTTCTGTTATCAGGATGTCTGATTTTTTTTTTATATATATAGTAATTTAGACAACACATCGCCAGCCACTTCTGTTTGAATGGATAAACTGTTTTTAATAAAATGTTGTCTAACTTAAATTGTTAAAATTTGTTACATAATTTATTTACAATGTCATTATGACAAAATGGAGTTCCAGACTGTTATAAAATCAGTGCTTAAGGAAAAACACTTCTAATTCATATAGCCCATCGACTTTAACTATACAAGACTTGGATACTTTTTTCCCTTCCCATTTTCCTCTCCAAGTGTAAGGTCTTTGCTGGGGAAGCACCAGGACTCTGCTCAGTTCTTAATAATTAATGTAACTTGAATTTACTGTGTGCTGTTGCTCTGTACTCGTGCATTCTGTTGCTTACTTTATAAAAAAAAAAAAAAAAAAAAATTCTCCTGAGACCCTATGAGAATAATGCAGACCTCTCTCAATGTCTATCAGTTTGGCACTCCATAAACTTTGGTACCTGCTATTTTCATTGTTGCAATGACAAACTTTTACATGTAGATGATAACCTTGATGGTTGCTTTGGTTTTGGTCAAGAGATGATGAATTCAATTAGCATGAAAGTAGCTGTGCTTGGATCTGAACCCAATTCTTCCTGAGGATATCTCTTATTTACTCTTCATAAATTCCTTTTTTTTTAGCTATTTGATCTTGCAGAATTAGATTGTAGATTTGACTAAATGCTACATGTTTTAACCTGCACTGACTGGACAAGGCCATTTTGTGAAACTAGAGTTGATTGAATCTCATGGAAAACGGCATTTAAGCAGTGGCTAGTGGATCTTGATGCACTTTACTCGTATTAAGACTTTACCTACTTGGTGTACAGGAAAACATTGGGGGAAACCTCGTAGTTAATTTAAGAGTTAATCAGTAACATTTCCAATTGAGAATCTTTTTTTTTTAACCTGAAACTAGTTTGCTTCCAGGAAAGATTGCAGTTTTGAATTGCCTGACCTAGTCTGAAAAGTCCACCTGAGTACAGTACTAAATAAATTCTTAGTTGAATATAGGGTGTTAGGAGGTAAATTAAAAAAATAGGACCTCAAAGGTAATCTCAGGATTGCTACCAGTGCCATGTGCTAGTCAGAGTAGAAATAGAAGGATATTTCAGATGAATACGTGGCTAGAGGAATGGTGCAAGGAGGAGGGATTCAAATTCCTGGGACATTGGAACCGTTTCTGGGGGGCGGTGGGACCAGTACAAACTGGGCGGGACTGGAACCGATGTCCATGGGGGGAGTGTTTGCACTAAAATGGCAGGGGGTTGGGAACCTGTGCAGGGAGACAGGAAAGGGAAGCAAGGATAGAAACAAACGACAGGTAGGAGAAAAGCAAAAGTGGAAGGCAGAGAAATCAAGGGTGTAAATCAAACACGGCCACAGCAAATAATTCTAAAAGGACTAAGTGTTAAAAAATCAAGCCTGAAGGCTTTGTGTCTTAATGCGAGGAGCATTCGTAATAAGGTGGATGAATTAGCTGCGCAAATAGATGTAAACGGATATGATATAATTGGGATTACAGAGACATGGCTCCACGGTGACCAAGACTGGGAATTTAACATCCAGGGGTATTCAATATTCAGAAAGGACAGGAAAAAAGGAAAAGGAGGTGGGGTAGCATTGCTGGTTAAAGAGATTAACACAATAGTAAGGAAGGATATTAGCTCTGGTGAAATACCATGGGGCAGAAAACGTTAGTGGAAGTTATATACAGACCCCCAAACATTAATGCTGAGGTTGGGGATGGCATTAAACAGGAAATTAGAGATGCATGCAATAAGGGCACAGCAGTTATCATGGGTGACTTTAATCTACATATAGATTGGGCTAACCAAATTAGTAACAATACTGTGGAGGAGGAATTCCTAGAGTGCATACGGGATGGTTTCGTGGACCAATATGTCGAGGAACCAACTAGAGAGCAGGCCATCTTAGACTGGGTATTATGTAATAAAGGATTAATTAGCAATCTTGTGCGAGGCCCCTTGGGGAGGAGTGATCATAATATAGAATTCTTTAAATTGGAGAGTGAAGTAGTTGACTGAGACTAGGGTCCTGAATTTAAATAAAGGAAACTACGATGGTATGAGGCACGAGTTGGCTAGGATGGATTGGGGAACGTTACTTAAAGGGTTGACGGTGGATAGGCAATGGCAAACATTTAAAGATCGCATGGATGAACTACAGAATTTGTTCATCCCTGTTTGGCATAAAAATGAAACAAAAAAGGTGACTCAACCGTGGCTAACGAGGGAAATTAGGGATAGCATAAGATCCAAGGAGAGGACATAATTTGGCCAGAAAAAGCAGCAAACCTGAGGATTGGGAGCAGTTCAGGATTCAGCAAAGGATGACAAAAGGATTAATTAAGAGGGAAAATAAATTGAGAGTAAGCTTGCAGGGAACATAAAAACTGACTGTAAAAGCTTCTATAGATATGTGAAGAGAAAAGGATTGGTGAAGTCAAGCGTCGGTCCCTTGCAGTCAGAATCGGGAATTTATAATGGGGAACAAAGAAATGGCAGACCAATTAAATACATACTTTGGTTCTGTCTTCACAAAGGAGGACACAAATAACCTCAGATGTCGAGGAACATAAGGTCTAATGAGAGGGAGGAATTGAATGAAATCAGTATTTGTAGGGAAATGGTGTTGGGGAAATTGACAGGATTGAAGGCTGATAAATCCCCAGGGCTTGATAATCTACATATTAGGGTACTTAAGGAAGTGGCCCTAGAAATAGATGTATTGCTGGTCATCTTCCAAAATTCTATAGACTGGAACAGTTCCCATGGATTGGAGGATAGCTAATGTAATCCCACTATTTAAAAAATGTGGTAGAAAACGGGGAATTATAGACCGGTAAGTGACATCGGTAGTGGGGAAAATGCTAGAGTCCATTATAAAAGATGTAATAGCAGAGCACTTGGAAAACAGTGACCGGATCGGACAAAGTCAACATGGATTTACAAAAGGTAAATCATGCTTGACTAATCTGGAATTTTTTGAGGATGTAACTGGTAGAATAGATAAGGGAGAACCAGTGGATATGGTGTATTTGGACTTTCAGAAGGCTTTCGATAAGGTTCCGCATAAGAGATTGGCGTGCAAAGTTAAAGCACACGGGATTGGGGGTAAGGTACTGTCTTGGATAGAGAACTGGTTGGCAGACAGGAAGCAAAGAGTTGGAGTAAACGGGTCTTTTTCCGAGTGGCAGGCAGTGACTAGTGCTAGGACCCCAGCTATTCACAATATATATTAATGATCTAGACGAGGGAACTAGCTGTAATATCTCCAAGTTTGCAGACGACACAAAGCTGGGTGGGCATGTGTGCTGTGAGGAGGATGCAGAGAAACTCCAGTATGATTTGGACAGGTTGGGTGATTGGGCAGATGCAGTATAATGTGGATAAATGTGAGGTTATCCACTTCGGTGGCAAAAACAGGAAGAAAGATTATCTGAACAGCAATAGATTGGGAGAAGGGGAAGTGCAAAGAGACCTGGGTGTCCTTGTGTACCAGTTGCTGAAGGTAAGCATGCAGGTGTAGCAGGCGATTAAGGCGGCAAATGGTATGTTGGCCTTCATAGCAAGAGGATTCGACTACAGGAGCAAGGATGTCTTGTTGCAGTTGTACAGGGCCTTGGCGAGACCACATCTTGAGTATTGTGTGCAGTTTTGGTCACCTTATCCGAGGAAGGATGTTCTTGCCATGGAGACAGTGCAGCGAAGATTCACCAGGCTGATAGCTGGGATGGCAGCAATGACGTATGAGGAGAGATTGGGTCGATTAGGCTTATATTTGCTAGAGTTTAGAAGAATGAGGGGATCTCATTGAAACGTATAAAATTCTAACAAGACTAGACAGACTAGATGCAGGAAGGCTGTTCCCGATGGCGGGGGGAGTCCAGAACCAGGGGTCACAGTCTAAGGATAAGGGGTAAGCCATTTAGGACAGAGATGAGGAATTTCTTCACCCACAGAGTGGTGAACCTGTGGAATTCTCTGCCACACAAGGCAGTTGAGGCCAATTCATTAAATATATTCAAGAAGGAGTTAGATGTATTTCTTAAGGCTAAAGGGATCAAGGGATATGGGGAGAAAGCAGGGACAGGGTACTGAATTTGGATGATCAGCCATGATCTCATTAAATGGCGGAGCAGGCTCGAGGGGCCGAATAGCCTACTCCTGCTCCTATCTTCTATGTTCATGTTACATGGAGGATGTGACCAGAAGAATACTTCCAATTATTAATTAAGCTTTCTTTAAAAAGTATGATTCCCTACCTTGAGATCAATTTGCCTACATAAGCCATTCAGCTTCAAGTAATTCATTGAGCCAAGCACTTGATCTGGTGTTATGGTATCTGATTTTCTTTGTCTTCCCCTCCCGTGACGTTTTCCTTTTCCCCAGAAGCAAAGAAACAGTGGACAAATGTATTAAACACATCTCCCAGATTAATATATAATTAATCTTTTTGAAAGAAACCGAATAAGCTGCTTTGTGATGTGAAGGGTGCTTATATTTGAAGAATGAAAGAGTCTCTAAGGTAGGGTAAGTTTTTTATTTGGTCACTTTTGTTCGAGCAGGTTCTGTAACCAAGGCTGTATAATGTGGAAGAAATAAGTCTATCAACTCATTGGATATTTACTTTGGGTTGGTAATGAGTTAGGTTGTTTAAATTTAATGACTTATATAGTTATATTTCAAATTTTGAAATGCAGTACTGTTAATGTTCTGCATTCACTGGACTAGAAAGGCAATACAGCACACTTGCATTTGGTTTACTGTAACCTTTCTCACTTAGCCAAATTCTGTTGCATTTAAAGCTTGCAAATACTGAATACATGTAGTGAATTCATCTTTAAGAGCAATATTTGCTCTCCAACTACTCTTCTCCCCCCAAAAATTACTATTGCCATGTCGATCAAGAGATTGCAGCTGAAAGCAGGACCATCTAAATGACCTTCCTGGCCCCTGAGTTGGGCTGGAATATTACTCCATTCCATTTGTTTTTTCTGGACAAGCTTTGAAAGCGCTGTTTTGAGCAAGCACAAAAGGAAACATCAGCCTATGTTAAATAGGCACCAATAGAAACTACTGGTGTCATTGGAAAATCGCAGTTTAGAATTGAAAACATTATTGGTTTTCTTGTCTAGACAGTTTTGTAGTTTAATGCGTGCAATACATTTGTGTACCATGTCTAATAGTTTTCATCTATTGGAATCCTCTAATCCAGCTCTTGTTAAATCAGATTCTTATATTCATAAAAACTGTCCAAATGGTCCAGAGCTAGTCTGTAAATTGTTTAATCAGTAACAACTTGCATTTATATAGCACCATTAATGTATTAAAACATCTCAAGCTGCTTTACAGGAGTGGAACCAAACAAAACTTGACACTGAGCCAAAGGTGGAGATATTAGGACAAGTGCCAGAAAGCTTGGTTAGAGGTAAGTTTTAAAGGAGCGTCGTAAAAGGTAGAGATGTTTAGGGAGGGAAATCCAGAGCTTGGGGATTTGACGACTGAAGGCACCGCCTCCAGTGGCAGGGAGTGGGGAATGCACAAGAGTTAGAGGAACACAGACTATTTTAGGGTTTGAGGTGGCTAGAGATGAGGGATTTGACAAGGGTATTTTAAAATTGAGCTGTTGGCGGACTGGGAGCTAATGTAGGTCTGCGAGTACATGGGTGAATGGCACTTGGTGCAAGTTAGGATACAGGCAGCAGAGTTTTGGCTGAGCAAGTTTGTGGAGGGTGGAAGATGAGAGGCCTGTCAGGCGAGCATTGGAATAGTCAAGTCTGGCTGAGGCAGGAGTGGAGACGGGTGACGTTACAGCAGTGGAAGTAGGCAGCCTTGTCATGGAGAGGATGTGGGGTCGGAAGCTCAGCTCAGCTCTGTTGCAAACCGTCTGGTTCAGCCCGAGACAATAGCCAGGGAGGGGGCTGGAATTGGTGGCTAGGAAACAGAGTTTGTAATGGGGGCCGAAGACAATGGCATCAGTCTTCCCAGTGTTAATGGAGGAAATTATGGCTCATCCAGGACTGGATGTCATACAAGCAGTCTGACAACACAATGGAGGGGTTGGGAGAGGTCGTGGCTAGAACTGGGTCTTCAGATGATGTTGCCGAGGGGCAGTATGTAGATGAGAAATGGGGAGGAGGGGGGGGGGGGGGGAAAAGAGAAGCCATTGCAGCAGATTCTCTGGCTACAAATGGATGGGCAAGAATGGAACTAAGCGAGGGCAGTCCCACTCAGCTGGACAACAGAGGAGAGGTGGATGGTGTCAACTGAAAGGCTGCAGACAGGTAGAGAAAGAGGAGTATGATAGTACACCATGTTCAGTCACAGAGCATGTTATTTGTGACTGATTAGGGCTGTGGCAGGGTGGTAACCTGACGGGTTCAAATATGAAGATCTGGGAAAGGTGGGCACGGATTTGGGAGGTAACGTGTTCAGTGACGAGAGGAAAGGGAGGTTGGAGATGGGGTGGTAGTTTAACAGAGGGGTCAAAGTGAGTTTTGAAGGGGGTGAGATTACATATTTGAAAGGGTGGGGGACTATAACAGACTTTCGGGAAGCTTTTACCATAATCGGCTAGCATGGGGTCCAGCAAGAGAAGTTGAGATGTCAGCAGTTCAGTGTTAAATAAGGTTGAGCGAGCAGGAGGTGGGTCTCATGGACAAGATGAGCTCCGCAAGGGCATGAGGGGCGATGGTGGAGAAACTAGTGAAAGATGCCAGGGCAGGGGGCAAGCTTGGCTTGGTGGGGAAGAGGGCGATTCGGCTGAGACAGCTGAATGAATGGTCTCGATCTTAGTGACAAATCTATAAGCTCCTTGAACTCTGAGGTGAGGGGTTTAAGGAGACTGATGGTAGTGGAGAAAAGTCAAGGGCCACTTTTGCTTTCTAGATGATCCTGGAGTGGTGAGTAATTTTGGCTAAGGAGAGCAGGGCCCAGTAGCACTTGATGTGGTCCTTGTACAAGGTCAAAGTATGAAAGGAAGAGAATCGAAGAAGTAAAGTTTCATCTTTGGTTACAAACAAAAGTCATAATTGCACCTTAATTTGTATTTCAGTATTAGTCGCATATCCTTGCAGAAATGTTGCCTAGTATTCCCAGTTCATTTAGAATTGAGATAGTGAGAAAAACTAAATAGGCAAACAAACATGTTGCTCCAAGTTTCTTATCCAGTTTCCATCCATTAATTTGAATCACCACAAATATGAAAACAATGGATAACAGAAGAGAGGTGGTCGTGTAGGTCAGGCCACTGCTGTTCACTTCTACAGGTGATGTGTCAACAAACACAGTTTTAATAAACCAGGGCATACCTAGACAGAGCATATCAAATACATTGGAACCTACAATGTTTGACATGGCCATATCTCCTTTGCCTGCAGGGGAAGAAAAATATTGTACTCATTACAATTATAGTAAAGCCATCAAATTCCAATACCCTACATTTATATAGCACCTTTAACATAGAAAAATGTCACGGTGCTTCATAGAAGTGTAATCAGACAACAATAGATGGCAAGTCCAAGGAAGGGTGACTAAAAGTTTGGTCAAAAAGGTGGATTTTTTTGAAGGGCCTTGGAGACAGAGAGGCAGAGTTTAGGAAGGGAAATCCAGAGCCTCGGGCCCTGACCGCTGAAGGCAATGAGTGAAGAGTAGGGGGTAATACATAATAGGCCTGGCTTGTAGGAACAGAGGGTTGTAGGGATGGAGAAGGTTAGAGATGGAAGAGACAGCCATTGAGATTTAAACAGGACGATCCAGTGAGTATTGGTGGTGGTGGATGAACAGGATAGAATAGGGGCAGCAGAGTTTAGGATGAACTGTTTACAGAGGATAGAAGGCCAACCAGGAGAATATTAGAATAGTAGTCGGTGTTTTTTGGCAGAAGTGGGCGATGTTATGGAGGTGGAAGTTGGTGGTCTTTGTGATGGAGCGGCTTTGGGGTCAGAGGCTTGACTTGGTCAGATAGGATGCTGAGGTTGTGAGCAGTCTTTGGCGGGCGGGCGTTCATATGAGAGAAGCTGGCAGGAGGATGGAAGCAGTGGCAACAACTGGCAATTTAGATAGTGCCTTTAACATAGTAAAACGTCCCAAGGCCCACAAACCATATGGAGTTTGTGGCAGGGGCTGAAGATAACTGCTTTGGTCTTTATGGTTAACATAAGGAAATTGCAGCACGGCAGACTGGAGGTCAAACAGCAGAGGTAATGGAGGGGTAGAGATGGTGGAGAGGTTGACAAATGGTACTTCTATTTCTAAAACTCTTACCAAATAAATTAGGAAGTTACTATGCCCATTGACCAAACTCTGAAAAAAGTTAAGTGAACCTTGCAGTTAATCTTGTAGAAAATGTGTTAGTCACTGAATCTAAAACTGGGGTGTCTAAAGTGCAGTCCCGAGCCCCTGGAAATCTAGCCCTTTGACTAGGCAACTCTTCGATTTAGATAGTGTGCTTCTGATTGGCTTATCTTGTTTGAATTTTGTAGGCATGGGGGCTTGAAAGGGCTGTTGCCTCATTGATGGATAAATCCTAAATCAGAACACTGGAGATACTACTTCATTGTATATACAAATTTAATGGAAATATGTTTAAGCTTTATAATGTGGCCCTAAAGAGAAGACCGAGACCACCCCTAATGTAAAGGATCCTTACAGGTCACCCTTGAGTTCTGACGGGAAGGTATTCAGACTACAGATTGTGGAAACTGATGTGATAAGTACTTTTCTTCAGATTTGGGTCCAGTCGTATTCAGCAGATGCTTTTCTATCAGTGTGACTTTGATATTTATACGCATGGCTGTAGTGCTTCCTCTCTGAACAATTTGCTCCAAAGAGCTAGCCAAAGTGTACTATTTGTGCTGAGCTTCCAAACAGAATACTTCTTACCGGAGCTTTCATAAAGTCTTGCATTTAAACTTTGAAATATTTAACCACTCCTGTTTTATTGTTTCCCTTCGCATCTTTCTCTAGCATGCGATCACAGTAAAAATTTAACTTAACTATATTCATGATGTTGAGCCAAATAGAGTTGGGTTGGTTATGTGGGATATGAAGAATGTTCTGTCACGAGAAGATAAGACAACTTGCAATGACTTGGGTATTTTTCAATCTTATTGTCTTCATGTACCACTAATATCAGACCTTCAAGCTTTTGGATGATTCCCAAATTTGATGATCTAGTAACAAGCAGGTCTTCATAAAATAAGTTAAAATATCAGGAACGGTAGGGGGATTTCTGGATGAAGCAGTTTATACATATAAATTAATGCTAAATTTTAATATCTACCCACGAAATGGCACTGGTGGATATAGAATGAGCCTCTTCTTAATACTTTTTCCTGCCCATGACTAATGGGTGGTACGAGTGTACCACTCGTTTTACAAGCACCTCTTCCAAATTTGAAAAGATTATTATTTTAATAGAAGTAATGGGTCACTGGATAGAGGGGGGTCAGGCCTATTAAATTATAATGAAAATGTGGCTTCATCTTTGAGGGTAAAAATCAGACTCCACTGTTGGACGTGGAAAAGTACTTCATTGGCTGGCTGTAAAGTGCTTTGGAATGTTGAGGACATGAAAGGGTGTTTGATATTCCAAAACTACCCAATGCCACCTGACGACGATAGCACTGTTGGCAGTGGTTTGCTTTTTATAGGTGACAGCACCACCAACAATTGTTTTGCAAGTAGCACGGATTTGAAAAATGCACGTATAAACCCAGCTTCTGAATTCGTTTCTAAAGACACTGATCTCCAATCTGCTATTCTGCAAGCATAAGGTAAAGAAACAAACTGGTGCCATGGGTACATGCTCCAAACACAAGGGTGTAGGTACACAGGATTTGAGAATCTGCAAATAAAAAAGGGTTCAATCCTGTGATTATGGCACTGAATATTTTTTCTCTAAGGTCCCTTCTGTAATGATTTTCCTTGCATCCCTTCAGTGTATTGCATCCAGTCTGCTGCAAAATGATATGCCACCTTGCATGGAGTTGAGATGAGGCTGGTATCCTCCAATCAGCAACATTCAAGATATCAAAGGGATGCTCTTCTTTCTGGGATTCCCATCAATAATAACTTTGAATTGTTTGTCATATGGATGCAATTTGTTTTCCACTTCAATTCCTTAGTAAGTAGGAAATCTCTTAAATGTTTCTGTAGGGGTGTATGTTGTGGATAGGAGTTAAACTTTTGCAGGCATTGTGCTGCTATTTCTGAGCTAACTAATGTATATACCTTTAAGGGGGGGGGGGGAACTATCTTTTACAGCTCATGTATACTGCAGTACCGGCAGTGACCACACCTGTATATAGTACTGAGTAGTAATCTGTACAGATCAGTTCCCGAGTGAGCCACGTTGAGTAAACACCTGTTATACCGTTCTCCTCCTGCAGTCTGTGTCTTATTATACACAGACACAACATTGGCGACGAGGCAAGTTCGAACCTACCTGCAACTCTGCATCACCTCCCGGGGATTCGTTCCTGGAGATCAGTGGATTGGAGGTCAAGGCCGGAGACTTGGGCGTCGACCACGGGCAACCGCCCAGTCATCCAGCAGAGACTCGAGAATTGCAGGGGAGGCTGTCGAGAGCCAGGCTTGGCTTTCCAGTCGAGGTGGTCCAGCGAAACGGGCTGGCAACAGGTAGTGCGCAGACCCTTCCCGGACAGCGGCGGGCTAGAGCCCGACCGAGTGGCACAGAAAAGGGCCAAGCAGCGTTGACGAGAGAGAGAGAGAGAGAGAGAGGGCAGAGCGCACAGGGCGCAGCCGGTGTTCAGGGGCCGAGCAGCGTCGAAGAGAGGGGGAGAGAGACGCGCAGAAACCCACAAGGTGCCGCCATTGCCACGAGGACCGCCGAGAGCGGCGTTGGCAGCAGCGCAGGAGAAGCGCGCGAAACCTACAGGGCGCCGCCATTGCCACGAGAACCGCCGGGAGCGGCGTTGGCAGCAGTGGGGGAGGAAGGAAAGCGCGGGAGATGCCATTTTAAGCAATTGGGAGACGCCATTTTAAACCACACCCAAAATGCCAAAGAGTGGCAGTATCACCGCATTTGACAATGAAGTCGAAGATTGGACTACATATGTCGAACGAATAGAGGTATACTGCAAGGCAAATGAGGTGTCAGATGACAAGAAAGCGTCGGTATTGTTAAATTTAATGGGTGCAAAGAAGTATGGTTTATTACGAAATCTAGTAACCCCAACGAAGCCAATGGAAAAGAGTTTTGAAGACATAGTAACGATACTACAGAAACATTTAAACCCCACACCGCTGCCAATAGCAGAAAGATTCAAGTTTCCCCAAACGGAACCAGCATAAGGATGAAAGCAATGTTGATTATTTAACAGAACTGCGCAAACTATCGAAACACTGCCAGTTTGGAGCGGGACTGGCAGATACCTTAAGGGACAAGTTTGTGTGTGGGCTTCAAAGTGAAGGAACCCAGAAACGGCTTTTATCTGAAAAGGACCTTACGCTGGAAAAGGCTTTCAGCATTGTGGTATCATATGAAGCAGCAGCACGGGGCGCTGCAGAGATACAACAGAGACCGCAAGAATATGGCACAAACGAAATGTCATATAGAACAGAGAAGTGCTATCGCTGCGGCAGAACACACGACCAGAATGATTGCTGGTTCAAAGACAAAGTGTGCAGACAGTGTGGAAAAGTAGGACACATAGCACGAGTCTGCAGGTCGGGAAAGAAAACCAGCAATAAGAAACCTACCAAAGAAAAGTACAAGAAGGTACATAAGATGACGGAGAATAGTTCAGACGAACAAAAGAGTGATACCGACTCCGAAAGCAGGGAACGGAGTTGTCTGAAACTACATAATGTGATCACAACGGAGGATCACCGAACCATTTGGGTCACTCTCAAGATAGCAGGAGTCCAGGTAAAGATGGAATTGGACACAGGATCAGCCCCAACAGTCATAAACCGACGGGACTACGAGCGGCTATTCTCACACATACCCTTGGCGAGACACAAAAATTATTTTGAAGACGTACACGGGGCAAAAAGTCTACCCCAAAGGAAAAATAAGGGTGACCGTTATATATAACGGTAAGGAAACACCAAAACTAGACCTGTATGTATTGCAAGATGGAGGACCACCATTACTGGGACGTGAATGGATCCGGAAAATACAACTGGATTGGCATTCCATACAGGCACTGACTGTGGCTGACAAAAAGGATGACGACGTCACACCTGGGCGACTGTCAAAGATCCTAACTGACGTGAAAGAAGTGTTCCAGCAAGGACTCTGAATACTAAAAGGCATGACAGCGACAATTAAAATTGAAGAAAACGCAAGCCCAAAATTTTTTTAAGGCCAGACCGGTACCTTATGCGATCCGCCCAGCCGTCGAAGCAGAGCTGGAGAGTCTGGAACGTTCAGGTGTACTGTCCAAGGTAGACTGGAGCGAGTGGGCTACACCCATCGTCCCTGTGATGAAAAAGTCGTTGAGCAGCACGCCTGGGGAACCAAGGAAGGTTCGCATCTGTGGGGACTTCAAGGTAACAGTGAACCCAGTCCTTCACACTGTACAATATCCACTTCCGCGGATTGAAGATATTTTCGCCTCGCTATCTGGAGGGAAACGCTTCACTAAGATTGATCTGGCCCAGGCGTATCTGCAAATGGAGGTAGAAGAAGCATCAAAAAAATACCTCACAATCAACACCCATAAAGGTCTCTACCAATACAACCGGCTGGTATTTGGGGTAGCATCAGCTCCGGCTATTTGGCAGAGGGCAATGGAACAAGTCCTGCAAGGGATCCCAGGGACCCAGTGTTATTTGGACGACACCCTGGTCACGGGCGAAAATGAGAGTGATCACCTTGCCAACCTGGAGCAGGTGCTCACTAGATTGCAGGAATATGGGCTCCGAGCTAACCGCCCCAAATGCGAGTTTTTTAGAAAACAGATCTCGTATTGTGGCCACATTATTGATAAAGAGGGGTTACATAAGTCCCCAGAGAAGATTGAGGCAGTAGTCAAAGCTTCAGCACCGGAAAATGTGTCACAACTGAGGTCGTTCCTCGGGCTGGTAAACTACTACCATAAGTTCTTGCCAAGTTTGTCTACAATACTACACCCACTGAACACCCTACTGCAAACTGGGGTGCCATGGAAGTGGAGTGACGAATGTAGGCGAGCTTTCCAGAAGAGCAAAACACTAATCACATCGAAAGAGGTATTGGCCCATTACAACCCGGCATTACCAATTCGGTTGGCATGTGATGCGTCACCCTACGGCATTGGCGCGGTGTTGTCGCACAAATTCTCGGACGGCTCAGAGAGGCCAATAGCCTTTGCGTCACGATCACTAACCTCAGCCGAGCGTAACTACGCCCAGATTAACAGGGAGGCCCTCAGCCTAGTGTGGGGAGTGAAAAAGTTCAATCACTATCTGCACGGGCAGAAATTCACCTTGCTGACTGATCACCAGCCTCTTGTCTCCATTTTTAATCCGAAGAAGGGCGTTCCGGTGATGACTGCGCAACGACTACAAAGATGGTCACTTTTTCTAGGGGTGCACCACTATGAGATTGAATATAAGGGCACGAAACAGCATGGAAATGCTGATGGGCTATCACGCCTGCCACTGCCTACTGCGGAGGAAGCACCAGCAGTGGATCCTGTCGAAATATTCCATTCGACTATAGTTGAATACCTACCGGTAACTAATGCTTGTATCGAAAAGGAAACCCGAAATGACCCGACACTGTCTCGGTTATATGATTTGACGGTGAAGGGATGGCCAGCACATGGCGACTCACTGTTGCCAGCATTCTCGACAAGGAGAGAACAGCTGTCAGTATGCCGGGGGACCTTGATGTGTGGATCCCGAGTGGTAATTCTACCCAAGTTAAGGGATAGAGTGCTCAATGAGCTTCATGAGGGTCATCTGGGAGGGGTAAAAATTAAAAGCCTAGCCAGGGCTTATGTGTGGTGGCAGGGAATCGATAAACAAATCGAGGACCTGACCAAGAGTTGCTCAGGATGCCAGAAAGTCCAAAATGCACCACCACTGGCCCCTCTACACCCATGGGAGTGGCCCTCATCTCCATGGCAACGGGTGCATATTGATTTTGCTGGTCCATTCATGGACTCAATGTTTTTAATAGCCGTGGATGCGCACTCGAAATGGCCCGAGGTCATCAAAATGTCCTCCACCACCACGGAGAAAACTATTGCAGTCCTACGGACCATTTTTGCCAGGAATGGCTTGCCAGAACAGATTTGCTCTGACAACGGACCACAGTTTGTGGCTGAAGAGTTCCGGAGGTTCTTGAAAAAGAATGGGGTAAGGCATTACACATCCGCCCCGTATCATCCAGCCACCAAGGGATTGGCCGAGAGGTTCGTACAAACCTTTAAGAAGGCAATAAAGGCTATGTACAATGACAACATTCCGCTGCAGCACAAGGTGGACAATTTCCTGTTCGCCTACCGGAATGTGACACATGCAGTCACCAACCAGGCCCCAGCCATGATGTTCTTTAACCGAAGGTTAAGATCTCGCCTGGATTTGCTCAGACCAAACATACAAAGAGATGTTGAGAGTAAGCAATTCCAGCACATCCATGAGAAGCCAACAAGGAGCTTCAATGTAGGGCAACCAGCCTTGGCCCGCGACCACCGAACAGAAAAATGGCAGCCAGGAACGATATGCACACGGCAGGGCCCACTAATGTACACAGTGGACGTTGGGGAGAGCATCGCGAGACGCCATGCTGACCAGATCCTAGAGTCACAGGAACAAGTCAACCCCATGCCTCGCCCATACGTACCTGGTGATGAACCAGACGTACAGGTCGCATCTACCCCAGAAACAGTAGCATCGGAAGCTGATGAACCAACCGACGACAGGGGGCCAGAATCGCCTCCGCACCAAGAGCAAGACACTCGGGAAAGGCGCTATCCAGAAAGGATCAGGAAGCCTCCCCAAAGACCGAATATATAAATAGACTATTTTCAAATAATGTTGCATGTTAAAAGTGTTAATTGTAATTAGTTTGATATTTAATTGTTAAGAGTGTTATGGTACTGTTAATCTAAAAGGGGAGGAATTATAATGTATATACCTTTAAGGGGGGAACTATCTTTTACAGCTCATGTATACTGCAGTACCAGCAGTGACCACACCTGTATATAGTACTGAGTAGTAATCTGCACAGATCAGTTCCCGAGTGAGCCACGTTGAGTAAACACCTGTTATACCGTTCTCCTGCAGTCTGTCTTATTATACACAGACAACACTAACCAGTAGATGTCTTCATTGGAGAAAAAACACTGTTGCTTAGGTGTATTCATCCATTTGTTGTTTATAAAAAATACATAAATTTAACAATTTTAAAATGACATGGGATTTTTTTCCCCCCAAAAAAGCATTTCCCCCCCGTGCCCTAGAGAAACCCAACTTTTTGAAACCACAGCATGCCAAGTCTTTCAGACTATTAATATTCTAACTTTGATCTGGGAGGTAGTTGATCTCAGCCAGGTTCAGTATCTGTGCTGGGGCAAGACAAAAAAACTCAGCAAACAGCTATCCCACTCTTGATTGGGCATTTTATGGATGTCATTTGCAGCAGGGATAGTGGATGGCAATGAGGACTAATCAAGGGCAGCTTGTGGGGTCACCTGCAATTGAATAGGTTCATTCGTGAACACCCATGAAACTGTCTCTTACACTGCATCTTTAAGATATTGCATTCTATTAAATGTTCTTTCAGTTTCACATTACACCATTAAATTGTATTTAAAGACTAATTGTTTGTGTAATGTATGTCAAATTGGCTAATTTAATGTACTCCCAATTAATAGATGTCTAGCATCAAAATTACTAACTTGCCTCTTTTTTCGCAGTCTTTCTCCTACTCCTTCCTCTCCACATATGTATAAAAACCAGTCAGTTTAATTTTACATTTAAAATGTAGTCATACCTTCTCTGGCAACAAGTACACTGGCCACAGTGTCTGGAATACTGGTGCCTGCTGCCAACAGTGTGAGACCCATCACTGTTTCAGGAATTTCCAGGGTTTCTCCTGAAATTATAAATGAAAGGGTTTGAGCGGTGTCAAGTTGTCAAAAGATAGTTAACACCACCCCTGCCCCATTTAGTTTAGCAATAAGACTGTATAGTCACAATCTATGAAAATGAAATAGTTAAGGATTTAAGACCGACTAAAGGACACATCTTGCATCCAGTATACAAGTTACGGTTTCTGATGGGGTTGGCATGCGATTATGTTCTATAATCTCAGCACAATAACCTTATCAACTGACTGTGGATCAGAAAATAAAACAGGTTTTGATACAGCATACCAACTTTCAGCTTCCGAGGCCTACATTTTTGCCACGATATAGCTTAAGCAAAAGGCCATCAAATTTCTATGTTCACACTTCTAAATTGTATATGTACTCATTCAAGTTTTACAATATTCATATTTTCAGTAATGCAAATTGCATCACCATAATGAGACACTTAGGTAATGCTTCATTTTGGCCTTCCACACATGGATGCACAGCTCTTTCCAAGCTAATTTACAGTAGAATAGCCAGGTCAAAAACAAACCAAAGCTAAACCAAAAATTCTGCCCATGCACAGCAGATTTATAATACTCAGTAAAGAGAAAAGATAGGTTAACATTGAGTTTAAATCCTCAAATGAAGGGCCTACACCCAAACAGTTAACCTTTCCAGTCTATTTACACAGTACTCCAACCCTTTCTTTATCTCTAGCACTGTTAAACTAACCATAACATGTTATTTTATATAGTTGAGCACCACACGAAAAATGCACACTGGCTTCATGAAATGCAAATATACACATATACAATGATTTGATATATTTAGTGCTGCAAGGTCAGAGGTGCTGTCTTTAGATGAGATGTTCAAGTCAAGCCTCGGCTGCCCTTTCAGGTGGATACAATATCCCATGGCACTATTGGAAGAGCAGGGGTGTTCTTCCTTTGCCCTGGCCAACTTTATCTTTCCACCACCACCAAAAACCATGTCATTTATCTCTCAGGCTTTGGGACGGCCTGAGGTAGCAAAAGGCGCTATATAAATGCAAGGTTTGTTTTTGCTGTTTGTGGGAAGTTGCTGTGTGCAAATTGACCACCATGTTTCTGTACATTACAAGTGACTACACCTAAAGTACTTGGGGACACTGAAGACGTGAAAAGCACTATATTAATGCAAGTTCTTCTGTGAATTTAAAAAATTTAATTCTCAAAAAAGGACCCAGTTGCATATGCTTTCAGTGGCCTGTGGAATTTTCTTAAATAAAAATGGTAGTGCAACATTGCCTCCAGTATACTCAAATCCAGACTTAACCATCATTTATTGAACTGTTTGTTGGCCATGTTTTAGGCTATTGGAAACCTTTGGTTTGCCCATTGGCATTCTGCACAATTTATTAAAACATTCCTATATAGCAACTACAATTGGGTCACTTGTCCTTATATTTGCCTCTCGTTGTGACACTGAATATTAAAGGCAATAAAGCAAATTGTGGAAAGTCACTGTCTTTGTGTTTCCATTTATACAAGACCCATTCAGTGAAATGCCATAATTATAAAAATTTGAAGCTTTCCAGAGTGTCTCAAATTTGTGTGAATGCCAGTGAGCACTCAAAGGCAATGATATGCAGTGAATACATAAATGTGTAGTACCTTCCCTTTGTGGCTAAGAGACCCAATCAAGTTTATTTCATTTTTCTAAACATTTGTAGAGTAGGGTTATCAAGTCTTAAAGCTAAACTAATCATGGCTGTGCATTGCAAAGTTAGCAACCCAATAAGAGAACCTACTACTGTAAATCTTAGTTTCCATAATGGTTACTAGCAAAAAACTGATGTAGATTGGACTAATGTGAAATAACAGGAAAAGATCACTTACACTAGTGAGTAAATTACACCCAGGCTTATATACAGATAATAAAAACCAATGCGAAAGTGAACTTTTTACATATACTGCCAAGAGGCAAAAGTACTACCCCACTGATATTTCATTTATACTAACTGAGAAACAGATTTTGCATTATGTATAGTTTCTAGATTCTTCTTACCCACTATGGTTACCATCCAAACTAACACGTATGTAAATCCAGAAATCCACACAGCACACATGAAAAAAGTTAGCACGAACCACTTTCTCCATCGATGTCTGCGACAATCTGGGGTCGTTATGAACAGCAGTGCAGTGATAGGAAGAGACAGTACCCACATGATTCTCTTCATATCTGATTCAGGCACGACAAAAACACTTGACTGATCTGCATCAAAAAAAATTAACCTGGTCAAATAATTTTAGTGTATTAAAAACATCCGGATCATGATAGTAGTTATGTTGTAGAATCCAGTGATGCCATTCAGAGGTTTTTTTTTTTTTAAATTTCCCTCCCCTTACACTTCTGTGAAGTGCCTTGGGATGTTGTCCTATGTTAAAAAGGCACGCTATAATGGTGACAAAAGCAGAAAATACTGGAAACACTCAGCAGGCATCTGTGGAGACGGGTGGAGTTCACATTTCAGGTGTGGACCCTTCATTAGAAAGGTTTTGTTAAATGGTTCTCAGAAACATAGGAACCAGGACTAGGCCATTCAGCCCCTCGAGCAATGTTCCCTTTAAGCTGCGCAGCACTCCAGGGGTCCCACGCAGCTGGAAATCTGGCTTTTAAATTGAAAGAAACCACACGTGCACGCTCTGCTGTGCAGAGAGCCGGTACAGACTCGATGGGCCGAATGGCCTCCTGTGCTGTTATGACCATGACTTTTGAATGGGCTGCGTGTCCCAAAAAGAATTATGGGGAACTTTGCACTGGAGCCTGTTTTGCTGTTCAATCAGGTCATGGCTGATCTGCATCTTAACTCGACTTACCTGCCTTGGTTCCATATCCCTTCACACCCTTGCCTAACAAAAATCTATCAATCTCAGCTGAAACATCAACTTCTGTGCTCTCTCCATTGAGGCTGACTAATCTGCTGAGTGTTTCCAGCATTTTCTACTTATTTCAAATTCCCAGCATCTGTGTTTGCCCTCATTTCTTCACGGTGGAGGTTTATGTTGGCTCATGTTTGTGCTCAAAGCTTTCCAATACTTCATCCAAATGACTATTCCTAAAAATAGGTGAACCTTTAAAGGGAACAGGCTATTTGACTGGGGAGGGGGAGGGGACATGACAGCAGCGCTGAATCCAGTTTGTGCTGGTTGGTTAATCAAAGTAAACCAACTACCTTTCCTTAGTTTTACTTCCAAATATCTGCCCACTTTAAAATGGAGCATTAAAAAAAAACAACTTTAAATTATATTTTAAAGTGTACAGCTTCATAGGATTACATACATATTATATAGGATATACAGCACAGGAACAGGCCATTCGGCCCAACCAGCCTATGCTGTTTATACTCCACGCGAGCCTCCTCCAGTCTTTCCTCATCGAAATCTATCAGCATAACCCTCTATTCCCTTCTCCCTCAGATGTTTGTCAAGCCACCACTTAAATGCATCTATACTAGTCGCCTCAACCACTCCCTGTGGTAGCGAGTTCCACATTCTCACCACTCTTTGGGTAAAGAAGTTTCTTCTGAATTCCCTATTGGATTTCTTGGTGACCATCTTATATTGATGGCCTCTAGTTTTGCTCTTCCCCACAAGTGGAAACACTCTCTCTCTCTCTATCCCCTCTACCAAAACCTTGCATCATTTTAAAGACCTCCATTAGGTCGCCCCTCAGCCTTTTTTCTTTGAGAAAAGAGACCCAGCCTGTCACTTCAGTTACAAGAATCTTTTAAGTGAAAGATCAAAAAAAATTGGTCCAAATCTCTGATGCAGGTGCTACTCAAGAACTTTCCATTTCAAATTATTTTAAAGGGTTTCTTTTTGAAATGAATAAAAAGGTCATCTGTGCGTTCAGTGTAACTAAATTGTAAACCAGTTTATAAAGAATGCAGTTATGATTTCACAACAAAGACAACATTAAAAAAAAAGCTGGGAACACACAGGTCAGTCAGCAGCTGCAGAGAACAAATGGTTGATTGTGTGTGTATTCAAACAAACTGGAAATTAAAAAAATGAATATGGATAGAAATATAAAAAGCAGAAAATAGGAAATGAGTGGATTGCTTGTTAGACGAGGTAGCAGAACATCTCAGATGAAGTAACAGAAAGAAGCAGTAAACAAAATTAAACAATGGACGTGTGAATAACTCAGGCAGTAAGAAGCCCAAGGAAAAGGGGAGATGGAAAACCAAAAACCTGGGGATCAAATTCGTAATGTAAACAGAAGGTGCTGGCAAAGTGCAGTGCTGGTATGGTGCTACACCCTCCTTGTGGAACTGTTCTCCATCTTTGGACTTGCTGTACTCTATACTATAGGTTCACCTAGTTTTAGGAATAGTCATTTGGGTGAAGTATTGGAAAGCTTGAGCACGAGCACGAACACTAACCAGCATAAACCTCCATCGTGAGGAAAATGAGGGCAAACACAGATGCTGGAAATTTGAAACAAATAGGAAATGCTGGAAATACTCAGCAGGGTCAGTCAGCCTCGATGGAGAGAGCTCAGAAGTTGATGTTTCAGTGGCGAGCCTGCACCCACAATGCCAGTTTTTCCATTCTTGCCACAGATGCTGCCCGAGCTGCTGGGCGTCTCCAGCATCCTCTGTTCGGTTTCAGATTTCCAGCATCTGCATTATTTTGCTTTACTTTCCCATAGGTTTTTCCCCACATTGTCACCTTTTAAATCAGGCCTCCCGCTGCCGGAGCTATCACACCCCCTTTGTTTAAAGGTCTTCAACTTCTTTAATGCTTTGTTCTATTACTTGACTGAGAAGATCTATAACCACATCATCCAACAATCATTTCAGGTTGGGGTTACGGAACCAAGATGTGAAGATGTTCCACCAACATTACTGCGGTTTTTTTTTTTAAACCCTTCCCTATTCTATTAATAGACTTGTCTCTCATTTTTTCAGTTCTGAAGGAGAGCGAGCTCAAAACATCAAACTATCGGATTCTCCACAGATACTGACTGATCTGCTCTAGGTTTACGTTTCAGAAATCCAGCATTTGCAGTATTTTTGGCTTGAATGGTTAAAATGTTCTCTTCTACAATTATTTAAACTTTGTTCATTTCTTTCATTACCTAGGCTGCATTTATACTGCAACTTTAGTGAGTGCCGCTCTGCAGGGACACTAATTTACAGTTCAACTCTGGAGTCATGGTCCACGCGGACTCCTCAGTGATCAAAGACTCCCTAGAATTTAACATTGTATGGAGTACAACTCCAGTGTAGCGTCAAACATGCGTTAGAAAGTACTCAAGGAAGCCTTGGGACTTCAAAAAGGACTTGGGCCTTAAACTGGACTCGATTTTAAATCTTGAGAGCGTGCGCAGATACACCTAGAAAACTTTAAAATTTTGGCTGTTGGGAGGGCAGCTTTGTGTATGCATTTCAGATTGGCAGCTTTAACAAATTCACCATGAATACGAAAAGGTAAATCGGAAATATTTTTAATCAAGTTGCGAGATTAGGACAAGGGGGACACAGGTTCAAGCTAATAAAAAAGGTGAATGAAGTATCGAGCTGAGGAAATTCTTCACCGAGAGTAATCAATATCTGTAATAGATTTCCAGGAATAGTAGTGGATGCAAAATGCCAGAAATCCTTTAAGAAACAACTGGATGCTAAAATAGGGAGGGGGTGGGGGCGGGTAGGAGAAAAGAAACTAAACACTCAATGGATGGATAGCAATCATCCATAATTATCTTGTGAAATGGAAAATTCCGGTTCTTATTTTTGAAGAATGATGACTACTCATTTTAGCCTTTTTGGGTCTATGATTTAAAAATCTGATCATCCTGAACATAACTTAACTGTTAGCAATATTATTCATATTTATTTCTTCTCAGCAGAATTTTAATGTGATCTAATCATTTGTTCAAAATGATCCACCCATCCAAACATTTCTGAAAATACAGGAAGATGAATCACCTTTCAATCCACACACGTAGAATTATTAACCACTGGGTTGAATAAACATGCATAATACCCACCTCTCATACACACAGGTTGAATTTGTGGCATGGTATTTCTGTATGCCTACTTATTAGCAGATAGGTCTGGATTCAAGCGGTTTTCAAATAAGTGTTTCTAATGCTCCACAAAAAAATGCAGCATTCAGAAAGGTTCACACACCAGATCAAATGATCTTGATCAGTGTAAGAATACATAGAATGTTTGGCACAGATGAGTAAATTTAAAGAGCTTATTCCACTGAATCACCACATAATCCTGAACGTTCTGAAAAAGATAACTCCGCACTCCTTTTCAATCATGCTTTGTTCCAGTGTTTGACACTTTCAAACTGCTGGTCTGATGCAGCCTGCATAAAGATAATAATCATACAGCACAGAAGGGGGCCCTTCGGCCCATCGTGCCTGTGCCGGCTCTTTGAAAGCACTATCCAATTAGTCCCACTCCCCTTGCTCTATCTGTCCAGTTCCTGAAACAGTATCTGTATAAGGATACCAAAAGTAGTCCTATTGCAAAAATGGCATCACTTGAGAGAAGCACACTATAGAAAATGTATAAATGACCAGTGGTTTGAAAGGATTTTTAAAAAAGGATCAAAATCATCAGAAATATTGGTAAGTGTACAGGTACCCTGTGGCAAATTAGTACACCACTGTTGCTTCTAGTGGTTGAGTCCACAGCACAAAATTTAATACAAGTGACATTTTACTCAGACAGACAAGCTACAAAGGTGTGAATTGGGAAAATAAAAATTACATTGGAGGATAAATTGCTTTATATGCCTTAATCCACATCTAACATGGACTATTCTTGAATGAGTGTTTTATATTGACACCAAGTACAAAAATGGAGCAGTTCCCAATGTTAACATGCCTCACTTTGACCAACACAAAAATTCTTCCTCGTTACAAAAAAAACAAGGAGGTACATTTTCTATGTATGCAAAGTAGCAGACGAACTCTCATGCAAATGTTCCACGCAAAGCGAATGGCTAACCCCAGTTTTACCTTCAATAATCTCCGAGAGCCCGTGTAAACTGAGAGAGAGTTGGGAATAATCAGAGTCGTCCTGAAAGATCCCGCTGTCTGATCGAGAACGGCGATGTACCAGCGGTCCATTTTTTCCTTGCCAACCTATTAGGGGTTGCTGCTCATTGCCTTCTTCCATTGCTCGTGTCAAACAAATACAGCACGGACTAAATTTCTCCGTTATGTACTGGTTTATTCGAATGTCAAAGCACAGAACCACAATGTATAATGCATAGATCAGTAACAAAGTAGCGGACTCATACCTAAAAAGGCAGAACGGGCAGTTTTTAGATAGGTAGATAGGTACACCAATTAATTCATGCACTGTGGTCATTAAGTGTTACACTCAGCAATGTAATATAAAAAGTTAATTCAGCCCATGTACTAGGTATTCAACATTTTATTATAGTGACCAATATGGAAAAAGTTTGAGATGGACTAAAAAAAGTCATTAAGTTACATATATTTATTTAAAAATAAAAAGCCAGCTAAATATTGCAACTGTTTAATACCATAGTTTTAAATAGTTACAGTACCAGAGTGACTACTGAATTTTAGGCACAGATCCAGTAAAAGGTGAGGGATGACAGTGCTGGGAAATAGAACATTGCCATTTCTGACACCCAGTGTCAGCATCAAATACTTCCCACGTAGCCCAGTTAGATGCATATTAAAGCTCCTTCACGCAGCCCCAAGCTTAAAAGAGTTTCTAAAACTGCACCACTGAAACTTTAACTTTCCCACAGTCATCCTGTGGCCGTTCAGTGAATTGAATAGTTTTTGTGCCCACAAGAAAGATTGAAACTGTCCTGACCTCATTTCACACAGAACCCTTAGACAGACGACAGTCATCTCATCAATCTAGCTAGATTACCATCACTGCAGGAGTTCCTCAGGGCAGTGTCCTAGGCCCAACCATCTTCAGCTGTTTCATCAATGACCTTCCCTCCATCATAAGGTCAGAAGTGGGGATGTTCGCTGATGATTGCACACTGTTCAGCACCATTCGAGACTCGTCAGATACTGACGCAGTCCGTGTCCATATGCAGCAAGACCTGGACAACATTCAGACTTGGGCTGACAAGTGGCAAGTAACATTCGCACCACACAAGTGCCAGGCAATGACCATCTCCAACAAGCGAGACTCTAACCATCTCCCCTTGACATTCAATGGCATTACCATCGCTGAATCCCCCACTATCAACATCACAGAAATCACAGAAACCCCACAGTGCAGATAGAGGCCATTTCGGCCCATCGAGCCTGCACCGACACATATCCCACCCGATCCCCGTAACCCCTACACCAACACATATCCCACCCTATCCCCGTAACCCCACGTATTTAATCCCCCTAACACTAAGGGTCAATTTTATCATAGCCAATCAACCTAACCCGCACATCTTTGGACTGTGGGAGGAAACCGGAGCACCCGGAGGAAACCCACGCAAACACGGGGAGAATGTGCAAACTCCACACAGACAGTCACCCGAGGCCGGATTCGAACCCGGGTCCCTGGCGCTGTGAGGCAACAGTGCTAACCACTATGCCACCGTGGTAATCCTGGGGGGATACCATTGATCAGAAACTGAACTGGACCAGCCATATAAATACGGTGGCTACAAGAACAGGCCAGAGGCTGGGAATTCTGCGGCGAGTGTCTCACCTCCTGACTCCCCAAAGCCTTTCCACCATCTACAAGGCACAAGTCAGGAGTGTGATGGAATACTCTCCACTTGCCTGGATGAGTGCAGCTCCAACAACACTCAAGAAGCTCAACACCATTCAGGATAAAGCAGCCCGCTTGATTGGCACTCCATCCACCTTCAACATTCACTCTCTGCACCACCGGCGCACTGTGGCTGCAGTGTGTACCATCTACAAGATGCACTGCAGCAACTTGCCAAAGCTCCTTCAACAGCACCTTCCAAACCCGCGACCTCTACCACTTAGAAGGACAAGGGCAGCAGACGCATGGGAACATCACCACCTACAAGTTCCCCATCAAGCCACACACCATCCTGACTTGGACCTGTATCGCCGTTCCTTCACTGTCGCTGGGCCAAAATCCTGGAACTCCCTTCCTAACAGCATTGTGGGTGTACCTACACCATATGGACTGCAGCGGTTCAAGGCGGCGGCTCACCACCATCTTCTCAAGGGCAATTAGGGATGGGCACTAAATGCAGGCCTAGCCAGCGACGCCCACATCCAATCAATGAATAAAAAAAATTTTAAATTTTTTTAAGTCTTAGGAGGTGAAAGACTAGTTTACTAGCCCACTGCACCACCTGATCCAAACAGTCTTAAACAACAAAGTTAAAAAAAGTGAAAATTATTACAGAAGTTAATGTTAAATGAAATATAATAGCTTAGAAACATAGAAGATAGGAGCAGGAGTAGGCCATTCGGCCCCTCAAGCCTGCTCCGGCATTCAATGCGATCATGGCTGATCATCCGAATTCAGTACCCGGTCCCTGCTTTCTCCCCATACCCCTTGATCCCTTTAGCCTTAAGAAATCTATCCAACTCCTTCTTGAATATATTTAATGTATTGGCCTCTACTGCCTTCTGTGGTAGAGAATTCCACAGGTTCACCACTCTCTGGGTGAAGAAATTCCTCCTAATTTCTGTCCTAAATGGCCTACCCCTTATCCTTAGACTGTGACCTCTGGTTCTGGACTCCCCAACCATCGGGAACATCCTTCCTGCGTCTAGTCTGTCCAGTCCTGTCAGAATTTTATAAGTTTCAATGAGATCCCCTCTCATTCTTCTAAACTCCAGCGAGTACAAGCCCAATCGACCCAATCTCTCCTCATACGTCATTCCTGCCATCCCAGGTATCAGCCTGGTGAATCTTCGCTGAACTCCTTCCATGGCAAGAACATCCTTCCTCAGATAAGGTGACCAAAACTGCACACAATACTCAAGGTGTGGTCTCACCAAGGCCCTGTATAACTGCAGCAAGACATCCTTGTTCCTGTACTCAAACCCTCTCGCTACGAAGGCCAACATACCATTTGCCTTCTTAACCGCCTGCTGCACCTGCATGCTTACCTTCAGTGACTGGTGCACAAGGACACCCAGATCTCGTTGCACTTCCCCTTCTCCCAATCTATTGCCATTCAGATAATAATCTGCCTTCCTGTTTTTGCCACCAAAGTGGATAACCTCGCATTTATCCACGTTATATTGCATCTGCCAAGCATCTGCCCAATCACCCAACCTGTCCAAATCATCCTGGAGTTTCTCGGCATCCTCCTCACAGCACACACGCCCACCCAGCTTTGTGACGTCTGCAAATTTTGGAGATATTACATCTAGTTCCCTTGTCTAGATCATTAATATATATTGAAATGTAGTGCTGCCCTAACAAGATATATTGGGGATTTTGATGCACAAAATATCTGATGAGGCAACAGCTATAGCTATGAATGCAAGAACCTGCCCACAAGCCAGTGCCTTTAATGTTCTGAACCAGCCAACATGAAGTACCCAGGAGCAGTACCAGGGATGAATCTCCCTCCTGATTAGTAATGTGGCCGAGATTGGGACGTCAGTAGTGAGTAAACCAAATTGATGATTGATTTGGGGATCATCTTGGTACATACAGCTCATATCACTTCATGTTTTACATCTACCCACTGAATTATTGGGTAGGGAAAATTAGATTTTTTTAAACTATTATTTTAGTAGGCTGAGAAATCTTACCAGTAAATCACATTGTCAAAGATAATAGCAATAAGTGCTGCAACACTGATAGCGTAAGCTGTACAATCTCTGAACAGTGGCCAGCAGGTCAACCTACAAACCTAGAAGAAAGTTTACAAAATTATTTCATTATAAGAACATAACCTTTTGCTCAACCCTGATGAAAGACCTTTTCTAATACATGACATTTAACAAAATAGTTTTGAAAACCACTGAAGAGAATTTTTTTATATGAGAAATGTAGTCTCAGCCTAGGGTACTTTCCCAATCCATGATCGATGTTACCACATCGGTTTCAGTTCCTCTTATGTGACTGGGTTTTACTTCAATAAATTCTAAATGCAGGAGCTTAAAGGAAATTTGAGCTGGTTACATTTGGATAACTTGAGATTTGATATAATTTATACACAATTTAATGAGGAAGATATATAGTTAGGTATTCTTGCACTGAGAAAATTAAAATTAATCCAATTGCCAAACCAAGATACAGGCGCAACCTTTTCGCTCATAATTGTCAGCACCAAGATTCTATTTACATACCATGGTGGTTAATAATCCACATGCAGCACAGATGCCAAGCAAATTGTAAACTGCAGACCCAACTATTGTACTAACTCCAATATCTCCCTTCGTCACAAAGACTCCTATGTACAAAGAAAGAGAAAAGAGAGAGATCAGATCGCAAAATCCTGCAACTTAGTATCCCACAAATATGCAGAGTGCATTGTTTAACTATATCCAAGAGGTTCCCATGAGTGTCCAGTTTAATAGAAGTTCTACACAGCCTGAATGTGAGCATCCAAGATTGTTTTAAAGAGCACACTTCGATAGAAACTTCTAAAAACACTCACATGAATTTGGGACAATGACACATTCTGTGCTATTATAACAATTGCAGACACCTTTTCAAAATATTTTACACAAAATTAGTTATTTTTAAATAATGGGATCAAAAGTATGTTTCTAAAAAAATAAAAAATAAAAAATTCTCCCAAAAATCTTTACAGATAAATTTGAACAATCTAAACATTAGTGTAATACATTAAGAAAAAGACATTAATACTGAACTCAAACTGATACAAATGAAAGTGATCACTGAATATTAATTGGAATGTGCTGTTCTTGTGTTCAATAATATTATCCAGGTATTGTCACATAAAAAAAAGAGGATTACAAATGTTACCTAAAAAGGCTGTGACCAGTTCAGGTGCAGAGCTTCCAGCTGCCATAAATGTTGCCCCAGCAACATCCTGAGAGAGACCAAGACCTAACGATCAATCACAAATGCTGTTATTATACTATTGAAATTCTATGGAAAAGAAAGAAAAACTTGCATTTATATAGCGCCTTTCATGACCACCAGACGTCTCAAAGCGCTTTACAGCCAATGAAGTACTTTTGAAGTGGAGGCACTGTTGTAATGTGGGAAATAATGATGAATTAAGTATGTATTTAACTGAAGTCAGCTAAATGATATACAATAAAAGTCTGCAATAACTTTGACATAAGAAAACTACGAGGCACTTGGTCTGAGTATTAAACAAAGCTTTAATCAACTGGTTTTCAACATGGAGATCTAGTTGTGTCCTTCACTAGTTCCTGTTAAAGAATGTCCTGAGCAAGCTGGGCCCATGCCCGAGTATTTATACTCTCCCTGGACAGCACCACCAGCAGGCCGCCTAGTATTACTTCATAAGTCATTTCCACATGAATGACAAGATTCATGTCAAACTTGCCATAATGCTCAAGTGGTTCAGCAGATCCCCCGAATTCTTTTCAAACTTGGCTTCACACTGCAGTGGAGTTATATACGCCACAGAAAAGCAGGCCCAAGCACTGAGAGATGGCCACCCTGAGGGGTCTCGTATGGTTTGGCTCTAATGCATTCCAGAATAAGATGACCTAACTCTGCAGTTACTCTTCACATCAGTGCAAAAGTGGCAGTACAACTACAACCTTAAGCCAGGCCCAGTAACCCGCAATACAGGTACGTGCCAAAGGGTACGCATCAGAAATTCAGTTAATGTATTTTTATTGCAATCCAGTAGAAAGGTGCAGAAGAGTTCAGACAGCAAGTCAAAATACCTGAAAAGAAAATTCAGGCCAGAAGGGAATGCTGCACAGCAGTTCGAGTGTCCTGGACATAACAGAACAAACCATACTGTGAACTATTTCTTTACAAGATGCAAAGCTTCCCATCCCCTGGAGCCAAGAATAAATATATGCATTACATGTTAAAGCTACAAAGAATCATCAAGCACTAGTACGATAGCAAAATACTGCAGATGTTGGAAATCCGAAATAACAACAGAAAATGCTGGAAAAACTCAGCAGGCCAGGCAACACCGGTTGCCTGGCCTGCTGAGTTTTTCCAGCATTTTCTGTTGTTAGTAAGAATCATCAAGCGTTCAACTCCATTTAATGACTTGTAAAATAATTTCAAATTGAAAAAAAAACTTATGGTTATATAAAAAGTAGAGTGTATACACTAAATTCAATGGGACATGGATTATCTTTTACTTTAATAAACTATTTAGAAAGTGGTCCTGAACACAATCTCTGTTATACAAGTGCATAAAGTCTAGAGTGAGAAAGGCTCATTCTGCTGATCAAACTTGCTCTATCCAGACATACATGATCATTTTACCATGGACTTAGTATATGTCCTCCTTTAGGTCCACTAGCTCCTTCCACTACCTCCCCTGGGGAAAACAAAAAAGTTAAACAGAATTGGTAATACCTCTATAATCCTCAATCCCTAATCTTGATAGATAGCCATCCAGCTCCCTTTTAAAAGGATGGCATTTGACCCTAAAATCAACTCCATTCCCTCTGGGCGGGGGCGGGGGCGGGGGGGGCAAAAATACTACAGATGCTGAAAAATCCAGAACAAAGACCAAGTGCTGGAAACATTTAGCAGGGCAAGTAGTATCTGCCAAGAGAACAGAGAAGCTAATGCCTCGGGTATGGTCCCTACATCAGAACCCCTTCTCTTGAAGTCTGCTCCACATATCCACCATCGTGCAGGAAATTCCCCCCCTCCCCCTAATGTCCAACTTTGCTAGAGACTTGTAAATTTTGTGCTTGTATTCTCCACTTTTCTGTAGTACAGGCCAGTCTGTTTGAAACTTTAAATTAAGCATCTATAGAACTCTCAAAACTTACTTTATTCATAAAATTGTTGTAAAAGTACCTTAAAAAGAGTTGCACGAATTTAGTAGTAGCACATCTTAACCCATCTCCCATGGCATTGCCCATCGGGAGTCGAGACAAATGAATTCCTCGGGTTAAGTTGAGTTAATGGGCAGGGGGTAATTGGATCAGGGAGTGTGGATGCGAGTCATACATTTGGTCTTTATTTTTACACTACTTTGATTTGATATTATAGTTAAATAACAAAACTTGGGTTTGATTTGATATTATAATTTTTAAAAACTTGGGAAGCAGAGAAAGGGTTGGTTGGAGCGTAGGTGTTTGGAGATACAAAACTGAGGTGCTGCAATACCACCACCACTAGTCAAAGGGTATTCGACAAGGTCAAGTTTACAGAGACAGTTTCCATTATAAATGTGGAGATAGGAATTTGTAATTGGAAAAAGTTAACACTAAAAAAAGTGTGACAAGAAAAAGTAAAGCTTTGTAGCTGAGAAGTGTGTGCAGATGCAAAAAAGGATTACACATCATAGTTTAAAATTTACACTTACATTCACTGATAACTTCTAAGGAAGGTAGGAAATAATCTTCACAAACTATGTCTATAGCCAGCAGCATATAGAGGATGATGATAAAGTGAATAATTATCCCTCCCTCCTTTCTCTCGTCCCGCGTAAAAAATCCTTCGGGGAATTCAGATGAAGGAGACTGTACGCACCTGGTTACATTATCTGCTTAAAGTGAAAAAAACACAAAATTGCATTTGAACCAGACCATGAACACAATTTAAAAAAAATATTCATTCCTGGGATGTGGGCATCACTGGCAAGGCCAGCATTTATTACCCATCCCTAATTGCCCTCGAGAAGGTGGTGGTGAGCTGCCTTCTTGAACTGCTGCAGTCCGTGTGGTGAAAGTACTCCCACAGCGCTGTTTAGTATACATCTTTGCAGTAGTTTGGCACAACGGCGTGGCTTGCTAGGCCATTTCAGAGGGCCAGACCGACTAAGGATGGCAGATTCCCTTCCCTAAAGAACATTAGTGAACCAGATGGGTTTCTGCCACAATCCAGTAGTTTCACGGTCCTCATTTTATTCCAGATTTATTTAACTAACTATGCAATTCCATATCAGACATGGATATTTACTACTGGTGAAAATATTGGCATGGCCAAGAGCTTGTGAAACGACCAGCTTTAAAACGGAGGACTCCCTTAAACAATCCGTGTTGCCTTGTTAAGGTCGTTAATAGACACTAACCAGTCAGAGCTCGACGAACTCGCTCAGCATTGTTTAAGCTGGAAGAGGCTGCTTTGTGAATGAAATGGGCTATTCCATACACGGGAAGGCATATCCCCACCACGTAGAGGATCACTTTTGTTCGCCTTTTTCTGGGTTTCAAAAATACTGCTGCACTCATCGTTGATCACGAGCTTGCTTACACAACTTTTTCCCTTAACGATGCTCTCTGATCGCAAACTTCGATTGCCACCACAGTGCAATAGCAACTCTTCAAAGTCGTATAGTTCTGGTTTGCAACTGCATCATCTCGACACAACTACCTTTCATTCAAGCGCATTGGCGCTCAGATGACACGGATCACGAGTTGCACTAACTAATCATCTGAGTCAACCAGCTTTCCCGGGAGGGCCAATTAATCCTTGATCAGGGAAAGAGGCTGGAGATGGAAAGGGGAGTGGTTCCTGAAGGGAAGGCTGTGATTTCATCAGACAGTGCGGGGCATTGTATGCTGTAGCTATTCATTTATAGTTTTAACAAGAAAGAAAATCTTGGAACAGGGTAAAGTCAATCTTTATTGAGTGTAACAGTTAATAAGTTAAAGGAGATGTCCTGGTAGAATAGGGTTTTGGAGCACGTATTCAGAACAACGTAAGTACATTTTGGATACAGATGATTATACGCCTATTTCTCACTGATTGATTACATTTCAAAATAAAATCTGTTTCCCTCAGCCGCAACATTTTTTGGATCTTCTATTTTGCTGGCATCACAACTATTTCTCGTGACTATGAACATAATGGGCCTTTCAGGGAAGCTAGACGCAAGTGGAAAAAAAAAAGTGACCCGTGTACATTTTTTCTTTCTGAAGACGTTGGGTCTTTGTTGGGTTGGGGTTAGAAATATAGAAACAGGAGTAGGTCATTCGGCCCTTCGAGCCTGCTCCGCCATTCAATATGATCATGGCTGATCCTCTATCTCTACCATATTCCTGCTCTCTCCCCATACCTCTTGATGCCTTGGTTCCTACATGCACAGCTTGGCTTTCAGTACCTGGTCCAAGTCCCCATCACTCATGTGAGAGCCTTGATAGTGACTGTCATGGGCAAGCTGTGGAGCATATTTGGTTGGGAGAAGAACCCAATTTTCACACATCTGGACTTCAAGCAGGGATCCTGGTCAATGGTTAGGAGCAGGAACACTAGCTGCTTCTCTCCATTCCCCACGCCGCTATTTTTTTACAGATGACTAAACACAAGAAAATGTTTCAACGAGCAGTGAAATATTTGTGTATTGAGCCTGTTTTACTGTAGTTAATTAGCATTGAATAAATGTAACCGCATAGAAGGAGGCCATTCGGCCCATCGAGTCCGTGCCGGCTCTCTGTAGAGCAATCCAGTCAGTCCCATTCCCCCGCTCTATCCCCATAGCCCTGCAAGTTTATTTCCCTCAAGTGCCTATCCAGCCTCCCCTTGAAAACATTGAGTGTCTCCGCTTCCACCACTTCCGTCGGCAGCGAGTTCCAGGTCCTCCCCACTCGCTGCATAAAAAAGTCTTTCCTCACTCCGCCCTGTATCTCTTACCCAAAACCTTAATCTGTGTCCCCCAGTCCTTGTACGATCAACTAGTGGGAACAGCCTTTCCCCATCTAGCCTATCCAAACCTGTCATAATCTTGTACACCTCTGTGGGAGATGGGCAAATGAAAGAGAGACTTTTGTTGCTGGAATGTTAAATTTGATCACCTTCAATGGTCTGGGCTTGGAAATTGAACTTTAAGCATCAGTTAAGATGATTTACCATAATTTGTGCATAGAAAATTTCATATGATTGTGATTTCCCCTTCCCTATTTTGGTTTTGATATAACGTGCACACTAGAAGGCAAGTGTGCATATGCTACAAGCTCCAAATGGCTTTACTGCTGGCAGCCTGTGACATTTCAGGCTTTTGAAACATCATTTCTCTTTTAATAGTGGTGTCTGAAACCTCCCCTGTAAGCCATGCCCCTTGTGATTTGGTAGCCTGGGCCTAGTTGGGTAGCTCAGGGTTAACTATTATCTAATTTAGCAGACAACTGCACATAGGAATTTGTGTAGTACCTTCACAGAGGGGCATGGTAGTGTAGTGGCTATGGTACTGGACTAGCAACCCAACAGTCATGAGAATAAATTCCACCGTGGCAAATTGTGAAATTGAAATCGATTAAATCTGGTAGTTTGGGGACTAGTATGAGTATATTAAAAAAAAAAAACCCATGAAAGCTTCTGAATCATTGTTAAAAACCCAGTGGATTCACTAACATCCTTTAGTCTAGGCTAAATGAGTCTCCATTCCCACACTGGTTGACTCCTGATGCCCTAGCAACTGTGTAAAAGCAAGTCCCTACCTTAGCAAGGCAATGAAGGATGGGCAATAAATGTGGGAACATAATCCCACATCCCAGGAATAAACCTCCCAAAAAAAATCTACATTCCCTGTCTCTTGAAAGACAAATATCAAACTGGTACAGTCTAAAATTGCTAGCTAAACTTATTTACAATTCACAAAAGTAAAGTACTAGGCAAATACTAAAGAGCACAACAAATGCCGAACATCTAGAAACAGCCTCCAGTTACCCATTTCAAGCTTCAGACCTCTTTCCGTAGACGCAGCTAATCCAATCAGCCCTACACCAAAAAGGCCATTTGATTCTGTGAAATTGCCCTTTGTGAGAATAGCGTAACGTCGGCTTTTGTTCTGACCTGTTTAGCATAAGAAGGAACACTTTTTTGAATTGAGGCTGCTCAGTTTTAAAGGACGCTTTCCCCTCTCGAGCTAGGACCTCCCTGATCTGTATGACTTGGCCTGGTTTAGTTAATCACTAGAAAAACCCACTTGAACCATCATGGAGCCCCCCCGGGTAAAATTATGGCTTCTGAGTTAAATAATCAGGTAATAAGTTAACTAATACCCACTGCTTTGATTGTATCACTTGGCAATGGGCATCAGCAAAAACAGGAAGTTTTATTTCGCATTAACTTCCCGGTGATTTTCAGCACCATGCATTGTGAGAAACATGTGCTGCACATTCGACCGCCAGGGGGTTAAGATTAATATAAAGATTTTGTATGATTTTTTTGCCATCAAGTTCGAGTAAACTGAATATTAAAGTAACAAAATAACAACAGAAAACACTGGAAAAACTCAGCAGGCCAGGCAACATCCGTGGAGAGAGAAACAAAGTTAACGTTTCAGGTCGAAACCCTTCTTCAGAACTGAGAAAAAAGCAGGAAATGAGACAGATTGAAAAGCAGGTTTGGGGGCTGGGAAATGGGGGAGGGGATGAAAGAACAAAAGGGAAGGTCGGAGAGGTGAAGAGACATTAAGAGATATTCAAGACGAGACGAGATGGTAATAGGACAGGTAAAGAGACAAAGGATGGCTCTAGATGAAGTGTGAAATGTGCTGGCAGAGTGAGAGACAGCTGCCATGTGGGAGAGAGAAAAAGGCACAAACCAAAAGTGTGGATAAAAAATATATAAAAGTATAATAGGGGCCGAGGTTATGATCTGAAATTGTTGAACTCAATGTTGAGTCCAGAAGGCTGTAAAGTGCCTAATCGGAAGATGAGGTGCTGTTCCTCGAGCTTACGCTGAGCTTCCGTGGAACAATGCAAGAGGCCGCGGACAGAGAGATCAGAGTGGGAGTGAAGCGGAGAATTAAAATGACAGGTGACCGGAAGCTCGGGGTCACCCTTACGGACTAAACGGAGGTGTTCCGCAAAGCGGTCACCCAATCTGCATTTGGTCTCCCCAATGTGGAGGAGACCACAGCGTGAGCAGGGAATACAGTATACTAGATTGCAAGAAGTACAAGTAAATCGCTGTTTCACCTGGAAGGGGTGTTTGGGGCCCTGGACAGTGGGAAGGGGGGAGGTATAAGGGCAGGTGTTGCATCTCCTGCACTTGCACGGGAAGGTGAAGGGGAAGGGGTGCTGGGGGTGATAGAGGAGTAGACTAGGGTGTCTCGGAGGGAGCGGTCCCTATGGAATGCGGAAAGGGAAGGGGAGGGGGAAGATGCGTTTGGTGGTGGGATCACGTTGAAGCTGGCGGAAATGGCAGCGGATGATCCGTTGAATGTGGAGGCCGGTGGGGTGAAAGGTGAGGACAAGGGGCACCCTATCATGGTTCGGGGAGGGAGGGGCAGAAGTGCGGGAGATAGAATGGACACAGTCGAGGGAAATCCTCGGTTGAGGAAAAAGGAAGACATGTTGGAAGCACTGGTGTGGAAGGTGGCATCGTCGGAGCAGATGCGGCGGAGACAGAGAAACTGGGAGAATGGAATAGAGTCCTTACAGGAGGCGGGGTGGGAGGAAGTGTAGTCCAGGTAGCTGCGGGAGTCAGTGGACTTGTACTGAATGTTGGTCAATAACCTATCCCCAGAGATGGAGACGGAGAAGTCAAGGAAGGGAAGGGAAGAGTCGGAGATGGACCATATGAAAGTGAGGGAAGAGTGGCAATTGGAGGCAAAGTAAATGAAATTGTCTATTTCAGGGCGAGAGCAGGAAATGGCACTGATACAGTCGTCAATGTATCGGAAAAAGAGGTGAGGGAGGGGACCCGAGTAGGACTGGAACAAAGAGTGTTCCACATATCCCACGAAAAGGCAGGCATAGCTAGGACCCATGCGGGTACCCATAGCAACACCTTTAATTTGGAGGAAATGAGTGGCGTCAAAGCAGAAGTTGTTCAATGTGAGAACAAGTTCAGCCAGGCGGAGGAGGGTGGTGGTGAATGGGGACTGGTTGGGCCTCTGTTCAAGGAAGAAGCGGAGCGCCCTCAGGCCATCCTGGTGGGGGATGGAGGTGTAGAGGGATTGTACGTCCATGGTGAAAAGAAGGCGGTTGGGGCCAGGAAACTGGAAACTGTTAAAGTGACGGAGGGCGTCAGAAGAGTCGCGGATGTAAGTGGGAAGAGACTGGACAAGGGGAGAAAAGATAGAGTCGAGATAGGAAGAGATAAGTTCCGTGGGGCAAGAACGGGCTGAAACGATGGGTCTACCAGGGCAGTCCTGTTTGTGGATCTTGGGAAGGAGGTAGAAGCGAGCTGTGCGGGGTTGGGGAACTATGAGGTTGGTGGCCATGGGGGGGAAGATCTCCAGAGGAGATGAGGTCAGTGACAGTCTTGGAAACGATGGTTTGATGTTCGGTAGTGGGGTCATGGTCCAGGTGGAGGCAGGAGGAGGTGTCGGAGAGTTGGCATTCAGCTTCCGCTAGGTAGAGGTCGGTTCGCCAAACAACAACAGCACCACCCTTGTCAGCAGGTTTAATGACAATATCGGGGTTGGATCTGAGAGAATGGAGTGCTGCAAGTTCAGAGGGAGGTAGGTTGGAGTGAGTGAGGGGAGCAGAGAAATGGAGACGGCCGATGTCACGGCGGCAGTTAGCAATGAAAAGATCTAGAGGGGGCAAGAGGCCAGAGGGAGGGGTCCAAGTAGAACAGGAATTCTGAAAGCGGGAGAAAGGGTCAGCCATGCGGGGGGAAGACTCCTGGCCAAAGAAGTGGGCACGGAGACAAAGGTGGCAGAAAAAGAGCTCAGCATCGTGCCGCGCTCGAAATTCGTTGAGGTGGGGGCGTAAGGGGATGAAGCTCAGGCCTTTGCTGAGGACTGATCGTTCGGGGTCAGAGAGGGGAAGATCAGAGGGGATAGTGAAAACACGGCAGGGGGTAAGATTGGAAGAAGGGATGGGGTCAGAGGAAAGTGAAGGGGAAGAAGGTTCCGGAGGGGCGTTGGTGTTCAAGAGTTGATGAAGCTTGCAATCCTTGACAGCGGAAAGGAAGAAAAAGAGTTTTTTGTTGTAGCGTCAGATGAGTCGAAGGATGAAATGGAACTGTGGACCCGGACAGCATTGAAATAGAGTGCGTTGGTGCTGCTGAAGAGAGAGGTCGAGAGTGTTCATGTGGCGCCTCATGGCATTGAGCGTGGATCTCAAGATGCGGCAAGAGCAGTAGTTCGAGGAACGATGAATATCTTGGAGATATTTGTAATCCTGGGTGGATCCGAAACACGAAGGGTGGAAGTTTAGTTGGAATCCACGTGGAATAAGTTGGAACCGGAGACAGTTGCTGAGGAAAATGATGTGGCTGTGAAACCGAGTCTTGGCAGATACCTGATCAAATACGAGAAGAGAAACTGAAAGCAATGAAGATGAACAAGGTTGAAGAGCCAAACGGAGATCCCGTCGAAGAGAAGAGCAGAACTTCTTCAAGGTGGGCATTCCTAGAAGAGAGGTGGCGGTGAACCAAACACTGATACAATAGCAAAATACTGCGGATGCTGGAAATCCAAAATAACAACAGAAAACACTGGAAAAACTCAGCAGGCCAGGCAAACCCGTGGAGAGAGAAACAGAGTTAACGTTTCAGGTCGAAACCCTTCTTCAGAACTGAGAAAAAAGCAGGAAATGAGACGAGCATTAATGTAACAATGTTGTTTCACCCTGTGGCAATACCTATATATACACACACATTATATGATGGAAGACCATCAAAACTGCCCCTTCTGCAAATAGTGTGCATGTACAATCTGAGCAGCCATTGACTCTATCCAACTCGCATCATCTCCTGAGGGACAATTCTATAAAAGGTTTCCCTGACCTTCCGAGGTAATGAAGTAAAACTTCAGAATATCTAACTGACTACGCTGTTACTTAGCCGTGGCAGCTTGCTTTCCACAAATGTCATTTGAATGGTCCCTGCAGCGCCTCGCGTTGCGGACTATTTCAGGATTTTGATTGCTACCACCTCTTGTTCAGTCAGCAGTGACTGCTATTGGACATCTTGTGCCCTCCACTTTTACGGGAGAGTTACATTTTCCATTTATTCCATCATATTTCGGAATAGCTGAATCTATGATAAAGAACCCTGTTAAATGTTACCCAAAAAAGTGACTTACTTTACAGCTTTTATATTAACATTGCAGATTCCATGGACTCTCCTTTTGAAGTTTCATTATTCTCCCCGAATTGAATTTCCCTGCACCATCCGTATCCACAAATGTGGGTAGTTGCCTCAAAGGCCTGCATTAATGTGCCTGTAAAGTCAGCTGTTTGGAAGTGTATGAGACTGCCCATGGTGACTTTCTCCCTCTGATATGATTACCGCAAGCTTAGTGTTTAACTTCTGCTTGGTGTTTTGCTGTGTTGCCACCAATACCCCATTTATGTAACGTGCTGTGTGTTATATGCAAAAAATTAGCCAGGAATCTTAAAAGTATTTTCAGAGGCATTTTCTAATGTTAAAAAGGTTGGTGTACATTGATATAGGATGTTATTGGTCAGTTTTGCTGAATATGTCAATAACATTTACTGCAATAGTTTAGATCGCAGTGTAACTTCCATTTAATTAAACAATACATCAGTTTTTCCTTCTAGCCAATTTTGTTCCCTCGCATCCTTTCCTGAATGCAGCTTACTAGGAAAGAGGAAAGAAAGACTTGCATTTATATAGCGCCTTTCACAACCTCAGAACGTTCCAAAGTGCTTTACAGCCAATGAGGTACTTTTGAAGTGCAGTCACTGTTGTAATGTAGGAAATGTGGCAGCCAATTTGCACACAGCAAGCTCCCACAAACAGCAATGAGATAATGACCAGATAATCTGTTTTAGTGATGTTGATTGAGGGATAAATATTGACCAGGACACCGGGGAGAACTCCCCTGCTCTTCTTCGAAATACAGGTAGACTACCCTTTATCCGGACTTCCGAAAACCGAAACCCTCTAAAAACCGAAGATTTTTTCGTTCAGCGTAAGTCGTGCGTACGACTTACGCTGAACGAAAAAACCTTCGGTTTTTAGAGGGTTCCGGTTGCGGAAGTTCGGATAAAGGGTAAGTCGTGCGCACGACCCCCCGCCGACCGACCCCGCCAGCCCCGACAACCGCCGACCCCGCCAGCCCCGACAACCGCCGACCCCGCCAGCCCCGACAACCGCCAGCTCCGACAACCGCCGACCCCCCCGCGGACCCCGCCAGCCCCGACAACCGCCGACCCCCCCCCCCGCGTACCCCGCCGGCCCCGACCCCCGCCGACCCCGACTGACTTACGCTGAGTGTCAGCGTAAGTCGTGCGCACGACCCCCCCGCGGACCCCCGCCGACCCACCTTCCGAAATCTGAAATTCTCCTTTATCCGAAACTCGGCTGGTCCCGAGGTTTTCGGATAAAGGATAGTCTACCTGTAGTGCCATGGGATCTTTTACATCCACCTGAGCGGGCAGACGGGGCCTCGGTTTAACGTCTCATCCGAAAGACGACATTTCCAACAGTGCAGCACTCCCTCAGTACTGCACTGGAGTGTCAGCTTAAATTTTTGTACTCAAGTCGCTGGAGTGGACTTGAACCTACAACCTTCTGACTCAGAGGCGAGTGTGCTACCAACTGAGCCACAATATATATAATATGGATGTAAGAGCTACCTAGTAACTCGCCCATCTGCACGCCATTCAACTCTTGGGAACATCACCTTCCTGGTCTGTATGACCTCGACATCACCTTCCAGTCTCTATGATCTTGCACTGTCTGCAGCTCCTTCAAAGCTACTGCCATCACTCCCTTTCTCAGGAAACTCACCTTAAGCCCCTCCATCCCTCTGCAACTACTGTGCAAACTGTCTCAAGCCTTTCCTTTCTCTCAAAGTCCCGGAACACATTGTCGCCTTGGAACTGTGCTTCCACCTCTCTCTTCATTCCTTATTTGACTCCCTCCAATTGGACTTCTGCCCCATTTACACTACTGAAACTCCACTGGTCAAAGTCATAAGTGACATTCTGTGTGACTGTAACCATGGCTTTTTATCTCTCCTAATGTTCCTCAGTCTCTCTGCCATCTTTGATGTAGTAGACTGTCTTATCCTCCTCAAATCGTTTCTTTGTAGTTCAACTCCAGGGCACTGCTCTCTCCTGGTTCCACACTTACCTGAATCAATGCAGGCATTACATTACTGCTGATGGCTTCTCGGCCTCTGTTCAAACGATCACCTCAGGTCCATCTTTGGCTCTCTCTTCAATATTTACATTCTACCCTTTGGCAGCTGTGTTATTGGATTCTAGACCATATATATTATGATCTACTATACTGAAGGCACTGATGTACAGTTGTTTACTTGCTGCTTTGGCTATTGTCGGATAACAGACATCTATTAGATTGCTCCTGTAATGAAGATGGTCATTGTCATTGGATGGGGCCCTGTTGGATCATTCAGATCAATGGGTTTCCCAAGAAGGAGTCAAGCCATTCAATTATAAGCATCTACGGCAATGCTTACAATCCACATTTGTTTCGCAACTGTTTCTGTGTGGGGAAAGGTTATCTTGAGTTCTGTAAATCTCTGAATACTTAAATGTAATTATGAGTAATACTGTTTTAATGTCCTTTGCTCAGGGATTTCTTAAAAGGATTTTGAAGCTATATCTTGGGGGTATTACATGAAGACCACGGCCAGTTTGAAGTAAGCAGAGGTACAGGGCTGTCAGTGACTGTGATAGAGTACAGCATGTAAGTGATAAAAGAACTGGGTTTCAAGTGTCATCTTAATGTTGAGGGTTAGAACAGAAGAAGTGTCTTTGTTGCTTTTGACATTTTGAGGACATTAGTAAACTTTATGATTTGTAAATATATTATTTGTGCTGACTATTGTTTATTTACCTGCTTAATGTTTAACAATTTGTCTACTGATTTGTAGCCTAAGGCATGATGTGATAGAACATCCATTTACTGAAGATACGTGGCGGCACTGGAATACAATGATGAGGGTAGTCTCCTGGGTCTTGTTACATCTATTTAGATAAGGAGGGCAGGTCAAGGCACACTCTCGTTCACAGGGGATGAGGTCCATGTATGGGAGTGGCCCGTGCTGCTGAACCCAAGGCAATATCGAGTGTAAATCCCCCAAAATGTAGCCGCAACGTATGGGGTCAGCTTTCAGATGTATGCCAACAACTCTCGGCTCTGCCTTGCTGCCCCCTCCACTGTTGACACTCTCAAACTGCCTGTCTGATAGCAAGACCCAGACGAGCAAAAACTTTTTTCCATTAGAATGTTGGCGAAACATGAGTTCTCATCAACATCTCCGCATCCCTGACCTCCGCTCCCCTGGCTTCCATCTAAAACTGAACGAGGAGGTGCAGCACCTTTGTGTCCTGCTCAACCTTGAGCTCAGCTTCCTCTGCCACGTCTGCTGAGACATTTAGGTAATTGTACAGCATTGTGTTTTTTTTGGGACGTTATAGAATGCCCACTATGGTCTGCCTTGGCAGCTATTTTTTTTAAATTCTGGAAGAGGGCATTTTATGAAATGCAAAATCATGGGCAGGTGCAATCCATGTTATTGAATATGTTATAGAAATTGTTGTAGAAATAGCATCATGTTTTAGAGATGAAGACACCTATAGCAATGCTATTTGTCTTCACTCAGGACACAAATGTGATGGCATTTTTCCAATGTCACTTTTCTATTAAAACAAACACCATAACACAAATTGCACCTGGCAGGAGGTTTTACATTACATTAACTGTTCCTTTCTGCTTCACTTTGTCATGTTTTATGCAGTAGCAAGGACTAGGTTCATTTCATGGAAGGCGAGACCATGCAGACACTGCGACGACGGATGAACGGACACCGCGCAACAATCGCCAGGCAGGAGTGTTCCCTCCCAGTTGGGGAACACTTCAGCAGTCAAGGACATTCAGCCTCCGATCTTTGGGTAAGCATTCTCCAAGGCGGCCTTCGAGACACACAACAACGCAAAATCGTCGAGCAGAAACTGATAGCCAAGTTCCGCACTCATGAGGATGGCCTCAACCACGATCTTGGGTTCATGTCACGCTACATGTAACCCCACCTGACATAGGGTCACCCAGACTCGAGTCGTCATTGGCTTGTTCTCTCTACACAGATGCGGCCGGACCTGCTGTGATTTCCAGCAAAAAAAAAAATGTTTTTTGTTTTTCATACAGACCCCAGCATCTGCAACATTTGACCCCTTGTGACCCCACCTCATTGTTCTTTGATGTAATGTTTTCCTGACTAACCTGTTTGGACACCATTCACACCTTTGATCGCTGTGATTATCTCTCTGCCGAGGTGTGATAAATGGCAGTTAGAAAGATTACCTGTAATCATCTGGCATTATTCTCTGACTATATAAGCTGTGTCTTTATGCATCTCTCCACTTCACCTGACGAAGGAGCAGCGCTCCGAAAGCTTGTGATTTCAAATAAAACTGTTGGACTATAACCTGGTGTTGTGTGACTTCTTACATTTGTCCATCTTTTAAAGTGTGAGCATCAACACCCTGTGGAACAAGGTTCACTTGCAGCAGAGATAGGACAGGACTCGAAGATTCACTCTCTGTGCTGGAGGGGATAACCCTAATGGCCCGTATCAGCAGTGTGCAAGCTTGGCAGCAACTTAATCATTGGGTCTAAATAGCCAGCTGTCAAAAGAACTGGGACCATCTCAAAATCAGCTTCAGAAAGAAGAAATACGAGACAAATAAATAAATAAAGGAAGCAAGCAAAAAGAACATAAACACAAAATTGAGAAAAAAGACACATTAAGTGATTATTAGGAACAATAAATTTGTACAAATGAGAGTTCATAAAATGGGAAGATAGGAAAAAACAAAGCAAACCAGAAATGGTTTTGAAGAAGGCTTAATGTTACAATTTTTTTAAATCCCTGGATTTAATATCTACAAATCCTAGCCAGGTTCCTCATGATGCTTGTTTTCTTGAGGATCTGATTTATGATGGTTTGTTTCATAACCACTAATTGAAATTCTGTATCTTGTTTATAATGCACATTGATGACTATTAAAATGCATAAAGGAACTTGCTGTGTTTGCAGAGAACATTTTAAACTGTAACACTGGGGTGGGGTGTCCAAGTTATGGCCTGTAGATTATACTCAGCCCGAGTGTCTCGGCTGATGACGCCTAGACAGCACAGTTCTACATGTGCTTACATGTGTGGATAGTGGGTTCATGTCCCACTCCAGAGACTTGAGCACAAAAATCTAGGCTGACACTTCAGTACTGCACTGTCGGAGGTGCCGTCTTTCGGATGAGATGTTAAACCCTCTGCCCTCTCAGGTGAACATAAAAGATCCCATGGCACTATTTTGAAGAAGAGCAGGGGAGTTATCCCCGGTGTCTTGGCCAATATTTATCCCTCAACCAACATCACTAAAACAGATTATCTGGTCATTACCACATTGCTGTTTGTGGGAGCTTGCTGTGCGCGAAGTGGCTGCCGCATTTCTTGCATTACAACAGCGACCACACTTCAAAAAGTACTTCATTGTCTGTAAAGCGTTTTGAGACATCCGGTGGTCATGAAAGGCGCTATATAAATGCAAGTCTTTCTTTTATTTCTTACTCGCTGGCTTGCCCTGTCTGAAGTTTGTAGAGCTGGGGGTGTGGAAAGGTATATTCTAACATTCCGACACAACCTCCTACCTCCGCCTGGACCATGACCCCACTACCGAACATCAAGCCACCATTTCCAAGACTGTCACTGACCTCATCTACTCTGGAGATCTTCCCCCCCCACGGCCGCCAACCTCATAGTTCCCCAACCTTGCACAGCTCGCTTCTACCTCCTTCCCAATATCCACAAAGAGGACTGCCCTGGTAGACACATCGTTTCAGCCTGTTCTTGCCCCACGGAACTTATCTCTTCCTATCTCGACTCTATTTTTTCTCCACTTGTCCAGTCTCTTCCCACCTACATCCGCGACTCTTCCGACGCCCTCCGCCACTTTAACAGTTTCCAGTTTCCTGGCCCCAACCGCCTCCTTTTCACAACTCTGTTTCTCTCTTCACAGATGCTGCCTGACCTGCTGAGTATCTCCAGCATTTTCTGTTTTTATATTCTAACACTGTTGCCTCAGTGGTGGGTAGATCTTTAGGCAGATGTGTCGGCAGCTTACCCAGTGCTGGGACTTAATAAAGTTTGGACTGGACATTTAGAAAATGGTCTATGGTGGGTGCAGAAAATAGCGAGGGTGAAGGGTCTCACTCTTTTCACTAAGGGACAAAGCTTAATTTCCAGTCACCCACTTGAATGTAGAGTTCTTCAACTAAGACTGGTAATCTTAACGGGCATTGTTAAGTGCAAGATGGGCAACAACAAAAAATCTGCAAGTACAGATAGTTAGATTTTACTATTTGGTTTATAGTAATTACCCATCTGTGAGAAGCTTGTTAAAATTGTCAGAACAAAGCTAATATGTGCACTGGTTATCTCGAATGTACCTAAACAGAACAGCATTTTTTTTAAATATTCAATTTTGTTATATAGAGCCAACCGCAGGACTGACTGTTATTAAGTGTAGGCTGAGTTCCTGTCACTAGCAGGATTATAGGAGGCATAGACATGTGTAAACCTCATCACTACGTCAGGGTGCTTGTGTGTTTGAGGAGTTGATAACATTGCATGCTCACTTGGTCTTGTTAGAAAAAAACTGCACCTTCGTAACAGTTTGTTAACTCCTTTCTCCCCCAGAGTATCAAGAATTGTGGTCAGATTTTGGGACATCTTGAAGAGAGGACCTTGCGTCGTCACTAAGAACCAGTAAGTTTGAAACTTGGTTTTTCTTTTAAAAATCGCCTCGGACTATTGTACTTGTTACCGATTGAATGAGGAAAAAAGCTGTACAGGGTCCAATTGGATAATGGCGCTAAAAATATGGGGGGGAAAAATTGAGTCGTGCCACCTTTGGGGCACTAACTTCGCCAGGGCGCTACTTTTAGCTCCCCGGAAAAATTAGCGCCCCCGCGGCCAAAATTCATCAGTAGCGTCCCAAGAGGGAAGTGGAGCGCTACTGGAAGCGCCCCGCCTCCCTCTTGGGACGCTGCGAGGGAATATCGCGGCGCTACGTGCTGGTACTGCAGGCCTTCCTCCCCTTCTTAAAGGGGAGGGGGCCTTGCGCAGCGCGACCCGGGACCCAGCTGAGCCACCAGGGATCGGAGTGCCGGCAAAAGAGCCCGGCACTCAAGAGAAGTAACGGGCTCACGGAGCACAGCCGGCACTCTGGGGGGGGACTTCTCAGAAGGCCGGGGACGGCGACGGGGGCAGGTGCTGGCAGGCAGCCAGCAACAAAAATGGCCGCCCGGCACCTCGCCTTTAATTAGCGCCGCCCCGGCCGCAGGTAGGCCCCTCCCTACCCCGTCGGACATAGCATCCGGCGGTAAGTCAGGGAGCACTACCGAAGATCGCGGTTGGGACACTGCGCACGGTGGTGATGTCATCGCCGGTGGCGCAGCACCAAGCGGTGCTAACGGTCACCACCGCCGCTACCCTCCCGTTGAATTTCGCAGGAGGCGCTGGCGGCGCTGCGCCCGGGTGCTAGCTGCTTTGCGCCCCATTAATGCCCTCTTCTAACGGGAGGCGCAAAGCAACCGAATTTCTCCTCCATGAGCTTTGCCAAAATCAACTTTGTCTACACAAGAGATTTGATGCTGGTGAAATATTTATTTGGAAAAAATACATTTTGTTGCATGGACAGAGCCGGATTAAGAATTCTTGGAACCCCTCCACACGCCTCGCACAATCCCCCCGGCCCATTGAAACACATAGGAAGAAATAGGCCCATAGAAAATGTAAACACTGCGTTAATAATAAAGCAAATCATATCACAATATACTCCGCTTAAATGAAACTGCCTCCTGTCAGGAGACTCGTATTTGATTGGGGCCCCTGGGCTCAGGCTCCGTAGGCCCGTGCGTTAATCCATCCCTGACTATGGCACACTGAAGTGGAATCTTGCCTGAACTATGCATGCTCTGTAAATCATTCGCCATTGAAAGAAGTATTGCACCGAATAATTAGATTAAAGATGCTTCAGTCTCCCAAGGAGGTTGATGGTTCATAAAAGGTGTCAGCTGTGGCACAGTGGTAGAGCACTCGCATCTGAGTCAGAAGGTCATGGGTTCAAGTCCCACTTCAGTGACTTGAGACACTTCAACAACATCAACAACTTGTATTTATATAGCGCCTTTAACGTAGTAAAACGTCCCAAGGTGCTGCACAGGAGTATTGTAAGACAAAAAATTTGACACCGAGCCACATAAGGATGAATTAGGGCAGGTGACCAAAAGCTTGGTCAAAGAGGTAGGTTTTAAGGAGCATCTTAAAGGAGGAAAGAGAGGTAGAGAGGCGGAGAGGTTTAGGCAGGGAATTCCAGAGCTTGGGGGCCTAGGCAACAGAAGGCACGGCCACCAATGGTTGAGCATTTATAACCAGGGATGCTCAAGAGGGCAGAACTTGAGCGCAAATATCTCCGGGGGGGGGGGCTAAAGGAGATTACAGAGATAGGAAGGGGCGAGGCCATGGAGGGATTTGAAAACAAGGATGAGAATGTTGAAATCGAGGCGCTGCTTAATCGGGAGCCAATGTAGGTCAGCGAGCACAGGGGAGATGGGCGAACGGGGCTTGGTGTGAGTTAGGACACGGGCAGCCGAATTTTGGATGACCTCAAGTTTATGTAGGGTGGAATGTGGGAGGCCAGCCAGGAGTGCGTTGGAATAGTCAAGTCTAGAGGTAACAAAGGCATGGATGAGGGTTTCAGCATCGGATGAGCTGAGACAAGGGCGGAGACGGGCGATGTTACAGAGGTGGAAGTAGGCGGTCTTTGTTATGCTGCGGATATGTGGTCGGAAGCTAATTTTAGGGTCAAATATGACACCAAGGTTGTGAACAGTCTTGTTCAGCCTCAGACAGATGTTAGGGAGAGGGATGGAGTCAGTGGCTAGGGAACAGAGTTTGTGGCGGAGACCGAAAACAATGGCTTTGGTCTTCCCAATATCTAATTGGAGAGCATTTTTGCTCATTCAGTGCAGTACTGAGTCAGTACTAAATATTCACCGCACTGCACTGTTGGAGATGCTGTCTTTCAGATGAGATGTTAAATCACGGTCCTGTCTGCCCTCGTGGATGGGCGTAAAAGATCCCATGGCACTTTTTGAAGAAGAGCAGGGGCGTTATCCCCAGTGTCCTGGTCAATATTTATCCTGCAACCAACATCACTAAAACAGATTATCTGGTCATTATCACATTGCTGTTTGTGGGACCTTGCTGTGTGCAAATTGACTGCTGTGATATCTACAGTACAGCAATGACTAAACTTCAAAGTAGTGTGGCTATAAAGCGCTTTGGGATGTCCTGCGGTTGTGAAAGGCGCTATATATATGCAAGTCTTTCTTTAAAACCAATAGTATAGACTGACACATAACTGAGGAGCCCATAGGATGAATACGTTGTGTAGATCTGATGCACAATAGTTGTTTCATAACCAACAAAACCCATAGTTTATCTTTAGAAGAAATTGTCAAAGTGATTGAAACAACATAATGGCTTTATTCTGTTGGCAATTACACCACAGTGTTGAGAATTGTATTGTGATTCGGTCATGTCGCAATTGGTGAAATGAGTATGGAGGCATGCTGGATGGTATGCACAATGTGGATTGGTAACAAATAGTCACAAATGTTATTCCTAATTATATAAAATGGATCCTGTAACAAAGATCAAATTAGAAATTAATGCAAGGGAGGATAATTGAAAATTCGACATTACTGGATTGCCATTGAACACCCCATACAGTTTTGGGAATTGAAGAAATGCTGGTTTCAGAAAGAATCTATTGCAAATAAACGATATGAATATTTAGTTCACACAAGTACGATATGCAACTTAACAGACATGTATTTCTGAAATAATGGCACTATCAAGTGAAATTGCTGCACCAATCCTTTTCTGTCACTGCAACTGTGACAAATTATGTTATAAAAGATCAAAAAGTAACTGGTTTAATTCTAGGTTGCCAAGATGTTTAAAATTGACAGAACAGTTTTTAAGATGGCAGCTTGAGCAGAGATGCTTTCTTGAATTTGATTGCAGTAGTAACATCGCTTTGAAAAGTAATGTGATTCAGAGAATGTTACAGTAAGTGAACGAGCACTAAAAGATCACCCGGTTTCGCACCAATATGAAACATATAAGATACTGAGGGGGCGCGACAAGGTAGATGCAGAGAGGATGTTTCCCCTCGTGGGGAAATCTAGAACTCAGGGGCATAGTTTCAGAATAAAGGGTCTCCCTTTTAGAACTGAGATGAGGAGGAATTTCTTCTCTGCGGGTTGTAAATCTGTGGAATTCTCTGCCCCAGAGAGCCGTGGAGGCTGGGTCATTAAATATATTTAAGGTGGAGATAGACAGCTTTTTGCAAGATAAGGGAGTGAAGGGTTATGGGGAGCGGGCGGGGAAGTGGCTTTGAGCCCAAGATCAGCCATGATCTTATTGAATGGAGGAGCAGGCTCGAGGGGTCAAGTGGCCTATTCCTGCTCCTATTTCTTATGTTCTTATGTTCAATCTCCCTTATGCGTACAGTTCTAATTCAACTACCTGCAAAGGAAGGTTTATCATAATTGATACCTTATTCTGCCTGCAGGCAGGTGCGAAGCTTTCTTTTTATTGGTTGATGTTTCACAGTGGCTCAATATCAGCGTCTGTTATTGAATACTTTGCAAACTTATTTTCAAAAGGACTTTGTGTTGAGCAGGTACACTCCATGCAATGCCCTCTTGTGGTAGGTTATGCAGACGTTTAAATTCTGTGAAACCAATCTTGTTAATTGGGTGGGCTGTTTTAGGAAAATTCTTATTCATTTGAAAATGGCTGAAACTTACGTAAGAATTAATAAAGAGTTGCTGGGTTCTAGAGGGTGCAACGCCAGGTGTAACTGGAGTGGTTTTGTGAGTAAGTGCCAGCGGGGAGAAAATCCGCCTGCGTATCAGCGGATTTTCCGATATATGCTGACATGTACACAGGACATTTAGGCCAAGGTGTTGTCGCTTTTTTTTTTTCTTTGCAATTGTTCTTAGGTTCAGGAGAACTCCCTGCTCCTCTTCAGCTTTAAATAGTGCCAGATGACTACTGGCACATGCATAACTGCATCTCAATAAAAGTCAAGACCTTTGGGGGCGGAAATTAGCTTTTTATTCCGCTAAAATTTTTATTATCCTTTTCTATTTCCTCCTTTCACCCCTCTCTCCTAAAGGCATTGGAGCTTGTTGTGGCACAGTGCCATGTGGCACAGTTCCATATATGCCAGCAGCCATTTGGTGCCTCACACACTGGGCTGTTTTTCTAGTTGAGTTAAGACAATGAATGTTGGCAGGTTGTTGTAAAGACATCTGGGCTGAGCCTGATCCCGCCCTTCACCTCAAAGTCTACACAAGCACGCTTGCAGCAGGGGGTCGCTGGATGGTAACCAGGGGCAACAACTCTGGTCAATGTTGTCCTCCTTAATCCAGGGCACGGAGACCAATCATAGCACCTCAATTATCTGGATGAGATCAGCTTAAATCTCCTTTTACTTTATATTTTCACCATGGGAGAGTAATGCAGAACTGATCTCCGTGCACCCTGTCACTTCTCTCTGCTCTGCTGTAGGCCCGATGAAGGCAAATTTGGAAAACAGAAACTAAAATTAGCATGGACAGTTTATTCAATTTTGAAAAATTCTTCTTCAATTTGAAAAATCGGAATTAAGGATGTGGGAACAGATCCAGTATATTATCCATGCTTGTGCTATGATATCACAATGAAAACACATCGATGCACTGACCCAGCTCAGCGTGATTAACAAATCAATGGGAATGATTGTAGTCCCAGTAGCAGTTTGGAAAACCCATGGAAAAGTGGGTATCAGTTGTGTCAAAATGCATGACACGCACATCGGGAGTTGATGGTGTTGGTGTGAAATCTTAGCTCAGTACAGTCTAGGAATTGTCCTGGACTTTCTGGTGTCTATGGCTGAGTGCTACTTTGGGCAGTACCTTTAGTATTCGGCCATCCTGGCCTTCCAATTGTAGGGCTCCCCACTGAGTTGTTTTTTTTGTTGCTCCATATGAAAATGCAAGACTTCGAAGTAGAGCGATGAGCTGCAGGAAATGCTGCATACTGCAATGACATTGAAATAAATAACTGAGTAGAATAAATTGGTAGAGAGATACCAACAGTAATAAGCTGCAGCATGGAATAATTTTCAAGCATTTTTCTCTAATGTGTAAGACTTTGCACTACTCCATTGAGTGGTGAAATGTATGTTTGTAGCCATATTTCCCCCAGAGAGGCTGAGCTCCTTATACAAGTTGTGTCACCATGGAAAGGTGAAGAGAGATCATACATGTTCCTTTTAGTAGTGGAAATCGGATGAAGACTAATGCTTAGCCCAAGCTCATGTACCTTGGAGATAACTTGTTCAGGCAGCAGTGACTGAGATATGGGAGTACATTATCATCTTGGGCACTGGTTTATGTGACATGGGGAGAAAAATACTTTTCAACAGGTTAGATTGCTGTAGCAGGCATTGACAATATACTCATTGGAATTTAGAAGAATGAGAGGTGATCTTATTGAAACATAGAAGATACTGAGGGGATGTTTCCCCTCGTGGGGAAATCTAGAACGCGGGGGCACAGTTTCAGAATAAAGGGTCGCCCTTTTAGAACTGAGATGAGGAGGAATTTCTTCTCTGAGGGTTGTAAATCTGTGGAATTCTCTGCCCCAGAGAGCTGTGGAGGCTGGGTCATTAAAAACATTTAAGGTGGAGATAGACAGATTTTTGCAAGATAAGGGAGTGAAGGGTTATGGGGAGCGGGCGGGGAAGTGGCTTTGAGCCCAAGATCAGCCATGATCTTATTGAATGGAGGAGCAGGCTCGAGGGGTCAAGTGGCCTATTCCTGCTCCTATTTCTTATGTTCTTATGTTCAATCTCCCTTATGCGTACAGTTCTAATTCAACTACCTGCAAAGGAAGGTTTATCATAATTGATACCTTATTCTGCCTGCAGGCAGGTGCGAAGCTTTCTTTTTATTGGTTGATGTTTCACAGTGGCTCAATATCAGCGTCTGTTATTGAATACTTTGCAAACTTATTTTCAAAAGGACTTTGTGTTGAGCAGGTACACTCCATGCAATGCCCTCTTGTGGTAGGTTATGCAGACGTTTAAATTCTGTGAAACCAATCTTGTTAATTGGGTGGGCTGTTTTAGGAAAATTCTTATTCATTTGAAAATGGCTGAAACTTACGTAAGAATTAATAAAGAGTTGCTGGGTTCTAGAGGGTGCAACGCCAGGTGTAACTGGAGTGGTTTTGTGAGTAAGTGCCAGCGGGGAGAAAATCCGCCTGCGTATCAGCGGATTTTCCGATATATGCTGACATGTACACAGGACATTTAGGCCAAGGTGTTGTCGCTTTTTTTTTTTCTTTGCAATTGTTCTTAGGTTCAGGAGAACTCCCTGCTCCTCTTCAGCTTTAAATAGTGCCAGATGACTACTGGCACATGCATAACTGCATCTCAATAAAAGTCAAGACCTTTGGGGGCGGAAATTAGCTTTTTATTCCGCTAAAATTTTTATTATCCTTTTCTATTTCCTCCTTTCACCCCTCTCTCCTAAAGGCATTGGAGCTTGTTGTGGCACAGTGCCATGTGGCACAGTTCCATATATGCCAGCAGCCATTTGGTGCCTCACACACTGGGCTGTTTTTCTAGTTGAGTTAAGACAATGAATGTTGGCAGGTTGTTGTAAAGACATCTGGGCTGAGCCTGATCCCGCCCTTCACCTCAAAGTCTACACAAGCACGCTTGCAGCAGGGGGTCGCTGGATGGTAACCAGGGGCAACAACTCTGGTCAATGTTGTCCTCCTTAATCCAGGGCACGGAGACCAATCATAGCACCTCAATTATCTGGATGAGATCAGCTTAAATCTCCTTTTACTTTATATTTTCACCATGGGAGAGTAATGCAGAACTGATCTCCGTGCACCCTGTCACTTCTCTCTGCTCTGCTGTAGGCCCGATGAAGGCAAATTTGGAAAACAGAAACTAAAATTAGCATGGACAGTTTATTCAATTTTGAAAAATTCTTCTTCAATTTGAAAAATCGGAATTAAGGATGTGGGAACAGATCCAGTATATTATCCATGCTTGTGCTATGATATCACAATGAAAACACATCGATGCACTGACCCAGCTCAGCGTGATTAACAAATCAATGGGAATGATTGTAGTCCCAGTAGCAGTTTGGAAAACCCATGGAAAAGTGGGTATCAGTTGTGTCAAAATGCATGACACGCACATCGGGAGTTGATGGTGTTGGTGTGAAATCTTAGCTCAGTACAGTCTAGGAATTGTCCTGGACTTTCTGGTGTCTATGGCTGAGTGCTACTTTGGGCAGTACCTTTAGTATTCGGCCATCCTGGCCTTCCAATTGTAGGGCTCCCCACTGAGTTGTTTTTTTTGTTGCTCCATATGAAAATGCAAGACTTCGAAGTAGAGCGATGAGCTGCAGGAAATGCTGCATACTGCAATGACATTGAAATAAATAACTGAGTAGAATAAATTGGTAGAGAGATACCAACAGTAATAAGCTGCAGCATGGAATAATTTTCAAGCATTTTTCTCTAATGTGTAAGACTTTGCACTACTCCATTGAGTGGTGAAATGTATGTTTGTAGCCATATTTCCCCCAGAGAGGCTGAGCTCCTTATACAAGTTGTGTCACCATGGAAAGGTGAAGAGAGATCATACATGTTCCTTTTAGTAGTGGAAATCGGATGAAGACTAATGCTTAGCCCAAGCTCATGTACCTTGGAGATAACTTGTTCAGGCAGCAGTGACTGAGATATGGGAGTACATTATCATCTTGGGCACTGGTTTATGTGACATGGGGAGAAAAATACTTTTCAACAGGTTAGATTGCTGTAGCAGGCATTGACAATATACTCATTGGAATTTAGAAGAATGAGAGGTGATCTTATTGAAACATAGAAGATACTGAGGGGATGTTTCCCCTCGTGGGGAAATCTAGAACGCGGGGGCACAGTTTCAGAATAAAGGGTCGCCCTTTTAGAACTGAGATGAGGAGGAATTTCTTCTCTGAGGGTTGTAAATCTGTGGAATTCTCTGCCCCAGAGAGCTGTGGAGGCTGGGTCATTAAAAACATTTAAGGTGGAGATAGACAGATTTTTGCAAGATAAGGGAGTGAAGGGTTATGGGGAGCGGGCGGGGAAGTGGCTTTGAGCCCAAGATCAGCCATGATCTTATTGAATGGAGGAGCAGGCTCGAGGGGTCAAGTGGCCTATTCCTGCTCCTATTTCTTATGTTCTTATGTTCAATCTCCCTTATGCGTACAGTTCTAATTCAACTACCTGCAAAGGAAGGTTTATCATAATTGATACCTTATTCTGCCTGCAGGCAGGTGCGAAGCTTTCTTTTTATTGGTTGATGTTTCACAGTGGCTCAATATCAGCGTCTGTTATTGAATACTTTGCAAACTTATTTTCAAAAGGACTTTGTGTTGAGCAGGTACACTCCATGCAATGCCCTCTTGTGGTAGGTTATGCAGACGTTTAAATTCTGTGAAACCAATCTTGTTAATTGGGTGGGCTGTTTTAGGAAAATTCTTATTCATTTGAAAATGGCTGAAACTTACGTAAGAATTAATAAAGAGTTGCTGGGTTCTAGAGGGTGCAACGCCAGGTGTAACTGGAGTGGTTTTGTGAGTAAGTGCCAGCGGGGAGAAAATCCGCCTGCGTATCAGCGGATTTTCCGATATATGCTGACATGTACACAGGACATTTAGGCCAAGGTGTTGTCGCTTTTTTTTTTTCTTTGCAATTGTTCTTAGGTTCAGGAGAACTCCCTGCTCCTCTTCAGCTTTAAATAGTGCCAGATGACTACTGGCACATGCATAACTGCATCTCAATAAAAGTCAAGACCTTTGGGGGCGGAAATTAGCTTTTTATTCCGCTAAAATTTTTATTATCCTTTTCTATTTCCTCCTTTCACCCCTCTCTCCTAAAGGCATTGGAGCTTGTTGTGGCACAGTGCCATGTGGCACAGTTCCATATATGCCAGCAGCCATTTGGTGCCTCACACACTGGGCTGTTTTTCTAGTTGAGTTAAGACAATGAATGTTGGCAGGTTGTTGTAAAGACATCTGGGCTGAGCCTGATCCCGCCCTTCACCTCAAAGTCTACACAAGCACGCTTGCAGCAGGGGGTCGCTGGATGGTAACCAGGGGCAACAACTCTGGTCAATGTTGTCCTCCTTAATCCAGGGCACGGAGACCAATCATAGCACCTCAATTATCTGGATGAGATCAGCTTAAATCTCCTTTTACTTTATATTTTCACCATGGGAGAGTAATGCAGAACTGATCTCCGTGCACCCTGTCACTTCTCTCTGCTCTGCTGTAGGCCCGATGAAGGCAAATTTGGAAAACAGAAACTAAAATTAGCATGGACAGTTTATTCAATTTTGAAAAATTCTTCTTCAATTTGAAAAATCGGAATTAAGGATGTGGGAACAGATCCAGTATATTATCCATGCTTGTGCTATGATATCACAATGAAAACACATCGATGCACTGACCCAGCTCAGCGTGATTAACAAATCAATGGGAATGATTGTAGTCCCAGTAGCAGTTTGGAAAACCCATGGAAAAGTGGGTATCAGTTGTGTCAAAATGCATGACACGCACATCGGGAGTTGATGGTGTTGGTGTGAAATCTTAGCTCAGTACAGTCTAGGAATTGTCCTGGACTTTCTGGTGTCTATGGCTGAGTGCTACTTTGGGCAGTACCTTTAGTATTCGGCCATCCTGGCCTTCCAATTGTAGGGCTCCCCACTGAGTTGTTTTATTTGTTGCTCCATATGAAAATGCAAGACTTCGAAGTAGAGCGATGAGCTGCAGGAAATGCTGCATACTGCAATGACATTGAAATAAATAACTGAGTAGAATAAATTGGTAGAGAGATACCAACAGTAATAAGCTGCAGCATGGAATAATTTTCAAGCATTTTTCTCTAATGTGTAAGACTTTGCACTACTCCATTGAGTGGTGAAATGTATGTTTGTAGCCATATTTCCCCCAGAGAGGCTGAGCTCCTTATACAAGTTGTGTCACCATGGAAAGGTGAAGAGAGATCATACATGTTCCTTTTAGTAGTGGAAATCGGATGAAGACTAATGCTTAGCCCAAGCTCATGTACCTTGGAGATAACTTGTTCAGGCAGCAGTGACTGAGATATGGGAGTACATTATCATCTTGGGCACTGGTTTATGTGACATGGGGAGAAAAATACTTTTCAACAGGTTAGATTGCTGTAGCAGGCATTGACAATATACTCATTGGAATTTAGAAGAATGAGAGGTGATCTTATTGAAACATAGAAGATACTGAGGGGATGTTTCCCCTCGTGGGGAAATCTAGAACGCGGGGGCACAGTTTCAGAATAAAGGGTCGCCCTTTTAGAACTGAGATGAGGAGGAATTTCTTCTCTGAGGGTTGTAAATCTGTGGAATTCTCTGCCCCAGAGAGCTGTGGAGGCTGGGTCATTAAAAACATTTAAGGTGGAGATAGACAGATTTTTGCAAGATAAGGGAGTGAAGGGTTATGGGGAGCGGGCAGGGAAGTGGTTTTGAGCCCAAAATCAGCCATGATCTTATTGAATGGTGGAGCAGGCTCGAGGGGTCAAGTGGCCTATTCCTGCTCCTATTTCTTATGTTCTTATGATCACACCTTCACCTTTCTTCCCATCTGCAAAGCTGGCAATGCATATTGTGGTTTGAATCAACAGACACTGTCAGTCCTTGGGTACCTCACATAGCTGGCCATTTCTCATTTGTGAACTTAGCTGCTGATTGTTGTCGGGCTTTTTGACTGTTGCGCATCAAGAACATGATTTGGAGCAAAACATTTGAACTTCTTAACTGGTTTCAAAAATATGCTTTTGCACAATTAAGTGTTAATGCTGAGGATGATTTTCAAATGATGTAGTCAGACAGCTTTGGAGGATAAATATTGGCACTTGTGATAACTGGCCATAATGCATTTGCATATTTGTTCTCAAGATGTGGGTGATGTTGGCAAGGTCATGTTTATTATCCATCCCTAACTGCACCTCTGAGCAGGTGGCTGTGGGCTACCCTCGCTTCACAGAGATTGTTTTTTTACAACTGTGTGGCTTGATCTAATTAATTGTGTTGTCCGGTGGGAATATTCGTCTGATAGTTTTACTGGCCACACACATCTTCAAGTCAACCTTTTTATTACCTGCTTTCAAACTGCTCATTTACATATCCTACCTACAAAAATACATTTCCTGTGCTATCAAAAAGAATTTGAAATTGATGTAACTGGGTCATTTAATTTATAGTGGTACATTCTCTGAATGAACTAATGGCTTGTAATTATTCACTTGGTTGCTGAATTCTTGTTGCCTTTTGCAAAGGTCATCCAATGTCGGAGGCAGTGATTCAAGTTTGCTGTGCTATCTGAGTGATTATTCATTCCTTTCAAGAATGGAAATAGAACTTTTTTAATGGGTTATTGCTTGCACTGTCACTTTATAAAAACAACTGAACTGATTCGGTATTGGTTCTTTTTTTGTATATTGGAAGCCAGAATCCAACCTGCAAGGTTTGTCATTGCTCTGAGCAATGGTTTGAATAATTGTTATCTCTACCCCTCGTTAGTGTTAAATGGAAAAGCTAATGGTTCTGTAAAGTGTGCCTTGTTGAATTATTTGTTTTTCTTCCCCAAAAGCTTTGAAATAGTTTTTTTTCTCATTTATATGTTAAGTTTAATTTTGTAATTTCTTGGTTGATGTGCAATGGAAATGCACATGTAAAAGTAGATCACTTATTTCCAGGAATTCGGTTACAAGGATTCTGGCCTGAAATGTTAACCCTATCTTCCTCTCTCCACAGGTGCTGCCTGTCCTGTTGAATGTTTTCAGCAATTTTCTGTGTTTATTACAGATTTCCAGCATTTGCAGTATTTTGCTTTTAGTGCATTGATCAAGCGCATAAGGTGGAATGGAGCATACGATGCTTGTCAATCTTGCCTGCCACAGTGGACGTCGAGCCATTTTTGTCACTGGCTCCCTCTCCCATATACCCTCAATGTTACAGGTTAGCAGATGCACACAAAGTGCAACTGAGGCCTCTCCTCCTCTCTCCACCTACATGTTGAATCCTCAGACTGGACACCTATATCCACACACCATCCACAGGCCTTCAAACAGCTTGGAGCAAGGTTGCTGATGGTTTGCACAGGAACCCTATTAAAACTGCTGTTCCTAGAATTCATCGCAAGCCCCCAAATATGTGAAAAATGCTGATTTATTTTAAAATACCAGATACACCTCAAAAAGTTCTCTACTTCCTATAGGCATCTAGTCACAAATATCATCTAATGGGTAGAAATACAGAATTCTTGTCTGTAACCACATGTGCTTCAACACATACTTGTTTCAATATTAAGCCCAATAAGGTGACCTTATTAACTGCTTAAAATAATGCTTTCAAACTGTATCGAAACAGACATATAACTTCAATTTGGGTCATGTGGTATTGTCATATTGTGATTATTGTTCTTGCTTACAGTGTTCTCAACAGTTTTTTTGAGTATGTTCCATCACCCATGCTTATGGGTGGTCTGGGATCTGGGCCATGTTTGCAATGCTTGGCTTCTAACCTGGCCTGTCCCTTTTAAAGCCATAACTGAGGAATGACTTGTGGGAATCCATTTAATTATAGGTGCTTGTAATTTTCACAAGTCAATTAGACTTCAGTGATTTGATCTTAAATTTCTGGCTTCAGGATGAAATACTTGACTTTCTTTTCTTAAAGATTATTTTTGCATCTGGAGAGTGTTAGACACATGTTAGAGGCAGAACACACTGCTGGGCCTGAATTCACATTTTACCCTATTTTCATGTAAAGAGTTCAGGTGGCATCCTTTTTAAAGATGTAATGTAATAGATGCACACTGGACACAAGGGCTGGATTTTCATTGAGGAGGTGGGTAGGAGGCGGGACTACAACTTTCGGGGTTGTAGTCCCGCCTCCATCAAGTTGTGGCCAACCCACTCGATTTTCACTTGATTGACCTTGTTGAGCCCACCCAGCGGGCTCAGCAGGCCAATTAAGGGCCACCCGGCAACAGGTGACGTCACAGATTGATATTTCATCTGTCAAGACCTTTTGACAGATGAAATATTAGTGTTTGACAGCTGTTTGAAGCTGTCAAACACTGACAATCTGTGCTCTAAGTTAATTCCTTCCTCTCAGGATGATTTAGAGATCTCTCCGGAACAGAAAGCTGAATGCTGCAATTTTTGACAGATTGCGGCCATTCTGCTTTCTGTGCCGGTGAGATGAGGGACTCCTGAGACCTGAAGGAAGGAAGGCTGTAAAGGTAAGTAAAACTTCTTTAAACACACCAAACACACTTACCTGTGCACTCATGCACCCATCACTCACCTGAACACCAGACATCTCGACCCCCTCCAAGCCCTTCAGTCCAACGGCCCGCCTCGCTAACTTGGCGTGGTTTGGAGCTGTCGGGAATCCCACACTTCAAGAATGAAAATAGGGATTAGGCTAAAAACTGCCTGTTAACTACCTGTTAACAGGCAGTTAATTGGCACTAATCCCCTTCCCGCCTCGGGGAGGCGGCTCCCAGCACAGGTTGGGTATCCGCCTCCTTTGAAACTGGCATGGAGGTGGGTTGGGGGCAGGATGGGTTCGTGCCCCCCCCCCCCGATTTCGGGATTTTAACCCCCCACACGCCTCCAAACCCGCCTCCACGGCCCAATGAAAATCCTGCCCAAGGTATTTCAACATAGGGAGGTGTACCAACACAGGTCAAATAGTTAATACCACCTATTTCTGTGGCTTGACAGGGTAGATGCTGAGAGGCTGTTTCCCCTGGCTGGTGAGTCTAGAACTAGTCTTAGTCTCAGGATAAGGGGTCGGCCATTTAGGACTGAGATGAGGAAAAATTTCTTCACTCAGGAGGGATGTGAATCTTTGGAATTCTCTACCCCAGAGGGCTGTGGAGGCTCAGTCATTGAATACATGCAAGGCTGAGATCTTTGGACACTAAGGGAATCAAGGGATATGGGGATTGGGCGGGAAAGTGGAGCGGAGATCAACGATCAGCTATAATCGTATTGAATGGCTGAGCAGGCTCGAGGGGCTGAATGGCCTACTCCTGCTCCTATTTCTTATGTTCTTATTAATGACTCATGTTCTTTCTGTATCCTCGATTGTTTAAGTTGCAGTTTTTAAATGGGCTCTAAAACAGCAGCAAAGTTGGCCATTCACCGTTGGCGACTGTGCCTTCAGCTGCCTAAGCCCTGGAATTCCCTTCTAAACCTCTCTGCCTCTCTACCTCCTTTGAGACACTCCCTAAAACTTACCTCTTTGACCAATCTTTTGGTCACCTATCTTAATAGCTCCTTCTGTGGCTCGGTGTCAAATTTTGTTTGATAACGCTCCTGGGGTGTTTTACTACATTAAAGACGCTACATAAATGCAAGTTGAAAGAGAAGTTACTGTCCTACAAACTATTTCCATGTTGGTTTGAAGCTGAATCCTGGCGAATAATGTTATGCAGCAAAAAGGAGCAGGGAAACACATCTTGAATTGGTTCTGGGGTCACTATATGGCATTAACATTAGTGTAACTGCATCATCAATGTTTTTCTTGTCATATTTGCAACACGATGGACACATGTGAATGTTCACATCTGGGACCTGTGTGGCTTATTGTGTGTGACACACTAGTGCTTCAGATAAAAAGCTGTTACTCATGGGAACTCCCAGTCTTCATGCCATGTTGTACAGTGAGTTCAATGCAGCCCTGTAGCACATCAACTTTGATAAAAATAGAAGTGCCTAATTTTATTAAGAATTGAAAATTGTATAAATGTTGAAATGTATATTTGGATTTAGTTGTCAATGTTAGAAAACGCAACCTGTTACTGCTGCAAGGCATCTGTCTTGATTTTGGGAGACTGTAGTGGTTGTTTCTTCGAGTGAGAGAATGTTTCAATGCATCATTTTCATCTGAAAAGAGTTTTGCTGGCTATTCATTCTGAATGGTGCTCACTTTTCAAACAACCCCAACTCTTATGTTGCCGTATCTGTATAATTAGCTCTTGTGTCCTTCAAGCATCCATAGAATTTGGTCTTTATAGGCACAAGGCTTCCCATCACAATAAATGTCACACATCCATCGGTTAAAAAAAATCCTGAAATAGCCATTTTACCTGTTCAGGTGCGTGTCATTGGAGACTTGACAGTGGGAGCGTCGTACCCGAGCAGAGCTACACCTTCCAGGAAAACTGCAAGTCACCGTGGGAAGTAAGGGGAAGAAAAAATATCTTCTATAATTATGTTAATAACCAAGAAAAAGAAAGATTCGGGGAGAGAGGAGGAAAGAAAAAACAAATAAAGTACTTGCATCTTAAGTGAATTTTGCAATGTGGTAGGTAATCGGTATTGTAAGGCCTGTATCTTTCAGTTCGCTCATAAGGGCCGCATTGATGAAAGAAGTGGAATTGTCTTTGAACCTAAAAGGACTGTCCTTGAATCCATCATTATCTGTGGTGGCATTGAATCTGTAACCTTTACAAAGAAACTGCCACAGCAATACAAATGAAGTCCAGAGTTGAGATGCTTAACTAAGTACGTGCTACATGCCAAATTATGATGTGATGATTCTAAATCAAGATCATTTAAGAAACTCTTATCAAACTGTGTCCCTGCATAAGATGGTCTGATTTCAGGGTCAATGCTTTGAATCAGCTCCTTTGAGTCCATTGTTGATTGAGACTTGCAATAACTGATAATATAAGTAACACCACCAGTATGGCTGTAATACAGCATCTCCATCATTGTAGATGCTTTTTAAATTTGTATGTTGCTCCACTTTGTTAAAACTCTCCATTCCCTGACAGACAGGGAAGGCCGCGCTCTCCTAGAACCGTGCCAGCGCCAATCTATACAGTTAGGAGATGTAATTGGAAACTTGGACTGCAATCTCCATAATCCCAGGTAAGACGGCAGGGATATATGCACACACAACTGTTCTGAATAAAATAGTCTGGTAATGCAGCCTATTAATGTGATTTGCTGTGGCCTAGGAGACCTGGATTCAATTCCTAGACTTGGTTAATGATTGCAGCTGGTCGCTGATCTCACCCAGGCCACTGTGTGCAGCTCTAAGAAGGATTTTACCTCGTGCCCTTTATCAGTTGGTCATAAGGGTGGCATTGGCAGAACAAGCAGCATTGTTTACGATTTCCCTTCTGTATTGCACACTGGAGTACAGGGTGTATGACTTTGAAAGATAGAAATGGCAGTGTTTTTAAAGAAGAGGGACAAACGAGTACATATTGCTGGTTGGGTGTAGGTTACTGAATCCCATGTTTTCAACAGACCTGCGGCAGACTAACCAAAACGGTCTGCAAGTCACACACAATCCTGACTTAGAAGTATATCGCCGATCCTTCATCAAAATCCTGGAACTCCCTCCCTAGCAGCACTGTGGGAGTACCTTCACCGCACGGACTGCAGCGGTTCAAGAAGGCGGCTCACCACCACCTTCTCAAGGGCAACTAGGGATGGGCAATAAGTGCTGGCCTTGCCAGCGACGCCCAGATCCCATAAGCGAATAAAAAAAAAAAAAAAATCCGTTCTTCAAACACTACCAAACGTGAATGGTGACCTGTTTTTTTTTCTCTCGACCATTTTTTCTTCTCCCCTCCTCTTAAGGTGTTGTCTCATTGCTCGTCTATGGCTCCACAGGCACCAGTGCCATTGATACCTTGCCTGCGTGGCCTGGACATTCAGCATCGGGGGTGGAGGAGGATAGGTGGGGAGGACATTAGAAGCGAAGTCAGATCTTGCCTCACCCGATGTCTATGCATGAACGAAGAGCAGCGCTCCGAAAGTTTGTGATTTCAAATAAAGTTGTTGGACTATAACCTGGTGTTGTGTGACTTCTTACATTTGTCCACCCCAGTCCAACTCCGGCATCTCCACACCATGAACACTTCATCAGAGGCACTGGAAAGCAATCAGGAGTGGCCGATTTTCGTTTTCTTAACTCCAGGGCCACTGATGCCAAATGTAATACCTCTGCTGAGATCAGTTTACTCAGCACAGACTGGGAATCAGACCTTTTGGTCTGTGCTCACTGACCCATTGCAGGATCTTGGTGAGCTATTATTGCTTGGCTCGCCATAAAGGTTGTCCTGCTATGATGTCCCTTTAGATGTCAACCATGAATGACATTATAGTCTCAGAGTTAGCAAGCGTACAGATCTAACTAGGAAACTATTATGTAGTTTCCGGCCAGATAAGCGGGGGAAATAAAAACACACATTAAGTCAAACCGGTGAAATTGTGTTGCCCCATTAATTAATTTAAAGGATATCCCAAAGAGTGAGTTTCATCAGTTCTCTGTTTAGAAATAAATCTATTGGAAACCAAGGATCTTAAAAGTTAAATTATTCTATTTCTTTTGATTTTGTTTTCAATATTTTTGTTTAAATAGTAAGTTTTATCTGTCAAGAGAATTGGGTCGGAGGAGTTAATGGTGCGTAGGCGCAAGTTGAATTAATGTGGTTGAAATGACCCTATCATTAAAGCTGTCTGGTTTAACGACTGCACGCTAATGTTAATTGAGCACTATAAATGTTAATTCAGTGCCCTGGGATGGTCAAGCTTAGTAATTCACATAACCTATTTCTCTAATAATGCCATCACCGTTTGCTATTAACAGGTGAATGTAAAAATTGAGGGAAGGGGAGAGCTTTCAATGAAAAATACTAAACTTCACCCAGCCTAGGTAAAATGGGCAAATATAGTTTAGAAAATTGCTACCTTGTGGGAGATAGTTCATAAAGTAAGCTTAAGTCCCCCTCTGCACTGAGAACCATCATTTTGCCCAGTCTGAGCTCACCTCACGTCAGCTTTGGAGTTTGCACTAAGTGATTCCGTCCAAAAGAACATCGATCAGCATCTTCCTTTTGATCTTGTACATCAATTGGGAGGTGCCTTAGCCGGAAAATGTCTTTGTTGCCCTCGGAGATGCTGGGCTTGAATCCAGCTCAGACGACAGGTGGGACAACAATCACAGCACAAATTGTCAATCTCATTGAGAGAGTTGGCAGGCATGGGAAATAACAATTACACGTAATGCCTCAGGGCAGCTTTCTTACGGTTAGAGTTGTCGCACATTGCTTGGGGGGGGGGGGGGGGGGGGAGGAAAAAGAGGAAGCATATGGCCTGCGTTATACCAGACTGGGGAATGCTGAATGCAGCTGTCAAAAATGGACAAGTGTTCAATTCTGCGCACTGTCGTGCCTCACCTTGACGAGCACAAGCAGAAATGATAAACTATCATCATGCATGCCACGCCACGGACTCTCAATTTTTTGTGCACTGGTAAATCGACCCAAAATAGGTGAAAAGATGGCTGAATATTTTACCCAATGGACACCTGTTGTTAAAAAAAAAACACCAGTCAGGGAACAGAGAGCTACAACAACAACTTGCATTTATATCGCACCTTTAACATAGCAAAACGTCCCACGGTGCTTTGCAGGAGCGTTATCAAACAAAATTTGACACCGAGCCACACATGGACACATTAGGACAAAGCTTGATTAAGGAGCAACTTAAAGGAGGTAGAGAAGTGGAGATGTTTAGGGAGGGAAATTCAGTGTTTAGGGCCTTGGTAGCTGAAGGCACGACCACTGATGTAATAAAACTCACTACGCACTTGGTTTGAGTATAAAGCAAGGCTTTAATCAACTTGTTTCAAAACATGGAGGTGTGGCGGAGCCACCAAGGGTCTCAGAACAATTAGTAATAATCCCTTTTAACTACAGTGTAGTGCAGCCGCGGACTGCACCTTTAAACTGCCTGTTAACTGTACTGTATTGTACTTTCCTGCACTCCACGTGATGACGTCATGACGCCGATCACGTGACCGCCAGTGGCGCGAAGAACGCCATGACGTCAGCTTCCAGAATCTTCCAGCAGTCGTCGAGTGCCCAGCAAGCTGATTAGACCTGTGTACCGTTTCTCCTGTAGTTTCCCTGTTAACTTCGTTGTTCATTAAAACCTGTTGATTTGATTCATCGAGTCGAATACCTTTATTCAGATAGGAACCTCCGTTCCTACATTGGTGACCCCGATCTCGTCGGACAACTTTCGTCGAGGATGAACACGAACGCCGTCGCCCTTAAACTGCCGCAGTTCTGGGAACAGCAGCCAGCAGCATGGTTTTTCCAGGCAGAAGCACAGTTCGCTCTCCGGGAGGTCACAGTGGATTCGACCCGTTATTATTATGTGGGTTCCGCTCTCGACAGTGCCACGGCCTCGCGGGTCGTCGGCTTCCTTGGCAGCCCACCGGAGGAGGGCAAGTACGAAGCGCTTAAAGCCCGTTTGCTACAGGTATTTGATCTTAATAAGTCGGAGCGTGCACGCAAGCTTATTTCCATGCCCGGCCTCGGGGACTCCAAACCGTCAGAACTGATGAGTCAAATGCTCACGCTGTTGGGTGCGGAACCCCAGTGTTTTTTATTCCGTGAGCTTTTCCTCTGCCAGCTACCCGATCCGGTTCAGGCGGCCTTGGCCAACACTGCCGGTGCTGAACTCGCTGCAGAGGCAGACAAGATATTTACTGTTACTCAGCAATGTTGTGCAGCCACGAGGCGCTTTTCCCCCACGCGAGCGAAGCTCAGCCCTCCCCCAGCAGGATGGTGCGCGTACCATGCTCGTTTCGGCGCCAAAGCTCGATGCTGCCGCCTCCTTGCAGTTTCCCTCAAGAAAAAAAAACTCCAACAAGCCCGCGCCCTCCCGGACGGACGACAAAGTCTGAAAAGCATAGCAAGTTAGCTATGGCGGTGGGCTCAGCGGGCAAACTCATTTACGTTACGGATTCTGTTACGGGCCGACGATTCCTGTGCGACACTGGTTCACAGTGCAGCATCCTGCCAGCTTCAAAGCTGGACCTACTATCCGGCAGCCATGGGCCTTCCCTCGTGGCAATAAATGGCGCTGCCATGCGTACGTTCGGTAAACTTAACCTTCGCCGGTCAGCGTTTTGTCTGCGACTTTATTACTGCTAAGGTCTCACAGGCCATCCTGGGAGCTGATTTTTTCTGTGCCAACGGTCTGCTGGTCGACGTCCAACACTGCCGACTCATTAATGCGTCCACTTTCCACGCAGTGCCCTGCCACCGCAGCACCGCCGTGTGCTGGTCGGTGGCCTGTGCGGTTCAGTCGCAAGACGGGTTTACACGCCTGCTCGGCGAATTCCCGGAGCTCACCAGGCCTACTTTTTCGGCTGCAGTCACACGGCACGGGGTGGAGCACCATATCCCCACGACCGGAGCACCCGTTTACGCTCGGGCGCGGCGGTTAGAAGCCGGCAAGCTGGCAGCCGCAAAGGCTGAGTTCCAGACCATGGAATGCCTCGGGATCATCCGGCGCTCGGACAGCCCTTGGTCCTCCCCACTGCATATAGTACCCAAACCAGGCGGCAGATGGCGACCTTGCGGGGATTACAGATGCTTAAACGACACCACGACACCGGACAGGTATCCTATTCCCCACATCCAAGATTTTTCGGCACATCTGGCTGGCAACTCTCTATTTTCTAAAGTGGATCTCGTTCGTGGATATCACCAAGTTCCGGTGCACCCTCCAGACATCCCCAAAACGGCGGTCATCACTCCGTTCGGCCTTTTTGAGTTCCTCCGCATGCCGTTCGGTCTGAAAAATGCAGCTCAAGCATTCCAGCAGTTGATGGACTCTGTCTTACGGGATCTGCCCTTCATTTTTGTATATTTGGACGACATCCTAATAGCCAGCAAGGATACGACAGCTCACATGGCCCATTTACATACACTTTTCGCCCGGCTCAGCCAACACGGCCTTATTGTCAATCCGGCCAAATGCACGTTTGGAGTATCCAGTATTGATTTCCTGGGACACAGGATTACCCCAGAAGGCGCCGTCCCGCTAGCCACCAAGGTAGAGGCAGTTTCCGCATTCCCGCGGCCTCACACAGTCAAACCCCTGCAAGAGTTCTTGGGGATGGTAAATGTTTACCATCGTTTCGTCCCCAAGGCGGCCCGGTTAATGCAACCTCTGTACGAAGCACTAAAAGGAAAGTTGGGCAAGGATGCTCTCACTTGGACACCGCAAATGGACCAGGCGTTCCGCGATACCAAGGCGGCGTTGGCAGATGCAACTATGCTAGCACACCCACTCCCGGGCGCAACGGTTGCCCTCACTACGGATGCCTCCGACTACACCATCGGAGTAGTTCAAGAGCAGTGGGTCGACGGGAGTTGGCAGCCGTTAGCCTTTTTCAGCCGCCAACTGCGCAAGAACGAGCGAAAGTATAGCACTTTTGACAGAGTTGCTAGCCCTGTTTTTGGCCATCCGGCATTTCCGTTTCCTTCTAGAAGGCCGTCCGTTCACTGCATTCGTGGACCACAAGCCGCTCACCTTCGCCATGGACAAAACGGCGGAACCTTGGTCAGCTCGGCAGCAGCGCCACCTCACGTTTATATCCGAATTCACAACGGATTTGTGGCACGTGTCAGGCAAGGATAATCTCATGGCGGATTGCCTTTCCCGGGTTCCAGTCCAGGCAGTCCACCTGGGCATCGATTTCATCGGACTGGCAGCGGATCAACTGACAGACCCAGAGGTACAAGCGTTTAGGACCACGCCTTCCAGTTGGCAGGTTGCAGACGTGCCGTTTCAGGCGGCAGGAACCACGCTCTTGTGCGACACATCCATGGGAGTGCCCCGGCCCATTGTGCCGGTCGAATGGCACAAGAAAGTATTCCAGGCAATCCACGGGTTATCTCACCCGGGGATGCGGGCTTCTCAACGGCTCATGTCCCGCAAATTTGTTTGGAAAGGCATGCATTTGGACGTCCGGGACTGGACAAACAATTGCGTCGAATGTCAAAAATCCAAAGTCCACCGTCACGTCAAGGCTCCGGTGGCCAACTTCCCGCTGCCTGAGCGCCGCTTCGACCACGTTCACGTGGACTTAGGTCCCCTTCCCGGGTCACGCGGATTCACACACCTCCTGACGGTGGTAGGCCGGACCACCAGGTGGCCAGAGGCGATTCCCTTGGCCGCTACCACCGCAGCAGACGTCGCCAGGGCGTTTCTTTCATCGTGGGTGGCTCGGTTCGGGGTGCCATCGGACATCTCCTCGGACCGCGGTCCGCAATTCACATCAGAGCTGTGGAACGCAGTGGCACAAGGCCTGGGTACCAAGCTGCACCGTACCACCGTGTACCATCCGCAGGCGAATGGTCTGTGCGAAAGGTTCCATCGGTCTCTCAAAGCGTCCCTCCATGCCAGCTTGAGGGGACCCAACTGGGTGGACAGGCTCCCATGGGTGATGCTAGGCCTCCGGACAGCCCCAAAGGAGGATCTTCAGTCTTCGTCGGCTGAGCTGGTTTATGGCCAGACACTCAGAGTGCCAGGTGACTTTCTCCCTCTACACAATGAACCATGGTCTGCAGCTCAACAGCTCCTGCTACATCAGGAGGCGGCCAGGAATTTCCTGCCCATCCCAACCTCGCATCATGACCTGCAGAGGCCTCATGTCCCGGCAGAACTCATGAAGTTGGACTATGTCTTTATTAGACAGGACGGTCACAGAGACCTGCTCAAGCCGTCGTATACTGGACCGTTTCGTGTCATCTCATCAGAGGAAAAGTTTTTCACAGTTGAAGTCGGTGGAAAGTCCGATACCATCTCTATCGACCGGCTTAAACCAGCCCACCTAGATTGGAGTGAGCCTGTCGTGACCGCCCGACCAGCCGTGCACCAGCCCACCGTCTAACAGCCCAATTCGGCCTCAGACGCACCTGCACCTCTGACTACTGTTTCTGCCTCGCCCGAGATGCCGTTTCTGCCGCAACCTGGCACTAGTTCATCTACTAACGCTCCGTTTCCGCTGCCTGAGTTTCGTCGCCGTTTGGCCAGGATCATTAAACCTCCTGCTCGGTTGACAATGTCCGTTAAAGTGGATTCTGGGGGGGCGCCTGTGGCGGAGCCACCAAGGGTCTCAGAACAATTAGTAATAATCCCTTTAACTACAGTGTAGTGCAGCCGCGGACTGCACCTTTAAACTGCCTGTTAACTGTACTGTATTGCACTTTCCTGCACTCCACGTGATGACGTCATGACACCGATCACGTGACCACCAGTGGCGCGAAGAACGTGATGACGTCAGCTTCCAGAATCTTCCAGCAGTCGTCGAGTGCCCAGCAAGCTGATTAGACCTGTGTACCGTTTCTCCTGTAGTTTCCCTGTTAACTTCGTTGTTCATTAAAACCTGTTGATTTGATTCATCGAGTCGAATACCTTTATTCAGATAGGAACCTCCGTTCCTACAGAGGTCTAGTTATCTTTCACTAGTTCCTGTTTACAAAATGTCCTGGTCAAGCTGGGCCCACGCCCGAGTATTTATACTCCTTGGACGGCGCCACCAGCTGGCCGTCCAGTGTTATTTCATGAGTCTTTCTTCATGGATCATAAGATTCATAACAACCACCAATGGTGAAGCGATAAAAATCGGAGCTGTGGAAGATGGCAGAATTGGAGGCGCGCAGAGATCTCTGAGGGATGTAAGGCCGGAGGATGTTACAGAGATGGGGAAGGGAGAGGCCACGGAGGGATTTGAAAACAAGGATGAAAATTTTAAAGTCAAGGCGTTGCCAGGCCGGGAGCCAATGTAGGTCAGCGAGCACAGGGGTGAACGTGAGCAGAGCATAAACCTTCCGCACTGCATCTGATATTATATTCTTGTAGCTGAATATTCCTGGTCACAATCGCCCCCCCCCACCACCAATCTTTGTGACATGGGCTAGATTGTCCTGTCTTTGTGCTAGCGTAGAGCTGGTGCCAGCCTTTACCGGCACAGATTGTGCTGGGAATGCACAATTGAGGCTTTAGTGTCAGCAAAGTTAACTGTATAAATTGTAATTTGCACTGGGTATTTAGATCCAAAGTGGTAGCCCCATCAGTCCCCTTGCTGAAGTGGCCATTCTTTGTGAGTGAACATAGACAACAGCAACAACTTGCATTTATATAGCGCCTTTAACATAGTAAAACGTCCCAAGGCGCTTCACAGGAGCGATTATCAAACACAATTTGACACCGAGCCACATACGGAGATATTAGGGCCGATGACCACAAGCTTGGTCAATGAGGTAGGTTTTAAGGAGCGTCTTAAAGGAGGAAAGAGAGGTAATGAGGCGGAGAGGTTTAGGGAGGGAATTCCAGAACTTAGGGCCTTGGTAACTGAAGGCACGGCCGCCAAAGGTGGAGCGATTATAATCAGGGATGCTCAAGAGGGCAGAATTAGAGGAGCGCAGAGATCTTAAAAGGTTGTGGGGCTGGAGGAGGTTACAGAGATCGTCCTACGTGTCTTCACACTGTTCCCTTTGGGGAACTGTATGAAGTGGTGGAAGGATTTCTGGCCGCGATTAACGCTCCTTCCGTGACCGTAACCATCTTCGTACCAGCCATTAGGGTGGTTAGTCCTATGGCGGGAGGGTTTTACGGGCTCCCACACCCATGGACGCAAGTATCCTGCTGGATGTCAACCCAGAATTTAGAGCCGGAGCTCTGACTCCACTTGCCGGGAGCGGGGTTCGAAACCCTACGTCTTCTGGCCCAGCGGCGGGGATGCTACCGCTACGCCAAAGGCCCACTCCCATTACAGAGAAAGGGAGGGCCGAGGCCATGGAGGGATTTGAAAACAAGGATGAGAATTTTAAAATCGAAGCATTGCTTAACCGGGAGCCAATGTAGGTCAGCGAGTCCAGGGGTGATGAGTGAACGGGACTTGGTGCGAGTTAGGACACGGGCAGCCGAGTTTTTGATGACCTCAAATTTACGGAGGGTAAAACGTGGGAGGCCGACCTGGAGCGTGTTGGAATAGTCAAGTCTAGAGGTAACAAAGGCATGGATGAGGGTTTCAGCAGCAGACGAGCAGTACAGATAGACAGTGATTATCAGCATGCTATTTGAACAGTTGAGGTTGATCTGTTCTGACCAGATGACCACGCATAAACACATTCCAATAGTGGTCACAAGATAGTCATTGGGAGTGGAAACCTGGCCAATTTTTTCATTCTCCCTCCTCCCAACTTGAGAACACTGATCCATTTTACTTAGAATGGAGCACTGGCGATTACAGTATTCTGCAGTACTAATAGAATCAAGGATTCAAAAAAGAAATCAGCCAACAGGATATTATTTTATATACCAAACCTTTGGGCTCTGAAATAATGCCATGGCACACAGGTGTCCAAACGTTTAACTCATTCATCTGAAATTCCGCTGTTTGCTATTTTAGTACAGGTCTTATTCCATTTAATTTGGTTAATGTCTCCACTAAAATAAGGGAGAAAATTTGGATAAACTTCAGGACTGCTTTAAGAAAGACTTACAATTATATAGTGCCTTTCACAACCACCAGACGTCTCAATGCGCTTTACAGCCAATGAATTCCCTTGTCCTACCCCGGTTGTCCTTTGGGACCTGCACTCCATTAATCTGGGCCAGTTTTAATTAAACTTAAGCACATAAACTAGGCTGACGCACCAGGGAAGTATTGAGAAGTGTTCTGCCCTGCTGGAGGTGCCTGTCCGTTGGATGAGCTGTTAACCTGAGGTCCTATACGCCCATCCCTCTGGTTCAGGAGCACGTTAGCGGTCCTGTTCGCTTGCACAAGAAAGATTGCATTTCCAACTAATTCATCATATGTAAAATACTTGGGGACATTTCTGAGAGAAATGATGAGGTTCTATATAAAAATGCAAGTTTCTTAAACTGCTTTTAGTGTACAAGTTATATTAATCTAGTTGGTTGGGCAGAGGAGCATTTAATTGATATTTCAATTTCTGAAATGAAAAACTGCTTCAGCATGATCAATTTGTTTGTAATCACTGTGTGTTAAAGACCTTGAATTATTTAGCCATTGTAGTAATCCTTCATCTGCTTTCATATTAAATGCATAAATATGAATGATGTTCTGCATCCATCCTTGGGGAGAGAGAAAAAAATCAACTTCCCCTCAAATCATTTACAATTGCAATTTCAAACTGCCAACTGCCGAACCTTTGGCCTACCGTTCACCACGACACTTCTGCAGCTGTCGATTTACTGACCCACTCCCTCACCTCCACCTTTGATATCCTTGTCCCTAGAAAAACATTTACTCTCTCCCATTCTGTTCCTTACATGGCCACCATCTTCTGTCCCTCAAGTTCAAGGTGTAGTGTATGTAACCTGTACCACCTTAAGAGGATACCTTAAGGTGATGGATTACTTTTGATGGCTCCTGTACATTGTAGTACCGGTGGTGACCACACCGGTATATAAACCCTGCAGAGCAAAGTGTATCCCAGTTCAGCCCTGACCCTCAATCACTAAAGACCTGTTTAATTATTTCTGTAGTCTGTGTCCTGTTATTCAGCATAACTACATTTGAAAACACAGACTCAACAGTGGCGACGAGTCTGATCTTGCCTAGCGGCAGTTGCATCAAAGGAAGCTTCGTCCTCTGAAACGGGCGTCGAACAAGGACATCCACCCTCAACATCCTGCTGGGCACTGCATCGCACGGGAGGCCATCGGGAACCCGGGTTGGTTTCTGGCCACGAAGTCAAACATCAGTGAACATCCCTTCGACGACAGCGGCGGGTAAGCCTGATCGAGCGGCACGGGGGGGAAGTCGGCCGAGTTGTCAGTAAGAGAACGGGAGGGAAACGACGAAAAGGGCGGAGAACACGACCGCAGCCGGTGTCAGGGGCCGGACTGCAATCGGGGCAGAGATGCGCAGCAGCCAGAAAAGCGTTTATGACCACAAGGACCGCGGGAGCGGCGGGGAACAAGAGCAGCAGCGTAGGGGAAAATAAAGGACCGCTGGGAGGCGTGAACGGCAACAGCGCGGGAATCGCCATTTTGAGTCGGCGGGGGAAGAAGACAAGCGCGGGAAAAGCCGCCAAGCGCAGGAAGCCGCCATTTTGAAAAAAAACCAATAAAATAAAATAATAATCATATCCAAAGGAAAGGAAACTCAACAAGGATGCCAAAAACGGGTAACATCACTGCTTTTGATAACGATGTGGAAGATTGGGCCACTTATGTGGAACGCATCGAAGTTTACTGTACAACGAATGAGGTACCAGAGGATAAGAAAGCACTAACCCTATTAAACTCGATGGGTGCGAAGACGTACGGGTTATTAAGGAACCTTGTAACACCAGATAAACCGGTAGGGAAGAGTTTCGCGGATATTGTTACTATCCTGCAAGAGCATTTAAACCCCATGCCGCTGCTGATAGCGGAATGATTTAAATTCTACAAAAGAATTCAACTTAAAGAAGAAAGCAACGCTGAATTCCTAACCGAACTGCGCAAGTTATCAAGGTACTGTCAGTTCGGTACAGGGCTAGCAGACGCACTGAGAGATAAGTTTGTGTGTGGGCTCCTAAGGGAAGGAACCCAGAAGCGACTGCTAGAGGAAAAGGACCTTACGCTGGACAAAGCTTTCAGCATTGCAGCATCGCACGAGGCAGCAGCACGAGGCGCTGCAGAGATACAGCAAAGGCCATTGGAATTCAGCACCAATGAAATGGCATTGGGCGCAGTAAAGTGCTATCGTTGCGGAAGGACAACGCATGACCAGAACCAGTGCTGGTTCAAAGATAAAGAATGCAGGCAATGTGGCAAACTTGGTCACATCGCGAGAGTATGCCGGTCAGGAAAGAAGACCAGCAGCAAAAAGTCGCCGCAGGAGAAGTACAAAAAAGTACACAAGGTGACAGAGAACAGTTCGGATGAACAGAAGATGGATTCAGACTCCAGCAGTAAGGAACTGGGTTGTCTAAAAATACATAATGTGGGTAACACAGCAGACCACCAGACTATCTGGGTTATGCTTCGGATAGCAGGAGTCCAAGTGAAGATGGAATTGGACACTGGATCGGCATTAACGGTCATGAATAAGCAAGATTACAAAAGGTTATTCTCGCACATTCCCCTGAGGGATACGGAGATTGTATTGAAAACATACACGGGGCAAATAGTATACCCCAAAGGAAAGATAAAAGTAAATGTGGTCTACAATGGTAAAGAAAGTCAGAAAATGGACTTGTATGTGTTACCTGATGGAGGTCCGCCACTACTGGGACAGGAATGGATCCGGAGAATAAATGTGGACTGGCATTCCATACAAGCACTGACTGTAGATGCCTGTAAGGAGGATGACGTCAAACCTAAACGACTGTCCAAAATATTAGACGATGCTAAGGAGGTGTTCCAACAGGGACTGGGAACACTGAAAGGAATTACGGCAAACATCAAAGTTGAAGAACATGCAAACCCAAAATTTTTCAAAGCTAGACCCCGGTACCTTATGCGATACGACCTGCTGTGGAAGCAGAGCTGGAAGGGCTAGAATGTTCAGGGGTACTGTCCAAGGTGGACTGGAGCGAGTGGGCCACACCCATTGTTCCTGTCATGAAGCGTTCGTTGAGCAACAAGCCGGGGGAACCTGGGAAGGTTCGCATCTGTGGCGATTTCAAGATCACTGTTAATCCGGTTCTTCACACGGTGCAATATCCACTTCCGCGGATTGAAGATATCTTCGCTTCGCTGTCTGGCGGGAAACACTTCAGCAAGATAGATCTGGCGCAGGCGTACCTACAGATGGAAGTTGATGAAGCGTCATGCCAGTATCTCACGATCAACACACATAAGGGCTTATATCGGTATAATAGACTGGTTTTTGGAGTGGCATCAGCTCCAGCGATTTGGCAAAGGGCCATGGAGCAGGTATTGCAGGGAATCCCAGGCACACAATGCTACCTGGACGACATCCTGATTACAGGAGATGACGATAAGGATCACCTCGCGAATTTGGAGCAGGTGCTCATCAGATTGAAAGAATATGGGCTCAGAGTTAATCGCCACAAATGTGAGTTCTTTCAAAAGCGAATCTCGTACTGCGGCCACGTCATTGACCAGGAGGGGCTCCATAAGTCACCTGACAAGATCGAAGCTGTTGTGAAAGCTCCTGCACCGGAAAATGTATCCCAGTTGAGGTCGTTCCTTGGGTTGGTTAACTATTACCACAAGTTTCTTCCAAATTTATCCACGGTGTTACACCCACTAAACACTCTTTTGCAAATGGGAATACCATGGAAGTGGAGCGATGATTGTAAGCGGGCTTTTCAAAAGAGCAAGGCACTGATCACCTCTAAGGAAGTGTTGGCTCACTTTAACCCAATGCTGCCTATTCGCTTAGCTTGTGATGCTTCTCCATATGGTATCGGGGCAGTGCTCTCACATAAGTTTCCAAATGGCTCGGAAAGGCCAGTCGCGTTCGCATCCAGATCATTGACCTCCGCTGAGCGCAACTATGCTCAGATAGATAGGGAGGCTCTCAGCCTCGTGTGGGGAGTTAAGAAATTTAACCATTACCTGCAAGGCCAAAAGTTTACGCTGCTGACAGATCACCAGCCGTTGGTTTCCATCTTCAACCCTAAGAAGGGTGTTCCGGTAATGACGGCGCAGAGGCTTCAGAGATGGTCCCTTTTCCTAGGGGCACATCAATATGATATTGAATTCAAAGGTACAAAGCAACATGGTAATGCTGATGGGCTGTCGCGCCTGCCACTACCTACAGCGGAAGAGGCACCGGCAGTTGACCCTGTCGAGATATTTCACTCGACCATCATCGAATGCTTACCAGTCACCAATGCGGGTATTGAGAGAGAGACCCGACACTGTCTCGAGTCTACGACTTGACAGTGAAGGGATGGCCAGCACGTGGCGAACCACTGTTACCAGCATTCTCAGCCAGACGAGAACAGCTGTCCGTCTGTCAAGGAACATTGATGTATGTAACAAGGGTGATTATTCCTCCTAAATTAAGGGAGAGAGTTCTGAAAGAATTGCATGAAGGTTATCTGGGGGGAGTCAAGATGAAAAGCCTTGCTAGGGCTTATGTGTGGTGGCCAGGTATCGACAAACAAATAGAGGATCTGACTAAAAGCTGCTCAGGGTGCCAGAAAGTTCAAAATGCACCTCCAATTGCACCGCTGCATCCATGGGAATGGCCTTCAACCCCATGGAAACGTGTGCATATCGACTTTGCAGGTCCATTCATGGATTCCATGTTTTTGATAGCAGTAGACGCACATTCTAAATGGCCAGAAGTGATTAAGATGTCGACCACTACCTCTGAGAAGACGATCGCAGTTCTAAGAACCATATTTGCAAGGAATGGGTTGCCGGAACAAATATGTTCAGACAACGGACCACAGTTCGTGTCAGAAGAATTCCAGAAATTCATGAAAAAGAATGGGGTGAAACACTATACATCTGCCCCATATCATCCGGCTACAAATGGGTTGGCCGAGAGATTTGTACAAACGTTCAAAAAGGCGATAAAGGCCATGAGCGAAGACCATATTCCACTACAACACAAGGTGGACAATTTCCTGATGGCGTATCGAAATGCCACGCATGCAGTGACAAATCAAAGCCCTGCCATAATGTTCTATAACAGGAGGTTGCGGTCCCGGTTGGATTTGTTAAAACCCAATGTGCGAAGGGAAGTCGAAAACAAGCAATTGCAGCATGTAAATAACAAGGCCACTCGTAGTTTCGAAATAGGACAATCAGTGTTGGCCAGGGACTATAGGGATGATAAATGGCAATCCGGAACAATTCGTGCCCGACAAGGACCCTTGATGTACACGGTAGACGTTGGAGAGAACGTAATACGATGTCATGCTGACCAACTTGTGGAATCGAGAACAAGGGTCGACCCCATGTCTACGACAGAGACACCAGTTGAAGAGTTTATTGAGCCTGTAGCATCTACCTCAGACTCGAACGTACATGATGATGTTCAATCCATAGGAGATCAAATGGATGAGTCATCCCAGCAACGAGAACCAGAGATCCCTGAAAGGCGTTATCCGGCCCGGATCAGGAGGCCTCCTCAGAGACTGAATCTTTGAACAGTGTTGTGTGAAAATTGTATATATGTTATCCATGTAATGTTTAATTTGGGGTGTACACTGTTGAGCTAAAAGGGGAGGAATTGTAGTGCATGTAACCTGTACCACCTTAAGAGGATACCTTAAGGTGATGGACTACTTTTTGATGGCTCCTGTACATTGTAGTACCGGAGGTGACCACACCGGTATATAAACCCTGCGGAGCAAAGTGTATCCCAGTTCAGCCCTGACCCTCAATCACTAAAGACCTGTTTAATTATTTCTGTCGTCTGTGTCCTGTTATTCAGCATAACTACATTTGAAAACACAGACTCAAGACAAGGGGTGCAGGCCCCTGGAATGGCCGCCATCTTAGAACATAAGAAATAGGAGCAGGAATAGGCCACTTGGCCCCTCGAGCCTGCTCCGCCATTCAATAAGATCATGGCTGATCTTGGGCTCAAAGCCACTTCCCTGCCCGCTCCCCATAACCCTTCACTCCCTTATCTTGCAAAAATCTGTCTATCTCCACCTTAAATGTATTTAATGAACCAGCCTCCACGGCTCTCTGGGGCAGAGAATTCCACAGGTTTATGACCCTCAGAGAAGAAATTCCTCCTCATCTCTGTTCTAAAAGGGTGACCCTTTATTCTGAAACTATGCCCCCGAGTTCTAGATTTCCCCACGAGGGGAAACATCCTCTCTGCACCTACCTTGTCGAGCCCCCTCAGTATCTTATATGTTTCAATAAGATCACCTCTCATTCTTCTAAATTCCAGTGAGTAGAGGCCCATCCTGCTCAACCTTTCCTCATAAGTCAACCCCCTCATCTCTGGAATCGTCTCCGAACTGCCTTCTCTTTGAGCCCTCAAGTTCCAGGGGTGCAGGCCCCTGGAATGACCGCCATCTTCAAGCCCTCAAGTTCAAGGAGCACAGGCCCCTGGAATGGCTGCCATCTTCGAGCCCTCAAGTTCAAGGGGCGCAGGCTTAAGTGCAGCCGGCTCACAACTGGTTCAGCAAACCATTGCCAGATCTGGCAGGACCACATCAAGCTCGATAGGGCCAAAAATTTATATAGTACCTTAGGATGTCCTAGGTTGATTCCTGGGAACGAAGGGTTGTCTTATGAGGAAAGGTTGAGCAGGTTGGGCCTATACTCATTGGAGTTTAGAAGAATGAGAGGTGATCTTATTGAAACATATAAGATTCTGAGGGGGTTGGACAGGGTAGATGCAGGGAGCATGTTTCCCCTCGTGGGGGAATCTAGAACGAGGGGGTATAGCCTCAGAATAAGGGGTCGCCCATTTAAGACGGAGATGAGGAAGAATTTCTTCTCTGAGGGTCGTGAATCTTTGGAATTCTCTACCCCAGAGAGCTGTGGAGGCGGAGTCAGTGAATATATTCAAGGCGGAGATAGACAGATTTTTGAGCGAGAGGGGAGTCGAGGGTTGTGGGGAACAGGCAGGAAAGTGGAGCTGAGGCCAAGATCGGATCAGCCATGATCTCATTGAATGGCGGAGCAGGCTCGAGGGGCCGAATGGCCAACTCCTGCTCCTGCTCCTATTTCTTATGTCCCAAAGCACTGAACAAGAACAACCAATTAATTACTTTTGAAGTGCAGTCATTATAATTAGTAGGCAATGCAGCCAATGCGTGCACAGCAAGGTCCCACAACCAGACATTTAAATTAAACTTCCCGATTTCCACGTTTAACTGCGTATGTGCGGATGCCGGAAGTTGCTGCCCGATTTACTCCATAATAACATGAGTGCTGATGGCCTCACTGTTGCTCTTACCTCAAAATCCGGGCCGTTGCTTCCTCCAAATGACAGCACTTCCAACAGTGCAGCACTCCCTCAGCACTGCACTGGAGTGACTGCCTAGATGGTGCGCTCAAGTCCCGGAGTGACTGCCTAGATGGTGCGCTCAAGTCCCGGAGTGACTGCCTAGATGGTGCGCTCAAGTCCCAGAGTGACTGCCTAGATGGTGCGCTCAAGTCCTGGAGTGACTGCCTAGATGGTGCGCTCAAGTCCCAGAGTGACTGCCTAGATGGTGTGCTCAAGTCCCAGAGTGACTGCCTAGATGGTGTACTCAAGTCCCGGAGTGGCTGCCTAGATGGTGCGCTCAAGTCCTGGAGTGACTGCCTAGATGGTGCGCTCAAGTCCTGGAGTGACTGCCTAGATGGTGCGCTCAAGTCCCGAGTGACTGCCTAGATGGTGTACTCAAGTCCTGGAGTGACTGCCTAGATGGTGCGCTCAAGTCCCGAGTGACTGCCTAGATGGTGCGCTCAAGTCCCGAGTGACTGCCTAGATGGTGCGCTCAAGTCCCGAGTGACTGCCTAGATGGTGCGCTCAAGTCCCGAGTGACTGCCTAGATGGTGCGCTCAAGTCCCAGAGTGACTGCCTAGATGGTGTGCTCAAGTCCTGGAGTGACTGCCTAGATGGTGCGCTCAAGTCCCGAGTGACTGCCTAGATGGTGTACTCAAGTCCTGGAGTGACTGCCGAGATGGTGTACTCGAGTCCCGGAGTGACTGCCTAGATGGTCTGCTCAAGTCCCGGAGTGGGGCTTGAATCCACAAACTTCAGAATATAAGGCTGACACCCTTTTTAAAATCTCAGAAATAATAAACCCGGAATGAAATCCCTAAATAATATTCTCATTCAGCATACTGTGGGCTTGTAAGCTAATCACAATGTTATGATTCATCTCACTGTAATGTAATTAAAGAACATAATATCACGCAAGGACCTCGTTCCAGTTTTCTGGAACTTATTCTTGTTTTTCCTTTTCTGATGTGCTAAGAGCTGTAATTATTTTTGACAACACAGAACTGAAAGGAATGTAAAATATAGTGATATCTATAAATGCCTAATTTGTGAGGAATACTGATGAGGTTTTGATCAGATTTTGTGATTTAATTGTTCCCTCTGCAGGATTCATAATTTGATTTTTTTTTGTGTACAAATCTCCAGCTCCGCACAGGCAAATTAAATATAGTCATCGGCCAAAAGAACAGATGAACAAGCAAACCATCTGCCAGTGATCAAGGAAAATTATGTGGGGTGAAATTCCTCTTTTAACGGAAAACAGGAGACTGCTTGTTTTCCTTTGTACTTAATGACCTGCTATTGAAATTGCACCAACAGAAATTGTACATTTCAAAGCTGCCTGTTCCCATGACTTGTGACTGGGCCATCAGTTACCGAGAGTCACAGGTAATTTCCCTATTTTTGAGTCGAGAAGAATTTCATCCCTGTTAAAGTAGTTTTGACAAATCCCACAATATTTTTGAAAATGACAAGTGTTCTGACCCAGTATTTTGCTTTTGTAGAAGTGTTTTGACCATTATGTATAAACCTGGCACCGTTACTCGTGAATACACTTTGATTCTCGAGTTTGATTTCCTTTTCTCCTCCGCTGTCTCTTTCACTCAAAACACCAGCTGCTCATAATTAAAAAGAATTCCACTTGAGCGAAATAATATTCAACAGTCTCCTGATGGTTTGACTTTTATATAGAGAGATAAGCAGGCGGAATATAATTTAACATTTGTATAATAATGCTACTGTATAAAAACCTGTACAGTTCTGGTCAGTTTATAAAACCTGGTCAAGGACAAGTGAAAGTTGACTGAGAACGAACGGGGCAAGCAATCGGACTTGAGCACTAACCCAGCTAAGCTAAAAGCTTGCAGAAGCTGCACCAAGGCGAAAAAGTCACGACATATGCCTGAATAATTAAAGTTAAGTGGAAGGACTGACCCAGACTAATGGAAATGAGCCCCGCACACTTAGTCCTTTAACCTCTGGAAACGGTTTCAAATCAAGCTTTGCCTGATGGGGTGCACCTGATGTAAGAATTCAGCATGTTATGCGCTTGGGCACTTATGCCACTACACAAACCTGCCTACAGTTTGACACACTCACTCGGATGCGATGAGGATAGTTGACATAGGAGTTGCACAAATTCTCACCGCTACAATAGGAGCTGTTATACTGGGGTTTGGGGGTAGATAAGGCACGTTTGGGGCGGGGCAGAGTGAGCTTTATTGTACATCAGGTCCGTTTAATGAAACCACAGAAAATGCAGGAAAAACTCAGCAGGCCAGGCAACATCCGTGGAGAGAAAATAGAGTCAACGTTTCGGGTCAAACCCTTTGTCAAGACTGGAAAAGCACAGGAAATGAAATAGATTAAAAGGCCAGGCTGGGAGAGAACAAAAGAGAAGTGAAGAGACATTAAAAGGTATTCAAAACGAGACGAGATGGTGATAGGACTAGTGGAGACAAAAGACGGCTCTAGATTAGGTGTGAAATATGCTGGCAGAATGGGAGACAGCTGCCATGTGGGAGAGAGAAAAAGGGGGGGGGGGAAAGGGCCAAAACAAAAGTGTGGCTAAAAAATAAGTAAAAATGTAATGGGGGCCGAGGTTATGATCTGAAGTTGTTGAACTCGATATTGAGTCCGGAAGGCTGTAAAGTGCCTAATCGGAAGATGAGGTGCTGTTTAATACTTGACATTGCAGCGCTAGATGCTGATAGTCCCAGAGGTTCGTGGAAAAATGTTCTAATCTCCAGCAGTGATATCAGTCATCTTGATGAATACAAAAATTCATACATCATTTTTTTTTAAAGTCCCAAAATCCTAGCTGAGTGAATGATGACCTATGCCCTCTTAACTAATGATAAGGATCCTCGGGTCAAGTTGCCGACTGGTCATTTTTGTGATAGCAGGGTGTAACTAGTGGAGTGCCGCAAGGATCAGTGCTTGGGCTTCTGCTATTTACAATCTATATCAATGACTTAGATAAGGGGACTGAGTATAATGTATCCAAGTTTGCTGATGATACAAAGCCAGGTGGGAAAGTAAGCTGTGAGGAGGTTGCAAAGGGATATAGACCGGTTAAATGATTGGGCAAGAAGGTGGCAGATGGAGTATAATGTGGGTAAGTGTGAAATTATCCACTTTGGAAGGAAGAATGGAAAAGCAGAATATTTTTTAAAAGGCGAGAGACTAGTAAATGTTGGGATTCAGAGGGATTTGGGTGTCCTTCTATACGAATCACAGAAAGTAACAGCAAGCAATTAGGAAGGCAAGTGGCATGTTAGCCTTTATTGCTAGGGGGTTGGAGTATAAGAGTAAGGAAGTCTTGCTACAATTATATAGGGCTTTGGTGATAGGGCTGGATTTTGCCAATGGGGAGCTTTTGGAGGCGGGACTCGCACTTGTCGAGTTTCAGTCCCGCCTCCATCAACTTCTGGCCAACCCACGCTATTTTTCCTTGATTGACCTTGTTAAGTTCGCCCAGCGGGTTCAGCAGGCCAATTAAGGGAAAGCCGGTGACAGAACATCAGCGTATGACATTTCATCTGTCAAAATTTTTTGACATGAATTGTCATCGTTTGACAGCTCTGTGAAGCTATCAAACACTGACATTCTCTGTAGTTTGATGAGTTCTTGAATTCAAGACTCATCAAACCTCTTTCTTTAGCAGAAATTAGATGGTTGTTGCATTGGAGAATGCAACGGCCATCTGTCATCTCTGGCGCGGAGGTGCGAGACTCTCCACATCCCCAAATCTTGAAGCCTGCAGGAAGAAACAAAGGTAAGTAAACTTTTACTAACACTTTCCACTTACCTCACCTACTCACCTCTCCACACTTGCACCCATCACTTACCTTCACAGCGCACTTTTGCACCCCTCTGTCCCCCGCAGACCCTCTGCTCCCCTCGGTGACCGCAGCCTTCGGGAAACCCGCCCTTGTGTGGGTAAAATGGGGATAATCCTCTTATCTGCCTGTTAACTACCCGCCTCCTGGGAAGATGGCATGGAGGCAGGTTGGGCACCCGCCCCCAGATTCTGTCATTTTCCCGACAGTCCCTCCTCCCCAGGGCTGGCAAGATCGCGCCCATAGTCTCGGTAAAGGGTCGGCCATTTAAGACTGAGATAAGGAGAGATTTCTTCACTCGGAGGGTTGTGAATCTTTGGAATTCTCTACCCCCAGAGTGCTGTGGATGCTCAGTCGTTGAGTATATTCAAGACTCCGATCGATAGAGTTTTGGGCACTAAGGGAATCAAGGGATATGGGGATAGGGCGGGAAAGTAGAATTGATGTAGAAGTTCAGCCGATTGAATGACGGAGCAGGCTCGAGGGGCCATATGGCCGACTCCTGCTCCTATTTCTTATGTTCTTGTGAAGGGATTTCGAAGGCATTATCAGTTCCCAGCGCAGATACGGGCGATAGCACTGGAACAACTTCCTAAATCAACAGAACATGTAGCTAGGGCGGAGAAATAGCTGCAGCGAAGAGGACAAGACTGACGAGTGAGAAGGAAAACGTGTCCAGGTAAAAGTGCAACAACAAAAAAATCCTGTGTACTCGCATGTTCCGTGCTGGCAGTCAGAACTTAGAAAATGTTACACATTATGTGGTTGTTTCTGGAACTTTTCAATTGTTATATTAATGACTGTGGCTCGCAGCTCGGCGCAGTAGGATAGCTGGATTATCAAAGATGGCTTAGTTGTTGTAACATTTGCATACTGAATTATCATTGGCCCGCAGGCATCTGTAAGGAATACCTGTTATATTCACGTGATCAAATGCTGAGTTGTCATTGGCCTGCAGGCATCTGTAAGGACTGCTATTGTTTAGAAGACCCAGTAGGGGTCCGAACTCCATCTTGTCCACACGGTGCTGTACTGCTGTGAGTCAGATTAGACCTGATGCTTCATTAAGAAGAGTTTAAACTGTAATACTCCGTTGTCCTGCAATTTATTATTTTTGTACAAAGTGTGCAAAATAAGACAGTTGTCTGGTGTAGTCTCTACAATAAAGATATTTTTGGAGAATTTCAAAACTCCAACCGTATATTTGCAAATGTTTCCATTTTTGAAACTCCTACAGCGCCTCTATCATAAAGACTGCAGGAGACTGATTCTTTTTACCAATTGACCTCCACTACAATGGTAATTGTTAGGGCGTTTTAAGCTACTATTGTTGCACTGTGTTCTCAAGGCCTTTGAAGTTGGTGTTCTATTGCTTCTTCGCTCCTTTTGGGATATGTGATACATATGGATCATTAGATATAGTAGCATGGCTACAATAGCATAGTGGTTATGTCACTGGACTAGTAATCCAGAGGACTAATGATCTGGAGATAGCATGAGTTCACATCCCACCACGGCAGCTGCAGAATTTAAATTCAGTTAATAAACAAATCTGAAGCTAGTATCAGTAATGGTGACCATGAAACTACCGGATTGTCGTAAAAACCCATGTGGTTCACGAACGTCCTTTAGGGAAGGAAATCTGCTGCCCTTACCCGGTCTGGCTGATGTGACTCCAGACCCACAGCAATGTGGTTGACTCTTAACTGCCCTCTGAAATGGCCTAGTGAGACACTCAGTTGTATAAGGTGTCTCACCAGTACCTTCTCGAGGGCAGTTTGGAATGGGCAATAAATGCCGGCCTTTGCCGGAGACGCCCACATCCCGTGAACGAATAAATAAAAAACAAACCATGAATTGAAAGATCTATATGACCTGCAATCTCAGCAAGCCCTGCAACATAAACTGAATCTTAGAAGGTAGGATGCTCTCCTTACCTTGCACTGCACATCTAAAGCACGCTGCATGGGAGTGACAAACATTGTCATTACTCGTGGAAGTAAATATTAGGTAGTTATAAATTCTGACGAGCTAAGTGCGGTTAATGTGAAATTAGAAATGAATTGCAAGGTTTTAAACCAGTTGTTTAGGTTTAATCGTATTTCAAAAATGTAGCAGCTAGAATGCAAACCTGCAGGTGGCAGTATATAGCTACCCAATATTCAGGATTTCACACTTGCTCCTCCGTTCATTCCTGAATCGTATTGATTCCTGTGTTGCAAACCACTTCCTTTTTGCGGTTACTTTAATTGGGTATATGAGTTGATTACAGATTAAACATTTTTTTCATTGTGATAGACCTCATACTGTTTTAATTAAACTAGAAAGGAGCAGCTGATAATAGACCCAAAGCACTTCGGCAAAAAGGTTGATCACTATCAAAAATGCAAAGTTGTTAACTGTGCTGTTCATTTATCACACAGTTAATGAAGAACATATTCAGCCTGTAAAGGAGTAGCTAAGGTATTATGGTTTTTCAGCTCATTCCCATTTGAATTTAAATTTCTCTTTCTTTTCATGCTTATCCAAGTTTCAGAATTTAATCATCCCTATTGATAAAATGACAAATTGTGTGATTATTCACCCCTTAATTGGTGTGTGCATAGAATTCTGAATTAAATAATTATTTTCCAACGGTTTAAATTTTTTTCTCCCTATTCTTCCACTTTGAGCATTTGTTATCAGTGTTCTGTTCAATATTTTCTCCCCAGTCCCAGAATAGTATGGTTTACCAGTCTGACTTGATCTTTGTGTCACCTCTGAACGAGACTGCAATTTAGTTCCAATACTAGCGGCTCTGCAGTGGCATTGCTCATGGTGATGATGCTGTGTTGGGACAAGTGCATTATCCCATGCAATGCACAGTATATTAATTCTGCTGTTAAGGATAGAGCTGTGTCCTTTTAGGGCCAAATTAAATGCAGGCTCTGTTCAATCAGCAGTTAATTGTTGTTTGGTTGGGTAATTTTGCAGATTGGAAAGTGCTCATCAGCTTCAGGCTGCAGGCTAGGAGCATTCAGCATTGACCAGCTTGAAGTGTGATGTAAAGTTAATCAGAGGGGACAGACATTCGGACTTCTCTCAGTGAGGTAGATTCTGCTGCTCCGCCCATTGCAAATGATCAACTTTTCTCTTTATTTTAAAAACATCTTTGAAATATGACATAAAATAGAAATTTGCATATAGACGGCGAGCGTGATGGGCCAAATGGATGCCAGATGTATCATTTAAAAATATAAAGATGGATAGGCTGTGGACTTCTTTGTACCAAGAACTGGATTGAACCTTCCCAAAGTCATTTCACTTAGGACACTTAATGGCTGCCATCAGTCCAGCCTGGAGCCAGAGCCTAGTTCCAGAGGTAAAGGACATTTTTCTAACCCCTGCACTGAACTCTCCTTCAAACAACAAAAAAAATACAGTTTGTATCATTTCTATTTTGCAGTCATCAAGGAGCACCAAAGGAATATTCATGAATCCGAGTGAAAGCATTGTTAAGTTGCAGCACCAATTTCAGAAGAGCTCTTCCCCCATTTCCTCGGCCTTTTGGCACTGCTGTCCCGCATGAATATTTCCACCCAGTGCCATTCCCCAGCAGACACTGTCAGAAGCAGGGTTTGCAACGCGCAGAAAAAAGCGGATCTCCACTTCTGCTGGAACAAGGTCAGTATGGCCTATTTAGATATCTAGTGCAAGTGAAGGTGAGAGATCCACGGCCCGCAATTTCCGACCCCCCACGGGTGTGTACGCACCCGTAGGGGCCTCGCAAGTGCCAGTTTCAGGCATGCAAAGCGCATGCGCTAAATCCGGCACTTCTGATCTGTCAGGAATTCTCCGCCTGCTGAAAACCTTTAAAAATCTTACGCCTGGTAAAAGCAAGCGTAAGGCCTGCTTTTACCAGCAAGAGTTTAAATGAGTAAAAAAATAATTTTTTTCACTTATAATTTTAAAAAGGTAAGTTTATTTTTAGACCCATAAAAAACTTTAATTATTCTTTTCAAAAAATTAAATTTTTGTTTAAAATATTTAATTTAATGTAATTTTAACTAATTTTAAATACGTGACTTAAAAAAATTATTTGATGTATATCTGTGTTTTTTGAGTGATCCCCATTCATGCTTTTGACAGATCTGTGCGTAGAGACCTGTCAAAAGTGCGAAGGGGGATTCCCTTCTTTGATTGGTTCGCCATGGTCCACATGATCCCAGGGACACTTGTGAACCGCTTGCCCGCACGGACCAGGAGAGGCCCAGGAGCAGAAGTCTCGGGACCTACGGAGCCAGCAGGTAAGTGCATAGATTTTTTCCAGATCGGAGGCGTCCGCCCGCAGGGAGTCTCCGATCGGAAAATCCGGGCCCATGTGTTTGTCATTAACTGCCTGCAGCACATCGACCATTAATGGTCGAAGAAAGCGTCAAGTTATCAAGATCAAGACTAATGTTTTTAAGCATAAACTGTGGGAAGGATGGGACAGGGAAAGGGTACTTCCTATATTGGAAGGAGTCTTTTGGAACCAGGGTTTTAATGGGTGAATAGAGGACAAGGACTAACTTGCGACATTTAGGCTGTAGAATGCTAAACATTGGGAGGACTACAGCCATTGTCTTTGGCCCCACCATAAAGTCCAAGACTCCTGATAGTATGAAAACTGAATGTTCTTAAAAAAACTAAAGTGAATGTCTGTATCTCACTCATAATCAGAAATTAAACATTTGCTTTGAACATTTTATTCTTTCAGTGAAAGATTTTTAATGACAATATATGAATGTTATTTATTTATAGATGTATTTATTTCTAGGTTTAAGGTCATTGGTGGAAGGATTAGAGGGGAGTTGAGGAGAACTTTTTTCACCCAGAGGGTGGTGAGGGTCTGGAACCCACTGCCTGAAAGAGTGGTAGAGGCAAAAACCCTCATCACATTTAAAAAGAACTTGGATATGCACTTGAAGTGCCGTAATCTACAGGGCTACGGGCTGGAAAGTGGGATTAGAGAGCTTTTTTTCGACCGGCACGGACATGATGGGCCGAACGACCTCCTTCCGCACCGTAAATTTCTTATGATGCTATGAAAGTATTTATCTAAGTCAGTGTCGTGATAAAATAGCAAGAATAACTCGAAGTAAAGAGTTGTGTAACATGAGTAGGGCAACATTGTCTCCTTGACTGAACAATACGTAATTATCAAATCAAATGTGATGGGGGCTACTTGTAGATGCAAAGCCGTTTAATATTCTACAAAATGCTGCAGTCTCTCTTTTTTCTAATAAAGTGTCACTCATATTGAAGCCACTTTTGAAATATTTGGGTTATTGAGTCTTTTGAGAACTGGACAGTTGTATACTGAACAATCAATAAGAATAACACAATCAAACTGAGTTTGACAGGTAGCTCAGATGAAGGATTGTTGGGTGAATTAATGATAAAATGATGAGAGAGAAGCTCCAATTTCATGTGGCTGGTAAGGGAATATTTTTGGTCGGTTTAGTGTGTGAAACAGACAGAAACTCATCATTGAGCCTTCAACCCAAACTATGCAAAAAACCAAAGGTGCCTTTCTGTTTGCCTGATATGGGGTGCACACATTCTCTCTGAGGGAACGCACTCCCCTTACCTAAGCCCTAAGAAATGAGGGACAATTCAGCAAGATCCTATAGGAGTACTGCTTGTATTTATCTTGTGACAATCGTATCGCTTGCCAGCGCAGAGCACTGGTAAACTCCCCTCTCATCTGTCGGATATTGGCTTGCAGCATTATCTGGAGCTGGGTGGGAAGAATCTAAGCCCCCCTAGTGACCTAGTCTACCTCTCCAAGCCCCACCAATAAGCCAGGCTGGCTGATCAATCAACATTGCCCAGTAGTACTGTAGACACCTAATCTAGAGCCGTCTTTTGTCTCCACTAGTCCTATCACCACCTCGTCTCGTTTTGAATACCTCTTAATGTCTCTTCACTTCTCTTTTGTTCTCTCCCAGCCTGGCCTTTTAATCTATTTCATTTCCTGTGCTTTTTCAGTCTTGACAAAGGGTTTGACCCGAAACTGTGACTCTATTTTCTCTCCACGGATGTTGCCTGGCCTGCTGAGTTTTTCCAGCATTTTCTGTTGTTATTTTGGATTTTCAGCATCTGCAGTATTTTGCTATAGTACTGTAGACATGCTCGGCTCAGGTATTGGCTTACCAGGTCTGGCATGGAGGATCAATTTGGTTCCAATTTCCCATTACCAGGTGTGCTTTATTGGAACAAAATTGACCAGTCTTTACTTACTGCCTCCCAGGAGGATGGTCATTAGTTGGTCCATAGAGGGCAAACAAGTGCTTTAAAGGCTTTGCTGGTGGACAGCAGGTATCAGGAATTCATGGTGAGCAGCACAACTCACCATAAATTGTGCCAATGGCTTGCCACTATCCTCCAAAGAACAGCATAGATATATCCTATGTTGCTTTGAAGGGGTGATGTTTGAGCAACAATTGCTTGCCTTTCCGCAACCAAAGTAATGTAAATGCTGAACGTTGCATATATGAGCATTTGTTCATGTACCTGGCCTTCAGGCTATACCCTTTCAGCAGCTGCCATCCCAAGCCCCAATTTCCTCATCAGTTATATGGTGGAAGGACCTACACAGGACAGCTTGTGATGGGTCAGCCTCCTTGATGTTCTAGATATCCAAGTTGAAGGACGCATACCAGGCTTAACCATCACCAGCTAATCCAGGCCCTCATGCTAGGGGCTTTGGCAAAAAGATGCCCACTTATGAGGTGCTATGCAAGGTCTAGGCTAGAACTCTCCCTGCAATGGTTTCCCTTCTTGGCTACAAATCCACCTCATGGTTAGATCTGGAGTTTAAAGTCGCATGATTAATAGCTCTGAACCATGAAGGAGACTTGTTTGAACTCATGTCTTGTGCATCACAAGCCTAACCTGCACTGGGACTTTGCTGTCATTGAATAGAGATGGCAACAATCAGAGCACTTTTCAACCCTTCTCAGCACAGTCGCAAAGAACTGTGTCCATGTTAAAGTTGGCATCCACCCGATCCCCAGGCACCAATATGAGTCAACAGGTGGGACGGGCACTTCTTGTATGTTATCAATACCCCTGTGATCCCATCTTGCGTTGTTCAGAGCCGCAACGCTGATCAGACTGGCTAGCCTTTGTTCAACATGGCAAGTGGAGGGCACCAGATCCCCAGATAAGCCTGCCAACAACACATCATCTGTGCAAAGAATTCTTGTAATTCTTTCCGGAATGCCTGGAACAGTCATACCATCCCTCACAATACCATTGAACACATCATTAATGTAATTATATTTAAAACTGCCAAGTACCACAAATCGCTTTGTGTGACTTCTGTTTGTTGAAACCAATGTTATATGTGCAGTGTTAGCTCTCTCGATGACTCAGTGAGTTTATTAATTGAGTAGCTGAGCCACACAGACTGGGACGATCTCAATTCTGTGCTGCATTAGCTGATCTCCTGCAAGGTAGGTGACGTAATAAAACTCACTACGCACTTAGTTTGAGCATAAAGCAAGGCTTTAATCAACTTGTTTCAGAACATGGAGGTCTAGTTGTACTTCACTAGTTCCTTGTCTTACAAAATGTCCCTGAAAAGCTGGGGCCGACGCCCGAGTATTTATACTCCTTGGACGGCGCCACCAGCTGGCCGTCCAGCGTTATTTCATGAGTAGTTTCTTGAATGATGAGATTTATAACAGTAGGCTAATATTGTCCACAGCCATCCTGGGTTTGGAAAGCAAAATTGACCACGGTTCTGGCTCCTGATCACCATTCAGCAGCCATTTCTGGGAGTGTGTATGTGTAGCTGTTCAATGAGGATTGGGTCACTCTCAGCTGTGATGCTCTCTTCATAGAGTCATAGAGTTATACAGCACAGAAAGAGGCCCATCGTGTCCGCGCCGGCCATCAAGCCCTGTCTATTCTAATCCCATTTTCCAGCACTTCGTCCGTAGCCTTGTATGCTATGGCATTTCAAGTGCTCCTCTAAATGCTTCTTGAATGTTGTGAGGGTTCCTGCCTCTACCACCCTTTCAGGTAGCGAGTTCCAGATTCCAACCACCCTCTGGGTGAAAAAGTTTTTCCTCAAATCCCCTCTAAACCTCCTGTCCCTTACCTTGAAAGTATGCCCCCCTCTCTGCAATTGAATAATATGTTAACACTCCTATTGAAGATTCCACATGAATAAAAGCCATTTTGACGGGATACTGGGCAGATGCCTGTGGAACTGTATTCAGCAAGGAGTCAATGCCTTAAAAAGAGAGGAGAGCAAATTGTGTAGAATTAAAAACAAGCAGTGTTACTATCTTGATCAGTTCTAGGTGGACACTGGAAACCTACCATTGCAGCACAGCTTCGACCATTGGTGCAGTGGGTTCGCAACCTTTTTACATTTAGTGTCTATGATTTTTTTTTCCTTTTTAGTATTTCATAAATTTGTAGTACCATGTACAATAAGAACATAAGAAATAGGAGCGGGAGTGGGCAAGTCGGCCCTTCGAGCCTGCTCCACCATTCAATGAGATCATGGCTGATCTTCTAGCTCAAATCCACTTTTCCGTACAATAAGATAAGATGACTTCATTCCAGGCCTTCAGGTGACCATCATTCAGAGAGATGATTACTCATTTTGCTTATTGAAACATGACACATTTTGACATATTTCACTCTTGAAAATAAATAGTACTTGGGTTTTTAATAATTATCACCAATAGTGACAGTCCTGATTCACTGTGTTGATTGCAACATTACATCTTGGTATGTGTAGAAATGAGGCAAAGCCTCTTCTAAGATACTGAGAGACAACTCTTAAAGTGATGCTTCAGTAGAGCAACTATTAAAATACTTAGGGGGAAAAATTGAGTCGCGCCGCGCCCCCTTTGGGGCACTACTTTTAGTGGCCCGAAAAAAATTAGCACCCCCGCGGCCGAAATTCATCGGTTGCACCCCAAGAGGGAAGCGGGGTGCTACTGGATGCGCTGCGACTCAATATCGCGGCACATCGCGGCGCGGTATTGCAGGCCTTACTCCCCTTCTTAAAGGGGAAGGGCCTAGCTGGGCCACCAGGGATCGGAGTGCTGGCAAAAGAGCCCAGCACTCAAGAGAAGTACCAGGCTCATGGAGCGCAGCCGGCACTCCATTTGGGGGGGGGGGGGGGCGGTGCTCAGGAGGCCAGGGACAGCAATGGAGGCAGGTGTTGGCAGGCAGCCAGCAACAAAAATGGCCGCCCGGCACCTCGCCTTTAATTAGTTCCGCCCGGCCGCAGGTAGGTCCCCCGACCCTGTTGGACATAGCGTCTGGCAGTAAGTCAGGGGGCGCTACTGAAGATCGTGGCTGGGGCGCTGGGCACGGTGATGATGTCATCACCAGCGGCGCAGTGCCGCGGGGTGCTAACTGTTACCACTGCCAACCTCCCGCTGAATTTTGAGGGCGGTGTTGGCGGCGCCGTGCCCGGGGGTTTGTTGCTTTGTACCCCATTAGCGCCCGGCGCTAACGGGAGGCGCAAAGCAACCAAATTTCTCCCCCTTATTAACTCTTACCTCATGGCCTAGTTACCTCATTGACCATAAACAAGGTACCCGGGCTGCTGGCATGATCATTTGTCCACAACAACCCTGCCTGGTCTGATGTGTGCCACTAAATCAGAGATTGACCTGGTTACATCACGGACTTGTAGCTCTTTGTTGGTTGAAAATCAACTCTGCCAATCTAAGGCCAGTTTTCAGTTCCCAAAATGGGAGATGTGCCTTGGGAGATGCAGAAAGAAAGCTAAGTGAAGTACTTTTAACTTAAAAGGAAGACAGGAGGAACAGTTTTGTTTTAATTGTATATGCTCAGTATTGCAGTAATGAGGCTATTCCTGACATTTGAATAGCTTTTTTTATGGGGATAATAGGGTTTGCTTCAGAGACACTAGTCTGCATTTTCCTTCGGTATCCCACCCCCAAACCAGGTAGGGTAGCGGCAGGAAAAATCAGGCAGCAAGGCATTCTCACCTGAATCCGTTTCCGCTCCCCACTGTTAACATTGTTCTGATTGGGATCCTGTGCTGACAGTTATCTCCAATCATGAAGCAAGGAACTCGTTTGTAAATTAGGAGTTACTTGACATATATCCAATATGCTTTTTAAGGAGTTGTTTGTGATCATGGTGGAGAATACAGTTTATTTCCTATATGTGGACTGACCGAATAGCTGTCAAATGATGAAGCCACAAGTGAGTTATAGTTAATGACGTGAGTGGGATATAAATCATACTCCCCAGCTCTTCAAGTATTCAGTTTATAACCATATGCTAAATAATGGAAATGTGTTAGTTTTAAATATGAACTATATTGATGTACAGATTGTGGACTAGTCTCAAGTGTAAAGGTAAATTTGAGTATAGAAATGGTGACTCCAGAACACTATTTCAGTTAAACTGATATTAAGATAACAGACACCGGTTTAAATGGGTAAAAGTAAATATAAGACTGATGTCAGCTATCGCATCACATGGAGAGGTTAATACATGAAATGGATTTCAGGGTAGGGTAGAGGAGGCAAAAAAGTTCTGGGAAAAAATATATAGGACTATGGGGAAAGAGCAGGGGAGTGGGATTAATTGGATGGCTCTTTCAAAGAGCAGGCACAGGCACGATGGGCCGAATGGCGGCCTCCTGTGCTGTATCATTCTATGATTCTATACATCTATGACCAGGTTTTTTTGGATGATGGGGCAAATGGCCTTTCTCACGTTGTTTGTGATGTTGAGGTGATGAATATAGAAATTTCTATGTTTAAATTTAGAATAGCTGAAGTTAGGATGGAGGCAGCTTTCTCTTCAGTAGAAACTTTGAGGTTGAGTTGATTATTAGATCTGACCAATGTTCACCTGTATCTAGAAGAGAATAAAACACACGAAACATAGAAGATAGGAGCAGGAGTAGGCCATTCGGCCCCTTGAGCTTGCTCCACAATTCAATGCAATCATGGCTGATCATTCAAATTCAGTAACCTGTCCCTGCTTTCTCCCCATATCCCTTGATCCCTTTAGCCTTAAGAAATATATCTAACTCCTTCTTGAATATATTTAATGAGTTGGCCTCAACTGCCTTCTGTGGTAGAGAATTCCCCAGGTTCACCACTCTCTGGGTGAAGAAATTCCTCCTCATCTCAGTCCTAAATGGCTTACCCCTTATCTTTAGACATTGACCCCTGGTTCTGGACTCCCCCGCCATCGGGAACATCCTTCCTGCAACTAGTCTGTCTAGTCCTGTTAGAATTTTATAAGTTTCAATGAGATCCCCTCTCATTCTTCTGAACTCTAGTGAATATAAGCCTAATCGACCCAATCTCTCTCCATACGTGAATTCTGCCATCCCAGGTATCAGCCTGGTGAATCTTCGCTGCACTCCCTCCATGGCAAGAACATCCTTCCTCAGATAAGGCGACCAAAACTACACACAATACTCAAGGTGTGGTCTCACCAAGGCCCTGTACAACTGCAGCAAGACATCCTTGCTCCTGTACTCGAATCCTCTCGCTATGAAGGCCAACATACCATTTGCCTTCTTTAACCGCCTGCTGCACCTGCATGCTTACTTTCAGTGACTGGTGCACAAGGACACCCAGGTCTCGTTGCACTTCCCCTTTTCCCAATCTATTGCCGTTCAGTGGTGTTGAGGCCAAGATCAGATCAACCATGATCTTATTGAATGGCGGAGCAGGCTCGAGGGGCCGAATGGCCTACTCCTGCTCCTATTTCTTATGTTCGGTTCAAGGGAGATTTGGTTTGTTCATGGAAATCGTAGTCTGGCTTCGAACATAAGAAAGGTGTTGGGGAGGGGTTGGAGTCTGAATTGTAATACATCTTCAATGTGTTGTAATCTCTTTTTCACAGGCATGTATTTAAATATATTGAAATACAGAAAATATTTCATGGATAAGATTCAGACTGCATGAACAGATTTCAATAATAAAAAGGTAAAACCAAGCTTTTTGGGAACCTGAAGGTTGTTGACCTAAGCACATCTGTACACATCCGTCTCCTGTAAAAATGATGACGCAATACTAAATATCGTAACAAGTGTGAATACAGATAAAGTTAATCAACAACACTTTACATAATGATTTCTTTGTCGAAAGGATCAGTAAGTACCAGCGCGAGATGCTTTGACGTTTTGTCATTTAAAAAGGGTTAAGAGATTAGCATTGGAGCACTTTCTAAATAGAAAAACTACACTAATAATTAAAACTCGCTATGAAATTTAATTCTCCATTGCTGCTGTTTGCTTAGATTTAGGAGTATAATGAAATTTAAATTGCCTTTGTCTCTGGGGATGGTAACAAGATTATGGAAGAAAAAAGAGCTTTTTCTACTGCTTAATGTTGTACAGATAACATAGAATTGTGATGTGTATTATTTTGCATCACATATAAAGACAACATGACATGGGTCTAGAGGGATAAACATGGCCTGCCTGGATCAACAGCTTTTACAGATAATTTAATTACTGAGGCACCCCGTTTATAGTTGATGCTTTGTGAGCACACCACAATGCTTGATGTTTTGAATCTTGAAGATTAATCACAGAAATATGAAAATTTGGGACAGAGATCATTCTCCCCTATGGACCCAAGTCACAATATGCACTTCATTTTCAAACTATACTAGAATGTGGGGAGTTCTTTGGAAACCTTTGTGCTTTTCTTTTGGAGATGATCCCATAGGCCCAAGATTCAGCATTATTATCTATATTTTGTTATCAGAGGTGTATGGACTGGAAATAATCCGTTTGGATTATAAACTTCTCTCCTTTTAATAAAACATTGTTCCCATTCTTCTGACCAGCCTAAACTGTGATTCAAAATACGTGTCCAAATTCTTCAACTATGTGATGGAAATGGTCTCACTTTTGGGAAAGTACTGTTTAGTTTCTGTAAGAAAGTAAATATTTTAGTACCTCATCTCCAAGGCTCGATGCCACTCCAATGAACGCTACGAAGCACTGCTTCTGACAGATGGTCTGTAGTTTTTGGCCACTACTTGACAGAAAAAAGCGAAAGCTGTCGTATATGTACATGTTTTCAAGGGAAAACTGTGCAGTTAATGGGATAGCTTGGTCCCGATTCAGCCTAACCAAACCAATCAAGTTTATGTGTCTATATAGGAAAGAGCAAACATGCAGGTTGTACTTCAGAGTGTGCTGCAACTGGCCATCTGTTCCAAAGTTCTCATCATATACGCCCTGGGTATAGGAGTCTTTATTTTTCTCCAAGCATTTCCCCTCACAAACCACAAATACTCCAAAGCCATTGTCGCATGTCAACATTGCCTGATGCGATCTTTTTCTTGTACCCCATATACAGCTTTTGGCACTGTGGGGGTTTAATATTCTCTGTGTGCTCTTTTTAACACCCCGGTTAATGCATACATGCAAAATTCCCATCTATTTCAATCAAGTTCTTAATCTCTTTAAAATAAATAGGTTCGAAACTATGTTAAAATAATGCAGACAGAAATATAATGTGTTAACCAGTGCAATTCAAAGAGTGTACAAAAGAAATTAAACCTCCTCACCTCTGTGCAGTTTTGTTTTAAACCAGAGTCATTAGTCAATCAAAGTTAAGAAGGGAATATCATTGCTATTTAAATTAACATACATAGATTATGCTCTCTAAGAATCTGAGTTATTTTAGCCACTCTGACAAGATAAACATAATACTTAAAGATTTTCTGTTTAATTTAGTTGGTAACATAATTCAAGTAAAACCACCAGTAACAGTTACATAACATTTGGGCATATTATGTGATGTCAGGGTTACTATTTATCATGTAGTATACACATGTGGTCTTAAAAATAAATTCTTCATTGGAAGGTAGAATTTCTGAGACCTTGTCCATGGTGAGATATTTGGCCACACTGCTAGTGTGATTGGGAAATTGCAAAGCGGCTGAAATCAATGGACAGAAAAGCACAAACAATGCGCTAATAGTTTTCTGATTTCCACTGATGGCAGGGACTTGGAAAGTCTCCTTGCAGCTGTACTTGATCCGACATCTGACTAATGCTCAGACTTGCACAAATAAACAAACCCCATCCCATCCAGAGGGGGAGCAGAAGCACGGGAAATGGGGCAAGTACGGTCAAAGCTCCTGTTGGCCACTTAAGAGGGAAAACCATGGCGGAGGAAAAAGGAGAACATTTCAGAGGTTCTGCTGCCCGTGTCCTAACTCGCACCAAGTCCCGTTCACCCATCTCCCCTGTGCTCGCTGACCTACATTGGCTCCCAGTTAAGCAACGCCTCGATTTCAAAATTCTCATCCTTGTTTTCAAATCGCTCCATGGCCTCGCCCCTCCCTACCTCTGTAATCTCCTCCAGCCCCACAACCACCCGAGATATCTGCGCTCCTCTAATTCTGCCCTCTTGAGCATCCTGATTATAATCGCTCAACCATTGGTGGCCGTGCCTTCTGTTGCCTAGGCCCTAAGCTCTGGAATTCCCTGCCTAAACCTCTCCGCCTCTCTACCTCTCTTTCCTCCTTTAAGACACTCCTTAAAACCTACCTTTTTGAACAAGCTTTTGGTCACCTGCCCTAATTTATCCTTATGTGGCTCGGTGCTATTTTTTGTCTCTTAATACTCCTGTGAAGCGCCTTGGGACATTTTACTACGTTAAAGGCGCTATATAAATACAAGTTGTTATTGTTGCAGAAAAGAGAATGCATTGGAGAAACTGGGAGAAAGGAATGGCGTCTTTATAGGAAGCAGACTGGGAAGAAACATAATCCACATAGTTGTGGGAGTCTGTGGACTTGCATTAGATGTCTGTGGAAAGCCATTGTCAGTAATTGAGAGAGTGAAGTCGAAGAAGGAAAGGAGAGTCAGATGGACAATGTAAGGTGAGGAATGGGTGGAAATTGAAAGCATACAGTTAATGAAATTCTCAGATCAGTGTAAGAGCAGGAAGCAGCACCAACAGTCATCAGTGTAATGGAGGAAGATGTCAGGGAGTGGACCTGACTACACATCCTACACAAAGATAGGCATAGCAGAGATCGATGCAGGTTCCCATAGCACTGCCTTGTATCTGAAGGAAGTGAGTTAAGTTAAAAGAGGAGTTGTTCAAAATGAGAATGATTTGAGCCAGGCAGAGATGCTGGTGATGGAAGGGAACTACAGTAGTTGGTGGAGAAGAAGAGCTTAACATCATGTTGAGTTCAGAATGTGTTGAGGTGGGAGCCTCAGGAATGAAACTGAAGGCCTTGCTGAGGACAGATCATTCAGTTTCAGAAAGAGAAAGATCAGAGGGAAGGGTATAACCCAGCAAGGAGAGCAAGAGACAGAAGAAAGTGAAGGGAGAGAGCGTTCAGGGCAATTGCCAGTGTCCAAGCATTGTTTGAGTATCTGGTCCTTGCTACCCAAAAGAGAGAAAAAAACATTTTTTGTTAAACTGCTGAATAAGTTGAAGGATGGTGTGGTGCTGAAGGCCAGGAAATCTATGGGATAGATTCAGCCCATGCTGTTGGAGAGAGCTGTTGATAGCATGCACGTGGCAGTGCATGGTGGAGAGGGTGCATTGTATAAATGGCGTGAGTAGTCAGAGGTGCATTGAATAGTACGAGGGTTCATGAGACAATCCAAAAGGGGGGTGAAACTTTAGCAAGAATCCACGTGGAATGAGTCGGTGCTGGAGGCAGGTGCTGAGTACAGGAAACTTTTTTTATCCGGCACGGACGGGACCGACGTGCTGCCGGTTCATCAAAAATTCCGGATAACCGAAAGCTATAGTAAAAGATACGGAGCTGAGCGCTCCGTATAAAGCAACAAACCCTGTTGCTTAGCAACAGGTTCAAAACAATGGCCACAAGTTGCAAGCATCTCTGTAGCTTAGCAACAGCTGCAGCCACACCCTTGCACAGCAACAGATGGAGGAAGGCAAGTAATAAAACTTACCTGAACCTACTCCTGAATTTTGCCAGTTAACCGAGATTTCCGGTTATTTAGGTGCCGGTTAATCGAAAGCTTCCTGTAAAAAGATATAACTGTAATAGTGGATCTTGGAAAATACATGGCCAGAGGAACAGGGACAACGTTGACAGTGAATAGGATGAAAGGGACCAATGAAAATCACAATGAAGAGCGGAACAGAACTTCACGACAGTAAGTCAAACAGAACAAAGAAAAGGAAAACCCTGTAAAATGCTGAAAATCTAAATCAAAAACAGAAATACACAGAATCAGTGGGTATTTTGCGGTGAGTGACTCAACTCCACACTCCCCAAAGCCTTTCCACCATCTACAAGGCACAAGTCAGGAGTATGATGGAATTACCTCCACTGGCCTGGATGAGTGCAGCTCCAGCAACACTCAAGAATCAGTGTTTAGGGTGTAATTCTTTGCATAGAACCGATACATATTCTGCTTAGATTTCTAACTCTTTCATGCCTGAATATGCTAGTAATTTTGTTCTTTTTGCACTATTTAGTGCTTCTTGTGACATAAGTAAGTGTCATTTATTGACCAGAGGAAGATGATTTCAAAGCTGTATCTTCAGCTGAAGTACATGGTTCTCACTTTTTTTTCAGATGCTGTAGATCCTAATGATCACATTGTGCTGGGGAAAATAACCCAGAAACATAAATCCTAGAACATTCTTCTTCTTCTTAGGCAGTCCCTCGGAACTGAGGATGACTTGCTTCCACACTAAAAATGAGTTCTCAGGTGACTGATGAGTCCAATGCGGGACCTACAGTCTCTGTCACAGGTGGGGCAGACGGTGGTTGAAGGGACGGGCGGGTGGGTGGGGTGCTTGAGTTGATGTTGAGGTTGTCCATGAGGGTCCTGACGTTCTAGGTCCCAAACTTCATTTTAAAGGATGGAAGATGCCTGTGCGTGAATTCTTTTAACGTGGGGTGGCCGTTGCACACCAGCTACCACATGGGCTTGACAGAGCAAGGTCTTGGTCCAATGGCAAGGGGATCCAAGACGATTGGAGACCAGGCTCTGCTACATTGGACTAGCACACACACACAAACATACTGCTTGACATAAATCGTGCCATACTGCACAGCAATGGACCATTTTGGCCAACAAACCTTTTTAGTCTAATCCCCCCCCCCCCTCCTGCTAATATTCCATTTTCTAACAACTATTTAATTCTGTTTTAAAAGAATTTATGGTCTCTGCTTTGGTTTGTGTCAGTGAATTCCACATTCTAACCACCCTCTGTGAAGAGACATTTTTCCTAACTTCCCTTTTAATTCTTTTTGTAATGATCATAAATCTGTGCTGTTTGTTACCCTTTCTCGCTGATCAGCGGAAACAGTCTATTACTATTTACCGTATAATAACCCTTCTAATGATTTGAAGCCCTCTTGGGCCACTCATTAGCCTTCCAGCTCTGGTGGGAAAAAAACCCTAGCTCGTCAAGTCTCTCATTAGGTGCAAGTCCTCATCCCTGTTAAATATTAAAACAAATCTGCTTCTTGCTATGAACTGTGAACACCATAAATTCTTTGCTTTAAATTTATGCTACCATTTACAACAGCATCTGCTAATAATGTACAAAGGCTGTCTAATGAACAAATCCAAAAACACAGCATTGTTAGATTTCTTTGGCAGTCGCTCTGTTGAATAATTTACAAATGCGGATGTTAATATCTGGAATTTCAGCAATCCTTAAACAGCAAAATGTAGACGATACGAATGTTCACAGCGTGCACATTTCAGAAGTGAAGGCAATGCATTCACTGCATTATAACCGGGAATTCCTGTTGTGTAATTGCTCACACCAGTTCCCGAACACTCCGGCTTCCCACCCACTGAGCATTGAGCTGAAAATTACTGTAAAGCTTCTCATTAATACAAGTGAGCTCATGCCTGGATTTTTCCTGTTTCCACACACCGCACATTAAGTGCACCCATTTTCACTCATTTCAAATGGGCGTTAATGCCAGCCGCATTCTCGCATGTTGGAACTCTTAAAGCTACATTCATCTGTTTTTACTGCCACACACTTGTAAGCTACGGAGACCGTGTTCCGTGCTCTCCTCCCGCTTCAGTTAATTGAACGGGAACAAAAAGAGACATCAGGTGACACCTGAAATAACAACAGAAAATGCTGGAAATACTCAGCAGGCCAGGCAGCATCCGTGGAGAGAGAAACAGAGTTAACGTTTCAGGTCTGGGACCCTGAAGGGTCCCAGACCTGAAACGTTAACTCTGTTTCTCTCTCCACGGATGCTGCCTGGCCTGCTGAGTATTTCCAGCATTTCCTGTTGTTATTTCAGATTTCCAGCATCCGCAGTATTTTGCAATTATATCAGGTGGCACCTGAGCTGGACTAGCTACTGCTACCAATGTCACACCATATCTTACAGGCCCGGGCACAGCCACCTGACAACGAAGGGATATAGCACCTTCTCCATAGACTCCGGTTCAGCAGGGAAGCAGTTATAGAGTTGTGCTGTCTGCGTCAAGGTGGCCTGGAGCCACCCTTGATCATAGGGCCAGTGACCGTGGCCTTCAACCTTTATGCCTCCGCCTCGCTCTCTCTCTCTCTCTCTCCAGGCTAACAAAGGAGGTCAGCTGTGCAGTATTGGCCAATTTCCTGGCTACAGTTGTATTAAATAGGTGACTGATTATTTATTCAGCAGGGACAACAACTTCATCATCATTCACGCTGACGAGCAGCAGCCTGACTGGGATGCCCAATTTCACTGCACTTCTGGTTTTCCCAAAGCACAGGGAGTGGTTGGCAGCCATGTGGCAATCCAGGCTCCGAGGTACAATGCAGTGAGCTACAGGAACAGAAAGGGGTCCATTAATGTGCAATTGGTCAATGACCACCACAAACATATATTGTAGGAATTGTCAGACTCCTAATCAAAAGACTGAGATCGAGTCAGTCTGTTAACCAAACGAAGTTTAATACTGTTTTGCAGAAGTAACAATCAAACGCAGGAGAACTAACAAACCGGTCTATGCTCAATGCTGGCTCCACGAGGACTGAGAGAGAGAGCCTCTCCCTCTGACGTCATGACGTCATCACATTTCCCGCCGTTGGGAATGTCATGTGACCCACGTGGTGACGTCATCGCGTTTGGTCTTAACCCTTTAGAGACCGCGCTATTTACATGTAGTAAAACGAATACAGGTACAGATTCATTCCGTTACAGATAATTATGTACATCGATATAAGAGTCCCCTGGTGGCTCTGCCACAATATCAATCCTAGGCAGCAGACATGATGCTTTCATTTTAAAACAGTCATCTGCTCCAGGCTTATTTGAAGGTGAGGGAAGGCTGGAAAGACGGCTCCTCCGAGATCAGGGCTATCCTCTTCAACCTCGACTTGAAGCAACCACAGACCGAAGCAGAGCTCAGCTATCAGGGCCATTAGAAAACCATCGGCATCTTGAAGCGGCATTTCAAATGTCTTGGAGCGCCTTACAATGCAGCTCTGACCAGGGTCTCCAAGATCATCTTTACATACTGCATCTCCACAACTCTGCAATACAAATAGGCCTTTCTTGAGGAGGAGGAGATCAATCTGCAATCAAAGCCAGAGTAGGATGTAGCCACTGACCAAGAGGATCACCAGTGAAGTTAGAAAGACTGGTGCAAGGAATTCCTCCAAGATTCATTTAAGTGCCTTAGCTGTGCCTTAAAGGAACCTTCCTTTCCACATGACACTGACAAAGTAACCCAAGCATCTTCTGCACTTTCTCGACTAGCATCAATGGCCATCATTTACTGTGCTGCTACTTATTCTCCACAATCAGAAAGAAACTCTCTGGGAAAAGTTCAAATGTAAATTTACCTATTTTGTGTCAATGATGTTGGAGTCTTCTCCCACAGCACAGGTGCATTGTGTGCAACTTTGAGTTCTTGACCTGTGACTTGCTTCCCTTGTATAAGGAATATAATTAGATTGGCTGACCTCTGGCATTCAGCTAACCCTGTCTTGAGATGGTCCTATAACTAATTCAGCTATGTCCACCACCATGGTTGACTGGTCCTGCCCGCTTTCTGACGTACATGGTGTCATTTGCACAGAGAAGCTGGATGTGGCATTGCCTTAAGAAACAACAGCCTTGGGCCGGAGGGCAGCAGTGAAGGTCTGCCTCAAGGATCTCTTCCTGTGATCCTCTAGAATGTTTAGGCAGACAAGAGAGCCTCTTGTAGATTGGACCTAAAGCCTCTAAAGAAACAGTCAGAATTTTCAAGAGATACTCCCGCTGTGCTTAGGACCTCTTTCAATAGAGGGGAAGCTCTTCTGCAGATGTCCAGGAGTTCCCATGTACGTCATGGTAGATTGCAAGGCAGTGAACCTCTTTTTGATAACACTGATGTGGCTAGCGAACTCCTCTACACTTCTAGCCATATCTTAAGAATATTTTGGATAAACTCAAGCAATCTGTAAACTATCTTAATCAGACAATAATCTCCTTTCAGATGTAGGTCTTGAGGTTTGAATTCCTAGCAACTGCAGCTGAGGAAGGAACGCGATAGCTCTCCATACAGGATGTTTGTGCGCCTCCTCTGCCAACACTGCTTGCTGTACACGGTGACTCACCCCGTACACTCTTCTCAAGCTCACAATGTACACCCCTTGGGCTATTGGTGTTTACAAAAGTTGGAGAGAGTGATGCAGGGTGTTGTAAGGTGTTGGCTTGCTCAGGGCCACTGGCAGTGCTGTGCCTCCACATGTACAAAATAAAAGGAACATAATGCTTCATCCAAGAGACATGTTTGCCTTGCAGTAATACTGTAAGAGCTGCTCAAGTTAAAGCGTCACTCCTTATAAGACATACATGTTCTGGGATATCTTATAAGGCATACAAGGAGTACACACATTTTGATATTGTACATGTCTGTTTTGTCAAATTACAGCCTTGAAATTGGTTCAGTAGCTGAATTGGTCATTTTTGGCTATAACACTTAAAAGTGGGATTTCCTTTATGCTACTTTAGCATAACATTGTTCACATGAATCAGAAGATTCAAAGGTCTTTCAAGGTTGTAGAAAGTTTTCAAGGTGTTCAAACATTGAGAAAGGGGTTGAGTAGCAGGAAATGAGTCACATTTCATGAGGAAACACTTTGTGGGGCATGTGATAGCTACTTGGTACAGAATGTACATTTGTAGCCTTATCTTGGCATCCTTCTTAATTTGTTAAATCGTTGGCTAATTTTATATCCTGGCGTGTATATGATTCAAACAATTTCTTTGCCTTCAGTGTTATTGAGAGATCATTTTGTTTCGGACTTTTACTTTAGAATGTTAAGTTTGGTGAGGATTCCTATTTTTTTTCCACTGTGTAGATTCATTCCTGGGAGTTAGTTAATCGCTTCTTTGACAATAGATTTATATCTCTCTCTGTGGTTTGTCTTTCCCAAGAGACAAGGGATTCACTTTTACAGTGTCAGATGATACTTTCATTATTATAGTATTTCTTTGTAGCTGGTTCCTTTTGTTTAGGACTTCAATCATTGTTTTTTTTTATGGGCATTTCTTTTACTGGGATGTTACTCTGGGTTTTATTGTAGCAAATGATTGGGTTTTATTGATAGTTTGCAGCAGAGCTTATTTTTTTAAAAAGGAAGACATGTTGACCCTTTTATGGCGGGGTGAGTTGCCAAAAGATTTTTTACCTGGAATGAAACAGGCCAGGGTTTGAACCTTGAACCTTCCTGGTCTGTATGCCTTAGCTACTCGAGATCTAAATTAGCTGAGACATCAGGGGACTCCTTGAAGGGAATTTTAATCTCCTAATCTCATTCCTTCCTGTTCCCCCTCCACATATGGAATCAACAAATTTAGCCGAGGCCGGAAAGGGATTTTGGGACCTTGCAATGGCTCAGCACTGTACCAAGAGGTGCATTTACTCTTTAAGCCTTTGGCAAAGCTTTGGTTTTTCTATTGCAAAATATCAGTAGATGTAGACTGCATGAAATGCATAATTCATTGAAGCGTATAAACATTGAAAAATGTATCAAAATATTTATTGTACGCTTTTATGCAAAGCTTTTAAAAAAATAAATCTGAAGATATGGTGTATCAAATGCAAAGGGTGACTGATTTGTGAATGGGGAGGTTTCACAACTTGAAAAATATGGAATACGATTTTATACCATATTTATATTTCAGGAATAAAACTGCGAATGCATATAGGTTAAAAAAACAACCAGAAAATTGCATGTCTGTGTCTGTAACATGACTATGAAGCTTTGAAAACTGACACAGTGAAGGAAATCTATTCTGCTGTAATGTCACACCTAAATGCATTATAAGGACAGAGTGTTTTAAAATGTAAAAAGAAATCTCAGTTCCTTCTCATTCCTCTATCCTGTGTATCTTCACATCATCTATATAATGTAATACATTACACAGTATACAGTAATATTCTATTCAAAGAAATTCTGTACCCCATTATTGGATTCTAAGGTCTAGAAATTGGCCTGAGGCGCCCAAGCGGCACAAAGTTCGCCTGGGCGCTGGAATTTGTGCCGCGATCGCCGCATTAGCAATCGCCGCAAATTCAGTTGAAGTGCCCCTAGAGGGAGACGGGGCGCGGCTCGAGGCACTCCACGTCCCTCTTAGGGCGCTGAAAGTTAATTTCGCAGCGCTACGTGCCGCAGCGCCACACGCTGTGGCACAGCACGCTGCGGTACTGCAGGCCTTCCTCCCACTGTTAAGGGGGAGGGGCCTGCAGCAGCGCGAGCCCCGATCGCGAGTGCCGGCAAAAGAGCCCGGCACCAAGGAGAAGTGCTGGGCTCTCGGGAAACAGCCGGCAATGCCGCGGGGGGGGGGGCGGGGACCAGGAGGCCGGGGACGGAGGTGCTGGCAGGCGGCCGCCGAAAAAGCGGCCGCCCCGCACCTCCACCTTAACTTGCGCCTCTGCCGGCGCAGCAAGGCCCCGTGAACCGGGCGTGGGTAGCGAACGGTGCTACAGCGGCGTTCGCTACCAAATATCGCGAATGGGGCGCTGCGCACACCGATGACGTCATCGGTGGTGGCGCAGCGCAAAAGGCTAACGCCACCATTAGCGCCCCTGCTGAATATCGCGGGAGGCGCAGCCAGTGGCGCTACAGCCACTGACTGCCTCTTTAGGCGCTAACAGGTGGCGCTACTCACCCAATTTCTCCCCCTAACACTCTTACAAGCAAAATTTAATAGCATTTTACTCTGTGTTTGGAGGGGGAAAAATAGCCAAGTATATGCTTCTGATTTTTGTGTTGCTACTTTTGTGTTCCTTTGCACAGCATTGGTACTTAATTAAAAAAAAACTTTTTGCCTATTTTAAAGAGAAATTAAGAAGCCAATGTGGGATTTCCAATTCTGCATCATTTATGGTAGTGGAGGTGGTGAGTTTACAAGGCAAATTGAGTTTATTTTTTCCAATGGATCATTGCAATTTGTACTGCCTGGTTTATTTAACCTGAAAGACGTGAACATTGAGGAGTCGGGTAGGAGGCGGGACTACATCTTTTGGGGTTGTTGTCCCGCCTCCATCGAGTTCTAGCCAACCCACGCGATTTTGACTTGATTGACCCAGCGGGCTCAGCAGGCCAATTAAGGGCCACCCGGCAACAGGTGACGTCACAGATTGAAATTTCATCTGTCAAGACCTTTTGACAGATGAAATATCAGCGTTCGACAGCTGTTTGAAGCTGTCAAACACTGACAATCTGTACTCCAGGTTAATTCCTTCCTCTCAGGATGATTTAGAGATCTCCCTGGAACAGAAAGCTGAGGCTGCAGATTTTGACAGCTGGCAGCCATTCTGCTTTCTGTGCCGGTGAGATGAGAGACTCCCGAGACCAGAAGGAAGGAAGGTTGTAAAGGTAAGTAAAGGTTAGTAGAACTTCTTTAAACACTTTACAGACCAAACACACTTACCTTTGCACTCATGCACCCATCACTCACCTGAACACCGGACATCTCGACCCCTCCAAGCCCTTCATCCTGATGGCCGTCTTGCTAACTTGGCGTGGTTTGGAGCCGTCGGGAATCCCACACTTCAGGAATAAAAATAGGGATTAGGCTAAAAACTGCCTGTTAACTACCTGTTAACAGGCAGATAATTGGCACTAATCCCCTTCCTGCCTCGGGGAGGCGGGTTCCAGTGTGGGGCGGGTACCTGCCTCCTTTCAAACTGGCATGGAGGCAGGTTGGGGGCGGGATGGGGTCGGGACCCCCGATTTCGGGATTTTAAATCCCCACACGCCTCTAATCCCGACTCCACGGCCCAATGAAAATCCAGCCCAAGATGTCCAAGAAGAGGAAATGTGGAATTTCTCACTGATCCCAAAAGAGCTCACGAACTCACGTGAGAAAGGCCATTTGGCTCATTTTAGCTTATCCATCCAGAAAGCCCCTATTGTCTCCCCAATTGCATCATTCAACTGTTTCTTAAATGATTCCAAGGTTTTTGCATCCACCCTACCTGACAGTTTATCCCGTGCTTTGATCACTCTTTGTGTGCAAACCTCTCCACATAAGACCTCCAGATTTGCCATTTGCTGGTTTGGACCTGTGTCCCCTTACCCTGCTGTCATGTTTTAGTTTGAAATCATGTTTGTATAATCCTTTCGAAACTGTAAAATATAGTCCCTACATAACAACAGTGACTACACTTCAAAAGTACTTCATTGGCTGTGGAGCGCATTGGGACATTGTGAGAATGTGCAAGGCGCTAAATAAATGCAGGTTCTCTCAATGTGCCTTTATAAGGTCATCTCTCAAGCACTTCCATTCAAGGATGAACAGCTCAAGTTTCACTGGACTTTCCTCATATTGATTCCTCTGACACAGGGGACACTCATGGTTCTTCTCTCAACAGCCTTCAGGGCCTAAGGGTGAAAAATTCGGTGGTGCCCCCTTTGGGGCGGCTACTTTTAGCACCCCGAAAAAGTTAGCACCCCTGCGCCGTAAATTCAGTGGTAGCGCCCCAAGCAGGAGGCGGGGCGCTTCTGGGAGTGCTCCCCTTCCTTCCTGGGGCACTACAAGTGAATATCGTGGCGCCACGTGCAACGTTGCCATGCAGTCCGCGGTACTGCAGACATCCCTCCCCTGACTAAAGGGGAGGGGCCTAGCGCTGCGCGCACCGGGACCCTACTGGGCCACCGGGGAGCGGGGTGTCGGGAAAACAGCCCAGCACTCATGAGGCGTGCCGGGCTGAGCGATTGCGGCCGGCACCACTGTTAAATCCGTGAATTTTGATGTATGGTGTCCTTCAATAAATCGACAGAGACTGCAGAGGAACAATCAACAGGTGTTTACTGGATGAGGGTTACTCTAAAACTAAAAGTACAGATCCGTACTCAGGGTTCATATACAGGTGTGGTCACTGCCGGTACTACAGTATACAGGAGCTGTAAAAAAGTCGTTCTCCCCTTAAAGGTACATACACTACAATTCCTCCCCTTTTAGATTAACAGTACCATAACATTCATTTAACAGTTAACACTTTTAACATGCAACATTAACTGAAAATAGTCCATTTATAAATTCAGTCTTTGGGGCGGCTTCCTTATCCTTTCTGGATAGCGCCTTTCCTGAGTGTCTTGCTCTTGGTGCGGAGGTGATTCTGCCCCCCTGTCGTCGGTTGGTTCATCAGCTTCCGATGCTACTGTTTCTGGGGTAGATGCTACCTGTATGTCGGGTTCATCACCAGGTACGCGAGACATGGGGTTGACTCGTTCCTGTGACGCTAGGATCTGGTCGACATGGTGTCTCACAATGTTCTCCCCAACATCCACTGTGTCCATTAGTGGCCCCTGCCGTGTGCATATCGTTCCTGGTTGCCATTTCTCTGTTCGGTAGTCGCGGGCCAAGACTGGTTGCCCTACATTGAAGCTCCTTGTCGGCTTCTCATTGATGTGCTGGAATTGCTTATTCTCAACATTTCTTCGTACATTTGGTCTGAGCAAATCCAGACGAGATCTCAACCTTCGGTTAAAGAACATCATGGCCGGGGTCTGGTTGGTAACTGCATGTGTCGCATTTCTGTAGGCTAACAGGAAATTGTCCACCTTATGCTGCAGTGGAATGTCGTCATCGCACATGGCCCTTACTGCTTTTTTAAAGGTTTGTACGAACCTCTCAGCCAATCCATTTGTGGCTGGATGATACGGGGCGGATGTGTAATGCCTTACCCCATTCCTTCTCATAAATTTCCGAAACCCTTCGGACACAAACTGTGGTCCATTATCAGAGCAAATCTGCACTGGCAAGCCGTTCCTGGCAAATATGGTTCGTAGGACTGCAATAGTTTTCTCCGTGGTGGTGAAGGACATTTTGATCACCTCAGGCCATTTCGAGTGCGCATCCACGACTATTAAGAACATTGAGTCCATGAATGGACCAGCAAAATCAATATGCACCCTTTGCCATGGAGAGGAGGGCCACTCCCATAGGTGTAGAGGGGCATGTGGTGGTGCATTTTGGACCTTCTGGCATCCTGAGCAGCTCTTTGTCAGGTCCTCGATTTGCTGATCGATCCCCGGCCACCACACATAAGCCCTAGCAAGGCTTTTCATTTTCACCCCTCCCAGATGGCCTTCGTGAAGCTCATTGAGCACTCTCTCCCTTAACTTGGGTGGAATTACCACTCGGGATCCACACATCAAGGTCCCCTGGCATATTGACAGCTGTTCTCTTCTGGATGAGAATGCTGGTAACAGTGAGTCGCCATGTGTTGGCCATCCCTTCACCGTCAAATCATATACCCGAGACAGTGTCGGGTCATTTCGGGTCTCCTTCTCTATATCCGTGTTAGTTACTGGCAAGCGTTCAATTATAGTCGAATAAAATATTTTGACAGGGTCCACTGCTGGTGCTTCCTCCGCAGTAGGCAGTGGCAGGCGTGATAGCCCATCAGCGTTTCCATGCTGTTTCGTGCCCTTATACTCTATTTCATATTGGTTCGCCCCTAGAAAAAGGGACCATCTTTGTAGCCGTTGCGCAGTCATCACCGGAACGCCCTTCTTTGGATTAAAGATGGAGACAAGTGGTTGGTGGTCAGTCAGCAAGGTGAACTTCTGCCCGTGCAGATAGTGGTTGAACTTTTTTACTCCCCACACTAGGCTGAGGGCCTCCCTGTCAATCTGGGCGTAGTTACGCTCGGCTGAGGTTAGTGACCGAGACGCAAAGGCTACTGGCCTCTCCAAGCCGTCCGGGAATTTGTGTGACAGCACCGCTCCAATACCATAGGGTGATGCATCACACGCCAACCAAATTGGTAATGCTGGGTTGAAATGAGCCAACACCTCTTTTGATGTGATCAATTCTTTGCACTTCTGGAAAGCTCGTTTACATTCGTCATTCCACTTCCATGGTACCCCCGTTTGCAGTAGGGTGTTCAGTGGGTGTAGTACTGTAGACAAATTCGGCAAGAACTTATGGTAGTAGTTCACCAGCCCGAGGAACGACCTCAGTTGTGACACATTTTCCGGTGCTGGAGCCTTGACTACTGCCTCAATCTTTTCAGGGGACTTATGCAACCCCTCTTCATCAATAACGTGGCCACAATACGAGATCTGCCTCTGGAAAAACTCGCATTTGTGGCGATTAGCTCAGAGCCCATATTCCTTCAATCTAGTGAGCACCTGCTCCAGGTCATTTTCGCCCGTGACCAGGATGTCGTCCAAATAACACTGGGTCCTTGGAGTCCCTTGCAGGACTTGATCCATTGCCCTTTGCCAAATAGCCGGAGCTGATGCTACCCCGAACACCAGCCGGTTGTATTGGTAGAGACCTTTGTGAGTGTTGATCGTGAGGTACTGTTTCGAGGCTTCTTCTACCTCCATTTGCAGGTACGCCTGGGCCAGATCAATCTTAGTGAAGCGTTTCCCTCCAGATAGCGAGGCGGAAATATCTTCAATCCGCGGAAGCGGATATTGTACCGTGTGAAGGACTGGGTTCACTGTTACCTTAAAGTCCCCACAGATGCGAACCTTCTTTGGTTCCCCAGGCGTATTACTCAACGACCTCTTCATTACAGGAATGATGGGTGTAGCCCACTCGCTCCAGTCCACTTTGGACAGTACTTCAGAACGTTCCAACCCTTCCAGCTCTGCTTCGACGGCTGGGTGGATCGCATAAGGCACCGGTCTGGCCTTAAAAAACTTGCATTTTCCTCTATTTTGATCGTCGCTGTTATGCCTTTTAGTGTTCCGAGTCCCTCCTGGAACACTTCTTATGCGTCAGTTAGCATTTTTGACAGTCGTCCAGGTGTGACGTCGTCATCCTTTTTGGCATCTACCGTCAGTGCTTGTATGGAATGCCAATCTAACTGTATCTTCCGGATCCATTCACGTCCTAGTAGTGGTGGTCCTCCATCTGGCAATACATATAGGTCCATTTTTGGTGTTTCCTTGCCGTTGTATATCACGTTCACCCTTATTTTTCCTTTGGGGTAGACTTTTTGCCCCGTGTACATCTTCAAGACAATCTCTGTATCTCTCAAGGGTATATGTGAGAATAGCCGCTTGTAGTCCCTTCGGTTTATGACTGTTAGGGCTGATCCTGTGTCCAATTCCATTTTCACTTGGACTCCGTCTATCTTGAGCGTGACCCAGATAGTTTGGTGATCCTCCATTTTGATTACATTATGTAGTTTCAGACAACCCAGCTCCTTGCTTCTGGAGTCTGTATCACTTTTCTGTTCGTCTGAACTACTCTCCGTCACCTTATGTACCTTTTTGTACTTCTCCTGTGGAGATTTCTTGCTGCTGGTTTTCTTTTCCGACCTGCAGACACTTGCTATATGTCCTAATTTTCCACACTGTCTGCACATTTGGTCCTTGAACCAACAATCCTTATGGTCGTGTGTTGTTCTGCCGCAGCGATAACACTTCACTGCTCCATATGACATTTCATTTGCGCCATATTCTTGCGGTCTCCGTTGTATCTCTGCAGCGCCCCGTGTGGCTGCTTCGTGTGATACTGCCATGCTGAAAGCCTTGTCCAGCGTAAGATCCTTTTCTGATAGAAGCCGTTTCTGGGTTCCTTCACTTTGAAGCCCACACACAAACTTGTCCCTTAAAGTATCTGCTAGTCCCGTTCCAAACTGGCAGTGTTTCGATAGCTTGCGCAGTTCCGTTAAATACTCAGCATTACTTTCGTCTTTATGCTGGTTCCTTTTGTGAAACTTAAATCTTTCTGCTATCAGCAGTGGTGTGGGGCTTAAGTGGTCCTGTAGGATTGCCACTATGCTTTCAAAATCCTTTTCCACTGGCTTCTCTGGGGTTACTAGGTTTCGCAGTAACCCGTACATTTTTGCACCCATGGAATTCAACAATACCAGTGCTTTCCTGGTATCTGGCACTTCATTCGCCTTGCAGTACACTTCTATGCGTTCTATATATGTCGCCCAATCTTCGACTTCATTGTCGAACGCTGTGACACTGCCACTCTTCAGCATCCCTGGATGTGGTTAGACTGGCTAAAAATGGCGTCTCCCGCGCTCTCCCTTCTTCTCCGCTGTGGCTCAAAATGGCGTCTCCCGCGCTTCCTTTCTTCCCCCGCGGACGCTGCTCAGCCCTTGAACACCGGCCGCACTCTGCACGTTTTCCTGCGCGCCTCTCTCATTGACGTCGCTCGGTCCTGAACCCTGGCTGCGCCCTGTGCACTTTACCCTCTCTCATTGATGCCGCTCGGTCTTCAACCCCGGCTGCGCCCTGTGCGCTTTACCCTCTCTCTTACCCCGTCGATGCTGCTCGGCCTTTTCTGTGCCGTCGGTCGGCTCCAGCCGCCACCGTCCGGGAAGGGTCTGCGCCGTACCTGCTGCCAGCCCGCTGCGCTGGATTGTCGCGATTGGAGAACCAAGCCCAGCTCTCCACAGCCTCCTCTGCGATGCTCAAGTCCTCTCTGGATGGTCGACGCCCGCACTGATGGAATCGGCCTTCTTCTGCAGAGTTGCAGGTAGGTTCGAATCGACTCGTCGCCACTGTTAAATCCGTGAATTTTGATGTATGGTGTCCTTCAATAAATCGGCAGAGACTGCAGAGGAACAATCAACAGGTGTTTACTGAATGAGGGTCACTCTAAAACTAAAAGTACAGATCCCTACTCAGGGTTTATATACAGGTGTGGTCACTGCCGGTACTACAGTGTACAGGAGCTGTAAAAAAGTAGTTCTCCCCTTAAAGGTACATACACTACAATTACGAATAAAAAAGGGGACGGCGGCAGGTGCTGGCAGGCGGCCCCCAAAAATGGCCGCCCGACACCTGCCCTTTAACTTGCGCCGCCGCAGCTGCAAAAACGCCACCCTGACCCTGTCGGACATATCATCCGGCGATAGGTCAGGGGGTGCAACTGAAGTTTGCGGAGAGGCGCGAGCGGGGCTCTGTGCGCGGCGATGACATAATCGCCAGAGGCGCAGCGCCACGGGTTGCTACCAGCTACTGCCACCACTAACCTCCCGCTGAACTTCGCAGGAGATGTTAGCGGCACTGCGCCTGGGCGCTAGGGGCTTTACGCCCCCGGGGGCGTTAACGGGAGGCGCAAAGCAACCCAATTTTCCCCCCCCCCCCCCCCAAAAATATCTTCCTTGTGCCTTGTTAACCAGAACTGAGCAGAGTATTTATGGTGTGGTCTGACCAGAGCTCTATACAGTTTAAGATGGACTTCCACCAACTTGTACTCTACTGTTAGATAGTGAGCTATTTCAGCATTTTATTTTGTTTCTGTTGATTGAATATGTTCAATCATTGTGGAATAGCAGTCGACTAAAACCCTTAAATCTTTCAACTTCACCTGTAGCTGTTTCAACACCATTCATGGAGTACTTATGTTACTCATTTTTCCCCTATCTGCACTGCTTTGCATTTGTCCGTATTAAATCTCATCTATGCTATTGTTCCGCCCACTTACATATTTTCCAGCTCATTTGTAATTCCAGAGCTGCCTCCTCAGATTTGACTGCCGTGGACAGTTTGATATCATCTACGAATCCTAGCAAGAATTTCAAAATATTGATCTAACATTGCAATGAGTTGTACTTTTGACACCAATCTTTGCAGATATATCTGAAAGGTGGGTGGTAGCGAAATCACTGCAGACAGCTAAAGGTGGAATTAGACATTGAGCTGACACATGATGTTTCATGATCAACATAAAAAAAGACAAAGTGAACAATTCTGTCAAGAAGGACTATCTGTGATGTTGCCTATTCACCTCTACTTCATAAGGAGACAAGCTCTTTTCATAGAATCATTGAAATTACAGCACCAAAGGAAGACCATTTGACCCCTCAATCTGTGCAGTGCTAACTGTTCAACTGCAGCTATCTACTCTAATCCCATTTCCTTTCCCTTTTCCCATATCTTTTTATATTCTTCCATTTCAAATACTTACTCAATTTCTTTTTAAATATAATATAGTTTCTACCTCAATAACTTCTTGCTGTTTTGAAGGCATTAACTCCCTTATTGAATCTTGATCCATGAACACTGGCTGTCCTATAGAATCATAAAAATTTACAGCACAGAAGGCGGCCATTCGGTCCATCGTGTCTGTGCCGGCCGAAAAAGAGCTATCCAGCCTAATCCCACTTTCCAGCTCCTGGTCCCTAGCCTTGTAGGTTACAGCACTTCAAGTGCATATCCAAGTACTTTTTATATGTGATGAGCATTTCTGCCTCTCCCACCCTTTCAGGTAGTGAGTTCCAGACCCCCACCACCTTCTGGGTGAAAAAAGTTCTCCTCAACTCCCCTCTAATCCTTCTACCAATTACTTTAAATTTATGCCCCTGGTTATTGACCTCTCTGCTAAGGGAAATAGGTCCTTCCTATCTACTCTTCCTAGGCCCCTCATAATTTTATACACCTCCAGTTAAGTCTCCCCTCAGCCTCCTCTGTGCCAAAGAAAACAACCCCAGCCTATCCAATCTTTCCTCGTAGCTAAAATTCTCCAGTCCTGGCAACATCCTCATAAATCTCTTCTGTACCCTCTCTAGTGCAATCACATCCTTCCTGTAACGTGGTGACCAGAACTGTACCCTAACTAATGTTTTATAACCTCCCTGCTCTTATATTCTATGCCTCGGCTAATAAAGGAAAGTATCCCGTATACCTTCTTAATCACCTTATCTACCTGTCCTGCTACCTTCAATGATCTGTGGGCATGCACTCCAAGGTCCCTCAGTTCCTCTACACTTCTCAGTATCCTATCATTTATAGTGTATTCCCTTGCCTTGTTAGCCCGCCCCAAATGCATTACCTCACACTTCTCCGGATTGAATTCCATTTGCCACTTTTTTGCCCACCTGACCAGTCCATTGATATCTTCCTGCAGTCTACAGCTTTCTTCCTCACTATCAACCACATGACCAATTTTTGTATCATCTGCAAACTTCCTAATCATGCCCCCTACATTGAAGTCTAAATCATTGATCTATACCACAAAAAGCAAGGGACCCAGTACTGAGCCCTGCAGAACCCCACTGGAAACAGCCATCCAGTCACAAAAACACCCGTTGACCATTACCCTTTGCTTCCTGCCACTGAGCCAGTTTTGGATCCAACTTACCACTTTTTTTTGGATCCCATGGGCTTTTACTTTTCTGATCAGTCTGCCATGTTACAAGGCCAGTGCCCATTCTTTATATCCATGTCTGATCAATATGTATTGACTGGTTATTACCCCACGAGGAACATGAAAGGAGTCCAGTCCTAGTCCTCATCTGATATTTATATCTGGGATTGCTGGATGACGATTAGGGGTGAGAACCTTCTCCAATTTTCCCTTCTCTCAGTTGGGAGTCTTGAGGTTGATCTGTAGTGCCCGTACCACTATCCCTGGTGATTGAGCCCAAGACTCAGCTATTTACTGCCTTAACCACATAAGCCCTGTACTCCACTGTGGCATGCTGCTGATGTGTCCCTCAGTTTTTTTTATTGACCATTGTTGTCCTGTGTTTCTTCTATATGTCTTGTTAATGGTGACTCATTGTGCTCATCCTGCAGTTTCTAGTTGTCTATTCTCATTAAACTGATTTGGTGATCAATCTCAAATTGTGGGCAAGAGTGATCAGAAGAATCAAAATTTTTGAGGGATCATGAGATTGGTGTCTAATTGGTGCTAACATTATGGGATGAGAGCCCAACTGGTACAGAGAAACTGAGACAATAGCATCACTGGTAGTGAGAGCGGTCTTCAAAAAAGTGACAGTAACAAGACACATCATAGGACAAGAAAATTCATTCGGAACAAACCACTGGCCGAAAATGACACATTTCAGAATGTGAGCAATTGGAATGGTTCTGACAGCTGGAAGCTATGGGATAAGATACACCTGATAAAACTCAATGGAAAAGTATATTGAAATATATTGAATTTATGTGAATTTCATGTGCAGGGTAAGTGCCTTGCAGGAAGCACTAAAGTCATTGACAAGGTTTAACATCTGTTTTTGATGTCATTCTGTTTTCATTGCAATTGAGCCTTGCAGGCACAAGAAGTGAGCATTCATCCATCATTTACCCTTTCTTGACCTATCAGATTTTGATGTGTTTTGACTTGAGTAATATTTTTAAGGACACTACTTGGAGCAGCCAACCTTGCCATTCAGAATTGCTCTTAATTTAAAAAAAAGTAATCAGCATGAATTTAGTTTACTTGTGACGCTCTGGTTGTTCTACTTCTTATTTCATGTGTTCCTGCTTCTGTAATGATCCCCGGCTTAAATTTCAACTCCTGCTTCCCGTGATATTAAACACTGTGGACACTTGGGGGAAAAAAAATTCAATGGTGACATAAGGAAGGAAAGAAAGACTAACTTGCATTGATGTGTTACTTCATCACTGCTCTTGGAATCATCCCTAAGTGCTTCACGTACAATGAATTACTTTGACATGCAGTGACTCTTCTGTAGGCAAACAATGGCAGCCAGTTTGCACACAGTAAGATCCTACAAACAGCATTTGGATGAGTGCCCAATGAATCTGTTTTGGTTGGGGGAAGAATTACATCGGATATACAGCACAGAAACAGGCCATTCGGCCCAACCAGTCCATGACGGCGTTTATGCTCCACTCGAGCCTCCTCCCGTCTTTCCTCATCTAACTCTATCAACATAACCCTCTATTCCCTTCTCCCTCATATACTTATCTAGCCTCCCCTTAAATGCATCTACACTATTTTCTTCAACCACTCCCTGTGGTAGCGAGTTCCACATTCTCACCACTCTCTGGGTAAAGAAGTTTCTTCTGAATTCCCTATTTGATTTCTTGGTGACTATCTTATATTGATGGCCTTTAGCTATGCTCTTCCCCACAAGTGGAAACACTCTGGGGGTCGATTTTCCTTAAGCTGTCGGGAAGGAGGTGGGACTACAACTTTCGGGTTTTAGTCCCGCCTCCATCGACGTCTGGCCAATCCACGCGATCTTCCCTTGATTGACCTTGTTGAGCCCGCCCAGCGGGCTCAGCAGGCCAATTAAGGGCCACCCGGCAACAGGTGACGTCACAGACTGAAATTTCATCTGTCAAGAGTTCTTGACAGATGAAATATCAGTGTTTCACAGCTGTTTAAAGCTGTCAAACACTGACAGTCTGACTTCTAACCTGAGTCCTTCTACACAGACTCAGTTAGAAATCTCACCAGCAATGAAAGCTGAAGGCTGTCACTTTTGACAGATCGCAGCCATTTTGCTTTCAGTGCCGGCTGAGTGATGGACTCCCAAAACCTAGAGGAAGAAAGGCTGTTAAGGTAAGTACAGGTAATTTAAACTTCTTTACACACTTTAGACACATCAAACACACTTACTTTTGCACTCATGCACCCATCACTCACCTGAACACCGACATCGCGACCCCTCCAAGTCCTTCAACCTGACGCCCGACTGCTCTAACCTGGCGTGGTTTGGAGCCATCGGGAATCCCACATAACACCCCTCAAAATAGGGATTAGGCTAAAAACTGCCTGTTAAATACCTGTTAACAGGCAGTTAATTAGCACTAATCCCTTCCCGCCTCGGGTCGGCGGGTCCCAGTGCGGGGCGGGTACCCGCCTCCTGTGAAACTTATATGGAGGCGGGTTTTGGGCGGGATGGTGTCGGGACCCCCGAATTCGGGATTTCCCCCCCCCACCCCCCCACACGTCTGAAACCCCGCCTGACGGCTCCAGGAAAATCTACCCCTCTCTCTATCCATTCTATCAAAATCTTTCATAATTTTAAAGACCTCAATTAGGTCGCCCCTCAGCCTTTTTTCAAGAGAAAGGAGACCCAGCCTGTTCATCCTTTCCTGATAGATATACCCTCACATTTGTGGTATCATCCTTGTAAATCTTTTTTGCACCCTCTCCAGTGCCTCTATATCCTTTTTATAATATGGCGACCAGAATTGTATGCAGTACTCCAAGTGTGGTCTAACCAAGGTTCGATACGGGTTTAGCATAACTTCACTACTTTTCAATTCTGTCCCTCTAGAAATAAACCCTAGTGCTTGGTTTGCTTTTGTATGGCCTTGCTAACCTGTGTCGCTACTTTCAGTGATTTGTGTGTTTGTACTCCCAGATCCCTTTGTTCTTCTACCCAACTTAGATTTGCATTTTCCAAGTAATAAGTGACCTCCCTATTCTTCCTAGCAAAATGTAATACCTTACATTTATCTGTGTTGAATTTCATTTGCCAATGATATGCCCATTCTGCAAGTTTATTAATGCCTTCCTGTAATTTATTGCCGTCCTCCTCAGTATTGACTATCCCCCCAATTTGGTGTCATCCGCAAATTTAGAAATTGTGTTTTTGACCAGTGAACAGTGAATGTTGACCAGAACTCCTGGAGAACGTTTCTTCTCTTCAAATAATGCCATGGGACCTTTTAATGTTCACCTGAACTACGGGAACATGTTGATGGGGACTTGGCTTTAATGCTTCATTTGAAGGATCGCACCTCTGACAATACTCTGCTTGGGGATCAGCCTAATTTATGTGCTGAAGTGCCGGAGTCGGACTTGAATCCACAAACCTTTGATTTACAGGCATTGGACTGGGTGCAAAAACAATAAGGCGCCTTCGCAGCTACAACCGTGCTTTCTAAAGCATATCAAAGAACTATCTCCATGATTAACAGTGTACCACACTCACCTGATCTCCACATGAACTGTTACTTAGTCTGAATATATTGTAATCCAATTTCTTAATGTTCTCCACATGTAGATATTGCATTAATTTTCTAAGTGGGGGGGAAAAAAATGCCTAATTGAATTTGTGGCTCCAACAAGGTAAAGCAACACAATAACCTAGAATAAAATCGATTCGTTCTTTGTATGTTTCAGTAGCTGTTCAGAGTAAGAGTTATATGCAAAGTGAGGTGTGATAATCTTCCAGCAGGTATCTGTAGTCACAAGAGAAGTAGTAATTTTTGAACTGGTTCGAAATAACTAGGTACACCGGTATTATAAGAGCGAGCTGTGTTGGTTTGGTGATTTTAACATAAAACAAAACTACTTTCTAAAATTCTTAATACAGTATTTACTTGCAAGCCCCTGGTTTAACTTTGCTCTTTAACTTCCGCTTCTCATTTCTACACTTCGGGGATTCATTTATCCTGTTTATAGTCTGCAACGTCCAGGAATCTGACAAGCAAAACCCAGTGATTTGCTTGCACAGTTTTCTTCGGGGAGAGAGAACGAGGAGTGCGAAAACCTGGAAAGAATGTTCTTGGAATTGGAATACAGGAAACTCTCGTTTAAACGGCACCTAAATATCCGGAATTCTCTATTAAACGGCAAAATTCATACTCCGAAAACAACACCTCAATAACCGGCAATGTTGCCGAGTCCAAGTCTCCCGTGGTGGCCGAGTTAGTCAGTGGGGGTAGTTCTCCAAACTGCCACTACTCGGTTTCTTGGCGCTGTCGGAAGTCCGAACGCCTCAATAACAGGAGTCCGACTCTCCTGCGCTGCCGGTAGTCTCTTTAACACAGCATTCTGTAGGTGAGTACCCAATTATACTGAACATTTCTTGATTTTTAAATTTTTGTTTGTTAAAAATAGCCTCGGTAGATAACCCTCTCTGTCATCCGGAATTTTTAATCAACTGGCACCATCCCGGTCCCGTCGGAGCCGGATACCAAAGAGTTTCCTGTATTTGGTTCAAGAACACTCAACTGAGTTTGGATCAGGCTTTTCTTTTGTTCATTTTGGCACACGCATACTTCCAGTGTTTGAAAGCCAAAGAACTCACTTCATTAAGTGCTTTTGTTAGTGGGTGCGGCAGGGATTAATTAATATTGTGGTTCAGATCTGTGTAGCTGTGGTGTAGTAATTCTGATTTGTGGAGATGTGACTGAATCCTCTTTCGATACAATTTTTTTTCTCCTCTCTCAACACTATTCACGGCACAAGACATCCACAGCTGCATAGTTTGGAAATTAAACAATGGGCCTGTGTTGAATTGGCGTTCCACAGCCGGACCCTGTGTTCGTCTCCCTGAACCATTTCTCTTTCATACATTGGGCTCTGTACCCGCACATTTTGAACAAAAAAGTTTCAGTCTACAGATTGTGGATTTTGCCAGCTTTAACAGTAAGATCACTTGGGACTTTCATCTCCTTAAAAATGTAAGATAACAACAGAAAATGCTGGAAAAACTCAGCAGGCCAGGCAGCATCCGCGGAGAGAGAAACAGAGTTAACGTTTCAGGCCTGCTGAGTTTTTCCAGCGTTTTCTGCTGTTATTTCAGATTTCCAGCATCCGCAGTATTTTGCTATTGTATTCCTTAAAAATGTAGTTGCTTTACTTGGGTTTCATCCAAAGAGTTCTTGTTTTATGTAGAGAATACAAGATTGGTAGCTGTGGATTACAGAAACTGTTTTTTGCTGATCTCTGAACCATCCAGCTCAAAAGTGCCACAAACCTGGTGAGTTAAAGTTCAGGCGAGTTTTAAACATCCAGCAAAAACAATTCCAGTCATACTTCTTATCACACGAGCTTCCAGTTAAAGCGATTGATTCCGAAATCGAGGTGAAGGGCCACGGCACACAGTGCAATACACCACCAAGGTTGAAAAGAGTAAAAGAGAAGGTGGGGTAAATTGGGACATGGTTACATGGCAAGCTTGAGTTTTTAAAGCCTGAAGATTGTAGGAGAAGGGCAATACTGAGTATTTAAGGTGGCGCCTGACCAGCGCTTCAGTTTGACAGCTTCAGCGGATGTGGCCGATGGGGCGTTGAGGCATGTGTGACCAACCACAGTATCTGACTTTCTTCCGTTGAGTTTGTGGCTGTTTTGTCAAAAAGATGACACTTGATGAGCACATGGGTATTATTGTGTATATTGTTCTTGCAATGGCAGTACAGGAAACTCTTTGTTATCCGGCACCGACGGGACCGGCGTGTTGCCGGTTGAACAAAAATTCCGGATGACGGAGAAGATTATCTACCGAGGCTATTTTTAACAAAGAAAAATAAAAAAGTCAAGGAATGTGCAGTATACAGTAATTGGGTACTCACCTACAGAATGTTGTGGTGAATGGATGGTGGAAGATGCTTGATTAAGTACAGTACTGCCAGTTGAGGGTAATGCAATGCAATGACTACCAGCAGTGTGGGAGACACACAGTACCCCTGTAAAATGGCGGATCAGAATAGACTACCGGCAGCGTGGGAGAGTCAGACTCCTGTTTCAGGGGTATTGAGGTGTTCCGACTTCCAACAGCGCCAAGAAGCCGAGTAGTGGCAGTTTGGAGAACTACCCCCACTGACTAACTTGGCCACGCCAACAGAAGAAGGTTCACTCGGTTAATCCCGGGGATGAGGGGATGGACATATGAGGAGAGGTTGAGTAGATTGGGACTCTACTCATTGGAGTTCAGAAGAATGAGAGGCGATCTTATTGAAACATATAAGATTGTGAAGGGGTTGGATCGGGTGGATGCGGGGAGGATGTTCCCGATGATGGGTGAAACTAGAACTAGGGGGCATAGTCTTAGAATAAGGGGCTGCTCTTTCAAAACTGAGATGAGGAGGAACTACTTCACTCAGAGGGTGGTAGGTCCATGGAATATGCTGCTCCAAAAAGCTGTAGAAGCTACATCATTACATAAATTTAAAACAGAAATAGACAGTTTCCTAGAAGTAAAGGGAATTAAGGGTTACGGGGAGCGGGCAGAAATTTGGACATGAGTCTAGGTTCGGATTGGACATGGCCCTGTGGGTAGCGGAGCGGGCCCAGGGGCCGTGTAGCCTGATCCTGCTCCTATTTCATGTGTCTAATTCTGTTAGATTCAGGAGATGGTTCTGTGATAGTAGATTGGCGGTTAGGATCAGATCAGCCATGATCTTATTAAATGGCGGAGCAGGCTCGAGGGGCCGATTGGCCTACTCCTGCTCCTATTTCTTATGTTCTTATGTTCTTACTTGAACTCAGCAACATTGCCGGTTATTGAGGTGTTGTTTTCGGAGTGAGAATTTTGATGGTTAATAGAGAATTCCGGATATTTAGGTGCCGTTTAAACGAGAGTTTCCTGTACATACTATGTTCACATGACCGTGTGCAAACACTGCTTTGAACTTGACAAGTACGGAAATCATTGGCACAGTGAGCACAGTTTTGAAATCCAACGACAGAAAGAAACTAGTCTCCAATCATTGGCAGAATATTTTCAGCCGTTGTCAGCCTAGATTTCTTGTAATGAATTGAAATAGAATGGTCGAGTAGACCAGCTGTTCTCCTTGTGTATCAATCCATGCAACAAGAATATCATTCAATACAAGATAATGGAGCGCTGGCAGTGAGATGTAGGACTGTGATTCAATTGTACTGCTTCAGTATCATAACACTCCTAGTTTATGAATGTCAAGAGAACCATGAAGTTAAATTGCTACCTAAAACTCACTCTTGGATATTTCATGTTATTACAGGTTCATATTCATTTTAAAATATTCATTTTTTAGTTTTCTTGCCACTATCTAACCGGCATGTCAAACACGATGGCTGGAATTTTTACCTATGCGTCGGGTTGGATGCGTGCGGGCGGCATAGCGGGTCGGAAATGCATTCTTTTCAGCAACGTATTAATCAGAGCTACTTTCACTTAATGGCCCCAGTTGAAAGAGTCAGGTGTAGCGGTTCGTGTAGATCGCCACTAAATAAGAGAGTTTGACTTCGACGAACTATTAACAAGTTGTTTATTTACAGGAACAGACTAATTACATCAGGTAAAATGGCAGGTAAGATGGCTGACTGTAGGAGCATCGTGGTATAGGTCTTGTCCCAGCGGGGACTCCACGAGGACTAACTAGAAGTTTCCCAGCTCAACTGCCAGCAGGTTCCGAGCTCTACTATTGGAAGGTTCCGAGCTCTGATGTCATGACGTCAGAGTACAGGAGAGAAGCCTGAGTATAGTAACAGACACATACAGTAAGGTAAGTTAAAGGGAATTATGTATCTCAATGTAAGGGACAACCAGTGGTACCGCCACACAGGCGTGTTTCCCGGCCCTATTAAATGGTGCAGGTCTGATGACGCCATCGATGACTCGTTTCCAGCGCCCATATTTAAAGCAGCCTTGCACTGAACTCACAGAGGAGGGAGGAAGAAAGGCCACAGGAGAGAGATAACTGGAATGCACTGCATGAAAGGGTGGTGGAGGCGGGCAGACTCAATCGTGGCTTTCAAAAGGGAATTGGATAAGTACCTGAAGGAAATTTTTTTTGCAGAGCTACGGGAAAAGGGCAGGGGGAGTGGGACAAACTAAAGTGCTCTCGCAGAGAGCTGGCACGGGCTTGAGGGGCCAAATGGCCTCATTCTGTGCTGTAACCATTCTATGATTCTGTGATTCGAACTTTTGAAACATGGATAGCCAAAGGCAGAGGACTGCACCCTGGTTCTCAGATTCTTCCTTGTATACTCTTGTGGAGGCTGTCAAAGCACGTAGGGAGTTCCTCTTCTCTGCTGACAAAGGAGACCCCTCCATAAGCAACAAAGAGAGCCTGGCTGGATATTGCTGAGGAGGTCAGCAGCAGGGATATGGTGACGAGAACCTGGATACAGTGCAGGAAAAGCTTCAATGATCTCCTGCAGTCAGGAAAGGTGAGTGCAATGCCACACTCGCCCTCATCCTGAAGTGCCTGTCAACACATCCCTACCACTCTGTCTTCCCAAGATTATTCCTGTACATCATTCCTTACATCAACATATCTTGCACGTCCTCCCATCCCTCTCTGTCTATGTACATACTAACCACCCCTCACACTCATCCTCATCCTAATGCAATCATACCAAGTATGGAGACCTCAGAAGGAGGCCGTTTGGCATTGGCACCCCACTCCCTCAGTCACCCTGTACAGATGTAACCCACCCATTCCTTACACTCATTCCATCACTCTCACTCAAACTTCTCTTCTTTCCCTCATTGCAGGAGAAGAGAGCCCACAACAACAAGGAGGGGGAGAGAACCGGGTGTGGCCTTCCAGTGAATGCACACCTCACAGCAGCAGAGCGGGCGGCTCTGGAAATTTCAGGAGCTCGAGAGACGCTGGCGGTGGGGGACGGAGAGAGGGGGACATCCCAGCAACCTGGTGACAGAATCACATCTCATAAAGCCACATGGCATACAACAGTCACCCATGTGGTGACTGATGTCAGCAGCCAGTGAAATGTCAGCATGTGCATACTGGTAATGTTAACAGGTCCATCAACTGCCCCCACCCCACTGTCCAGCTGGAGGAGGAAGATGACTCCTCAGAGGAAGCTCCAGCCTCTGAGGGTGCAGCGTCAGCGGACCCAAGCACACCCAGCTCCAGCGCAGATACGCACACCTCGGTGGGTCCTTTGCACCATAGAGTAGAGTTGTCACCTGGTGTCTCACAATTCACAAGTGAGCAAGAGCAGATGGTGGAGACAGGGACAGCAGTGGAGACTCCTCGCCAGAGGGCACAGGACACTCCAAGCTCTGCTGAACTGCATACAGACGCTGAGCCTCGGGGACCATCGAGAAAGAGGGTGATCTTGGAGGGGCAGCAACAATTGCATGAGGCTCCGGCAGCTTTTGCAGCCGCAATGTCTGGGAATGTTCAGAGAATGGAGGAGTCCGTCTCTCCAACATGAGCACCACCGTGTCGCAGGCGATGGCGACGGTGTGCTCTTCCATGGAAAGGATGGCCACCTGCATGGAGCAGCTAATGCGCCACTCACATGAGCACATGCTAGCAGGCATGTGGCTGCATTGGAGCAAGCTAAGTAAATCTGGCCATGATGAGGCCATCCCAGGCCTCCCAGGCAGCAATGTGCGCTGCTGCTGGTGGCATCTGCATCTCAGCTTTCTCCTCCTCCTCCTCATCTTCCAGCTGCTTGTCCTCGTCCTTCTCCGAAGAGGCTGTGCACTCTGCGCCTTGCTCCTCCTGCAGCTCCAATCCTCACTGCTGCACTATGTTGTGCAGCGTGCAGCAGACGACGATGATTCTGGAGACCCTGGCTGGTGCATACTGAAGGGCTCCTCCAGACCTGCCAAGGCATCTGAAGCACATCTTCAGCATGCCTATTGTTTGCTCTATGACGCATGTGTCTCTCATTATAACGCTCCTTGGCCTCAGTACCTGGCCTCCTCAGGGGTGTCCTGAGCCACGTCTTCAGTGAATAGCCCTGGTCTCCAAGCAGCCAGCCGGTAAGTATGTTTGGGGGTGCGAAGAGCTGAGGGAGGGTGGACTGGGGCAGCACGAAAGCAGATCAAGTAGCGATCAGAGGGCCAATCCCTCAGTGTTCTAATACTGAGTAGCGATGTGGTGAGGGTGGCTTCCATGATGGCAGAAATGAACTGCAAACTCCAGAAACCTAAATCTGTGCACATAATGGAGTCATCAACAGCCTTTCCCTTAGGCAACTAATGAGGTGTAAGGTGTGTCTATTTATCTGCTATTCCCAGCTGTCAATTATTGCCCTCGCACAATAGCGCACTTCCGCCTCCCCTTCACAGGCGAGGTTCCCGAGCTGCGTGCTTCCCGTGCTCATGCCGTTAAATTCAGAAGCCGCGGTTAAAAACCCTGTTAAGGGTCTGATAACAAGCATTTAATGTCCCAGAAATTCGGGTCGGGGGCTTCCCGCGGGTGCAAGCCCCCGACCTGCACTTACCTTGTGCGCCGGCAGTTGAGCTCTGGGCTCCCGTGGAATTCCGCTCCGGGGCCTGCTCCAACTCCCGGCGCACTGTGCTTGCGTGTCCCAGGGGCGTAGTTAGTGCGATGCGTCCCCTGGGATCACGTGAGCCATGGGCAGCCAATCAGAGGAGGAAAAAGCCCATTCATAAGATTGACAGGAAGACCTGTCTATACTTATGAATATACAGGCCCCAAAATAACAGTAAACCTTCAAATAATTTTTTTTTTAAATCACACTTTTTAAATAAACTATAAATTACATTAAATAACTATTTTAAACAATAATTTAAATTTTTGAAAAAAATAATTTTATAAAAAGACAGGGCTAAAAATAAACTTACCTTGCTTTACAGTATTTAAAAATAATAAACCTGTGGAAAAAATGTTTTAATTTTAATTAATTGACCACTTACCTTTTAAAATGCAGGCCTTACGCCTGGTTTTTACATTTCTAAAATCTAAAGACTTACCCTCACGGAAAAACCTGTAAAAAAAAAAAAAAAAAAAAAAGTAAGTTCAAAGCGCACACTCAGACTCCCGCGCGCACGCGGTCAACCTCTGAACCCCTTCGTTCAGAGGAATGGAAGTGCCGGTTTCCCGCACATGCGCAGTGCATGCAAGAAACCGGCACTTCCATCGGGTCCACGCATGAGTACCCCGTGCGTACTCACGCGTTGGGACCCGAATTTCTGGGCCATTAATGTGTTTAATTAGGTTACCCGCCTCTACCGATCGGGTCTGAGGCGCGCTGGCAAACGTGCCTGAGTTAAAGGCACGAGGAGGCAGGATGACGGCGGGTTCCCGACGCGCTGCCTATTTTCGCTATTTATACAGCTGACCCATCTCCAAACCCACACGCACGGCAACGGGAAAATTATGGCCAACAGCGGTTCACATCTCTTTCCCTATCTATCTGTCTGTCTTTGTGTGTGTGAGAGGGTCTCTCTCTCTTACTGAATATTTTCTTCACTCATCTTTCTTATATGTGTATATACACACACACGCTTTGTGATTGACTGACAGAAGGAAAACAAATCACAACTTTATGAAGGTGTAAAAATGTTTCAATTACTGTTTATTTTTTATTCGGTCAATAAAAGCACTCAAAATTCAAAATCCCTTTGGCCTAACACATCCAAATTCTGTCATGGAGAGGTAATGAAAATCTACCAGTACAAGCACACAAACCGAACAAATTTAAGTTGCTCCAAATGGGTTCTCATAACCTTTACATCTGCTTTTTTTCTTATCCCACAAACTCAAACATCCAGGATTCAAAATACAGAAAGAATGACCTTGTATTTATATAGCACCTTTCAGGATGTTGTAAAGTGATTAATCATGGGAGGTCTGCTAAAGGTGCATCTAGTGCATATTGCCTGACCATTATACTACGCTACCATTCACACTTTTGGCACATTCAATTAGAAGCAAAATTTTAGGCAAGTTTCTTCCAGTTGATCAGCTCATATATTATAATATTCATAAACAGAATGACGACGGCACAACTGAACAGTATCAAGCAGGAATCAAAATGCAAATATACAGGTGAAAGTATAATTTCAAATTAACAGTTAAAAGTAACTGTACCCAGTGGAAATCAATTTTCAATAACATCCTTATTCTTACTCATAAACTTATCTGTATGGTGTTCTAAATTCCTGGAAATCATTTCTCCATGAGGCCTACTCCTTAGCCTCAATGTTCACCATTTCCATTCTTACTCCAGTACACAGGGTCCTTTCCCACCATCCCAATTCTATCCTGTTCCTCATGTCCTGTAAGAATGCACTTCAGCGCTTGACTTCGCAAAACAGGCTTTTGACCCGGACTCTGAAACTGATTAGCATTTTCCACTCTACACATTCCTTCACTGAAACAGCAATTGAACTCCGACTGACCTGAGGTTCTGTTTAATTAACAGCTTAACTTAGCGGCCTTAAAGGGGCACAGTTCTATCTCAGCAGCAAAATATATTTTGCGTTTTATTAGGGTGTAAAACTCCTAACCTTACACAACACTATATCATCAGACTTGGGTGGTCTGCTGGTACAGTGTTGTCCAATAGAAATTGCTGACTAGCCACAGGTGTGGCTATGATGACGATGCTTTAGCCGCATGCACTCATTTTAGTAGAAAATGCTTCACATACAGTCACACAATAGAGGCAAATGTACTTTACTTGTATATCTACTTAAACTATCACTATTTAGTAACCAAAGCACTCACGATGATCAAAAAACACTCGCACACTCCACTTTTCATCTTAGCTTAAAACCTGTTACATCTCCAACTTTTACCAGTTCTGACGAAAGGTCACAGACCTGAAACGTTAAATCTGTTTCTCTCTCCACGGATGCTGCCTGGCCTGCTGAGTGTTTCCAGCATTTTCTGTTGTTATTCCACTTTTCATCTTACTGTTTTACCAACAAATGCATAAAAAGGTTAAAGTACACATGCATAGACTGTGCGAATGGGAGTACTAAGATCGCATGCCCAATGACAATGTCTATTACTATTAATCAGAAGTGCAATTAACCACGTCTGGATTTCCAATTAGCCACACGTGGCTAATATATTGGACAATACTGAGCGAGTAGATTGAAAAGATAACAAAGATGATGGTGATAGGGACATGGGTCCAGAAAGTACTGTAACAATAAGTAGTTGGTTTTCTTTATCAATTGTTGACTACATAACAACAGTAATTGCACTTCAAAAGTAATTCATTGGTTGGAAGTACTTTGAGACGTACTGATAGATTGTGAAAGGCACTATATTAATGCAATTCTGTTTATTTCTCCAAAGATCAATTTAGCATTGTTTCATTCAATATTTATACCTTTTTTTTTTAAGTTTAATGAGCGGTTCTTCTTTAAAATGTTATTAACACCTGCAAATGAAATCAACTGAAAGTCAATAAAAGCATTCACAATCTTTTAAAACTTTTTATTACAACACCAGCAATAGTTTTTTAAAAATGTAAATTATTTAATAGTTTAACTACACATTCTACCTTAAATTGATAAAACTCTCAATTTACATCTCAGTTTAAACTGTTGCAGTAACAGCGGTGCTGTGGAAAATATAGCTGGGGCGTGTCTCAAACAATGTTCCCGCTAAGGCGTGCGCATCCGTGCAGTAATCTGAAAGGTCCCACGTGGGCCACTCACCGGCTTTTACATTGTAAATACCGCGTGTGCGCAGAAATTTAAAGGGACCGCGCATTAAAAGAAACAGGCCACGCAGGGCAAAGCGCAGCTTGCAGGGAGCATTGGTCTCAAATCCGTCCCAGATTGAAAGGTTTAGATGATCTTGCATTGAAACATAACTGCTTCTCAATTGCACTATTAATAGAATAAACTGTTGCAGGAATGTTGACTTGCACAGAGCTATCCCGATAGGTTCCCAATTTCCCAGCTGATGGAAATTTCCCACATTACTCAAACCAGTGATATCATTTAATTTAAATTCCCTCACCAGTTTTTCTTCTTTCCCCTTCTCTCCTCACTGAGGTAGACTGTCACCGGTCACCATCTGATACCGCGACCAAGTGGTCATTATTCATGTATGAGCCTTGACAATGAGTGTTGGCAGATTATGTGACTGCGGGGACTATCACAGCTGAGCCAGACCCTGTACTCGCCCCAAGTCCACACATGCATATGTTCCTCAGGGCAGCCTCCAGAGCCTCGCGGCCCCCTGCGTGAACTGCTGTGGATCCCTCTCCTGTTCTTCCTTCCCACGGACTCCAGTGCTTGCATACTGAAGAAATGGGCTCTTATTCCATGGAGGCTCGGAGATGCATCCATCTGGAAAATTCAGAAATTTCCATGTAAAAATGTGAATTTTTTGCAATTCTCCCATCTATACATTTGTTTTCATTGCAGGGTACAGCATGATGATTGTATTCAGGCAATACCCACTTACCGCATTCATCAATGTTACGAAAGCCCTGATGGAGCCTTACACTCTCACTCACCTCACTCTCATTCACCTCACTCTCTCACTCACTCACCTGACTCTCTCGCACACTCACTCTCACTCACTCACTCAAACACTCACTCACTCTCACTCTCTCACACTCACTCTCACTCTCACACACACTCACTCTCACTCTCTCACTCTCTCACACACTCACTCTCACTCTCTCACACTCTCACTCTCACACACTCTCACTCTCACACACTCACTATCACTCACCCACACACTCACTCACTCTCTCACACACTCACTATCACTCTCTCACACACTCACTCTCACTCTCTCACACTCTCACACACTCACTCTCACTCACTCACTATCACTCACCCACACACTCACTCACTCTCTCACACACTCACTATCACTCTCTCACACACTCACTCTCACTCTCTCACACACTCACTCTCACTCTCTCACACACTCACTATCACCCTCTCACACACTCACTCTCACTCTCTCACACACTCACTCTCACTCTCTCACACACTCACTCACTCTCTCACACACTCACTCTCACTCTCACACTCACTATCACTCTCTCACACACTCACTCTCACTCTCTCACACACTCACTATCACTCTCACACACTCACTCTCACTCTCTCACACACTCACTCTCACTCTCTCACACACTCACTCTCACTCTCACACTCTCACTCTCACTCTCTCACTCACACACTCACTATCACTCTCTCACACACTCACTATCACTCTCTCACACTCTCACTCTCGCACACTCTCACTCTCACTCTCGCACACTCTCACTCTCACTCTCTCACACACTCACTCTCACTCTCACACACTCACTATCACTCTCTCACACTCACTATCACTCTCTCACACACTCACTCTCACTCTCTCACACACTCACTCTCACTCTCTCACACACTCACTATCACTCACACACTCACTATCACTCTCTCACACACTCACTATTACTCTCTCACACACACACACACTCACTCACTCTCTCACACACTTACTCTCACTCACTTTGCCATTGTTCTATCTTTCACTCTGTTCTATTTTTCATGTGTGATCCAGACAGTGAGTGGGATTAGGCTATTTGACTGTGCGGGGCATCACAGCCAAGCCTGGTCCTGTCTTCACTGGGAGCCCAGCAGGGATCACCAGCAGGAGCTGTCGCTGATTAATATCCAGCTTCAGTCGAGGAGGGCTGAGGCTGATTGTAATAACTGAACTGTGAGACTCTGGCTGAGTTGGGCTCACTTGCACAGACCAGGAATTGAACCTGGGACCTTTTATGACTTCATGCCATTTTCTTTAAAATATAATCTTGGAGGTGAAATTCATGTCTTGACTAATTTTAGCAAGAAACTTGGCTGCAAGTGGCGAAGCCAGCTTTATACTCACATCATTTTTTTAAACTAAAATTAGCAAAGGTGGAATTTCACCTTTCTCTCCCCAACCAGATTAGTTTCAAGAATGATATGGCCAGATTTTCAGTGTTTTTTAATAATGGCCATCTGTGTTGTTCCTGGAAGTTCACCAGTGCATTTCCAGCTTCGTCCATTTATTCCGTTCCTTCCATGGTTGATGATAAAATCCATTTTTTGAATGCAAAGTGCTCTTCTGCACCTCACCATGATGGTGTCTTAACCAATCTAAAGGAACTAATGCTTGCATCTGTACCCATCTGTGCACAAGAACAAGCTATGCTTCAGTGGTGTGTTTTCAAATCCACGTACAATGGAGCTCGTAAAGTTGCTGCAGGACTGAAATATTTGAATTTGCTGTTCTCAATCAGAAATATTTTTTTCCTATAATGATGTTCTGAGTTGGGAAACACGAGTCAGTTTCAGGCAGCCTTCGTGCTTCCAATTTTTTTTTTAAGGCTGTGTGAATAAAAACTCATTTCTGCAATGTCCTTTCCAGCTGTGTCTGTACATCAGTTTATAGAAATCCTATGTTAGCGTGCCCTAGTGATGGACTCCATTGCAACCCATATTCAAGTACAGTGAAGGATAAGGGGTACGCCATTTAGGACAGAGATGAGGAGGAATTTCTTCACCCAGGGAGTGGTGAACCTGTGGAATTCTCTGCCACAGAAGGCAGTGGAGGCCAATTCATTAAATATATTCAAGAAGGAGTTGGATATATTTCTTGAGGCTAAGATGTCAGGGGACATAGGGTCTAATGATAGGGAGGAACTGATAGAAATCAGTATTTGTAGGGAAATGGTGGTTAGGGAAATTGATGGGATTGAGGGCCGACAAATCCCCAGGGCCTGATAATCTACATGCTAGGGTACTTAAGGAAGTGGCCCTAGAAATAGTAGATGCATTGCTGGTCATCTTCCAAAATTCGATAGACTCTGGAACAGTACCCATGGATTGGCGGGTAGCTAATGTTACCCCACTGTTCAAAAAGGGTGGTAGAGAGAAAACGGGGAATTACAGACCGGTAAGCCTGACATCGGTAGTGGGGAAAATGCTAGAGTCCATTATAAAGGATGTAATAGCAGGGCACTTGGAAAAAAGTGACCGGATCAGACAAAGTCAACATGGATTTACAAAAGATAAATCGTGCTTGACTAATCTACTGGAATTTTTTGAGGATGTAACTGGTAAAAAAGATAAGGGAGAACCAGTGGATGTGGTGTATTTGGATTTTCAAAAGGCTTTCGATAAGGTCCCGCATAAGAGATTAGCGTGTAAAATTAAGGCACATGGGATTGGGGGCAAGGTATTGACTTGGATAGAGAACTGGTTGGCAGACAGAAAGCAAAGAGTTGGAATAAACGGGTCTTTTTCCGAGTGGCAGGCAGTGACTAGTGGGGTACCGCAGGGATCGGTCCTTGGACCCCAGCTATTCACAATACATATTAATGATCTGGATGAGGGAACTAGATGTAATATCTCCAAGTTTGCAGATGACACAAAGCTGGGTGGGCGTGTGTGTTGTGAGGAGGATACCGATAAACTCCAGTATGATCTGGACAGGTTGGGTGATTGGGCAGAAGCATGGCAGTTGCAATATAATGTGGATAAATGCGAGGTTATCCACTTTGGTGTCAAAAACAAGAAGGCAGATTATTATCTGAATGGCAATAGATTGGGAGAAGGGGAAGTGCAACGAGACCTGGGCGTCCTTGTGCACCAGTCGCTGAAAGTAAGCATGCAGGTGCAGCAGGCGGTTAAGAAGGCAAATGGTATGTTGGCCTTCGTAGCGAGAGGGTTTGAGTACAGGAACAAGGATGTCTTGCTGCAGTTGTACAGGGCCTTGGTGAGACCACATCTGGAGTATTGTGTGCAGTTTTGGTCGCCTTATCTGAGGAAGGATGTTCTTGCCATGGAAGGAGTGCAGCGAAGATTCACCAGGCTGATACCTGGAATGACGTATGAGGAGAGATTGGGTTGATTGGGCTTATACTCGCTGGAGTTTAGAAGATTGAGAGGGGATCTCATCGAAACTTATAAAATTCTAACAGGACTAGACAGGCTAGATGCTGGAAGGATGTTCCCGATGGTCGGGGAGTCCAGAACCAGGGGTCACAGTCTAAGGATAAGGGGTAAGCCATTTAGGACAGAGATGAGGAGGAATTTCTTCACCCAGAGAGTGGTGAACCTGTGGAATTCTCTGCCACAGAAGGCAGTGGAGGCCAATTCATTAAATATATTCAAGAAGGAGTTGGATATATTTCTTAAGACTAAAGGGATCAAGGGATATGGAGAGAAGGCAGGAACAGGGTACTGAATTTGGACGATCAGCCATGATCTCATTGAATGGCGGAGCAGGCTCGAGGGGCCGAATGGCCTACTCCTGCTCCTATCTTCTATGTTTCTATGTCTATTACAGTCTCCACCACGTATAGCGGGCGCGTTCATGCTAACCCGATTTACCTGCTATACATGGTGGATGGTAAAACCATAATGGGGCAGGTTTTGCTGTCAAAGTAATGGCGAGGCTAATGGCGCTCGCCGTTATTTATGCGCAAATTGTACTTCAGGGAAGGAGCCAAGGGGTTAAATGCCAATATCCAAATGTTGCTGTCGAGTTGCGCCACTATGCCGTTAGCTTTGTGAAAACGGCGTTTTGCTGTCGGCCTCACCATTGAAATGCATTGAATGTCGTGAAGTTGCTATATTTGCGATGAAGATATAAACTAAACTCGCCACAGAAAATGAACAAGTACCCTTTTAACGATGTGATAATTGATAATTATTGCCAATCAACCTTTCTGGCAATGAAACTGAACTATTATATGTGCGGCGTCTCATTCCTTCAGGTATTAATTGTTGTTGGAGATTTTTTAAATGTCATAAAAAATTTTAATTTTTTTCGGCATACATAATACATAATCCCCAAATGTTCTCAAATTTGGAGCATTTTGAGTTTGGGTTGACCTGTCCATTATTAAACTATGATTTAAAAAAAAATATTACCATTGAAATGCAACAGCAATTGTGCTGTAGGTGTAGGTTGAGCATGAACTGCACACGCAACCAATCCAGCCTTTCCTTCCCTCGGTTGTTTCCATTTTGAATCCCAGCAGCAGTCAGTCAGTGGCTAGCAAAATCCTTTGCTTTTTGTTGCCTGTAACATACTTCGCACAACTTCAGGGAATCAACATGTTGCGTCCGTGTATAATAAGACACAGACTGCGGAGAACGGTACAACAGGTGTTTACTCAACGTGGCTCACACTGCAACTGATCTGTACAGATTACTACTCAGAGCTATATACAGGTGTGGTCACTGCCGGTACTACAGCATACATGAGCTGTAAAAGATAGTTCCCCACTTAAAGGTATATACATTACAATTCCTCCCCTTTTAGATTAACAGTACCATAACACTCATTTAACAATTAAATATCAAACTAATTACAATTAACACTTTTAACATGCAACATTAACTGAAAATAGTCTATTTATATATTCAGTCTTTGGGGAGGCTTCCTGATCCTTTCTGGATAGCGCCTTTCCCGAGTGTCTTGCTCTTGGTGCGGAGGGGATTCTGGCCCCCTGTCGTCAGTTGGTTCATCAGCTTCCGATGCTACTGTTTCTGGGGTAGATGCGACCTGTACATCGGGTTCATCACCAGGTACGTATGGGCGAGGCATGTGGTTGACTTGTTCCTGTGACTCTAGGATCTGGTCAGCATGGTGTCTCACGATGCTCTCCCCAACGTCCACTGTGTACATTAGTGGGCCCTGCCGTGTGCATATCGTTCCTGGCTGCCATTTTTCTGTTCGGTAGTCGCGGGCCAAGACTGGTTGCCCTACATTGAAGCTCCTTGTTGGCTTCTCATGGATGTGCTGGAATTGCTTACTCTCAACATCTCTTCATCTCTTCGTACATTTGGTCTGAGCAAATCCAGGCGAGATCTTAACCTTTGGTTGAAGAACATCATGGCTGGGGCCTGGTTGGTGACTGCATGTGTCGCATTCCGGTAGGCAAACAGGAAATTGTCCACCTTGTGCTGCAGCGGAATGTTGTCATTGTACATAGCCTTTATTGCCTTCTTAAAGGTTTGTACGAACCTCTCAGCCAATCCATTTGTGGCTGGATGATATGGGGCGGATGTGTAATGCCTTACCCCATTCTTTTTCAAGAACCTCCGGAACTCTTCGGACACAAACTGTGGTCCGTTGTCGGAGCAAATCTGTTCTGGCAAGCCATTCCTGGCAAAAATGGTCCGTAGGACAGCAATAGTTTTCTCCGTGGTGGTGGAGGACATTTTGATGACCTCAGGCCATTTCGAGTGCGCATCCACGGCTATTAAAAACATTGAGTCCATGAATGGACCAGCAAAATCAATATGCACCCGTTGCCATGGAGATGAGGGCCACTCCCATGAGTGTAGAGGGGCCTGTGGTGGTGCATTTTGGACTTTCTGGCATCCTGAGCAACTCTTGGTCAGGTCCTCGATTTGTTTATCGATTCCCGGCCACCACACATAAGCCCTGGCTAGGCTTTTAATTTTTACCCCTCCCAGATGACTCTCATGAAGCTCATTGAGCACTCTATCCCTTAACTTGGGTGGAATTACCACTCGGGATCCACACATCAAGGTCCCCCGGCACACTGACAGCTGTTCTCTCCTTGTCGAGAATGCTGGCAACAGTGAGTCGCCATGTGCTGGCCATCCCTTCACCGTCAAATCATATACCCGAGACAGTGTCGGTTATTTCGGGTTTCCTTTTCGATACAAGCGTTAGTTACCGGTAGGTATTCAACTATAGTCGAATGGAATATTTCGACAGGATCCACTGCTGGTGCTTCCTCCGCAGTAGGCAGTGGCAGGCGTGATAGCCCATCAGCATTTCCATGCTGTTTCGTGCCCTTATATTCAATCTCATAGTGGTGCGCCCCTAGAAAAAGTGACCATCTTTGTAGTTGTTGCGCAGTCATCACCGGAACGCCCTTCTTCGGATTAAAAATGGAGACAAGAGGCTGGTGATCCGTCAGCAAGGTGAATTTCTGCCCGTGCAGATAGTGATTGAACTTTTTCACTCCCCACACTAGGCTGAGGGCCTCCCTGTCAATCTGGGCGTAGTTACGCTCGGCTGAGGTTAGTGATCGTGACGCAAAGGCTATTGGCCTCTCTGAGCCGTCCGAGAATTTGTGCGACAGCACTGTTCCAATGCCGTAGGGTGACGCATCACATGCCAACCGAATTGGTAATGTTGGGTTGTAATGGGCCAATACCTCTTTCGATGTGATTAGTGTTTTGCTCTTCTGGAAAGCTCGTCTACATTCATTACTCCACTTCCATGGCACCCCAGTTTGCAGTAGGGTGTTCAGTGGGTGTAGTATTGTAGACAAATTTGGCAAGAACTTATGGTAGTAGTTTACCAGCCTGAGGAACGACCTCCGTTGTGACACATTTTCCGGTGCTGGAGCCTTGACTACTGCCTCAATCTTCTCTGGGGACTTATGTAACCCCTCTTTATCGATAATGTGGCCACAATACGAGATCTGTTTTCTAAAAAACTTGCATTTGGGGCGGTTAGCTCGGAGCCCATATTCCTGCAATCTGGAGAGCACCTGCTCCAGGTTGGCAAGGTGATCACTGTCATTTTCGCCCGTGACCAGGATGTCGTCCAAATAACACTGGGTCCCTGGGATCCCTTGCAGGACTTGTTCCATTGCCCTCTGCCAAATAGCCAGAGCTGATGCTACCCCGAATACCAGCCGGTTGTATTGGTAGAGACCTTTATGAGTGTTGATTGTGAGGTATTTTTTTGATGCTTCTTCTACCTCCATTTGCAGATACGCCTGGGCCAGATCAATCTTAGTGAAGCGTTTCCCTCCAGATAGTGAGGCGAAAATATCTTCAATCCGCGGAAGTGGATATTGTACGGTGTGAAGGACTGGGTTCACTGTTACCTTGAAGTCCCCACAGATGCGAACCTTCCTTGGTTCCCCAGGCGTGCTGCTCAATGATTTTTTCATCACAGGGACGATGGGTGTAGCCCACTCGCTCCAGTCTACCTTGGACAGTGCACCTGAACGTTCCAGACTCTCCAGCTCTGCTTCGACGGCTGGGCGGATCGCATAAGGTACTGGTCTGGCCTTAAAACATTTTGGGCTTGAGTTTTCTCCAATTTTAATCGTCGCTGTCATGCCTTTTAGTGTTCCGAGCCCTTGCTGGAACACTTCTTTCACGTCAGTTAGGATCTTTGACAGTCGCCCAGGTGTGACGTCGTCATCCTTTTTGTCAGCCACAGTCAGTGCCTGTATGGAATGCCAATCCAGTTGTATTTTCCGGATCCATTCACATCCCAGTAATGGTGGTCCTCCATCTTGTAATACATACAGGTCTAGTTTTGGTGTTTCCTTACCGTTATATGTAACGGTCACCCTTATTTTTCCTTTGGGGTAGACTTTTTGCCCCGTGTACGTCTTCAAAATAATTTTTGTGTCTCTCAAGGGTATGTGTGAGAATAGCCGCTCGTAGTCCCGTCGGTTTATGACTGTTAGGGCTGATCCGGTGTCCAATTCCATCTTTACCTGGACTCCTGCTAACTTGAGAGTGACCCAAATGGTTCGGTGATCCTCCGTTGTGATCACATTATGTAGTTTCAGACAACTCAGTTCCCTGCTTTCGGAATCGTTATCACTCTTTTGTTCGTCTGAACTATTCTCCGTCATCTTATGTACCTTCTTGTACTTTCCTTTGGTAGGTTTCTTATTGCTGGTTTTCTTTCCCGACCTGCAGACTCGTGCTATGTGTCCTACTTTTCCACACTGTCTGCACACTTTGTTTTTGAACCAGCAATCATTCTGGTCGTGTGTTGTTCTGCCGCAGCGATAGCACTTCTCTGTTCCATATGACATTTCGTTTGCGCCATATTTTTGCGGTCTCTGTTGTATCTCTGCAGTGCCCCGTGCTGCTGCTTCATATGATACCGCAATGCTGAAAGCCTTTTCCAGCGTAAGGTCCTTTTCAGATAAAAGCCGTTTCTGGGTTCCTTCACTTTGAAGCCCACACACAAACTTGTCCCTTAAGGTATCTGCCAGTCCCACTCCAAACTGGCAGTGTTTCGATAGTTTGCGCAGTTCTGTTAAATAATCAGCATTGCTTTCATCCTTATGCTGGTTCCATTTGTGAAACTTGAATCTTTCTGCTATCAGCAGCGGTGTGGGGTTTAAATGTTCCTTTAGTATCGTTACTATGTCTTCAAAACTCTTTTCCATTGGCTTCGTTGGGGTTACTAGATTTCGTAATAAACCATACGTCTTTGCACCCATTAAATTTAACAATACCGACGCTTTCTTGTCATCTGACACCTCATTTGCCTTGCAGTACACCTCTATTCGTTCGACATATGTAGTCCAATCTTCGACTTCATTGTCAAATGCGGTGATACTGCCACTCTTCGGCATTTTGGGTGTGGTTTAAAATGGCGTCTCCCAATGGCTTAAAATGGCGTCTCCCGCGCTTTCCTTCCTCCCCCGCTGCTGCCAACGCCGTTCTCGGCGGTCCTCGTGGCAATGGCGGCGTCTCGCGGGTTTCCGCGTGTCTCTCTCTCCCTCTCTCCGACGCTGCTCGGCCCCTGAACACCGGCTGCGCCCTGTGCACTCTGCCCTCTCTCTCTCTCCCCCGTCGACGCTGCTCGGCCCTTTGCTATGCCGCTCGGTCGGGCTCTAGCCCGCCGCTGTCCGGGAAGGGTCTGCGCACTACCTGTTGCCAGCCCGTTTCGCTGGACCACCTCGACTGGAAAGCCAAGCCTGGCTCTCGACAGCCTCCCCCGCAATTGTCGAGTCTCTGCTGGATGACTGGGCGGTTGCCCGTGCTCGACGCCCGAGTCTCTGGCCTTGACCTCCAATCCACTGATCTCCAGGAACAAATCCCCGGGAGGTGATGCAGAGTTGCAGGTAGGTTCGAACTTGCCTCGTCGTCAATGTTGCGTCCGTGTATAATAAGACACAGACTGCTGAGAACGGTACAACAGGTGTTTACTCAATGTGGCTCACACTGCAACTGATCTGTACAGATTACTACTCAGGGCTATATACAGGTGTGGTCACTGCCGGTACTACAGTATACATGAGCTGTAAAAGATAGTTCCCCACTTAAAGGTATATACATTACCCAACACAACCCCGAAACCTTGTGAGACCTACTTGATAATGTAGGGGAGGAGTCTACAGAGGGAACCTTAAGATACTACCTGATAAAGTCAGCCAGTGGCTCAGTTGGTAGCACTCTCGCCTCTGAGTCAGAAGGATATGGGTTCAAGTCCACTCCAGGGACTTGAGCACAAAAATCTAGGCTGATGCTCCAGTGCAGTGCTGAGGGGGAGTGCTGCACTGTCGGAGGTGCCATCTTTTGGATGAGACGGTAAACCAAGGCCCCGTCTGCCCTCTCAGGTGGATGTAAAAGATTCCATGGCACTGTTTCGAAGAAGAGCAGGGGAGTTGTCCCCGGTGTCCTGGGCCAATATTTATCCCTCAATCAACATCACTAAAACAGATTATCCTGGTCATTATCACATTGCTGTTTGTGGGAGCTTGCTGTGCGCAAATTGGCTGCCGTGTTTCCTACATTACATCAGTGACTCCACTTCAAAAAGTACTTCATTGGCTGTAAAGTGTTTGGGATGTCCGGTGGTCGTGAAAGGTGCTGTATAAATGATTTTTTTTGTAGGGTGGTGGATACAGATTCAATGGTAGCCGTCAAATGGAAATTGGATAAATACTTGAAGGAGAAAAAATTGCAGGGACATGGGGAAAGAGCAGGGGGATTGCTGTTTGAAAGAGCTGGTACGGCCTTGATGTGCCGAATGGCCACCTTCTGTGCTCTACCAATCTATGATTCTACATGATTGTGGAAAAATAAGTGGGATAGTTCATGTAATAGTGATCCAAATCTAAAATTTGCATTGTATGGGAGTTATTTTGCATTGCAATCCATGATGTGAAGTGGCTTTATGAATGATTGGAAATGTGTGGGAGTATTGAGAATACGAGGTGCTGAAAGAAAGGGGAATTAACAAGGGCGTATAAATGTCAAAGAAGGGATGGGACCACTTAGAGACAAAAGAAGGCAACTTGTACTTGAGACTGAAAATATAAGTTTTTTGCTTCAGTTGATACAAAAGTAAATGAAAGTGGGAGTGTCTGAGTGTCTGAGAAGGGTGTGAGATAAATATTCACAAGGAATGCTTAAAGTTAATGGGATTGAAGTAGAAAAGTCACCAGGCGTCCCTGAATTCGGATGGATTTAGGGGAGGAAATAGTGGAGTCATTAACGGTCCTTTGGGAATTGTGCCAAAGGGCTGAAGGTTGTCAAATGCTACACCACCTGTTCAAGTAAGGGAAAAGGTACAAGCCAGGAAATGATAGGTCAGTTAGTCTTACCATAGCCATGACTACACTACAAAAGTAATTTATTGGCTGTGAAGTGTTGGGTCACATCCTGAGAACGTAAAATGTGCCATATAAATGCTGTTTTTCTTCAGCTAAACTTCTAGGGGGAAAAATTCAGTCGCGCCCCCTTTGGGGCGCTAACTTCGCAGGGCACTACTTTTAGCGCCCTGAAAAAATGAGCGCCCCTGCGGCCGAAATTCATTGGTAGCACCCCAAGAGGGAAGCGGGGCGCTACTGGAAGCTGGGCCACCAGGGATCAGAGAGCCGGCAAAAGGGCCCGGCACTCAAGAGAAGTGCCGGACTCACGGAGCGCAGCCGGCACTCCGCAGGGGGAGCTGGTCAGGAGGCCGGGGACGGCAATGGGGGCAGGTGCTGGCAGGCGGCCAGCAATAAAAATGCCGCCGCCCTGGCTGCAGGAAGGCCCCCCCTGACCCCGTCGGACATAGCGTCCGGCGGTAAGTCAGGGGGCGCTACCGAAGATTGCGGCCGGGGCACTGCACACGGCAATGACGTCATCGCCAGCGCCGCAGGGCGCTAACGATTACCGCCGCCGTTAACCTCCCGCTGAATTTTGCAGGAGGTATTGGCGCCGCGCCCGGGCGCTAGTTGCTCTGCGCCCCATTAGGGTGCTAATGGGAGACGCAAAGCCACCGAATTTTTCCCCCCTAGAGTCCAAATATAGGTTGAAAAAAGTGAACACTTAGAAAGGCATTGGTTGATCATTTTTAAGGAAATCAGAGTGGGCTACAAAATTGAGGACTAGGCAAATGGTGAGGAAGAATACTTAACTGAAGGAAGGCTAATTTCAGCGAATTGAAGAGGGATCTGGCCCAGGTAAATTGGAGTCAAAGACCGGCAGGCAGAAATGTAATGGAGCAATGGGCAGCCTTTAAAGAGGAGATGGTTCGGGTACAGAAAATAATCAAAAAGGCTAATGGATGCTGGCCTTTATATCTAGAGGACTGGAATACAAGGGTTAGAAGTTACGCTGCAGCTATACAAAGCCCTGGTTAGACCACACCTGGAGCACTGTGAGCAGTTCTGGGCACCACACCTTAGGAAGGATATATTGGCCTTGGAGGGAGGGCAGCGTAGGTTCACCAGAATGATACCCGGACTTCAAGGGTTAAGTTACGAGGAGAGATTACACAAATTAGGGTTGTATTCCCTAGAATTTAGAAGGTTAAGGGGTGATCTGATCAAAGTTTTCAGGATATTAAGGGGAACAGATAGGGTAGATAGAGAGAAACTATTTCCGTTGGTTGGGGAGTCTAGGACTAGGGGGCATAGACTAAAAATTAGAGCCAGACCTTTCAGCAGTGGAATTAGGAAACACTTCTACACATAAAAGGTGGTAGAAGTTTGGAACTCTCTTCCGTAAACGGCGATTGGTGCTAGATCAATTGTTAATTTTAAATCTGAGATTGATAGCTTTCTGTTAGCCAAGGGATATGGGCCAAAGACGGGTATATGGAGTTAGGTCACAGATCAGCCATGATCTCATTGAATGGCGGAGCAGGCTCGAGGGGCTGAATGGCCTCCTCCTGTTCCTATGTACAGTCTAGGTACATTTCCACAAGGGGGAAAGCGAGGGCAATCAAAGCCGGAGCTCCCTGGATATCGAAGGAGTTGAAGAGTAGGGTGAAGCAGGAAAAGGGGGCGAATGACAGATGTCAGCTTGATAATACAAGGGAGATCAGGCTAAATATAAGAAGTACAGAGGAAAAGTGGAAAAGGAAATAAGAGGGGCAAAGAGACAGTACGAGAATAGTTGACGGCTAACATAAAAGGGAATCCAAAGGCCTTCTATTGATCTAGCACCAATTGCCGTTTACGGAAGAGAGTTCCAAACTTCTACTACCCTTTGTGTGTAGAAGTGTTTCCTAATTTCACTCCTGAAAGGTCTGGCTCTAATTATTAGACCATGCCCCCTAGTCCTAGAATCCCCAACCAGTGGAAATAGTTTCTCTCTATCTACCCTATCTGTTCCCCTTAATATCCTGAAAACTTCGATCAGATCACCCCTTAACCGTCTAAATTCTAGGGAATACAAAATGGAGATCGATTGGTGGAGGCAGGAGGCATGACTGAGATACTAAATGAATACTTTGCACCAGTGTTTACCAAGGAAGAGGACTTTGCCAAAGCTATGGTAAACTAGGAGGTTGCCAGGATACTGGATGGGATAAAAGTAGATAAAGAGAAGCTAATAGAAAGGCCTGCAGTACTTAAAATGGCGAAGTCACCCGGTCCGGATGGGTTGCATCCTTGGTTGCTGAGGGAAGTAAGGGTAGAAATTGCAAAGGCGCTGGCCACAGTCTTCCAGTCCTCCTTAGATACAGGGGTGATGCCAAAGGACTGGAGGATTGTAAATGTTACACCCTTGTTCAAAAAAGTGGAGCAGGATAAACCTGGCAATTACAGGCCAGTCAGTTTAACGTAGGTCGTGGGGAAGCTTTTAGAAACAATAATCCGGGAGAAAGTTAACAGCCACTTGGACAAGCATGAACTAATAAAGGAGAGCCAGCACGGATTTGTTAAGGGCAAATCGTGTTTGACTAACTTGATTGAGTTTTTTGATGAGGTAACAGAGAGGGTGAATGAGGGCAGTGCAGTTGATGTTGTGTATATGGACTTTCAAAAGGCTTTTGATAAAGTACCACATACAGTATTAGGCTTGTTAGTAAAATTGAAGCCCATGGGATGAAAAGGGTAGTAGCACCATGGATACAAAACTGGCTAAGGGATAGAAAAGAAAGAACTGTGGAGAATGACTTTTTTTCGGACTGGAGGGAGGCAATGTTCCCCCTAACGTTTTTTTTGGGTGCACGGCCCATTTAATGGGCTGCACGGCCCATTCATATTTTACATTGGAAAAGCTGTTCCTGGGCTGCACGGGTCCGGCAGATATCTGCACAGCTTAGAGGGAACGTTGGAGGGAGGTATACAGTGGTTCTGTACTAGGACCACTGCTGTTTTTGATATTTATTAATGACTTAGACTTGGGGGGTGCAGGGCGCAATTTCAAAATTTGCAGATGACACAAACCTTGGAAGAGTAGTAAACAGTGAGGATGATAGTAATATACTTCAAGAGAACTTAGACAGGCTGGTGGAATTGGCAGACACGTGGCAGATGAAATTCAATGCAGAAAAGTGTGAGGTGATACATTTTGGTAGGAGGAATGAGGGGAGAGAATACATGTTAAATGGTACAATTTTAAAGTGGGTGCAAGAATGGAGACCTGGGGGTGTTGGTGCACAAATCTTTGAAGGTGGCAGGACAGGTTAACAAAGCAGTTAATAAAACATATAGGATCCTGGGCTTTATAAATAGAGGCATAGAGTACAAAAGCCAGGAAGTTATGCTAAACCTATAAAACACTAGTTCGGCCCCAGTTGGAGTATTGTGTCCAATTCTGGGCACCACACTTTAGAAAGGATATGAAGGCTTTGGGGAGAAGGTACAGGATTTACTAGAATGGTTCCAGGGATGAGGGATTACAGTTACGTGGATAGACTGGAGAAGCTGGAATTGTTCTCCTTGGAGCAGAGAAGACTAAGAGGAGATTTGATAGAGGTGTTCAAAATCATGAGGTGTTTAGACAGTGTAGATAGAGAGAAACTGTTTCCAATGGCTGAAGGGTCGATAACCAGAGGACACAGATTTAAGGTGATTGGCAAAAGAACCAGAGGCGACATGAGGAAAACCTTTTTACACAATGAATGGGTAGGATTTGGAATGTACTGCCTGATACAGGTTCAATAGTAGCCTTCAAAAGGGAATTGGATAAATACTGAAGGAGAAAAAATTTCTGGGATTTGGGGAACGAGCGGGGGAGTGGGACTAATTGGATTGCTCTTCGAAAGAGCCGGCACAGACTCGATGGGATGATCAGTGAGTGTAGGAGAGCATAGGATGTAGTGGATTGGCAAATAGGTGGCAGATGCAAGTCAATGTGGAGAAATATAAATTAGTACATTTTGAGAAAAAGAGCAGTGAAGAAAAGTATACCTTAAATGGTGAGATTCTCAAGAGTTGGAGGAAGATTGCTATCTGGCGGTTCAGTCACATCTATATTTAAGGTGGGAGCGGTCGTAGAGAAACACTAAAAGGGCAAATTTGGATTCTGGGCTTTACACCGAGGGGGCATGGAATGAAAAAGCAAGGAGCTTATGATGAATTTGTACAAGGCATCAGTTAGACCACAGTTGATGCATTGTGTGCTGTTGTGGTCATTCAAAAGAATGAATATTAGAGTCATAAAAGACTAATTAGAATGATGCTAGGCTATAATTATGAAGCAAGGCTCGAAAAATTGTTTTATCCCCTGCTGGAGCAGCGGAGATTAAAGGGCCATATAATAGAGCCTTTCAAAATCATGAATAGCCAGAATTAGCACGAGACGAACACAGACGGGAAGAAAAAAAAGATTGTTTTTTTCACTGAGGGTTATCAGAGCACGGAATGCTTCATCGCAAATGGCCATCGAGGCAGTCTGACAACTTAAAAGGGCGTTGGATCAGTATTTGGCAAGGAAAAATATAGATGGATACGGGGAAAGGGTAAGCAAAGGGGATTCGAGTAGATGCAGCACCGGCACGGGTACAGTGGGCTGATTGCCTCCTTCTGTGCAGTAGTTTGTGATTCTGTAAGCTCAATCAAATCTACTAAATAGTTTAAGCAAATGATTAAACCTAGAAAATAGATGCGAAATGCATGAATATGGTTGGAAACACATTTTATTCGAAGGTTGTAATTAATCTGCGTTTAAAATAACTCTTCTATCCTGTCCACAAAGATCAAGCCAAAATAAATCTCCACAGTACATGTCCTCTATTCATTTTAAAAGTGAATTGATTATTAGCTCTGCTTTTCTTTCTCTGCTCCCAATTCTCCACCGCTCCTGAAACATAATGTAATCACGGTAGAATGGAGTGGCAGGTCTGAGCAGCAAATAAATAAAGAAAACTGTAATTCATTTCAGGCCCGCCTGATGGCTCAGTCGGTGAGTTTACTCGTGCAGACCTGAGCCACACACCGTAAGAAAGTTCTAGGCCACGTTCTTGGTCTTGCTGATGTCAACAGAGATGCTACTGTGCACCTTGGTGTCCCTCAGCCAATGAGGGAAAGAAATCTGCCTGGGCTCTCGCTCTTATTCTTTAACCCCCCTTTCGTCTCAAGTCCGTGAATGTGTTGTCCCCTCCCAAATGTGCGCCTAACGGATGAGACGTTAAACCGAGGCCCCGTCTGCTCTCTCAGGTCGACGCAAATTATCCCATGGCGTTATTTCGAAGAAGAGCAGGGGAGTTATCCCCGGTCCACTGGCCAATATTTATCCCTCAATCAACATCACAAAAACAGATTATCTGGTCATTATCACATTGCTGTTTGTGGGAGCTTGCTGTGCGCAAATTGGCTGCTGTGTTTCCTACATTACAACAGTGACTACACTTCAAAAGTGCTTCAAAGCGCTTTGGGATACCCACAGGTTGTGAAAGGCGCTATATAAATGCAAGTCCTTTCTTTCTATCTTTCCTGCAACTTCTGTCCCTGCCACAGTACTGAAACGGCTCTAATCAAAGTCACAAATGAGATCCGATGTGACTGTGACCATGGTGCACTAATCCTACTCATTTTTCTTCGACCTGTCTGCAGCCTTTGGCACAGTTGACCACACCATCCTCATCCATGCTTTCTCCTGGTCAGCCTCCCACCTAGCACCCTCCATAAACGTAAGCTCATCCAAAATACTGTTGCCGATCCTAACTCGCACCAAGTCCCCTTCACCCATCTTCTTCTTAGGCAGTCCCTCGGAACCGAGGATGATTTGCTTCCACATTAAAAATTAGTTCTCAGGTGACTGATGAGTCCAATGCGGGACCTACAGTCTCTGTCACGGGTGGGGCAGACAGTGGTTGAAGGGGCGGGTGGGTGGGGTGCTTGGGTTGACGTGCGCTGCTTGCGCTTGGCTTCCGCTTGCTCCCGGCGAAGAGACTCGAGGTGTTCAGTGCCTTCCCGGATGCTTCTCCTCCACTTTGTGCAGCTTTGGGCCAGGAATTCCCAGGTGTCAGTGGTGTCAATCCCGGCACTAAGCTCATGGTCTACAGAGTGGCAGTGATACCTGCCCTGCTGTATGCCACAGAGAAATGGACCATGTGCAGCAGGCGCCTCAAAGCACTGGAGAGGTACCACCAACGCTGCCTCCGCAAGATCCTGCCAATCCATTGGCAGGATAGCCGCACCAACGTCCGTGTTCTTGCTCAGGCCAACATCCCCAGCATTGAAGCTTTGACCACGCTCGATCAGCTCCGATGGACGGGTCACATCGTCCGCATGCCCGATACAAGACTCCCAAAACAAGCGCTCTACTCGGAGCTCCGGCACGGCAAGAGAGCCCCAGGTGGGCAGAGGAAATGCTTCAAGGATACCCTCAAAGCCTCCTTGAAAAAGTACAACATCACTCATCACCCCTGAGCTCGCTGACCTACATTGTTTCCTGGTCTACCAACACCTCAATTTTAAAATTCTCATCTTCATAGTCAAATCCCAACATGGCCTCGCCCCCCTCCCTAACTCTGTAACTTCCTTTAGCCTTACAACCCTTCTAGAATTTTCTGTTCCTCCAACTCTGGACTCTTGTGCCCCCCCCCCCCCCCCACTTATCTTCACCATACCATTGGCGGCCATGCCTCCAGCTGTCTTGATCCTAAGCTCTGAATTTCCCTCCCTAAACCTTGCCACCTCTCTCCTCCTTTAAGACACTCCTTAAAACGTATCTCTTTGACCAAGCTTTCATAATATTTCCTTCCTTTTGATGTCAATGTTTGTCTGATTATGTTCCTGTGAAGTGTCTTGGGACATTTTACTACGTTAAAGGCGCTATATAAATGCAAGTTGTTGTTATCTAATGGTGTTTGCTGGGAAGTACCAATATGTTGGTGTTGAGTCAGGACATGATTAGTGTTGGCTGTGATGCCTCTTAAGTCTGCTCAGACTTGCTTAAGCTTATGCATAAAGACTGAGTGAACGAGATACTGGAGGGTCGCTGGTGCTGATTGAACCAGAACCCCCTGGGTCAACATCTTCAGGAGATGACAGAGAAAAAACAAACAGAGCATAAAAATGTACATTTTCATATCAGATACAAACTTCACTTGCCTATTGATTACAACCAACAGCAATGAAGGTCATTTAGCTCTAGCATCAGCCGTGGCTCAGTGGGTAGCACCGTCGCCTCTGAGTCAGAAGGTTGTGGGTTCAAGTCCCACTCCAGAGACTTGAGCACAAAAATCTAGGCTGACACTCCCAGTGCAGTGCTGAGGGAGTGCTGCACTGTCGGAGGTGCCGTCTTTTGGATGAGATGTTAAACTGAGGCCCCGTCTGCCCTCTCAGGTGAACGTAAAAGATCCCATGGCACTATTTTGAAGAAGAGCAGGGGGAGTTGTCCCCAGTGTCCTGGCCAATAGTTATCCCTCAGTCAACATCACGAAAACAGATTATCTGGTCAATATCACATTGCTGTTTGTGGGAGCTTGCTGTGCGCAACTTGGCTGCCTGATTTCCTACATTACAACAGTGACTACACTTCAAAAGTACTTCATTGGCTGTAAAGCGCTTTGGGACGTCCGGTGGTCGTGAAGGGTCGTGTTTAATTGAATACATAGAAGTCCTGGTGGTGAGGAGCAACGTAACTGGAAACTCCTGAATTCTGAGCTGATCGGATCTAATTGTACATTTATTTCAACATTATTCAATTTTGTTTTAACTGTCAGAATGTAAAATCACATTTTAGCTTTAATATCAACCAGATATTGGAGTGTGTGTGTAAGTAAATAAGGCTACGCATTTGCAATATGAAATCAGAGTTCAAAGCAGAAGTGCACTATATTTGTTTGAGATGTTCTCATGTACTGCACAATGCCATTCCTTATATCAAGTGGTCCATTTAAAAAAAAAAAAAACCTAAGGAGTTCATACGAAATTAAATCTTCAGAGAATTAAACATAAGGGTGCAACAAATGAGTTAAAACATGAACTAAACTAGATGGAATGAATACACGGCCCGAGGCGGATATTCTGACTATGAAAGGGTAATTTGCCAATGCAAGGACCAAGGCAGCTGAAATCTGAGCAAGCATGGAATTCTGAAATGAATTGGCCATTGATTTCATCCTCGTTAGTGAGCAAAATTATTTTATATAATGTGAAAATAACACAAGTGAAAAAGCGAATGGATTCTCGCCGTACAGTATCGGAAGCTCCTTATTCACTTCAGTGAAGACATTGCTGCCATGAAGAAATCTTAATTTCAGCTTTTCATTTAAAAAGAGCCTCTTCCCTCCCCTCCCAATATTTATGTCCTCGGCCAACATCACTAAAACAGATTATCTGGTTGTTGCTGTTTGCGGGAGCTTGCTGTGTACAAATTGGTTGCCACGTTTCCTGTGTTACAACAGCGACTAAACTTTAAAAAGTACTTCATTGGCTGTAAAGTGCTTGGGGATGCCCTGAAGTCACGAAAGGCGCTATATAAATGCAAGTCTTTTTCCCCTCCGGCCCTATACATACTGATCTAGGCTTTCCATGCCCCCCACCCCCACACCTCCTTAATTGGGGTGTGATGAAATATGCCATTCATCAGGCACGCTGTATTCTCTGTGTTTGATTGTGCCTGTGACTGTGACAAGCAGGGGAGTTTAGTTTCAGTTTCATTTCCTTACCTGTATTGTATTGTGTGTGGGGCTCCGCCCATGCCTGGCCCCTACTTAAGCAGGCCCCAGCGTGTCTCACAGGCAGTACAGCAGATCTCTGGATGAGAGACACTTCTCCACTGTGTATTACTTTCTGAGTTAATAAAAGCCTTGCTTTGCTCCGTTAACGTTGAGTCTCGGGTTCACTGAGGCACATCAATTTTATTAACTCAGAAAGTAATACACAGTGGAGAAGTGTCACACCAGAAACCTGTGCCCGGCGAAAGGCACCACCTGCTTTAAGTGCGGTAAGAAGGGGCACTTCGGGAAGGTGTGCAGAGGGAACCCCGCTGGAAAACCCGCCACTGCCGCGTGTGCGCCGTGGGAGCGGCCATCTTGGACGCCATCTTGCCCGACCTCGTGGGGTCCGCCATCTTGTGAGCAGACAGCGTGGACGCCATCTTGTCTCGATCAGGGCCCTACAGTGGCATCGGTCACAGTGGACCAGACCAGACCACACCTGCTATCCAAATCAATGGTGGACATCGAGGTAAACGGGTGCGGGGTTAAATGTTTAATTGACAGTGGAAGCACGGAGAGTTTTATTCACCCTGGACTAGTACAACAACTCTCTCTAACGGTGGTCCCTGCTCGGGGCACCATCCCTATGGCTGATAAAACCCAGACATCGACCATTATGGGTTACTGCGCGGTACAATTGTCCGTTAACGGAACTGTATATGATAATTTTAAATTACTAATCATGAAGAGTCTATGTGCGGGCGTGATCTTGGGCCTGGACTTCCAGTGCCACCACCAAAGCATCATGCTCAATTACGGTGGGTCCCAGCCGCCCCTCAGTGTGCGGTCTGGCTACCCTGAAGGTAAAGCCGCCTTCGCTATTCGCGAACCTTACTCCCAACTGCCGGCCAATAGCGACCAAAAGCAGGAGGTACAGCTGGGAGGACAGGCGGTTTATCGCGACCGAGGTGGACAGGCTGCTGAGGGAGCGCGTTATTGAACGCAGCAACAGCCCGTGGCGCGCCCAAGTGGTGGTGGTGAGGGGTAGCGAGAAGAAACGGATGGTGATCGACTATAGCCAAACGATCAACATGTACACCCAACTAGACGTCTACCCGCTACCCCGCATATCAGAAATGGTGAACCAAATTGCCCAATACCGGGTGTTCTCCACCATCGACCTCAAGTCAGCGTACCACCAGCTCCCTATCAGACCAGAGGACCGCCCGTACACCGCCTTCGAGGCGAACGGACGCCTCTACCAATTCCTCAGAGTCCCCTTTGGGGTGATGACTGGGGTCTCGGTCTTCCAGAGGGAGATGGACCGCATGGTCGATGACCACCACTTGCAGGCAACCTTCCCCTACCTCGACAATGTCACCATCTGCGGTCACAACCAGCAGGATCACGACTCGAACCGCGAGAGGTTCCTGAAAACCGCACAAAAACTCAACCTCACTTACAATGAGGACAAGTGCGTTTTCAACACCACGCGCCTCTGCATACTAGGCAGCGTGGTGGAGAATGGGGAAATCGGACCAGACCTCGACCGATTGCGCCCCCTATGGGAGCTGCCCCTGCCCAACACTCCCAAAGCCCTGAAAAGGTGCCTGGGGTTATTTTCTTATTATGCCCAATGGGTCCCCAACTACTCCGACGAAGCCCGCCCCCTCTTGAAAGCATCCTCTTTTCCGCTCTCTGCTGAGGCCCACGCCGCCTTCAAAAGCATTAAGCGGGATATTGAGCGGGCCACGCTACAGGCAGTGGACGAGAACACTCCCTTTCAAGTGGAAAGTGATGCGTCTGACTTTGCCTTGGCGGCCACCCTCAACCAGGCGGGGCGGGCCGTAGCTTTCTTCTCGAGGACCCTCCAAGGGCCCGAGATCAGACACTCCTCCGTGGAAAAGGAGGCCCAAGCCATCGTGGAGGCAGTGCGCCACTGGCGCCACTACCTAGCCGGCAAACGCTTCACCCTACTTACCGACCAGTGGCCGGTAGCGTTTATGTTTAATAATAAACAGAAGGGGAAGATTAAAAATGATAAGATTCTCAGGTGGCAGATCGAGCTCTCCACCTTCGAGTATGACATCATTTACCGGCCAGGGGCCCTTAACGAATCCCCCGACGCTCTCTCACGAGGGATGTGTGCCAGCGCCACCGGGGATCGGCTACAGACCCTCCACAACGACCTCTGCCACCCAGGGGTCACACGGCTGTTCCACTTCATAAAGTCACGCAACTTACCCTACTCGATTGAGGAAGTTCGGTCTCTGACCAGGAACTGCCGCACTTGCGCTGAGTGCAAGCCTCGGTTCTACCGCCCAGATAGAGCCCACTTAATCAAAGTTACACGGCCCTTTGAGCGGCTCAGCTTAGATTTCAAGGGCCCCCTCCCGTCAGCCGACCGCAATGTTTACTTCCTGAACATTGTGGACGAATACTCCCGTTTCCCATTCGCCTTCCCCTGCCCAGACATGACCAGCGCCACGGTCATTAAATGCCTCAACTGCCTGTTCGGTATGCCGAGCTACATCCATACGGATAGGGGGGCGTCCTTCATGAGTGAAGAGCTACGCCAGTACATGCTGTCCAGGGGGATCGCCACGAGCCATACCACCAGCTACAACCCCCAGGGTAACGGTCAGGTGGAGCGAGAGAACGGGACAGTATGGAAAGCAGTCACTCTAGCTCTAAGGACCAAGGGCCTCCCTACCTCCCGCTGGCAGGAAGTCCTCCCAGATGTGCTCCATTCGATACGGTCGCTATTGTGTACTGCCACGAATGCCACGCCTCATGAACGAATGTTTGTCTTTCCCCGGAAATCCACCTCAGGCGTATCCATGCCATCATGGCTCTCCACCCCAGGTCCGGTATTTGTACGAAGGCATGTGAGGGGCCACAAGACGGACCCTCTCGTGGAGTCAGTGCACCTACTCCACGCCAACCCCCAATACGCGTATGTCCGGCACGCCGACGGAAGGGAGGACACCGTGTCCATAAAAGACGTCGCCCCAGCCGGTAACGACAACAACCACGACAACAACAGCAACAACGATCACAGCAACTCTTACCCACCCACTATTCTTTCATCACCCCCGGAAGAACATAGACCAACGGTGCCCCCACCAACTACCCCTTCAACAACCCTGGCAGCGCCCCCGGCAGAGACCCAGGAGGCCACCGGGGACACCCAGCCGACACCCGCGGCACCACAACAGCTACGTCGGTCACAGAGGACTACCAAACCCCCGAACAGACTAAATCTGTAGAAGGGGTGAATGTGATGAAATATGCCATTCATCAGGCACGCTGTATTCTCTGTGTTTGATTGTGCCTGTGACTGTGACAAGCAGGGGAGTTTAGTTTCAGTTTCATTTCCTTACCTGTATTGTATTGTGTGTAGGGCTCCGCCCATGCCTGGCCCCTACTTAAGCAGGCCCCAGCGTGTCTCACAGGCAGTACATCAGATCTCTGGATGAGAGACACTTCTCCACTGTGTATTACTTTCTGAGTTAATAAAAGCCTTGCTTTGCTCCGTTAACGTTGAGTCTCGGGTTCATTGAGGCACATCATGGGGTACATCACTTGGCGGGGTGGAACACGAGATGCGACCCTCAAGACCGTGCCCATATTTCCAGCGCAGGTTTGTTGGCATGCAAGAAGCAGCCTCCCTGGCTTCTGCCAGTACGAGGACAGAAATGGAGTGGGAGGAAGATGGAGCACGCGGATTTTTTTTAAAATTAATAAAATGTCTCCATTTTTTGGGTGCAACTGTTGTATGGCAGTGCTCTGAAAGTGCTTACATTGACCTGCCTTCCTCAATTGACCCAAGGCCCCATCCACCACACTGAGAGACTCACTGAAACTGAGAGACTCACTCACACACACACTGAGAGACTCACTCAAACTGAGAGACTCACTCACACTGAGAAACTCACTCACTCAAACTGAGAAACTCACTCACACACACTGAGAGACTCACTCACACTGAGAGACTCACTCACTCACACTCAGCGCCTAATCGGCAGGTCCCACCATCCAACACTGGAACATTGCAGCTATCGGGGAAAACATGGCAGATCCCTCATCTGCATCCAGTTTACATATGGGCAGAGCTACCGGGGTCTGATGGGACCCGATCCCGGAAAATGGGAAAAGGGTGCCCCACATCCTCTGGAAAATCACCTTTTTCTTTTTATTCATTCACGGGATCTGGGCGTCGCTGACGAGGCCAGCATTTATTGCCCATCCCTCATCGCCCTTGAGAAGGTGGTGGTGAGCTGTCTTGAACCGCTGCAGTAGCGGCTTGGTACAACTGAGTGGCTTGCTAGGCCATTTCAGAGGGCTGTTAAGAGTCAACCACATTGCTGTGGGTCTGGAGTTGCATCTAGGCCAGACCAGGTAAGGACGGCAGATTTCCTTCCCTAAAGGACATTAGTGACCTCTGGGCAGGCAGAAAGCCCAGACCCCTGTTTATTAGTCAAAAAGAAGTTGGGTACATAGAACAATAAAATAATGATGTTTCAAACAACTTGGCCGCTAGTTTGATGGTGAAAGTGAATAGATGGACATTAAGTCAAAATTTTAATCTGATGATGTTTCAAAAAATAATTTTTCGGGGTGTGAAAGTGGTTTGGAAGTAGGACAGAAGTTTAAATATTTGTTTTCAGTTTACTTGAAGTCAGAGCTTGTTATAGGCACAATATCCGAATGTGTTAAAGGGATGCAGATGTGGACAATTGGTCACACACAATTGCTTTTCATGTGTGAAAGAAAACTGTCATAAAACTTGAGGCAGATTACGCTGGTGACTAGGAAAGAGTTAAACATATTTTAAAGATTTGACAGATTTAATCAGCATTTACTGTGGGTATTTTTTTTTTATAGAGTGCCATTAATCTTTGACTACCCACAAGTAGCACTGCTTTTAATAGGTAGCATCTTGGCATCATTATGGTGTTACTTCAAGTTCAGTAGAAATCAGGATGGAAATACCACACTGGCCCCCAAACGTGAGCATTTAAAAGTCCAGTTTATGGCCTCGAGTAGCCAAGAAATTGGATGCGAGACAAGACTCAGGCTGTTGGTTTTCAAACAACTTGGCCGCTAGTTTGATGGTGAAAGTGAATAGATGGACATTAAGTCAAAATTTAAATTAGGGTTGGGAAGGAGAACACAAAACCAGTGTCACCCATGTGGCAGTCACTTGTAGCTGTAACACTTTAGACTCATGAATTCATGCTATGCAGACAGTGGATGTGCTGCTGACAGTCAGGCCAGGCGTGTAGAGAATAACAAAATGTTCCAATGTGTGATATTTGTAGAGATTTCTGCACTCAAATCCGAAAGGTCAATTTCAGTTGGTTCTGTTTGGGCCGCTTAATTGTATGGAACTTTACCTTAATTAACACTCAGTTTTTTCAAGTCCTTACACGTGCTATATTAAATATTGTAACATGTGCCTAATCACACAGTAGAGTAAGGAAAATCAAATTTGAAAGCTACTTAATTTCATCAAACTGAACATTGTCTTAATTTGTGGTCTTGCTGTGAGCACAGCGCTGCACTCATTGCCATGGATTCTGTTCTTGTGCTTTCACGATTTCCATATTCAAATATAACTGGATAGCGCCACTTCTGGTGCACATCACCACTATTGCTCTTAGTTGATGCAACCAATGCTGTGAGGTTGTTTCCCCTGGCTGGAGAGTCCAGAACTAGGGGGGCAGAGTCTCAGGATAAGGGGTCGACCATTTAAGACTGAGATGAGGAGGAATTTCTTCGCTCAGAGGGTGGTGAATCTTTGGAATTCTCTGCCCCAGAGGGCTGTGAATGCTGTGTCGTTGAGTATATTCAAGGCTGAGATCGATTTTTGGACTCTAGGGGAATCAAGGGATGTGGGGATTGGGTGGAAAGTGGAGTTGAAGTCAAAGATCAGCCATGATCTTATTGAATGGCGGAGCAGGCTCGAGGGACTGTATGGCCGACTCCTGCTCCTAATTCTTATGTTCTTATGGAAGCTTGCACTCTAGAAGGTGCCACCCCCTCTGGTATTTTATAAGCTTGGAAATTTTAGCAAAGTCAGGTATTAAGGGCTGGCGTGAAGTGGTTCTTGTCTCTTTGCAATTAATTTGTTTTAAGAACATAAGAAATAGGATCAGGAGTAGGCCATTTGGCCCTTCGAGCCTGCTCCGCCATTCAATGAGATCATGGCTGATCCTACCTCAACACCACTTTCCTGAACTATCCCCATATCCCTTGATTCCCTTAATATTAAAAAATCTATTGATCTCTGTCTTGAATATACTCAATGACTGAGCCTCTGGGGTAAAGAATTCCAAAGACTCATCACCCTCTGAGTGAAGAAATTTCTCATCTCAGTCCTAAATGGCCGACCCCTTATTCTGAGACAGAGTCCCCTGGTTCTGGACTCCCAGCCAGGGGAAACATCCTCCCTGCATCTACCCTGTCAAGCCCTGTAAGAATGTTGTATGTTTCAATGAGATCACCTCTCATTCTTCTAAACTCTAGAGAATATAGGCCTAGTCTACGCAATCTCTCCTCGTAGGACAATCCCCCCATCCCATTTAAAAACAAATAATTAGAAATTGGCAAAAAATAATAATTAGCATCTGCTTGTCTTGGACAGTTTGTGCTGACTTTAGGGTAAAAATACTCACTAAGTTTGGCCAACTAACCCCCCACCACACCCCCCACACCCACACCTCCACTTCCAAAAACCATGCTTACTACAAAAAATGCGGTTTACAAAGTGCTAAACAGCAGTTGCATTTCATTTGTGTTGCAAAAACTGTTCAACACCAGTGCAAGTAACATTTAAGATCAGCCCTGCTGTTTTGTTTTATTCCCAGGCTTTGTGATACTGTTAGTTCAAGCTGGAGCTGCTGTTTTTCTTTCTGTTGGAGTTATAAAACGGAACATCTTATTAACTTTTAAGAGACGATGTACGCTGACTATCACTTGAAGGGTTGTCACTGGAGCTGAATTACATACAATAGCAGGAATGTGTTACATCGCACTGATTGAAAATTATAATACTGTGGACATATGATGGATGGCAATTAAGTTGAAAGCATTGCTGTGTATTGTGCCGGGCTATGTTCTGTCATCTGCTCAGTGACTTTCATGCTTAAATAATTTGCAGGGAAATGCTAAATGAGTGAAAGTCTAAAATGTCAAATGTCAAGAAAACTTTTCTGGTTACATTAATTTATTAAATGTGCAAAAGCATGGCTTTCCCTTTTAATATTCTGCCCTATCCAAGGACCGGTGGACTTTAAACCAACAGTAGAAAAAAAAAGCAATTAGTGGAAAGCAATTACTGACTGGGAAACCGAACCACTGGAAGCTGCAAATGACGGGCTTTCACGTAACTTTTCATTTAGCCCAATGCACAAATCCTCTGGAGAATCGCAGTTTATGTATTTTAAATCATGCTAAATGTAGGATATGGCTTGAGCCTGGATTAACAGCGGGGAAAAAAAAATCTTCTACGCTTATGTTGGCATATTTTGATCAGTTTGGTGCTCTGACCTCACGGTGAAAGTGCTTGATGGCGGTTATCATTGAAGGGGGAAATCTCGGTTTGGAATGATACCTGAATTACGATCAGCATAACCGTGACCTAGGGGCAGGCGTTGCTTTGCATTTTCACTGGAGAAAGGTAACAAAATGTCGCTCTGTCAGTGTCAGCCTCTTTTATCGATAGAAAGGCCAAGCCCAGTTTCTGTGGCAAACTAATGGCTATTTTTTTCTGCAGCCACAGTGAAGTAGGATGTTGGGAATAGTGCTCAAGGTAAGCATCATGGGATCTCCGGCACAGACACGATGGGCCGAATGGCCTCCTTCTGTGTTGTAAATTTCTATGATTCTTTGATCTGTAGAATGATTTTGAAGGGGAAGAAAAAGCCGCCTCCAAAACTGTATTTTAAAAAAAAATGTCCCCTGCCAGTTTCCTCTCCTCTCGCCTCCTGAGAGCCTTGGCTTTTTGCTGGGCCATTGTCTTGTGGGCTCCAGTCGACCTACAATACCCCACACAACATCCAGGTGTAATTCCAGCAGGTGCTGTTGTATAGCGATCGTGAACATGAACATTCCCCTCCCAAACATACGGGAGTTGAGGCCAATTGAGGCTTCTCTACTAAAACCTGGCTGAGATCAACTATCTCGGCACAGGCCATCAATCCAATGCAGGACCTTCCTGGCTAACTAAAACTGGATAAGAGGAATTCTGCAGGTGCCTGCTATGGCAGTAGTCTACATTTTGTAGTCTTTTCCCTTCATTCATTGCTGTTATTTGCAGCCTGTATGCCACGGAGCTTATATTAAATGTTTATGGAGAGATTCGGGTGGTGCATGTCCAATAGAACCTAATCCATTGCATTCCCATTTAGACCACCTACTCAGCATAGTACATAAGAACATAAGAAATAGGAGCAGGAGTAGGCCATTTGGCCGCTCGAGCCTCCTCCGCCATTCTATAAGATCATGGCTGAACTCCTACCTCATCTCCACTTTCCTGCACTATCCCCATATCCTTTGATTCACTTAATATCCAAAAATCTATCGATCTCGGTCTTGAATATTCTCAACAACTGAGCCTCCACAGCCCTCTGGGGTAGATAATTCCAAAGCTTCACCACCCTCTGAGTGAAGAAATTTCTCCTCATCTCAGTCCTAAATGGCCGACCCCTTATTCTGAGACTGTGACCCCTGGTTCTAGACTCCCCAGCCAGGGGAAACATCCTCCCTGCATCTACCCTGTCAAGCCCTGTAAGAATTTTGTATGTTTCAATGAGATCACCTCTCATTCTTCGAAACTCTAGAGAATATAGGCCTAGTCTACTCAATCTCTCCTCAAAGGACAATTCCCCCCATCCCAGGAATCAGTCTAGTGAACCTTCGTTGCACTCCCTCTATGGCAAGTATATCCTTCCTTAGGTAAGGAGACCAGAACTGTACACAATACTCCAGGTGTGGTCTCACCAGAGTCCTATATAATTTCAGTAAGACGTCTTTACTCTTATACTCAAATCCTCTTGTAATAAAGGCAAACATACCATTTGCTTTCTTATTTGCTTGCTGTACCTGCATGTTAACTTTCAGTGATTTGTGTTCAAGGACATCCAGGTCCTCTGAACACCAGCATTTTCCAATCTCTCACCATTTAAAAAATACACTGCTTTTCTATTTTTCCTACCAAAGTGGATAACTTCACATTTCTCCACATTATATTCCACTTGCCATGTTCTTGCCCACTCACTTAGCTTGTCTATATTCCCTTGAAGCCTCTTTGCATCCTCCTCACAACTTACATTCCCACCTAGCTTTGTATCAGCAGCAAACTTGGATATATTACATTTGGTCCGCTCATCCAAATCATTGATATAGATTGTGAATAGCTGAGGCCCAAGTACTGATCCTTGCGGTACCCTACTAGTTACAGCCTGCCAACCTGAAAATGACCCGTTTATTCCTACTCTCTGTTTTCTGTCCATTAACCAATCCTCAGTCCATGCTAGTATATTACCCCAAATCCCATGAGCCCTAATTTTGTTTAATAACCTCTTGTGTGACATCTTATCAAATGCCTTCTGAAAATCCAAATACACCACATCCACTGGTTCCCCCTTATCTATTCTGCTAGTTAAAACCTCAAAAAACTCTTAACAGATTCGTCAAACATGATTTCCCTTTCATAAATCCGTGTCGACTCTGCCCAATCCTATTCGTATTTTCTAAGTGCCCTGTTACCACATCCTTAATAATAGATTCTAGCATTTTCCCTACTACTGATGTCAGGCTAACTGGTCTGTAGTTCCCCATTTTCTCTCCCCCTCCTTTTTTAAATAGTGGGGTTACATTTGTTACCTTCCAATCTGCGGGAACCATTCTAGAATCTAGGGAATTTTGGAAAATGACAACTAATGCATCCACTATCTCTTTAGTCACCTCTTTCAAAACCCTAGGATGTAGGCCATCAGGTCCAGGGGATTTATTGGCTTTCAGTCCCATTAATTTCTCCAGTGCTTTTTTTTACGATACTAATTTCTTCAGTTCCTCATTCTCGCTAGAACCTTGGTTCTCCACTATTTCCAAGAAGTTTTTTGCGTCTTCTATAAAGTATTTGTTTAATTTCTCTGCCATTTCCTTATTCCCCATTATTATTTCTCCTGCCTCAGCCTGTAAAGGACCCACATTTACTTTAGCTAATCTGTTCCTTTTTACATACTTATAGAAGCTTTTACAGTCTGTTTTTATGTCTCTCGCTAATTTACTCTCGTATTCTATTTTCCCTTCATCGATTTCTTGGTCCTCCTTTGCTGAATTCTAAATTCCTCAGGCTTACTACTCTTTTTGGCAACATTATAAGCCTCTTCCTTTGATCTAATACTATCTTTAACTTCTATTGTTAGCCACGGTTGGACCACTTTTCCTGTGGGGTGTGTGTGCCTTAAATGTATATTTGTTGTAAATTATATGTATTAATCCTTTAAAGGCTAGCCATTGCTTCTCTACCGTCATACCTTTTAATGTAGTTTCCCAATCTACCTTAGCCAAGTTGACCCTCATACCTATGTAGTTTGCTTTGTTTAAGACCCTAGTTTCAGATTTAACTAAATCACTTTCAAATTCAATATAAAATTCTATCATATTATGGTCACTCTTCCCTAAAGGCCCCTTTACTACAAGGTTATTAATTAACCCTTTCTCATTGCACAATACTAGATCTAAGATAGCCTGTTCCCTAGTTGGTTCATCAACATACTGATCTAGAAAACTATCCTGTATACATTCTATGAATTTGTCCTCCACACTATTACTGCAAATTTGGTTTGCCCAGTCTATATGTAAATTAAAGTCCCCCATGATTACTGTATTACCCTTGTTACATGCGCCTCTAATTTCCTGATTTATACTCTGCACTACATTACAACTACTGTTTGGGGGCCTATAAACAACTCCCACCAATGTTTTCTGCCCCTTGCTGTTTCTTAGCTCCACCCAAACTGATTCTGCTTCTTGATTATCGGAGCTAAGATCCTTTCTCTCGACTGTCTATCCCATCCTTTATTATCAGGGCTACCCCTCCTTTTTCCATCTTGCCTATCTCTTATAAAAGTTAAGTATCCTGGAATATTTAATTCCTAACCTTGGCCACATTGGAACCACATCTCCGTTATGGCTATTAGATCAAACCTATTAATTTTTATCTGCGCTAATAATTCATCTATTTTGTAGCAAATGCTTTGCACATTCACATATAGTGCCTTTAGCTTTGACTTATTTCTATTTTTTGCTGATGTCACCTTCATCATTGATGCCTTATTACCTTTGTTACTCTCTCTGTCCCTTCCTGACCCATTCTGCTTATTTTCACCAAAACTCTACTCTGCTCTAGAGCCTTGACGTTTCTCTCACTGCTTTTAAATTTACTCTTTCCTGAATTCTCCCACCACCCTTCATTAGTTTAAAGCCATGTCTACTGCCCTAGTTATTCGATTCGCCTGGACACTGGTCGCAGCCTGCTTTAAGTGGAGCCCGTCCCAACGGAACAGCTCCCCCTTTCCCCAGTACTGGTGCCACTGCCCCATGAACTGAAACCCCTTCCTCCCACACCACTCTTTGAGCCATGCATTTAAACCTCTAATCTGTTTGTCCCTATGCCAATTTACAGGTGGCTCAGGTAACAATCTAGAGATTATTACCTTTGTGGCTCTGCTTTTTAATTTGGATCCTAGCTCCTCAAGCTCCCTCAGCAGAACCTCATTCCTAGTTCTACCTATGTCATTGGTTCCTACGTGGACCACGACAATTGGATCCTCCCCATCCCAGTTCTTCTCCAGCCACGAGGAGATGTCTTTAACCCTGGCACCGGGCAGGCAACACAACCTTCGGAACTCTTGGTCGCGGCTGCAGAGAACAATATCTATCCCTCTGAAAATACTGTCCCCTACCACAACTACATTCCCTTTCACTCCCCCCACTTGAATAGCCTCCTGCACCATGGTGCCATGGTCAGCTTGCTCATCCATCCTGCAGGCTTTTCCCTTATCCACACAGGCAGCAAGAACCTCATACCTGTTGGATAGGGGCAAAAGCTAAGACTCCTCCAGCACTGTACCTGGGGTCCCCTTACTTGCCTGAGTTGCAGTCACACCCTCCTGTCCCTGACCACTAACCAGACCTGTACCACTACCTAACCTAAGGGGGGGGGTGACTGGCTCCTGGACCAAAGTGTCCAGGTAACTCTCCCCATTCCTGATGCCCCGCAATGTCTGCACCTCAGACTCCAGCTCAAAAACTCTGAGCTGAAGTTCCTCAACATGCAGGCACTTACTGCAAACGTGGTTGTCCGGGATCACAATGCTCTCCACAAACTCCCACATGCTGCATTGTGGCACACCACCTGCACTGCCAGCCCTATATGACCTTGTTTTATTTAATTAAATTTAATTAAATTTGTAAATAGGTAACTTAGTTTACAGTGCAGTTTCTTGACTACTTACTTGATCTAGATTAAGTTATGGGTAATGAAATTACATATCTACCTGTAACACAAAGCACTACAAGTAGTGTCGGCAAAAAGCAGCAACTCCTTCCCCCTCTTCTCCCAATTCCCACTCTTTCCAAATTCCCAAATAAAACACTCTGTTTAAGTGCACTCTGTTTTAATCCTGCTCTATGCTCTATTCTATTCCTAAAGCCCTTGTGATAATTAATTTGGGTGGGTCCACATGACCGCTATCAATGCTGTTCACCCAGCAGATGCTCTAAACCTCCATGTTAATTGAATGAAGTATCAAGACATGCTTCCAGAAGACCAGGAGTTGGAGTAGAATTTTTCTGTGAATACTGCTGAAATTTAGCATTCTTGAAGTTGACATCCTCTGATGTATTGTACATTGCTAGCAGGCCCAGACTGTGGATGTGTACACAGTCTCTTTTACATAAGAACATAAGAAATAGGAGCAGGAGTAGGCCATTCAGCCCCTCGAGCCTGCTCCGCCATTCAATAAGATCATGGCTGTTCTGATCTTGGCCTCAACTCCACTTCTCTGCCTGTTCCCCATAACCCTTGAATCCCCTGTAACTCAAATATCTGTCTATCTCCGCCTTGAATATATTCAATGACTCCGCCTTCACAGCTCTCCAGGGTAGAGAATTCCAAAGATTCACAACCCTCAGAGAAAAAATTCCTCATCTCTGTCTTAAATTGGCGACCCCTTATTCTAAAACTATACCCCCTAGTTCTAGATTCCCCCATGAAGGGAAACATCCTCTCAGCATCTACCCTGTCAAGCCCCCTCAGAATCTTATCTGTTTCAATAAGATCACCTCTCATTCTTCTAAACTCCAATGAGTATAGGCCCAACCTGCTCAACCTTTCCTCCTAAGACAACCCCTTCATCCCAGAAATTAACCTCGTGAACCTTCTCGAACTGCCTCCAATGCAAGTATATCCCTCCTTAAATAAGGAGACCAAAACTGTACGCAGTACTCTCGGTGTGGTCTCACCAATGCCCTGTACAGTTAAAGCAAGACTTCCCTACTTTTATATTCCATCCCCCTTGCAATAAAGGCCAACATTCCATTTGCCTTCCTAATTACTTACTGTACCTGCATGCTAACTTTGTGTTTCATGTACGAGGACCCCCCGGATCCCGCTGTACCACAGCATTCTGTAGTCTTCATTTAAATAATATTTTGCTTTTCTATTCTTCTTACCAAAGTGGATAACCTCACATTGTCCCACATCATACTCCATCTGCCAAATTTTTGCCCACTCACTTAACTTATCTATATCCCTTTGCAGACTCGGTGTCCTCCTCACAATTTGCTTTCCCACCTATCTTTGTATCATCAGCAAATTTGGCTACAGTACTCTCGGTCCCTTCATCCAAGTCATTAATATAGATTGTAAATAGTTGAGGCCCCAGCACTGATCCCTGTGGCACCCCACTAGTTACAGTTTGCCAACCTGAAAATGACCCATTTATCCTGACTCTCTTTTCTGTTAGTTAGCCAATCCTTTATCCATGCTAATATATTACCCCCAACACCATGAGCTCTTATCTTGTGCAGTAACATTTTTTATGGCACCTTATCGAATGCCTTTTGGAAATCCAAATACATTTACTGGTTCCCCTTTATCCACCCTGCTCGTTATATCCTCAAAGAACTCTAATAAATTTGTTAAACACCATTTCCCTTTCATAAAACCATGTTGACTCTGCTTGATTGTCTTATGATTTTCTAAATGCCCTGCTACTACTTCCTTAATAATGGATTCCAGCATTTTCCCAATGACAGATGTTCGGCTAACGGGCCTATAGTTTCCTGCTTTCTGTCTCCCTCCTTTCTTGAATAGGGGCGTTACATTTGCTGTTTTCCAATCCGCTGAGATCTTTCCAGAATCTAGGGAATTTTGGAAGATTACATCCACTATCACATTTGGGAGTTACACAATTACAGAAAGGCTCTGTTTCTATGGTTGGTTAAAATTCTAGTAATGAAGAATGGAGGGGCTGAGATCCTCATAGTTCCTAGATGGCTGAGGATCTCTTGATCTTCTGAGCTGGCAATCCTGCCTTTCCTCCACCTTTCATTGGTTAAGGACTTGTTAATGCAGGGGTCAGTTGTGTATTGGGATTTTGCCAAGCTGCAGTTGGCAGCTCAGATATGCTGAGGCCAGGCAAAGAGCTTTGTACTGTATGATCAAATCTGATGCTCCTTAGAAAAGCTTTTCAGTGATTGAACTGTCTTCACACATATCTGAACTCCCACCTGTGGTTCCTTTTAACGTGTAAAGGGAAGAAAAATGACAGCATCATAGTCTGCCTACCTATATGGCAGGAATATTATTGTACACCTTTTACCATTTGTGTTTTAGTGATGACTGAAAAGATGTTACAGTCTCCATAATTGTGTATGTAATGAAACATCCCTACACAGATGAAATTTGTCAGTGTTGGACTATGATAGTAAACGTTGAGTTGCTCCAACATCAGCAATTATTAGTAAGTATAATTTAGTACTCTGAGGGCTGAGTTGTGAGTGAGCGTTATGAGCATGGCTCAAGTGTGTAGAATATACAAGTGAACCATCCACTTATACTTTCTGCACACTTCAGTTCTGCTCATAGTGCGCGAGGACACGGCAGCAGATTTGAGGCCAAATTATGTTCTGCTATGGATCGCTCAGCTTGTTTCAATGAATTTAAGACATACAGATGACACTTTATATGGACTACATTGGGTCAGTGCCATCTGAGCATTGGATAAATGACTACTTTCAATGTAGGCAGTGTTTTAAGACTTTGACTTTTGTTAAGTAATTTTTGGATGTGTCCCAAAGGTCCCCAGAAGGCCCCTTAATACAAAATCCTGTTGAATGATGTAGCTTTGGAAAATTTTGAGGCATGTGTGATTCGTTTGGTAATATAATTTCTGCATGCTCAAAGACACAGAAGAAAATCTATTATTTTTTGGCTCATGAATCATGAATTTTACAGATTTACTGAGTCTGTAGGTGCAGAAACTATCACATGTTACGAATCTGACATTGAATTATTTGAGGCAGCATTTCTTCCTGGCTCCACTAAAGAAAAATAATTAGATAAATATTGCATGATGCTGCCTAGTTGCCAAGCTCTGTCAAAGACCCAGAATGAAGAGCTGCTCTTAACTGGATTTTTATTTTTTATTGACGTCTAATAGGACTCTGTGCTTTTCTCTGTCACTTACTGAACAGGACTGAAAACCTGTCTGTTGGAGCTAGAGAGGTGAAAAGTCAGCTAGGGTTCCCATTCCCTGTTGCTTTCCAGTGTCTCCAGTGTGTGAATGCCTCACGAGGACAAGATCACATTAAACTGTGATAGCCTTCAGTCGATGCCCTGCCAACACTCACCGTCTATGCTCACCAGTTAAGAATAGCCATTCGGGTGAGGTATCAGATCCCAGCAGGATTCGGCATATTCAGAAGAGAAGGGCAGATGGTCAAAAAAGACAATTGGTTTGGAAAATGTAACTGTGGAGGTAATAAAACAACAACTCGCATTTACACAGCGCCTTTAAATGTCCGCAGTGGGTCAGTGGGCAGCACCCTCACCTCTGAGTCAGAAGGTTGTGGGTTCAAGTCCCATTCCAGTGACTTGAGCACATAAAGTTAGGCTGACACTCCAGTGCAGTGCTGAGGGAGTGCTGCACTGCCGGAGGTGTCGCCTTTCAGGTGAGACGTTAAACCGTCGGCTCTCTCAGGCAGACATAAAAGATCCCATGGCACTATTTCGAAGAAGAGCAGGGGAGTTATCCCTGGTGTCCTGGTCAATATTTATCCCTCAATCAACATCACTAAAACAGATTATCTGGTCATTATCACATTGCTGTTTGTGGGACCTTGCTGTGTGCAAATTGGCTGCTGCGTTTCCTACATTACAACAGTGACTACACTTCAAAAGTACTTCATTGGCTGTAAAGTGCTTTGAGATGTCCAGTGGGCGTGAAAGGCGCTATAGAAATGCAAGTCTTTCTTTAACGTAAAAAAAATCTAAAAATGGACTCTGAGCCAAAAAGGAGATAGTAGGAGGGGTGACCAAAAGCTTGGGCAAAGAGGTGGGTTTTAAAGCAAGTGAAGTGGAGTTTGGGGAAAGAATTCCAGAACTTGGGGCCTAGACAGCTGAAGGCATGGTTACTAATGGTGGGATGAGGGTGTGAGGGTGGACAATAGGTCAGAGCTGGAGGAACAAGAGTTTGGGGGGTGTTGAGGGGGGAGAACATTGTGGGGTTACAGAGATGGGAAGGGGCAAGGCCGTGAAGGGATTAAAATGTTAGGATGAAAGTTTTAAATTTGAGGTGTTTAGGAACTGGAAGATGATGTAGGAGAGAAGGACTCGGTGTGGAATATGACACGGACAACAGATTTTTCGATAAGCTGACATTTACAGAGGGTGGAGGATAGGAGTGTGGCCAGGAGAGCATTTGAATATTCGAGTCTGGAGGTGACAAAGGCAAGAATGAGGGTTTCAGTGGCAGATGGGCTGAGATAGATGCAAATGCAGGTTAATGTTGTGGAGGTGGAAGTAGACAATCTTTGTGATGGAGAGGATATGGGGTTGGAACCTTAGCTCAGGGTTGAATATGACACAGAACTTGTCTGGTTCAGCATGACCGAGTGGCCGGAAGAGGGATGGAGTCAGTGGTGAGGGTGCAAAAGTTGCGGCGGGGACCAAAAACAATGGCACCTGTCTTCAGAGTGTTTAGCTGGAGGAAATTGCGTTTGCTTGAAGACTGGATGCCAGATAGACAGAGGCAGTGGAGGGGTTGAGAGAGGTGGTGGAGAGGTGGAGCTGGGTATCGTCGGCGTACCGGTGGAAGCTGACCCCTTGTCGGTGGATGATGTCGCCAAGGGACAGCGTGTGGATGAGGAAGATAAAAGGGCCAAGGACAGATCCTGGAGACTCCAGAGGTAATGGTGCAGGGATGGGAAGAGAAACCATTGCTGGAGTAATGAACAGTAAAATGTGTCTTTTGATCCTATTCAGCTAGGTCGGTGTATGTAAAGGAACATATAGACGTGGTGGGAGCTGCTGGTGCAGCCATTGATATAATAGTGAGATTTATCGAGTCCATGTCTGTGCTAGTGAAATGATCGTGTGTTCAACAGACTTACCATTTGGCACCCAGCAGAATAATGTGATTCATGACCATTGTAGATAACACTTTGAAGACGTTACATGGAATTACAGAGATTAAAAAAATAGAAAGTGCAATTTAGAGAGATGGCTCGTGCAGCCTAGTGGAGCCAGACCAACTTAAAGAATGGATTTAAGATAAAAGCAAAATACTGCAGATGTTGGAAATCTGAAATAAAAACAGAACATGCTGGAAATATTCAGCAGGTCAGGCAGCATCTGTGGAGAGAGAAACAGAGTTAACGTTTCAGGTCAATGACCTTTCATCAGACAAAATGGATTTAAGATCTCCGTTATACTACTTCCTTGTAAATGTGAAGGATCTCACTGATGCGAAAGTGATTTTCTAACTCAGAAGTTGGGTCTTGATGCAACTCCTGAGTCCAGCGAAGGTGGGAGTTGTGAGACCACCTTTAGTCAATAGTGTCACACCACTTGGACTCCACACAAGTCTTCCCAATCCCAGAAGATCAGGTCATCTGCTCGCCTGTGTAGCCAGATATCGGTGTGTCAAGGAAAGAAAAAAACTAAGTTAAAATTTTGGTGGGGCAAGAGGTGTATTTCATTGCTTGTATCCAGTGTTCTTAAACTCTAAATATTCTAACAAACTATTTTTGTGTTCAGATTACTAAATTTACTAATTAAAAAAAAGCTACATCTTGTTTTGATAAAAATATAGAATGATGTAATTTTCAATCTTAACTTTTTCCTGTGTGTTTATCATTTATGAATCAATACATACTTGCTTAGATGTTTAGCAAAATGTTTACCCCTCCACATGAGTGGTACTGACATGGCTTTTTGGTGCTGCAGGGCATGGGTGTATGGACTGGTGCTGTATAGCCACGTTTACATATGAAGACGTTTATTTTTCCGAGCTGATTTTGCACTCACCAGTGAGTTTTGTGCTTATGCCACAAATACTGTTTATTTTTGCCTGAATTGTTACAGATTTTTTCCCCTATGTTTTACGCCAAAGAACATTTAAGGGCTGAATGTGGTTGGGGGTGGGTATCTGTCATGGTGTGATGATGGAACCACCGTCTGTGCAATGGAGGGCCTTGACTGTGGGAGTTGAGTTTGAGGAGAGGCTAAAGGGAGGCTTGTTATTTGAGCAGTCAGGATAAAAATACCTGAATTTTCTATAGCTTTCTAGGTTTCGGGAGTCAGCTCTGCATTGCATTTAGTGTTGCAGCAACCTGTTTCGAGGGACTGTATGGACTTGAGTTGCTGCCACTGTTATATGTAAATAAGGGATATTACACAATTCTATCTGTCCATATAGGTTAGGGTTGTGGAAATCATTTGCAAGAAGAACTTTTGGGAACATTCTAATCATGTTTGGGCTGGCAGTTGCTCCATCCCTGTTGGAATTTTTTATGTTGAAAACGTGAATTTTCCCCACTTTTTGTATATCCGTTTACATTTCCAACATGGTGGGCATCGCATGGGTTCCCCAGTTCTAATTCTGAATGAATGACAGTAGCAGTGTCTAATGTGTAGGCTGCATATTTTCTCGGGAGATTGGCTTGTCCGACACTTTGGAGAATTGCATGTTTTTTTTCCGGTCAAGTTTAAAAAAAAACCTTGCAGTCAAAGCTAGCATTTTAAAATTATTCACACATGCATATACATTAAGTAACTTAGTTTATTGCAACTTCACATCCAGTGCATTCACCAGATGTCCTCTTACACTAAACTTCACCACTGTTTATATTAGCAAGGGTCATTCAATTGATTATCATCTTGTTTAGGTACTGGAGTATTTGTTTTATTCAGATTTATTAAAAAAAAAACGATTTTATGTACTAATGTTTTAATTAACGCTCATTACAGCCTACTTTAGATAACTAATTGCATGTGAAAGATTTACAGGAGTTTATTTCTGTAAAATTTAGACACATTTTTGATTTTGCAGTAAGCAAAATAAAACATTTAGGGCTAGATTTTCAGTATAGGCAGTTTTGGGGCGCTAACCTTAGCGCCCGCCCGAAGTTAGCGCCCGCCCCAAAGTAGCGCCCCGTTGCCGGGAATTCAGTGGCTTCGCCCTAAGAGGTTGGTGGAGCGCTAAAAGAGGCGTTCCACTACTCTCTTTAGGCGCTAAGCCGGCGGTCCAGAGGGATAGCGCCCAGGCGGGGCGCAGCACGGGTGCGGTCATTTTTGCACTGACAGCAGACCCCGTGGTGCCGACCAGCTCTTAAAGGGGGAAGGGACGAATTGGTCTGCTGCCACGCCCTGCACACTGCAGCCTTGCAAAGAGGCCTCAACACTACTGCTCAGCCCCAGGGAGTCATGGCAACGCCAGAGAAGGCCCGTCAGCGTGCCCTGCGCTTCTCAGAGGGTGATCTGGACATAATGGTCACAGCTCTGGAGGTGAGGCGCAAGATCTTGTTTCCAGACAGTGGGAGGAATCCAACCCACCACGACTACACCAAAGCCTGGAAGCAGATCGCCCAGAGGGTGACGTTCACCGGCGAGGCCCCCAGGACCCACACACAATGCCGTAAGAAATACAACGATCTGACCAGGATTGTGAGGGTGAGTAGCCTTTCCAGTCTCCTCCTCATTCTTGCATGTACACCTGACATGATGGGCAAAGGGACCTGAAAGTCCTTTTGGCCAGCCCTCAGCCAGCAGCATTGGGACAGTCATGAGCATCAAATGGCCATTCGGCACTCTACACTTTGGCCAAGCTATTCCACCATGGGAGGCAGTGCACACTACATCAGGGCTTCACTCTGTCCAAGCTATTCCACCATGGGAGGCAGTGCACACTACATCAGGGCTTCACTCTGTCCAAGCTATTCCACCATGGGAGGCAGTGCACACTACATCAGGGCTTCACTGCGCACTTACAGCCCGTCCTTTCTCTTGCAGGCTAAAGTAGCGTTTAATCGCCAGGCCCGTGCCAGGGGTGGCCGCGCCAAGCTGCAGAAGCTCACTCGGCTGGAGGAGCGCGTGTGTGTGCTCATGGGAGCACGTGTGATTGTCCCCACAGCGTGCGGTGTATCCGACCCTCCACTGCCCGGCAATGGTAAGGACCTCGCCTTTTGGCCCTCTCGCGTCGCACTGGCCCATCCGAGCTACCTCCTTTGCCACTGTCCCACCAATGCGCTGAATCCCACCAGTCCTAACTCCCTCGCTGACGCCGTCTCCTCACTCTGAAGCTACTCTTGTGCATTCCTGCTTTCAGCTGGTGACGACCAGGACCCTGAGGCTGCCAGTGACAGCACCTCCAACCAGGAGGAGGAGGAGGAGCAAGCCGGACCTTCGGGGGAACAGTCACGTCCCGCAGGAGAGGAGGAAATGCTCGACACCTCCTCACTGGACGAGTGCCTGGAGGAACTGTCGCAGGGCAATGCAGCTTCTGGGACCAGTGGCGTCCAGCCACCCAGCAGCCGTGCGCGTGGCCCGCGGCCTTCCCCCCAAAGGGGGGAAGGATCAGAGGGGAGTGCTGCTGCTCGGCACACTCGCCGTCACCAACGCGGCAAGGGTCCCCTAGTTCGGCCCCCTCCTCCCCAGCGGGAGAGTCGCGACTCCAGTCCGGACACCTTCACTTCGGAGGAGGTGCGGAAGCTCGATCAGATGGCCGACGACTCGGACCGGCGCCACACGGAGCTCATGAGCGTGGTGGGGCGCATGCCTGAGGCCATCGAGTCGCTGGCGACCAGTGTGCGCGAGTTCGGGGCAGCAACTGCCGCGACTGGCCGCATGCTAACTGATGCCGTCAAGACCCTGGCGGATGTGATGCGCGCGCACACCAGGACCACAGGGCCACTCACTGCTGCCACACGCGCTGTCTCAGGCAGGCATCGCCAGGGCAGGCGCCGCGCTGGACCATCCCAGCAAGCCGGCCGTCGGCTGATTGCTGCGGATCCTGCAGTGCGGGCCCGGCCGAGTGCCACCGCGCCACAGCACCAGCCAGCGCATCCCAGACGCCAGCTGGCCCACATTGCGCCATCCGTCGCCGCCATTCCCCCTCTGGGGCGTCAAGGGCAAGCGGCTGCAGCTGATGGTGGCCAGGCTCAGGTGCGCCACTCAGGAGACGGCCCCTCGAGGCCCAAACGCCGTGTAGGCCGCCCCCCAGCGGCATCTGGCGGAAGGGCATCTGAGCCTCAGGCGCCTTCCCCCAGCCTCGCAGCAGCCACTGGGCAGAGCTTGCGAAGGAGCAGCAGGCAGGGCAGGGGAGGCAAAATGCTGGCCAAGGTCTCGCCCTCGCGGGCCACTCAGTAGAGGGTGTGGCCAGCTTTCCTTTAATATGGCGGTGGCCATCTTTATTTTGCCCATGGTTGTGCTTTTGGAGGGCTTTTTTTTTGCGTTAGGCCGACGTTGAGGCCCGGTTTCAATAAAGGTGGAGTGGCTCCTCCCCAGTTTGTGGGAGTGAGTCGTTTGTTGGGCTTTTTGTGGGGCCCGTTTATTGTTTTTGGGGATTCATGTGGGAAGGGCTTTTCATTTTTGTTTAATAAAAAATTATCTTTATTCATGCAGTCTCCATGGTTGTTCTTCTTAGTGTTTGTTGGCTTCGCCGGCTGAGGGCTTGCGGAGCGGCTGCATTCATCTTCCCTCATGGCCCCTGGCCATTCCCTGACAGGGGGCTTAGAAGTACCGTGTAATAAGGTGGCATCGTGCGGCCCTTGGCCCTGGTCGCTCCCTCCTGGGAACGTACTCCTGCTCCTCCTCCTCCTCCTCCTCATGCTCCTCCTGCTCCTCCTCCTGAGGTGCTGGTCCAACGTCAGGTGGCAGTGCCTGAGTCCTGCGGATAGCCAGGTTGTGTAGCATGCAGCAAACCACCACAAATTGGGAGACCCGGTCCGGCGAATACTGGAGAGCTCCTCCGGAGCGATCAAGGCAGTGGAACCGCTGCTTGAGGACCCCAATAGTTAGCTCGATGATGTTGCGGGTGGTTTGATGGCTCTCGTTGTAGGCCTCTTCAGCAGCGGTCCTGGGCGCGCGGAGCGGGGTCATGAGCCAGGTGCACAAAGGATAGCCTTTGTCCCCGAGTAGCCATACTCTTGGGGGAGGCTGTGCCTGGAACATGTCATGCACAGTACTCTGCCGCAGGATAAAGGCATCGTGGCTGCTGCCTGGGAAGCTGGCATTGACTGCCATGATGCGCTGCTTGTGGTCACAGACCAGCTGCACATTCAGAGAATGGTAGCCCTTCCTGTTGCGATACTGCTCGCCATGCTCCAGAGGGGCCCGCAAAGCCACATGCGTACAGTCAATGGCGCCCTGCACCAAGGGGAATTCCCCGAGTCTGGAAAATCCCAATGCGCGCTGATGCTGGCTCTCCAGGGCCATGGGGAAGGAGATGAATTGGCTTCTCCTTCTGAACAGTGCTTCGGTCACCTGGCGGATGCAGCGATGCGCGCCGTACTGGGAGATGTTTGCTATGTCCCCAGCAGCGTATTGGAAGGAGCCGGTGGCATAGAAGTTCAATGCCACCGTCACCTTCACTTCCACCGACAGAGACGTCCTGCACCTGAGCTTTGGCCGCAGATCTCGGCGAAGCAGGTGGCAGATCTCTGCAATCACCCCCTTTCGGAATCGGAGCCTTTTAACACATCGCGCGGCACTCATGTTTAGGTAGGAGCGCTGCTGGCGGTATAGCCTGACTGGGTAAGGCCTACGTGGCCGACGCCTGTAGCCCCCTCTGCCTCTAGCCAGGGCTGCCCCTCTCACAATGCGTCTGCGAGCCCTACGGACATGGAGCTGCAGCTCCGCGTTGGCACCCCATGCAACCCCCATCAAATCCTGGCAAACAGTCTAATTTCCAAATGGCCACTTGCAGCGCTATTGCCTGAGTCCAAAAATACCTGCCTCTTGCTGCTTGAAACCAGTTAGCTATCCTCCTTGTTGTGTCTCCAGAAATGCGTTGCACAAGACTGTTTTCAGAAAAAAGGATGGCCTTTATACTGGAGAGGACGTTCCCTTTAATTAGCGCCCCCCGGGGCCCGCGCTGGTTGTGTTGCGTTCCTTTTTCCAAACGCTCCGGCCGCCCGCCGCACAATGGGGCGGTCCGACTGAAGTTTGCAATCGGGGCGGCCAAAGGGCGTTGCACGAGGATGTGACGTCATTTTCTGCGCGCGCATCCGGGCGGGCGCTAAACTTTGCACCGGCGCTAACGGGCAACAAACTGCGCTGCGCCCGGGCGCTACACGCATAGCGCCCGGAAATCACTTCTCTTAAGGCGCTAACTGCTGGCGCAAGCAACTGAAAATCTAGCCCCTGATCTGGTGGTCTCTTTAAAGGAGCAACTCTGTGTAAAGAACACAAATGTAATTTGTTTAAAACTAACCATTTGCAGCTTTTTAGATTTTGCAGCTTTTATGAAAATTGGACTTGGGTTGTCATGCGATATTGAATTATACCCAAATACATAATGTAAACTTATGGGTTTCTGAAAATTGATTCGAAATGTTTATATTTCAAAAGCCTAATGGATACAAATTAGACAGGTTTCTCCAATTTATGATATATACAAAGTTAGCAGTCTGTAATATTGAGATATTCAGCGTTTGGACTAATGCCATCTATTCCTGCTCCGAAGTGCTCTGTAGTTCTGTTTTTCCATGCGCTAGATGATTTTGCTACATGTACTGTCGGCAGTTTCATGGTTCAAAATATTCCCTTATAGGCCTTTCTTATACCACATTGAAGTGATTTTTATGGGAGGGGTAAGGTCAGTTAGCTATAATAATATAACTATATGATTATAGTTCATATATTTGAAAAAAAAGTTTGATTTGGATCATAACTTTGAAACTGTTCAATCAAATGTCAGAGTTCTGTACTACTTTTTAAGTGTTGTATATTCTCTCAGTTGTTTCCAGCTACATAGCTGGTCCAGCATGCAGCCTGCTCCCGGGTCTTTGCCAATGCCACCCTGAAGCAGCCACAAAAAGTCTCCATGAGAGAAGCCTGGGGTGATTTGTCATTTCCCCTCTGTTTTGAGATAGCTGGCCTTCATTTGTTCACCCACCAAATGACACAGCTAACATCAGGGAACTGATTGTTAATTTGCAATCCGCTGATCTATGGCACAGCATGTTGGCTCAACTATGTGCTAATCCACCTTGCATCTCATCACCAAATTATAGCCAACGTCCTATGATGGTCATGCTGCTTCTCATAGCAACATAGAAGATCGGAGCAGGAGTAGGCCATTCGGCCCCTCGAGCCTGCTCCGCCATTCAATGAGATCATGGCTGATCATCCAAACTCAGTACCCTGTCCCTGCCTTCTCCCCGTATCCCTTGATCCATTTAGCCTCAAGAAATATATCTAACTCCTTCTTGAATATATTTAATGAATTGGCCTCAACTGCCTTCTGTGGTAGAGAATTCCACAGGTTCACCACTCTCTGGGTGAAGAAATTCCTCCTCATCTCTGTCCTAAATGGCTTACCCCTTATCCTTAGACTGTGACCCCTGATTCTGGACTCCCCCGCCATCGGGAACATCCTTCCTGCATTCTCCCTCCACCATGGAGCAGAAGCTGTGACCGACTATTCGTGTCCTCTGGAGACCAAGGACATTGAATATAATATCCCTGCAGCCACCTTGGGTGACAATGCTAACTCAGAGTGGGGCTGAACGACGGAATCTGGTTCAGTACCACACCATCCAGTATGTTTACAATTGAGGCACCAGGGAGCCTATGTTTTTCTTGAGTTATATGCAATGATTGTGTAGTATTAGTATAAAAAAAATTACCTAATTGCTCTAATAATCTGACGGATCTTAAAAATGATGGAACCCAACATGCGAAATGATGTGCCAACTTTTTGTTCACGTTTTTTGAAATGTCCCTATTGTTGGTACCATATTGCTGTTCCCTTTGATATTCCTGAACTTTTCCTCACTGAGTGCCCACTAATGGAGGTTTGAATTGAGGAAGCAACAGCTGAATGCTCAACTATTAGGATGTGCAAAATAGACGGTGTACTAGCTGAGCGTCAGCTCAAGGGATCCTTCAAACCAGCTGCACAGATGGCACAGTATCTGCTTGGTGTGCTCATGTGGATTGACTCTCTCAAGTTAGACATAATGGAAGACAAATCAGTGGCATGAGTGCAATAATTCTATCTTGGATGTCCCAGATTTGTTCCATATGTGCAAATCAACTATCCTTCTCTGAAGGCCCTAATGTTCTTTAAGATCTGTTCGTCCTTCTGTCAAACCTGACACCATGTTGCTTGCCACATTTGGTGAGAGAAGATCTACTGCAGCAACTATGATTTGGAACTATGCATTATAATGACCTACACTGCATCCGCCCTGGAGTCCACATTCCATTCATGCGTGTTATTTGCAAAAAACATTGAATTTTACACCGTCATTTTCTATTTTCCTTTTAAAGTATATGTCTACATGGCCCAGTGCACCTGAGTTTGAAGTTGTTTGAATCCCACAAGCCAATAGACATCACAGTGACTGTTGCCACCTATGGCCTGTTCATACCCCCATGGATACAGATTTTTTCCCCCCATCATTTACTCTGCTTGTTGTCCAAGGAACAACTGTAGGACACTGAAAATTAAAATCAAACTCTCAGTACCCTAAAGAGTGAGGTGAGGAGAAATGTATTTGCACAGAGTTTTGTTAGGACATGGAATGTTTCACCAAAGGGAGCAGTGGAGGCACAGACCATTGCATCTTTTACGGGAAGTGTCGATAAGCATTTCAAGCAGAGAAAGATCCAGGGAGAGAGCAGAGCACTGGAATTAATTTTGGATTGCTCTAGCAAAGAGTTGGCAGAGACATGATTGGTCGAATGGTCTCTTCTGTGCTGTGACAGAGGAAAGGAAAACAGGGATAAAAGCAATAACTGGGTGTTATTGTGCACCAGTCGCTGAAGGTAAGCATGCAGGTGCAGCAGGCGGTTAAGAAGGCAAATGGTATGTTGCCCTTCGTAGCAAGAGGGTTCGAGTACAGGAACAAGGATGTCTTGCTACAGTTGTACAGGGCCTTGGTGAGACCGCACCTTGAGTATTGTGTGCAGTTTTGGTCGCCTTACCTGAGGAAGGACGTTCTTGCCATGGAGGGAGTGCAGCGAAGATTCACCAGGCTGATACCTGGGATGGCAGGAATGACGTATGAGGAGAGATTGTGTCGATTGGGCTTATACTCACTGGAGTTTAGAAGATTGAGAGGGGATCTCATAGAAACCTATAAAATTCTGTCAGGTCTGGACAGACTAGATGCAGGAAGGATGTTTCTGATGGCCGGGGAGTCCAGAACCAGGGGTCATAGTCTAAGGATAAGGGGTAAGCCATTTAGAACTGAAATGAGAAGGAATTTCTTCACCCAGAGAGTGGTGAACCTGTGGAATTCTCTGCCACAGAGGGCAGTGGAGGCCAGTTTATTAAATATATTCAAGAAAGAGTTGGATATATTTCTTGAGGCTAAAGGGATCAAGGGATATGGGGAGAAGGCAGGGACAGGATACTGAATTTGGATGATCAGCCATGATCACATTGAATGGCGGAGCAGGCTCGAAGGGCCGAATGGCCTACTCCTGCTCCTATCTTCTATGTTTCTATGTGAAGCTCAATGCTTCTGTGCATAAGTGTCCTCTGTGCCTGTGCAGTGTCGTGATATTTACATTTTTAAATTAAAACATTTTTCTTAAAAAAAAAAATCAGATTTCTTTGGCCAGTCGTCATGCAACCGTCAAGGGAATAAGTGTGCAGGGATTTGAATTGGGTAGTTTCTAGAGGCAGCTGGTACAGGGAATTGGGAGTCACGAGTGCTCCTGGCACCTGCGTTCATAGGGAGGCCTCAAAATACGTCTGTCTTCATTTTTAAGCACAGCGGACAAATGGCTAATGCAAAGTCTTTTACACATCTGCAATAATTCTAAGTAATAATAAAAGTAACTTACTATACAATCCATGTGATTTTACAATGATTGTAATGATAAAACTGCAATAACCATGGGCAGCCATGTTTCCCTCAGTAAAACTGTGATCCTGGCTTGAGGCCAAAATAAGAGCCTGCTTTATCTTCCAATGTTTCACCTTTGGACTTGTGCACGTGTTTCGTTGCCTGGTAAATATTCTATTCATACACGAATGTTCTTGCCTTGAAGCTTTGCCTGCCAATATCCACGTATACATTCTACTGTTTAGGCGCATGCTACTTGCAATGGCTGTGACTTGCAGTTAGGTCTCTCCAACTGCTGGTGCTAATTCCTCTGTACATTGAAGGTTCTTATCTGTAGCACAGCCAACCAGTAATAAATATGCCGGTGAGCGCAGTTTGATAAGTGGGTGGTGCAGTTGTTGCTGGTGGCAGTGATTTCTGACCAGTGGCTAAGGTGCAGGCGTATCTATTGAAGAAAATTTAAGTTAGAATGTGCATTGCTCAATAGTAAGTCAATTTATAGCAATTGCAACATTTTTCTGTATAAATATTTATTCCGTGACCTATTAGTTTTTCTTGTGATTGAGACCGAGGGTCTTTTCCTGATGCTTTCTGCTGAAACCTGTGTGTCTATGGGATGTTAACAAGTCTGTACTTCTTTCACTGCACTTGGAAAAGCAACAAATTTGATCGCATAGGTTTATTGTTAAACGTAGAAAACATTATTGTTAAAATATGCCGGTCCATCGGCACATCATTCAGCAGGAATAAGTTGTAGGATTTCTGCGATTGTGAGCATTTTTATGCTAAACCTACATACTCCACCTGGGGCCGAACTAGTATTTTATTGTGTCCAATTCTGGATACCACACTTGAGAGGGCTTTGGAGAGGGTACAGGAGAGAGTTACTAGAATGGTTCCAAGGATGAGGGATTACAGTTATGTGGATAGACTGGAGAAGCTGGGGTTGTTCTCCTTGGAGCAGAGAAGGCTAAGAGGAGACTTAATGGAGGTGTTAAAAATCATGAAAAATTTAATAAAGAGAAACTGTTTCCAATGGCTGAAGTGTCAATAATGAGACGGCACAGATCTGAGGTGAATGGCAAAAGAACCAAAGGTGACATGAGGAAAAACTTTTTTACGCAACAAATGGCTAGGATTTGGAATGCACTGGCTGATAGGGTGGTGGATACAGATTCAATAGTAGCTGCCAAATGGGAATTGGATAAATACTTGGAGGAGAAAAAATTGCAGGGATATGGGGAAAGAGTTGGGGGAGTGGGACTAACTGGATTGCTCTTCGAAGCAGCTGGTGCAGACTCGATGGGCCGAATGGCCTCCTGTGCTGTTCTATGATCTGAAGTGTGTCACTAGTTCCACTTTAGATTTGTTCGTTGAATGTCTAATTTTGCATGCCTATCGATTTAGTATCATTGAACTATATTTGGTATCCTGCTTGTTCCTTTTGTGGTGGGTATAGCATTTAAAAGCTATATGATTATCTCCCACACAGCCCCTCTAGACTAGGGATTTGGTAGTTCTTTGACGTCAGATATTATTCCTCCTTGTATAAACATGTGGGTTTCCGCCCATGTTACAACCAAATATCGGTGGAAAATCTACTTACTGGGGTCAAGTTTTTGGGTTGTTGTGATAATTAACTGTGATTTACCGCTGCTATTTGTCATCTTCTTCCTCAAGTTTCTCCCCACTCCTATCCTGAAAGGAGTGGGTGACCCTGGTACAGTTTGTTCTTGACATGTAAACACAATTGAGTGCTGGTAGGCTATACGATCGAGGGCATCATAGCAGTGCCCGCTGCTCTTTTTTTATTTGTTCCTGGGATGTGGGCGTCGATGGCAAAACCAGCATTTATTGCCCATGAGAAGGTGGTGATGACCCACCTTCTTGAATCGCTGCAGTCCGTGTGGTGAGGGTACTCTCACAGTGCTGTTGGGGAGTTCCAGGATTTTGACCCAGCGACAATGAAGGAACGCCGATATAGTTCTAAGTCCGGCTGGTGTGTGACTAGGTGGTAGAGATCGCGGGTTTGGGAGATGCTGTCAAAGAACTTCCCTCATTTGGTATTCACACACATGCCCTGTTCAGCAAGGGTGACGGGATGGTGGTGACGAATGGGAACCAACCAGGCTGACCTTTTCTCCCCCCTCACCCTTCCCGAACCTGGGGACACTTGACGCCCATTTGAGTAATGACAACAGCTAACTCAGCACAGACCAGTGCTTGAATACTGCTGATCTGTATTGAGTACTGTATCAAATCATGTGGTTAATTTAGGTACAAGAGATGTTGGGGAGCATATTGGAGCTATTAAATCATTGGATATCTTAATTTTTTTTACTGTGCCCTGTCACCCAGTCTGGAAGATGATGCCCAAAATATTCCATGGATGAATAGTCCTCATTTCCTGAAACAAAATTAAGGATACGTTATTGTGGAATCTTACTTGTTACTCTGTATTTTAAATTGTTTCCCTTAAAACCTTCTGTTGAGTGTACATCTAATAAATTAGTTAATGGTTAAAAAATAATTGGGTGGATTGTAAAAATTGTGAACTTGCAGGTGTCAAATGAGTGAAATTCTGATGTAGTGCAGTTAGTGTTGTGACAAATAGAAATCAATAATTCAATGATTTTGAGATTTTTAAAAATCTGCACTGATGCAAGTCTGGAAATATAAACTGTGGAATATTTACAAAAGGAATAACGTTAATGCGCAGAGAAAGAAATATTCCATTTGATTTCTTTTATTTTGACTTTACATGCGGTGTTAAAAACAAAATGGATGTAGTTATGTACACTTCCACAGTACAAGTTTACAAGGGTTTTTCTATACATGTTACTTCATAGGACATTATACAACAACAACATTTTTTTTTCCTTTCAGGGTTAGCTTGCCAATGTACCATAAAGAGATACGACCCGGGTTTACCTCAACACAAATGGAGAAAGTAGTTGGTGAATTTAATGTAAAGGCAATACAGGAAGTTAAAAGTGGCAACGTAAAAGTGGGCAAGAGCCCAAATTGCAATATACAGTGCAGCATTGTTTAACTGACTTGGGGGCTCTTTTTAACCTTTCAGCCAGAATGGGTGCAAAAATTACGATTTTATCTTTGACAGTACTGAAATGATTTCAACAGTTTGTTCATTGGCCATAAAGGAATCTACAGCATCACGTAGATTGGATTACTGTGAGTGAATTATTCCACTTGATCTGTGACGCTTTTACCTTTGACTTTATGCAGTTAGTATTTCAGCCGTGCAGGATGTCTCTTCTGCTCAATGTCAGTGAAGCATGGGTTACCTGTGCATGTTGGTACTTTTACATATCTTAAATGTGACACACCAGCTAACTTAAAAGTAAATTTTGCTCAACTAATGCTATTTTTGTTCTTGTCAAAAACTGCAATGGAATGTTTACCAAAGTTGGGGTGCAACCATATTTTGATCATTTTTCTCTCCCCCCCCCCCCCCCTTCCTATTAAATGGCCACAGGCCACCTTTACATTTTAGGCCGTGATTTTTGATGTATTTAATTTTATAGGAAACCATTTAAAAAATAAAATGCACACTGGAAAGCAGCTTTTCTGTTCAAGAACACTTGACAAGATTTCAATATCAATGATAATGCTTATTGAATAAGGCACAAAATGCACAGAATCCAGGTGAACACAGATACGCTATTTACAGAACATTGTCATTACCTGCATGACTCTTCAGGATGCCCTATTAATCACATTTAACGCTCCTTAACAAAGTGATTGCACTATCCTTTATCTTGTACACTGTGGCAGGGCAGCTCCTTGTCTACAGATTGTAAGATAAACTGACTGTATGGATTGACAGTAATTGGTGTAAGCGTAGAATGTAATGGACGTTACATTTGGTTAAGCTATATGGACACCATCTAAAAGAAAATGGCCGTAGACAGGTAGCTGCGCTCAACACAGTGATATGGTCCAGGTAAATCTGCAGTAGGACAGGAAGGTTCAGGTTAACTTCATAGTTCAGTCGTGCTCAGTATATCAGGCAACACAGCGTAACAGCTGTAACGAGAACCATTAAGTGCATCCAAGTCTGTGTAGTTTACACAGCATTTATCTGTGACGTTCAGAGGGAATGCCACAAAGTATTTGTCTTTGCTACAATTGGGCTACAGTGGCATTTTGTCCAAACCAAAGCACATTTGTTGAAATCAGAAGTTTTATGAAAAGTCATTAAACATCTGTGCAAGCAACAAGACAAATGCGTGTACTGTCATTAAAAGTGTTCACATTTAATGGGAAGACGATGCTCAACAGCAGTGAAAATGGAACCATTGTTCAAGTAATTCCTTGTACGTTGATGCTTTAACAAAATCACAGGATAAATTCCATGTTGCACTTCTCCAGGCTCCAAATCTTAACAGTAATACATTTTGTATTACATAGCATCTTCGTCATGCAGCAGGAGAACGTTCCTGCCCTCAGTCTTACTGAAAGATGCTATTTGAGGATATGTAGCTACTTTGGCCACTTGTTTGTGTATCTATCAGAGCATTATCACTGGTAGCTTCAAGCAAGATTGATCTTAAAGTCCTCCCACATCACATTAGCTGAGAAATGGACACTGCTTTTAGCTGATCGTCCTGTTAGTAACTGTACTTATGTAGTGGTTTGACGGGAGTTGTGGGTTGACCAAATGATGGCTTTGGTGGCACGTCTGGTTTAATGGATGGTGTTCTCTTTATTCCTGATCGAGGCAGTGTGCTGTTGCTTGTGTAACTGCTCTGGCGGGACAAAGAGCCAGGTTGTGGTTGAATAACAAGAGGAGTACCATGTACAGAATCCATCCTCATGGGTGGTGCTGGAGGAAAGTATCCTCCCCTATTAAAACTGGGATGTCGTGACAACACAGCTCCATTTAATGAACTGATGACATTTTTGGGGAGAACAGATATTGAATGCCTCTGTGAAGAATTTCTTGGATAGCCCCGCTCTCTCTCTAAACTCGACAGTTGTATATTTGAAGTTGTTGGGACATCCACCCTCTTAGTTGGGCTGTGTCTTGGAAGAGTAGAAGAAGGAGAATATAGCGATGCCTCTCTGTTTGGAACCTTGGGTGGCATTTCAACTATTTTGGTCATTGGCTCTAGCATTAAATTTTGACGAGTCATAGGGATGTCCCCCAAAATAGCTTTAGGGTTGCTACCACTTTCATTGAGATGTTTCAGAAGGTCATTTAGTGTGTTTCTTGCTTCAATAGCTCTTCGCTGTTCCTTTTTACTTGAATGACCAGTAATCGTCATTTCTATGTTCTGTACTTTCCTTTCAGCTTTGTGTGCATTTGAATTTGAGAAAGACATGTTGTAGGCATGGGTAGCATTGGGAAGTACGACAGCACTGGGTATTTGACCACCATGGTTTATAGGTGAATGGGGAGGAGGACTAGATGGAATAATCTGAGGGCTTTTTAAAGGTGATTCCTTCCTTGCGGCATTAATATTGTTCTGGGCTTTCTCCCACTGGTTCTTGATGGGTTGAATGCTTTTCTGTTGAAGCACTGGCGTAGACTCGGGAGTTGGCAGCGCTGCCAGTTCTGGAGGTTGTCCATGGTTGTCCACGATCATGGGTTTTGCATCACCACTGGGTGGTAGTTCTTTGCCACTGGATAGCAGGTTTGTGTAAAGTTTAGGCGCATCAATATTTTGCGGATACTCCTTGACTGGACTGTCAAATAGTCCATTAAATTTAGTAAAACTTCCACTCGAGTCGGTGCAGGACTGTGCAGATTCTGCGTCCTTGTTCATTTTTCTGGCTTTGCGTAAGTAAGTATCACGGTGACAGTACACAGCTATACCAGAAATGAAGGCTCCCAAAACAAAAGCAGCAAGAACGCAGGTGATCAGGACATTCATGTGAACCATTTGGTTTGCATCTCCAGATTGTACCTCCCATCGTACACCTATAACAAAAATAAGTTTGTAGAAACATTAACGAGTGTTTCTATGTTGCTGAGTCCTTCTTTGGAAAAGAGTGTATTAGAAATTGAAAAGGACTATTGTAAAAATTGACGACCTTTCAGCACGATGAGACAGAAACCTATTGCTATTAGAATGATACCCGAACTTCAAGGGTTAAGTTACGAGGAGAGATTACAAAAATTAGGTGCCCACATGGCAGCTGTCTCTCATTCTGCCAGCGCATTTCATCTCGAGCCCGTCTTTTGTCTCTTTACCTGTCCTATTACCATCTCGTCTCGTCTTGAATATCTCTTAATGTCTCTTCACTTCCCTTTTGTTCTTTCATCCCCTCCCCCATTTCCCAGCCCCCAAACTGGCCTTTTAATCTGTTTCATTTCCTGCGTTTTTTCTCAGTCCTGATGAAGGGTTTCGACCTGAAACGTTGACTCTATTTCTCTCTCCACGGATGTTGCCTGGCCTGCTGAGTTTTTCTAGCATTTTCTGTTATTACAAAAATTAGGGTTGTATTCCCTAGAATTTAGAAGGTTAAGGGGTGATCTGATCAAAGTTTTCAAGATATTAAGGGGAACAGATAGGGTCGATAGAGAGGAACCATTTCCACTGGCTGGGGAGTCTAGGAAAAAATTAGAGCCAGACCTTTTAGGAGTGAAATTAGAAAACACTTCTACACACAAAGGGTGGTAGAAGTTTGGAACTCTCTTCCGCAAACAGCAATTGGTGCTAGATCAATTGTTAATTTTAAATCTGAGATTGATAGCTTTCTGTTAGCCATAGGTATTAAGGGATATGGGCCAAAGACAGGTATATGGAGTTAGGTCGCAGATCAGTCATGATCTCATTGAATGGCGAAGCAGGCTCGAGGGGCTGAATGGCCTACTCCTGTTCCTATGTTTCTATTATGTCCTGTGTTTAAGATTTTCATGATCATTCAGGTAATGACTTTTTAGGCACAGCAGAATTCTTGTGCATAGAATTCTATAAAAGATTTACTAAACCTGAATGTAGCCGCAATATGCACACACGAGAGAGTGATTTCCTTCTGGGAGGGCTTCATTTACAATAATCATTTTTGCCCAGAGGTATAAATGAGTGAAATTCAAAATTCATTACTGATTTTTCTCTGCAGTTGTGTGCAAACAAATCATCTTTTTCCAAATCAATAGCAAGTGCTCGGCAATGGAAACGAGTATTATTTTAATGTTTGGAACTGCATTTTCCAAATGAAATTAACTTAACATTAAACAAAAAACTATTGGAAGAGTTTTAATATTCTGTCATGCTCGCCAAAGACCAAACCTAGAAATTGCTGCTGGCAATATTGATTTACAAACACTTATTTGAAGAGAATTTTCCTACATTTCCTTCCTGAGAATGCGTGGTCTTGGGCAGATAAGAGGAAAACCGGGCAGGGAGGCTTCTCACCAAATTGTCACCCTACAATTGACTGCCAAGATTTTCCTCCTCCCTCTTCCCCCCCCGCCCCCTCACTCTCTGGTTCCGATGACAGCTGCCCACCCAGCCCCGTGTAAATTAGAGTGAGGTGGGGCAACTTAATATTCTGTCAAATTTAGTTCTGTTCCTGCTACTGGAAGGAGGGGATTGTAGTGGTGGAAGCCAAGTGGCATTAATGGCGAGGTCAGCAGGATAGTTCTTTTCATCACTTCAGCAGCTTCATCCCTCCCTATAAAGGTTCTTTGCAGCAGGGTTAGAAATTGCTCTGGTTCCTCTGTACTAGTTGGCACCCAGTCCCTTTAAGCTGCTGCAGTGTGAGCAATGCTGCATTTATACGGCATGACTCCCAATGCAGAATGGGGATACTGCTGGGAGTCTGCCCGGCCTACTTGACCCCGCCACAGGGACTGATGGCTGAGGTTCCGCCCCAACCCTCTTCTGGTGGCGATCCCAACAGTGAGGAAACTGTTCTGTAGAAGGGTTTCGACCCAAAACGTTGACTCTATTTCTCTCTCCACGGATGTTGCCTGGCCTGCTGAGTTTTTCCAGCATTTACTGTTGTTATTAGTGAGGAAAATTCCTCCCCCTCGCAACATGTCTATTTTAACATAGGCATTAATTCATTTAAAATAAATAGTTTAACACCTGTGTTTAGACAGACAGAGGATTATCCAGTGACTTGTTAAGCATTCGTCCACTGATATCACCAACAGTAGTTTCTGGGCGCTCATTTAAAATCACTGCTATTCGTTTTGGCAGTTTCTTAATGAACATGATCTGGTCATCTGTTGTACATTTCCTGCATGTTATAGTAAACAATCAACAATATTCTGATCATCTCGTGGCTTGATGTATAGTCCAAACATGCTTTAGCTCAGTTGTAAAAATAATCTTCCAAAATATTATTTTGTACCACAAGGTTAATGCCATGGGTCTCTTAACTGTATAGAGCGGGCGCACCACTATTGCTTAGTGTTGTATTGTGTAGACATTAAAAATAGTTGAAGATTTTAATGATTGGCATTTCCCGTGGCGTTTTGGGCACAGAGGAGTAATTGGAACTAGATGTGGAGTAGCTGGTTTTGTTTGGCCATCCTTCCGTAACATTTTGGAACAAGTAAGCTGTTCTAGCTCAACGGTATATTGCAAGAGCCTGTAACTTTACACTTCGAAGCTGCTGCACTTGTAACCATGCAACCAAGTAACAATATTGTTTCTTCACTATGGTACACAGCAATCAAGTTAGGATTGATCCACTGATAAAATTTAAGTCTTATTTTTGTAGGTCAGTTATGATTACAAACCTTCTGTTACATCCCAATTTGGACTGATGTGAGCTTTCATCACTTGATTTATGAAAAGTGTTATAGACAATAAAGACTTCCTTTGTAAACCCTCTGGCTACGTCAAAGTCTCAATACATTATTTAAAGAAAAATAGACTTGCTATTTCTCCAAAGATCCAAAGTTATCAATGCCTACCGATTTGTTTATAATCTTTTTTCCTCTAACAAAAACACGTCATGTTGTGCCCTCCATCCTGATTCCAGTGCTCCCACAATTTTCTATGTTTCTATTGATGTTCATTATAGTGCCAGATTTCTTCAGTTCCTGATTTCATTGTTCTGAAAGGGTGGATAAAGGGGAGCCAGTGGATGTGGTGTATTTGGATTTCCAGAAGGCATTCGATAAGGTGCCACATAAAAGGGTACTGCATAAGATAAGAGCTCACGGAGTTGGGGGTAATATATTAGCATGGATAGAGAATTGGCTAACTAACAGAAAACAGAGAGTCGGGATAAATGGGTCATTTTCCAGTTGGCAAACGGTATCTAGTGGGGTGCCACAGGGATCGGTGCTGGGGCCTCAACTATTTACAATCTACTGTACATTATTGACTTGGATGAAGGGACCGAGTGTAATGTAGCCAAGTTTGCGGATGATACAAAGATGGGTGGGAAAGCAAGTTGTGCAGAGGACTCAAAGAATCTGCAAAGGGATATAGACAGGCTAAGTGAGTGGGCAAACATTTGGCAGATGGAGTATAATGTGGGAAAATGCGAGGTTATCCACTTTGGCAGGAAAAATAAAAAAGCAAATTATTATTTAAATGGAGAGAGATTACAAAATGCTACAGGTCAGAGGGACCTGGGGGTCCTTGTGCATGAAACACAAAAAGTTAGCATGCAGGTACAGCAAGTAATCAAAAAGGCAAATGGAATGTTGGCCTTTATTGTAAGGGGATTGGAGTATAAAAGCAGGGAAGTCCTGCTACAACTGTACAGGGTATCGGTGAGACCACACCTTGAGTACTGCGTATAGTTTTAGTCTCCTTATTTAAGAAAGGATGTACTTGGAGGCAGTTCAGAGACGACTCACATGTTTGATTCCTGAGATGAGGGGGTTGAATTATGAAGAAAGGTTGAGCAGGTTGGGCCTATACTCATTGGAATTTAGGAGAATGAGAGGTGATCTTATTGAAACATATAAGATACTGAGGGGGCTCGACAAGTAGATGCAGAGAGGATGTTTCCCCTCTTGGGAAAATCTAGAACTTGGGGGGCATAGTTTCAGAATAAAGGGTCGCCCTTTTAGAACAGAGATGAGGAGGAATTTTTTCTCTCAGAGGGTCGTAAATCTGTGGAATTCTCTGCCCCAGAGAGCCGTGGGTCATTAAATACATTTAAGGTGGAGATAGGCAGACTTTTGCAAGATGAAGTAGTGAAGGGTTATGGGGAGCGGGCAGGGAAGTGGCTCTGAGCCCAAGATCAGCCATGATCTTATTGAATGGCGGAGCAGGCTCGAGGGGCCAAGTGGCCTATTCCTGCTCCTATTTCTTATGTTCTTAAAACCTGCTGTGTACTGGGTATTTGAGGCACTAATCCTTAGTCACTGCTTTAAGGCACTGAATTAAAAAGCCTCAGTTTATAGATTACACATGGGACACCATGTCTAAATTAAAAATCTATAACAGCTATATGATATCAAAAAGTGAAGGATTGCCATACCACAGACTTATAAACTGCTAAACATGTTATTGTACATGGAGTTTGAAGTCTTCGCACATATTTTATGGTTCAAAACTTCTCTTATTGTATCTTTCTTGTTTTCTATGGAGTCTCACCCAATTTGTCCTCGAGCACCACCACTCTCTCTCACCCTGCCTGTCAGCTGTAAGAACTTTCGCAAGCAAATGAAGACATGAGGTGGGGACGAGATTAAGGGGAAACGATGTTCCTTTTTTAATGGAGCAGAAAGCTGTTCATTCATTAGCTCCCACCCCACCACCAAAAAATTAAAAATATATTTAATCTGCCTCGTTGAGGGGCGCTTATTAGAGTGAGTCCATAAGCAACTTCCTAAGGGTCTTGATGTATCTAATCTCTCGTCAGAGAAGGTCCATCTGTCTCTGTCGAGCTGCCACGAGGACGAGTGATGTCCTCCTTGTTCTTGGCTACCCGAAAGTTCAGTAAATGGCAGTAGATCCAGCACAGAAAGAGATACATTAGGCAGTCTCTCTTCAAATTCTTTTTCGAGTCAAGTACTTCACCTCCCCCCCGGGGAACTGCATTCCCCTTAGAGGGATGTTTGTGCGACAGGTTTCCGACAAATGTGAACTTGCTGGATTTGCTAAGACTGCCGAATGCCCTGTAGGTGAGGGGGCTGGATGGAGTCATCCACCAGATGAAAGTACCAAAATGAAATTAAGATTCAGGAATAGACACAACTGTGAGGAAATAGTGACGTATTGTGGATGTTGAGGTAACATCGTTAACAGATTCCAAGCCTGGGGAGTAGCGATAATTCTTTTTTTTAAAGTCAGACAACACTTGTTAAATAAATTAGGCAGCAGTGAAATTTACAATTATATTTCAAACTGTCAGCAATGACTCATGAACATTTAACTGATCCTCTGAGTAAACAAGCAACAGCTTTTTCAGTTAACCAACAGGATGCTTTTTATGCCATATTGTATTATAATGCACCATTTGGCCCGTTACCAAGTAGTGCATTTTAAAAAGGGTCAACTGTAATTAATATTCATGGCTTGATTGCTCGGTTGATACAAACCGGAAGTAATAGAGCTTGTAGCGTTCCTAGAATACATTCCTGCTACTTGCGAATAAATCTCGGCATAGATGATAAGCAAACTCCCCTCACCCCCTGATATGCTGTCCTTAAAACAGCAGACATGGCAAGGAAGCAGAGAGAGAGCTAACTCCATGAAGTCTGGAAAAATAGCATGACGACTGAAGTAGCTGCCACAATAAGAATAGAGCTATCAAACTGCCAACTGCAACCAGGATTTTATTGAAGTAAATATTAAAAGTTACCTTTGTTAGATGAAGGAAAGTTAATAAAACTGGAGTGAGTTGTGCTGCTATTGTTACTGCAAATGTACTTCTGGGTATCAGATTTAGCCTGTGCACTCGGTATAACAGGATTGTAAACAGGTTAACACAATTTCTGTCAAACTGTGAAGATACACGTTATCTGTATTTGCCCCGTTTTTCAGTCCATCCCCTTTTAGGTTTTCCTCGTCTTCCCTCTTCCCCTTGTTTTAAAATGTCCCCCTGAACCAGCTGCCACTTTCTTCCATTTGAGTTCAGGGGAAACATCTGGTTGTGGGTTCAGTGCTGTACTTTTAATTCCAGCAGGCTACCCTGTGCCAACAGATATGTTTGCGTGCGAGATATAGAAATATTGCTTCAGTTGAAAGAGGAAAAAAAATATTAGCATTGGCAGTTTTTGAAAGTATCCTGTGTTGGTAGCATGCCAAATAAATAAAATATAACACGTTCTGTGGCATCCAAGTAAAATACACAAATATTGAAAATTTCAAGTTAAATCAAGTGTGGTGTAGTATAAAACATGTAACCAAGTAAACGGAGCAAGGAAATAGTCTCCTGCTCATTGTCAGTCTAAAGAGGACAGTGTAGGCTGAATGCAGCTTAGCTGACACATTAAAATTAAACTTACGACCAAGGTTTCCTTTAAGCCGATGAGCCGGCTTTTAAATAGAAAAAACCGTGCATGCGCGGAATTTTGAATGGCCCGCATACAAACACATTAGAGGGAACATTGCTTACAACCACAATTTTTTGCAATTACTACAGTTAGGAAAATCAATGGCACCCGAACAAAGCATTTCCCATTAATCTCTCGTATAAACGGTTTCTCACATTGTTTCAGTTTTTATCTCAAAGCAGTTACTCAAAGAGAGAGAGAGAGAACTTGTTAGGATGACTGTCAGGAGAAGATAAAATGTTAGTTCAGTGTGTAAATATGAAACAAGACACGTTTAGTTTTATGGTTGATACCCATTGGAGGCATTCTGTGATTCTACTAAGGGACAGGTTATCAGCTAAGATGAGTTCTCTATTCTACAACATGCAGTATTTCCATCACTCCATAGGTTAGTGAGATGTAGGAGCTATTTGGAGATTTTTTTTTGTAAATACAAAAATCAGGCAAGGCCTTTTGAACATTTTATCTATGATAAAATGTTCAGGGTTAGAACTGTAATGGCAGTGGTTGACAGAAGGAAATGTGAAGAGGAAAGAAACAGAATGGCATTGACTGTTACATAACAAAAGGTACAAATGAAGGAAGGAAGCAATGAACTGAAACAAAAGTGCGGCGGACCAACTTAAATAATGGATTGTTTTCATAACGATTGCCAACACATATATCAGAAATGTGCAAGTCTTAACTGAGGTAAAAGTGATTAACTGAAAAAAAATTCACTGCCAATATAACTGATAGGAAACCTGTTTTAGCTGCTTGCTTTTATGCCTGGACAAGACCCGAGCCTTTTCTTTTAAAAGGACCCCAAAACCGTCCTCCTGAGGCCCTTCACATGTGGTTTTATGATTTACATTCTCCTCCAGCCCAAATGTCAAGGCTTGATAGAGGGACCCAACATGCAAAAATCAACTTGCAGTAAAAATGCAATTTATTTTCTTCAAAGAACTTTGATTGTTAACTCCCAAAAAGTGCTGTCTGCAGTGTGCACACGACATACCACATTTTTTGACTAAAATTACTTCAAGTTTACCTCGACACATCTTACAAATAGTTTGACTGAATCTTGTGACAAAACTTGCAGAACAAAACCAGTCTGGCTGAGAGTGTTCTGAGCTTTGAAGTTCAGGACTATAATTGGCCTCCTCCTACCATTAGGTAGAAAGGCTTTGTTATTTGATATTTGAAATAGAAGTTGAACAACTAGCTTCCACTCTATACAATGCAGATCTCGAATTTAAAAATTGCAATATTTAAATATCAGCACCTGTTCTGTTCAGCTTAATTTTACTTTAAGGCTAGTTCTGTTTTAGTCAAGTGGGCCTTTGTCCATTTTGGTTGACCCAAATATTATTATTTTTTTAAATAGCAATTTTTTTTTTAAACCAGGTTTCCAGTCAGTGAAAGAAAGCTTCCCTTCAAAGGCCTTACCATTGGGGACAGCAGATAATGGTTCAAAATAATCAAAAGTGTCCATATCATCTTGCACTGCAACCTTTCGTGAACCAATCACATTTGGAGATACTATCGGGCCGCTTGCAGCCGTGGAAGCGGAGGCTGCCGATACATCCGTGTCTGTGGTGATAGATTTAAATTATTTTAACAATTAATGGGGGGAAAATTATGAGTAAATTTGCTCTTTATCGATGCCAAATTGCACCACAATTTACCGTTGTAAATGTCTTGAGCCATCTCAAATGTGTAAATAACAAAACAGGCTAAATGAGCTTTGTCTGAACTTCACCTTTTAAAACAATTTGAACATACCCAGCATCAGTATGCGACTTGCACGGAATGGTTAAACTATTTTAATACTGATCCCGAGATGTTTTGATTGTACCCTCCTGGTTGAGCAGCTCGTCACTGTACCACCTCCTTCAGTGGAGAGTGTAGGAGATCCTGGGTTTTGGGACTTCATGGCTGCTCGGTGATCAGCCCAGTGGATGAGTCTGTGTTGGGTGGGAAGCTGTGCAGGGGCATGCTGACCTTTGTGTCTGAATTCCCAAATACACTTCCTGCTGTGAAGTTCTGCGCCAGGAGAGTTATCATAGAATCATTCGGTCATTCGGTCCACCGTGCCGGCTCTCTGAAAGAGCTACAAAGTTAATTGTAGGGGTAATACGATTTACCCCACGGACAACCAAATCCACCAACAGCTAAAGGCTTTCCTAATGGATTTGGCATGAACTGTTTTCAAAATGACCCGGACACTATTCACTGAATGCTGCAGCTTGGAAGTAGTCCTGAAACAGCACAGTTTGGCGCAGGTTAAACGCTTACTTTGCAACCATTCGGTTTGCCACCACTGCTAATGTCTGGAAAAAGGACATTCGAATTTCATTGTGTGGATCCTGGTGCTTTTTTTTCTGCTTCACAATGTTTCCCTTACCCGGCCTGTCCTGTCCTGTTCTGAAGACAGCGACTCAGCATGGGCATGGTTCAAGATACGTGTGCAGACATAGTGAGGCACCATTTCTCAAACAATACATCCTTGTTGTTCCAACATTCGATGGAATCTGGAACAGTACCCATGGATTGGAGGGTAGCTAATGTAACCCCACTATTCAAAAAAGGTGGTAGCGAGAAAATGGGGAATTACAGACCGGTAAGCCTGACATCGGTAGTGGGGAAAATGCTAGAGTCCATTATAAAAGATGTAATAGCAGAGCACTTGGAAAACAGTGACAGGATCGGATAAAGTCAACATGGATTTACAGAAGGTAAATCGTGCTTGACTAATCTACTGGAATTTTTTGAGGATGGAACTGGTAGAATAGATAAGGGAGAACCAGTGGATGAGGTGTATTTGGACTTTCAGAAGGCTTTCGATAAGGTCCCGCATAAGAGATTAGCGTGTAAAGTTAAGGCACATGGGATTGGGGGCAAGGTATTGACTTGGATAGAGAACTGGTTGGCAGACAGAAAGCAAAGAGTTGGAATAAACAGGTCTTTTTCCGAGTGGCAGGCAGTGACTAGTGGGGTACCGCAGGGATCGGTCCTTGGACCCCAGCTATTCACAATATATATTAATGATCTAGACAAGGGAACTAGATGTAATATCTCCAAGTTTGCAGACGACACAAAGCTGGGTGGGCGTGTGTGCTGTGAGGAGGATGCCGAGAAACTCCAGGATGATTTGGACAGGTTGGGTGATTGGGCAGAAGCATGGCAGATGCAATATAACGTGGATAAATGTGAGGTTATCCACTTTGGTGGCAAAAACAGGAAGGCAGATTATTATCTGAATGGCAATAGATTGGGAGAAGGGGAAGTGCAATGAGACCTGGGTGTCCTTGTGCACCAGTCGCTGAAGATAAGCATGCAGGTGCAGCAGGCGGTTAAGAAGGCAAATGGTATGTTGGCCTTCGTAGTGAGAGGGTTTGAGTACAGGAACAAGGATGTCTTGCTGCAGTTGTACAGGGCCTTGGTGAGACCACATCTTGAGTATTGTGTGCAGTTTTGGTCGCCTTATCTGAGGAAGGATGTTCTTGCCATGGAAGGAGTTCAGCGAAGATTCACCAGTGATACCTGGGATGGCAGGAATGATGTATGAGGAGAGATTGGGTCGATTGGGCTTATACTTGCTGGAGTTTAGAAGAATGAGAGGGGATCTCATTGAAACTTATAAAATTCTGACAGGACTGGACGGACTAGATGCAGGAAGGATGTTCCCGATGGCCGGGGAGTCCAGAACCAGGGGTCACAGTCTAAGGATAAGGGGTAAGCCATTTAGGACAGAAATGAGGAGGAATTTCTTCACCCAGAGAGTGGTGAACCTGTGGAATTCTCTACCACAGAAGGCAGTAGAGGCCAATTCATTAAATATATTCAAGAAGGAGTTGGATATATTTCTTAAGGCTAAAGGGATCAAGGGGTATGGGGAGAAAGCAGGGACAGGGTACTGAATTTGGATGATCAGCCATGATCGCATTGAATGGCGGAGCAAGCTCGAGGGGCCGAATGGCCTACTCCTGCTCCTATCTTCTATGTTTCTATGTTGTTATGGACCGATGGAGTGAGAGCAATTGATTTGAGCCCAGAACATCTTTAATAGTCTGGCAGAAATCAGGCTTCACCTACAGTGGCTACTGTGCTGACTCCGGAAAACTTTCATCTGACACATGCAAGATGGATGCCTGGAAACGTGCTGGTGTCTGAAATCAACTTGAGACTAATTCTGATGTGACCTACACATGGACAGGCAAAGCACTGCGTTCAAGAAAAGCTGAGGTGTCGTTTTTTCTTTACGCTTATGACTAAAGTCCATCACTGCATGCCTACTGAGATTTCTATCTTCCAGTAACTTGGGTGTCTGGCTGAAAAATGATTCTTGAATAGAACACCTGGTCCGTGGGGAAGGGGGAAGACAGGACGGACTGATGACCTCTGCCATGCTGCTGCATTGTGGGGAAACATGCTCTGCTGTAAGGAATTAAATCAGTATTAGTGCATTATGGTACTTCTACTAGATAATGAGGTTGAGGATCCTGCACAATTTCACTTTGTGAATCAGCAGTGTTTTGCTGATTCACAAAGGATTAGCTTGCGGCTTGACATCACCATCTCAGGATTTGATTCAGGCATGTTGGCGTCAACAATAGTGTGCAGAAAATCAGTTTCCGAAATTGCCCCAAACATATTGCTTTTAAGGGATCCTCATTTTATGGATCCAGAAAACCTCAGTGAACGAAGGCCAGAGCCAGTTTTAGGGCTTCAGCAAGTGTCTCATTTAATAAGGCACTACTCTTTCAAAACAGACGGAGCTGAATGGTAGGAGGCTTTGGAACTCAACCCCACAACTATCTGGGTTGGCTATAGGTGCTTATCAGTTTGGAGACCCTTGAACTTCCTTACATGGCAGGCCATTCGTAGAAAAACACACAAATGAATTATGGAGACTACACAGACCTCATGGTTTGCTCAGAATGATCTCATTTTCTGGGACATCTAACAGCCATTTAAACAGGTGCACATTCAAAGAACAATCTCCACCACATAATACGGATAAAGTATTTCAACATTTTCACAGGATTACATTCTGTCAAATTGAGAATATAGGTAAAGGTCTACTAAATAATGCTTTATGGTGTTAACATTTCATTACTGAAGCATAGATCTTGATTTCGGAGAGAAAACAGATAAGCAAATTAGTAGTTAACCAGTGATGTGCCTGTACATGCTTGGGAAGCAAAGAAACCCGGGCTGCTACAGCAAGTAGCAAAGGCTGTACAGTTATGGGTTAAAAGGTAACCTTGGGTAAGAAATCTGGTTAGTCAGTGGGGGCTGGGAAACGTGCTGGGAAACGCTAACGATGACGAAAGAAAGAATGATTAGTTAACTAGATCGTTCTAGTGGCTGGCAGATGTGGAGCAATTCACACATGGCCATCTGCCAAGCGAGCAGAAAGGGGAAAGGGGAAAGTTTGCTGAGGAAGTGGGGTGGGGAGAAAAAAAAAGGTAAATGTAAAAAGAGCAACAACCAAACTAACCAGACGTTGGATCACCAAATGTTTTGTAATCTGGTGTAGTGGCCAAGATTTCTAAAAGAATTAAAAGAGAGATCAGTAAAAAAAAAAGTAATGAACTTAGCAAATGAAATAGTTTAATTGAAACCAGCTGAGTATGCTACAAAAATAAAACTTCAGAACATTAGCTTGATGTGCTTCCACTTAGAAATCACTAAAAATAATAAAGGATTTTCAGCTCTGCAAACTATATTAGGACGATGAAAAGCTTGGCTTTTTTGAAACTGTACATGTTATCTGGTTGATATGTTAGCCATGCGTGAAATTATATTACGGCAACTCGGTAAATCAAGGTCCGAGTACCTTCACAGAACCTCAAATTATTGGTTTGCGGCTTCACATCCTAAATTCCCTCCATATTAAAACAAATTGATTCAAGAAATCTTACTTACCATGACACTCGCCAAGATGTGCTGTGTCGCCAGATTCTACATCTTGTTCAAACACGGTGCTGGTGATAAAAGAGCAAAACCACTCCTGAGAGGCTTGAAATACCACTGTGTTTAGTCTATAAAACGTAATTTCTTCAACAGTAAAAAGAAAAATAAACTCTCGCTGCAGCCTTGTCTAATGGAATTGAGTTTTTATCAGAAATTCAGGTGTTGGCGTGAAAACAGATACTTACTTTATACCAGGTCTCACAATTCCGCACGATTTATTATCCAACCAGGCACAGTATGGGTCCCGTGAACCAATGCAGGCTCTATGGGTGAAACAAAGAAATAAGTGGCATCTTTTAAGGGTATAGTTAAGTTTTTAGGTAAGTACTTTGGGCGGTTACTTTAAGGGTGATTCTGTGATCTGGTGCTCACAGGGGAAAATCATGGGCGTGGGAGCGCCGGATCAGGGAATTACCCCTAATGGAAAACCCAAGAATGTTTAGGAACAAGGAATGTCCATACCTTTTTGAAAGATACACCCCACTCTACCCATCCTCTCATCATTTCCCTCAATCCCGTCTCTCACTACAAATGCATTTACCTTTTCTAGGTTACAAATCTGTTACCCTTTGGGTGATAAAGCTCTGCTTGACTTTCCTGTTTTTTTCCTTCCTATCTAATTTTTAAACCTGTGTGTTCTGGCATTTGAACCCTCCACTATATAGTGAGCCATTTGCCTGGATGAACTGCCAATTATGCTTGTATATAGGTTAAAAGAAAATCTCCAAGCATTCTATGAGCATATAACACAACAGGAACAGTGAAATATCCAGTTCATTCCAGGAACGGTTTAGTCTCAACGAGGCACTATTCAAACAAATTGAGTATTTAATTTTTTTATAGCATTTGTGATTATTTTTCTTCTGAACTCCTTAACCAACCTATGTTTATGTGGTTTATTATAATCATGAAGGGCACATTAATGCAATCCATCGCTATAATAATCCATTCTGTCTAGTGACCTATCCTTAATGCACCCCCGCCGGCTGCCAGTTGTCCTGAAAATCTCGAGCTGGAGATAAAATATTAAATTGACAGATTTAAATCAGCTGAACGTACTAAACTCCAGTGAGAGTTCTGCAGTCAATATTGACATTTTAGTTCCATTACGTGATCACATTTTTGCATTTACAGGAAACTTTGGTTTATCCGGAGGTTGTATGTCCGGAAACCTCGATCTACCGGCAGAAATCAGGAGCCGTTTTGTTAGGTTTTTTTTCTTCTCGTGGCTTTTTTTTTCCCCAACAGTCAGGCTCTGCAAAGTCTCTCTGAAGCTGTTGCTAAGCTACAGAGACGCTTCTAAGGTACGGCCGACTGTTTAGAAGCTGTTGCTAAGCAACAGTGTTTGTTGGAGCTGCAAATCTCCGTATGCTTCAACATTAACGCTGGTATGTCCGGCAGTTTTGATAGATCGGCAACAGCTCGGTCCCGTCGGTGCCGGATATAACAAAGTTTCCTGTATATGACTTTCAAGCTTATGGGTTACTGCACTTAGAACATTTTTTTTTAATTTTTTTTATCAGATTCATACAACAGCATGTAGCATGGCTACTGAAAATGCCACAACTTTGTGACAGTCACAGAGAGAGGAGCAACAGTTCTTCATCCTAACATTCTCTCATGTAATGGTGCACTGTTCATTCTGTGTAGCTTGAGGTTACACAGCCGTGGCTCCTCTGTTTGCTCCCATGTGTTGTTCCCGTTTATTTGGAAAAGGTGCTCCCTGCATGCCCCACAGTCGCCAGCAGCGTTTAAAATTCATGGGTCACTGCTGTTACTTTCTCGGGAGATCTGCCATTTCCCGGTCTCCTCCTACCCAAATGTTCCTGTCACATTTCCTGAAGCCTCTGACTGAAGTATAGTTTCCCAGACAGCAGCAGCCCTGCAAGTGTCTCGATCCAAGTGGCCACTCTTAACATTTAAATCTCGACAGTGTCCGCTGGCTATTCAACTGGGTGGCAAGACAATCCTGTTAAATTGGCTAAATTTGGCAATGTATAAGAATTTTGGGAGAGAAAAAGGCCATTAAACTTTGATTGATCTCCATCTACCTCGTCATCATACTATCCAATTCCCTCTCTCTCCAGAAACTAGTTACCGTTTGAGCCAATTTGCTTCACTGCCCTTCAATGTTAACTTGTCCCCTAAGTCTATTCCCTTTAGTTTTTATTTAAAGTTCCACCTGCCTTCTGTTCTTGCTCCTGAATTCCTAATTTTTCAATTCTGTGTCCCCTGTTATTTGAACCCTTCAGCACAGTGAACAATTTGCTTGGATCAACTTTGCCAATCCCCTTCACAATACCTTTCCACGTAGATATGCCGCCCAGTTTAACTGTGTGCAATACATTAAAATGCACGCTGAATAACTGGCAGTATTGCATTATTATCAGATTCTGTAGAATTACCATTCTGACCTTTCCCTCGATCAGTACTAAAGGAAATGATTATAAAGTTAAGAAACACTAACTTTTTGCACGTGCCATAATGTTCACAGTGACTGAGCGGAACACGAATGACACAGCTGGAGAAGGCCACGAACAAGGCAAAATGGTCTTTGTCAATCTGTAATCCCAGGACCTTTCTGTCATCTTCATTAGCAGCATTGCACCTGGTTGTTTGGTTTCAATCAGAAAGACTCAGTCAGGTACACTTTCAAGAACAATGATTCGATTGCTTTAAGTATGGACTGAATATTTTAAATTATCAGCACAAAAGGACTTCATTTCACATCAGATACTCTACCCGATTTCTTTTAAAATCCCCTCCATTCCCAATGATTTAAAAATCTTGCAAAATTACATCTTGTTTGTTTTCTTACAAGCAATTACTGGTCTGTTCCTGCACTGTTGGCAGCTAAAGACTATACAAATCAGAAAATGGATTAATGGAGGATGGTGTGAAGGAAAGTACTGTTCGTACAAAGTACTCTGCCCATTTAAATGAGATGAGAAAAATGACTAAAAATCTACTGCCCTGTAGGAGGTATCCACATTTAAAATATTTGTTTGCAGCAACATTTCAGGTCTTCTCAACCAGGTAGCTGATGGCATAGGTTATGGATGCATGAGGGAGTGATGCAATGAGGAGGTCCAGTAATTGGAGTTTGCTGTGGCCTAGAATGCCAATGTAGAGGTGCCCGAGCTTGGTAATTGATACACAACTGATACTGACTGATCACGGCTCAAGTACCACTGTGTACTGGTATTGCCAGCAATTCACAGTTTCCTTTATGCATCTGCTTCTTGATGCCATCATTGGACAAGATATTTAAGAACATAAGAAATAGGAGCAGGACTAGGCTATTTGGCCCCTCGAGCCTGCTCCGCCATTCAATAAGATCATGGCTGATCTTCTACCTCATCACCACTTTCCTGCACTATCCCCATATCCCTTGATTCCCTTAATATTAAAAAATCTATCGATCTCTGTCTTGAATATACTCAATGACTGAGCTTCCATAGGTGGAGATTCTCTTGCACCATACTTCGTCCAAGAGAAGATCCTAAGTACACTGTGGGGAAGGGGAATCATCATCAAAAATCCTGTGGCGAGACAGTTCATTTTTTAATATTGGGAATCATTTCTTAATGTACTCTCCCCACCCCACACTCTGATTAATTCCTTTGTACAGCCTTAGTTTTCCAAAAATGAAATCATGAACCTTTTACGTACTTTAAGGGGTTAAAAACATCCATTTCCTCCAGTAGTATGCTGTCGTTGAGAGAACTGGGACTGGTTTTTGTTAACACTTTAAGCACCATGCCAGCTTCTGACCCGATAAAGGTAACGGTGTAGTTCTGACGTGGCCCTGCAGCATTGTCAATGGCAATCGCGGTCAGACGGTACCTGTAAAACAAGAGTAACACATCATTAAGAAGTTCCAGGTGAGCAACTCAGCAGGGAAATTAACATGGGCAGTTGGTTAGTTCAGGATGTCCTACCTGACCCTTGTCTTGGTGAACCAGGGCTCCTCTATGAGTGAGGGAACTGCAGAGTCCATCAGTGGATGGGATTTGATGAAGGATAGTGTTTCATCAGGGAAATCAATAGAGGTTTTGTAAGATTCTGCTGGACCATGTCCTGCACAGCAGCCAGGTCTTAAAAAAAAATACAACACTTTAGTCGAACAAAAGAGAGTACAGAACTTTATAAGAGTACGTGCTGTAATAGTTACATGGTGGGAAGTTTTTAAATTGTTGCTGAATAAACTTAATATGCCAAATCTCAGTCCTGTTAAACAATAGTAATAATAGTAATGTACCTTGGCTTTGGTACCCGATCTTCTGGCACAGCAGTCCAAACAGAGTCTGGGGTCTTTTGTTCCTTGAACCTTCTTTTGAATGATTTTTCAATGTCTTCCATATTGAAGGCGCACACTGCTGATCCAGGGATGCTATACAAGGTACAAAAAATATTGCCATAAAAATCATTTTTCCTACCCAAAGTTAATCTGATCAATTTGATTCAAAGTACGGGTGGGTTGAGGTCGGGTCCGACGCTAAAATTAAAAAAAATCTAAAACCCGACCCCAACCCACCCACTTCCGGATTTAACAGCACCGGGGCAAGGGGCGGGCAGCCAATCTGCTCCCTGCAGGCGGGTTGGCAATTTAAATATTTTACTGAGGCTGGTGGCCTTTTGGGGAGGAAGGCAAGTGCCTCTGCAGCACTGTCTGTGGGCCAGGAGGAACAGAGTGCTTCCCCCTGCCCCCACCACCATCAGACTCCCTGCCACTCACACAAACCACCGGGATCAGAGAACCCCTTCCCCCGGGGATCAGACACCACCCCCACCCCTGGGTTGGGGATCGGACCCACCTGTTCCTGCGGCCTGCTCCAGAGTCGTCCCCGCCCGATTGGAAGCCAAGCCTGTCAACCAGGCTGACTTCTGGGCGGGGAACCTGTCAAATAAAAAAGACGCACGCTGTGGAGTTAAAACTGCACAGCATGCGGGGAGACTCGGACTTCCAGGTTTCCTGTCCGAAACTCCCCTGCCTACATATCCCGCCCCGTTAATATCCAGGCCAAAAAAACAACAGTAATTCAATGCCAGATTACCCATTTCTCACCTGTTAAGCTGTGTTGTAAATACTCCAATAATAGTAGGGTACCCATTGATTTCTATAATGTCTGTGATAGACTGTAACACATCAAAGTAGAAGAACGAATCCCCAGGAACTGAGCAGTTTAAACGAGCCTTTAGAAATGATGTCCAGTGTTTTTCCAGGACCCTCTGAGACCCTCCCATGTCATTCTTACAAATCCTTGCCACACGTGAATAAACAGCCTAGGGAGAAACACAAATGATACACTAAGCAACACCCATTTTTGCAGTATGACAATATTAAAGAATTGATTTTAAATAATTACTGTTACTTTATTAAAAATAACTACAGGCACCACTGGTAAACAACGCTTTCCTCAAGAGATCAGAAATCTTTTATGGCCCTCCAAATAAGCAGAGCACTCCCAGGCCTGCACTACAATGTTGAAGAACATATGGTCAATGGGTTGTAACCACTTTAATTAACCATGAGTAAAATGTTTAATAATTTACAGTGGCAAATCTATGTGGGATTGCAAGTAACATGAACAGCATTAGTGCAACTAAAATATTTATTAGTCGGAGCCTTTAGAGAGAAGAATAATTTTTAGAAATCTTTCTGCAAAATTGATCATAGTGTCTGCAAATCTTAGATTTCCACTTACAGTACAGGAACAGGGATCTTCACATCAAATGCAATTAGAAGATGAATCCTCTAAACATTGATTCTAATTTCATCAGAAGGAAATACCTGACAATTTATAACCTCCCACTCCTTCGAAATGTGCAATCCAAATTAGTCATTATAATTATTCATAAACAAATCTGCCATATGTTTACTGAACATGCTGATATAAATTCAGCAATTTGCTTAGTTAAGCGGAATTCATTAATATTCTAATGCTTATTTGTGACTGGGTTGGGCCACGTCTAGACGGGTTACTTGCCTTTCCAAGATTGTTGTGTTCAACAGCTATTTCTCGGAAGAAGAAATACACATAGTTTCCATATTCAACGGCATGTAGGAAGTGTGGCTCTGTTTAAAAATATTAAATGTATATTTAGGCTTCTGACATTTTCAGCTGCACACACACTTATTTTGTCAGGCACTCGGAATTGTAAACACTACCAACGATGTTCCTTAACGTCTAGGAACAAAAGTTTACATTATACTTGCAGTAATCTTAAAAGTCTGATTCAACTGTGTGGACAATTTTAGCATTACCTTTGATCCATTTTGAATCATATTTTATGGTCCTCAGAGCTGATCCATCCCCCATACTGCGGTAGATGACTGCATCGCTGGCTAGGAAATCTGCAACTGTTGCCGAGTACAATTTATTGTCTGGAATATTAAACAGGCAAAAAGGAAGTTAAGTTAATTCTTTCTAGACTTACTATAGTGCTACTTTCACCCAGACTGTACAAAGTTCTCCTGCGTTTACCTTATAGTATACCTTTCGTTCTTGGATACTATTACCGTATGTATTTGTGTATATTATTTCTGTACATGTATATAGATTGCTATTCTGGGTAGTTCCACATTGAAATGAATTATGAGCAATAATAATGTTTGTGAAACAAACATGGCATGCAATGAGCTGTCATATATTTCTAAACTTGTACTGACACTACAAACATCATTAATCATTTAGATTCTTTGCTAATGGACATCTTACCAGCAAAGAGGGCAACGTTGGTTTGCTTGGCATCAAATGGGCACCGTGCCAAACCACTGACTTCTTCGCCATTATAATCCAAAGTATCCAACTGCATAAAATGAAGATAAATTATACCCTGGTGTCAAGCATTGTTCTGTACAACAGCTGTGAAGCAATAACATTTTATATGGCTATAATACAATTGCTATTGACGTATTCAAGTGTTGTGCTCTTCTGTGACATTAACCATTACCCTTTCCAAACTTTTAATATTGCAAAAAAAATTAATTGTTTCCTCTTGAAGTGACTTATTACTATTTTTGAAATTAAGTTCATTTTTCATGTCATTCTGAATGGAGCAATCTTTCAGATAAGGGACCTAAATGTGAAAGTTATAGCTCATCCTTTCAGAAATGATGTTTTTGCACAATTTGCAATGATGAAATATCAAAGGCTTTTAGTCTTTTCTGGCCTTGGATTTTACATTTATTGGCTGACCTTGGTGTCCATGTTACTCGGTTTGAAATGCAGAGGTACATCCAGAGCTGTTCTATGAGCTCGTCAAGATCTCATTTAATAGCGATATAAACATTTGCAGACACTGGGTCTGTGCTTCTGCTAAAACTGTTAATCTGCAAAATGCCAAACTGTATTGCTGGAAATTCAGAAACATGTTGGGCTTATTTGGGCAGAAAAGGGATCAATCCTGTTGAATGGATTTATTTTAATTGACAAAAAGTCCATCATCACTTACCCGATAATATCTGCATACAGGGTTAAAAGCGTTTGTGCCACAGACAAAGACAGTATCGTCAGTTTTGGGGACAAAGACTTTGATAAAATTGTGGCATTCATCCTAATGGAAAAATAAATCCAAAAGTGCATTAGATAGATACTGCATCTCTGATATAATCAGTTTATAACAGATGAAGTAGTCTGTCTCAGTCAAAATACAGCATAGTTCAGACAAATGGATGTCTGTTCCAGGCACACAATATCAATGCATTATTCCCATTCATTCGAATAGCGATCAATAAATCAATCCCATTCATTCCAATATCTATCAGTGCATCTATCTCATGCACGCCAATATTTATATTAATCAATAGTTTTGTTATTCACTTCAGTTAATGCACTATGTATGCTGCACCCCACTATATAGAGATCCGGATCTAAGCACAGTGTCTGTGGTAAATCAGCTGTTTATTTGTATCGACAGGCAATAATTCATAATACTTACTTTGTGCTTGCCCTTCATGGCGCAGTTACTTCTGTCTTGCTGTCTTGACTTCCAGGTTAGTTTCTATCAGAATGTAGAGTGCATATTTACATTTATTGTACTCCTAGATCCACCAAAAATGTAATGGTTACAACATTTTGTAACAGTGTTTCATAAATGGATTTAATTTTCAATATTTCTTAGGTGGTTATGTTGCAACCTACAAGCACGAGATACAGCATGCAGTAAGCTTGTCAGTCTGGCTGCTGGGACGTTGAAATATGAATCTGGGTTGTGAGTTATCAGTAACTGATTCTGTCTCCCAAAACCTATCTACATTATCATTTGCGACGCTTTCCTTGAGCATAGAAGAGTAAGCAGCTCTGAACTCGCTTTCAACTTAACTGCAGAGCACCAGCATTTTAAATTTGGCACAAAGTGCGGGACAATCTGTCACAGAGTAACGTCCTGAAGTGACTTAAACTAGCTGGTTCAATTGAATACTCCTCTCAGAACTGCTGAGCCTGGCTGGCTTTGTTAGCATTTCATTAAGTGTACAGTGAAGGACAAACAACAGAATATAGATAAGGACAGTACACAACAACAGAAACAACAATTTGCATTTATATAGCACCTTTAATATAGAGGGAAAAAAAATCACATACATCAAGAAAAATGAATGCCAAGGCAAAGGAGGAAATATTAGGAGGGGTGCCTAAAATCTTGGTGGTTTTTAAGGAGGAGAGGGGGGTGAAAAGGCAGCGGGCTTTAGGGTGGGAATTCCAGAGTGTAGGGTCTAGACAGCAGAAGGCATGGCTGCTAATGGTGGGATTAAGGGGGAGGGGGTTCACAAGAGGGCAGAGTTTTGGGGGGGGGGGGGAGGAGGTTACAGAGATAGGAAGAGAGGAGTCCATGACGGGATTTAAGGACAATTATGAGAATTTAAAATTTGATGCACTGGGGGATCGGCAACCAATGTAGGAAAGAGTGATGAGTGAGCGGGACTTGGTGCGGGATAGGATACAGGCAACAGAGTTTTGAATGAGGTGAAAATTACAGAGGATGGGAGGCTGGCCAGGACAGGATTGGAATAGTCATGTCTGGAGGTGACAAACAGCAGATGAGCTGAGACATGGCAGAGGTGGGCAATGTTATAGAGCTTGCAGGTAGGTAGTCTTTGTGATGGAGAGGATATGGGTACGGGATTGCATCGATGGCAAGGATATAGAATTTGTGGCAGGGGCCGTAGACAAAAGCCTTGGTCTTCCCAGCGTTTAACTGGAGGACATTATGGCTCATCCAAGACGGGATGTTGGAGAAGCAATCTGATAAAACTCAAGCAGTGGGGAGGTTGAGAGGGGTGGTGGAGAGATAGAGCTGGGTGTCATCAGCATACACTATGGGCAGGATTTTCATTGGGCTGTGGGGGGGGGGGGGGGGGGGTTAAAATCGGGGGGCACGAACCCATTCCGCCCCCAACCAGTCTCCATGCCAGTTTCAAAGGAGGTGGGTACCCGACCTGCACTGGGACCCGCCTCCCCGAGGCAGGAAGGGGATTAGTGCCAATTAACTGCCTGTTAACAGGCAGTTTTTAGCCTAATCCCTATTTTCATTCTTGAAGTGGGGGATTCCCGACGGCTCCAAACCACGCCAAGTTAGCGAGGCGGGCCGTCGGGCTGAAGGGCTTGGAAAGGTCGAGATGTCCGGTGTTCAGGTGAGTGATGGGTGCATGAGTGCAGAGGTAGGTGTGTTTAAAGAAGTTTTACATACCTTTACAGCCTTCCTTCCATCAGGTCTCGGGAGTCCCTCATCTCACCGGCACAGAAAGCAGAATGGCCGCGATCTGTCAAAAATTGCAGCATTCAGCTTTCTGTTCCGGGGAGATCTCTAAATCATCCTGAGAAGAAGGAATTAACTTGGAGTACAGATTGTCAGTATTTGACAGCTTCAAACAGCTGTGAAACGCTGATATTTCATCTGTCAAAAGCTCTTGACAGATGAAATGTCAATCTGTGGCGTCACCTGTTGCCGGGTGGCCCTTAATTGGCCTGCTGCGCCCACTGGGCGGGCTCAACAAGGTCAATCAAGTGAAAATCGCATGGGTTGGCCACAACTCGATGGAGGCGGGACTACAACCCCGACAGTTGTAGTCCCGCCTCCTAAATGAAAATCCAGCCCTATATGTTTGCGGATGGTGTTACCCAAGTGGCAGCATGCGAAGAGGATGGGGCCAAGAATGTATCTACAAAGAAGATTTTGAAGGAGGGGTGAGTGGGGTGGGACAAGGTAGAGAAGGTGCCAGAGGGAGAAACCAAGGTGTGACTTGGTGGCCACACCAACACCACGGCAGTCTGGTATAAACCAAAAAAGTGTTTATACAACTCACCAAGGTGCTGTACAGGCACTATTTAGTCCTACTGACCAAAGGGGATAGTGTAGATGCAGTTGGGGGGGGGGTGAAAAGGGGAAGGAAATAGGAGGGGGACAAAAAATAGAAAATTGACTTACTTTGCTAGAAATGATTTCTCCCCTTGGAGGATCATTTAAATTAATAGCATAGACTTGGTCCCTATATAAAAAAAATACAATTTAAGCACATAAATATGTTTACTGTATATATTATAATACAAGAGCTGAAGTAACCATTCAAGCTTAAGCCTTTTCTTTTCTTTTTAAATTAACTTTTGAGGAGAATTACTGTTTGAGGATTTAAGTTTAATGTTTAAATTTGTGATTTAATAAGAGTAGATGAAGAATAGAAACCCCAGATTAGCGAAGTTACCTGCCAGCAATATATAATATGTCTTCGATCTTCAGCATTAGCTGATAGTCCAATCTATGTAAAGACTCATTTCCTAAAAGCCGTCCTCTGAAGATTGGATATTGTCTTGAATCTGTGAAAACAGAATTTGGTTACATTGTCACAAGATTACATAGCTGAGAAATCCATGCAAGACATTGACTGGCAGTACGTATCTAACACAAACAAGTTGGAAGGATAATGCATTATATCATACTCTGATTATACTTGAACAAAACAAGCTGGGCACATTAGTGTTAGACATCAAGCACAACAGACACTAACATTTGTTTTCTAATTGATGATTGTCGGACAAGCGAATATTGTCTGTGGTACTGATAAGTATTTGTTCAGAGTTCCCTCCTGCTCACTGACTCAGTCTTCCCAGTTTTACTTATTAATTATCTTTATTTACAGGGCTCCTTTAAACCTCCCCCATTGCAAACAGGATGGGAAATGCGGAGGTGATGTCCAACGTGGCCAGGTTCACTTCAGTCCACCTGCTCTTCAGAACGGATTTCTCTGTTTAGCAATCTCGGAGATTGATTCTGTTTTAACTTGGACATGGGAACACAGACATGGTCTTCTCGCTGCTCAGATGCAAAAAGAAATGTGGTGTATGTGTCAAACTAATTTAAATAAACATGAAAGAAAGAACTACTTGTGTGAAAAATGGTTAAAGGAAATACTGATTAGAGTAGCTCCCTTTTTCAGATTTAGGAGTTGTACTTTTTTGGAAGGGGAGGGGCAAGGGGATGTGATCTGGGTGATAATTGACCTTCTGTTTCTAAAGTTATTTTGGCTTTCAGATTGGGACCCTAAAAGGACAGCACGAGCTATTAAGAGCTGTTACAAACATGCCCTATCTTTTTGCTGACACTAGTAAGGAGAAACAGTGACTTCAGGTACAGGGTGTGAAAGTCCATTCCAATTTTACCCAGTTCCCTCCTGCAGTCAATGCAGAAACGACTTTATGGCCGTCCTTGAAAGGGAGTAACAGAAAATAGGTCAACCTATTTTTGTACTTGCACCTGGTGCAACTTCATTCCCCATGGGCGCTTTTGCTTGGAGGCATTTGGCAACTTTATATTTTGGTCGTAGGATGTGGCATTGGCAAGGCCATATTTATTGCTCAGTCCTAGTTGTACTGAGAAGGTGTTGATGGGACTTCCCCTTGAACTGCTACAGTCCTTGTGATGGTGCTCCCACAATTGTGTTAGGTAGGGAATTCCAGGATTTTGACCCAGCGACGATGAAGGAATAATGATATATATCTAAGTCAGGATGGTGTGTGACTTGGAGAGGAACTTAGAGGTGACGGCATTCCAATGATATTGCTGTTCCCAGCTGCTTGCGTAGATGGACGTAATGAAAACATGGGAATATTTGAAGAAAAGCTGGCGTTTTCCTGCTTTTGGGAGGAACACTATCCAGGACACCCACAGCACCAAAGATGATTCCATCATTCATTTGCTGTTTATGGGACCTTGCTGTCTGTACAATGCTATGATTGGCATTTTCAGTGTTTACTCTTTGAGGGGAACTAAGGCTATGTGTTCCTGTTCATCTGCAGTCAAACCCCATTAGCTAAGCCTAAGAGGTCTGACTGATGCTGGGCAGCGACACATATCCTTAGTTCAGTCACTGAGCAAATATTGAAAATGCTGCAAGTGGAAATTGTAGCAGAAATTAATTATTATTTCTTTATATGAAAGTTCATGATTCTACTTTTAAGACAATGATCTAAATTATTAAAGACAAAATTCCATAAAATAAACGTAGTTTTTTTTATAACACAGCTTAGATTTCAGGTATTACTTTACCCCGTCTTTTTCCAATTTGCACTGTTGTTATTTCATTGCCTAGAGCAGCTGGCCGTTTTCTTGTTTTGTTTTATGATTGAATGGTTTACCTTGTCAGTATGTGACTATGGTGCTGATTTTTCTAAACCCATGTTTGCATGTGCGCAGAAGAATCCATGAGGTACTTCACTTACGGTGGAACTCTATAGTGTTAATGGGTTCATCATCTTCAGGGAAGCTAACGGCGACTGTTGGGCAAGCCATCAACAGAAAGAAAGGCACCACAAAGAAGGAATAATCTATGGAGAGCTTCATGCTGGGCACAGAGAGTTCCTTTGCAAAAAGGGAGCTACCTGCAAAAAGAAAATAGAATTTTATAAGCTGTTAAATCACAATGAAATCATTGGTGAGACAATGTCAGCACTCTACATTACAACAGTGATTACACTTTTTTAAAAAAGTACTTCATTGGCTGTAAAGTGCTTTGGGACATCCAAAGGTGCTATAGAAATGCAAGTCTTTCTTTTTTCTTTCACTGTGTCCATCAGAACTGTAACTCCCTCCGCTCCCTTCTGGAACGCACTCAAAACATCATGTTCTCTTTGAGCACCTCTTGTTCCCACTGTTGATTTGTAGTTTTAAATCAGATATATTAATGTTTTTTTTAATTGTCAAATATGAAGAAGCCAAGTGATGCAATGTAATAATGAAATTCAAAAGGTGTCTTTTACATCTAATGAGTTTTTATTCCTTGGCCGACATTTATTCCTCAAGCAATGTCACTAAGATTATCTTATTGTGGTTTGTGGGACCTCACCGTAAGCTGATTGGCTGCCACGTTTCCCTACATTACAACAGTGACTACACTTCAAAAGTACTTCCTCAGCTTTGAAGTGCTTTGGGACGTCCTGAGATTGTTACAGGTGCTGTATAATGGAAGTTGTTTCTTTCTTTGTATCATGTCAATAGCCGTTTGCCGCTTGACTTTGTTTTGTGCCAAAATAAATAGCCATGATATAAGCGCACCTTGTGATTCATTATTGACATTATTAAACTTCTTTTTCATGAGCTCACTGAAAGCAAGAATAAGCAAAGTTCAAAACTTTGGGCATGTTTTAACAAAATGATTATGCATACTAATAGGATAGAAAATTGTTTTGTTGATAAATATTTTTAACTACTGAATGCCAAAAAGGTCGAAGAACTTTGTGCTCAATAAATGTTCAGTACAAAAATTCCACGTGTGCGAAACTCCTCCGTATTATGCACAATGATCCCGTTCGTGTCAGCTGCGAACTTTGAACAGAAAATAATTTTTCCGATTGCCCTGCTTCAAATTTATTGTTCCCAGAACCAACCTTCTGTGGCACATCTGGAGTTAACCACTGAAAAGTTGTAAACATAAGTGTCATTAATTCCAGATCTGCTGCAGATTAGATATTTTTGTCCATTAGAGGTGGTTTAGCCTTGCAGCAACTCCCTTGTAGAGTCAACATTACGCAAATATGTATTCAAAGTGACTGAGTTTGTCTTTTATTGAACTCGTTGCATATAAAAGCGACATGTCATTACCATGCTGACAATGGTGCAATCGCAGCGTGTTTGGGCTAGCACTTCATATTGGGCTTAATTTTTCTATCAAAGGGGTAGATATCAGATTCAACAGAAACAGAGGTAGAAATATGTAGAATGACTCAAATTTCCCCCTCCACTGTAATACAGATCGAGTTGCTTTTCATTACTGGTGGTATTGAATTTAGCAATTCTTTATGGAACAATACCGTGAGCAGAGCACACCAATTCTACATTCTTTCATGTCACAACTTTCTCCATTCCTTTCCCGAGGACACTGTGGCATATGCTGGGCTCTAGTTTCATAGGTGCACCTTGCTCAAGTGGCTGTTCTTCCAAGTCGGAAAGCTTTTCAACAGTTGTGGGGGAGGTGGGCACCATAGCTTAACCAAAGTGTGTCCCCCGTATGCACAGTGTCCAGCAATGGATAGAAACAGGAACACTGGTCGACTTTTCTGCTTCTGAGCCTGAAGCTGCTCAGACCAACTGCCTCCACTACCCCAGCGAACAACACAGAACATGGATCATCTTAGTCTGTATTGCTCAGCACCGCAGCATGCAGTGTATTTATCGATTGGGCCACTGGAGGAGCTGTTCTGCTTCCATTGGCAGCTGTAGTGGCAGCGATCAATGGCCAATGGATTCCTAATTAAAGAGCGTCATAATGAACGCAAGAAAATTGAGCAACAATTAACAGTTGATTAATTTGGACATAACTCCAATATTATATAAAAAACAAGCTTACATATTTATTGTTTAGTTTCTTCATTTAATTTTCATTACCAATTGTCCAAATCTTTCAATCCAGTATTTCCCTGTTCGCCACTAGTTTCCTTCAGGCAATAATCAGAACTACATACTGAATGTGAACAGGATAATGCAGTGTGCTCCTTCTGTTACTATGAAGGCTAACTTGCTATCAGGAGGTAGTCTAGATTCAGTAGCAGCTGTCTGGTGCAGACAGTTTCCAAGTGTAACATTTGCTAATTTATGTTCCCTTGAACTTTGATTTTTATTGCACAGATTCTGCTACAGTTTGTCCTAGTAAAGGCCGTTAGCTAATGAGACTGTGCATCATAAGCTTGAATACAATCGCTGAAAGAAAAAATAATGTAGTTTGATAACACCTTTCAAAAGATCATCCATGCTTGTAAAAGGCCAATTTACCATTTTTGATCAATGTCAAAACAAATTTGTTCTATTAGCAACATGTTGAAAACATAGCACTGTTAATATTTAAAAAAATATTGGCCTCTGGGTTTGCCTGTGTTCTAGATCATGAAAATAAAAAAGGGCTATGATCAGTACCATAGCAGTGGAAACCTCTCAGTCTGTATACTGCTGATAAAGAGCTTGAAAGCCTGGTAATGCTAATTGATGCAAACACTCCGAGGTAATTAGAATTGCTTTTCTTAACCTTCATAACTTTCAAGGTTACAGTTATTTTATTTTTGAGTGGTTCCTGTCATCAGTTTGCCCGACACACGCAGTGAGGACACACAAAGGCAATGCCAAAATGGAGAATAATTGCATTATTTCTCCTTGGACACAGACACATATACACAGTTTATCTAGTCAAAGTATCTGCAGCTCTTGTACAATATTGAGGTGTTATCAAAAAATAAATGTCATGGATATATGGGTGTTTTACATGGCTCTTGGAAAATTTCAAGACAGTAGTATAATTATATTAGTGAAACCTTTTAAAATTTGTAGTGATTACAATGACGTGCATTGAATAATGAGCAAGGCCAATGTATCTACAGAATTACAAACCTGGCTAATTAGTGTTCCAGCTGCTTCCCTCTCTGTCAGACTTTGATGTACAATACTAGTTAATTTTTAAACTTGCAGTTTATGATTATGAAATAAGTTACAATTAAGATGCGAGAAAATCTAGGCGAATATTCAAGCTGTAGGAGTCATCTCCTCAAGTTAACCATTTCATGCATCAGTTTGCTGGTATTACCAAGTGTGCAATTCCTCAGAGGTTTGAAAAGGGCCAAATTAAATGCAGGCTGCACTTCAGTCACGCTAAACTGTTAGAATGGTGACAAAGTACGTTAGTTTTTGCCTCAAGACTAAGCATTTCACTGATGTTTTTGTGCTTTGGTGGTTGAATGTCTTTTTTTTAAGATTTGGATAGTAATGAAAGTAAATTAAAAGGTGATATTTCAAGTTTGCTTGGTTTATACTGAAAGTATCTTAGCTGCGGTATGTTGTTGAGGAGCCCCATCAGCCTCTGTATTGGCATGTGCTAAACTGCAGATCCAAAACTAATCGCTGACCTTAGCTCTGTACCCTTGATCTACAACTCCGGCTCAGTTTTATGGGGTGACTCGTAACACAAAAGCAGGTCAGGCAAATAAATGAAGCTGGTTAAACTAGCCTGGGTTGTTTAAGCCAAATCCCTCGAGTCAGGTTCAGAGTCTTAGTTTAACTCTTACCCTGCTGAATAATTGAGAGCCCCCCACCCACTATGAGGAGCAGAACGACATTGCAACTTGTTTTTAAATTTACAAACCACTCTGGAAACATAACCAAACCCATTTTGAAAAAGGTATAAAAAGAAATATTTGAACAACTTGTCAATTTTTTAGATACATCAGTGAAAAATAGGTAGCCCCCTCTCCCCTCCCCCCAAAAAAATGAATTTAGGAAGACTTTAGACAGTAACGTTTTAGGCTCCTTTATTACCTGTTGTAAATATATGGGGAACAAGGAAAAATAAGTCAAACTTTCTGCTTCTGGTTATCGCAGATTTTTTGATGAACAGTGATGTTCAAAAACAGAATGTGAGTATGATCAATCCTCAACTAGCTGGTGATAGAATTACATGTAAAAATGTAGCCAATTATTTCCCCTTTGCTTCTACTGTAGGTTTCATAGTTCTGTAGCCCTATCATTTTAATAATTTTGGTTCCAGACTATTCACTAAACCAGTGAGGTCCTGAATACAATTTTAGGCTTTGAAGATTAAACGTGATTGTGCTTTATCTGTGGCTTGATTGGGAGTGTCGGGAAATGCAGCCTGTACATTGGGTACACACACAAGGCAGTTGTTTTCAGGAGTGGAAGTATTTCCATGGTTTTAGTCAACTTTGGCACATAAACCTTTTGCCCAAGTATGTACTTGTTGAAAACCTGTGCAAATGGGCATGCTACGCTCAATGTTAACCGATAACAAAAACATTTTAATGACATTTTTCAATCATATCCAGAAATTGAAATCAATTTTTTTTCCCTAGCAGCAGTATTATAAAATTATGCAGTCATGAAGCTTTAAATAAGGGCTCTCAGCTATAATACAACTCAAATGAATCAATCGATCTATCTACACATCTTGTGCATAGTGCTTATCGTATTTTAAATTTGATTGTCACACTTTGATGACTGGCATAAAATAACCAGGATTTGTTAACAATGCTGACTTGCTGAACTACCTCGACAGCTAGATAGAAGTAACACTACCCGTTAGGAACAAGGAACCACCACCCAGTCAACCAATTCGCTCAATTTCTTTCAACCTCGAAAGACTCCACTATTTCTTTTGGAAGTTGTTTCAATGTTCATTTTGATTTTTGGCCGAACTGAGTATGCCTCTGTATAAATAAATACAAAAAATGTAAGAGTTAATTCTGGATAGAAAAAAATACTAAACTTATCCAAAAAGTCAACCATTGTATATTAGCAATGGCTTCAAGAGATTCAGATTGGGTGTGGTAGCCTAATGGCAATGGTACTGGACTGGCAACCCCAGAAATACACCATGGCAAGCTGCAAATTACATTCAATAAATCTGGTAATTTGTGGGGTGGCACTAGAAAAATAAGCATGAAAATTGCCAGACTGTCACAAAAACCCAGTTGGATCACTAATGTCCTTTAGAGAAGGAAACTTGCCACACCTACCGGGTCTGGCGTACACGAGACTCTAGTCCCGCACTATGTGGTTGACTCTTAATGCCCTTGGGGCAACAAGGGATGGACAATAAATATCTTTTTGTCACCCACGATCCAAGAACAGAAAAAAGTTAATTCGGGACAGGAAAAAACACCAAACTTATCTGTCAGCTGTGGCTCAGTGGGTAGCACACTCCTCTCTGGAGTCAGAAGGTTGTGGGTTCAAGTCCCACTCCAGAGACTTGAGCACAAAAATCTAGGCTGACACTCCAGTGCAGTACTGAGCACCGCACTGTCAGAGGTGCTGTCTTTCGGATGAGACGTTAAACTGTGGCCCCGTCTGCTCTCTCAGGTGTACATAAAAGATCCACGGCACGATTTCGAAGAAGAGCAGTGGAGTTATCCCCGGTGTCCTGGCTAATATTTATCCCTCAATCAAGAGCACTAAAAGACAGATTATCTGGTCATTATCACATTGCTGTTTGTGGGAGCAGTTGTGCGGAAATTGGCTGCCCTGTTTCCCACATTACAACAGTGACTACACTTCAAAAAGTACTTCATTGGCTGTAAAGCACTTTGGGATATCCGGTGGTCATAAAAGGCACTATATAAATGCAAGTCTTTCTTTATAAGTCAGCTATTCCATATTGAGAAATCTAACCCTCCCCCCCACCCAACAGTTCATGGGGGAGAAATTCGGTATCGCCCCGTTTGGGGCGCAATTATCGGCCGGGCGCTAATTATCGCCCCTGGAGGTGATTGGAGCGCTAAATCAGGCACTACACACCTCTCAAGGCGCTAATGCCGAGGAGCGAGGCGCTACCTCAGAGCGCTGGCAAAGCTCATGTGATGTCAGTCAGCAATGGAACACAGACACACTGGCGCCGGCCAGTTCTTAAAGGGGATAGTCGATCTTGCTCTCCATCCAAACCGTGCTCATTGCAGTCTTGAATCTCGGCCTGGAGAGACCTGTACATCAAATCTGCTGGAAAGAACAATGGCGAGGCCCAGGGAAAGCGTTCAGAGTGCAGCCCCCATAGTCTCTTCTACATCGATGCAAGGAAGATCAAATCAAAATGAACCTGCAAAGTGCTGCTCAGTACCCAAAACTCCTCAACACAGCATTGAATATCTTCAGAAGTCTCTCTCTCTCACTCAGAATGCGTGATGCAAAAATGTCGCCGACAAAAAAAGGCAGGAAGCGGTCGCCTTTAAATAGCGCTCCCCCAGTTCCTTCCCGACTGCAAAACGCTCCCCTCAACCTGTCGTTGCTAGCGGCAGGCGGTAAGGCAGGGGGCACCACTCAATATCAGGTCCGGGGTGTTGCACGCTCGACTGACGTCACGATCTGCGGGCACAGGAGATCGTGGTGGTAGTGTTTAGTGCCGCTGCAAAATGTCTGGTCAATTATGCGAGTGGTGCAAACATCGCCACACCCAGGCACAAGTTGCTTTGCGCCCCATTAGCGCCCTCTTATGCGCTAATGGGAGGCGCAAACCAACCGAATTTCCCCCCCCCCCCCCCCCTATATCTCTCTCTCGGGCCTGGGACTTGTGTTCTGTTGTGCTTCTAGTTTGCTTTGTGTCTCTCTGGCTTGCCAAATAGAATGCATCAGTGCCACTCTGTGCAGGGTTTAAGGGCAGATATGACATGCTCGGTTAATGGCCAATCTTGCTGTCAATCATTAACAGAACACTCTTGGTGCTTTAAAGACACATTCCAATTCTCCATTTGGACAAACAGAACATTTTTCTCGCAGATATATCTGATTGGAAATCGAATTCAAGTCAAAAAAAAGTGCCGTCACAGGTTGCTGTGTCCCCAGTGTTATTAAAGAAATAAGCCCCCACTTAATTCTTTAATAACACTTGGCTTTAATTAAAAAAATTTGAACCCAGTGCTGTGCTCCCAGTCCCTCCCATTGTGCTGTGCTTCCTGACACTGCCTCTCCAAATATGCTCGACTCCTTAGCACCCCCGCCCCCCTCCCACCTGCTGTGCTTCCCTCCCTGGCTCTCCCCCACTTTGCTCCACTCCCTTACCGTACTCTACTGCCTGGCCCAGAATGGGAACACACACTCCAGACGATCCCGTGAGCAATGCAGTGGAAACTGGGCATCATTTTATGTTTGATATTTTACAGTGACGGCACTTCAAAAGTACTTAATTGGCTGTAAAGCGCTTTGGGACATCCTGAGGTCGTGAAAGGCGCTATAGAAATGCAAGTCTTTCTTTCGTGCAACTCCATGTTTCAACCTCTCCAAACAGCGTTCTGTCCCCTACCACAGCACTGAAACAGATCTAATCAAAGTCACAAATGACTTCCGATGTGACTGTGATGCACTAACCCTCCTCATTGTTTTTGGCCTGTCTGCAGCCTTTGGCACAGTTGACCACGCCACCCTCATCCATGCTTTTGACTATTCCAATGCTCTCCTGGACGGCCTCCTACCTCGCACCCCCCATAAACGCAAGTCTTTCCTCCCCCCCCTCTTTTGCATAGCTTTTAGCTATTTAAAAACTAGTCATATGGCTCAAAAGTTTTAAAAAGTTAACCACAAATAGAATTTGTGGACTGCATACTCATTTCCAGTATCAAATCAGTAACTCCTACCTTTGTACAAAAAAACCCATTTTACAGCAATTACCCGTAGCCATGGCTATATCAATATCTGGCGAACTTTTGAGCTAAAATTGGAAGATGTAAGGTTTAGGCAGTGATTGCACACTGACAAAACTGGCCTGCAGGTGTGACCATTGAACTGGATCACTGCAAGCCAAGGCCAACCAGACAAAAGGCACTTCATGTTCTGGATGTTAACTTTGGTTACTATAGCTGGACAATACAGCCAGTGGTGTGGAAGAAACAAATAGCTGTAGCCAGCTGTGCTGTTCACAGTCAGATGATCTTTGTGTAGCTCAAAATGATTACAGAGCCCGTAGCCTGTTGTGGCCAAGGACAGGATGATGGATGATCTACACACAGTGTCCCGACTGCACGGAATGGTAGAAGTTCACTTTATGTCTATTAAAATGCTAATCTTCGTTAGTTAACAAAAAAAAGTAGAGAAATTAAGTTGAAAAGAAATAAACACTGAAAATGTAATGGGTACCATTCAGATTACAATTTGATTTTATTTGCTCAAATATTGAATTTGTGCGTAAATATGACTAAAGTTAAATCATTTCAGTGAAGTTGCTTGAAGCATTTAGATCAAGATGTTTTTCTTGTATTAGCAACTCTCTGGTCCATTCATCCTGAACTACTGACAGTTGAATGTAGTACATACTGTCACAGAAGGGGGTGTCAACAGGTCAGTAGTACAGAAAATGGTCAACTTGAACTAAAACCCCCTTAATAAAGGGGATTGATATTTAATAAATGCATTCTCTGGGTCGAGAGAGCATAGTTAAACATCAAAACAGTGCAAAAATGCTGTTAAATATCTCTGCACTTGAAAAAGTTCATTTTTTGTATTGCAACCGAAGACTGTCAAACAAAATTGAGAATGTGGCTTAAATCTCATTTAATCTAAATGATTCTGAAATACAGCATCTAGCAATCGCCAAATTAATGCAGTGTGTGTAAAAATTCTTGTGCTTCAATTTCACAAGCATAGCTCAGATGAAGAGTAGGTGATATGAGGAGGCGACATGAGGAATTTTTTTTAAGAGCCGGCACAGGCACGATGGTCTCCTTCTGTGCTGTTTCATTCTGTGATTCTCTATCGTGAAATATCACTGTGTTTTTAATGTGCTGATCTACCAGTTAATTTACTACAGACTTGAGAATCTCTAGACTGCGTTTGACTCCCAAAATATAAAATAATTCCTTGTGCAAGTAATTTATCTCCATATCCCTTGCCCTGGCTAAGGAGCCAAACAATGCCTCTAATAATAAATGTCAGCAACTGTTGGTAAATGATGAAAGGGCAATCGAATGGAACAAACATCAGTTTCACTGTCCTTCCTAAGGAGCATCATATTACTGCCAGAATTCAATTACTGTACCAATAAAGTAAGCAAAAAAAACCTCAAATGCACTTACCTAACTAGACTTGACAGCTTATCTAAGTTTTCATGGCTTTTACCTGTAATAGAATTGTGATCTAAAGGGGAAAAATACATACGACTGGCTAGATTTTCCATTGGGCAGGTGGTGAAGACTTACTGGTGACATATCTAGTTGCTTGCCACAACAGGTGTTTCAGATCATAACCTCGGCCCCGATCATATTTTTTATCCACACTTTTGGTTTGTGCCTTTTCCTTTTTTCTCTCCCACATGGCAGCTGTTTTTCAGTCTGCCAACGCATTTCACACTTCATCTAGAGCCATCCTGTTTCTTTACCATCTCGTCTCACCTTGAATATCTCTTAATGTCTCTTCACCTCTCCGACCTTCCCTTTTGTTCTTTCATCCCCTCCCCCATTTCCCAGCCCCCACAAACTTGCTTTTTAATCTGTTTCATTTCCTGCTTTTTTCTCAGTTCTGACGAAGGGTCTTCGACCTGAAACATTGACTCTGTTTCTCTCTCCACGGATATTGCCTGGCCTGCTGAGTTTTTCCAGCGTTTTCTGTTGTTATTTCGGATTTCCAGCATCCGCAGTATTTTGCTATCGTATAGGTGTTTTTCACTGCTGGCACTAGTCTGCATTACAATATTAACACTTTTGCACAATTGCACTCCACTGGTTTTTAGGTCAGAATTATAGAAAGTGAGAGCTAAAAATTCCAGTTCAGGGCTTGAGTGGGGGCCAGTTCAAAGCAAAGTTCTTGATTTTCTCAACTGCCAACTATTCCTCCCCTCTTCCCCAAATGTTGCTTCAGTACACAGCTGGAGCCCGAAGCCAAGCCACGGCAGAGGAAAGGTAAAGACTCGACTTCAGCTCAGCCCATCTCGTCCCATCCCCAGATGAATAAGGTACAGCACTCCATAAGCCTAGATGGGCAGATATATTTGTTCTATCTTTGTAAAGGAGGGAACAATGAGGAAAGATTAGAGAAGCTTAAGTGCTATAGTCAGAGCAAAAAAAGGTAATTGGTAACCTGAACAAGGTAAATGAGGCATGAGTGTGTATCGATAAGGTGAAGCCAAGCTATTACTCAAGGTAAGGCAAGCCAGTAGGACTACAGAACTTAACTTAGTGATCAATAACGAATCACCACTGGCAAATGCACTGGGGAAAATGTTGTCTGGTGGGTGCTACAAGCACCAGGCAAAATGCATTAAGACATTTAGGGGATTCATTGGAAATGTAATCTTAGGCTTTCAGTAACAAGCTTTGAAATATTGCTTGTATGATTACATATTGGATAAGAAAGGAGTTGTGAACTCATGACACAAGTAAGGATAACCAGGAACTCAAGTCAAGGACCAGAAAAGGGCGTTTGACCCATCAGGCTTGCCTTTCCAGTATTCCCAGCATCCAACTGCAGTTTGAACTAGTCTGAAATCTTACGACTCCAGTATCTTGTCTGATAGATTGTTCCCAGTGTTTATCACCCTTTGACTACGAAAATTTGTTGTATGATCTACTTTGAATTTACTTTTCACAAATTTAAACTCATGTCCTTGTATAATTGTTCCATATAGTCACACCGCAGAATGTACCGTATTTATACTCGTATCAGGCACCCCTACAATTATGCCGCATTCCAACTCCCCGAGGATGAAAGAATTATGGTCTTGCACACCAATTTAAACTGATTTTCTGTTCCAAAAAATATGGCCTATCAAGTGTTCTTGGTGGAAGTGCTGCATCATGCTGATAGGATTGAAAATAAAGATTAATTTTAAAAGCAATTTGTTGCATTGCACTTCCTCCTTGTTGATTTTTGACTGGCAGAGTCACAGTCAGTGCTGGGGACAGATCATCTGCCTCGTTCCCCTCTTGATGAGATGGTGCGTGGAACAAGACTAATCAAAATGGAGAAAAGAACAACTAACGGGTGAAAGAACAGAAAAAATTCTCAGAGAAAATCGTTAATACAAGTCTAATTTGGGCATCTTTCAATGAAAATATTATGGCAGGCTATATTTGTAGCATTAGAGGGATTTTTCTGCTTGTGCAAGTTCAGTGGTTTTGATAACTGCAGTTTAACTTTACCATTTCAACCAACACTTTCTAAGAGAGTGTCATTTTTGAGAAGATTCTATATCTATCTATAGTGCATATATACACAAGCTTAATTTGTAAACAACTGCCATTTTACCAAAGGGAGATTACTACAATTAATTGCAAATTGCATTTCTATTGTCTATCAGGAAAGAGAAGTGCTCAGTACTTGAATTGGCAGAGTATATTACAATAGACCCTTCTTTCCAGCAAGTAACCTAGTACTAACGCCATTTTCGAAAGAGTATGTTGTTGCGCAGAATGTGCTGCCATTCATGGTGTTAACTTAGTTATATACAGAACTTAATTGATTGGATCAGACATATAATGCTGAGGAAACGGCTGGCTTTGATGTCCTGAATAAAGCAGAATCGCCCCACAAAGCAAATGTAGCATCTTGGGTCTCCTGTGGAGCTTCCTGTGAATTGGGCAACTCAGTAACAAAATTAAAAGCTTTAAAAGGTTCTACACAGAAATTCTTTTGCAAGATTCAATAAATGCATATGCAAATTTTTAATAAAGAACTGAAAAATATATTTGTATCCTGCATAACTTATAACCAGCAATCTCCCTTTCAGAACTTAACCTTTGGACAGAGAGAAAGAAATGAAAAATTAACTACCTGCCTGCACATTATCACTTACTATTGGAAAAGCAGAGCAGTATATCGTGTGCAGACATCTTTCACTGGACTTTTCAGAAAGCAAACAACAATAGCGCCTTTAACACAGTAAACGTCCCAAGGCGCCTCACAGGAGCATAAAAAAGCAAAATATGGCACCGAGCCACTTAAGGCGATATTAGGGCAGATGGAGGTAGGTTTTAAGAAGTGTCTTAAAGGAGAAGAGAGAGAGAGAGAGGCGGAGAGGTTTAGGGAGGGAATTCCAGCCTTAGGGCTTTGGCAGTTGAAGGCATGGCCACCAATGGTGGAGCGATTAAAATCAGGGATGCTCAAGAGGGCAGAGTTAGAGGAGCGCAGATATCTCGGGGGGGGGGGGGGGGGGTTGTGGGGCTGTTGCAGATTACAGAGATAGGGAGGGGCGAGGCCATGGAGGAATTTGAAAACAAGGATGAGAATTTTAAAATCGAAGCGTTGCTTAAGTGGGAGCCAATGTAGGTCAGCGAGCACAGGGGTGATGGATGAAAAATCTCTCCTGTCCCCTTCCTCCTGTGGCATGTTTTCCTACCTCGCCAGACTATTTGGCGATCATTTTTGAGGTTCGCCTCCTTGTGGGATCCTAAGTTTGAATTCCAGCTGGGAATTGGATTCCAACCTCTTCTCAATCTGAAAGTGCGTGAATGCCATCATGCTCAGTAATCCAAATCAGCAACTTTCCCATTTTTCCTTGCTGTGTAAAAGACGAGCAGGTAGAGTTTGCAGATATACATCAGGTGGGCCATGAAGGAGAAAATGAGCCCAGTCAGTAGAACAACACATTTGTTCCATTACTTTTAGGTGCCTAAAGACAAAGGTTTTTGTCCCTAAACTTGATTCAACACTAAAGAGAATTAAATATATATATATTTTCTCAATGAACAATATCCAAATAACTGCACGAGGTAATGTCGTTCACTTGTGCAAGCCTTGACCTGTGCAGGATGTGTGTACATTTCTAAGTTATAGGTGTTCTGCATGTGGGTGTGGAGTAATCTGAAGACCCAAGCAAACATTCCTTTTTGATGTGTTTAAACGAATTATTTCTGCAGAAATAATTGCTGCATCAAAGCATATGTTAACATATGGCTGGGCTCATTCTTGGCAATGTAGATAAAAGGAAAGAGGAGGTGAATATAGGGGACAGTTCATTGAAATATAGAAAAATAGGAGGAGTAGGCCATTCGGCCCTTCGAGCCTGCTCTGCCATTCAATATGATCATGGCTAATCCTCTATCTCAATACCATATTCCCGCTCTCTCCCCATATCCCTTGATGCCTTTTGTGTCTAGAAATCTATCTATCTCCTTCTTAAATATAATCAGTGACTTGGCCTCCACAACCTTCTGTGGTAGAGAATTCCACAGGTTCAGCACCCTCTGAGTGAAGAAATTTCTCCTCATCTCAGTCCTAAATGTCCTACCCCCTCTCCTGAGACTGTGACCCCTCGTTCTAGACCCCCCAGCCAGGGGAAACATCCTCCCTGCATCCAGTCTGTCTAGCCTCGTCAGAATTTTATACGTTTCAATGAGATCCCCTCTCATTCTTCTAAACTCTAGTGAATACTGTAGTGTATGTAACGTTCCACCTTTAAGAGAACTATTTTAAGGGTTGCACTACTTTATCTTGGCTACTGTATACTGTAATACCGGTGGTGACCACACCGGTATATAAGTGCTGTGTAAGGATTTATTGGGCAGATTCGCCCTGACCTTCGAATAGTAAAGTCCTGTTAAAGTTACTCTTGTAGTCTGTGTATTAATTCACCATATACCCACAGACTTTACAGTGGCGACGAGTTCGATCTTACCCTGCGGCAACGATACATCCGAAGCAGTTAACGAGCGTCGAGAGGAGGCACCCGCCCTCGTCATTCTGCTGAGAGAAGACTCGAGTCTGCAGAGCAAGGAAGAAGGAAGAATTCAGACACGATGCCTTCCATCAGCAACAGGCAGTGATCGTCCCTTCTGCCACGGTGGTGAGTGAGCCAATCAGCCACGAGAAGCAAGTCGGCCACGTTGACTGTGAGTAGGGGGAAAATTTTTAAAAAAAGAACGGAGGAAGGGCGGTGAACTCGACCACGGTCGGGGGGAAAGGAGCCGGACAGAAGTCGGGCCCAGAGGCGCTGAGACTGGGGCAGCGTGGGGCACGGAAGCCGCGGTGCAAGCGGGAACGCAGCCGGTGTGAGAGACCGGGCTACCAGCGGGAACGCAGCCGGTGTGAGAGACCGGGCTACAAGCGGGCTGGGAGACGCAACAGCGTCGTGAGACAGCTCGACCGCGACCGGCAAAAGGCCGGGCAGCTACCGAGGCCGCGAGGCGCTGCGACCGGGATCGTACGGCGCGGGAAGAAATAAAAATAAGAAACCGCGGAGAACTCAGCCGCAGCCGGGGGAGGAAAGGACCGGACTGCGAGAGGGCTGGGAGGCGCGATGGGAAGCCGCTGAGGGAGAGACAGAGCCCGAGCGAGCGGGAGAGACAGAGCCGAGCGAGGGAGACCGAGGAGATTCAGCCAGCGGCTGGAACTGTTCGCCGTCAACGGGTTGTCCCCAGCGCCGGTTGCCCTGCCGAGAAAAGGGAACAAAGAACGCACTGAAGCCGGCGCGCAGGCTGCGAACCCCGAAAGCCAGCGGTCGTCGCCCGAGGGAAAAGCTTACCCCTCCCGCCAGTAGGCGGAGAAGAAGACAGGAGCGGGAAACCGCCATCTTGAAAGTGGGCGGGGAAGAAGACAAGCGCGGGAAACCGCCATTTTTGGAAAAAAAAAGAAGAAAAAAAAGTTAAAGAAAAATTTCGTTGTTGTTTCTCAGGAAGATTGTGAAGATGCCTAAGCGTGGCAACATCAACGAATTCGATTCTGATGTGGAAGATTGGACCACGTATGTAGAACGCATTGAGATATATTGTAAAGTCAATAAGATAGCAAATTATGATAAAGCTCTAACCTTACTAAACTCAATGGGTGCGAAGACATACGGGTTATTGAAGCATCTTCTATCACCAGCTAAACCGGCGGATCAGTCTTTTGCTAATATTGTTGCTGTCCTGAAGGATCATGTGAACCCCACACCGCTGATGTTAGCGGAACGAGCTACATTTTACGGGAGAACGCAACTAAAGGAGGAAAGCAACGCGGAGTACCTGGTTGAACTGCGTAGGCTAGCAAAATACTGTCAGTTTGGGGTAAATCTGACAGAGGCACTGAGAGACAAGTTCGTGTGCGGGATGTCGAAGGAAGGAACACAAAAGCGACTGCTCGAAGAGGACGATCTTACACTTGATAAGGCTGTCCTTATTGCAGCATCGCACGAAGCTGCAGCGAGAGGCACGGCGGAAATGCAGCTGAAGACAGCGGTACTCAGTGTGGATCAAATGACTTCGGGTACAACGAAATGTTACCATTGTGGGAAGACAACACACGACCAGAACCAATGCTGGTTTAAAAACCAGGAATGTAGAAAATGTGGCAAACTTGGTCACATAGCTAAAGTATGCCGGTCAGGAAAGAAGACCAGCAACAATAAGTCACCGCAGAAGAAGTACAGAAAGGTACATAAGGTGACTGTGAAGAGTCCAGATGAACTGAATTCGGATTCAGACCCCAACAGCAAGGAACTGGGTAGTCTGAGGATTCACAATGTGAGTAAAGAAGCTGACCGACAAACTATCTGGGTCACAATGCAGATTGCAAAAGTCCAAGTGAAGATGGAAGTGGACACCGGATCGGCGTTGACGGTCATGAATAAACAAGATTACAAAAAGTTATTCAAACATATTCCCCTACGGGATACGGAGATAGTATTGCAGACATACACGGGGCATAAAGTATACCCCATCGGAAAGATTATAGTCAAGGTGAGACACAAGGGCAAAGATCACCAAGGAATGGACTTATATGTACTACCCAAGGGAGGTCCACCACTTCTGGGACGGGAGTGGATCAGGAAAATAAAGATAGACTGGCACTCACTAAACACAATGACGGTAGATTTCGGAAAGGAAGATGTCAAACCTGAACGGTTGTCCAGAATATTGGACGAGGCTAAAGAGGTATTCCAGCAGGGACTGGGAACACTGAGAGAAATTAAGGCAAAAATCAAGATTGCAGAACATGCAAGCCCAAAATTTTTCAAAGCCAGATCGGTACCTTACGCGATACGACCTGCTGTGGAGGCAGAACTGGGAGAGCTTGAACGTGCAGGGGTACTGTCGAAGGTGGACTGGAGTGAGTGGGCCACGCCCATTGTTCCCATCATGAAGTCTTCATCAAGTAACAAGTCAGGGGGACCGGGGAAGGTCCGCATCTGCGGAGACTTCAAGATCACAGTTAATCCGGTGCTTCACACGGTACAATACCCGCTTCCGCGGATTGAGGATATCTTTGCTTCATTGTCTGGCGGGAAACACTTCACCAAGATAGACCTGGCACAAGCATATTTACAGATGGAGGTCGAGGAAGAGTCACGCCAGTATCTCACAATCAACACGCACAGAGGCTTGTATCGATATAATAGACTGGTTTTTGGAGTAGCTTCGGCTCCAGCAATTTGGCAGAGGGCCATGGAGCAGGTCTTACAGGGTATTCCAAGCACTCAGTGTTACTTGGACGATATCCTGATTACGGGAGAAGACGAGGAGGAACACCTCACAAATTTGAAACTGGTACTCACCAGGTTGAAGGAATATGGCCTTCGAGTTAATCGCCAGAAATGTGAGTTCTTCCAGAAACGGATCTCGTACTGCGGTCATGTCATTGACCAAGAGGGGCTGCACAAGTCACCTGACAAGATCGAAGCGGTCGTGAAGGCCCCTGCTCCGGAAAATGTATCACAGTTGAGGTCGTTTCTGGGGTTGATTAATTATTACCATAAGTTTCTGCCAAATCTATCCACGGTGCTGCATCCGCTGAATGCTCTGTTGCGGAAAGAAGTACCATGGAAGTGGAGCGAGGACTGTAAGAAGGCCTTTCGCAGAAGCAAGGCGTTGATTACCTCTGAGGAAGTGTTGGCTCACTTCAACCCAACGCTACCTCTCCGTCTAGCTTGTGATGCTTCCCCTTATGGTATTGGAGCTGTACTCTCACACAAGTTACCAAATGGCTCGGAAAGGCCAGTCGCATTTGCGTCCCGATCATTGACCTCCGCTGAGCGAAATTATGCTCAGATAGATAGGGAGGCCCTCAGCCTTGTGTGGGGAGTAAAGACATTCAATCATTACCTGCAGGGCAAGAAGTTTACATTGCTGACAGACCACCAGCCGTTGGTGTCCATATTCAACCCTAACAAGGCCGTTTCCACTATGACAGCACAAAGGCTACAGAGGTGGTCCGTTCTACTAGGGGCACACCAATATGACATCGAATACAAAAGGTCCAAACAGCATGGAAATGCTGATGGGTTATCGCGCCTACCGTTGCCAGTGGAAGAAGAGGCGACTACAGTGGACCCAGTGGAGATGTTCCACTCAACCGTAATGGAATGTCTACCAGTAACAAATTCCATGATCGAAAAGGAAACAAGAAATGACCCGACTCTCTCACGAGTCTACGATTTAACGGTGGAGGGATGGCCAGTACATGGCGAACCAATGCTGCCAGCATTTTCGCACAGAAGAGAACAGCTGTCAGTGTGCCGAGGAACCTTGATGTGTGGATCTAGAGTGGTGATTCCACCCAAACTCCAGCAGAAAGTACTAAAGGAGCTTCACGAGGGGCATCTGGGTGGAGTGAAAATGAAGAACCTAGCCAGAGCGCTTGTGTGGTGGCCAGGTATTGATGGAGACATCGAAGAAATAACCAAGAGCTGTCTAGGATGCCAGAAGGTCCAAAACGCGCCACCACAAGCTCCTCTGCATCCATGGGAGTGGCCCTCATCTCCATGGCAAAGGGTACATATCGACTTTGCTGGTCCATTTATGGACTCAATGTTTTTAATCGCGGTGGATGCACACTCCAAGTGGCCGGAGGTAATAAAAATGTCCTCCACCACCACGGAAAAAACCATCACAGTATTAAGGACCATATTTGCCAGGAATGGGCTGCCGGAACAGATCTGTTCTGATAATGGACCGCAATTTGTGTCCGAAGAATTCAGGAAGTTCTTAAAAAGCAATGGGGTTAAGCACTATACGTCCGCCCCATACCATCCCGCCACCAATGGATTAGCTGAAAGGTTTGTCCAGACCTTCAAGAAGGCCATAAAGGCCATGGGTAATGAAGACATAAATCTACAACATAAGGTAGATAACTTCTTGTTGGCGTACAGGAATGCAACACATGCGGTCACAAACCAAACTCCCGCCATGATGTTTTCAATAGAAGAATAAGATGCCGGCTGGATTTGATTAAGCCAAACGTCAGAAGGGACGTAGAGAACCGGCAATTTCAAGGCATGAATGAAAGGCCAACTAGATCCTTTCAGATAGGTCAACAAGTTTTGGCCCGGGACTACCGTACCGAGAAATGGCAGCCGGGAACTATTGGAAAAAGGCTAGGACCGTTGATGTATACCGTGGACATTGGTGAAAGCATAATAAGGCGCCATGTTGACCAGATCATAGAATCATCCACAAAGGCCCAACCTACTCCACAACTCTATACGTCTAATGTTGAAGCAGAGATACCCAGAGCATCTACCTCCGATCCGGTAATACTGGAATCCGATGAACCTGAAACGGTCCTTCAAGCCGAATCGACCTTGCCAGAAGAACCTACTACACCACCGAAAACGACTACACCACCGAGGCGTTATCCGGACAGAGTCCGGAAGCCTCCAGAGAGACTGAATCTGTGAACTGTTTCACATAAAGTTGTATATATGTTAAGATGTTATATTAATGGGAATATGTATATAGTTAACCTAAAAAGGGAGGATTGTAGTGTATGTAACGTTCTACCTTTAAGAGAACTATTTTAAGGGTTGCACTACTTTATCTTGGCTACTGTATACTGTAATACCGGTGGTGACCACACCGGTATATAAGTGCTGTGTAAGGATTTATTGGGCAGATTCGCCCTGACCTTCGAATAGTAAAGTCCTGTTAAAGTTACTCTTGTAGTCTGTGTATTAATTCACCATATATCCACAGACTTTACAAATACAGGCCTAGTCGATCCAATCTCTCCTCATACGACAGTCTTGCCATCCCAGGAATCAGTCTGGTGAACCTTCGCAGCACTCCCTCGATGGCAAGTATATCATTTCTTAGGTAAGGAGATTAATAAGTTCACTCATTAGCATAAACACAAAATGTGGCTCCAGTTTTAAATCTTACAAAAATTAGAATTGGGATTAAAGAGCAATAAACGAGTGCTCTATTTTGATGGAGAATTAGTACATTTTGTAGTTCCTCCACCTTTCCTGGGTTTCTTTTCTGGATTTCATCTCATCTGCTGCTGAAACCCTCATCCATGCATTTGTTACTTCTAGACGCGTCTATTCTAATGCTCTCTGGGCCGGCCTCCCATCTTGCATCCTCCATAAACTTGAGCTCATTCAAAACTCTGCTGCCCGTATCCAAGTCCCGTTTACCCATCACCCCTGTGCTCGCTGACCTAGATCGGTTCCCGGTCCGGCAGCGCCTCGAATTTAAAATACTCATCCTTGTTTTCAAATCCCTCCATGGCCTCACCCCTCCCTATCTGTGTAACCCTCCAAGGTCTCTGCACTCCTCCAATTCTGGCCTCTTGCACACCCCTGGTATTCATTGCTTCATCATTGGTGGCTGTGCCTTCAGCTGCCAAGGCCTTAAGCTCTGGAATTCCCTCCCTAAACCTCCCCACCTCTCCCTCTTCCTTTAAGATGCTCTGTAAAACCTACCTCTTTGGCCAAGCTCGCCTAATACAGGAAACTCTTTTATCCAGCACTGACAGGACCGGCGTGGTGCCGGTTTATCAAAAAGTCCGGATTACAGAGAGGTATAGTAAAAGGTACGAGAGCCCCGTACACAGTAACAGATCCAGGCTTCCCTGTTGCTTAGCAACAGGTGCAGGAACCCCGGCCACAAGATCCAGGTGTCCCTGTTGCTTAGCAACAGGTGCAGGAACCCCAGTTACACAGCCACAGATCCAGGAACGGCCACTAATATGAAGTAAAACTTACCTGAACCTACTCTTGAATTTTGCCGGTTAACAGAGATTTCCGGTTATTTAGGTGCCGGTAAATCGAGAGTTTCCTGTATCTCTTTGTGTGGCTCAACTCAAATTTTGTTTGATAACGCTCCTGTGAAGCACCTTGGGATGTTTTATTACTTTACAAGTGCTACATTAATGTTTGATGCAATAATGCACATGTTCAAGTCAGCTGAAAGAATAACTGATGTGTATTTTACTGGTGTTCTTTCTCCACTACAAATCTGACAAAATTATATACTCCCACAACTGTAGATTGAATGATTTGTCACATTGCCTTTATCAACTGATTTACAATGGGTACATTATAATTTTTTAAAATTGTTCCTTTAAGTGCTGTAGAGATTACTAGTCGAATCAAACTACTGCCTATTGCCTTTTTGACTGTTCTGTTTTCATCCAGTACTTAAGAATAATGTAAGAACTTTAAATCCCTCTCTAATTGTAGTAGGATGTTGTATTTTGTCACTTTTACTGAGATGTATCTTATTAGATGTTGAAAAATTTATAATTCCCATCCACAAACAGTTACTTGATAGAAGATGTGTAAAAAGTTCAATAAGGCTCCAACTGTGCCAATTATCTTTATTGTTGTAAATGGGTATATTTTCTCCTACATAATTCATGTCAGTATCAAATATAGTTCTCCTTATATCCAAGGATATTGCTAGTTGTGAATAATAGAAGGCTCATAATGTTACATGCCTTGCAACTATTCAAGGTAATGCTAGCTGGATGAATGGATGCATTTTTTTCATCCCGCCCTTCAATCAGTTCAACCATTTAAACACAGAGGGTGAACAAAAGTTCATTTGAATTACCAGTCTCGACAAGGTAACTCAGCGAGCACTAGGACCTTGAGGACGCACTTATTGCAATGCTGGAAAATCCCATTGCAGAAGTCCTGTGCTTTCTTTCCAAAGAGCCCTACACACCAGGAGGCACGAGTTAATGTATGACATCCCAAACATGAAAACCAATAAACATTTCAGAATGGTAGTTGAACTGTTAGTTTCCATTTTTAGTCAGCACCATTAATGTAAACATGTACAACTTATTTTTGAAAACTTAAATGCTTGAACTTGAAACTTTTGTTCACTTTGATCACAAACTGGATTAACTTTACAAACTGATGTTGAATCACCAGTTACTACCACTAATAAGGGCATGTAACAAGCACTTAGTGAAGTGAATGTACAAGTTGTAAAACAAACCCATCTTTTATTTGAGCACTTACGGTATGCCATTAAGTATATGAAACAGTGGATTTACATCTTTTACTGTAATAGTGTAGCGCACCAGCTGATGCATGACATGGAAACGCATGTGCCATTGGCTCGAGTTGGTTTTAGAACCGGTTCCCGCATTATGGGTCTATATGTCACGGGCTCCCTGCACTTTATAACTCAGCCCAGTCCGACTGGTACCCGATTAAAAAGAGCACAGTACGCAACAACTTGTGTTTATATGGCGCCTTTAACATAGTAAAACGTCCCACGACGCTTCACAGGAGTGTAATCAGGCGAAATTTGACGAGCCACTTAAGGAGATATTAGGACAGATGACCAAAAGCTTGGTCAAACATGTAGGTTTTAAGCAGTGTCTTAAAAGGAGAGAGAGAGGCGGATAGGATAAGAGAGGGAAATCTAGAGCTTAGGGCCTTGGCAGCTTAAGGCATGACCGCCAATGGTGGAGCGATTAAAATTGGGGATGTTCAAGAGGCCAGAACTGGAGGAGCGCAGATATCTCCAACAAAAGAACACTCATCCGAAACAGAAATCGTGAAAAAAAGCAGTGTAAACCTTCCCCCCTTTTTATTCAAGAGCAATCACGACTACTTGTGAACCTAACAAGTAAACATTTTAATATTTCTGAAGCTTCTCAACTTACTATTGAAATGCAATATTTAGCATGTTAAGTTTTTTCAAATGTGTATAAAACGCAGTATTTAAAACAACGTTAAGGTGCTGCTAAGCTGCTAGCCGATTTCTGTAGAACTGTCACACCTCGTTCTTTTTAGCATCTGTAAAGATGCTTGCCAGGATCTCGCATTGCACCGAGACGTTTTCATCCAGAGCTTCAGGTTCACAGAATCCATTGTTCGCTTTCACAACTGCTTTTCATCAATTCTTCAGTCTCCTCCTCCTTCACTAGTCTGTGGGGCAGGTCATTACTATTTTGATCCCAGCTGCAGTTTTGAAAATCGTGCACTGTGCTGTCAAGAAGCCCCCCCTTGCCCACTGTCCGAGAATGCTGACTGGAGTCCTGAGGCCCAACTAAAAGCTTTCTGATCTTCAAAGCTCAGGAGTGATCAAATGTCAGCCAGCCCGTCGTCCCCCTCCCTCCCTCCTCCAAAGTACCTCACCATCCCCCCTCTCAAAAAACACACTATACCTCTGAAAACAAACAAGGTCCTATGCTCAAGCATTCAGTGCAACTTCTAAATGACGCTTGTCTGCAAAACATTCGAGTTTCATCTTGTAAATGCACGCACACAGCAATCCATGCAGATTGATTTATTTTATATTCTTTCCAGAAACCCCAAGGACAACCCATTCCATTAAAGGCAGCGAGTAAAAATAGCACATCTAGGTGCTATTTCTGCACCTCTCTTGACAGCCTTTTTCTGCACACACTTTAACCACCTCGGCATTTACCGAACCAGACTAGCTGTGTGCAAACAGCAGCATTATTTTTTTTTTGCAACTCATGCACGAAGGTATTTTGTACAATAAATAATTGCAGGAAGTGTCAACACCTTACCTCGTGTGCCACCCAAATATCTCGAAAGTTGTTTTGCTGCCTGCAAACTATCCGAACGGCGAGGCTTCAAACTCTCAACTCCTTCGAGTCAGAGGGGAAGACAGGAGAAAAACAAACTGATGCACGGCAAATGGTGTAATTTGATCCATCTGAAGTCAATCCGTCAAGAGAGCAGCAGGCTGCCTACCAATAAGCCGGCATCAGCCAGGGGGTCCCACCCCCTAGTCCATTCTCCAGCACGGCAACTTAAAGCTCAAGATGTCAGTTTTTGTCTGGTGTCTTTCACTGGCTGCCGTCAGTGGGGCCTCCTGCTCTCAGTGACCCTTTTGTGGCCCCCAACCTCAAACAAGCTTGCTGTAAAACCTTGAACAGAGTTCTATTTCCGTAGGGCTGGAGTGCACTAACGTAAAAGGTGCACTAACATTATAAGCTCACACCAGAATCAGGACTGGTTATTGATGTCAAGAAATGCAAACTGCATCTTGTCATGATTGAATCTCAGCTGCTGTTCTGCACTGCTTAGTGTAATGTTTCACTAAATGAGTAACAACCCTGTTTCTATTTTTTCCCCCTCTTGGACATGTTCACCACTGCCAAGAACAGCAACCGGAACACTGGTTACTTTTCAGGCGAGCACACAAGCCATAAGGTTTCCTTCTAACTGAAGCATCAACCCATTTTCCAGCAGAGCTTTTAGTAATAAATCTTTCTTCTAAGCGACCAGGCATTACTTAGCGCTCAGCATAAGTAGTTTAAAAAAAAATTGTGTTTCCAAAAAAAAATGCACTTTTCCTGATTATTTGGCATGCAGATAGACATAACTAGCTGTTTGGTAAAATTTCCTATTAGAAGCAGGGTGCGGGATGGAGTCTGGTGCAAATGTCACAGCTTGAGACAGCCCACTACACTGCTGAGGTTTCTAGTTTCGTATGTCCCATTTGTTTCACAGACACACAGGCTCAAAGCCATTAGAGTTGGCAGTAACCTTCCTGCATTGGCAGCACTCTCTGTCTTAATCAGTTCACAAGCCACGGATGGTTTCAAAATCATTTTTTCTAAATGGATTTCTAATGTTTTCACATAATTCAACAGCCACCATACTTTGCATGCAAGGAGAGTTCTGGGTAGGCGCTCTGTTATTGCACACTACACATAATGACTATCATTTCAAGTAAGTAATTTTATTATGGAAGTCAGCTGATATCATTTCCTTTGTTAATTATTTAAAGGCAATATGTTCAATAAGTGGTGCATATATTCCCTTTCTAGAAGTGTAAGTCACCTCGCAGTTATGTGACAACTGTAAGATAAACATGGACCACAATAAAAATGTACTGAAGGTTTGCTGTGCATTCTAAAATCATCACTGATTTACAGGATTAAGTCAGCAATACTGGTTTTAGACTCAAGCAACAGAAAAAGGGACTATAATAATATGTTACATCTCCAGCTTTTTCCAGTTCTGATGAAGGGTCCCAGACCTGAAACGTTAACTCTGTTTCTCTCTCCACGGATGTTGCCTGGCCTGCTGAGTATTTCTAGCATTTTCTGTTGTTATTTCAGAAAAAGGGACTAGGTAGGTTACATTTACTTAAAATGATTCTAGAATCAATAATGAGTGAATGTATTAAATTAGCTGGTATAGCACAAAAAGAAGCCTTAATAGATTTGAAACGTCTATAATCACTTGTTTTGAGAGTTACATAATAGCATACAACAGATATTCTGAGGTACATATTTCTGGTCTTCAATTTTTTGTCCTTCTACAGATACCATCATCGAGTTCAAATATGATTAAGATTGCTGTGTATTCATGTTGAACAGAACAGATATTGTACTTTAAAAAAAATCTATTTACTACGATTGTATACTTGAAGTCAAGGGAAAATATGACAAATTTGCTTTTATGTTTATAATAGTGGTGCAGAACTGCTCAAAGAGGCTAGATTGCAATATTGCTGGAATATTATGCGCTGACAGTGGCCCTGTGCGATGAATGATGAAAGTACAAAACCTCCTACTTGCTCACAACATCTAAGAAAACGGAAACACACCCCAGCTTTCAGAGAGCCTGATTTTTACAGCCAAAGGGGATTGTAAAAACAAAAGGAATTTCTTAAAATGACGACCGGTGGATTAGAGCAGCAACAAAATATAATCATCGTGGTCTGCAAGAATGATTATTTGGATAATGATACTGGCGAAGCAACGCCTGGCATGTGCACCATTTGCAATTCCAGCACAACACTAATCACACTGCTCCACCCAGCCAACTCCAGGCAGATAACCTTCTGTTCTTCTTTAGTGACATCCCACTGGAGAGGAAAAACGCGTCCCTTTGTCTGGGTCTAATTTCTGCACTTCTTCTGATTTCTAGATTTTTTTTAATACAAAATTTGTATTACCTCTTTCTCCATTGTTTTGGTTTCACAATCTTTTTCTTTCCACTTATATATTTTGTCTTCCTTGTTTTGCTTCACTTTTTCTTTCTTGGTGTCTCATTTAATTGCATTCCACTGTTGCATTTTATTTCTTTTTTGCCTCTCCTCTCTTCCTTCGTTTTGATTTAACTATCCAGCTTACCATCTTTAATATCTATTCCTGACTGGTTTTCCATTCCTATTTAACTCTGTTACCATTCAAAAAATTTGTTCCATATTCACTTTGTTTTCTGCTCACTTTGTTGCTTTATTTCAGCAGCAGCAGCAGGAGACGGGACTTTCACTTTGACGTGCATACAACAAGGGAAGACCAGACACAGTGAGGTATTGCTGAGACATCAGGGGAGGGAGAGCCACCTAGCGAGATCAAGCAAAGGTAAAGCAGGTTTCATTGGAAATGTTAGGGGGAAAAAAAAGACCATGAACAGACTGAAATGAACTGAGGAAACTGAGCAAGTCAGAAGGAAGACAGTTAAGCTGGCTTGATAAGCATCATTGATGATTTAGTAGCATATGGAAGCAATATTCTTAGATGTGTGGGCTACATAATAAATAGTAAACATAAAAGAAGCATTTATTGCTGCAGTGCCGATAATAAAAAAGACAGTACCAATATAACGAATATAGGAAGGCTACAAAAATGGAAATTAGATAGACTAAGAGGCAGTATGGGAGAAAATTAGCAAAAAAGATAAATGGCAAGAGAAAAGGTTTTCTGTAGGCTTCTTCTTCTTCTTAGGCAGTCCCTCGGAACCGAGGATGACTTGCTTCCACATTAAAAATGTGTTCGCAGGTGACTGACGAGTCCAATGCGGGGCCTACAGTCTCTGTCACAGGTGGGGCAGACGGTGGTTGAAGGGGCGGGTGGGTGGGGTGCTTGGGTTGACGTGCGCTCCTTGCGCTTGGCTTCCGCTTGCTCCCGGCGAAGAGACGCGAGGTGTTCGGCGCCTTAGTAGTAAGAGGATAGTTAAAGTAGGGGTAGGTCTGCTAAGCAATGAAGGAGGCAAGCTTGTAGAGGTGTTTGAAAAAGTGGCAGCAGTACTAAATCAGCACTTTGCCTTAGTTTTCATAGAGAACATAAGAAATAGGAGCAGGAGTAGGCCATTCAGCCTCCCGAGCCTGCTCCGCCATTCAATAAGATCATGGCTGATCTGATCTTGGCCTCAACTCCACTTTCCTGCCTGTTCCCCATAACCCTCGACTCCCCTGTTTTTCAAATATCTGTCTATCTCCGCCTTGAATATATTCAATGACTCAGCTTCCACAGCTCTCTGGGGTAGAGAATTCCAAAGATTCACGACCTTCTGAGAGAAGAAATTCCTCCTCATCTCCGTCTTAAATGGGTGACCTCCTTATCCTGAAACTCTGCCCCCTAGTTCTAGATTCCCCCATGAGGGGAAACATCCCCTCAGCATCTACCCTGTCAAGCCCCCTCAGAATCTTATATGTTTCAATAAGATCACCACTCATTCTTCTAAACTCCAATGAGTATAGGCCCATCCTGCTCAACCTTTCCTCATAAGACAACCCTTTCATCTCAGGAATCAACTTAGTGAACGTTCGCTGAACACCCTCTAATGCAAGTATATCCCTCCTTAAATAAGGTGACCAAAACTGTACACAGTACTCCAGGTGTGGTCTCACCAATGCACTGTACAGTTGTAGCAAGAAGTCCCTACTTTTATACTCCATCCCCCTTGCAATAAAGGCCAACATTCCATTTGCCTTCCTAATTACTTGCTGTACCTGCATGCTAACTTTTTGTGTTTCATGTACGAGGACACCCGAATCCTTTTGTACCGCAGCATTCTGTAGTCTCTCTCCATTTAAATAATATTTTGCTTTTCTATTCTTCCTACCAAAGTGGATAACCTCACATTTTCCCACATTATACTCCATCTGCCAAATTTTTGCCCACTCACTTAGCCTATCTATATCCCTTTTCAGACTCTGTGTCCTCCTCACAACTTGCTTTCCCAGCTATCTTTGTATCGTCAGCAAATTTGGCTACATTACACTCGGCCCCTTCAGCCAAGTCATTAATATAGATTGTAAATAGTTGAGGCCCCTGCACTGATCCCTGTGGCACCCCGCTAGTTACAGTTTGCCAACCTGAAAATGACCCATTTATCCCGACTCTCTGCTTTCTGTTAGTTAGCCAATCCTCTATCCATGCTAATATATTACAACCAACCCCGTGAGCTCTTATCTTGTGCAGTAACCTTTTATGTGGCACCTTATCAAATGCCTTTTGGATATTGCTTATTCTTCTCCCACTGCAAAGAGGCCATGCTAGAAAGCTGCAGTATGTCTAAAATAGTGCATCATCTGAAATAGTTCTGATGAATGGTCATCGACCGGAAACGTTAACTCTGGTTTCTCTCCCCACAGATGCTGCCTAACTTGCTGAGATTTTCCAGTATTTTCTGTGTTTATTGCAAATTTCCAGGATCCACAGTATTTTGCTTTTAAATGGATGTTGAAATTAAACCACCAGAGATGGGTGTAGAACAATTAGTGAAGGCCATCATTCAGAGAGATAGCACTAAAGAAATTACTCAAACATAAGGTAGTCAAATCATCAGGACCTGATGGGTTACACCGGAGTATCCTGAGGGAAGCTCGGAGGAAATATCAGAGGTTCTAACTATAATTTTCCACAATGTTGTGGGGGATGGGGTGGGGAATGGGACTGGAAGGTGATGGATGTGCCTCTCTTCTTCAAAAAGGAACAAGTCGGGTGATTATAGGCCAGTTTGTTGTATTTCAGCTGGCTTGTCGAGAGAAACAGGCTGGATGAGCTGAATGGCCTATTTCTGTGCTGTAAAATCCTATGATTGATTCTTAACAGAAGGTGTAGTACCCAAGAGTTATGTGCATATGATAATGAAAGCACAGTTCTTTTACACATTAGTCCTAACTTGTGTAAAGTTGTTTTTTCTATGTAAAAAGATGCTTGCTCCTCTCATCCCAAATGGATTTTGTTGCTCAAAATGTAATCAGTTTAACTCGAGTCCAAGAGGAAGTGGATTTCCACAGTTGAAATGTTTACCCACAAGTTAGGAAAATCTGAAAGCGTGCATAATGGCAGAAAGCACTTGAGCAAATGCTATAACCTCCCCTCTGGGAGACTGATTAACTAATTCGTATGGGTAAGAACCAACTTACGAAGACTACATTTAAAAACAGTATTATAGACTTCTGGGCTGACATTCCAGCAGATACTGGATGCAGAGAGCAGAAAACTAGGATGAGATTCTGTGCCCGATTTGCGATTGGCCCGGGTTTTAGGATAGGGCACAGGAGGCCTGCATTGCTCCGTCATGTACAGTACGTCTCATTACAGCATTCATTTGGGTTGTTTTCTTAATGCCCAGGAATTCTGATGAGTCGCACCCTTGGTGCCAGACTAGTGCGGTGGGCCTTTAAAAGCTGAAGCAAAGCACAGTCCTGCAGCTGCATAGCAACTGAGAGTTTAAAAACTGTCCAATCTGACCTCTGGATGGTATTGGTCCTTTTTTTTAATTACATTTTTGTTTTTTTGGCACTGCAGCATTGCTTGTTTGTATGGATTTGATGCATATTTGTTCTCTTTTGTTCGCTTTCAACTTTATTGTTGGACCCCATCATTCCAAGTTCTTTGCCGAGCCGAGGCTCTCCTACCTACCCCTTGGACATCAGCCTCATCTCAGTACTTCAGAATATGCCAAATGCCAAATTCCAACTCTGCTGCCAAGGTAAAGTGCAGGTACCACTTTTAAGTAACTCACCAGCACATATCTGTCCCTGCCCAGAATATCCCAACCTCTGCACTCCCAGTGCATCATGCAAATTATGCTGGGTGTGCACCAGCTGCAGTTAAATGAGGAGAGAGTGGAAAACTGGAGCAGTATCTCTCTGCAATGCTAAAAGCGTCAGGCAAAATGCACTAGTGCTGCTGATGGACCAGGAGCAGAGTTTCAGCCCCATTAAATCTAAGTTTCAGGCTGTGGCTCAGTGGGTAGCACACTCGCCTGTGAGTCAGAAGGTTGTGGGTTCAAGTCCCACTCCAGGGACTTGAGCACATAAAGCTAGGCTGACACTCCAGTGCAGTGCTGAGGGAGTGTTGCACTTTCGGATGAGACATTAAACCAAAGCTCCCGTCTGCTCTCTCAGGTGGATGTATAAGATCCAATGGCACTATGTCGAAGAAGAGCAGGGGAGTTATCCCCGGTGTCCTGGCCAATATTTATCCCTCAATCAACATCACTAAAACAGATGATCTGGTCATTATCACATTGCTGTTTGTGGGACCTTGCTGTGTGCAAATTGGCTGCCGCGTTTCCCACATTACAACAGTGACTACACTTCAAATAGTACTTCATTGGCTGTAAAGTGCTTTGAGACGTCCGGTGGTCATGAAAGGCGCTATATAAATGCAAGTCTTTCTTTCAAGTTGCATTGAAGTTAATAAGGCAGATGTCCGACTTCGCAAAACATACAATTACATTCAACAGGCACAGGTTCAAGTGGGATAGAGTCTTTCTGCTTTGTTCTGTGCTGTAGGTTAAGGTGCTTTTACGTCTGTGCTTGTTTGGATCCTGCTTCACGAACGTGACCTCCATGGGCTTCCCTCCCACTTTTAAACAACTGATCCCTGCAGCGCTATGGAGCTCTGCTGCATAATGTGGAAGCCCAGAGTGCAAATGCAGGAACTGGTTCCTCATGATTTTACAGAAACCGGCTGCCTTAACCTGCAGGATCACTCCACTGTGTAAATGAGCGGAGGTTCTGCCAGCCACCAGAAATATAGGCCCTGGTTTTAGTGGGCCTATGGTTCCAGTGGCTTTCACAACCTCAGCTCCTTTGCACTAAGAAGTGCAGTTGACAGACAAAGAATGGATTGTCTGCCTTCGGCTGCACACCTATAGTGTAAAGCCCCATTACTCCCCAAGGAGTAAAAATACTGCCAGAACATTGGAAGGTAGGAATGGATGATCTTTAAATGATGAGAATAACCACTCTTCTCCACCTGTGGTATAATATGAGGAATGTTGATGAGTGTACAAACCTAAAGGAGATCATCACTGTACAAAGATCCTGAAATTGCACCAGTTCAGATATCAATGGAATACTAGTGTTACACAATCATACAAGATATAGAGCAGTGTGGGATACCAGTTTGCCCCAAATTCCTTTTTCTGCCATTTCAGCAGCAGTATTAAACCATTTATTTAAAATAGATGAATGCCTCTGCTAACATAACCAAGATAGGCGTTTCAGACAAACACAATGGGCTGGATTTTTTCAGCCCCGAGGGGGCGGGTCTGCCGGGAAAGTTGCAGAATTTGGGGGCGGGTGGCAAATCCACCCCCAACCCGCCTCAGTGCCCTCTTGCCAGGAGGCGGGAAGCCGTCCCGCCTCCGGTCCCATCTCCTTGGAGGCGGGAAGGGATGAAAGCCTATTAACTGCCTGTTAACAGGTAGTTAACAGGCAGAAAATAGGATTATCCCCATTTTCCGTCCTGAAGTGCGGGCTTCCCGACCTGGGGGAACTCTGCTGGGGTGTAGGAGGCCTGTGGGGGTTGGAGGGGTCTGAAAGTGCGCTGTAGATGTGCAAGTGTGGAGTGGTAAGTATGTGAAGCGAGTGTAAAGTGTTAGAAAATGTTAACTTACCTTTGTTTCTACCTACAGCCTTCAGCCGCTGTGGAGCCGGAGTCCCCGACATCTCCATTGCAGAGATCACAGACTGGATGTTGCATCCTCCGATACAACAGCCAGCTGATTTCTGCAAAGTAGAAAGGTTTGATGAGTCCTGAACACAAGGACTCATCAAACTACACAGAATGTCAGTGTTTGACAGCTTCACAGAGCTGTCAAATGATGACATTTCTTCTTTCAAAAGTTCTTGACAGATGACACATCATACGTTGACGTGCTCTGTCACCGACTTCCCCCTAATTGGCGGGCTTAACAAGGTCAATCAGGGGAAAATCCCGCTGGTTGGCCAGAAGCCGATGGAGGCAGGACTGAAACCTGACAAGTGGGAGTCCCGCTTCCCATTCAGAAAATCCAGCCTAATAGCACTGGTATCCCACTGTGTTAAGGCCAGAGATTATTTTCCTAAAAAATGTTTAACTTTGCACCCTCCACACATACGCATTCAAATTCTTGTCGAAACATGGTAAAGACAAGGTGCATTTTTATTTTTCAATGAAAAGTAATTTCAACATAAAATTCTGCATGTCTGGTGTTCATTTAATGTCAGTAAGATCTGCAACTAATAGCCGAGTTCTGTTTAAAGAAAAAAGTACTTGTCAAGTCGGCTGCCACTATTGGTGTGTGGATGGCCTAAAGCAACTAACACAAGTTGTAAACATATTATCAATAATACAGCGTACACTGAGACTAATTTAGAAACACAACAGCGCAATCCTTCAGTATTATCAATATTTAAAATGGATATGTATAGTCTGAATCCATGTTCTCCGATAGAGAGGAAAAAAATCATTCATGTGCAAAAATCCATTATTATTTTAAGGTGACACTTAAAGTAATCAATTTTGTGCCATTTCCATTTCTAGATGCTCAATGTGTTAATATAGTGTAAACTGGAGGGAGAAAATCAATGCATATCTGTGAAACCTCCATCAAGAAGTACTTCACTAACATACAGTTTAAAAAGTACTGTGCTGCAAGTGTCACATCGAGCTATTTGCGTAATGGGGAGAGAAATATGTTCTCTCATCAATCCTACCCATTTATTTACCATTCCCAATGGCCAAGGTGATGTCTGTAAATACTGTGAGGCTTTGATAGATAAAAATAAAACATAGCGCCTTAAGCTGTCTTATCTGACACTCTGGAACTCCACCGGAACCCACCTGCCTTGCTACTTTTCTTTCACCTTCTAGAGGCTCCCAGTCACGTTTTAGGATCCTTTGACCCTTTTCCAACAGAGAGGAATTAGAAAAAAGGTTGCTCTTAATGTAAAACCATAATGTAAAGGCTAATAAGCTAGCATTGATGATATTTCCCTACAGTCTGTAAATAATACATTATTGTCTTAGCAATCAAAAAACACCCGGTGTGTTGGAAAGTCTTTGATCCTCTTACTGGCTGTTAGAAAAACCTTTCCTGTGTCTGTGTGCTAACAGCAAGCTGCAAGTCAGCGAGGCCTAACAAAGGCTGCAAGAAAGACAGTCTGGGCCTGAGCTGGGAATTATGATATAGGTCATTTTTGTTCCAGCTTGAAGCTGACTTGAAAGAAAATGATATAATAAAGTGAATCACTCATCTCCTATTGGGGATATCATAACATGGTTGGTTTGTTATGGCAAGTATGTAGGAAAAGTTTTTAGGAATTGCTATTTTTGCTCAGTCAAGTGTATTCAGCAAAATAAACCAGTTTCTTGTTTTGCCATTGACCTGATCCTACTACAGGAAACTCTTTTTTTATCCGGCACCGGATTACAGAGAGGTATAGTTAAAAGGTACGAGAGCTCCGTACACAGCAACAAATCCAGGCTTCCCTGTTGCTTAGCAACAACTGCAAGAATCCCGGCCACAGACCAAGCGTCCCTGTTGCTTAGCAACAAGTGCAGGAACCCCCGATTACACAGCCAAGAATCAAGAAACGGCCACTAATATGAAGAAAAACTTAACTGAACCTACTCCTGAATTTTGCCGGTTAACCGAGATTTCCGGTTGTTTGGGTGCCGGTAAATCGAGAGTTTCCTGTAAGTGTTTTCTTGGTCTCCTTTTGAAAAGGTTGAAGAAGCACCTGTGCGAAAGACACCAATATCCAGTTTAGACTTCAAAGGGGACCATCATACAGGTAGATATAGGGCAGTGTGAGTCAACGCTCAGGCCCTTTATGGGACTGACTAATGCAACTGAACTTAAGGCGGCATCAAACCCCATGTCTTCCTGCAGGTTTCCATCGCCTTCCCAGTTTTTCTATTACGATTCAGTGTGCACTTACCCTCCTCTGGGAGGTGCCTTGGGACATTTACTATGTTGACAGCACTATATAAATACCAGTTGTTGATGGTGAACAGAAGACATTGGCAATTATTTTCGAATAGGATAGTATTTCATAGTGCTTTGTGATAACTACCTACTGTCTCAAAGCCTTTTATTTTTAAAACCTGTGTGAATACAATGTGCTTTTTATATTAAAAGCAACCTTTTCTTTCCCCAATACCTTTCTGTTGAAAAAGGGTGCATTGATCCAAAACAACACCTCCCAAAAATATACACCAATAATGATGACACTTACTCGAGGCATGAATTTAAACTTGCAGAGTCCGTCTTTGACATTCAGGCACCTAACACCCACCCTATCATTCCCACTTGTCCTTTGTTTTGTTCGGAACTATGTCTGAAAGCTTTTCTCTTGCTTCTCATTTTTAATTTTCATTTCATTTTCCTGTTCTTAAGTTTTGTTTCTACTCCATTTGTTCCAAAAATTTGTTTTAATTAACTTTCCAAGTGCCCAACAATGCTGGAAATTTCCACTGAAAACAATGGAAACTCTTGAAGTTTATGAGATGGAAGGGGTAAGCACATATACAGGTAAACCCATCAAAATGAACGCTGAGCTCACAGGTCATATCCTGTCCACGGACGTTCCCAGGCAGGGCCTTAACAGCCTAATTACAGGAAACTTTCGATTTACCGGCACCTAAATAACCGGAAATCTCGGTTAACCGGCAAAATTCAGGAGTAGGTTCATACTTCATATTACTTGCCTTCCTCCATCTGTTGCTGTGCAAGGGTGTGGCTGCAGCTGTTGCTAAGCTACAGAGACGCTTGTAACTTGTGGCCATTGTTCTGAACCTGTTGCTAAGCAACAGGGTTTGTTGCTTTATACGGAGCTCTCAGCTCTCGTATCTTTTACTATAGCGCTCGTGATCCGGAATTTTTGATGAACCGGCACCACGTCGGTCCCGTCGGTGCCGGATAAAAAAAAGTTTCCTGTAGATGCTAACTGTAGTTACTTATGTGATAAAAGGTATTTTTAGAACTCTACATTTACAATACCGTGTCATGGAACATGTTAGCACCTTAATTCTTTGCCATCATTGCTTTCCTCATGTATTGCTTGATGTTAGCATTAGACTGGGAGGAGGCAGACAACAAAAGTTAGGTGTTCTCCTCCAACCAGGAAAGGAAAATCAGAACGAGATGTCCTATTAAGCTAGACTCACCCACACCTTCTAGCACTGAACATTGGCAGAGGACAGGAGCTCACCATGTTGGTCAGGGTGTATGGAACCTGGGGTGGGGCAGGGGTGGAGACAATATACAACGGGGGAGAAATTCGGTATCGCCCCGTTTGGGGCGCAATTATCGGCCGGGCGCAAAGTTTAGCGCCTGGCGCTAATTATCGCCTCCGACTGCAAACTTGGCTTCTATCACTCCTGGAGGTGATTTGAGCGCTAAATCAGGCACTACACACCTCTCAAAGCGCTAACGCCGAGGAGCTACCTCAGCGCGCTGGCGAAGCTCATGTGATGTCAGTTAGCAATGAAACACAGACACACTGGCGCCGGCCAGTTCTTAAAGGGGAGGGTCGATCTTGCTCTCCAGCCACACCCTGCTCATTGCAGCCTTGAATCTCGGCCTGGAGAGACCTGTACATCAAATCTGCTGGAAAGAACAATGGAGAGGCCCAGGGAAAGAGCTCAGAGTGCAGCCCCCATAGTCTCTTCTAAATCGATGCAAGGTCAAATCAAAATGAACCTGCAAAGTGCTGCTCAGTACCCAAAACTCCTTCACACGGCATTCAATCTCTCCAGAAGTCTCTCTCTCTCTCAGAATGCATGGTGCAAAAAATGTCAGCGACAAAAAAAGGCAGGAAGCGGCCGCCTTTAAACAGTGCTCCCCCAGTCCCTTCCCAACTGCAAAACGCTCCCCTCAACCTGTCGTTGCAGGCGGTAAGGCAGGGGGCGCCACTCAATATCCGGTCCGGGGCCCTACCGAGGTGCTGCACGCTCGACTGACGTCATGATCTGCAGGCACAGGAGATCGTGGCGGTAGTATTTAGCGCCGCTGCAAAATGTCTGGTCAATTTTGCAAGCAGCACAAATATCACCACGCCCGGGCACTAGTTGTTTTGCGCCCCGTTAGCGCCAATATACCGAATTTTTCCCCCTACATGTCTTCTTCAAGCCAAGTCTTTGGGTATTGCAACATTGGCTCTTGGCTTTACATAATGCCACAGGTCTTTGATAATTCTACTCTACATATTAAAATTTGGGGTACAATAGAAATGTGTTTCCTTTTAAATAAAAAAAATGAAACACATACCTTTATTAAGCACTAGTCAATAGTACTGTTAGTTTCTTTTTTCCCTCACAGTCTCCCACAGTCTCCAGTGGGTATACCTGTAGAGTGACCAGGAAAGCAGGCAGCCAATATGCTCTGAAAACCAGGTCACTGCCAGCGTTGTCTGGTCTCCTCAACGAGCTTAATCTATGTCCCCCAATATTGATGCTTTTGAGGTGCAAAAGTGCAATCAAATGAAAAGTTACATAAAAGTGGAGGGTTAGAAGCAGTACAGCCACTGGCAGACTGATGTAACTGCCCGAGTTGAAGCATGATTTTTCTCATCACGTATTAATTATCTCAGTTGTCAAAAACAGAAGCCATCCACCTGTCAGTGCTTTTGGCAACAGTGATTGAATTCTTGATCAGAAAAGTCTTGTGACTGAGAATGTGCATATTAACATATTTTCCACAGAAAAACATTCTGTGACTCTACACCAATTCCATATGCAGTTGTTTTGAACAGCTACAAATTTTTATATAAAAATAATAATTTCCAAGACTCTATTGATTTTCCTTTTATTGAACATGGAAGTATGGTTTATACCCCTCAGATAGTATATTTGCAGCAATAGTAATTTCCGCTAATTATTAGTGCACCCATACAAAATCTGTACTTCAAATTCTTGCTGCCTGTTATGACCTATGGATCTTATTAATGGAGAATACTTTTCCACAAGTGTGTGGGGTGGGGGGGGGTAGGGTTATGCTGTTAATAGTTCTCAGTAAGGTTACATTATTATGCCAACAGGAAGTAGTTGCATCATCATAATTGCAGAAGTAAAGGAACAATTTGCCAACTGTACCAAAAAGCAGATACAGGGGGTGCATTTTGCTGTTTTTCTCTCCAAGTACTTTTCCTGTGTCCCTACAGTGGAAGTGAATAGGTCAAAATGTTGAACAGATGGTCCTTATTACTAATGTTGGAACATTAGGAAGGTTTAACAGAATGCCGCCATGTCAGCAGGGACTGTTCCACCACGTTCAATACTATGCTACAAGGCGAAGGATTCTGGGTTTTTCTTTAGAGAGCGAGAGTGAGTGAGGCGTTGATCTTAATATCAGAAGCAACAGAATACTCAAGTATAATACGTAAGGGCATATTATGTTCAGATGGATTTTTTTTTGCCTTTATTAAAAGGATTGTTTTAACTCTTTTTCTCTCTGACCTTTTTTTAACCCTTCTTCTGAAGGCTTGGCTACAATTCCATGAACACACTGGTCGCCTTCTGGTGCCTCACCCGTTAAGTAGTATTTGTTTATGTCTGAGCCAAAATAGTGAGCGTTTACAGGCTTGTTGACTGCATGGTAAGGGGTTGAGCATCACAGTCAAGCTTGATACTGTCCACAACTGATGTCCACACACATGCACTTTCCAGCTTGGGTCATTGAATAATGATTAGGAACTGGAATCCTGGTTGGTGGATTTTACCTTCCCTAACCCAGGGGTACTGAAGCCAGTTATATACTGCCCAATGTCCAGTATTTACTAACTCAGTCATGAAGGAAGCCATTGTTTGGTACTACAGGTAGACTATCCTTTATCCGAAAACCTCGGGACCAGCCGTGTTTTGGTTTTCGGAAAATTTCGGAAGGTGAGCGAAAACACTTCGGTTTTCAGAGTAATTCGGTTTGCGGGAGTGCGGATAAAGGATACACTATCCCTTATCCGAAAGGGTGGGGGTCGTGGTCGGCGGGGGGGGGTCGTGGTCGGGGGGGGGGGGGGTCGGTAAGGGTGGGGGTCGGCGGTGGGTCGGGGTCGTGCGCACGACTTACGCTGAGCGAAAACACTTCGGTTTTCAGATTAATTCGGTTTGCGGGAGTGCGGATAAAGGATACACTATCCCTTATCCGAAAGGGTGGGGGTCGTGGTCTGCAGGGGGGTCGGGGTCGGCGGGGGGTCGTGGTCGGGGGGGGGGTCGGTAAGGGTGGGGGTCGGCGGTGGGTCGGGGTCGTGCGCATGACTTACGCTGAGCGAAAACACTTCGGTTTTCAGATTAATTCGGTTTTCGGGAGTGCGGATAAAGGGTACACTATCCCTTATCCGAAAGGGTGGGGGTCGGCGGGGGTGGGGTTCGGCGGGGGTGGGGTTCGGCGGGGGGGTCGGGTTCGGTGGGGGGTCGGGGTCGTGCGCACGACTTACGCTGAGCGATTTCGGTTTTCAGAAGTCATGCTTTGCGCCACTTTTGGCTTTCAGAGGTTTCCTGGTTTCGGATGTGCGGATAAAGGCTGGTACACTATATCTTATCCGAAATGGGGCGGGGTCGGCGGGGGTTGTCGGTCGGGGTCGTGCGCACGACTTACGCTGAGCGATTTCGGTTTTCAGAAGTGCGGAAAAATACTACACTATCCCTTATCCGGCTAGGCCTGTAAGTCGTGCGCCACTCTGGTCATGTCGTGCGCACGACTTACGCTGACCGAAAAAACCTTCGGTTTTTAGAGGGTTTCGGTTTTCGGACGTTCGGATAAAGGGTAGTCTACCTGTACTGAGTACCTTAGCCTAGAAATGGCTATGAGTGGTGTTGGCACGTGACTGCGTTATGCACTTGTATCAAATTCCCCTCTCTGCTATGTTAAGAGGCATTAATCCGATTGAGTTCTTTGAGGAAGAGACCAGAATAAGGGATAATGACTGTCACGTTGATGTTATGCGCATTGATTTCCAAAAAACCTGCAAAAATGTTGCGTAGAAGGCTAAATAGAGTTGAGCTATAGATCAGCCATGATCAAATAGAATGGCAGAATAGAGTCTACTCCTGTTGCTATTGGAAAATATTAGATTTTATGGGATTATAGGGCAGATATTATACTGGGTTGGCTGAAACCTCGTGGGCAAAAGATTGTAATCCCCTATTTTAATCGCTCCACCATTGGTGGCCGTGCCGTCAGCTGCCAAGGCCCCAAGCTCTGGAAATCCTTCACTAAACCTCTCTGTCTCTCTACCTACCTCTCGAACCAAGCTTTTGGTCACCTGCCCTAACATCTCGGTGTCAAATTTTGTTCTATAATGCTCCTGTGAAGCACCTTGGGATGTTTTACTACGTTAAAGGCGCTTTTTTTATATATCCGTTCCTGGGATGTGGGCGTCACTGGCAAGGCCAGCATTTATTGCCCATTCCTAGTTGCTCTCGAGAAGGTGGTGGTAAGCTGCCTTCTTGAACCGCTGCAGTCCGTGTGGTGAAGGTACTCCCACAGTGCTGTTAGGGAGGGGATTCCAGGATTTTGACCCAGCAATGACGGAACGGCGATATATTTCCAAGTCAGGATGGTGTGTGACTTGGAGGGGAACTTGGAGGAGGTGGTGTTCCCATGCGCCTGCTACCGTTGTCCTTCTAGGTTGAAGAGGTTGCAGGTTTGGGAGGTGCTGCCGAAGAAGCCTTGGCGAGTTGCTGCAGTGCATCTTGTAGATGGTACACACTGCAGCCACGGTACGCCGGTGGTGGAGGGAGTGAATGTTTAAGGTGATGGATAGGGTGCCAATCAAGCAGGCTGCTTTGTCCTGGATGGTGTCGAGCTTCTTGAGTGTTGTTGGAGCTGCACTCATCCAGGCAAGTGGAGAGTATTCCATCACACTCCTTACTTGTGCCTTGTAGATGTTGGAAAGGCTTTAGGAGGTGAGACACTTGCTGCAGAATACCCAGCCTCTGACCCGCTCTGGCTGCCACAGTATTTCCGTGGCTGGTCCAGATAAGTTTTTGGTCAATGGTGACCCCTAGGTTGTTGATGGTGGGGGATTCGGCGATGGTAATACCATTGAATGTCAAGGGGCGGTTAGACTCTCACTTGTTGGAGATAGTCATTGCCTGGCACTTGTGTGGCACAAATGTGACTTGCTACTTATCAGCCCAAGCTTGAATGCCATCCAGGTCTTGCTGCGTGTGGGCATGGACTGCTTCATTATCTGAGGAGTTGCGAATGGAACTGAACACTGTGCAATCATCAGCAAACATCCCCACTTCTGACCTCATGATGGAGGGAAGATCATTGATGAAGCAGCTGAAGATGGTTGGGCCTAGGACACTGTCCTGAGGAACTCCTGCAGCGATGTCCTGGGGCTGAGATGATTGACTTCCAACAACCACAACCACCTTGTATAAATACAAGTTGTTGTTGTTGTGATTAATGGGAATGGATCAGAATGAGGACCAGTCATGAGTGGAGTTCCATAAGGCTCTGTAGGACCATTGCTGGTCATCATTTTATTAACAAATGACACAAAAATATGCACATAGATTGTTACTTTGGACCATGTCAATAGGTTGTCGATCAATTTAAGTTAAGGGTCTGTGCAATGACAGATGCCCTTCAATGTGAATGAGTACACAGTCATGGATTTGAGGTTGGGGAAATTCCAGGCTTGCTCATCTATGGAGGAGTACCATTTAAAGGTGACATATCAAGAAAGCGACTTATGGTAACAGTTGATCATTTGTTAAAGGTGCACAAGCAGTATGATAGGGTTTCAGTACCATTGAGTATAAAATAAAAACCACTATATTTAGGTGATAAGGTTTTTTGTATGTCTGCTGTTTGAGTATTATGTCCAGTTTTGGTGCTTACAAATGGCGAAGGATATTGAAACTGTGAAGGTGTAGAAGAGGCAACTTGAATGATACCCAGCCTTAAGGCCATTAGTTATCAAGATAGGTTTCAATAGTTAGGGCTACTGTAGGGAAATGCAGGATTAGAGGGGATATGATGAGATTTTAGAAAGATAAAGGGATTGGCCACAGTCTAGTTGGGTAGGTTATTTGAGATGGCCAAGGACGATACGACTTGAGGGTACGCAAGCAAGATCGTTGCGCAAAGAGTCATTGATATGGAACAGAAAACTGAAACGTGATGGAAATTGACTTATTACAGTCCTTTGAAAAGGAATCGGACAAGCTCCTGGGAGAGGAAAATATTTCCAGTTATGGAGAGTTAATGTATTATTAGCTGGTATCCTGGAGCCTTCCTTGATCGCCATAGGCAATGAGAGAGCAATTTTTCAACGATTTTCCTGAAATAGACGCACGTTTTTTTCACCTCTGCCAGATTAGGGGATGAACCGAAGCATTATAGTTTTAGAGATCAACCTTGACGGGACTGATGGTTTTGTTCTTTTTGTACATTTGTATGTAAACTATTATTTAAAATGTTATACATATGTTAAGTGTACATGTGACGACACTGCCCAAAATAATTTCCAGGCTCATAAATTTGGTGCACAAGTAACGTAATACATCGGAAATAAAATCCTTCAATTTTTTAAAAAAGTTATTGTGATTGCATTAATAACTAATATGGTAGAGAGAAATCCACCTTGTAAAGGATCCACATTGCGATTAATCACCCATTAATAGTATATTCAATTGAATGCAAGTCCATTAAACATTTCTCAAGTTACTGCAATGACACATACACAAAAGAAAACAATATGGCAGGGAACTCTGTCCCCCACTGATTTCAATGGGGGGAAACTTGGCTTCACAGCCAGGGCCAAGTGTGTTGTGTCGACTGCCAAGCTACAGCTATTTTTCAGTCAGGGAAAATTTTTGCTGTTGTTCTTTAACCTTGAGCTCCACTGATAACAATGCAGTAAAGTATGGTTTAATTTCCTGTAATACAGTGTGGCCATATCATTTATGTGCAATATAAAATATAGATCCGGCAGGGGGAAAAAATAGTTTCAGTAATCTGTATAAAATTGTAAACATTTAATCCCGTGCTTTATCAAAATACCACAAAGACATTGGGCTGAGCATTGTCTAATTTACTTCAGTAAATCCATCAAGTGTTGGCACTTTTGTCAAATTTAAAAGTGTGTAAAAATTGTTAATGGTGAATATTGCATATTGCTAGAGGCTCCATAGCATATATTGGCTAAATATTTAGCAGACTGTGATTGTAAGTACAATTGGGGGTTTTTAAGTTTAAATGTAACATGCCAACAGTGACACAGAGACTATAGATTCCATACAGATAAATTTGTGTGTTAAACAGCTGTTATTCAAGGGTGAGGAAGGTTTCAAACTGGGATGATCTTGTCCGTCATTTAAAATGCAAGACACCTAATCTACTTTTCAAATCAAACGGCAGCTTTCTAGCCCTTTGGTGGAGACTTTGCATCAGCTCTTGAGGTGATTCTCTACATTTGCATATTAAAATATGTCGTGAAAAACTGGTGTTGTGGTTGCTGCTGGCATCTCTGAGCGAACACACTTTGCAATTTTGAAACTGCACTGACAGGTCATTCTTTATCGTGGCCATCAATCCAATTTTGAAGGACATTATAGTTTGGAAACTGGAATTTAACAATTTTGCTGAAATGCAGTTTCAGTATTTAATATATGGAACCAGAATACTGGATGCGAGTCTGCCTGCACCTGTATTAGCCTCTGATTTTATGCACCGACAGCTATAAATCACAAACACAAGAAATACTCTTTAAAGTCATTAGACTATAAAGTGAATACAATTTTACTAATGGGGGTTTGATGGCCTGTTAATTGATAACGTTGACTATTTCTTCACAATACCACTTTTAGCAGTTCAAAACAGCAGTTCAAATTGGCAGTAATCTTAAAAAAATATATACAGCAGATTGCTTATTGATTCTGAATGATTATATGAACCATATAATTTATAATGCCGAGGGGAATTCACAGTTTGAATGATCTCCATAATCCATTTATTGCCCGAGTTCAAATCTCCGCTACATTTCCACAGCTGAAGACATTTTATATGTAGAGAAAAAGACATCAGTTATTATGGTAGTTACTTGTGATTTAGATTGCTTTATACAGGCTTTTTTCCATTGTCCCTAAGAATAGCATAATACTTATACCTTCCAAATACACACCAGTTAATGGGAGCCGTTGTGATTATTTGTTCTCGTTCCCCAAATACATTGTATACCATTTCCTGGCCCTTAGGCTAGGCAGACTGCCTGTTCCCAGGCTTCCACTTAGCCAGTATGTGCATTTACATATACGCTGCTCACAATGCGGTCTCCTCTACATTGGGGAGACCAAACGCAGATTGGGTGACCGCTTTGTGGAACACCTCCGTTCAGTCCGTAAGGGTGACCCCGAGCTTCCGGTCGCCTGTCATTTTAATTCACCGCCCCATTCCCACTCGGACCTCACCGTCCGCGGCCTCTTGCATTGTTCCAACGGAAACCCAGCGTAAGCTCGAGGAACAGCACCTCATCTTCCAATTAGGCACTTTACAGCCTTCCGGACTCAATATCGAGTTCAACAATTTCAGATCATAACCTCGGCCCCTATTACATTTTTATATATATTTTTTATCCACACCTTCGTTTTGGCCCTTCCCCCTTTTTCTCTCTCCCACATGGCAGCTGTCTCTCATTCTGCCAGCGCATTTCACACCTAATCTAGAGCCGTCTTTTGTCTCTTTACTAGTCCTATCACTATCTCGTCTCGTTTTGAATACCTCTTAATGTCCCTTCACTTCTCTTTTGTTCTTTCATCCCCATTTCCCAGCCCCCAAACTGGCCTTTTAATCTGTTTCATTTCCTGTGTTTTTTCAGTCCTGACGAAGGGTTTTGACCTGAAATGTTGACTCGGTTTCTCTCTCCAGGGATGTTGCCTGGCCTGCTGAGTTTTTCCAGCATTTTCTGTTATTGTGCATTTACTTCGCTTGTTTTCCACTACTGCCTTCTGTGCGTCTCCAATTCCGGCCTCTTGCGCATCCCCAATTTTCATTGCGCGCTATTGTCTGCTGTGCCTTCAGCTGCCTAAGCCCTAATCTTTGGAATTCCCTCCCTAAACCCCCCTCCTCCATTAAGACGCTCCTTAAAGCCTACCTCTTTGACCTGTCCTAATGTCTCCTTATGTGGTTGTGTCAAATTTTGTTTGATAACTTTCCAGTGAAGCACCCTGAAATGTTTTACTATGTTAAAGGCGCTATATAAATGCAAGTTGTTGTTGTTGGGAGGGCACCCACTCTATGCCCCTCTCTTCCTTTTACTTTATAGTCACACGCGGGTGACACTAACTTCCACCATGTAGTGCAGAGCCCAAACTGCTTAATAAAGTGTAAAGAATTGGCTCGGCTCCCTTGTGCTAGTCTTCAATATGACTGATTCATAGAAACATAGAAGATAAGAGCAGGAGTAGGCCATTCGGCCCTTCGAGCCTGCTCCGCCATCCAACGAGATCATGGCTGATCATCCAAACCCTAGCACCCGGTCCCTACACTGACAGCCATCCCACCCAAGCCCTATCCCCGTAACCCCACGTATTTAATCCTCCCTAACACTAAGGGCCAATTTTTATCATGGCCAATCAACCTAACCCGCACATCTTTGGACTGTGGGAGGAAACCGGAGCACCCGGAGAAAACCCACGCAAACACGGGGAGAATGTGCAAACTCCACACAGTCACCCGAGGCCGGATTTGAACCCGGGTCCCTGGCGCTGTGAGGCAACAGTGCTAACCACTATGCCCTGAACATCAGAGTATTTATACTACAGAATGCTGCTGATTGGGAGACAGTCAGGTCTCCCTCATCGGCTGCACCTACAATAATTAAGTGCCCACGAGGAGGTGTGTTTTTTTTTTCTCTTTTATTTGTTCACGGGATGTGGGGGTCGCTGGCAAGGCCAGCATTTATTGCCCATCCGTAGTTGCCTTCTTGAACCGCTGCAGTCCATGATGCTTCTTTGTAGCGGTTTGGTGCAAATGAGTGCCTTGCTAGGCAAGAAGGCAGTTAAAAGTCAACCACATTGCTGTGTGGCCTAGAGTCACATAGGCCAGACCAGGTAAGGACGGTAGATTTCCTCCCCTAAATGACATTACGGAACTAGATGGGTTTTTATGACAATCCGATAGTTTCATGGTCACCATTACTGACACTAGCTTTTTATTCCAGATTTATTTAATTAACTGAATTTAAATTCCCCAGCTGCCGTGGTGGGATTTGAACTCATGTCTCTGGATCGTTAGTCCAAGCCTTTGGATTACTAGTCCAGTTACTTACCAATATGCTACCGTACCCCAGACGTTAGTTTAACATAACCTCCGATTTTCAAACTCCACCTCTGGGAATGCTTAGATACCCTGGTCAAGATTAGGAACTTGCTGTGTGAAGGAATTGCAGGTCCAGTAAACCACTGCTGCATAGTGCAGCCATTTGGGATTATTCATTGAACAGGACCTTTTGCTCAAGGCTCGGGTTAATTCCTTAAGTGTTCTAATGGGAAACCTGCTGGTTTATTGGCATATACTTTAGACCACAGTTGTTGCTTTATAGGTCAGACTGTTGCACAGCATTGTAACTGATCCATTACTGGAATTGTGGAGGTGCCATTATCAACAGAAGAAATATTGTTAAACAAGTCTATGTTCCATTAAGAGCTTTTGTTTTAAAAAAAGTTATATATTATCTACTACAATTTTCTGCTAGAACAATTTTATTGATGTCCGCAGGAGCTCTATACTTTATCTACAGCTCAAAAATGGAAACATTAAGTTAGAAAATGTGAGCGCTTTCCTTCATTTATTCACATACATCAAGCGTTTTTAAAAATGTGGAAGGTCACGAAAATGATTCAATTCTTTCTGACACTGCTTTCAAATAATTCCGCATTAACCTTAGAGGCGGGCATCTCATAAATGTGGTTTACATTAGTAAACAAAATATTATGTATTGCAATATAATCATACAACACAAGGATGCCATTCGTTCTGCAATTTCCCCACCAAATGTAACCTCCTTTGCTCAAGAAAAATGGCCTATTTAGCCCACTGGTCTACTTTTATTGTTCTTCCATTGGGTGTAGTTATTGTCGTATGCTGTGGCGTCCAATACAAGAGTGATTTATATAAGCCTCCTTCTGGAGTAATCGGGGTAGTACCCAGTTCCCAATGTGCATTCTGTTTTAAACAGTTGGTTTAAAATCAGTGATTTTGTTGAGGGGCGTGGTCTCAGAAGTCCCTTATGTGGAAGCACAGAATAAAGAAAGAAGGAAATTACACTGATATTATCTTTTATGTTCTCAGTATGTCCAAAGCACTTCACAGCCAATGAATTACTTGTGATGTGTAGTGACTGTTATTATGGCAGCTAGTTTGTCCACTGTAAGGTCCCACAAATAGCAATGAGATGAATGAACAGTTGGTCTGTGTAGGTGGTGTTGCTTGAGAATTGAATGATGGGCAGGAGTGAGAGATAATTCACCTGCTCACCTTTGAATAGTAACGTGGCATTTTTTATGTCTACCTGAACAGGCAGAAGGGACCTTTGTTATAATGTCTCATTCGAAAGATGGCGCACCTCTGGCAATGCAGCATTCCCTCAATAATGCCCTGCTTAAGAATCCTGCAGTGAGGGTTGAACCCACAACCTTCTGACTAAGCTAGTGGCAATGTACTCAAGTCATGTATGGATGATGTGATGCTGAGCCTGAAGGTGTGCACCATGGTTATTGTTTGTGTGGGCAAAATTTGAGTAGGTTCATGAAAGAAAGTAGGGAGTATTGGAGCCTATTTAAGTATCTAAGTACCACATAATTTATTCATTTTGTGTATGTGTGATTGGGAGGAAAGTATTTTTTATTGTGGGGATGACTTAAGATTGTAGTGTAAGGTGCAAGGGAAAAAAAGTGCAGCTATGCAGTATTCTCCTGCTGTTGGCATTTTTCTTATCTCTCTGGAAGCAAAAGATAATTCTGTCTCTGATGTTATCACCTTATATGAGAAATGGTGGATCATATTGGAGTGTGATAATGCCGATTTATTTCACTGACTATCACTCCACACCAGTTGTGTAATCATTATTACAATACTGTGTTATGCTACCGTGAGCCTACATGCAAAGCAATTTGATTACTAAGCTTGAGTTAGCTACGGGCTTTAATGATGTTTGGAAAAGACAACGATTTTTCAAGCTGGTATGAACCTGGAATCCATCATTGCGAAGTGTCTGTACTGTGCAAGATGTGATTACTATTTTCATTCTGGCATGAAATTGTTAGCCACTGATCTTAAACTTCAACTTACTACCTTGTTCTACAGGAATAGCCGTTTGGATACAGGTACTTCCAGAATCCTGGCAGAAAGTAATTTACAGCACACAAAAAAAGCCATTTTAGATCATCTTTGCGTGGCGTTCAGGGATCTCATTACGGGTAGGAGAGCACTCAAACGCTTTGTCTGATGGGACAAGATCAAGGCACCTGCTTTACTGTGAACTCTCAACTAAAAAGTGAGCCAATAACGGCTCCTCTTTCCTGGGGAGCCAAATTTCAGTTTGGCAGCAAAGTTAATGGGCTGCAAGCCTACAGGAGACTCTCGGGTAGATTTTCCACACTCCCGTGCGGTTTTTGGGTGGCCGGATGATGTACGTGGGCTGCCTGTAGGGTCGACAACTCTTGTTGGACATATTCCTGAAGGTTTCATCACATGACCTCCCAACTGCCCCGCCCAGTCAAACAGCCTTTTTTCCTATCGCCAATATTTTAACAACTAATAAACGAAAGTGTTCAAAGAAAATGAAAGAAAAACACACCATTTCAAAAAAAATTCCATTATGATTTTTCTCCTGAATTGTTTGTGGCACCGTCCTCGAGAATTAATCTTTAATTCCTGGAGACTCCACGACGATCTGAGGAAGGATGTTCTTGCCATGGAAGGAGTGCAGTGAAGATTCACCAGGCTGATACCTGGGATGGCAGGAATGACGTATGAGGAGAGATTGTGTCGATTGGGCTTATACTCACTGGAGTTTAGAAGATTGAGAGGGGATCTCATCAAAACCTATAAAATTCTGTCAGGCCTGGACAGACTAGATGCAGGAAGGATGTTTCTGATGGCCGGGGAGTCCAGAACCAGGGGTCATAGTCTAAGGATAAGGGGTAAGCCATTTAGGACTGAAATGAGGAGGAATTTCTTCACCCAGAGAGTGGTGAATCTGTGGAATTCTCTGCCACAGAGGGTGGTGGAGGCCAGTTCATTAAATATATTCAGGAAGGAGTTGGATATATTTCTTAAGGCTAAAGGGATCAAGGGATATGGGGAGAAAGCAGGGACAGGGTACTGAATTTGGATGATCAGCCATGATCTCATTGAATGGCGGAGCAGGCTCGAGGGGCCAAATGGCCTACTCCTGCTCCTATCTTCTATGTTTCTATGATCTTGGAGGGTTGGCATCCTCAGCTGCCTGCTCAATAGCTCCAACAGGAGACCCGATCCATTTTGAGGGCTAGGCCTCTAGCGTAGGGCGTGCGGGCGGAAAACGAGCAGCCCGCTGGCTTTGGGCTCAGACAATAGCAGGCCGCCTCGTCGGCCTCTGTGCCTGGAAAAAGCACGGTCCGGGCAAGGGGGGTGGTTCCATTCTTAGCAAGGTGGGGGGGGGGGGGGGGGGGGAGGCTGGTGTCCTGGCCAATACTGATCTCAACCAACACTGAAAAAAAACCCCAGATTATCTTGTCAATGGCTTGGAATTTGCGATGAGAATAATGGTGAGGCTAAAGTCCCTAACATAATCTTTACGAAGTTACTGGATAAATCCACCATGGCTTAAAATTCTTCCAAAATGTAAATATCAATGTAATCTAATTTTACTTTACTAACAATATAGACACAGATCATAACTAATGCTTCTCATAAGCGCTGCTTCATGTTTTCCCTCATTCACACTAACATGACCTTCTGTGATTATTAAATAGAGATATTAAAACCCTATTCATTCCACATTGGAAATGTAAAGTTTAGAACATTTGTATTATGACTGATTAAATCCAGCCTTTTCCAATTTTTGTTCATGGGTTGGTATTTTATAATTGGCTTCTGTAGATGACATTTTCAAATGAATGCCATGCAAGTTCCTATCTATTAAAAAAGCATGTTTTTTTTCCAAAGACAAAAATTGAAATACTACAAAATAATAGAAGAAAAAGCCTCTTAAAATTAAATTAAACACTTTGATTTGGTTTAATTTGGTTATACTCATCAGGAAAGGATGAACAAGCTGGGTCTCTTTTCTCTTGAAAATAGAAGGCTGAGGGGTGACCTAATTGAGGTCTTTAAAATTATGAAAGGTTTTGATAGAGTGGATATAGAGAGAGTGTTTCCACTTGTGGGGAAGAGCATAACTAGACGCCATCAATATAAGAGAGTCACCAAGAAATCAAATAGGGAATTCAGAAGAAACGTCTTTACCCAGAGAGTGGTGAGAATGTGGAACTCGCTACCACAGGGAGTGGTTGGAGCAAATAGTATAGATGCATTTAAGGGGAGGCTGGACAAGCATATGAGGGAGAAGGGAATCAAGGGTTATGCTATTAGAGTTAGATGAGGAAAGACGGGAAGAGGCTCGCGTGGAGCATAAACACCGGCATGGACTGGTTGGGCCGAATGGCCTGTTTCTCTGCTGTATATCCTATGTAATCAATCCTCTCCTGAAGGTGACATACTGCCACTCAGTTCTATGGGTGCTTGAAGGCTGCTGGTACTTCACCTAAGCAGTCATTCTTGAGTACAGGTGCGTGTTTGGCATCTGTCAAGCTCAATCCTGCCCTCACCCAGTGTCTATTCACATGCATGGTTCAACACTGGCTACTGGATAGAGAAATCAGAAGAGGAATCCTCTTTTTCTTTTCTCCTAATCTGGGAGTATGATGCCAACTGTAGTCCCTCCAGTGCCAATCCTGGTTGAGATCAGCTAACCCAGAATAGGCCAGGGCTGAAACGGCTGACTCTCTTTTTATTACTCCGATCACGTCACGTGGTGCATTTACTCACCGAGCCATTGCAGAAGCCAGAATACTTTGAGAAGCCTCTGATCTGTAAAATAAAAAGCTATGGCAAAGAAAATGGTCACTGCCAATTCACAAATAGTCAAATATGGGGTTCAAGTAGCATTTCTGTGTTGTTTTGATGGCAATGTAATGGGAAATTGTAAGGGGCTTGACGGGGTAGATGCAGGGAGGATGTTTCCCCTGGCTGGGGAGTCTAGAACTAGTTGTCACAGTCTCAGAATAAGGGGTCAGCCATTTAGGACTGAGATGAGGAGAAATGTCTTCACTCAGAGGAATTCTTTACCCCAGAGGGCTGTGAATGCTCAGTCGTTGAGTATATTCAAGACAGAGATCGATAGATTTTTTGGATACAAAGGGAACCAAGGCATATGGGGATAGGGCGGGAAAACAGTGTTGAGGTAGAAGATCAGCCATTATCTAATTGAATGGCGGAGCAGGCTCGAAGGGCCTACTCCTGCTCCTATTTGTTATGTTAAGATAAATTGAATGCCAAAACCTAAGCTCAGCAATGCCAAAAACTTTGTGTACACGTATATAATGAATTCTGCTCCATCAGAAGTGCATGTGTATTGTTTTTATTGTTATATTTCCAGAGCATCCAGCTCATAGGATGACTGATAATTTAGAATGGTTTATGTTAAACAGCAGCAAAGCAGGCATTCCAAGTAAATAGATTACACCGTTTTCTCGCAGAACTACTTGTTCAGCAGAGCATTGTTTAGGCTGATGGGCATGAAATGAAGGAAAAATAAGAGTGTGAAGTCTCAGTTATCTGATTCCTTTTTCATATATTGGGCATAAAAGGAGAATGATGTACAGAGTCGCCTATCTTGCTGCAGTGTCCTATCGATCTGAAGTAAATAAATTTCAAAAGCTCACTATTTCTAAACTCAATTCCACACTGAGCACGGACAGTACATCACTGTCACTCGACTCTCTTCTTTGAGTTATTTAATCTTATTTTAATCAAATATTTTTGTTTCCCCGACAGTCAAACCGATAGGCTTGTGTCGTATGAAACTTGACAAACGGTATTACAAGATCTTTCAGCTCTGAATGGAGGCAGGGGAGAAAGTTGGTCACCTGTAGGAAAATCAGTTCTTTTTACTTGTAAAAATGTAATGGATGCTCTAAATCATGAGTAAAGCAAAATTCAGAAGGGTTTCAAACCAACTCTTAAGCAGAGTAGCTGAAAATCCTCTTTCTTGTTCACAAATCCCTTCATGACCTCACCCCATGCTATGTCTGCGACCTCCCCCACTTTTCTGACTCTGGCCTACTCTACATTCCCCCTTCCTCTGTGCTGCACTGTTGGTGCCAAAAGCCATTAGTCATCATGGCCTTGCACTCTGCAATTCTCATCCTAAAGGCTCGTTACTGCAAGGATCAGTGTTGGGGCTGTTGCACTTTTACCACCTTTATCAACCATCTGGATGAAGGTGTCAAAGGAACTATCCGCAAGTTCACAGACGACATGATATGTGCGAGTGTAGGATCTTAGATGGAAAAAATAGACTGCAGGCAGAGCTAGATGCACTGGAGGAATGGGCAGATGCCTTTTAATATAGACAAATGTAGGGTAATGCACTTGGGTAAGGGCAACCCAAGTATGTGAACACAATGCAGAGTTGGGTACTGAAGGCCAAGTGGGAGACGGACCTGCGGGCTACCGTGTTATGAGTCATTGAAGGTTCCTGACCAGTGGCATGAGCTTATTGTGAAATTGGGTGTTAGAATGTATTGCCAGGACAATTAAATATAAAACAAAAAAATACCATCTTTATACAAGGCATCAGTCAGGTCACATCTGGAATACTTAATTTTAACTCCAGGCGACTTTAGGGCGGGTGCATAGTGAGACGAGGTGGAAAATCACCCACTGCTCCAGAAATGCCGCCGGACACGGGCAGGAAGTGGCGGAAAGTAGCACGGCCTGGGGGAAGCCCACTGAAATCCAGGCAGGATCAGCTTCGGAGGCTGCCTCGCGAGGTGTCTCGCATTTGAGAAGAGGAGAGGAGTCTGCAGCAGGGGAGGCTTAAGCTTTCCTGATGGGGCCCAAAAGAAGCATACCTGCTCCCACAAGTGAAGTAAAAAAAAAAAAATTCTTAGCTGTTGGGGCCTCTACTGGCCACGGCTCCTCTTAGTTCTGGCTTCACCTGGCGGGAACCCAACTGCAGTTTCCCCGCTCAGGCCAGCAGCGAAAATTGCCGACATGCAAATGTAAAGAACGATCCCAGCGGCTCTGGGCGGGTGTCAGAGCCGCCTGCTCAGCAGATTAAAATTCCTAACAGCGAGTTCCTAGCGGCTTTCTGTTAGGTAAGTCACCTACACGATTTTAACTGTCTCCCCCAGTTTAAGGGACTTCAGTCCTGTTCACCCATCACCCCTCTGCTCGCTGACCTACATTGGTTCCCGGTTAAGCAGCGCCTCGATTTTAAAATTCTCGTCCTTGTTTTCCGATCCCTCCATGGCCTCACCCCTCCCAGTCTCTGTAATCTCCTCCAGCCTCACAACCTCCTGAGATATCTGTGCTGCTCTAATTATGCTCTCTTGAGCTTCCCTGGTTATAATTGCTCCACCATTGGTGGCCGTGCCTTCTGTTGCCGAGGCGCTAAGCTCTGGAATTCCCTCCCTAAACCTCTCCGCCTCTATTTCCTCCTTTAAGACGCTCCTTAAAACCTACCTCTTTGGCCATCTGCCCTAATTTCTCATGATGTGGCTCGGTGTCAAACTCTGTCTTTTAACGCTCCTGTGAAGCACTTTGGGACGTTTTACTATGTTAAAGGCGCTATATAAATACAAATTGTTGTTATCATGACAGGCTGAGAGAGCCGGGTCTTCTTACAGTGGAAAAGTGCAGACTTCAAGGAGATATGATGGAGGTGTTTAAAATAATGAAAGGATTAAATTTGATCCAAGTGGACAGACTATTTGAGTTAGATAGGCTAAGGAGCACCAGGGACATAAGTATAAGTTACAAAAGTATATTACTCTAAGATGCTAAGAGGCTCTTCTTTTTCACAGTCATTGAACTGTGGAATAAGTTGCTTGTAGGTGCAGACTCATTGCAAGCATTAAATGCCTGTTGTCTCTTTTACCTTTCTTCTCCTGAAAGCATTGTCCTCCCTAGCTTGTAGACACTGAAGCAAACATTAGACTTGAAAACGTGTTGTCAATCTTGGAATGAAATGTTTGTAGCGCTCTTAAAATCAGGTTTTTTAGCAATATGGTCTCTTTGTTCGTTTATACATGCCTGTAACTTAAAAAAATATCAACAGTGAAAACCCCGTTAAATTACCAAGTTATAGTTTCCATGTAGAAACAATTTCCTCAACAAATCTGTTCGCGCATAGTTTGATTATAAATGGACCCACAAATACAGGCCACAGGTAGTCATCTCAGCATTTTTGTCTGCCTCAATTATATTAATGAAGCACTGTGCATTGCTTTAGAAAAGCATATTAATATTACTGATTATTGCAATTTGCAATTACCTTACAACCAGTGGCATTACTAAAAGCTCAATGAGGCACCACTGGTGTCTCTGGAAGGGTCTAGAATCATCTGGAGAGATGATTTTCTCAGGTGGGCTGAGCACACACTCTATCCCGATCAGCCAGGAATGCAGCTTTTCATTTGCTGGTCTGTAAGAACCTTCTCATGTCATCACAGAAGGTCCAGCGGTTAGAAATTACTATTGTTATTCATGAGTTTTAGACAACAGCACATGCACAGCTTGTTTTATGCAACATAAACAGAGCAGTTTCCACAGCCACTGGGAAGCAAGAGTATTATTAGTTCTGTAATATGATTGATACCGTTATCATCTACAATCTCGGGGGTGTTTTATATGCATAGATCAGCGTCCTCATTCTTGAATTGCTTGAAGGGTGGGCAGGGCTCGGAAAGATGAGGCAGTTACCATGCCTTAAGGAAGAACAGATATTGCGGAAAATGAGCAGAATAACTTCAGTAATGAGTAGTGATGCTGTAGAGATTGCCCTAGCACCATGTATTCCCAAGTCTACATCCCAAGAGGTTGATGGGTGGGGAAATCATTATGTCTGAATCCCAATTAAATTTTATATGGTGCCTAGTTACCAGATACAGGAAACTTTCTGGTATCCGGCACGGACGGGACCGACGTGGTGCCGGTTCAGCAACAATTCCGGATAACCGAACGCTATAGTGAAAGATACGGACCTTAGAGCGCCGTATGAAGCAACAAACCCTGTTGCTCAGTAACAGCTTCAGAACAACGTCCACAGGTTGCAAGCGTCTCTGTAGCTTAGCAACAGCTGCAGCCAAACCCTTGCCTTCCTCAATTTGTTGCTGTGCAAGTTATAAAAATTAGCTGAAACCGACTCCTGAATTTTGCCGGTTAACTGACATTTCTGGTTATTTAGGGGCCGGTTAATCGAAAGTTTCCTGTAATTGAGATTTTACTTTAGTTGTATGCACAGCTTTAAGATCTTCCTAAAAACCTAGCCAAAACTGCCTTTAATTTTGCCTCCGAGATATGGTTACAAAAGTTATCTGCACATCAGATGATAATGAATATTAACTGTCACTTAAGTTATGGCTTGATAGCTAGTGAGAGAATCATGCATGCAAATTGGAAGAGGCTCCCTCACTCCTGACCTGATTTAAATAATGAGAGTTTTATATTGATGGTACTGTTGACACATGACTAATACTAAGGAGGAGAACTGAATAACTTGGTCAGTGTCCAGGACTCAACTTTTCACAAGTCCTTAGAGCAGAGATCGGAGGTGCGGAGGTGTGGAAAACGTATCCCTCCTTACTACTGACCCTCCAATGGGCCTGAAGTGAGCTAGGGGCCATGTTGGTAAGGAAAAATTGGGAGAACAGTGCTCCGATGTTGTGTGTTCTTGCTTGAATGATGCTCTTCCAGCGCCTTAATATCAGTATTAAAGCTGGTTGTTTAGTATCTGATTTATTGCACAAAACCGCTTTTGAAAACGAGTCTCTACATTCAAGGTTTTAAAGTCCCAATTATAGTGTAGGGCAGTTTTACCAACAAGAGTGCAATAACAGTTTAAATAAAATACTGTAGTCTCCAGCTCGACGGTTACAAATCCCACATTTCTCTTGTATTAAGGAGGCATGATAGCTGGAAGTGCCGCTCTAATGATACAAGGAGGAGCCAGAGGGCAGAGAGGCGGGCAGCACCTATGGTTATTGGCCACTGTTGACTTTCTTTCACTACCATTATTGTTTGTGAAGTCAGGGTTCACATCTGCCATCACTAACCCACAAACCCATCAAAAATGTGGGCTTTTTAACGTAGAACTACATAGAAATTACAACACGGAAGGTGGTCATTCGGGCCAACCAGTCAATGTTGGTGGTTATTCTCCACATGAGTAGTCCTGTTCCCATTTCCCTTTCCTTCAACCATGTGCCAAAACTATTCTTAATCGCTGATGTTTCTACTTCAGTCACTGATGCGCTATCAACAATACCAAAGACTACGAGATGGACTTAAATGAAGTAGGCTTTTATTGACTAAGAACTAGAGCATGCCTCTGCTAGTGAAGGGTGGTGAGTCACCTTTATACCCAGGCTTAGGGGTGGAGCCAGGGGCTGAGACATGCCTGGACTTGTACAGGGTTAACAGTGGTTTACCACACAGGCATGTACAGGTTAACAGTGGTTTACCACAGTCACCAACTCCGGTAGTGAATAATCCTCTGTGTAAACTGTTTCTCCTGTCTGTGCTAAATCTCTCGCATTTAATCTTCTATCTATGTCCCCTCATTCTAGATCCCATCAACTACTGCAAACAATCCAATTCCATCAACTCTGTTCCAGCCTTCATAATTTTAACTGCAATTATATAGGGCCTTGGTGAGACCACATCTGGCGTACTGTGTACAATTTTGGTCTCCTTACCCAAGGAAGGATATACTTGTCTTGGAGGGAGTGCAACGAAGGTTCACCAGACTAATTCCTGGGATGGGGGGATTGTCCAACGAGGAGAGATTGAGGAGACTAGGCCTATATTCCATAGAATTTAGAAGAATGAGCGGTGATCTCATTGAAACATACAAAATTCTTACAGGGATTGACACGGTAGATGCAGGGAGGATGTTTCCCCTGGCTGGGGAGTCTAGAACCAGGGGTCACAGTCTCAGAATAAGGAGTCGGCTATTTAGGACTGAGATGAAGAGATATTCCTTCACTCAAAGGGTTGTGAATCTTTGGAATTCTCGATCCCAGAGGGCTGTGAATGCTCAGTTGTTGAGTATATTCAAGACAGAGATCGATAGATTTTTGGATATTAAGGGAATCAAGGGATATAGGGATAGTGCGGGAAGGTGGAGTTGAGGTAGAAGATTAGCCACGATCTTATTGAATGGTCTACTCCTGCTCCTATTTCTTATGTTCTTAAGCACCTCTATCAAATCATCCTGTCATCTGTTCTTTTAATGAAAACAGGCCCAATTTTTCAAGCCTTTCTTTGTATTTCCTCATACCATCAGTATTCCAGTACCCTCCTCTATTACCGCAACATCTTTCCCATAGTGTGGAGACCAAAACTGTACACATTACTCTAACTGTGGCCTCGTTAAGGTTTTTTACGTTGGCTAATCTTAACTTGCGCTATTTATAGGAGCTGAGAGCAGCTTACTTAGTGGTGTTGATGCAATTTCCATTTACTGCTGTTAATGGGGTGTTATATAGGATGGCCCATCTTTCTCAACCTTTAATTTTAATATGGAAAGGTCTATTACTGCTTAATAGTTTTGATGCATGTAAGTGTGAAACATTATACTGAAGTTAGCAATTTGCTGATGTGTACGGGGAAAGCAAATCATACATTTAAGCTGTGACATTACAAAATCGGATGGAAAATCGTAGGGAACATGTGCCCATGTTCCTGATATGTGCCCTGGGTGGGTGAGGCTCCACAACAGGGGTACAACCTTTTTGAAATTATCAGTGTAGAGTCAGTTCCAAATAATGTCAGAGATCCTATTTCTGATTTTTTTTTTTACAATTATGGAACAACATGCTGCAATAGTGGGAGTTAGATAACTGGTTTGTATCCAGTGGAGATAGGTGATGAGAAGCTTTGGAGTATAATTGATATCCCATAAAAGGGCTGATCTGACTGGTGAAATCACAAGTGAGTTAAGGTTAAGACCACAGGGTAGAAATTGGTTTTTCGGGCGTAGAATGGGTGCAAAGTATATCAATTTAGCAGTGGGACGGCCTGCATCCAATCTGCACAGGCCAGCATTTGTTGACCATCCCTAATTGCCCTCGAGAAGCTGGTGGTGAGCCGCCTCTTGAACCACTGCAGTCTGTGAGGCTTCCACTGCCAATTTTGTGGGGCACATTTTACAAGCGTCCCACTTGAGGCCCCTTGAATATGTAAATTAGAGGCCCAACGACAGTTAAAGGACCTCTTTAAGAAATAAGTGCACGACGAGCGGGGCAGGCACCAGGCCCAGCCTCGCTCTGGATTCTTCATCGGCCCCCCAACCAATGGCAAGTATTTAACTTTTTTTTTACAAGAAGCACCTTCCTGTGGATCCAGGAGGGACTCCACTGAAGTCACAATTCCCCTCCCTCCCCGGGACTTACCCGAGGGCCGCTGCCGGTGAGGCAGGTGGCCCGACGATGTCTCCCTCCGGGCAATCTGTCTATGGTGAGACCAGCACCGGCTGCTTGCCTCAGTGGACCAGATAAGGCCCGAGGACCAATTTTCTCGCGATCCTCGTGCCTCTTGCTTCGGAACCAGACCCAGACTAGTTTCTACCCCCACTTGTGGGTTTCTACACTAACTGCCACAGCTCTTTGTGGTGTACTTGCTTATACCACATTGGGTGAGTTGTGTCTGATCCCTACTGTAGGCATATAGCGAAGAACTAAAGGCAGTCCTCTGTGCTAAATCATGGCATGGTAACCTTCTGTGAAAATACAACTATGCTGATGCATGTAGCCTCAATGCAGGAATAGGGTAGGTGCCAACAAAAAAAGTGAGCTCCTTTCAAGTTTGACAGCAAATCTTCCTTTCTAATCCCAATCTGCACGATGTTATTAAACAATTTAAACCCAGTGGATTTGGATTCTTAATGAAGCTTATTGATAATTTTAAAATCTCCACTGCCCATTTCTCAGCCAACATATTGCAGACCATCTGGCACACACTTCAAACCTACACATGCAATGACTTTCCTGTGTTGATATTCATGTAATAACTTTTGCTGGGGTATGGTTTTACAGGTGTTGGCACCTTGGCCAAAATATACACACACTCTCTCTCTTTCTAGCAGGGCTCAGTAAGCTATGATCAGGATTAAGAACCGCAAGTGATTCTTTTGCCTCCTTCGTCCAAGGAAGCGGAGGCCAAATGCAATATCCGCACTGTTTCCTGGGCTGAGATCAGCTTATTTCGTGCAGATCAATGGCCAAATCTGGGATCTTCTTGGTTGCCATGATTTTTGAGGCTTAAAAACCTTCTGGAGGGAAATATATTATTGACTTCCTCTCAAAATACCAAACAACAACTTGCATTTATATAGTGACTTTAACGTAGTAAAACATCCCAGGGAGCTTCACAGGAGCGTTAGCAAACAAAATTCGACACCCACATAAGGAGATACAAGGGCAGATGACCAAAAGCTTGGTCAAAGAGGAAGGTTTTAAGAGGCGTCTTAAAGGATGTTAGCGAGGTAGAGAGATGGAGAGAATTCCAGAGCTTAGTTATATGGGGAAAGTACTTGTCTGCCCTTAAAATGGAAGAAAGCAGGGCTTCAAGGCCAATGCCTCTCCAAAGTTTAAGACTGCTTGTCAAAGACTTGGACCGAGGCTCCACAGCACAAAATGGCCACCCTCTGGTCCAAAATTGGTCAGTAACCAGGACGTGTGCTGGGCATGAAGCGTGATCCTGATTCAAGTTCTGATGCTTCCTTTGCTGCTGATAAAAATTCACTGAAAACCTTAATAAGTAATTACATCATAAGGCACAGAATTATGTGGCAAATGGACTTCGATTTTAAAACTCAGACCATTGGTGTCAAGTTTGCATTTTAGAAATTTCTGGATAACTCATTCAAAAAAAAAAAATGGACAATATGTTTTTGGTTTCATTGAAGTAGGGTTGCCAGTCTGGTTCCTTGGGAACTCAGTGAAACCAAAGACACCAGAAACGTGATTTCTACAGTTGTGAACCCTGGTGGGAGGATACTTAACCATTCATTCAATCAGGTGCAACTGCCGCAGATGCCTGGGTCTTTTGAATGGTCAAGTATGTGGTCGTATCAGCCACATTTCCCACCCCAACCCCAACCAGTTGATAATTTGATGCATGCTTGGGTTAGAGAGGAGGTGCCACAATCCACCATGGATCTTAGAACCCAGAACATTTCTTCCAAATGTATTACTTGTCTGTTGCTGTTCGGGTGCCTAAGAGAAGATGATGTGCACTGGAGATTAGAAGGCAGCCTGGATCTCAAGATTTGGTTGTTTCATTACTAAGAGTTGGTACACTCAAAGGTTTGCACGCTCTAGCTGCCAGGCAAATATCGCCCTTTGGCTTAGCCTCCACACTTAAATCTTTTTACAAAATCTCTCAAAATATCCCCATGTTTACAGAAATCTCGGGGCTGATTTCACAACCCCAGTGAAATGGAGCTGGAAACACCTTGCTGATGCCACAAAGCACAGAGCAGACGGCCTGCAGTTTTCTAGGTTCAGCTCATCATTTAAATAATTAGCATGAATACTGGCAGCTAGCCTATCAGGAGATGTTGAAAATCTGGCTAACGGCTCAAATTTAAAGACATGTACCTACTTAAACGCAAGTGCCCGCATATGGGGACAAATGTTGCTTCAGCCTGCATAAAGGCTCAAAATGCATTTAAATATTTGTTAGTCTTTGCCAAGGCTGTGCCGAAAGGGCGTGTGAAGAAGTGCCAGGCAAAAATTAAGTGAAAGGAAACCTAATGTGTAGGCATGAGAGAGTCTGTGGGCAAGTGAGAGAGTGGCACAGTGCCCAACTCTCTGATGGCTGGAAAAGTGGACAGGCTGCTACTCGAGGTGGGTGCGAGGAGGGTAGTTTTGTTTGGCACACATGAGCACCCACCCCAGGAGATAGCAGTGTTGTTCCACAGGGAAAGTGATGAGTGAGTTTCCTTTGCAAACAAATCCCATCACTTTATTGATATATCTGTGGACAGCCTATTGAATGATTCAGTGTATGTCGTATATTCAAGAAGGAGTTAGATACATTTCTTAAGGCTAAAGGGATATGGGGAGAAGGCAGGGACAGGGTACTGAGTTTGGATGATCAGCCATGATCTCATTTAATGGCGGAGTAGGCTCGAGGGGCCGAATGGCCTACTCCTGCTCCTATCTTCTGTATTTATGTTTCTAGGTCAGTGGTGGCGTGGAAGGATCCGGTGGCGTAAAAGTTTAATAGAGTGGAATTTAAAATCTTCGTACCCATCTACAAATCTCTCCCTGGGCTTGCCCCTCACCATCTCTGCAACCTCTTCCAGCCTTACTTCATTTTCATGTTATCCAATCCTTTGACTCTGGCCTTCTGAAGAGCTGGAAATTACAAGGAGAATATGGAAAAAAAAGACTTGCATTTATGTAGCGCCTTTCACATCCTCAAGATGTCCCAAAGCACTTTAGTAAGTGTAGTCACCGTTGTAATATAGGAAACACAGCAGCCAATTTGCAAACAGCAATGTGGTAATGACCAGATAATTTTTTTTTTTTTTTTTTTTTAAACTGATGTTGGTTGAGGGACACTGGGGAGAACTCCTTTGAATACTGCCACGAGATCTTTTACTTCCACCTGAGGGAGCAGACGGCGCCTCGGTTTAATGCATCATCCAAAAGATGGCACCTCCGACAGTGCAGCATTTCCTCAGTTATGCACAGGAGTGTCAGCCTAGATTTTTGTGCTCAAGTCTCTGGAGTGGGAATTGATCCCACAACCTTCTAACTCAGGCGAGAGTGCTACCCACTGAACCACAGCTGACAGAAGCACTCTTGCCTTTGAGTCAGACGGCTGCGGGTTCAAGCCCTACTCCAGAGACTTGAGCACATTATCTAGGCTGACACTTCAGTGCATAACCGAGGAAATGCTGCACTGTCGGAGGTGCCGTCTTTGGAGGAGATGTTAAACCGAGGCCCCGTCCGCCCTCTCAGGTGCACATGAAAGATCCCATGTCTCTTTTCGAAGAGGAGCAGGGGAGTTCTTCCTGGTGTCCTGGCCAATATTTATCCCTCAACCAACATCACTAAGGCAGATTATCTGCTCATTATCTCATTGCTGTGAACAAATTGGCTGCTGCGTTATAACAGTAACCACACTTCAAAAGTACTTCATTGGCTGTGAGGCACTTTGAGATGTCCCGAGGCCATGAAAGGCGCTATATAAATGCAAGTTCTTTCTTTATGTATGCGTGTGATATAAGCTACAACTCTTGCTAAGCGATTTTAATTGGAGAAGTTTGTATGTAAATGGTTTTTAGTGAGTCCTTCTACACTTTGTATCAGATTTAGTTTTTGACAGAAACAAAATAAAAATAGATGGCAAAGGAGGAGAAGGAGAAAATGACAATATAAACACATATGTGAACGAGATAATAAATAATGCAAGAAGTACTCAGTATGCAGAGGAAAGTGAAGGGAAAAATAAAAAGGATTCAATAAAGTGAGGTAAAGCACAGAAGAAGCAAAAGGCCAATATACAAATGAATAATAAGTGATAAAGATCAAGAGTAGGATTCTTTTTGGGAAAAGGACTTTAATTTTTAAAATCTGAACTTAAAAAAAAAAAATGCTGCTCCAGATAACTAGTATACCTCAACTACACTATTGTTGGTTTAATAGTATTTTCAGAAAAGCTATCTGTGAATTTATTGTTCCTAAGGAAATGTTACATTTTCAGGAAATTCCACCTTTTTAAAAATTAATAATGATTGCACGATCTGCACATTTTAAAATGAAGTTAATAAAAACATTATCCATCTGCCCTTTTTCATCTGGGAATGTATGCTAAGGGCTGAATAATGCAGTGGAAAAGTAACCTCTGCATGTAGGGAATAGTGCATTTTGTAGTAAAGTCCCGTGGGCTAAAGAGATAATGGTTACCAGTTGCTTATTTAATGGGAAGCAAAAAGGAGGTACATGACCCTTGTACTAAATGTATAAAATTTTTGTGAAAATGTGAAGTCTTTTTTAAAATCTATATATTTTTATATGAAATTTACACCCTTAATATAGTTGCAGTGAAGAAATATATACAATGTTTATTCTATTGAGAGGCCTGTTTCTACTTCCATCCCTGTAGAGATTGTGTTCAGGTCAAGAAGACCCGAGCACAAATTCCCCCAGGGTTTAATAGAGAAGGCTACCCTTAGTCAGTTCATGCGCTGAAAGTATTATATTACTTGCCTGGTGTGTGTGGTGGCTTTGATTTCCAGTTTAAAAGTCAGGAGATTAGTATCGGGCGTTATATTAGCCTCCAACAATTCTAGGGCTGAAGAGACGTGAGCTTTTAACTGCAAAGAGCAATCAAAACAAATAAATGCTCACCATTTCCACCCAGCTGGCTGCTAAAATTCTGCAAATTTGCAGCAAAAAGTTATGAATTATTAGAATTTGCCATCTTATGAATGTAAACATTTTCTTAAGAGGGACAAAATGTCTGCTAATTCATTAAATGCCTCAGCTAACTGGCAGCCCATGTTTTCCTATACAGTTTATGGTACATGTATGCATCTTGAAATACAATATGAAGTACTAGGATATGGGATAAGTTTGGATACCTTAAGAAGACTGATTACTTTTAAAAGAGGGAGTTTCAACATAAACAAATGGATTCTTTGACAGAAAGCTGGAACATAAACGAGCTTCCCATTTACTGAAGTCTGACATTCTGTCAACGTTCGAATTAGACCTTCATTTTGGGCATGCTGTGTTCATTTTGTGGGTATCATTGTGGTCAGCAGCTTTCACATGGTTACTGCAGCCTCCAGAGAGCTTTCAGCCTTGCTCAAAATTACTTTCATTTACATTTAAAGAGCAGCAGCTTGGGTTTTTTCCGCGGGGCAGGCTTTCTTTCGGCGTACGGAGTTGTTCCCAGATGCCGTGGATTACGAAGCATTTTGTTGGCTACCACTGCCGTGTACAGGAATGCGTGATGAGACGAAAATTCAACAATTTGTTTAGGACGCATAACATTTTTGTGTTATTTTAAATGTGTTATTTTAGCAGTCAAGTCCAAATACCAAGAGTTGATTTTAGCAAAACCATCTGTTAGCCTGAGCCAATTTGCACAGAAGCAGACACAAATTTGTGATTTTGTGCCCCCCGATATAATTTTGCATAATTGCACTTCCAGGTCAAACACGTACGTAAACTTGACCTAAAATTAGTTCTTCACATGCAAGCACTCTTGGGTACAGCTGCAAGAGCCTCAGTTGTTCTGCTCTTTGATACTACGGCTGGAGATAACACTAATAAACAGTGTGCAAGGCAGAAAGAGGCACAACAGACAGAAGGTGCCAAAAAATATCTGCTATTGCAAAACAATTGCTTGGCTTTTTCTTCAGTAGTTTCACAGATGTAAAGTAATACATAGGTTTCCCCCCCCCCTGGGTAAAAGGTGCATTTGTTTTCATTTACAGTGACCTGTTTCGTACACTTAACCTATAAAGCTGTGCATCTGCTATGAAAAAATACAGGAAACTCTTTTTTATCCGGCACTGACGGGACCGGCATGGTGCCGGTTGATCAAAAAGTCCGGATTACAGAAAGGTATACTTACCAAGGTACGAGAGCCCCGTACACAGCCACAGGTGCAGGAGCCCCGGTTACACGGCACTTGCGCAGGAGTCCCGGTTACACGGCTACAGATCCACGAGTCCCTGTTGCATGGCCACAGGTGCAGGAACCCTGGTTACACGGCCACTAATATATAGTAAAACTTACCTGAACCTACTCCTGAATTTTGCCGGTTAAGAGAGGTTTCCGGTTATTTAGGTGCCGGTAAAAAGAGAGTTTCCTGTAGGCACCGCTAAAACCCTTGTTGCTCAAAATGGCTGAGAACAAGAAGTTCTTCCTGTAATATCTGTAGTCGATTTTACTTTGCAGAAAGTTTCCCCTGACTCGTAAGCAATGTTTGCCAAAATACCCGAGCAAGAAAGATACACAAGATTAAATTTCAAATAAGTTATGCCAATGAAAATTGCTCTTCCCTTGAACCAGCTTCCATGCCAAAGCCACAGACTTCCTTTCACCTCAGTTGAACCGTTTTATATTGCCGCTGTTTTAGTTTGGATTTTGGGAGAGCAATGTCCCTGAGCTGGCTTCCAGCATTTACACTAAGCCCCTTATCCTGGTGGCACGCTCTTTAAACTTTGTTTTTTTTTACAAGTCTGCTGACAGGATAAGGAGACTGAATTTAGCTGTGTAAACACCGGATCTGGCGCACAGACCCCTGTCACTGAACTAAAATGGAACCAATATAAAAGTGGTTTAATAGTACCATCGGGGATGTCCAGTCCCTGCTGATTTAATGACAGAGATATTTTTTGTTGTCTAGGACTATATTTCCTCTTTTTCTGGGAAAAAAATGAAAAGCCCTTACTTTATAGAATTTAACGATTGTGGAGCAACATAGCGTGCATGCAATTTTGCTTCAGTTAATTTTGCTCAATGTGAATTCAAGGGTAGGAATGAAACAATCTCTAAAAATATGCTTTTCACACTTCTCTAGCAGTTAAATTGTCACTTAAGGGGTATAGATGTCAAATATTTGGTTTATCCGTCTGTTGCGTGTGTAAAACTTGCAAAATAGCGGGCTGAAAATTTAAGAAATCATGTTCACTGACCAGGGTATGGAGGTCCACATAGACAGCAATTTAGAAAACCTCTTTTTGGTCACAGACAGCCCACAAACTTGCGCCAGAAACAAAGAAGGTGGCAGACATAGTAATTCAGGAACGCCTGCCATAAGAACTTGGGGAGGGGGGGTCAGGACTTGAAAAGGAGCACCAAGGTAAAGCAAGAACATCACTGTCATAATGTAGAGAACACATATAGGGGATGAGTTTATGTTTGAGTGATTTGAGGTTTAAAATGGGGGGGAAAAATGCTAACATTTATGCGAGGGAAGTATCAGAGGCCAGATCGGCCCCTTTTAGTTTGGAGAATTGCAAAGGAAAGATATGGGTTACACCAAAACTACTTCTTTCAGATGCCGATTGACTTGCTGTGCATTTTATGTTTTATTCCAAGTAATAACCTTTTATTTAATTAAATAATTTGTTTTTCCCTAATTATGAAAATAGGGACTTAGTTCCTCAAAACATGTTTTGATACGAAAGGAGCGAGCGCGCTTCAGGCAGTTGGGTTTGCAGGAGCCTAGCCTTGTATTTCCTGTAAGCATCTTTCTCCCTATTTCTGAGGAAACTGCCTACAAATTAAGAATGTTAATTATAACAAAGAAATAAGATTTGTTTATTTGTATAGCATCTCAGTACATCCCAAATTCTTTGCATTCATTACTTTGAAGTGTAAACACTATCGTTATGTGGGCAAATATAACAGATAATTTGCACATAGCAAGATCCCACAAACAGCATACAAGATGAATGGTCAGTAAATTTGTTTTTGGTGGTGTTGGTTGAGGGAGAAATGCTGGCCAGGACACTGGAGAATTTCCTGTTTTTCCAAAGAGTGCCAACTGAATAGGCAGACAGGGCCTTGGTTTAATGTTTCATCCAAAACATTGCACCATCCGACAATGCCCTCAGTGCTGCATAGGGCTGTCAGCCTAGATTATGTACTCAACTCTTGGAGCAGGGCTTGAGCCCACAACCGCATGACTGAAAGGCGAGAGTGCGACCAACTGAGCCAAGCTAACATTTGGATTGGTTCCAACTAGGCAAATCGCAATTAATCTGAAAGCAAAAAAACATTATTTTGTAACTGTCACTGAAATGGAGGTCATGAACTCTGGACTCCCACTAATTGGACATTTCCTGTGGATCAGACTTTTTCCACTATGTTTTTTCACATTGGGATCCACTTATAGGAGCAACTGACACCATTGAACCAGAGGAGGTATCTGCACCAGACCCTGAAATTATAAGGCAGTGAAAGACCCGTCAATCAGGGCAGGTTTTTTCCACAGTAACAGCAGTCTCTCGGATACCTGGCTCAGGCAATTCACCCACCTTCAGAATGAAGCAGAAATGCTAGTCTGGCTAAGAGAACCCCTGTTGATCCAGACATAATAATTAATGTCTCTTCAAAGGCATGCAATGATTACAAATGCCATAGACTACAAGTATGGGCAATTGTATGCCGCTAACAATAGATCAACATTAATTATTTCTATCCGTCACCTGGGTGGACTTAGTGTCTAACAAACAGAAATAGATGCCAAGACTAGCTCAGTCTTAAACAACACGTCTGTCTGTTTAAACAATTAAACTATTTTTGTCTCGATTGCTTGTAGGCAGTTCCCAATCAACATTAATGGGACGAATCATAATTTAGTTGCTCCCAGCAATGCTTTCCAAACAAGCAGACATTTTAAAAGCTGTTACTATTTTATTATTATTTTTACAGCTTGCCAGTATTGTAAGTGTTGAGATTTGTGTGATTATAAAGCAAGATGGACCCCGTGGGTCTAGCATAGGCCTTGCCTCCTAGCAGGGTCCCCTGATCTTTGCAGTGAGAGCAGGATTGAGCAGTGAACAATTACCTAGATAGATATAGGGTGAGAAATGAACAAGAGAGAGGCAGATTGGGCTGGAAAGGACAGATAAGCTAATCAAACAGATCCTGTAGATTCTGCTTTCCCCCCCCCCCCCATTTTTATTCTGTGTTTAAAAACCTCGCAAAATGGGGGAATCTCATGGGGCTAGCAGCAGTGTGAGCTTTATTCTGACTATTTCACCTCTCCCTGACATCAGCACCAAACTGATGAAGGAAAAAGCTTTTTCTTTTTTTTAAAATCCCATAAAAAAGATCTGATTGCAGCAATAAATCTCTCCAGTTGCTAAAAATATCCTGGCAAAGTTTGAGCAGCCTGCTTTTCAACAGAAAGGATGGATGTCCTCGAAGCGATCTGTTACTTTTAGAAGGGTCCTCCTCTGTTCTTGCTGACCTACAAGGTGGACTCTGTTTAAAATCAAAGCCATACTGTGGCTGAAAGCCTTTGTTACAGTCACACTCTTCACATATATTTAAATTGAAGTTGGAAAAAAAAAACACCATGTAAAGAGGTAGTAGTTCTTTATTTTTGTCCTACATGTGAAATAATGCAAAATGGGTTTCCCCATGTACAATAATGCAGAATGCAGTTAAGCGAGAAATATATATGGTGTTTAAGCCACACTTTTACACAGTTCTACTTAGAATGGCTAGCTGGGTAAATTATGTTCAGCATATTCAATTAAAAAAAAAAATTTTTTTCACTGCTCCACAGTAGGTCAAAGCATCGAGAAGTGCAACCTAAGTGTATTTTCAGCTTCACAATTTAAATAGTTGTGCGGGGTGATACTTTAACAAAGGCTTTCCATTTACATGTCCAAACTGTCCTGCAGTAACACAATTTCATGGTACGTTGGCACTTGGAGAGACTAATGTGTAAAGGGTCAGAGTTAGGTCTAGCTCTGTGCTTGGTCTGGCACCAGCACTGTGGAGACAGCAGTGTCATGAGTGATGAATGGTCAGATTTGTTTGTTTGTGTAGATAGTGTGTCTTACTTAACCTGCTAGGGTTTTATCCCATGCTTAACAATTTAAAAAAAATATATACAACATAACTTGGTTTGACTCTTTTGAGCTATGGCATTTAGGGCATTAGGTATCAATTTTAGGAGCGCTAATTTAATCTTGTACATGAACATCTGAAGGGCAGCAGAGAGCTAGGAAACAAGTTTAAAAAACGCACTTATTCCGAATACGGCTTAACCTGCAGCCCGTGCCCCACGGTGCGCCCCTTTCCTGGCAAGCTTAAGATTTTTACATTAAATATGGTGCATTCCAGTTCATTCTGAACACCTTGTACTTCACAATTGATTTTATTTTTAAAAAATAAATGACAACTCCTTACCCCAGTCCAACTGCAGTTCCTACCTGATGATGTTGCTTCATTCTGGGATCCGACTCTATGCTGCAGGCGGGAATTCCTGGTTTATTGCAAGGCCAGGAATTCCCATTTGCAACACAGAGTGGGGTCCTGCAACAAAGTACCAGTGCCAGTTATGAGCAGCAGCTAAGGTTTGTACTTTACATGCCAACATAGAAAAACAGCAAAAGATGACATTTTCAAAAAAGCTGACACTTCCTCAAAACAGTTTGTGTGGACCCTCTTCTACCTGCCCGTTCATGCTGGAATTCTTCTCCCCCGCCATCCTCAATTCAATATGGCATCTCTCTCCCCAACCCTTAATTTATGCTGGCCCTGTTCCCTCTCGCCATTCAGTTCAAGATGGCACACCTCTCTCCCGTCCTCAGTTCATGTTGGCACCTTTCACCCCCTCCCAGTTCATTTTTGTCATTTGCCACCTGCTCTTCACCTTGGCATGTTTCATATCTCTCCTCCCCTCAGTTCGTTCCAGCATTTTCCTCTTACCTCTCCGTTCCACTCCTGGTTCCCACCTGCTGCTGTGAGTGGGAATTCCCGGGATTTTATTTTGCGAGCAACTAATTTGAAGCGGAGAGTGGCACTCATTTCTGTCTCCGAGTGAAGAAATGTGACTGTATGCACTGCATATCCCTGGCTACACCTTTGATGTGTTGAGAGTTCTTGTAATTCCAGCCCAGTATATTGCACAGAGCAATTCCTCCCTACTCTACCATAACAACAGTACTCCTGCACACAGACACACCAATAGTCACATCATTGAGATATTAACATTGTAGTGCTCTTGAGAGACAGAATCTTCAATAGAAATAATCAGTCTAAAATATATTTTAAATAATTTTTAAACATCTTTAAATATATTTGAACAATGGGTAACATATCAGGGTTCCACTGGATACAATATTTTCCAATGAGAAAACTTGGGGCTAAAAATTGAGTCACGTCCCTCTTGGGGCGCTCCGAGGGAATATCGCGGCGCTATGTGCCGTGGTATTGCAGGCCTTCCTCCCCTTCTTAAAAGGGGAGGCCTTGCACAGCGCAACCCGGGGCCCAGCTGGGCCCTCGGGAGTGCTGGCAAAAGAGCCTGGCACTCAAGAGAAGTGCCGGGCTCACGGAGCGCAGCCGGCGCAAATCTGGACTTCGACCGTCCCCAAACGGTCGACCGTAACTCTGCCCCGGATGATAGGGTTTACGTATTTTGAGCAGCAGTGGAGGTTCTGCAGCAAGGAAGGCTCCCCTGTTTGGGACTCCAGAGCACCTTCCTCAGAGGAGAGTTGTGGAGATGGCCTGGGAAGAGGTCACTTAAAAGGTAAATGAAGTCTTCAGCAACTTTCAGGATGTAGATCCAAATGAGGAAGATGGTAAACCTGAAGAAAGCTACAAAGGTAGGGCACCCAACTACTCTGTACCGAACAGATGGGACAGGTACGCATGTCACACAGGACAGGTACGCATGTCACACAGTGCTGTCAACCGGTTACACATGTACTGCTGCCTCATGCAAAGCACTCAGACAACCTTACAGTTCTTCAAATGCATGGCCATACAACAGCAGGACATTTCTTCAAGTTGCAATGTCACAGACACCTCATTCAAATTGCAATTTATCACCGTCACTGTTTGTCACACTGATTTAAATAAGCCGTTGCAATATAAGGCTAGTGACAACTTTCATGGAGGCCAAGCTGGAAATCATTGGCTCAGTGCACATAAAGGGAGCGGTGAGGTGAAGCCAGGGGCGCCGCTCAAACTGAAGGGTTAGTAACAACAACTTGTATTTATATAGCACCTTTAACGTAGTAAAACATCCCAAGGCGCTTCACAGGAGTATTGCAAGACAAAACAATTTGACACCGAGCCACATAAGGAGAAATTAGGGCAGGTGACCAAAAGCTTGGTCAAAGAGGTAGGTTTTAAGGAGAGTCTTAAAGGAGGAAAGAGAGGTAGAGAGGCAGAGAGGTTTAGGCAGGGAATTCCAGAGCTTAGGGCCTAGGCAACAAAGGCACGGCCACCAATGGTTGAGCGATTATAATCAAGGATGCTCAAGAGGGCAGAATTAGTGGAGTGCAGATATCTCGGGGGGGGGGGGGGGGGCTTGTGGGGCTGAAGGAGATTACAGAAATAGGGAGGGGCTTCATTCACTTGATCTTAAACCACCATATGCCTGAGCACAACAGCATACCATGCAAGCACTGTTTAAAGGGGTGTCTGTTGAGCAGCAGCCCAACATTTCTTTCTCTCCTGTTTCTTTAGGTAGCCTACAAGAATCAACCAGAGCTTCCAGGTCTTCCCAAGAATTCAGCACCAACACAACACCCTGCGTCAGTCAATCCACCTGCTAGAAGGATCGGAGGTCGAACTCCAAACCATAGTCAACACCTTCACCGAAGCGTACGAGAGCATGGGCCTTACACTAAACATCCGTAAGACAAAAAGGTCCTCTACCAACCTGCCCCCGCCACACAGTACTGCCCCCTGATTATCAAAATCCACGACAAGGCCTTGGACAACGTGGACCACTTTCCATACCTCGGGAGCCTACTGTCAACAAGGGCAGACGTCGACGACAAAGTCCAACACTGTCTTCAGTGTGCCAGTGCAGCCTTCAGTCGCCTGAGGAAGAGAGTGTTTGAAGACCAGGACCTCAAACCCGGCACTAAGCTCATGATCTACAGAGCAGCAGTGGTACCTGCCCTGCTGTATGCCTCAGAGACATGGACCATGTACAGCAGGCACCTCAAAGCACTGGAGAGGTACCACCAACACTGCCTCCACAAGATCCTGCAAATCCATTGGCAGGATAGGCGCATCAACGTCAGTGTTCTTGCTCAGGCCAACAGCCCCAGCATCGAAGCTTTGACCACGCTCGATCAGCTCCGATGGACGGGTCACATTGTCCGCATGCCCGATACGAGACTCCCGAAACAAGCGCTCTACTCGGAGCTCCGGCACGGCAAGAGAGCCCCAGGTGGGCAGAGGAAACGCTTCAAGGACACCCTCAAAGCCTCCTTGAAAAAGTGTAACATCCCCACCGACACCTGGGAATCCCCGGCCCAAGACCGCACAAAGTGGAGGAGAAGCATCCGGGAAAGCGCTGAACACCGAGTCTCTTTGCTGGGAGCAAGTGGAAGCCAAGCGCAAGGAGCGCACGTCAACCCAAGCACCCGACCCACCCACCCCTTCAACCACCGTCTGCCCCACCTGTGACAGAGACTGTAGGTCCCGCATTGGACTAATCAGTCACCTGCAAACTCATTTTTAATGTGGAAGCAAGTCATCCTCGGTTCCGAGGGACTGCCTAAGAAAAATAAGAAGTAGAAGGATCAGCACAAATACATTCACCCTAGGGAACTTGGATGGCGAGTTTGAGGAAGGTGCACTGGGTGAAGTGCTGAGCACGAGTGAACAGAAACCATCTGGCCTTCCTCAGCTGCAGTACATAGGGATTTGTATCTCACAGAGGCAGTTTATTAAACTGGTATGTCTCAGCAGCATTTTCTACTCAACTCAACTGGCCAAAACACCCTTTTATGTCTGACTAGAAGTGTGCAGCATTTGTTGTAGTGCAGGAAGGCTTCTCAGCACTCCACTCCACCTTGGAGAAGTGACAACTCCAGTGGCAGAGGTCCCCAACCCACTCTTGAATGCTCAGACTGCTGCTACAGAGGCCTTGGACTCCCCTTTCCAAGAGGCTCTCTTCTTCTCAGATTGAGGGAGCCATTGTGTAGGACTTCACTGCCCTCAGAGCTGTCCAGATGTCTAACCCCTACACAGATCTGTAGACGTGTCGAGGGAGTGCCAAGCAGCAGGGGCATGGGTGAGGCAGCTGTGTCTCAAGGTGAGGCCGCATCCAGCCCATCCCCCCAGCCATGCATGCGATAGTGGATGTGTTGGCCAGCTGACCCTGCCGGCTTTCTAATGGAGCCGCGAATAGAGTGGAGGCAGTTGCAGGGCTACCTCATGACCCAGCACACGGGTCCTACTGACACCCAGCAGCGTCACACATACTCCCAATTTCCAGTTCCCACTCAGCCAGTTCATGCCAGCAGAACTGTTGCTGCCAACTGGAATTCCTACCCTAAACTGTCTTGACTGGAATGTGTAAGACAGCATGCACTCCATTACAAAAATAAGACACATTTAACAAGTGTCATCTGACTTTGTTCACATAATAGAATAAAAACAGTTTTTTACCATTTTATTTACAGGCTTTTTTGCTTGGAATACAAAATAATTTACTTGAACGCCAAAATTAATTTCCAGCTGAGCACCCTAATTTGGGAGATGCAAGAGTAATTAGTAGAACGCCTCGCAGCAGATCTTACAGCAATAATGGAACATTTTATCATTCTGATTGTAAGCCTTGTTTGACTCAAGGCCCTGCCTTTCTCTGACCTGTGCTCTCTTTAAGTGCAACTCAATGCTGGGAGTGTTGATCTTGCAAGTTAGTGTTTTGCCTCATCAATTATCCATTCCCACTAGGGATAGTAAGGAAATGGAACTCAAATGGCTCCAACTGTAATACCTCTCCGTAGACTGACCAGAAAGGATAGCTATCAAAGGCGGTAATACCATGAAGCATACAGATAATTTACACTGCAATTGGAGATGCAAAATTGCCTTGGAGGGACTACACATGTTGACCCTGCATTATTATCTACCAGAATTGCAAAATTGCAGCTGTGGCTATGTTAAAATGAAACGAGACTTTTAACTGTCTTAACTAGCTGTGACTGTTCAATACAGAAAGGAAAGATTTTATTTTAAGCAGTACTTAAAATCCTTGATCTTACAGACTGTGATCCCAAATGAGACTAAATCAGAGTGAATACCATGAACTACAACTTAGTCTTTTGCAAACCTCTATTAAGATATGACTATACACTGATTAGGAGTGCATGCATGGTAAACATTGGAGTATCACAATTATCAATCAGCGTAGCCCTGCAGGAGAGAAGTCTATGCACATGGTTAACATTTGAAGAGATCATTTTAGGTGGGTTTCTGATGTTTGGAGGGAATTCAGAAATTGCTAATTTGCCATTATCAAAGTGGCAGCAATTAGTGTCACATTTGCTCCTATAACTGGGCATTAAATGAAATGGGTAATGGTGTAAATTCTCCAGTGCAAATGGGATTTCTGGCAATAATTACTGTTCTAACGTGATATGCTAGTTTTAGAAATTAAATGTGTAGTGAAGTCTAGAATTCAGCCATGCAGGAGTATTTACTGGGAAATACAACGCCAGTATGAAGAACTTGGAATTGCAGCTTGGTTTTAGTATAGATGCTTTGTCAAGCTTGGCTTGATGCAGCTAGTTATCCTGAGTAATAAGATTGATGGTGACAACTATAATTACCATAGATGAGATAGTCTGCTTTGTAGTTTACGACGTAAACAAAAGCACAAACTCGACTGCCTAGTCTAGTCCTCTCCGACTGCAGACAAGTGAGTAATGCAGTGGTGCCCCAGAGAGTTAGTGCTGAATATCAAATATGATTTCACTGTATAGCAACTGAGTTAATAACCAACATTCAACATGTTTTGGTGTTTGTGTCATACATAACACAGTTAAACAAGTTTTTTCAATCATGGTTACACTTGTTTTATAATAGGGTATATACGTTTAAGAGGTATATTACTCACTTTCAGGCCTAGTTTTCTTCAATCTCACTCCACATATGGGCAGATTTAGCAACCCAAAAGTGAAAATCTTCTGGGATTCTTGAATTTTTAATAAGACTTTCATTTTCTATCAGGTAACGTCCCTTTGCCATGTAAATATATAGTGCTTCCATGCAATGCATCTTCTTCTCACTCAAGAACAGTAATCCGCCCGAGGCTTTGTGTAAAAACTCCAAATGAGAATTTCACCTTTTTTTGTGCACTTCTATTTCTTCCCCCTTCCGTTGCACCAATTTTCTCCAGAGTTCCTCCCTGGAAAATGTTCATTTCTTGGTGGGGTACATATTCCACGGGCGGTGGCACCCTCTGGTACCGTGCCCAAGTGTCCATTTTTTTTGTACGAGCCCGGATAATGAGTGTCGGCAGGCAATTCAACTGCAGGGGATGCACTGCTCATCCTGGTTCCTGGCGTGCTATATTAACCCTGTGTAACTCATTAGCAACACAACACGTGGCCTATTGTCGGCAGGCTTGGATGGCTGGAGAGGATTCAGAGAAAAGAAACGAGTCGAGTCCAACACTCATTTTGCTAAAAGCTGAAGCTGTTTGTATAATACTAATGGGGGACATCAACCATGCTGATAGGAGTAGCTAATTTAACTTTGACTGCAGGACCAGAAGTCACAATTGGCAAGTCTCAATTAAGACTAGATTACATGAAATGCTTTCCTTGTAGAAAAGTAAGCGTTGAATAGACTTCTTTGAAAAGCAGCTGAATGAATATGGTTACATAAAGGACTGATGATTACAGCAATGAGCATTGACACAAATGATCAAATATGGTATGGAGCATAATGGCTGGAGCTATAGGAATGTTGGCTGCTGTACACAACGCCATAGTTCAATAATGTAAATTGCACGGTTAGATTCATATCTGACCTTTCCCTCAATTACTTGAGATCAGAGAAAAACCATGTGTCAACTTGGCTCACCCTTGCCTTTGGGTCAGAAAGTGATGAGTTTGAATGTAGCCAAAGTCCCAATAATGGCAGAGATCACTTATTGGCTTTACAGCAGAGGTTACTGGAGACATAAGGAGGGTGGGCTGGCCAAGAATGAGAGCCACCGATGCTAAAGGAGGTGTCTTATGGGTTGATCTCAGCAGTGTAGGATGTTTGAACCCCCGTTCATTTCTAGAAGCAGAAATTGGACCTATCGGAGATGATTCTGGTTCAACAGTCATTGGTTACTGTCGATCAGAAGCAGCTCTGATTGGACCCATCATAAATATAAAATCACATTCATTTCTCCAGTTAATTTTTTTTGGAACTAAATTAACTATTAATAACTTTACTAATAAAATCACATTAAATACTACACTAATAGAAAATCAGAATAATTACAACTTAGTCTGCAATAATCATAAAACATCAGTTGTTCAAGAACAAAGATTAATTATGATAAATTAATTGAAAATCTATTAGCTGGAATTAATTTTCCTTTTAATAAATGTAATTAGAAAGTCTATGTTATATCCACAGACCTGAAATGTTAACTCTCTTTCTCTCTCCACAGATGCTGTCCGACCTGCTGAGTATTTCCAGCATTTTCTGTTTATATATCTTCTGATCTCTAGTCTTGCTTGAGGCTTCATCATTTTGTACTTGTGCTCTGTAGTCTGGCACTCATCTCAAGTTAAGGAGCGTGCTTGCATCTACATTATCTCAGGATTTTGAGAGACCTGGATCATGTTCTCCTTCAATATTTTACACCAAGTAAAACAACTTCTACAATGTGATTTTCTCTTCAGAACTTCAAGCCCCGAGCGCAGGAATCATCTATGAACTCTTCTCCTAACCCTCTCTGACTTATTTGATATCTTTTTGAAGGCAGGGAGCCCAATATTACACACAATATTACAAATACCATCTTGTCAATGCTCTGTATGTTATCTTGCTGCAGTGAAACGTATCGTACTGAAGTATTAGGGATTTCAAGTGACGTGGTAGCTCTCGGTGGAAGGGAGCCCTCGGTTTGTTTGGATTAGATACATTCAGCAAGAACTTACTCTTTAGCTTAAAGGTTACTTTTAGTGTGATTTCAGTAGCTTTGGCAGAAGTCATGGAATACTGTGGTTGGTCATAAAGCAGTTGCCTGCAGTGATAGCACCAAGTAATTAAGAATGGCTTGTGGATTAAAATGTGCTTTTGGTCACTTCTGGATTTCTGTAACACTGTTAGGGCATTGTTGAACTTGATAGTTGTGTCCCAGTTCCCTCAAACCTCAGAACCAGACTTCAGTAGAGCAGGACATTAGCGGGTGCAGTATTGCTGACCCCAAATTGCACTCAGCTGTCAAGTGGGTTTGTATGACATTAGATGCTGTATAATTGTGACAATTGATTGTTTCTAATAATACACTACTCCCAGCAGTAAATTCCATATCGTCACAAAACTGCAGTGCACTGCAAACTATGGAGTGCTTTCATACTGTACAACATAATTAACAAAAGATTCTTCAACAGACTTTTAAAGCAACTTTTTAAAGCCTCAAGGGCCAGTCGGATACTAGTGATGTACTTCAGTAAAGAAAGGCATACTGTTGTCAGGTCTGACCTCATAGACAATAACACTTTTATTTCAATAAAATGATTAATCAGGTCGGAGATCTAATGGCAAAAAAATCTTGTTTCTTTTAAGATCTGAGTAATGTCTAGTCAACATGTACATTTGAGGAAAACCCCAACAGATCAAGGAATTCATTGCTCAATCATACATGGGCAGTTCACATTCTATTACCGCAGAACTTGCCTTTGTAAATCAGAGGGAACCTTGTTTGGGACTGTAACAAACTTTATAATTAGATTGTTTGATTTTTCTATTCAGAAGAATCATGCTTACCTTCGCTGTTGCTCTCGTATTCAAAGCTTTGAAGAAGCTGGGGAAAAAATAAGTACTATAATTAAATGGTGTTACAATAGAGTTATCACCTTTCACTGTGATTAATTTCAATACATAATTCTGCTTAGTAACAGGAGATTCAGGCATGGTAACCGGAGCAGAAATTTGATGCACTGATTGTTTTTTAACCGCTTATGAAAACAATACTCTTACTTTTTGTCTAATTACTTATCAAAACAATATTCGTACTTTTTGTCTGTCCTACTAAGCCAACTTTAAGCTCAGCTTTTAGATGAATGTACTGTTTTCAAACAATCTGTTATTTTCTTTGTACAAAGCAGCACTGATGTACCAGATGAATAATGTTTTAAAGCATAAATGTCACTTTGGCTAATTTAACATTGATTTCCCACTGTAACGCTCATTGTTATTCCTAACAGTTTACAAATCCTATGGCTCAACTGGTTTAATTAGTGTTTGGAGATGTCAACATTTATTAATATAACCAGTAAAAATACATTCGTTATTAACAAAATAAAATCCACACCATTAAATTAAAACTGGGTTATATTTAAGCTAACACTTATGTCAAAATATATTGGGCCGGATTTTGCGACCCCCACGGGTGTGTATGCACCCGTAGGGGCCGTGCAAGTGCCAGGTTTCAGGCATGCGAAGCACATGCACTAAAACCTGGCACTTGCAATCTGTCAAGAATTCTCTTAACATATCATCTGTATGCCCAAGAAAAGTGCCTCTGTGCCCGCTGAATGACTGTCAAATTCTTACGCCTGGTAAAAGGAGGCGTAAGGCCTGCCTTTTACCAGCATAAAGAGTTTAAAATAACATAAAAATAATTTTTTTTCCAATCATTTAAACAGTAAAAAACCTGTGCAATAAGGTACAGTTATTTTTAGCCCCTTTAAAGTATTTAAATTTCAAAAAATTAAATTTGTTTAAAATATTGAATTAAAATGTCAGTTTAATTAATTTTATATATGTAATCGTTTTTATTTATTTATTTCAGTGTGTTGGTGCATTTTTGTAGTCATCCCCATTCATACATTTGACAGTTCTGTCCATACGGACCGGTCAAAAGTATGAAGGGGGATTCCCTTCTTCCATTAGTTCGCCTGGCCCACGTGATCCCAGGGGCGCTTGTGAACCGCCTGCGCCCCTGGGATACCTGGGCCTCTGCGCATTTCGAAGAGGAGAGGCCCAGGATCAGAAGCCTCGGGATCTACGGAACCAGCAGGTAAGTTCGTAGATGTTTTTCCGATCGGAGGCATCCGCCCGCAGGAAGCCTCCGATTGAAAATTCAGGGCCATTGTAGGAACGTGAAATAGCTGTAGCTCAATGTGTCGAATTACTTCGTGTGTTTGGTATAAAGGAGAAATTAAATGCGCATCCCAATTTCCTTCGCTCCACCATTGGCAGGCTTGCCTTCAGCTGCCCAGTCCTCTCTAAACCCCTCTCTCCTCCTTTAAGATGCTCCTTAAAACCTCTCTCTTTGGCCAAGCTTCTGGTCACCTGTCCTAACATCTCCTTATGTGGCAAGGTGTCAACATTTTGTCTGATAACACTCCTATGAAGTGTCTTGGGATGTTTTACTACTTTAAAGGTATTATATAAATGCAAGTTGTTGTTGTCTGAACTGGGCCATGTCACGTTTGGGAATATGCAGAATTGTTCAATTTGGGGCTGACAAAGCTGCCAGTTGCTGTATATTGTGCCATTAGTTCCCTGCTGTCATGGGTGAGTGGCTCCGTCTGTCTGGGGCCGCAACCAAAGAAAGGTTTCTGTTGAGATTTTAAAAAAAACATTGGCCCAGTTTGCTGCCAAAATAATGGCGAGTTTAATGGCTCTCACTGTTACTAATGTGTAAATCGTTCAGCAACTTGTGGTGAGGAAGAGAGAACCAGTGAATTGCGAATCGCCACAAATTGCTGGACGAATTGTGCCGCTCCGTCGTTAGCCTCGTGAAAATGGCAGCTTGCCCTCAACCTACTGAGTACCAAGAAATTGCTGCATTTGCAAAATAATTGCCCATTCAAATCACTGCAAAAAGTTAGGGCTAGTGCTTAACAACCTTTTTAATGAGGAGATTTATGTTCCTGCAATGCCAATCAACTTCTCCAGCCCAGAAAAGGAACAATTTAAATTGTGGAGTCTCATTCTTACAGGTATTAAATTGTTGTTAGACATTTCTGAAATTGAAAATGTATTTTTTTTTTCTTACTTTTCCTTCCTGTACCTGATTTGACTCTAAACCACCCTCCTTCTCCATCGTTCCTGGTTTTGTTTTTCTCAATCCTTCAATCTCATTGGTTAAGGAGATAAGTGGTTGGTCCTCTCATTCACTAAAGTCCCAGATGCCCTCAGCTCGCACTTCCAGCAACTTAAAAGGACAACCATTTCTTTCCCACGCTGAAGGGTGAGGGGAAAAAGTCTAACTAACAGAGCACGCCGCGAGATGCCTCGCTCCAGCAAAATTCTGGGCCATTATCGGTCAGGAGCCTCAGCTAGGGGCAAGTGGCAACAATGCATTTGAGCGGCGTATGTTCACGTTGATGGTAGAGAGAGATACAGTATGTGTTGTCTTCCTCTGCTGTTGTCAGTGTGCCAATTTTTTTTATTGTGGGGGAGAGGGGAGGGGGGGATGGGAATGGAGGAAGAAGTGGATGGATCACATTCTTATCTCTGTGGGGTTCAGCATGAATCCCATTTACTTAGCAGTTTATAGGGGAACGAAGCATCTGGTTCTGACATGGGCTTAGGATACACAGACAGTGAAATTGGATCACTGGTGTTCAAAAAATTTCCATCTGTATGCCATTTCCATGTGGTATTAACAGCGCCTTGCAGCAGACCAGAAAATAGCTGTTTTGTATTGAATGCTGTTGGGTGCAATAGTTCTGTGGGAAGTGATTTGCAGAGAGGCGTGCGTTCCGGACTTGACTTTTGGGCCATATGGGTATTGAATGACCAAATGTGTTTGGAGACAGCCAGTAATGAAGACAAATTGACATGTGCTTTGAACACTGTATATTTCTGAGTATATAACGTGTGTTCCTATTAAAAGAAAAAGTGATTTAGAAGTAGACTGAAGTACTCTGTACACACTGACATAAGAAAACTACTAGGCACTTGGTCTAAGCATTAAACAAAGCTTTAATCAATTGTTTTACAACATGGAGGTCTAGTTGTGTCCTTCACTAGTTCCCGTTAAGAATGTCCTGCGCAAGCTGGGCCCGTGCCCGAGTATTTATACTCTCCCTGGACAGCGCCACCCGCAGGCCACTCAGTATTATTTCATAAGTCTTTCTTTCATGAATGACTGATTCATGTCACACACTATTAAAGTATACCAACAATAAACTGTAGAGTCTGGGCTTTGTTGTTACTACTGGTTATTCACCCTTTCCTTCAATCTCTTACCTGGCTGGACTGTGGTTCATCCCTCAAGTGAAACATTATTCGGGATATTTTCCAGTCTTGTGCTCCCAATGCCGGGAGCACGCGTCGGAATACTGGGTGTGGAGGATGGTGCAGCCATTACGCAGCCCACCCAATTTTCCATCCTTTCATTTAAATAGATGGAAAATTGGGCAGATTGATTAACGGGAATGCTATCCTCTACTCCCAATAAATACTCCCAGTGTGCAAAGGACATGGCCAGGAGCGCAACAGCAGGAAATTTACTGTGGTTTTTTTTGTAATTAAGTGAAAAAGATTGGGTACCACTGAAATAAAGAAAGAATTTAAACTTATATAGAGTCTATTACATCCTCAGGATATCCCCAAGCACTTCACACCCAATTAAATATTTTCCAAGTATAGTCAAGTGTTGTTTAACAGGCAACACTTACTGTATAGTTGTACAAACAGCAATTAGACAAATAACCAATTAATCTCTTTTGGTGGTGTTGCTTGAGGAATGAATGTTGACCAGGTTAACTCCCCGCTACTTTTCAAAAAAGTGACATGGGATCGTTTATGTCCACCTGAATAGCTTTATGAGGCCGGTTTAGCGTCTCACCCAAAAGACAGCATGTCCGACAATGCAGCACTGATGGTCAGCCTAGATTATGTGTTCAAGTGTGGGAGTAGGGCTGGGACTCTCCGCCTTCTAACTCAGATGAGAGTGCTGCTACTGAGCCAAGGTCACACTTGTAATCATCGTGAACTTTTCGCATACAACACAACCAGCTAGAAACGACTGTTGGTAATATCAGAAGACAAATGCTTAACACTTAATTTTGACATTCCCTTCTCCATTATTTTAGTGGAGGCCCTAACCCATTTAAGATAAACAAGTGAGTGTCTACAGACAAAGAAATTTTGTATGAATGCCACAGGAGTTTGTTTTCAATATAAAATCTTTATGTATTATCAATAGCACTTTGAAACCAGCAGCGACATTTACTGCCTTGGACTTATCTTAAAAGGTTGTTCCAAAAGCCTATCTTTAGTGTAAATAACAATTGCAAAGTGGTATACATTTCCCAATATCTCTCACTTTCTTTTTTGCGATCAGATAATAGAGTACTTATGGTGGAGAGAGTCAGCCCCCTGGGATTATAGTGTAAATGGGGGAGGGGGGGGGGGGGGGGGGGGGAAGAACAATATGGAATGTGATGAAGCAAATTATCGAAAGAGTCTTCAGGAGGAGCAACCTTCGTGTCTACAAGTTTCAACTGGTTAACTCTTTTCAATGGTACTGGGATTAAGGGAGTTGGTTTGGAACTGGTCCACAACATAATGGGCCCTATTTTGCGACCCCTACGGGTGCGTACAAGGTGCACACGCGCCCGTAGGGGCTGCGCAAGTGCCAGGTTTAGGCATGTGAAGCGCATGTGCCAAAACCCGGCACTTGCGACCTGTCGAGAATCTTCTTGACAGATCCTCCGCACCCCCAGAAAAAAGGGTCCCTGCGGCTGGAGAGTTGCCTTATTTGCCCAACTTCCGCCCACTGAAAAGTCATGGAATTCTTATGCCTGGTAAAAGAGTTTAAAAAAATAAAATTTTAGCACTCACTTATACATTAAAAAACCCTGTCCAATAAGGCAAGTTTATTTTTAGCCCCATTAAAACAAATTTTTTTTCAAAAAGAAATTAAATTTGTTTAAAATATTTAATTAAATGCCATTTTCATTAATTTTATATATGTAATTTAAAAAATGTTTTATTTCATGTGTTTGTGTATTTTTTAAGTCATCCCATTCATACTTATGACAGTTCCGTACGTACGGAACTCGCATAACTATGAATGGGGATTCCCTTCTTTCATTGGTTGGGCCAGCCCACGTGTTCCCGGGGTGCTTGTGAACCGCCTGCGCCCCTGGGATACCTGGGCCTCTACGCATTTCTACCAGGAGCAGCCCAGGATCGCGAGCCTCCGTATCTCCGGACCACCAGGTAAATGCGTAGAAAATTTGATGATCGGAGGCATCCGCCCGCGGGAAGCCTTCGATCGCAAATTCAGGCCCAACATCTGGCCTTAAAACCATTAGAAATAACAGCACTTCCAAGTGGTATGCTAAGAAACCTGGTAACTTCCACCCAGAGTAAACAAACTGTCTGGAATGCATCTGATTATTGCCCAGCTTCAGGCTGCTTATTGCAAGCTCAAACTCATCAACTAAGCATAATATTGCCATCCTGAACCAGATTCTTTAAATGGACCAGAAAATATGACGGCTCAGAATCAAACCAAAACTCCGCTGGCTATAAATTGATCACTTTCACAGAAGCAGAGGGATTCTAAGAATCAGAGATAATAGCTTTACACATATTTGTTCTGAAAATAACAGGAGCTATAGTCTGATGGCACACAAATGTCTTAATCTAAATGTACACTCTCGGGAGCCGCAAGCCTACATTTCGTTGTACTGCACTTGTGCACTAACAATGACAATAAAAGTTGATTTGATTTGATTTGAGATTTAGAGTACCAGGTTACTAATTTGCTTGTAGGTCAGCTTGGCTCAGTTGGTAGTACTCTCACTCCTGATTCAGAAGGTTGTGGGTTTAAGCTGTACTCTGGAAGTTGAGCACGTAATCTAGGCTGATACTTCAGTGCGATACTGTGGGCTCTGTTCTGGGGCTGCTTTTATCCACTATGTATGACGTAAGAAAACTACTAGGCACTTGGTCTAAGTGTTAAACAGAGCTTTAATCGACTGTTTCACAACATGGAGGTCTAGTTGTGTCCTTCACTAGTTCCTGTTAAGAATGTCCTGTACAAGCTGGGCCCGTGCCCGAGTATTTATACTCTCCCTTGACAGCGCCACCCGTAGGCCACTCAGTGTTATTTCATAAGTCTTTCTTTCATGAATGACTGATTCATGTCATGTACATCAACGATTTGAACTTAGGGCTGGAGGAAGTGATCTCCAAATTTGCAGATGATATTAAAATAGGAGACGTGGTAAAGAATTCAGAGAACCAAAAGAGACTGCAGTGACATAAGATATTGGGTTGGGCAAAAAAAAGTGGCCGATAGAATTCAATGTCAGTAAGTGCGAGGTGGTAGATTTTGGTTAAAAAAATATTCCTTTGATTGCGGAAAGGTTTGGTGATGTGAACCTGATCCTTCAATAATCCTAAATCTCTCTGCTCTTCCACAAGACACAAAACAGCACCTCAAGGGGATAAGGCCATAAAAAGTGAATGGAATATTGGATTTTACAGCAAGAGGTATAGAATATAAAAGTAGAGATATTATGGTGAATCTAAGACCACAGCAAGGATACAGTGCGCAGTTTTAGGCTGTACACTAGGGGGTAGGATGTTGAGGTAATAGATAGGGCGGAGCACAGATTTGTCAGGATTCTGTCTGGAATTAAGAATTACAAAGAGTTAAAAAAAAAAAATCAGCCCCGATTTTCAAGAACAGAGGAGATTAAGAGGTGGTTTGATAGACATGGTTAAAATTATGACGGATGGGACAGAATAGATAGAAACAGACCATTTCCAGTGGTTGAGGTTACATAAATACAAGATTAAATGTAAGAGATTTAATACAGAGGGCAGAAGGATTTTTTTTTTTTTCTTATAAACACAGAGGGTTGCGAGGCTGTGGAATGCAAGACTGGAGTTTATGATTGATTAAAGAATAGGTTAGATAGATGGTTAAAGGAAAGAGGGAGAAAAGGATACGGGGCAGAGAGGGCACATGGGATTAGGACTACTGCACATGTGGATGAGCACCAACACAGACTGGTTGGGCCCAATGACCCATTTCCATGTTGTAATTTCTATGTAATTGTATGTTGGAGGTGCTGTCTTTCAGATGACATGACCACTCCCGACCTCATTACAGCCTTGGTTCAAACATGGACAAAGGAGCGGAATTCCAGAGGTGAGGTGAGAGTGACTGCCCTTGACATCAAGGCAGCATTTGACCGAGTGTGGCATCAAGAAGCCCTAGTAAAACTGAAGTCAATGGGAATCGGGGAGGATAACTCTCCACAGGCTGGAGTCATACCTAGCACAAAGGAAGATGGTTGTGATGGTTGAAGGTCAATCATCACAGCCCCAGGATATCGCTGCAGGAGTTCCTCAGAGCAGTGTCCTAGGCCCAACCATCTTCAGCTACTTCATCAATGACCTTCCCTCCAACATAAGGTCAGAAATGGGGATGTTCGCTGATGACTGCAGTGTTCAGGGCCATTTACAACTCCTCAGATAATGAAGCAGTCCATGCCCGCATGCAACAAGCCTTGGACGACGTTCAGGCTTGGGCTGATAAGTGGTAGGTAATATTTGCGTCACAGAAGTGCCAGGCAATGGCTATCTCCAACAAGCAAGAGTCTAACCACCTCCCCTTGACATTCAATGGCATTACCATCGCTGAATCCACCACCATCAACATCCTGGGGGTCACCATGGACCAGAAACTTAACTGGACCAGCCACATAAATACTGTGGCAACAAGAGCAGGTCAGAGACTAGGATTTCTGCGGCGAGTGTCTCACCTCCTGACTCCCCAAAGTCTTTCCACCATCTACAAGGCACAAGTAAGCAGTGTGATGGAATACTCTCCACTTGCCTGGATGAATGCAGCTCCAACAACACTCGAGAAGCGCGACACCATCCAGGATAAAACAGCCCGCTTGATTGGCACCCCATCCACCACCTTAAACATTCACTCCCTCCACCACCAGTGCACCGTGGCTGCAGTGTGTACCATCTACAAGATGCACTGCAGCAACTCGCCGAGGCTTCTTTGGCAGCACCTCCCAAACCCGTGACCTCTTCCACCTAGAAGGACAAGGGCAGCAGGCGCATGGGAACACCACCACCTCCAAGTTCCCCTCCAAGTCACACACCATCCTGACTTGGAAGTATATCGGCCGATCCTTCATCGTCGCCGAGTCAAAATCCTGGAATTCCCTCCCTAACAGCACGGTGGGAGTAGCCTCACCACACGGACTGCAGCGGTTCAAGGCGACGGCTCACCACCACCTTCTCGAGGGCAATTAGAGATGGGCAATAAATGCTGGCTTTGCCAGCGACGCCCACATCCCATAAACAAATATTTAAAAAATGAAGGCCCCACCTGCCTGGTGGATGTAAAATATCCTATGGCACAAAAGAGTAGGGATACCTCCTTTAACCAGCACTACTGAAAACAGATTAACTGGTCATTCATCAAAATGCAGTTTGTGGGATCTTGCTGTGGGCATATTGGCTAGCACGTTTGTTACATAACTGTGACTACACTCCTTAAAGTAATACGCTGGATATGAAGTGCTTTGGAATGCTGTGAGGATGTGATAAGGTGCTATATAAATGCAAGTTCTTCTGCCTTATAAATTATGAATGCAAATGTTCTGTGCTGAAATTAGAAAGACTTGTATTTAGATAGCGCCATTCACGACCACCAGACGTCCCAAAGCACTTTACAGCCAATGAAGTACTTTTGAAGTGTTGTCACTGTTGTAATATAGGAAACGCAGCAGGCAATCTGCGCACAGCAAGCTCCCACAAACAGCAATGTGATAAGGACCGATAATCTGTTTTTGTTATGTTGATTGAGGGGTAAATATTGGCCAGGACACCGGGGACAACTCCCCTGCTCTTCTTCAAAATAGTGTCATGGGATCTTTTACGTCCACCTGAGGGGGCAGACGGGGCCTCGGTTTAACGTCTCATCCAAAAGACGGCACCCTCTGACAGTGCAGCGCTCAGTCAGCACTGCATTGGAGTGTCAGCCTAGATTTTTGTGCTCAAGTCTGTGGAGTGGGACTTGGAACCCACAACCTTCTGACTCAGAGGCGAGAGTGCTGCCCACTGAGCCACTGGCTGACGCACATGAAAGGTGCTATCTAAATGCAAGTCTTTCTAATTTCAGTACAGAACCTTTGCATTCATAATTTATAAAACAGAAGAAACTTGCATTTATATAGCACTTTATCACATCCTCAGAGCATTCCAAAGCACTTCAGATCCAGTGTATTGCTTTTTTTCCTGAAATTAGTGAGAGGAAATTTGAACACAAGACAGCAGCAAAGCATGAAGTTAACTGTGCCCTATCCCAAACTTAAACCTGGAAGATCTTATATTTGAAACTAATAAAATCAGTAACAATTGTAAGAATGTAGACAGAAGCAAACTTGACATGTAAAGTATGTTCTTATGAGATAGTTAGCGGTTAATGCAGAGTTATTCAGTAACTTTTGATATGATCATAGTCTTAGAGCCACTCAAGTGAACTCTCTGGGACTCCAAGGGGGCGATCTTGCCAGCCCTGGGGAGGCTGGACTGAAACCAGACAAGCGGGAACCCCGCCTCCAAAAGCTCCCCATTGAGAAAATCATCCCCCACCCCCCCCCCCCCAAAGGAACAGGAGCCATGGCCATCAGTAGTGGGCAAATATTAGTTAGGAGATGCAATACTGGTTCACAATGATGTCAGCTGCATACCTAAGGCAATCACCTTGCAACAGAAACATTAAATGTGGCTAAAAGCAGCAACCGGTATCCATCGCACAGCTTGTCTGTGTTTTAATCCTAGACAGCATTTACTAGTGCTATGAATTTATTCATGTTAGGTACAGTGGAAGCCCCACCTCCATTGCATTCTTGTGCTTTCCCTCCCACTTCCATTAGTTCACGGTCCGGCTGCCGCCAATGCAAATGATCCACGTTACTGATATTCCTCAATTATTACAGCAACTGAGCGGCAACCTCATAACTAGCAGAGAGGCTTTCAGCCAATCACCTACCAGAAATCAGGTGGTTGCACATCAGAGAAAATGGGCATTCACAGTAGTGCAAAAGCCCCTTCTCAAACAAAAAGTTTTGAAGTTAGGACCAATTCTGATTAGAAACAACTTGCCAGCTATTTTCAATCATTAAAAACCACGCTGACGACAGGGGGCTGACGAGTAGCACCTCTTGCAGCTGTTTGAAGCCATGCACAGAGCTCTCTCTTCACCACCTTCACAATGATGAGTAAGCAGTGAAAACATGATTGCTTACTGCACTGCTCTGAAATCAAAACCAAAACTGCATCCTTTAGTGCAGGATAAATGTAACATTACTACACCGTCTTGACTTTTCACAGAATCACAGAATCCCCACAGTGCAGATAGAGGCCATTTCGGCCCATCGAGCCTGCACCGACACATATCCCACCCTATCCCCGTAACCCCACGTATTTAATCCCCCAACACTAAGGGTCAATTTATCATAGCCAAATCAACCTAACCCGCACATCTTTGGACTGTGGGAGGAAACCGGAGCACCCGGAGGAAACCCACGCAGACACAGGGAGAATGTGCAAACTCCACACAGACAGTCGCCCGAGGCCGGATTTGAACCCGGGTCCCTGGCGCTGTGAGGCAACAGTGCTAACCACTATGCCACTGTGCCCCCCTCCAATATTTCTCCAATATTCTCTTTTCGCCCTGTGTTTATCTCGTCCTAGGTCTTTATTCTTTTACTGTTCCTGCCCTTTTTCATTTCTCACTCTCGCCCTTTTGTGCTTTTTCTTTCTTTCTCTCCTAACTTGGTTTCTGCCTTCAGAGCCCACCTGGCTCTGGGTGAGTGCTGCTATTGTGGGTTTTTTCTTCCTTTATCTTGCTGCTGAGTGAAAGAAGGCAAAAGAATGCAACAGAGATGAGATTTACCCCCGTACCATTAATAAAGTCATAGCACGAGTAAATGTTCTCTTATCAAATCTACAGGCCTTGTAGAAACCAGAGAAAACAAAAGTAGTGGCAATTTAACAGCACAGTACAGGCAGGTGATTGCTATCATCAGACCAGCTCTCGTTATTGCCAAATGCAGTTGAAGTGCATTAGGGACGTGGGTTGGCCAGAAATCACAGGTCTAGATTGCATCCAGTACCAGGGCTTGCTCACTAATCGGATTATATTTCATTTTAAAAAACATCATTTATTTAGTAAAGCATCATGTTTCATTGAAAAATATGAATACAACATCTGAAGTGCAACTTTAATCATGTATGAAATATTATTTCAAAACCATTCAATTTATGTGAATATGAAATAAAAGGCTGGGCTGTATTTTTCCTCCTTTAAACGAGGAGAAATGCTCACTTTTCTACTGTAATTAGTAGCCTAGCAACAAAATTGAAGAAACATGTGGTTTTGAAACATGCGAGTACTGAAAGTGTCATTCTGTTAGTTCTAACAAAAAAGGTAGTTCATTTCAATGCACCTGCAATAACAATCTTTTCATAGTTTGCAAACAGCGAACAAGCCACTTAACTGCTATAAACGTTTGCTAATCCAGCTAATATTCTATGATTTTCCAAGACATGTTACATCAATGTGGGCACAAACACTGGTTGTGCACAAGTGCACGATAGTTCATGTAATGACAATTTGGTACGCGAATTGATAGGTGTGCTTACTTACTCATACTGCACAATCTGCTCTCTTCATAGAACAAGGAATACCCAGCTGCCCGCCCAGCTGTACCAGAAGAGTATTACTCATCAGAGCACCAATTATTGTTGCAGTTAGGATTTCTCCCCAACACCTTCTCATTTAAGTGGTTCAATTACATTACTATAAGCAGACTGAGGTCTCCACAAGTTGAAAGCTGTGCCTTCATTCTATGTAATATTTGTGTTAGTGTAGTCAAAACAGCATTAACCCTGCTTGCAGCAAATTGTTTACATATCCATATTGGCCATGTCTCCCTGTCAATACAGATTGTGGCAAGTATCATATTGTTTGACCACCTTTTATGTCCTCAATTACTGTTCTTGTTTATTTCCCAAACATGATGCACAGAAGCAGTAAGACGGGCAAAATACCAAACAGCATAATGCCTATATATGAGAATTGGAATCAGTCCACAAGGGTTACCATAGTGTAGGGGGTTTTGGTTTGGGGTTTGTGTCTGGTCAGTCAGTCGTGTGCCTGAGCTGCCCCAGCCCCGTGCGGTTCAAATCGCTTCCCCTTTGGTTCTGACCACCGGACATATTTACAAGTAGCGATATAGACAAACGAGACCAGTGGTTCGGTGCAAAGAAAACCAATGTTTATTAAAATAGAGAACAATTACTATACAGAGAAAATCACTATGGATGCAGCACAATTACACTTAACGGGGGAGGAGAAATGGACACATCGAGGGAAAATGACTAGAATGACACTTTAGCAATTCTCCTTAACTCCCACCCTTTACACCTATCTAGGTTATCTTGTGATGGGCCAGAAAATTGATGCTCACCAGTCTAGGATGTTGAAATGCCTGCTCCGTGCCCTGTTGCCTGTCTTAGGTTTTCACCGCCCCAAAGCAGAGATACCCCAGTAATTTAAACGTAACTGCGGGTATTCTACTTCCCTGGACGGGCTCTTCGTCGACAGTCCTTTTTGCTGGGTTGATGGTAAGGCAGGGCACCGGAGGCGAGGCAGGGGAGAGAGAGAGAAATGGCCTCCAAAGGGACTAGTTATACCCTTCCCGGTAGCCCTCATCTCCCGCCAGATCAGCTCATTTCTTTTATCTAATCTGGACGTATTGAAACTCATACAAAAGGTACCGATCTGGGCCCATCGACCTGGATGGCCAGTAATCGGTTTTAAACGCCTCATCAGTGTTCCCCTTTGTCCAACTGGTTTCGTGATGGGGCCATTCCAGTCTGAATGCCCCGTTGATCGTTTCGAAGTACTTGGGTAAACAATGTTGACGTCCTCTGAACGAAGGCCTGAATGCAGCTGAGCTTGTCCCACTACATATTGAATAGGCCCTGTCTGCTCTTGATTGTTTGTGCAAACAACCGTGATGGCTTTTAATCAGAGGCCCGAATGCCACTGGGTTTGTTTCTCATGCATAAATGCAGAAGGTCTGTCTGCATTCAAGTTCTGGAAAGTTCCTTCTCACAGTCATCAGAATACAAGCTTGTCAGTCCAAACTGAAACTTATAGGCTTTGGCCATGAGGCTGACCGCAGCCATCTTGTTGAGCCCTGGATTCCAAACTCAGTCCAACCAGGGCTTCTTTAATAAACCAAAAGTAAATCCTCGGGGGAGACATGAAATTTGCAAATCCTTTCAATAGGAAGCTTTCATGAAGCTGCTAGTTTCTTGATAAATGCTCCTTTGGGTAAATCAGTTGAACTTTTTTTTCGCCTTAATACATAGGGCTGGATTTTCATTGAGGAGTCGGGTAGGAGGCGGGACTACAACTTTCGGGGTTGTAGTCCCACCTCCATCGAGTTCTAGCCAACCCACGCGATTTTGACTTGATTGACCTTGTTGAGCCCGCCCAGTGGGCTCAGCAGGCCAATTAAGGGCCACCCGGCAACAGGTGACATCACAGATTGATAAAGACCTTTTGACAGAAGAAATATCAGCGTTTCACAGCTGTTTGAAGCTGTCAAACACTGACAATCTGTACTCCAAGTTAATTCCTTCTTCTCAGCATGACTTAGGGATCTCCCCGGAGCAGAAAGCTGAATGCTGCAATTTTTGACAGCTCGCAGCCATTCTGCTTTCTGTGCCGGTGAGATGAGGGACTCCCGAGACTGGAAGGAAGGAAGGCTGTAAAGGTAAGTAAAACTTCTTTTAAACACTTTACACACACCAAACACACTTACCTTTGCACTCATGCACCCATCACTCACACCGGACATCTCGACCCCTCCAAGCCCTTCATCCAGACGGTCCGCCTCCTCTAACTTGGCGTGGTTTGGAGCCGTCAGGAATCCCACACTTCAACATTAATAGGGATTAGGCTAAAAACTGCCTGTTAACAGGCAATTAATTGGCACTAATCCCCTTCCTGCCTCGGGGAGACGGGTCCCAGTGTAGGGCGGGTACCCGCCTCCTTTGAAACTGGCATGGAGGCGGGTTGGGGTCGGGACCTCCGATTTCAGGATTTTAACTCCCCACATGCCTCCAATCCTGCCTCCACGGCCCAATGAAAATCCTGCCCATAGTGTCAAATCTATCTTTATATGTAGATTGTGTGTCAGCTGTGGCTCAGTTGGTAACACCCTCGCTTCATAGTCAGAAGGTTGCGGGTTCAAGCCCCACTCCAGAGACTTGAGCGCAAAAATCTAGGCTGACGCTCCAGTGCAGTGCTGCATTGTCAGAGGTGCCGTCTTTCGGATGAGACGCTAAACCGAGGACCTGTCTGCTCTCTCAGGTGGACATAAAAGATGCCACGACACTATTTCAAAGAGCAGGGGAGTTCTCCCTGGTGTCCTGGGCCAATATTTATCCTTCAATCGACATCACTAAAAAACAAATCATCAGGTCATTATCACATTTTGTGGGAGCTTGCTGTGTGCAAATTGGCTGCCGCAATTACAACAGTGACTACACATTGGCTGTAAAGCGCTTTGAGACGTCCCGAGGTCATGATAGGCGCTATAGAAATGCAAGTCTTTCTATGTGAGCTTCCAGTACCCACAAAAGCTTGTGCAAACTAATGACTGCAGCCAGGAATCGGATATTTATCCTGCGGGACCTCTTTGATGTAAAGCCATTTCTTTTGAAGTAGTTGCATAAATAACAATGGTAACAGTTTTCACACCCTAGTAGACAATGGGATAATGGCGGACAAACAAGTTTTTCCCCTTTGAATTTCCCCAATTGCTTTCACACGTCTGGAAATTACGTATTTGACTGTGAAAGCTACATCCATTAACACTTAAGTATTCTGTGCCACCGTCAAAGCTCCTTTATTTTAACCGATTCCTTATCAAAAGGAATTTCCTATTTCTCCAGCCTGGCTTTCTCTTTCCATTTTGTATTTACCGAAGAGAGCAGCCTCCATTTTAAACTTCAGCCACTTGAAATTATATTTGTCATTTTTCTCACAACTGTCTTCAGTTCCACTTGAAGCAGGCACACATTGTGGGAGGAAAAGCTACTGATGAGGAGTAATCACAGATCGAGTGGCTAAGCACTGGCAATAAAGGGTTGTGATTGAGAGTTGTAAAGGGATATAGACCATGCTGAGTTTACTATCGAACCTAGGCTTGTACAGAAGCAGTACTATACTGAAGAATCGTTTTCCACCTTTCACACTACATTGGAAGGTGGTTTGTGTTGTGTGGGGAGGTTCCAGACCCAAATATACGATGCTGCCTCCCACGAGTGATGTCATGGAGCACCACTTGTCTGAACTACATTCTGCATTTGAGCACGTGCAGCACCAGTGGTATCTGCAGAAGACCTCAGTGAAGCAGGTTAGGCACAATGGGAGCATCACATTGAATGTTGTCGCTGTTGGAATGGAGACCTTGTGGTCCAAACTTCAAGAGACAAACATGGCTAGCTTCAACTTGCCTCATGGTTAAACACAGCCATGAGGGAGGGATTCCAAGAAGTCACAAATGTCCACTGCTCCAGGCTCAGACAGATTGATGGGCCTCATGAGGAGGATGCTGTTGACAACAGCATGTATTGAATTACACGGGATTAGCCTTTTGGAACTCATGTTAGTGTTAATTCTGTGACAACATTTAAACTCTGAGCAAGTTACAATAACTACTTCTGAAAACACAAGCCTACTATACCTACAACAAAGATTAGCCCTGGTGCTGATGTGGGTACATCATCGTTGGTCACTGATAAAAATAGCAGGCTTTCTATATTCTTTCCAACCCCACAGCTGGCTACATAACCACCTAACAGTGCAACTCATTCTACTAGGGGAATATATAATAGTAGGGAACATACATAACCAGCACACAGAAGTTTATGATATACAAGGAAAGCAAAAAAAAAACACATTAACACCTATGCCATTACCACGATACAAATGATTGCTTTTACTATGTCTTGCAGTCTGTGATTCTTTGTTCAGGAAAGTATCAGTTGTGCAAAGGGTAAACAAAGTGGTTGATGAGATGTCCCCTGGGGATGCTGGTAGGGTCTTGCGGGATTAAAGATGATAACATTGATGACCTTCACAGCCATTGGTTGTGCATGGCCGCTGGCTGGTTGTCATCATGGAGCAGGTGGCACACCTCAGTCACAGCCTCTATGGTGAGCCTTAGCTTCCTCATTATGGTGCTTCTCTGCCATTGCTAAGTGGCTAATATTTTAGTACAACAGTTTCCTGTGTTCTATCCACTGTGGGCCACAGATCTGCTATGGCTTCTGTGCTCCCGAGTGGCCATCTCCCTCCTCCTCCATTGTAATATATCCACCAATGTGTCAGCCATGGCTCAGTTGGTAACACCATCGCCTCTGAGTCAAGTGGGTTCAAGTCCCACCCCTGGGGCTTGAGCACAAAAATCTAGGCTGATGCTCCAGTGCAGTGCTGAGGGAGTGCTGCACTGTAAGAGGTGCCGTCTTTCAGGTGAGACAGTAAACAGAGGCCCCGTCTGTGGACGTAAAAGATCCTATGGCACTATTTCAAAGAGGAGCAGGGGAGTTATCCCCAGCGTCCTGGCCAATATTTATTCCTCAAGCAACGTCATTAAAACAGATTACAGGAAACTGTGTGTTATCCGGAGGCTAAATGTCCGGCAAGCTCGAGCCACCGGCAAAAATCAGGAGCCGTTTTGTTAGTTTTTTTTTCTTCTTGTGGCTTTTTTTTCCCCCCAACAGTCAGGCTCTGGAAAGTCTCTCTGAAGCTGTTGCTAAGTGAGAGACGCTTCCAAGGTACGGCCGACTGTTTAGAAGCTGTTGCTAAGCAACAGTGTTTGTTGCCAGATACGGAGCTGAAAAGCTCCGTATGCTTCAACATTAGCGCTGGTTTGTCCGGCAGTTTTGAGGGAACGGCAACAGCTCGGTCCCGTCGGTGCCGGATAGCACAAAGTTTCCTGTATCTGGTCATTATCACATTGCTGTTGTGGGAGCTTGCTGTACGCAAATTGGCTGCCGCGTTTCCTACATTACAACAGTGACCACATCAAAAAGTACTTCATTGGCTGTAAAGCGCTTTGGGACATCCGGTGGTCGTGAAAGGTGCTATATAAATGCAAGTCTTTCTTTCTTTCCAATGCCCATTACACATAACCCCTATGGCAAACCTTTCTGGATACTATTCACTTTCATTATTGCTGTGGTACTCCTTCAAAAGCTTGCTGTTCATTAAGCTCCTGGCCAGGAGTAAAAGATCCACCTTTTGAGTGAACGAGGCAGTTGCAGAATGCTGCGCATCAATAATCAACACCTTATCAAGTAATTAGCTTTTCGTTGCACTTTTCACTAATCTCCATTAATTCCCTTTTGGAGTGGTAAGAATTCTCGGAGCAGTGCTAAACATAAACAAATGTTCCATTAATGGTTTCTGCCAACATTAGACCTCTATTTATTCACATTTACTTTTTCCAATAACATTTTCAAACTCAGGAAAATATAGCCCTTCATTGCTCTATTCTCAAAATGAAGGCTGGTTAATTCTTGTCAAGTACTCATTGGCTGTTAAGAAACTGACAATTTAGAAGACATAAGCTAAGAAACATGGGGCAGAATTAACGGCCCATATTTTCTGATCGAAGGCTTCCTGCGTGCGGAGGCCTCCAAACTGGAAAAAAAATCTACGCCCTTACCCGAGGGCTCCAGAGGTCCGGCCATTTCCGCTCCTGGGCCTCTCCATGACTAAATGCGCAGGGCCCACGTATCCCAGGGGCGCAGGCGGTTCGCAAGCGTCCCTGGGATCACGTGGGCCATGAGGAGCCAATGGGAGAAGGGAATCCCCCTTCATACTTTTGACAACTTAGACCTGTCAAAAGTATGAATGGCAATCACTCCAAAAACAATTTTTATTTAAAATCAGTTAAAATTACATTAAATTAAATATTTTAAACAAAAATTAAATTTTTTGGAAAAAAATTAAAGTTTACGGGGCTAAAAATAAACTTACATTTTAAAAAAGTATTTTAAAATAATAAGAGTGACATTAAAAAAAAAAAAACTTTTTAAAACTCATGCTGGTAAAAGCAGAAAGCGGAACTCTCCCCCCGCCCCCGCAGAGGCCCTTCTCCAGTGCAGGCGTGTGATCTGTCAACAGGATTCTTGACAGATCAAAATGCTGGTTTTTCAGCACATGCGCTTCGCATGCCTGAAACCAGCATTTGAGAGGTCCCTACGGGTGTGTACACAGCTCGTACACACCCATAGGCATCGGAAAATAGGGGCCAACATAAATAAAATAACAAACCAGGTACTAAATAACAACAGCATTTGCATATTTTTTTTACTCTCATGTCAAAGTGATCCCTGGTGTGCGGAATCTCTCGGAAAACGCACACCAACTTTTCATTCATTACTACACAATTCTTATAACCTAGGTCAGTTGAAGATAAAATAAAAAGCATCAACGTGACTGGCTGAAAAGCCAGGATACTCCTTTGGCATTGGTCCCAGGAATATCTGAAGAATGTAAATAAAATGGGATTTAGGGGATGCTAACTTTTCCTAACTGCTCTAATCTGGACCGGAGAGAATGGCGAAAAAACTAACTGCAGACTCCCAGCATGGAGCCACTGTTGGAACAATGCAGTATTGAAGCCATGTCTTGTCCCGGCAAAGACAGTTTCCAGACACGGCTGGTAAACTTGGCTATAAACGTCATCTGGCTGATAAGCATCTAGCCATGTTGTCAGAAAGAGATAAATCAATTTATTCTACTCCACTTTAGTTTGAAGGATTCAGATTTAAATATAGTGCCATCTGAAGAGAGGAACATTTCTGTACCAGACATTTGAGAACTCGGGTAAGTAAGTACACTTGCGACAGCAAAAGAATATTCTTTTCAGTTATATCAGTGGGGTCGGTTAGGAATCACGGCTCAATTTTCTTGCTTGCAGTTGAAATGCTAACAGCTGCATTTCATCTTCATACATTAGACTTCATGAGATTGCATCCCAAAAATGAACACTTTTAAATTTCAGACCTCTCTAATATTGAGAGCACTTGAACTATCTCATAAGTGCTGGCAATTGTTACTCTGACTTAATGGCAACAAGAAAAGAACAGACATGGCATTTAACCTTCATTAAGGTGGAGGCAACTTCAAGTTGCATTTTCTCATGAGTGTTACAAATGCCATGGGCATTTTGCACTGTGGGTCAAACAAATGATGCTTACATGATCTGGGGGTGAGCCAAGGATGTTGAAAGGCCACCCCCTCCCCCCAATAATTCTCCGTAGTAGACCCCCTTGCCTGTATTTACAGACCAAAGTCGTCCTTTTGGATCTTGTCCCTGTGGTGATGGCTTTGCGCACTGATCTAGTAATAGTTGTGCTGGACTTATCTGTGCAGACGCAAGAGATTGTTTCTTTGGACTCTGCATTCTGATGTAGCGAAGATAAGATTGTCGTAGAAGACAGAGCGCCACTATGCAATTTGTTTATTTTGGGCACAATATATTGAATGGCACAAAACATTACTTGTTTAGGATTTCTAAAAGTTCACATCTTATTGGTATGGATATTTAAGAAGGTATTATACACATTGGAATAATGTTTATGTATGACTTTCAAAAAGGCAGCACACACTCATCCATCACTTACCAGATTCAATCGCCAACCTTGACAAAGAGTGGGTGTCAGTGTTAGATTGACTAATAGTGACTAATGTTCCTGTGCCAGATTTTTTTGGGTGGCCTGTGACTTAACAGTTCAATATTTTTCGGCTTCTGTTGAGCTGATTTTTCAACGTTGCAACTCTTTCCGGATGCTTTATAATACTTTATGACAGCTCCCTGCAGATCTGATCTATATTCTTCTGAACATAGACATGACTTAGAGATAGATGATGTATTTTTTTTTTAATGGTAAAATGTTCTCCTCAGGGTACTGGCTGAAGCTGGGATATGGCTCCAAGGGTTCTGGCATCTGCCTCGTATCTTGCTCAAGTGGTCATTCATCACATCGGAGCTTAGGTTATTCTGGTAGGTTATTCAACTGTGGGAATCACAGCTGACATTTTCCTCACCTGACATCCACATATGGTCACTGGATAGCAGTCAGGTGCAAGAACCTTGGTCAGTTCTCTCTCCAGCCACAGGTGCTCAAGCCAACTGTTTAACATTGCACCAGCAGAGATCTGCTAATTAGCACAGACTGGGATTTGAACCCACGATCTTGCTGATGTGTATGTTTCAGTACCAAACCACAAATTTACCCAGTGTATCATTGCAGGTGCTCAGATTCATGCTTTTCAATACCCCTTGGTCATTGATCAACTTCCTCTGAATATTTTTGGTCAGTGTTGTAAGTGCCGCTTTTGGAGTAGCTTGACTATGTTTAGTCTTGGCTGTAGTATTTTACCCTTTGTCACCATCAATACAATAAGGTACATTATTTGCTTAGAGGTACAAATGGCTCATTTGCTTGGGAACCAGCAAATTTGGTTTAATGTCTGAACTAACTGCTGGTAGCAAGTACAAACTTGATAGATCTGAATATAGCACATGGTCAGTGATGTCATAAAACTCACTACGCACTTGGTTTGAGTATAAAGCAAGGCTTTAATCAACTTGTTTCAGAACATGGAGATCTAGTTGTATTTCACTAGTTCCTTGTCTTACAAACTGTCCCTGGAAAGCTGGGGCCCACACCAGAGTATTTATACTCCTTGGACGGCGCCCCCAGCTGGCCGTCCAGTGTTATTTCATAGGTAGTTTCTCGATGATGAGATTTATGACAGTCAGTGCAGTGTAACGGTGTGCCTTTATACTTGACACTCAAAAATTAGCCCCCTTAACCTTTAAGCCGCTTCAGCAAGTTGATGTGTGGGGAAAGAAAGACAGACTTGCATTTATATAGTGCCTTTCATGACCACCGGACATCTCAAAGCACTTTACAGCCAATGAAGTACTTCTGGAATGTAGTCACTGTTGTAATGTGGGAAACGTGGTAGCCAATTTGCACACAGCAAGCTCCCACAAACAGCAATGTGATAATGACCAGATAATCTGTTTTTGTTATGTTGATTGAGGGATAGATATTGGCCAGGACACTGGGGAGAACTCCCCTGCTCTCCTTCAAAATAGTGCCACGGGATCTTTTACTTCCACCTGAGGGGGCAGAATGGGCCTCGGTTTAAAGACTCATCTGAAAGACGGCACCTCTGACAGTGCAGCGCTCCCTCAGCACTGCACTGGAGTGGAGTGTCAGCCTAGATTTATGAGCTCACGTCCCTGGAGTGGGACTTGAACCCACAACCTTCCGACTCTGAGGCGAGAGTGCTACCCACTGCAATGGAGAGTAAAATATTATTTCTTCCTATAGCTTCCAAGCCATTTAAAAAAAAAAATTCAAACCCAAAGGGGATCTTAATGTTTCTTCAGTATTCCAGCAGTTAGGTGTCTCTCTCTCCAGTGCAACATCAGATTGTGGCTGGCAACCAAACTTCAGTGTTTCCAAGTCCATCTAGGACAGAAGGTTTGCTCTGGTTACTATATACAACTACTTTTGGAAACACATTCTTTTTGAAGGCAGTGACCAAAGCAAATCTTCCCTCATTGTCTTTTGATATACCACTGCAGGCTCTAGGTATTCTAGATTCTTATGTCACTGAAGATAGTTCCTAAGGAACCAATGCTTTGTAAAAGCTAGAACCGCAGATTTAACATACGGGTATGGAAAGGACTGTTTCATTCATGGTTCATGGCCCTGCACAATAGTAAATCACGTCAGGTATAATATTCCACGTACAACACACCTCAACAACATTAAAACTAAGTGCCAATACTGTATAAACAGCACTTCACAAATTACTCAAACCATAATAAATCAGCTCCAGGAAAAAAAGCCCCATACATCACAAAACCAATTACACTATACAGAAACTAACCGAGTACATACATCAGCAGCAGCATGTGACTACCAGCAACTTAAACAGCTCATTTTAATTCTGGCCAATAGCACAAACGGGAAACAACCATGTTATACATTCCTTACTATAATTGCAATCAAAATAACAATTACATTTTCAGTATTACCAGAGAAATTAGGAAAGGAAAATGCAAGGGAAAGAGAAAAAATAAAATGCTACATAAAATGTGAAACTTTTTATTTGCCATTTTATTGCCTTTTCTTTCTCTCTCTTTTGTGATCGTCACCCAAACATCTTTACATCTCCATTTGACAGAGTTGTCCATTAAATTAGTCTGTGTGGCTACAGTGTGAAACTCCATTTGGGCTACTTTTACCATGTGACGATAAGTAATAGATGGTACAATTCAAAAGCCACCATCAGAACTATTCTTTCTCCAATCCCGATAAATGTAACTACTTCAAAATTCATCCCTCAACAGAGTTTTGTTAATTTCTCGTTCATCCACCCGGTGATTTGTGCAAGATCGGTCCGGAGTAGTCAGCTGCTGGTGGTTGGGGCATTCGGAAGCAACAGGCTCCAAAAGCTCCACAAGTGGCACCCCCACCACTTGCTCATTAAAATCACAAATCAAAAAGGTGGAAGTAACTTGCACACCGGTAGAAAAAAGCTTTTAAGAAGTTGTTGGAGCCCTTTTACCCGTAACCATTTTTAAAATGAGCTTTAATATGTATATAGGGGAGTGTAACACTTTTCTTTTAAATGACAGGTGCATTGAAACCTTGGGCGCAGAAAGGGACTGTCAAGAACAATGAACACATCTGTGGCACTACATAACAACAGTGACTGCACTTCAAAGCAATTGATTGTATGTGATGTGCTTTGGTACTTGGAGAGATGTACTGAGGTGCAGTGTCAGTACAATTTCTTTCTTTCACTATGAAGAACAAACAAGGTTCTATAATACAGGAAAGTAAATTCATAGCTTTGTTCAAATAAATGACCATTGATATGTGCAGAATGGAAGAGATCATGCAGTTAATGCCACCTCCCCAAACTGCATGAAAAGCCATTGCTTTAAACACAAACCACATTGTGGTCTAACACTAGTCCAACTTGTTAGAGCCTGACCTTCAATCTTCTTTGTGTTTTACACACATTATTTCAACAAAGCACACCACCATGTTTTAGGTCATCCCTAAAATATTTGGCCAACGAAAATGAATAAGAAACTTCAGATTGTTAGAAGATCAGGACATTGGGAATAGCCCTCCCTGGTAAGTAGGAGTGGGCAGTCGGTCCTGATTAAAGACGGAGCCTTCCTTTTGTGAAGCTACATTTCCCCAAATGCCATTCGCCCATTTAAAAGATGGAGATTATGCTAGCCCGAGCGTAAGCTATAGAAAAGAACAGCGCAGGGAGAATGCTACTGGAAAAGGACAGCGATGAAGAAACAGAGATGCAGCAACAGCGAGAATAAGTGGGAAAGAAATGGAATTAGACCGACAAAGGTGCAAGTGTGGAAACTGAAGGAAGTGCATCTTTTTTCACAATTGTAACATGAATTCCAATTACCAAATTGCACAATGGCTGGTCAAACGGCACATCACAACGTCACGATTCACTTTTCAAATGCTGCACCCTATAATTTGAAAGTGTGGAAACCTGCATTTTGAGCGAAATAAGTTTAAAATGTCAATTCTATAATGGATATTGAGTAAACCTCATGCTCATAAATGGGAGATCTGAATTACAATAATTAAGGCTCATGTTTATTTTAAAAAGCAATTATTTTGCTTTGTTGTTAATGTACTGTGCATAGGGAACTACAGGAAACTCTCGATTTACCAGCACCTAAATAACCGGAAATCTCTATTAACCAGCAAAATTCAGGAGTAGGTTCAGGTAAGTTTTACTTCATATTAGTGGCCGTTCTTGGATCTGTGGCCATGTAACCGGGGTTCCTGCACCTGTTGCTATGCAACAGGGACGCCTTGATCTGTGGCCGGGGTTCCTGCACCTGTTGCTATGCAACAGGGACACCTGGATCTGTGGCCGTGTACGGGGCTCTCGTACCTTTTACTATACCTCTCTGTAATCTGGACTTTTTGATAAACCGGCACCACACTGGTCCCGGATAAAAAAGAGTTTCCTGTAAATTAAAATCTGGTGATACCTTAAAGTGTGCTTAAATAGATAACACTGTCTTGACTTTGACTATTCTAACGCTAATACATACGGATGATGTGTTTTATGGTTACAGAGAAACAATGGTGAGGACCCACAGTTCAGGCATCATAAAGGCTGCGAGAACAAAATGGGAGAGTGAGGTAAATCACATAGCAGTGATTAGGAGACACCAAGTGTGGGTTCTAAAAGCCTGAAGATTGTAAGAAGAAAATACCGAGGGAGATTAGGAGCTTCCCAGTTTTGAAGCACTGGAAAAGAAAGAGGGAGAACGCAATGAGGAATAAGCGACAGAAAGGGGCTGTAGGATGGCATATTGGGAGAGGAGACAAAACTGAAGAGGAAGGTTTCAGAGTTTGGTTCACATGAGATGTGTAGTAATTACAGAAAAGATGATCCCAAAATAAACTGAAATTATCTTGCTTTATCCTTAATTTCTTAGTTTAAACTGGATTGGAATGTTCTACCAGCTCTTTCTCTGAATTAGTGCAGTGCACAGGTTAACCATGATTAGACCAAAAAAGCTGCCTTACCACAGACTTCAATATTGCAGAATTAAGTAACTCTGTTGAAATTAGTATATTTGCATTTTTGTCTAGAAAATCTAAACTATTCAATTATTTAAATTTGTCATTTACATTGGTCATTACTGAAATATACATTTGCATAGATTAGATATTTTCACATTTACACGGGGTACTGAAGTGCGCCTGATTAAACTATACATTTTTCATAGTCTTAAATTCTCCTCGGTTGACAATGTGAGCAGCACAGCTGTCTTATTTAAATATTTATGAGTGATGTTAACCCTTTGAGGGAATCTGGCGTGCGGTTTTCGAACGAGATCAATTTTATTAATCACATACAAGCTGAAGATGACAGTGTGAATTGTTCAGCGCTGAAGGTGGAATTAGCAAAATGCAGAACAGACAGATTAAAAGCACATACCTTATGATGTTTGGGATTCTACCCAAGTTAGCAGCTGCTTTTTCCTGTAAACCTTCACTTAGCTAATGAACTCCAGTAATGAGAACCATGGCTTTTTTCAGTAAAGCAGTACCAACAGAGTGGAGCAGTTACATTTCTAAAATGTACAGTCCCTACATTCTAATAATATCAACATTTGCTTGATAAAAGCACCACACAGCCATTGGTTCACTTACTGGGAAAGTTGGATTGAAGCCTGATGACACCACAATTGGCCCGTGTAGTGGTGCTGTGTAACTTGAGCTCTACTGTACAATTACTTCTTGCCTTACTTAATGAAGGCAGTGTTCGTGCTTTGGTTTTTAAACAAAGGCTTATCTCCAAGTCTCTGTTTGTTGAGATAAAATATACAGCTTCCAGAGGACACTGCGGTGGGAATATTAATTATTACCATATTGGGTTCCTCGTGCATATAAAAGTATAATTTGAAAGGACAGTTAGTCTACCTTTGACCTAAACATCAATTGATTTGGCACTGGCAAGCCCCAAGTATAAGGTGCTAAATTGCTGAGATGAAATCTAGCAAATGGAAATTGAGGTTTTATCTGATGGATTATTTATTTGTCCAGTTTTCCTGATTTCTAACTGATACTGTACTGCTGTTATTACATCTTAAATCAATGTTTCTGCAAATTTTCTATTGATTTAAATCATTCAAACTTCTTATTGCAACATTTATAAAACCTTCTAATTTTGGGGCCTCTTGTCTTCAAAGACACTGATGCTATAAACTCCACGTACAATAACCACCAACCAGAACTGAAAACTCTCTTGCTACCAAGGCAAAATGAGGTGACCAAAGACTAGCCTACCCAAGGTCCAATGTTGTTTAATGGTGCTATTGTACTAAAGGTACCAAGCTTGAGACTGGCACTTGCTTGCAGCAACGCACAGTAGCAGGCTCATGACATACTGCAGGCTCCATGCCAGCCTCTGGCCAGAGATCTGCATGTTTATCCAATGGTATTTAAATGCTGGGTAACTTTTAATGTTAGCAGATGATCAACAAGGCAGTTTGCTTGCCATTAAGATTACAAGTGAAGTTTGAAAAGTTCACACAGGCTGTCCAGTGGACTGTGTGGGAAATTTTTAAACTTTGCTTTGCACTGCTGAGATTATCTCCTCGAGGACGTCTCAGCCTATTTCCTTCAGTCTTCCGGCTCTGGTCCCCTGTGCATTGTTTTTCCTTCTGCTCTACTGTTGATGGTAGAGTCTGCACCGGTCTCATGAACTAATCTCTGGAATTCCTTCCCTAAATCCCTTTGCCTTTTTACCTTACTTCTCCACCTGAAGGACCCGAATCAAACCTCTCTCTTTAACCATACTTTCGGTCAATGATCGCACTGCTTGGCATGCAGGTTTTGCTCTGCGACGTGCCTTGGGACATTTACGTCTGTAAAAAGACGCTTTATAAACACAAACTGTTCTCAGGTGATCTTGTGCCGATTTCCTAAATTTGACACTGGCGATTTCATTCCCGAGACACTACACAGTTTGGATCGATGTGAAGCTGGAACAGCTTTGTATTAAAAGCAAAATGTGCAGCATAACTGGCCTGTTTATTTTTTTTTTTTTTTTTTTTTAAAAAGGGTCGAGATACCTAGCAGGATCAGTCTAACTACAATTTGTATTTTCAAGACTTTCATCAAATCAATTAAAATGTATTTGGTTTGTCTTGTTAATTGCAGAAACACTACCTATAATACATTAGCCCACCAGGAGATGGGAAGGTATAGTAATTATGCCTAGGAAAAGCAAGAGCTCTATTGTACCAATTAAACTCTAAACAAGCTGTACAGCTGCACCATTGTGGTTTGAGTTTAAAGCTGCTTTATTCACAAACAAGGATGTTCTATTTCAAAATTCTCAATCACAATTGCCTGGTCAACAAACACTGTGACTCAACTTCTCCTTAAATAAAGATACTCTTGTATTCTTTTTCCTCTAGCAGGGATCATGGCACACTGTTGTCAATCTTCCGCCCCTCGTTCCTGGCTCCGATCGAAAGAACTGGGATCGCAAGATTGGTCCCGACAATTCTGGTGGGCAGAGATGTGCATGAAATCTCGTTGAACTGTATTCCGTGTTCCATATTTTTTTTTACATAATGCAAAAGAATGTATGGTAAATTAAACTGAGGACAGTGCATAAGAGTATGTGAACAAACTGAGGTAGATCTCAACTTTGTGTGATAGTGTAAAACGGGCTATAGCAAGTTGACAGCCCATTTTACATCACTCTCTCTATTTCCATTGCAAAAATAAAGATCGTGATAAATGTAAATGGGCTGTTGACGCACTATCACCCGTATTACACTCTTATTCATGAAGACGCAGTGATAGTGTAATACATAAAACAGGTGAAATATAGTAGTATTTGCAAGAGTGGGCTGGCCTGCTAACTCAAGATGTTAAATCTTGAGTAGTTTGCAGGTTGTGTGCTGAAGGCTGAGATTTATCATATTAAATCGCTTTCAAAATGCAACATTCTCTTTTAAACTTTTAATTAAAAGAAGGCAATTATGGGATGCAGTGGCCTATAATATGCTTCATTAATTTTCTGCAAGGTTTCTCCTTCCTTCCTCTGGGCACTGGTGTTAAAATCTCACAGAGCTAGTATTCAGCCAGCATGGAGTTGTTTGAATGATTGACAGCTCTGAATGACCATCTAGGAATGAAAAGGATGCTGATTCTGTATTGAAATAATGGAGACACTCACAAGAGCATTTGGCTGATGGCTATTTTGGGCACTATTAACGCAAATGTTGGGACTGCACAGCCCATCGATTAAAAACAATGACTTTCTACCAGCTAAAACAAAAATGAAAGGCTGTTTTGTGGGAGATATCAAAGGCATGTGGTACCTTGCATTGAAATTACTTCCTTCCGAAAGCCCAGAGTAATATTCTCTTTCAAAAGATAACAAGGCCACTATCTTACCACTACCCACCACTCCTCCTCCTGGATCCTAGTAACTGCTTAAATTTCTAGGCCCATGAATCCTTCTCTTTATCAATACTTCAAACAGGGAATGCAAAGTGAAAAGAATTAGAGGGCTGCGATTGCTGCCCCCGCTCTAGCTCGGTATCTCACCGGTTCATTGAAGGCTACGCTGGGTGTGGTGCCTTTCATTCAATTCAATTTTATTTGTCATATATGCAGCAGACGTGTGTACTGCACAATGAAATGTTGATTTTTATGAGTCCTCCCAACATTGGAATAAATTCACTGAAGTGCTGAGATACAGAAATGCTGGGGGGAGTGGAGGGTGAGCTCTGCAATTAAAAAACTGTAAAGGCATACATACTGAGAGGAGTAGGTATTCATTCAATGAAAAATGTAAACAAGACCGCTGCCAAATTAGTAAACTCTAATGCGTTGAGTAAAGCTGCTAAGACTGAGACTAGATCTTGGTCCTGGTTTCTGCAACTGATAGCATCATGTCACTGGAACTGTGGGTAATTATTCCCATTGGGCTATACCGGCTATTATAAAGCTCAAGTACAAATAGTAACTTGACCAAAATATCTCAGCAGTTCACGATCTCTGCAGTACAAACCTGGAAGTAGAAAAAATGCTTGATATTATTGCAAGGAATAAAATCTACTCTGCGATAACACTAAATATGTAGAGAACTGTACTTGAGCCAATATAGATTTTTTATAACATAAACCACTATTTGCCGAGCCATGGGATATAGCCCAATGTGCCGTCAATGGGGAGTGTTCTGTTTCTACACTGTTTTAACGCAAATAATCACTAACTCACTAAAAAAAACTTCAACCAAATTATATCAATAAGAAAATGGACATGTTAGTAAAATGCTAGATGTTGAAGAGCACCAAATGTGTGGTTTTTAAAAAAATTCTAATTCCAATGATCAACCTCACTTCTGGAATTGAAACACTTCCACGTGTACCATCTCCTGTATTTCCTAGGATCACTGTGGAATGTGAAATTATGCAATTACAAAGTGCATTACTTCAACTTGGCATTTTAAAATTCAGCATTCTTGTTTATTGAGCAAAAGAGCTTAAAATGTGTATGTTTAATGGACGGAAAAGGAGAGTTTGTGGCACAACAGTTTCAAAATCCCTAAAAAAGGAATGTACATGGTGAATGTTAAATAATTACATACCAGTATAACAGTTACTAATGCCTTCTTATTCCAGGTTGTGCGCATTTAGTAACAATAATGTAATGTACGTGCATGAAGAGCAAAGTTTATCTTTCTAGTACAAAGGCATTCAAGATCATTTTAATTAGAGTCTTAAATAAACTTGAATGAACTACATTTCTTCTGACCAATAATAAAAACCTCCTTTAAGTGTAATCTTTTGTTACTGCACAACAGTGTAACTAATTAAGGTTGAATAAAGGTCAGACTGAAGAGTTATTCCAGTTCCACTTCTTATTAAGTCATTTTTAATTAGCTGATAACTCCAACAGCTTGGCCATCTGTCTGTGACTTATCCCTTGTTCAGCCAAAGCTGTTTTCCAATGAACCTCATTAAAATCCAGAACAGATACCTGGGAATGGGTTACAAAATTGTAACTTAATCTCGAGGTTCAGAAAATGCCCTGTAATGAGTGTGAACTGGAGGGGAGGATATAGCCTTTAACTCATTAGTCACTATAGTGGCTGTTTTTGTTTACAATTTTAATGCTTTTTTTAAGCGGTCAAAAATTATTTGGCGCATTTCCAAATGATGAAAGCCTAGTGTCACACTGGTTTGTGAGGTCATTACTGTTATGTTCATAAATAAATAGACGTTTTCATTATGAACAGCTAGCTTGAGCTAGTCATTTATTCAGCCATGTGGACTAGTGTACAGGCATCCATCTTGACTACTGCCTTGTGGGTAGCCCCTTACTAAACATACAGCTCCACCTAGTGTACCATTCTAGAATGACGTTACTGATCATTACAATTACTGCAGGATTATATGAAAGTAATTTGCAGCAGATTAGAGGGAAATTTCATTCACAGCAAAGCTCACTTAAAATCAACACTGGTGCAAGCAAAAAAAATGCTGAGGATCAACTACCTCCCTATCAAAAAGTATCACATTCATTGGCATCGCATTGCGCCAGGACCTGTGTCACTGGCACTAGCCTCCAATGCATGGGTCATGTGCAGCAGGCTGAAACCCGGATGTAAACTTGCTGGGATTCACTAAGGCTGGCCATCAGCCTTATTGAACCCTGATGAGGTGAAACTGTGGGAGCAGTCGGCGGTGTTTAAACTGTTTATCAGGAGCTGGCAGCTCTTTTTAAACCAATGACGAAAGGTCAGCGACCTGAAACGTTAACTCCATTTCTCTCTGACCTGCTGAGTATTTCCAGCATTTTCTGTTTATATTTCAGATTTCCAGCATCTGCAGTATTTTGATTTTGCTGTTTAAACCAGTTTATTGGGAGCTGCCGGCTGTGTTTAAACCATACACCTGGAGATTGCGCTACTAGCTTGAGTTTTGCTCAACAATAAATGCAGCTTATGATGTGGTTAGTTGATTCCTTGAGATCAAGTGCTGCTTGCGATAAAAGTTTTTGGACAATGGTCCGGATTTTGCGGTCAGTGGCGAAGTGATGACGCTCGCCGCTGCCTCGAAGAAAGCTGCCCACAAAGATCTAGCGATCTCTGTGGCATCGATTTCACCTCTCCCAACATTAATTTCATACTGGCGCCAAGTTTAGGGGATCTCCAGTGTCCAGCAACAGTGATGTCATCAAGCTGGAAAAGCAGCCAATCACATTGAAGAATTCTCAGACGGCAAACCAGGAAGTAAAATGCATTGACTTTCCTTCACTTTTTAATCATTTTACAAAGAGCGAAATAAAGATTGGGACATACACATTAAGGTAAAAGCTGAAATATCACAAACAAACATTAAAAAATATTAGAAACCATGGAATTACCATAATGGAAAATTTGAAATTCCACAAATATAAAATTAGTTTTTCAGGGCCAGAATGGTTGTTCAGCAGTTATGAAGACTCAGTACGCCATTAAAAACAGTTACACCTCACTGAACAAGGTTTAACTTTTTCGGAGGCTTTTAAACAGCGATATTCCTGCATAAAAGGGAAGGTTTTTGTCGGTTCAGTGATTTCAATTGATTGCCAGCTCCGGGGAGTTCAACAGCGCACCCTGCGGAGGGGCAGGGAATGGCCGACCGCCATTTCTGGATTTCCACGCTTAACTGCGCATGTGCGTACTCCAGATGTTGCTGTCAGTTTCACAGTTGTAAGGACGGCAAACGCTGATAGTTTCGCTGTCATTCAAACCGCAAATTCCGGGCCATAAACCTCAGTCTGTGTTCATTTACAATCAAGTTTGCAGGTCTCTACTCTTCACCATAGGTTGCTACTATACTGTACTGTGCTGCGTAGTATGCATTTGTAATAACATCTTGGTTGTAATCTAATGGTTTACATTTTATTTTTCACTAGCAGTGCTTCTGGAATTTTTGCAGACTTGTGCAGTTACATCATGGGCACAAAGTAGATAATGTGAATACTGCAGCAATGAAATTAATAAATGTTCACTAAATTAAGTGGATGCCTCAGCAGGCCAAAAATCCATGAAAAAAAATTATCAACAGCAACCATCTCAAATGGCAAGATTATGTTTCTACTGTTTGATGTTTGTGTCAAATGCTAACACTTGTCGTGTGATTGCAATCACAGTAAATTAGCCCTGCTACTAGAATCCATTGGCCAAAACACAGCTGACTTGGAGATTTTGGTGCTAGGAAGTTGCATATAAAATTTAGTACTTACGAAGTGAATTATTTAAATTTGTTAAATAAAGTGGCTGGAATTTTCATTGTACTGTAGTGGATTTGGAATGGAAGCAAAATTATTGCAGTGAATAATTAGTAACACTGAACTGAATTGTTTTAAAGTTACGATGGTCAATGTTTCTGGTGAATGATGGCTGCCTGTCTGGTTTAAAAGGAAGCATAACTCTGTTAACAGAGGACAGTGGGAGAACACAGGCTGAAGTCTCTGCACCAGAGTTCCTGATCTCAGCTGTGCTGCTTTGGAGAGGGGCCGAGCCGAAACCAGGTATTTCACCACGGCAGAGTATGGGAACACCTGGAAAGAGAGGAAGGCTGGAGCTGTTTTTTGTATAGCTTTGTGTAGATGGCTCCAAGCAGCATTTGTGGAGATCTGGAAGCGGTTTGGACTTCCTGCCCTAATGGCTGCAGCCAATAAAGACCGAGGACTGAAAGGAAAAAAATAATAATAAAACTTGATGATGATTAAATGATTTCAAGATTATTCCAGTCGGAAGAAAGTGCAGCTGTAGCTGCTGGGATTTATCAGATCGAGGCCCGTTTCAAAATGAAGCAAATTAATTTTCTTTCATAAAAGGAACAGGGCCTGTTTTGTACATTCAGTAAGCCTTCATTGAAGGAATCGGGTTACATTTGGCTTGTAACATTAAGATACATAGGCAAGGATGTAATTATACATTTCAACACATGCAAATTCACTCACTAATTTGCAGTCTTCACAAAATTGCACAAGAAAGTCCCTAAAACCCTGGTTAAAAATATCGTAATCCCAGGCAACAGAAACAGAAGTTGATCTACTCAGTCACCTTAAAGCAATGGCCTTAATTGCAAGTGAGTGGAATTGCGGAATACATTTCCCTAACCGCTGGTAGAAATCACAGAAATGTATGTAATAAAACTGGAATTTGAATTATTCAGCTGCCTGATCAAATGGTATTCGCATTTAAGGGCTTTATAATCTGTTACTATGTTGGACAAGACCACAATAGGATATAGTTATATTTAAAAAAAGAGAAAAAAACTAGAGAGGCTGTTGGGAATATCCCACAGTGCATGCTTGAGCCATTCACCAAATGTGTGCATTAGATTTGTCTCTTTTCCTCCCTTCCCATTGTATGGCCTCCAGCTCACTCTGCTCCTAGTACTCAGAGCCATAGCCATTTCTCTGGAAGGATTCAGACTTATTCCTTATTGGTATCAAGAAATCTCTGCAGATCACGTCAAAAAAGAATGAGCAGCATATTTTTTCTGGATGGATTGCGTATCGGACGTTTTCCAACTCGAGTTTCTTCCAGCAAATTGTTTAATAAGGGCAGCTCTCGGAGTGTAAATAATGAATAACGGAACACAATCATCCTACCTGAAATTATACAAATATGGATCATGGGCATCTTTATAAGGCAGCCTGCTTAAGAAAGAGTCCACAGGCAGTTTTACATTAATTCGTTGCTGTATGTTTGATAGAATCTTCTTGGAAAGCAATTCTAAATTCTTGCACTTTCAAAAACTGTGCAGCTACATTGTTTTTGATCTATAATATGTTTTTGATCTATAATATCACCAACAGGTAATGGATCTAACCACATCTATTTATTTCAATTTATATGGGGTATAGCCGTCTCTGTGGAAGAACTCTGATTGGAACTCCCTTTCCATGTTACAAATAGAAACCGAGTGGACATCTGGTCAAATCCCTCTCCAGTCCTCAAATGAAGTAAGTTATCATTGGATCTCTTACCCAAGTCTTCTGCATGGTTTGTATAAACAGCTAACCAATCCCAGATGGCTAATTGTGAACATGTCCTGAAGCAGATATTTGACAGCAGACAATCATATCGCTGTTCAGGGAGGAAGAGAGAAAACTAGGAACTACAGGCCAGTTAGCCTGACATCAGTGGTAGGGAAAATGCTAGAATCTAGAAAATAGGTTTCACAAAAGGGAAATCATGTTTAACAAATCTATTAGAGTTTTTTTTGAAGGTGTAACTTGCAGGGTAGATAAGGGGGAATCAGTGGATGTAGTATATTTGGATTTTCAGAAGGCATTCAATAAGGTGCCACACAACAGTTTGTAACACAAGATTAGGACTGATGGCATTGGGGGTAAGATTACCATGGATTGAGGATTGGTGAACAAACAGAAAACAGAGAGTAGGAATAAATGGGTCATTTTCAGGATGGCAGGCTGTAACTAGCGGAGTGCTGCAAGGATTGGCGCTTGGGCCTCAGCTATTTACAATCTATATCAATGGCTTAGATGAGGGGACCGAGTGTAATATATCCAAGTTTGCAGATGATACAAAGCTAGATGGGAAAGTAAGCTGTGAGGAGGACATAAAGTGGCTGCAAAGGGATATAGTGATTGGGCAATAAGGTGGCAGGTGGGAGTATAATGTGGGGAAGTGTGAAATTATCCACTTTGGTAGAAAGAATGGAAAAGCAAAATATTTTTTTTTTTTTTTTTTAAAAAAGGTCAGAGGCTAGTAAATGTTGGGATTCAGAGGTATTTGGGTGTCCCTGTACATGAAATCACAGAAAGTTAACATGCAGGTACAGCAAACAATTAGGAGGGCAAATGGTATGTTAGCCTTTATTGCAAGGGGGTTGGAGTGTAAGAGTAAGGAAGTCTTGCTGCAAGTATATAGGGCTTTGGTGAGACCACATCTGGAGTACTTATACATGCATCAGAGGGGAATGTTCAATAGATTGATTCCTGGGATTAGAGGGCTGTCATATGAGGAGAGATTGAGTAGAATGGGCCTATAATATCTGGAGTGAAGTTTAGAAGAATGAGAGGTGATCTCACTGAAATGGAGAGGGTTTGACAGCGTAGAGGCGGTTTCCCCTGGCTTGAGTCCAGAACTAGGGGTCATTGTCTCAGGATAAGGGGTCGGCCGTTTAGGACGGACATGAGGGTAAATTTCTTCACTCAGAGGGTGGTGAATCTTTGGAATTCTCTACCCCAGAGGGCTGTGGATGCTCAGTCGTTGAGTATATTCAAGACTGAGATCGATAGATTTTTGGGCACTAAGGGAATGATGGAATATGGGGATAGGGCAGGAAAGTGGAGTTGAGGTCGAAGATCAGCCATGATCTTATTGAATGGCAGAGCAGGCTTGAGGGGCCATATGGCCTACTCCTGCTCCTATTTATGTTCTTGTATAACGCTGCAGATACTTAGATCTTTTAAGTGCTGTTGCTGGCAATCTCTCACCTGTTCCTGATCACGAAAGCCAGATTCTGATGATAGAACGTCAGTTATAAAACGTGCAAATGACTGAACAGTTCGAGTTATATCCATCACAAGAAACAATGCGATGCTGTGGGCAGCCATTTTGGATTACAGCTGCTTTGAAAGGAACATTGAGAGTAAAAATTCACTGACAAAATGTTGTGGTTAAGGCCATGGTTTCAAAGTGATTGTGCACCATGCCAAAATGTGAATGATGCTGATAGAGAACTAGAACTTCATCTGCACTCAATTAGCAATTTATGTGAGATGAGAAGCAATGTTCAAAATTATTATATTTTGGGTGAATGTTTACGAGCACATGCGTGAATGTAGCTGCTTGGCATTTCAGATTTCGTACCGTCACTTCCAACTGTGAAAGGAAATTGAAGTTTTATGCTGCAGCATTGTACTTAAGTTTAATCTTCTTCCTCAGTGGTTCCAAGTTCAGAAGGAAGGAAGTGAAATTTTGGTGGTAGGTCACATTCAAAGATGTTGCACAGCCCTTTGTGTCTACCTATATCTCCCACAGTTCAAGTGTAAGACTCAAATTTCTGTACCACACGTAAAATAAATAATAAACAACGAAACACTCCAGGAAGACAAAGTACTATTAGAGCGGGGGAATGGGTCTGACTGGATTGTTCTAGAGAGCTGGCACAGACTCGATGGGCCAAATGGCCTCCTCCTGTGCTATTATGACTATGACCATGACTAGAGCCAGAATGTCTCCAGCCTCTTCTTTGATCTCTGTGTTAATTCATTACTTAACATTAATTAGACACTGTAGCTTGAATGAAACACACCGACAGTCCAGCAGTAGAATAATACATTGTGCTTTACCAGGTACAGGAAACTCTTTGGTATCCGGCACCGACGTGTTGCCAGTTGATTAAAAATTCTGGATAATGGAGAGGTATATCTACCAAGGCTATTTTTAACAACAAAAAAAAATGTGCAGTATAATTGGGTACTCACCTACAGAATGTTGTGTTAAATGGACCTGGACTCGGACACATTTCTGGTTATTGAGGTGTTCGGATCGGAAGAGACTTCCAACAGCGCCAAGAAGCCGAGTAGTGGCAGTTTGGAGAACCACTCCCACTGACTAACCCGGCCACCGCGGGAGACTCGGACTCGGCAACATTTCTGGTTATTGAGGTGTTGTTTTCGGAGTGAGAATTTTGTCGGTTATTAGAGAATTCCAGATATTTAGGTGCCGTTCAAACTAGAGTTTGCTGTACAATGTTCACATCCTTATAAACCAGCGCATGCTCTGACTTACCATGAGCGGTGCCACAAGAGATTTGCTGGTAATGTTATAAGAAATTTACATCCAACACATATTCATGTTGGGCTCACTTTAGCGTCGCACTCAAACTTCTTAATCGCACTCAATAAATACACAGAAAGAAACAGAAGTCAGAATTTCTAACCTCTGGGTGACCTTGCCAAACAATAATCTTCTTAGGCTTGGAAGAAGAAAGCCACAGGTGTGACCTGCAGCCTGAGGAGCAAATAACCTCTGGCCTCTCAGTTAATTTAGACTCCCTGCCATTTTAGCAGATACCTCCCTCTAGGTGGTGGAGGTAAAAATTCTGGTGACTTAGTGGCACCCACACATAGGAATCCATTCATCCTGCCTTCAGTGCTCCCCGCCCCCCCCCCACCCCAGGAGAACTTCGAGTCTGAAGGAGTGACGTTGTGCTGCTTTCCTCTTCTCCTGGCTTGGTGCCATGCCCTGCTGCCCTCTGGACACAGATGGCATTAAAAATTCATAATTCTGTCCAAATGTAATAAAAAAATATTGGCAAGAGAAATTAAAGAGCCACGCGGTGTTCCTGCCTTACCTTCTTATTCCCCGGTATTCCGTAGAACAGTGCAGGCTAAACAGTGCCATTCAAAGGCTGCTCTGAAGTCTCCGTTATTTCAGCTGCTTGCACCAGTTTTACACTGATGCTTGCACAAATAGATATGCAAATGAGCATACCCAGAAAACTTCCTCTCCAGGCCCGCAGCAGATGTAACACTTTTTTAAAGGCACATTGAGGCAATTCTTTTACATTCAGCAGAGACCTTCTACATCTGAATACTGAAAGTTCTATTATTTTGCTAAGTCTTAAACAATGGGCCGGATATTCCGATCCCTACGGGTGTGTACCCACCCGTAGGGACATCGGAAATGCCGGTTTTAGGCATGCACAGCGCATGTGCTGAAAACCGGTATTTCCGATCTGTCAAGAATGCTCTTGACAGATCCTCTAGTTGCTCTGGAGAAGGGCCTCTGCGGAGGGAGAGTTCCGCTTTTTGGAGACCCTCCGCCCGCAGAAAACCCTTACAATTCTTGCACCTGGTAAAAGCAAGCATAAGGCCTTCTTTTACCAGGATAAGAGTTGAAAAAAAAAATTCACTGATTTATCATTTAAAAATACTTTTTAAAAAAGTTTATTTTTAGCCCTGTAAAAAACATTATTTTTTTCAAAAAATTAAATTTGTTTAAAATAATTTATTGTAATTTCATGTCATTTAAAAAATGTGATTTAAAAAACATTTATTTAAAGTTTTACTATGTTTTTTCATTGATCTCCATTCATATATTTGACAGGTCTTCCTGTCAAATGTATGAAGGGAGATTCCCTTCTGTGATTGGCTCCCCACGGCCCACCTGATCCCAGGGACGCTGCGAACTACCTGCGCCTCTGGGATACGTGGGCCCTGCACACTTCAAGTTTGGCGAGGCCCAGGAGCGGAAGCATGCGCGTCCCGGGAGCTCCTCAGCTAAGGGCGCAGATTTTTCTAGATCGCAGGCCTGCGATCAGAAAATACATGCCAATATGTACTCCAAGTGAGCTTTAATCGTGCAGCATCTATTTAAAATTTTCAGATCATGAGTCAACTTGCAACTTTTCAAAGTTGTGACTATACCAGCGTATCACTCTGCTACTGTCAACAAAGCAAATACTGGATCTTCTATGTGGGGTTATTACTCATTGCTGTATTAATATTGCCACCTGTAATACTGATTATAATATAACTATACTTTTGCTAACAGTTACTTTAAGAGGTCGAATAGCTGAACTCGTACATGAAAATTTCTCAGATCATTATGATTGCCGGTGATGAAAAACCACTTTGCTCTAAGCCACCATTACACAAAAATATTTGTCTCATTTTAATCCATAATCACTTCAGCCGGTCAAAAATGTGTTTTGGGAGAGCGGTAGAGTATCAAGTAATGGAATTCAGGCTGTCTCTGAATCTGACCCAAGTTAAACCTGTATGCATGACTACACCATGGGGAATTAGGTACAGCTAGGACAGTCCGCTACTTGTCTCTGTAATCTTCCCTTGCCCCTGATCCGAACTGCTATCTTTCTTACCTGGCTGCTTACAATCTGGAGCAGTCTTTTCCCGGCACCATCTCATCTGCAAATGAAGAGAGAAAGTGATGAACAATCAGAGAAATAATTCTACTCGTGAAGGTGGACGTGAAAGATCCCACAGCACTATTTTGAAGAGGAGCAGGGGCATTCTCCCCGCTGTCCTGGGCCAATATTTATCCCTCAACCAACAGATTATCTGGTCATCATCACATTGCTGTTTGTGGGAGCTTGCTGTGCGCAAATCGGCTGCCGCGTTTCCCACATTACAACAGTGACTACACTTCAAAAAGTACTTCATTGGCTGTAAAGTGCTTTGGGATGTCCTGAGGTCATGAAAGGTGCTATAGAAATGCAAGTTCTTTCTTTTTACACAAGAAAAGGGACCAAGAGATCGAGAATCCATTCAAAATAAACTCACTAGAGAGAACCTTATGCGCAGCAACTTCGATATTAAATATAATTCCTTACATTTTATATGGCATTCTTTACATATTATGTAGAATATCTTGGAACACTTTACAAGGGGTATGAACTTGAGAGGAGGGGTGCAAGAGAGTATTAAAGGGGGCCTGCTCCGGGAGTTCTAGCCGTCTCCCAAAGTAACAGCAATAGGTTAGTCGGACACCCGCTGTGCTGAGTCTCCGCCATTTCTACATTGCCTTGTAAGGGCCGGAACTTCTGCCTGCCCTTTTCAAGGCAAATGATGGGCTGGGGGCAGAGCGCCCCCTAAGCCAGAGTTCCCCACTACGGAGTCTCAGTTGGGACCCAGTGTGTCATTGTTGACTGGTACGGTGAGAAACGTTGGGAGATGTACCAGCCTCCACAACGCAGCTAGTATGGCATTACTGGTACGGCAAGTGACCTCGGCCCCCAAAGAAAGTAATTAAAAAAAAATATATATATATATATATTTATTTATATTATCTGTATTGGGCAGGGTTGGAAGGAGCCTGGGCATCACCCCGCCACCCCCCCCACCTCATTCCATGGCCAGGCAGATGTCCCAGTTGTCTGGCACGAGGCATTTGGGTGCCACTTCAAGAGGCATTTCCATCTGCCAGCTCCATGTAAATGAGGTGCGCGCCCACTGAACCCCACTAACAAAATCGTGAACTGGTTTATAAAGAAAGAATGAGTTGATGATTTATAGTTACATTTTATATAGAGAGGAAGAGAGGAAATCTTCCCCCATTCTTACTAAAGTATGGAATTCGGGCATTACTCTGTTTCCTAACATTTCAGAAAATACCAGAAACCAGGAGAAAAGTGGCAAAAGCTGCTTCCAACTCCTGGTCTCTTTTTCTGTAGAGTCTGAGGAGACTTAGTTTCCCACTCTGGCCCCTTTCCAATCATCTTTCCATATAAAACACTCCTTCAACTGTGAAACACATTTTACACAGAGGTTTCAATCTTTCCTTTAGCCATTTTAATGCATTGTTTCTCTCGCTTTTTAATTTGGTTTCCATTTTTTTGTGTTTTATTTTTTCTCCTTTTTAGATTTATGTTTTCAAGTTTCTCCATTTCCTCCTATTCTTGATTCTTTTGGTTTAAATTTCCTATTTTCCACTTGTTAAGAGTTCTTTCATTATTTTAATATTAAATCACAGTGAAGTATGATAAAGAATAAAAAGCACCTTTCAACATCTCACAATCAGGTACCTAGGGTCAATATAAATTCATAAATGGAAGCGTAACTTTGGAGCAAGGTTCGGATCGGACTCCCGAGTGCATTCAAGGCAGGATGTGTGAAACCACCAAGAGGTAATTTTAAATAAAAACAGAAAATGCTGGAGATGCTCAGCAGGTCAGGCAGCATCTGTGAAGAGAGAAACAGAGGTAACGTTTCAGGTCGATGACCTTTAGTCAGAACTGACGAAAGGTCATCGACCTGAAACATTAACACTGTTTCTCTCTTCACAGATGCTGCCTGACCTGCTGAGTATCTCCAGCATTTTCTGTTTTTATTTCAGATTTCTGCAGTATTTTCTTTTTGTAAGAGATAATTTTAGTTTGGAGTTCACATTGGGTGCAGTATAATTCCAGTGCAGAGTGAAGCTGCATTTTTACAGTGCCTAGGTGGTCCATATAAATTTACCTTTTAATGTTTATTATTGGAAAGTGGATCAACCGACTGCTCTCTCCTAACATTAAAGGATAGCGGAGGTGAACACAGCATTGTGCTTTTTGCGCCTGAAGTCAATGCGCAGGTTGACCGTGTACGTCCAGTTAGTTATTGAACTCCACATCTACCAGTCTGGGAATAATAGTCGCAAAGTAACGGCAGTTTAGTCACGCTCCTAGTTTATGGTTTACATATAAATAACATCAGTTAAAGAATTGCAGCACTCTAGGCAGTACTTGTTTTGTTGGCGTGTGGTCGGCGGCAGGTGTGTAATACCCCCATCACTGCGGAGCTGCAACCTCCGCGCTGCCAGTGGTACTTTAACCTTTGTTGTTGACAATGCAGAAATCGTAGCTACGGACAACAGGTGGTTCTTTCCACTGGCTCTCCACAAAGGACGGGCAGCACAAAGGTGCAATATAAAAGGGAGAGCAGTGCCTGGACGTGGGTGTCTGCTGGAGTGCTGTTCTCGGAGTGCTAGCGCTATACGTTCAAGTGACTTGCACGTATACAACGTCGAAACAGACACTTGAGAGAAACTTAAGGAGCTGATTTTATAGCAATCAGAGGGAAGAGGGCAAACCTTCACAATAACGAATCTCTGGGAATAAATTTTTTAAAAGAGAGAAATTTAGATTTACAAAGCCATATACTTTTTAAACTGAAAAATAGCTGGTGAATTCTAGGTATGAAGAGGAGATGAACTTCAACCTCCATGCTCCTGCTCATTGTCATAATACAGTGACAGCTGCTGGTAAAAAGATTATGAATGGGCATTGGCGAGAGCAGAATTGAGTTCAGCTGTGATGCTCTCAGGATGGTCAAACAGTCCGCTGACCCTCATTGTCTAGTCTCACACATGAAGAGTGGCCATGTTTAAAGAAAGCGATGCGCTTGTGGACCTGTAGCATAGGCCAATCCTTCCACTCAGGAACGGAGGGGAGAAAACCAGGGATGTAAAACAAGGCGAGGAGACGTCACTACATCACCGGTTCCTTCCTGGACTGTGTCTCGTTTACAAATCATATCGCTAGAACTCTACCTGTATGACTGCGTCCTTTGAACATATCGAATGCAACTCGGCAAAAGTTTACCTTCTGAGCAGCAACAAGCATTGAAATGCCCAGAAGTTGTATTGACAGGTACAGGAAACTCTCGATTTACCAGCACCTAAAATAACCGGAAATCTCTTAACCGGCAAAATTCAGGAGTAGGTTCAGGTAAGTTTTACTTCATATTAGTGGCCGTTCCTGGATCTGTGGCTGTGTAACCGGGGTTCCTGCACTTGTTAAGCAACAGGGACGCTTGATCTGTGGCCGGGGTTCCTGCACCTGTTGCTAAGCAACAGGGAAGCCTGGATTTGTTGCTGTGTACGGAGCTCTTGTACCTTTTACTATACCTCTCTGTAATCCGGACTTTGATAAACCGGCACCACACCGGTCCAGTCAGTGCCGGATAATAAAGAGTTTCCTGTACTGTAATCGGATTCCTCCACCCCCTTATATTAATAAATGTGCCGAGGGTGGAAGGACATAAATTTGGCTCAAAGACCAAAACTCGCAAAGTTCCATTTCCCGTTCATTTAAATGGCAAACAGAGCCCTTTGATTTTAAATGCAACTACTGGAAACTGTCCAAAGCTTCACTTTTTTTTTGGCTGCATATACTTTCTGGTCAGTCTTAGACTTGTCAAACTTCCTTGACTGGCTAAGCGTTTTCAACTGCATCAGTTGAAAGTTTATTGAAATAACAGAATCTGATGTTGGCAAGTGAGCATTAATCCTGTATTCTCAGAACGGAGTTTCAATTTCATCATCACCAGTGCTGCGCCTGTTCTGGAAGGAGGCAATGCGTGCGGCCACCTAATATAGCAACCCCCGTCTGTCCCTACTTTAATTAGTGAAATTACTGCTATTACTAATTGGATACAAGCCAACACACTAGGTACCTCCTTAATGATAGGAAATTGCTGTAAAGCTCAGAAGTTGTGAAAACATTGTTATCTCAATCCATAGAACGTGGGGATTCATTCAACACTATGGTTTGCAAAAGATCACTTAATCAGTTTTGGCGGTGGTGGTTGAGGGAGGAACATAGCCCAAGGTCTGTTGTCTCCATAACCAAAAGTAACAGCGTTTGAAAAGTAATTCATTGCTTGCAGGCGTGGGAAAGCACTAGGTAAATGCAAATTCTAAGTTTTTTTTTTAAGCACCCAGCTAAAATGTCACCAACGTTCCCCATGAGCTGCTGGGCTGTGCAGCGCTCTGCTGGTCCAGTGCAGCCTGGGACCGGCTTATTCAATGTTAAGTCTCGCGCCTGCTTTTTAAAGGGGCCCGCACCCCCAATAAAAAATAAGGAGGGAACATTGCATGTCACCCGTGGGTTTTTGAAATAAGACATCATTTCTGATGCTCTATTTTTTTTTAAAAAAAGGAAACCCATACAAAGGAAATAGGACTACCAACCTCCCTTCAAAATGCCACAAGTGGTAAACATTAACCCAAAATAAAACCACAAGTAATGATCAGGTCTGACTGACTCAAAGATACGAGAAAAATGTGTATAGCATGTCTTGTTTATAAGCTACAATGAAATACTTTGTGGTTTCTGATTGATACTTGTTCTGTAGTAGGGCCCATAAGCTAGTTAAAGCACCATGTACATGTTCCCCATCACCGGTCAGATAATTAATGGTCTCCTACTCATGCACTGGACTCAGAATATGGCTGAAGTCTTGTTGATTTTATACCCCGTGTTGGCTGCTTTCTTCTTTAAAGTCCAGAGTTGATCACCAAATCAAATCTAATTCTAAATAAGTTAGCAATTTAACACAAAATATAAATCTCTCATCTTATGTAGCCCTAAAACTACAAGCCTACCTCACATTCTTTTTAAAAATTCTGAACTGTTCCCAAATCTAAAGCCAACTGCCAACAGAAAACCAAAACTTTAGACCTCAACCTTCAAGCCTAATTTACTCCGGACTCGGTAAGAATCTTCAATTCTCAAAGTGACACATCTGAAAAAAGCAATCTAACCCAAAGTATTCTAAGCTCTGCATAACAATTCAGCCTTGCAGCCTTTATATTAATGGAATTATCTCAAACTTTTCTTTAATTTTATAAAGGACCAGGGACCTCAACTATTCTCCTCGATCATTGTAGTGGGATCTGCTCCACTGCTTGTGCTGTTAATGAAACCCGCTTTCAATATATACAGTACAGTCCTAACTTTGTTATTATTGCTACAGATGTAAGAGTGAAAGGTAGGAAGTTAGATTTTCTTCTTTCTGCTCTAAATTTATATCCTTGAGGCACCCACATGTATAATCATACTCATTGGAGAATCCAGACCTATTATTACAATTGTAAGCAGACACCTCAAATGGATTAAGTAATCAAATACCTCTTATTCTTCTCTCAGTAGTAGGCTTTTAAGCTTCATTATAATGTACTCTTACCAAAAAACATTATTTGCCATCTACCTCATTCAGGTAGGTTCACAGTAACAAAACGGATTCTTTTATTTGGAGATGTATGAATATTATCAAAAATCCAGCAGTATCTGGATTGCACTAGGGATATTATACGTCTCACTGATACTGAAGTGCAATTTGATGCATTTTGGAGCAAGAACATCTCAGTAACGAATGAAGAAAAAAACTGAATTTCTATACAACCTTTCATGCTGTCAGATTTTCCCCAAAGCATTTTACAGCCAATTAACTACTTTATTTTAATGTAGTCACTACAGCAACCAATTTACAATGAAATAAATGACCAGATCATCTGGGTTTTTTTTGCTGTTGGTTGAGGGATAAATGTTAGCCAGGACACCAGGAGAAATTCTTTGCTTTTCTTTGAATAATGCCGTGGTGTAGGAATGTCTAGTTCCTATCAAGAGACTGAGGTTGACTCAGGCGATCAAACAAACGATGTTTAATGTAAAATTAATTGAGTTTAACAAACAGTTGCAAGAGAACCACGAATACAGGTCTAGTCAGTTCGGAGGCTCCATGAGGACTGCTTGGGCGGTCTCGTGGCTGGCGTCATGACGTCATCACGTTTTTCCCGCCGGTGGGGGAATCATGTGCTGAACGGCGTGATGTCATCGCGTTTGCCTGCGCTCTTAAAAGGACCGCGCTCTGTACATGCAAACAGTATATACAAAGATACAGACTCAGGCTGTAGCTAACATATTGTTAAAGGGAATTATATACATTTGATCGGAGTCCCTTAGTGGCTCCGCCACAGTGGGATCTTTAACATTCACCTGAAAGGGCAAACAGGGCTGGTTTAACATCTCATCTGAAGGACAGCACCTCAGACAGTGCTGCACTCCCTCAGTACCGCAACTCCCTCAGTACCGCAACTCCCTCAGACAGTGCTGCACTCCCTCAGTACCGCACTGAAGTGCCCGGCCTGGATTTTGTGCTCAAGTCTCTGGAATGGGGCTTGAACCACAACCTTCTGACTCAGAGGCAAAAGTGCTACCAACTGAGCCAAGGCTGACAAGGTATCATTTAAACGTAAAAAGAATTACTGAAGTTTCTGACTTGAGAAAATGTTTGAAATTAGCTACGAATCTGTAACACTGGATACATGTGGGGCTAGATTTTCAGTATAGGCAGTTTTGGGGCGCTAACCTTAGCGCCCGCCCGAAGTTAGCGCCCGCCCCAAAGTAGCGCCCCGTTGCCGGGAATTCAGTGGCTTCGCCCTAAGAGGTTGGTGGAGCGCTAAAAGAGGCGTTCCACTACTCTCTTTAGGCGCTAAGCCGGCGGTCCAGAGGGATAGCGCCCAGGCGGGGCGCAGCACGGGTGCGGTCATTTTTGCACTGACAGCAGACCCCGTGGTGCCGACCAGCTCTTAAAGGGGGAAGGGACGAATTGGTCTGCTGCCACGCCCTGCACACTGCAGCCTTGCAAAGAGGCCTCAACACTACTGCTCAGCCCCAGGGAGTCATGGCAACGCCAGAGAAGGCCCGTCAGCGTGCCCTGCGCTTCTCAGAGGGTGATCTGGACATAATGGTCACAGCTCTGGAGGTGAGGCGCAAGATCTTGTTTCCAGAGAGTGGGAGGAATCCAACCCACCACGACTACACCAAAGCCTGGAAGCAGATCGCCCAGAGGGTGACGTTCACCGGCGAGGCCCCCAGGACCCACACACAATGCCGTAAGAAATACAACGATCTGACCAGGATTGTGAGGGTGAGTAGCCTTTCCAGTCTCCTCCTCATTCTTGCATGTACACCTGACATGATGGGCAAAGGGACCTGAAAGTCCTTTTGGCCAGCCCTCAGCCAGCAGCATTGGGACAGTCATGAGCATCAAATGGCCATTCGGCACTCTACACTTTGGCCCAGCTATTCCACCATGGGAGGCAGTGGACAGTACATCAGGGCTTCACTCTGTCCAAGCTATTCCACCATGGGAGGCAGTGCACACTACATCAGGGCTTCACTGCGCACTTACAGCCCGTCCTTTCTCTTGCAGGCTAAAGTAGCGTTTAATCGCCAGGCCCGTGCCAGGGGTGGCCGCGCCAAGCTGCAGAAGCTCACTCGGCTGGAGGAGCGCGTGTGTGTGCTCATGGGAGCCCGTGTGATTGTCCCCACAGCGTGCGGTGTATCCGACCCTCCACTGCCCGGCAATGGTAAGGACCTCGCCTTTTGGCCCTCTCGCGTCGCACTGGCCCATCCGAGCTACCTCCTTTGCCACTGTCCCACCAATGCGCTGAATCCCACCAGTCCTAACTCCCTCGCTGACGCCGTCTCCTCACTCTGAAGCTACTCTTGTGCATTCCTGCTTTCAGCTGGTGACGACCAGGACCGAGGCTGCCAGTGACAGCACCTCCAACCAGGAGGAGGAGGAGGAGCAAGCCGGACCTTCGGGGGAACAGTCACGTCCCGCAGGAGAGGAGGAAATGCTCGACACCTCCTCACTGGACGAGTGCCTGGAGGAACTGTCGCAGGGCAATGCAGCTTCTGGGACCAGTGGCGTCCAGCCACCCAGCAGCCGTGCGCGTGGCCCGCGGCCTTCCCCCCAAAGGGGGGAAGGATCAGAGGGGAGTGCTGCTGCTCGGCACACTCGCCGTCACCAACGCGGCAAGGGTCCCCTAGTTCGGCCCCCTCCTCCCCAGCGGGAGAGTCGCGACTCCAGTCCGGACACCTTCACTTCGGAGGAGGTGCGGAAGCTCGATCAGATGGCCGACGACTCGGACCGGCGCCACACGGAGCTCATGAGCGTGGTGGGGCGCATGCCTGAGGCCATCGAGTCGCTGGCGACCAGTGTGCGCGAGTTCGGGGCAGCAACTGCCGCGACTGGCCGCATGCTAACTGATGCCGTCAAGACCCTGGCGGATGTGATGCGCGCGCACACCAGGACCACAGGGCCACTCACTGCTGCCACACGCGCTGTCTCAGGCAGGCATCGCCAGGGCAGGCGCCGCGCTGGACCATCCCAGCAAGCCGGCCGTCGGCTGATTGCTGCGGATCCTGCAGTGCGGGCCCGGCCGAGTGCCACCGCGCCACAGCACCAGCCAGCGCATCCCAGACGCCAGCTGGCCCACATTGCGCCATCCGTCGCCGCCATTCCCCCTCTGGGGCGTCAAGGGCAAGCGGCTGCAGCTGATGGTGGCCAGGCTCAGGTGCGCCACTCAGGAGACGGCCCCTCGAGGCCCAAACGCCGTGTAGGCCGCCCCCCAGCGGCATCTGGCGGAAGGGCATCTGAGCCTCAGGCGCCTTCCCCCAGCCTCGCAGCAGCCACTGGGCAGAGCTTGCGAAGGAGCAGCAGGCAGGGCAGGGGAGGCAAAATGCTGGCCAAGGTCTCGCCCTCGCGGGCCACTCAGTAGAGGGTGTGGCCAGCTTTCCTTTAATATGGCGGTGGCCATCTTTATTTTGCCCATGGTTGTGCTTTTGGAGGGCTTTTTTTTTGCGTTAGGCCGACGTTGAGGCCCGGTTTCAATAAAGGTGGAGTGGCTCCTCCCCAGTTTGTGGGAGTGAGTCGTTTGTTGGGCTTTTTGTGGGGCCCGTTTATTGTTTTTGGGGATTCATGTGGGAAGGGCTTTTCATTTTTGTGTAATAAAAAATTATCTTTATTCATGCAGTCTCCATGGTTGTTCTTCTTAGTGTTTGTTGGCTTCGCCGGCTGAGGGGTTGCGGAGCGGCTGCATTCATCTTCCCTCATGGCCCCTGGCCATTCCCTGACAGGGGGCTTAGAAGTACCGTGTAATAAGGTGGCGTCGTGCGGCCCTTGGCCCTGGTCGCTCCCTCCTGGGAACGTACTCCTGCTCCTCCTCCTCCTCCTCCTCCTCCTCATGCTCCTCCTGCTCCTCCTCCTGAGGTGCTGGTCCAACGTCAGGTGGCAGTGCCTGAGTCCTGCGGATAGCCAGGTTGTGTAGCATGCAGCAAACCACCACAAATTGGGAGACCCGGTCCGGCGAATACTGGAGAGCTCCTCCGGAGCGATCAAGGCAGCGGAACCGCTGCTTGAGGACCCCAATAGTTAGCTCGATGATGTTGCGGGTGGTTTGATGGCTCTCGTTGTAGGCCTCTTCAGCAGCGGTCCTGGGCGCGCGGAGCGGGGTCATGAGCCAGGTGCACAAAGGATAGCCTTTGTCCCTGAGTAGCCATCCTCTTGGGGGAGGCTGTGCCTGGAACATGTCATGCACAGTACTCTGCCGCAGGATAAAGGCATCGTGGCTGCTGCCTGGGAAGCTGGCATTGACTGCCATGATGCGCTGCTTGTGGTCACAGACCAGCTGCACATTCAGAGAATGGTAGCCCTTCCTGTTGCGATACTGCTCGCCATGCTCCAGAGGGGCCCGCAAAGCCACATGCGTACAGTCAATGGCGCCCTGCACCAAGGGGAATTCCCCGAGTCTGGAAAATCCCAATGCGCGCTGATGCTGGCTCTCCAGGGCCATGGGGAAGGAGATGAATTGGCTTCTCCTTCTGAACAGTGCTTCGGTCACCTGGCGGATGCAGCGATGCGCGCCGTACTGGGAGATGTTTGCTATGTCCCCAGCAGCGTATTGGAAGGAGCCGGTGGCATAGAAGTTCAATGCCACCGTCACCTTCACTTCCACCGACAGAGACGTCCTGCACCTGAGCTTTGGCCGCAGATCTCGGCGAAGCAGGTGGCAGATCTCTGCAATCACCCCCTTTCGGAATCGGAGCCTTTTAACACATCGCGCGGCACTCATGTTTAGGTAGGAGCGCTGCTGGCGGTATAGCCTGACTGGGTAAGGCCTACGTGGCCGACGCCTGTAGCCCCCTCTGCCTCTAGCCAGGGCTGCCCCTCTCACAATGCGTCTGCGAGCCCTACGGACATGGAGCTGCAGCTCCGCGTTGGCACCCCATGCAACCCCCATCAAATCCTGGAAAACACTCTAATTTCCAAATGGCCACTTGCAGCGCTGTTGCCTGAGTCCAAAAATACCTGGCTCTTGCTGCTTGAAACCAGTTAGCTATCCTCCTTGTTGTGTCTCCAGAAATGCGTTGCACAAGACTGTTTTCTGAAAAAAGGATGGCCTTTATACTGGAGAGGACGTTCCCTTTAATTAGCGCCCCCCGGGGCCCGCGCTGGTTGTGTTGCGTTCCTTTTTCCAAACGCTCCGGCCGCCCGCCGCACAATGGGGCGGTCCGACTGAAGTTTGCAATCGGGGCGGCCAAAGGGCGTTGCACGAGGATGTGACGTCATTTTCTGCGCGCGCATCCGGGCGGGCGCTAAACTTTGCGCCGGCGCTAACGGGCAACTTAATTTGGGGCGGGGCGCAAACTGCGCTGCGCCCGGGCGCTACACGCATAGCGCCCGGAAATCACTTCTCTTAAGGCGCTAACTGCTGGCGCAAGCAACTGAAAATCTAGCCCCTGGACTTTTTAAAAAAATGTGCATGTTTTCTATCTAAGCACTAAAACCACAAAGTATATTGGATATTTGGGGTATTTTTATTTGTACTCAAAGTGAGGGATCTTAGTGTTGTAGAGTAGAACACTTTGATCACTCAGTGACACTATCAAGCACTCCCAAGGTCAGGTATTTTAAGGAACAGATGCGAACAAAGTTTCCTCTTCCTTTGCCCCAACCTTAGAAGAACATTCTCTAATGTACTAGTGCAAGTTGGGATTTATTCACAGTGTTTGGGGGAGGGGGAGGGTGAAGGTAATATTCAGGGGTGTTGGTGCAGAGGTAGATTTCAGACTCTCAATTGGGTAGTGATAAAACACTCTTTAAATCTTTGGAATGCTTGATGGGAAGTTGAACACAGTCTCCAAAGGAAGATATGTCCAGGATGATAATTAACACTCTATCATACTGGCAATTGTTTCCTGGATATGAATGCTTTGCCAAATTGCTTGCTAAAAATAGAGCCGAGTAGATTATTTCATTACTGAAGCATGGGCAGAAGAGTTCAATGTATCAATTATTTCTCCTTTTCTTTCATAGTTCCGCTTTACTTTTTTCAATCTATTTAGTTATTCCTTTTACCTCTTACTTTCATTCTGGTTTTGAATTACTCCATATTTTCACCTTCACCTGTATTCCTTTTCCCAAGCTCTATTTTATCTCTCATTACCTTTTTCATACGCTGCCCACATTTCTCTGCTGTTTTATTTTCCAATCCCCCCACAAGTTCAAAATGAGGCAACTTCCTGCTCTATCCTGGTCACTGCTGCGCAGTCCCCGATTGCGAAGGCGGCTGAAGATTGTAGGAGATTTCACAAGAGCAACGCAGGCTTAAATACTGGCTTCCCAGCAGCGTGCCTCTCTATCAGACCTGCCATTCACCGAGAAACATAAGCACTAATCCCCTAAACTAGTGGAAGCCAAGAACAAACTGGAAAAAAAAACAAAATCCTGCGAGGCATTGATAATAATGTAGAAGCTGGAAGGCCACATGGGCGAAGACATTTTTATCTCGTAGTACAAGTACTAATGATGGGTTTGTACATCTGACTCTGAACGTAGACCGTTTGATACCAATCTGCCATTGACCAGCTAGCTGGCACTGTAGCTCTGATAATTGAAATTAAAATGGGTGACACCACCACATACACTGCCAGGCCACTTGCTCCATTTTCTGGGGATTCAATACCGAACACAATGGGGGGGGGGGGGGGGCGGATGGCGAAGGTATTTTCAACTATGTTAAACCGTGTGGGCGGTGGCTGGACAGGGCGTTTGCTACACCTGCCCGATTGCACCAGGGAGGTGCGAACCATTTTCAGGGGTGCGGGAATTCCAGCGGCTCCTCATCGGAAGTATTCCCTGAATGGGGGCACTAGGCGAACAGCAGCGGGTAGTTAGATTTTGAGAGGCCAGGAGGACCATTCCTGCTCTTCCTGGCTCCACAAAAATCTCTTTCTTTTCCCCCCCATTGCCATTTTTGGAGCGACCTGTAATGGTCCCTTTAAGGCCGCGTTCCACCCGCTGGTATTTGTAAATTGTACTTGGGTCCTGTAAGCGGCGTAGGACCCTGATTTAATATTTTAATAAAGCTCCCACCTGTTTCGGAACGGGGGGGGGGGGGGGGGGGGGGAGGGGGGAAAGAGATAAGGAAAACACAGACCACCCATTTTGAGGCCCATTCGAAAAAGCGATTCAAGTAGGCCTTGGGTGGCCATTTTGCAGCATGAATGGGGCAGTAGGCATATAGGGGAAAAAAACACTAATATAAGGGCAGATTGGGCATCTTTCCCCAAGCACCAGAGGGAAAAAACATGTTGGTTTTATAAATGGACCAGAGCCAGGAACCAAAGGGTTTTTTTTTAGAAAAAAAGTTACTAAAATTTCACATTCCAGCATTGTTTCTTGCTCAACGATGCATTCCTCCCATGCACAGATTATAAAATGGCCCCAGGGGAAGGCAGTGTTCCCCATACTCATTAATTATAAATCAACCTATTAATTTGTTGATGCACTATAAAAGCAGGGAAAATTTTCTACATTAAAAGGTGTCTCTACTTTAGTTGTGAGAGGCATTTTAAAAATCCAGACCCAAAATATTTGTGAATTAATACGAAAGTCACAGGAGTCTAGTATTATGTAGTGCTTCACATCACCGAGGGCGTGGGTTCAAGGCGTGAAACTACCAGACATTTAAATCTGCCACCTCCACATACATTGAATAAGATTATCTATTGACATGCAGGTGGGCGTCTGATACTTTGTGGCAAGCATGCATCCCGACAGCTGAGACAGCAGCAGCAGTGACATTGTGGGAAATCTACAACCCTGTCTGCCCATCCTCTCAGCTTTATGTAAGAAAGGAAGGGGGTAGGACGCAGAACACCTCAGGCCAGTAGTGAGAGAAAACACTGCTCGGCAAAAACAAGACTTCATTTTTTTTTTACAAAAAGCAAAACACTGCGGATGCTGGAAATCTGAAATAAAAACAGAAAATGCTGGAAATACTCAGCAGGTCAGGCAGCATCTGTGGAGAGAGAAACAGAGTTAATGTTTCAGGTCGATGACCCTTTGTCAGAACTTTAGGAAGGCTAATTAAAAAAAAATACACTTTGTTCAAGAAGCCAGTATGGAATACTTGAAGATATTAGCATGTGAATGCTTAACATCTTCATGTGTAATGCCTTCCTATGCTTTTTATTGACATTAACCCATCTAAAATAAACAGGCTGACTTAGTAAATATTGGTACGCTAATATCTGTACAATGTACAGGAAACTTTCTGGTATCCGGCACGGACGGGACCGACGTGTTGCCGGTTCATCAACAATTCCGGATAACCGAACGCTATCGTAAAAGATACGGAGCTCAGAGCTCCGTATAAAGCAACAAACCCGGTTGTTTAGCAACAGCTTCAAAACAATCGGCACAAGTTGCAAGTGTCTCTGTAGCTTAGCAACAGCTTCAGCTACACCCTTGCACAGCAACAAATGGAGTAAAAAAAAGTAATAAAAGTCATAAAAGTTATCTGAACCGATTCCTGAATTTTGCCGGTGGATAGAGCGTTCCGGTTATTTAGGGGCTGGTTAATCGAAAGTTTCCTGTAGTTTCAAAGCCGTTGTGTCTAAAGTGTAAGATATAATATCTAGAGTATACTATATGGTTGGAGAGTCCAAATATATTAACTATCAAAAGATCGAGGTAGAGTCTTATAATAACGGCATAGTTACAGTATAATGGAACCACATGAGAAAGTGGGGCATCGCGCAAGCTTTCATCTTATGGGCTTTAATGGAGTGAATGTGTGAGCTGTATATTGGGATCATCCAAATCCATAATGGTCTTTTCTGCAGTTTTCTCTGAGGAAGGCTGTATTTACTTAGCTGCCTGTGCTCGCAGATGTGATTTTATGGAAGAACTCTAATAAGCCTGAGCTGTGGTCCCATTGATAAACAATGGGAGTGTAAGGGAGGAGGGAAACTGCATCTGGCTTAGGGAGTCGGAGTCTGGCATGTGTGCTGCCGCTCCTGTTGTTTTCAGTGGGGGAAGCATGTACTGTACTGGCATAATTCCTCCCTATTCACTGCCTAACCTGCAAAAACAGCTATATTTATTTTTACACCGAATATATATTATTTTCTTATAAAAATAATAAAAATATTACTGCGTTGTAAAATGTTTTGACTTCCAAGTAAATCGTGCAAGAACCTACTCATTGTGCTTGGTCCAAACCCACAGTCCGACCTCAGTCCCAAGCACATGGTGCGGGGCAGGCAATATATTAAAGGGCCATTGTCAAATCAGTTTGTTTTCAAGTAGACACAGTGCCTGGGAAAACTTGGGCTGGAAGCACTGCTGCAGCAACTGTGGAAAAGTTTTGCCAATTATAATTGAGAAAAGTACATTTTTAAACCCCCGCTGGTGACAATAACACCACTGGTTTTAGTTATACTTCAGGCAACAAGCAGACGGTGATATCGGTCCTAAGATGTGCAGTCGACTGGACTCTGACCTGCACCTTGATGTAGGGGGCAGCGGAGTTCTTCATACCCTCGCTTCGATACAAGTGTAGAGTTCCTTACTTGTCTGACGAACGTTCTGATGATAGGCTACCGGCCTGAAACATTGGCCCAAAAATTCAGGTCGGAGGCTTCCTGCGGGTGCAAGCCTCCGACCTGCACTTAGCTAGCGCGCCGGCCGTTGAGCTGTGGGCCCGCATGGGATTCCGATCCCGGGCCTGCTCCAACTGCCGGCACGCAGTGCTTGCGTATCCCAGGGGCGCAGTTAGTTCGAAGCGTCCCCTGGGATCACATGGGCCATGGAGAGCCAATCGTCAGCCCCAAAACATAACTAAAACTTCAAGTAAATTTTTTTTAAATCACATTTTTAAAATAACTATAAATTACATAAAATAACTTTTAAACAATAATTTAAATTTTTGAAAAAAATTAGTTTTTAGCAGGGCTAAAAATAAACTTACCTTTCTTTAAAGTATTTAAAAATAAGTTTTAATTTTACTTAATTCACCACTTACCTTGTTAAAAGCAGGTCTTGCGACTGCTTTTTAAAAGCGTAACTCCTGGAGACTTACCCTCCCGGAAAAATCTGGAGAAAAAAACGGAAGTTCCAGGTGTACGCGCTGCCTCTCCGGCACACGCGTTCGACCCGTGAACCCCTTACTTTAAGGGAACGGAAGTTCCGGTTTCCCACGCATACGCAGTGCATGCACAAAGCCGACACTTTCGTTGGGCTTACGCACGAGTACCCTGCGCGTACTCACCCGTGGGGACCCGAATTTCTGGGCCATTAACTCTGTTTCTCTCTCCACAGATGCTACCCGAGTTGCTGAGTATTTCCAGCATTTTTTGTTTATATTTCAGATATCCAGCATCCGCAGGATTTTGCCTTTTGCAAGATATGTTGAGAGAGCGTCTGTTTCCTCAGAATATTAGTCAGAGAGACCGCCTGGGCACGTTCTGGAATGTGGCTTCTTACCAGGCTGAAGCCCAAGCAGTGCTGGAGGGGCTCGAACACTGCTTGGCTTTAATGCACTCTGGTGTCAGGGCAAGACCAGATGCCCGAATTATACTGATCAAGCAGCAAAATACCGCAAACGATGGAAATCAGAAAATGCGGAGCAGGTCAAGCAGCATCTGTGGAGAACAAACAAGTTTACGCTGAGTGTGCAAACTCTTTGTGCACTTGAAATGTTAACTTGTTTCGCTCTCCACAGATGCTGCCTAACCGGTTGAGCGTTTCCAGTATGTTCTGTTTCTGTTAGAGTTCTACTGCTTCTTTTCACAGCAATGCAGCCAAAACCATCTCACATCAACATGCAACAGTATAACTGCACCCATTGATTAGTGTCATTTTGATCCTGTTCTGTATAATGTTTCTTACAAGACATTTTAAATGGGAGTGCGTTCGCTTTAATGTATTTTGATGACCAGACAGGTATTTGATTGATGGTACAAGGTACAAACCTTTAAGATAATCAATAATCTACCTTTTATTATTTACTTGTTAAATCAAATTTTAAATAAAATGGAAAAGACCATATATTTAGGTATAACTAGGAGAAATTCGTAGGATGCAAAATCTTGGCACTATAGTTCAAATTTTAATCTTTTTAACAAAAGCATAAACAGCTGGCGGGGGTAGTTTCCAGCTGCCCATTTACATCTCCCCAAATCCACCTAAATCTTTGAAAAATGCCAACAATTTAGAAATACCCAATGGCTACTGCGCAAAACAATAAAAGTTCTTCATTTTCATTCAAGAGATTGTCTGGGCCAAATTGGAAATGTCAACCAACACGGCAGCAGATTTTCCTGTTTGTGTCCCCGGGTGTAGGAGACTGTCTGGGCACAGCAAAGAGAGAAAAATTAACTAGGGCGGATCGCCAGGCAGAATTGCCATCCAATTAACTTCATGTGGTCTTCCCCAACTGATTTTCTCGCATTTGTCACATAGAATCTACCCGCTGTCGCAAACTGAACTGTCTTATTATTTGATGATGTTGGATCTTACCCTATAATTTAAACTAAAGGAGCAAATAGTCCATGCTAACATTCGAGTGCAGTACTGAAGAATGCCGCACTGTTGGAGGTGCCAGCCTCTGGAGGAGGTGCCAACCTCTGGAGGAGATACTAAACCAACTGAGGCCCCGTCTCCTTGTTCAGGTGGACATTGAAACTCGATGTCACAATTCAAAGATCCTTCCGGTGTCCTGGTCACCATTCCTTTATTATCCAAGTGCTCGGGAGTTCATGCTTTGTGCAATTTTCCTGCATCAAAACAGGCACCACACTGCAAGTCAGCTTGCAGCTAAATTTAAAGGTGTTTGCGCTCAGATGGTGCAGAAAGTCGTCTTTCTTTCTAAAGGTAATAGTCTACTTTTTCTGCTTAAAATAATTTGCAATAGGTTGAAATAAATCTTTTAGCTCTTCACCTAAAGCATAGAGGAAACCAGAGCTAATCATAAAAGAGAGGTCAAGGTAAGGAACTGACAAGACTGTTTGTAATTATGTGCAGCTCTGGTGGGTTCACGATGCTGAACAACAAAAAGCCACGACAGGCTAATTCTGCTGCACTTCCAAAGTGCAGGTTTACCATTTCCCCATGGCCAGATTTAAGAGGGTCAGCTGAAGGTAATATTACACTTGCAGGAAATATGATTTCCTTATACTTTACAAAGTCACTGCACGACACATGCTGACAGGGGCATTGTCCATGATGGGCATTCAGGAATCGGGGTCAAAAAGGTCCATTGCATTACATAGACTCTAGAAACAATGATCCTAGTGTTTCTGCTAGCAAATATTGTAAAAAAGACTTTTAATAAGGGCAGATTCATCAGGCGATATATCAAACTGATTTTAAGAGCAGCCCTTTCTTCTTAAACCGGGTGAAAAGACAAACTATTAAAATCCAGGCTCAATAGAAATGAAGTGGTCCTTAAGAATTTTTTTTAAATTTTTTTTTTTTTAAAAACACAATAAATTTGGGCTGTAGTTCAATTAAGTGTTCTTGTTTCTTTGATTCGAGAAGTCTTGCAGATAGCGAGCGGCCACAAAATGTTCCGCTGCAGTTTGATAAACTCTGCGGTTGGTGAGGTGAATCCAGATGCGGAGTAAACCCAAGGAGATTTGTTGGAGACTAGGTGAATCTTTTGTCCTAAATACGGTCTATAATGTGAAAATGTAGCAATTAAATTCAAATATTTTCCACAGCTGCCTGGTTGGTGCATTGATGCACTTGACCATAAAATGGTACAACATGAAGCTTTCTCCTGTAGGGTATCACAGAGTGGTCCATCTGGGTCTGACTATCCCGATGCACCATTTGTCAATAATGAAAGTAAAAACCAAGTGTGAATGAACTTGTATTGCTCTTGTGCACCTCCTAGTGGCAGGTTGAAGAGTAGCAGTGTTCTAAATGCAGGCCACCTGGAGACCAGGGAATAATGTGTGAATCTGAATGAGAACAGAGCAAACAAGTTCCAAATTGAGAATGGAAATGCTGTTATGCTCAACTTGCTACGCCATGTGTTGCTCTTGTATTGCTAGTTTGCTTCGCAATCTTTATCAAGCATATCTATCTTCACCATTGTTCCTTTCAAACACAATTTACAGTAGTCTATAGTGACCTGGTAGAATGGAATTATTGCACAGCCTTTCCAAACAAGATTGTCGTAGTCTAGCGTACGAGAGCTGTCTGCTGAGAGAAATCTTATTGGTTCAGAGGTAGGCCACCAGATGGAGGATTCCACCTCCGGCAGACAGGTAGGCCCTGCGGGATGAGCGATGGAAAAGAACTAGCTCCTTATTCATTATGAAACAATAACTATTTATATAGCGCCTTTAACGTAGTAAAACATCCCAAGACACTTCACAGGAGTGTTAAAAGACAAAAAATTGACAAATGGCTTTTAGGTAATTGGTTTACAATGAGTCAGAAATGGGTACTTGGTTTACACTCTTCCATCATCTAATCACTGAACCACACTGCTGGATCTAGTCAACACTTTATTCACTGGAAACATGTTCTAATCTGCAGTTACTTGTACTTCTTGCAATCTAGTATACTGTATTCGCTGCTCACGATGCGGTCTCCTCTACACTGGGGAGACCGATCCTAGATTGGGTGACCGCTTTGCGGAACACCTCCGTTCAGTCCGTAAGGGTGACCCCCGAGCTTCCGGTCGCCTGTCACTTTAACTCTCCACTCCCACTCGGATCTCTCCATCCTCAGCCTCTTACACTGTTCCAATGAAGCTCAACGTAAGCTCGAGGAACAGCACCTCCTCTTTCGATTAGGCACTTTACAGCCTTTTGGACTTGCCATCGAGTTCAATAGTTTCAGACTATAACCTCGGCCCCCATGTTCCCCTTTTTCTCTCACATGGCAGCTGTTGATGATTCTGCCATTGCCATTTACACCTCATCTAGACTCATCTTTGTAATGTATGTACCTTTAAGGGGAGAACTACTTTTTACAGCTCCTGTATACTGTAGTACCGGCAGTGACCACACCTGTATATAAACCCTGAGTAGGGATCTGTACAGTTAGTGTTTTTAAAATTTTTTTTTTTAATAGAGTAACCCTCATTCAGTAAACACCTGTTGATTGTTCCCTGCAGTCTCTTGTCTAATTATTGAAGGACACAACATCAAGATACACGGATCTAACATTGGCGACGAGAAGATTCAAACCTACCTACAACGCTGCATCACCTCCCAGGGATTCGCTCCTGGAGAACAGTGGAAGAAGGCAGAGTCCAGAAGCACGGGCATCGACCACGGGAAAACCCCCCCAGTCTTCCAGCGGAGATTTCAGCATCGCAGGAGAGGCTGTCGAGAGCCAGGCTTGGTTCTCCAGTCACGGTGGTCCAGCGAAACGGGCTGGCAACAGGTACTGCGCAGACCCTTCCCGGACAGCGGCGGCTAGAGCCGACCGACGGCACAGAAAAAGGCCGAGCAGCGTCGACGGGGAAGAGAGAGGGTAGAGCGCACAGGGCGCAGCCGGTGTTCAGGACCGAGCGGCGTCAACGGGAGCGAGAGGAGAGAGAGAGGGTAGAGCGCACAGGGCGCAGCCGGTGTTCAGGACCGAGCGGCGTCAACGAGAGCAGAGCGCAGCCGGTGTTCAAGGGCCAAGCAGTGTAGACGGGGGAAGAGAGGCGTGCAGGAAAACGCGCAGAGCGCAGCCGGTGTTCAAGCGCCGAGCAGAGTCAGCGGGGAAGAAAGGAAAGCGCGGGAGACGCCATTTTGAGTCGCAGCGGGGAAGAAGGGAGATCGCGGGAGACGCCATTTTGAGCCAGTCTAACCACACCCAGGGATGCCGAAGAGTGGCAGTGTCACAGCGTTCGACAATGAAGTCGAAGATTGGACGACATATGTCGAACGCATAGAAGTGTACTGCAAGGCGAATGAAGTGCCAGATGACAGGAAAGCGCTGGTATTGTTGAATTCAATGGGTGCAAAAACGTATGGCTTACTGCGAAACCTAGTAACCCCAGAGAAGCCAGTGGAAAAGGATTTTGAAAACATAGTGTCAATCCTACAGGACCACTTAGACCCCACACCGCTGCTGATAGCGGAAAGATTTAAGTTTCACAAAAGGAACCAGCATAAAGATGAAAGTAATGCTGAGTATTTAACGGAACTACGCAAGCTATCGAAACACTGCCAGTTTGGAACGGGACTAGCAGATACTTTAAGGGACAAGTTTGTGTGTGGGCTTCAAAGTGAAGGAACCCAGAAACGGCTTCTATCAGAAAAGGATCTTACGCTGGACAAGGCTTTCAGCATGGCAGTATCACACGAAGCAGCAGCACTGGGTGCGGCAGAGATACAACGGAGACCGCAAGAATATGGCACAAATGAAATGTCATACGGAACAGTGAAGTGCTATCGCTGCGGCAGAACAACACACGACCATAATGATTGCTGGTTCAAGGACAAAGTGTGCAGACAGTGTGGAAAAGTAGGACACATAGCAAGAGTCTGCAGGTCGGAAAAGAAAACCAGCAGCAAGAAATCTCCACAGGAGAAGTACAAGAAGGTACATAAGGTGATGGAGAGTAGTGCAGACGAACAGAAAAGTGATACTGACTCTGGAAGCAAGGAGCTGGGTTGTCTGAAACTACATAATGTGATCAAAACGGAGGATCACCAAACTATTTGGGTCACGCTCAAGATAGCTGGAGTCCAAGTGAAAATGGAATTGGACATAGGATCAGCCCTAACAGTCATAAACCGAAGGGACTACAAGCGGCTATTCTCACATATACCCATGAGAGGTACAAAGATTGTCTTGAAGACATACACGGGGCAAAAAGTCTACCCCAAAGGAAAAATAAGGGTGAACGTTATATATAACGGCAAGGAAACACCAAAAATGGACCTATATGTATTGCCAAATAGAGGACCACCACTACTAGGACGTGAATGGATCCGGAAGATACAGCTAGATTGGCATTCCATACAAGCACTGACTGTAGATGCCAAAAAGGATGACGACGTCACACCTGGACGACTGTCAAAAATGCTAACTGACGCACAAGAAGTGTTCCAGCAGGGACTCGGAACACTAAAAGGCATTAACAGCGATGATCAAAATAGAGGAAAATGCAAGCCCAAAGTTTTTTTTTTTTTTTTTTTTTTTTTTTTAAAGCCAGACCGGTACCTTATGCGATCCGCCCAGCCGTCGAAGCAGAGCTAGAAGGTTTGCAACGTTCAGGAGTACTGTCCAAAGTGGACTGGAGCGAGTGGGCTACACCCATCATTCCTGTAATGAAGAGGTTGTTGAGTAATACGCCTGGGGAACCAAAGAAGGTTCGCATCTGTGGGGACTTTAAGGTAACAGTGAACCCAGTCCTTCACACTGTACAATATCCGCTTCCACGCATTGAAGATATTTTCGCCTCGCTATCTGGAGGGAAACGCTTCACTAAGATTGATCTGGCCCAGGCGTACCTGCAAATTGAGGCAGAAGAAGCTTCGAAACAGTACCTCACGATCAACACTCAAAGGTCTCTACCAATACAACCGGCTGGTGTTCGGGGTAGCATCAGCTCCGGCTATTTGGCAAAGGGCAATGGAACAAGTCCTGCAAGGGATTCCAGGGACCCAGTGTTATTTGGACGACATCCTGGTCACGGGCGAAAATGACAGTGATCACCTCGCCAACCTGGAGCAGGTGCTCGCTAGATTGAAGGAATATGGGCTCCGAGCTAATCGCAACAAATGAGAGTTTTTCCAGAAGCAGCTCTCGTATTGTGGCCACGTTATTGATAAAGAGGGGTTACATAAGTCCCCTGAAAAGATTGAGACAGTAGTCAAGGCTCCGGCACCGGAAAATGTGTCACAACTGAGGTCGTTCCTCGGGCCGCTGAACTCCTACCATAAGTTCTTGCCGAATTTGTCTACCGTACTACACCCACTGAACACCCTACTGCAAACGGGGGTACCATGGAAGTGGAGTGACGAATGTAAACGAGCTTTCCAGAAGAGCAAAGCATTGATCACATCAAGAGGTGTTGGCTCATTTCAACCCAGCACTACCAATTCGGTTGGCGTGTGATGCATCACCCTATGGCATTGGAGCGGTGCTGTCGCACAAATTCCCGGACAGCTCGGAGAGGCCAGTAGCCTTTGCGTCTCAGTCACTAACCTCAGCCGAGCGTAACTACGCCCAGATTGAGAGGGAGGCCCTCAGCCTAATGTGGGGAGTGAAAAAGTTCAATCACTATCTGCACGGGCAGAAGTTCACCTTGCTGACTGACCACCAACCACTTGTCTCCATCTTTAATCCAAAGAAGGGCGTTCCGGTGATGACTGCGCAACGGCTACAAAGATGGTCCCTTTTTCTAGGGGTGCACCAATATGAAATCGAGTATAAGGGCACGAAACAGCATGGAAACGCTGATGGGCTATCACGCCTCCCACTGCCTACTGCGGAGGAAGCACCAGCAGTGGATCCTGTCGAAATATTTCATTCGACTATAATTGAATGCTTGCCAGTAACTAACGCTGGTATAGAGAAGGAGACCCGAAATGACCCGACACTGTCTCGGGTATATGATTTGACGGTGAAGGGATGGCCAGCACATGGCGACTCACTGTTGCCAGCATTCTCATCCAGAAGAGAACAGCTGTCAGTATGCCAGGGGACCTTGATGTGTGGATCCAGAGTGGTAATTCCACCCAAGTTAAGGGAGAGAGTGCTCAATGAGCTTCACGAAGGTCATCTGGGAGGGGTGAAAATGAAAAGCCTTGCTCGGGCTTATGTGTGGTGGCCGGGGATCGATCAGCAAATTGAGGACCTGACAAAGAGCTGCTCAGGATGCCAGAAGGTCCAAAATGCACCACCACATGCCCCTCTACACCCATGGGAGTGGCCCTCATCTCCATGGCAACAGGTGCATATTGATTTTGCTGGTCCATTCATGGACTCAATGTTTTTCAAAGCCGTGGATGCGCACTCGAAATGGCCTGAGGTGATCAAAATGTCCTCCACCACCAGAGAAAACTATTGCAGTCCTACGGACCATTTTTGCCAGAGCAGATTTGCTCTGATAACGGACCACAGTTTGTGTCCGAAGATTTATGAAAAGGAATGGGGTAAGGCATTACACATCCGCCCCGTATCATCCAGCCACAAATGGATTGGCTGAGAGGTTCGTTCAAACCTTTAAAAAAGCAGTAAAGGCCATGTGCGATGACGACATTCCACTGCAGCAGAAGGTGGACAATTTCCTGTTCGCCTACAGAAATGCGACACATGCAGTCACCAACCAGGCCCCGGCCATGATGTCTTTAACCGAAGGTTGAGATCTCGTCTGGATTTGCTCAGACCAAATGTACGAAGAGATGTTGAGAATAAGCAATTCCAGCACATCAATGAGAAGCCGACAAGGAGCTTCAATGTAGGGCAACCAGTCTTGGCCCACGACTACCGAACAGAGAAATGGCAACCAGGAACGATATGCACATGGCAGGGGCCACTAATGTACACAGCGGATGTTGGGGAGAACATTGTGAGACGCCATGTTGACCAGGTCCTAGAATCACAGGAACGAGTCAACCCCATGTCTCGCCCATACGTACCTGGTGATGAACCCGACGTACAGGTAGCATCTACCCCAGAAACAGTAGCATCGGAAGCGGATGAACCAACCGACGACAGGGGGCCAGAATCGCCTCCGCACCAAGAGCAAGACACTTGGGAAAGGCGCTATCCAGAAAGGATCAGGAAGCCTCCCCAAAGACTGAATTTATAAATAGACTATTTTCAGTTAATGTTGCATGTTAAAAGTGTTAATTGTAATTCGTTGATATTTAATTGTTAAATGAGTGTTATGGTACTGTTAATCTAAAAGGGGAGGAATTGTAATGTATGTACCTTTAAGGGGAGAACTACTTTTTACAGCTCCTGTATACTGTAGTACCGGCAGTGACCACACCTGTATATAAACCCTGAGTAGGGATCTGTACAGTTTTTTTTTAATTTTTAGAGTAACCCTCATTCAGTAAACACCTGTTGATTGTTCCCTGCAGTCTCTTGTCTAATTATTGAAGGACACAACATCAAGATACACGGATCTAACAATCTTTTGTTTCTTTACTTGTCCCATTACCATCTCCCTTTGCCTTGCACCATCATCCCTTTTGTCTTTTAATCACTCCTGCCTTCCATCCTATCGCAGACCTTCCCTTTTGTTCTTTCCTCCCCTTCTCCCTTTCCCTGTCCCACATTTGCTTAAAAATCTGGAGCTTCTCCAACTTTTTCCGGTTCTGACGAAGGGTCATCGACCTGAAACGTTAACTCTGTTTCTCTCTCCACAGATGCTGCCTGACCTGCTGAGTATTTCCAGCATTTTGTTGTTTCAGATTTCCAGCAGCCGCAGTATTTTGCTATTGTTCTAATCTGAAAAGGCCAAGCCATCTACCTTGAATAGAAATTTTACATTGTTTATTTGCCCACTAGTCCATGTTTTCCACTGTCTAACCTCCAGCATTGAAGTTTTATTGTTTTGGGACTAACCCCACTAGTGGTTTGATCAGCAGAGCTCTCTGGATACAACTCCAACTGGACAGCCCGAAGCTGCTAGAACATTGGTGGAGGACCTGAAAAAAAATTAAGGAAGAAGAGACTTGCATTTCTATAGCGCCTTACACAACCTCAGGACGTCCCAAAGCACTTTGCTGCCAATTAAATACTTTTTGAAGTGTAGTTACAGTTGTAATGTAGGAAACGAGACAGCCAATTTGCACACAAAACAGCAATGAGATAATGACCAGATAATCTGGTTTTTTTTAATGTTGGTTGAGGGATAAATATTGGCCCAGGACACCGGAGATAACTCACCTGCTCTTCTTTGAAATAGTGCCATGAGATCCTTTACATCCGCCTGAGGGAGGAGACGGGACCTCGGTTTAACGTCTCATTTGAAAGACGGCATCTCTGACAGTGCAGCACTCCCTCAGTACTACATTGAAGTATCAGCCTAGATTTTGTGCTCAAGTCTCTGGAGTGGGACTTGAACTCTCAACCTTCTGACTCAGAGGCGAGAGTGCTGCCCACTGAGCCACTGGCTGACACTAGAGCATTAAAAGAATCCTAAAGATCAGGAAAAAAGTGAAAACATTAAAAAAAAAGTTAACAGATGAATAATGAGTGCAAAATGGATTTAAAAGAAAATTTAAAGAAATGGCCGAGGCAGACATAAATCAATCTCGAGTTTTTTTTAAAATAATGAACATTGCACCATTGAAGTTTTGATTAAAATAGGACTTCATCAATAGAAAGGAAAATCAGGTGGGGTGTACAATTGCCAGGCGATCCCGTACCACCTGTTTGAATTTGACCCACAAGACTGATGATTGCCAATCCCTCTCCTTCCTTCCATGTTTCAGTGCTCTGTGACGCACCATTACTGAAGTATGATGGCAACACTGGATTCCTCCCCAGCTGTGGAAATAACAGTACTGAACTGTGCTACTAATGCTCGCACTGCTGTGTGCGCTATAAATCAATAGTTGGCATTTTCATGCTTTTAATTGAAAAAGTCACGTTGAAAAATGCTGTGTTTATGTAATGATGCAGGAGCTGCAATATAATTGTCATTTTATTATGAAACATGATTTTTACACATTATAATTACTTGAGCCACTGAATCTCAGAATTAGAAATAAATTGCAGCGCTGAAGTAAACAGTTCAGCTCGGCACCTCACCCCTTACAACAGCTACTTTATTTCAACAAGTACAAATAAACTGCTTCCCACCCAAAAAGGAATGGTTTACCAAGTATTAATTTTGAGGCACAATCCCTGGCTTTGCTTCATCGGACAATATTGGCTCCTGGTGGTATTTGAGACCAACACCATAGAAGCAGACAGTAAAACAATAGTTTTCATAAATTGCACGCATTGATACAATTTTTCAAATAGTTGATCCCCCGGTGGCGTTGCTCATATGAGTCCAAACGACCGGGAAGAGTTGGAGTGGGAAAGGCAGTTGGAAAGACCGGCAGGAGAACCGACAAGAGGCCAGGGTTGTGGTGGGAGGAGCGGGCCTGGGAAGAGTGGGAGTTTGGGGGGGGGGGGGGGGGGGGGGTGAGGAGCGGGCCAGGTACATAAGAACATAAGAAATAGGAGCAGGAATCGGCCACTTGGCCCCTCGAGCATGCTCCGCCATTCAATAAGATCATGACTGATCTTAGGCTTAAAGCCACTTCCCCGCCCGCTCCCCATAACCCTTCACTCCCTTATCTTGCAAAAATCTGTCTATCGCCACCTTAAACTTATTTAATGACCCAGCCTCCACAGCTCTCCGAGGCAGAGAATTCCACAGATTTACGTCCCTCAGAAGAAATTCCTCTTCTAAAAGGGCGACCCTTTATTCTGAAACTGTGCCCCCAAGTTCTAGGTTTCCCCACGAGGGGAAACGTCCTCTCTGCATCTACCTTGTCGAACCCCCTCAGTATCTTATGTTTCAATAAGATCACTTCTCATTCTTCTAAATTCCAATGAGTATAGGCCCAGCCTGTTCAACTTTTCTTCATAAGTCAACCCCCTCATCTCTGGAATTAACCTAGTGAATCGTCTCTGAACTGCCTCCAATGCAAGTATATCCTTCCTTAAATGAGGAGACCAAAACTGTACGCAGTACTCGAGCAAGAAGGCAAACAGCAGGCCAAGGAAAGGGGTTGGCGGCTGATGAGGCCAGAGTAGGGGAGCTGGAGGATGGGAATGGGAGGTGTCACACTAGTAATGGTGGCTTGCAACCACACTGTGACAATAAGTGTTTACACTGGAAATTCCTTTGATAAAATGCTTACAAATGTTGGCATGAAAGTCTTACTACAACAGAAAGTTGGACGGGAAGCATGCATAGCCAAGACTTTATCTACATGTCTCTATCTAGTCATTTCTCAAATGGGCATCGACAGGTTGTTGAATTTAGTTGGTAAGCCAATTTTAGCCCGCACATTCCTTTAACCATAATCTATTGAACTATTGGTCAATGGCCATGATTTTTCTGCAGCTGACGCAACTAAGAGTTGGAAACTAAAGTAGGCCCAAATGCAGTCGATTTATGGCATGTTGAAAAAAATATTTGTTCTAGTTACTGGAGGGCAAACGAATAACCATTCTGGGGTAAATCTCCCGTAGCGAAATGAGGGAATAAACACAAATTGTTATTCTTCAGGTAGTTCATGTATTTTCAGAAATCTGGTTTTAAAAATCATAAAAAAATGTAGGAAACTGTTTTGCTTTGGACTGGGAGGAAGAAAGAAAAGCATTAGGCAACGATCACAAGATATGTTCAGGTGATGAAGACCCTTCAACCCATTCAATCTCATTCGACCTGAATACCAATCCTATCATCTTCCTATTACAGCATGTCGTTGCTAATTGAATGAGTCCCTTCTTCTTAGGCAGTCCCTCGGAACCGAGGATGACTTGCTTCCACATTAAAAAAGGAGTTCGCAGATGACTGACGAGTCCAATGCAGGACCTATAGTCTCTGTCACAGGTGGGGCAGATGGTGGTTGAAGGGGCGGGTGGGTGGGGTGCTTGGGTTAACTTGCGCTCCTTGCGCTGCCTGCGCTTGGCTTCCGCTTGCTCCCGGCGAAGAGACTTGAGGTGTTCGGCGCCTTCCCGGATGCTTCTCCTCCACTTTGTGCGGTCTTGGGCCAGGGATTCCCAGGTGTCGGTGGGGATGTTACACTTTTTCAAGGAGGCTTTGAGGGTGTCCTTGAAGCGTTTCCTCTGCCCACCTGGGGCTCTCTTGCCATGCCGGAGCTCCGAGTAGAATGCTTGATTTGGGAGTCTTGTATCGGGCATGCGGACAATGTGACCCGTCCATCGGAGCTGTTCGAGCATGGTCAAAGCTTCAATGCTGGGGATGTTGGCCTGAGCCAGAACACTGACGTTGGTGCGCCTATCCTGCCAATGGATTTGCAAGATCTTGTGGAGGCAGCGTTGGTGGTACCTCCCCAGTGCTTTGAGGTGTCTGCTGTACATGGTCCATGTCTCTGAGGCATACAGCAGGGCGGGTATCACTGCTGCTCTGTAGACCATGAGCTTAGTGCCGGGTTTGAAGTCCTGGTCTTCAAACACACTCTTCCTCAGGCAACCAAAAGCTGTACTGGCACACTGAGGCGGTGTTGAACTTCGTCGTCGACATCTGCCCTTGTTGACAGTAGGCTCCCGAGGTATGGAAAGTGGTCCACGTTGTCCAAGGCCTTGTCGTGGATTTTGATAATTGGGGAGGGGGGCGGGGGGGGAAAAAAAGCGTACAGTGTGGCGGGGGCAGGTTGATAGAGGACCTTTGTCTTACGGATGTTTAGTGTAAGGCCTATGCTCTCGTACGCGTCGGTGAAGGTGTTGACGATGGTTTGGAGTTCGACCTCCGAGTAAGCGCAGATGCAAGCATCGTCTGCATACTGTAATTAGACGACAGAGGATGGGACAACCTTGGATCTGGACTGGTGGTGATGGAGGTTGAACAGTTTCCCGTTTGTTCTGTAAATTAGCTCCACTCCAGTGAGGAGTCCAGTGTTATGATCTCAACGATCCTTCCTGATAATCCGTTGTGTGTGTAAAGAAACACTAAATGACATCGGTCTTAAATTTGCCCTTCACAATCTTGAAATTGTATCTCATTGTCCCGTTGCCTTGTCTTATCTGAAACTATTGTTTCAGGTTTACGAGCTCCAGCCACTTTAAATATTTTATATACCTCCATAAAATCTCGCCTGAGACGTACCTTACTAAGGCTGGGGCCTAGCTTAACAATTTGTTCTTCAGCTTTTTCTACTGAACCAGGGATCAGCCTCATTTTCTCCTCTGTACTATTTCTATTCCTTTGAACGCTCCCTTAAGGTCACAGTACTAGCCAGGCCACTGCCCAGTTTCAGCTCCGGGAATCTGAATTTAGCAATACAAGGCGGATTTAACGAACGCACTCTACCGGCAGACAGCCTCTCCGGCCGGCTGCACGTACTGGGAAATGACAGGTGCGTTGCCCATGATTTTCTATTCAATAAAATGCAAGGCCCCCTGCTGGTAGTGTGTGCGCGCGCACGGAAAATCAGCACACAATCCCCCAGCATCCTCTCTTCGAGGAGAACGGGGCAGCGTCTTACCTGCAGCTGTTTTTAAGATGGAGCTGCAAGTTGCTGCCTGATCTCTCGCTGCTCCCACCTCAAAATAAATCAGAGAAGGGATTGTGCGACCGTGCATCTTGCGTGCAATGTTTCCCATAATTTATTTTTGAGGCTGTGCGACCCCTTTAACGGGCGGCGCAGCCCATTCAAAAGTCCGCGCCTGTGCGTTTTTTCCCCCCCACCAATTTAAAAGCCGGTTCACCAGCTGCGCAGGACCCCTGGAGCGCTGCGCAGGACCCCTGGAGCGCTGCGCAGCCACGCAGCTCAAAGGGAACATTGCTTACATGCTAGACAGTTTGTGGAGCACTCCAGGTTTGAACTTTACTTTGTTCTTTTCACGCTACACATTGCTCTTAAATTTTTAACACTGCCTCCTTCAGTATATTCTTTTCTACAATGGTGGTTTGAAATGGATGGCTTCAAATTAAAATTATTTTGCTACGTTTCAAACAAAAGCATGCATTTGGTGTTTCATTCTTCGTGTGGCACTCTGCTCCATTTGAAGTATCATCATTTCGAAACTTCACATACATTATTTTCACAGCGAGTTCTTCAGTATTTGTCGAGCCATGAACCCTGGAGAGCATTGGCTGTTCTGCACCCCATCTCAGCACAAGGGGCCTTCTCATCCTCTCCCCTCAAATAAGCAAGGAACAGATACATTCCAGCTTTTCAATTGGGTGGAAATTTGAAATGCCCATAAGTAGCTTCTGTGCTTGATCTGAAGTTAAATAATTATAGAATGATACAGCACAGGAGGCCATTCAGCCCATCGTGTGTATGCTGGCTCTTGGACAGAACTATTCAATTAGTCTCACTCCCCTACTCATTCTGCACAGCTCCCATTGAAAATTACCATCGAGTCTGCTTCCACCACCCTTTCAGGCAGTGCATTCCAGATTATAATGACTCACTGCGTAAAGTTCAAGCCCCACTCCACAGACTTGAGCACATAAATCTAGGCCGACACTCCAGTGCAGTACTGAGGGAGTGCAGCACCGTCGGAGGTGCCGCCTTTTGGTTGAGACGTTCAGATGAGGCCTCATCTGCTTTCTCAGGTGGATGTAAAAGTTGCCGTGGCCACTATTTCGAAGAAGAGCAGGGGAGTTATCCCCGGTGTCCTGGCCAATATTTATCCTGCAACCAACATCACTAAAAGAGATGATCTGGTCATTATCACATTGCTGTTAGTGGGAGCTTGCTGTGCGCAAATTGGCTGCCATGCATCCTACATTACAACAGCGACTACACTTCAAAAAGTACTTCATTGGCTATAAAGTGCTTTGGGACAACCAGTGTTAGTGAAAGGCGCTACATAAATGCAAGTCTTTCTTTCTTTAAGAGAATTTCTCCTCACCTCCCCTGATTCTTTTGCCAATTATCTTAAATCGGTGTCCTCTGATCACTGACCATTCCGCCAGTGGAAACAGTTTCTCCTTATTTCCTTCACCAAAACCCCTCATAAATTTTGAGCACCTCTATTAAATCTCCTCATAACCTTCTCTGCGCCAAGGAAAACAATCCCAGCTTCTCTGGTCTCTCCACATAAATGAAGTCCCTCATCACTGGTATCATTCTGGTAAATCTCCAATCTTCCTTATTGCACAAAAAACTGGGCAGAATGAATAAATAAATTGAAATTTTTTTTTTAAATCTAGGAGAACCATTTCTAAACAAGTTAGAAAATGAGAATGACACATTTTAGACTGGGCAGTTAACTGACAACGATTGCTAAAAGATTGAGCATTCATGCCAGAGATATACACGTACCCCATCATTAAATTTGACAGGAATCTACAGTAAAATATAATTTTTAATGTGCCAAGGAATTACATACATCTCAAGAATGAAAGGGGGATGGAAATGCTACATAAAAATGAATGGAACTGACTAAATGATGGTTCACTTTGACTGACTACACAACATAAGCCTGATAGCTATTTAATTAATTCAAACGAAATATGTAAACACCGCTGTAGATCAAAAACAAATGATCCAGCCCTGCTTCAGGAGTTCTCATACTTCAACATGTATTGACATTCCATGACGCACTCACTGAAGCCTGATACACCACTGTCTAGCCAGGAGTGACTATTATTACTGTTTAGCCATAAAATCTTGGAAGAAAAGAAAAATAGGGTTTCCATTTTTCTTTGTCTCATTCTCCTCTTTATAACAGTTTCCAGGCATCGTATTTCTGATAAATGTTCTATTAACAGAATATAGACCATAAACACGGTGCTCGACTGTAACCCAATCACAACCTTGGCGCTTACAAGAGATTAGGTTTTTCTCAAGTGTGGAGTATTATGTAGAGGTTAAACATAGAAGATAGGAGCAGGAGTAGGCCATTCGGCCCCTCGAGCCTGCTCCGCCATTCAATGCGATCATGGCTGATCATCCAAATTCAGTACCCGGTCCCTGCTTTCTCCCCATACCCCTTGATCCCTTTAGCCTTAAGAAATCTATCCAACTCCTTCTTGAATATATTTAATGTATTGGCCTCTACTGCCTTCTGTGGTAGAGAATTCCACAGGTTCACCACTCTCTGGGTGAAGAAATTCCTCCTCATTTCTGTCCTAAATGGCCTACCCCTTATCCTTAAACTTTGACCCCTGGTTCTGGACTCCCCGACCATCGGGAACATCCTTCCAGCATCTAGTCTGTCCAGTCCTGTCAGAACTTTATAAGTTTCAATGAGATCCCCCCTCATTCTTCTAAACGCCAGCGAGTACAAGCCCAATCGACCCAATCTCTCCTCATACGTCATTCCTGCCATCCCAGGTATCAGCCTGGTGAATCTTCGCTGAACTCCTTCCATGGCAAGAACATCCTTCCTCAGATAAGGTGACCAAAACTGCACACAATACTCAAGGTGTGGTCTCACCAAGGCCCTGTATAACTGCAGCAAGACATCCTTGTTCCTGTACTCAAACCCTCTCGCTACAAAGGCCAACATGCCATTTGCCTTCTTAACCGCCTGCTGCACCTGCATGCTTACCTTCAGCGACTGGTGCACAAGGACACCCAGGTCTCGTTGCACTTCCCCTTCTCCCATTCTCCCAATCTATTGCCATTCAGATAATAATCTGCCTTCCTGTTTTTGCCACCAAAGTGGATAACCTCGCATTTATCCATGTTATATTGCATCTGCCATGCTTTTGCCCAATCACCCAATCTGTCCAAATCATCCTGGAGTTTCTCGGCATCCTCCTCACAGCACACACGCCCACCCAGCTTTGTGTTGTCTGCAAATTTGGAGATATTACATCTAGTTCCCTTGTCTAGATCATTAATATATATTGTGAATAGCTGGGGCCCAAGGACCGATCCCTGCGGTACCCCACTAGTCACTGCCTGCCACTCGGAAAAAGACCCGTTTATTCCACATGTATCTATCTATTCAATGCTATCTGATAGTGATAGTTCACATATACCCAATTATCTATTCAATACTATCCTTTAGTAATAATTTCACATATGAATAGATTATATATATATGCTCATATCCTGTCCACAAATCTTACTTCCTGTTGTCCCTATAATACAATAGAGATGGCAGGGCAGGTGATGTGTTGCAGCTGTAGCATGTGGGAGCTGGTGGACCCCAGTGTGATCCACAGCAACCACATCTGCAGTAAGTGTTGGCAGCTCGAGGAACTTCGGCTCAGAGTTGATGAGCTGGAGTCCGAGCTTCGGGCAATGCGATGCATCAGGGAGGGAGAAAGTTACCTGGACACTTTGATCCAGGAGGCAGTCACACCCCTTAGATTAAGTACTTCAGATTTGGTCCGTGGTCAGGGACAGGAGGGTGTGACTATGAGTGAGGCAGGTATGGGGATCCAGAAGTTAGCATTGGAGGAGCATCAGCCCTTGCACTTGTCCAACAGGTACGAGGTTCTTGCAGCAGGGAGGATGAGCAAACGGACCACAGTACTGTGGTACAGGGGCCATTCAAGTTGGGGCAGTAAAAAGGAATGGAGTAGTGGTAGGGGACAGTATAGTTAGGGGGATAGATACTGTTCTCTGCAGCTGAGAGTGTGAGTTCCGAAGGTTGTGTTGCCTGCTCGGCATCAGGGTTAAGGACATCTCCTCGGGGCTGGAGAGGAACTTGGAGTGGGAGGGGAAGGATCCAGTTGTCGTAGTCCACACAGGTACCAATGACATAGGTAGGACTAAAAGAGGTTCTGCTGAGGGAGTATGAGCAGCTAGGGGCTAAATTAAAAAGCAGAACCACAAAAGGTAATAATCTCTGGATTACTACCTGAGCCATGAGCAAATTGGCATAGGGTCAATCAGATCAGGGAGATGAATGCGTGGCTCAAAGATTGGTGTGGGAGAAATGGGTTTCAATTCATGGGGCACTGGCACTAGTACTGGGGAAAGAGGTAGCTGTTCCGTTGTGACGGGCTTCACTTGAATTATGCTGGGACCAGTGTCCTGGCAAATCGAATAACTAAGGCTGTAGATAGGGCTTTAAACTAAATAGTGGGGAGTCATTTAGAAAGTTAGAGAAAGGACAAGGCTATAGTGCAGGGTAGTGATAGGGGTAATGATAACCAGAGTCTGACAGGAAGGGACAGAAGGTACAAACATAAGACTGCACCAGCAAATAGGTTAAGAGTAGGGAAAAATGGTAAAAAGACAAAATTAAAGGCTCTTTATCTGAATGCATGCAGCATTCGTAACAAGATAGATGAATTGATGGCACAAATAGAAATAATTGGGTATGGTAGCCATTACAGAGACGTGGTTGCAAGGTGACTAAAGCTGGGAACTGAATATTCAGGGGTATTTGACATTTCAGAAGGATAAGCAGAAAGGAAAAGGAGGTGGGTAGCTCTGTTAATAAGTGGTGTACAGTAGTGAGAAATTATATTGGCTCAGAAGATCAAGATGTAGAATCAATTTGGGTGGAGATAAGAAATAGTAAGGGAAAGAAGTCACTGGTGGGAGTACTCTTTTAGCCCCCGAACAGTAGCTACACAGTAGGACAGAGTATAAATCAAGAAATAATGTTGGCTTATAAGAAAGGTACTGCAATAATCATGGGCGATTTTAATCTTCAAAGATTGGACAAATCAAATTGGCAAAGGTAGCCTTGAGGACGAGTTCATGGAGTATATTTGGGATGGTTTCTTAAAACAATATGTTGTGGAACTAACCAGGGAGCAGCCTATTTTATATCTGGTAATGTGTAATGAGGCAGGATTAATTAATGATCTCATAGTAAAGGATCCTCTAGGGAAGAGTGATCATAGCATGATAGAATTTCATTCAGTTTGAGGGTGAGAAACCTGCGTCTGAAACTAGTGTCTTAAACTTAAATAAAGGCAATTACAAAGGTATGAAGACAGAGTTGGTTAAAGTGGACTGGGAAAATAGGTTAAAGGGTAAGATGGTAGATAAGCAGTGGAGACATTTAAAGAGATATTTCATAACTCTCAGCAAAGGTATATTCCAGTGAGAAGGAAAGACTCTACGAAAAGGATGAACCATCCATGGCTAGTTAAGGATGGTATCAAATTGAAAGAAAAGGCATTCAATGTTGCGAAGATTAGTGGTAGGCCAGAGGATTGGGAAATGTTTAGAAACCAACAAAGGATGACTAAAAAGAGAGGGAGAAGATAGATTATGAGAGTAAACTAGCAAGAAATATAAAAGACAGTAAGAGCTTCTACAGGTATATAAAAAGGAAGAGAGTAGCTAAAGTAAACATTGGTCCCTTAGAGGATGAGACTGGGGAATTAATAATGGGAAACAGGGAAATGGCAGAGACTTTGAACAAATATTTTGTATCTGTCTTCACGGTAGAAGACGCAAAAGCATCACAATAATAGTAGATAATCAAGGGGCAAAAGGGAGGGAGGAACTTAAAACAATCACTATCACTAGAGAAAAAGTACTTAGCAAACTAATGGGACTAAAGGCTGACAAGTCCCCTGGACCTGATGGCCTGCATCCTAGGGTCTTAAAAGAAGTGACTGCAGAGATAGTGGATGCACTAGTTGTAATCTACCAAAATTCCCTGGATTCTGGAAAGGTCCCAGTGGATTGGAAAACTGCAAATGTAACACCCCTATTCAAGAAAGGAGAAAGACAGAAAGCAGGAAACTGTAGGTCAGTTAGCCTAACATCTGTAATTGGGAAAATGCTGGAATCCATTATTAAGGAAGTAGTAGCAGTACATTTAGAAAATCATAATAAAAGCATGTTGACTCTGTTTGATTGTATGAAAGGGAACTCGTGTTTGACAAATTTACTAAAGTTCTTCGAGGATGCAACGAGCAGGGTGGATAAAGGAGAACCAGTAGATGTTGTGCATTTGGATTTCCAGAAGGCATTCGATAAGGTGCCACATAAAAGGTTACTGCACAAGAGCTCACAGCGTTGGTGGTAATATATTAGCACGGATAGAGGATTGGCTAACTAACAGAAGAGAGTTGGGATAAATGGGTCATTTGCAGGTTGGCAAATTGTAACTAGTAGGGTGCCACAGGAATCAGTGCTGGGGTCTCAACTATTTACAATCTATATTAATGACCTAGATGAAGGGACTGAGTGTACTGTTGCCAAATTTGCTGATGATACAAAGATAGGTGGGAAAGCAAATTGTGAGGACACAGCCTGCAAAGGATATAGATAGGCTAAGTGAGTGGGCAAAAATTTGGCAGATGGAGTATAATGTGGGAAAATGTTCACTTTGGTAGGAAGAATAAAAAAGCAAAATATTATTTAAATGGGGGGGGGGGGGGGCTACAGAATGCTGTGGTGCAGAGGGATCTGGGTGTCCTCATACATGAAACACAAAAAGTTAGCATGCAGGTACAGCAAGTAATTAGGAAGGCAAATGGAATGTTGGCCTTTATTACAAGGGGGAATGGAGTACAGAGTAGTGAAGTCTTGCTACAACTGTACAGAGCGTTGGTGAGGCCACACCTGGAGAACTGTATTTGGATTGGAGGCAGTTCAGCGAAGGTTCACTAGGTTGATTCCGGAGATGAAGGGGTTGTCATATGACGAAAGGTTGAGCAGGTTGGGCCTATACGCATTGGAGTTTAGAAGAATGAGAGGTGATCTTATTGAAACATAAGATTCTGAGGGGGCTTGACAGATGCCGAGAGGATGTTTCCCCTCGTGGGGGAATCTAGAACGAGGGGGCATAGTTTCAGAATAAGGGGTCGCTCATTTAAAACGGAGATGAGGAGGAATTTCTTCTCTCTGAGGGTTGTGAATCTTTGGAATTCTCTACCCCAGAGAGCTATGGAGGCTGGGTCACTTAATATATTCAAGGTGGAGACAGACAGATGTTTGAAAAACAGGGGAGTCAAGGGTTATGGGGAGCGGGCAAGGAAGTGGAGTTGAGGCCAAGATCAGGTCAGCCATGATCTTATTGAATGGCGGAGCAGGCTCGAGGGGTCGAATGGCCTACTCCTGCTCCTATTTCTTATGTTCGTATGTATTGCTGTTCGGTCAATAGTACCCATTCAATTTTGTTTCGTCACGACTTGGTTGCAGACTCTGGTCACTAGGTGACTGGTGCGAATTTCTTAAGCCTCTCTCCCAACTCCATTTCCATCTTTAATATATAAAAAAATTATATCCACCAGCTGCTCATGTGAATGTCACAGGCAATTTACTAGTATTCACTATCTATTCAATGCTATCTAATAGTAATAATAACAGTTTTATATATCATACTATCTACCCATTATCTAATGATAATAGCTGAGGTTCTACATATATTCACTGTAAATCCAATGGTATCTTCAATCAAAATGCATTTTCTTTAAAAATGGAATTGATTTTTTTAAGGTCATACATGGGCTCCTCCCAATGGGTCTGTCAATTGATCCAGTGAGCATTTAAGCAGCGGAGACCAGGAAAGTCCTGGGTTTGAAGCCTGGGCTCTATTGAGTTAGCTGATCTCAGGTGGGGTGGCAGCAGAGGTGCTGCAATTGGCCTCAGCACCCCTGGGATCGGGAGGGGCGGATCAGCCGCTGCTGACCACGATCCAGTGGCCTTTGCTGAAGTGCGTGTGAGGAGGTGAACCCAGCCTGGGGGTTAAATAGCCTGTTGTCATTCAGCATCAGAAACCACACACAAATAATCGCCACTTTGGGTGACGTATTGAATAACCATTAGGTGTCCATGGAAACGCTCCCCCAGCAAGGAGTCAATCTCGTCAGGAGAGGTGGCGAGGTGAGAAAATTGGTGTAAAATAAATGTCACACCTATGCATTATGCGACTGCCATGTCACATGAAGTCCAGGTGTGTGCTCACGCAGTGCTTCTTTCATGGAACAGTTCCAAAATAAAGCAATTAAGCAGCCAGGATATTCAACCCAACAGCTCCACATCACGATTAAAGAATGCGCTCAGCCATTCTCAGATCCTATTCACATTCAACGTTCTATAGGCTTTCAGTGTCAAAGCTAATTACAGTTTTGGAGACTGTTAAGACCACACATAGATCCATCATACTGGCTGCTTCAAAGGCTGATTAACACTTCACATTTTTCCCTGTCTAGCTCTTTCGTCTACACACACAACAGCTGTTCTGTTACACCGACCACACCCGAAAGTACTCAAATATACCTGTATTAAATTATGCTACATTGTATTTTATGTCATAGCTTTCACCGTTTTTGTGTTGAAGAAGTTGTAAAGGCTTTTGTCATCAGGTTATTGTAAAATGTTTGAACCTACAATGGGGATGGGTATATATACCCATATTTTATATATATATACCGTGAATATATGTAGAACCTCATGCGCACATGTATATATATCTTTAATATATAATTTATTAATAAAGTGTGAATGGTAGTTCACAATACTGAACTAGAAATTTATTTTTTCAATGCACAGTAATGTTTACAACTGCTAACAGTAGAGGAAAAGAAGCACTGACACAATGAATACATATTTTTGTCACCTCCCATTTCCTCCTTGCAGAACTTAAATAATAATTCACAGACCAGTGCATTTCATTAATGGCCTGTTTTTATATTTACAAGGTGGCAATGCCCCATTACCAGCAGGGTCCAGCTAAATTGACAGCCATTCATTAGAGTTTGTTAAGACCAGGGATGTTGAATACGATCTTTTATTGCCATTACTATTTTAAAATTACTCTAGCAAGGTTTTAACTTATAGCATGAAAGCAACCGACTTCGGTAATTAAACTTGCACAAGAAAAGCACCTGGGTTGAGTGTTCCTTTGTTTAAATTCCACTAAGAATTCTCAGGAATAATGATCTCCTTTTCATTGCTAGGGAACCTGCCTTCCATTAGGGTATGTCTCTGGTGTGCTCCATGATGGCTTTTGGCTGGGGATGCTAGGATGTTTATGGGGAGTCAGGCAATTTTGGTAATGAAAGTAATAATTTACAACAGATTTTTCTTCTATTTCTACCACGTTAACCACTTGCACTTGCGGCATCGGACTGCTATGGGACATGTGGTTTGAACATTTATCTGGAATTGATGTGAAAGAAATCGGCAACAAAATGCTTAAACTGAAAGCAGGTTATTAGGTAGGATTTGTGGTTCAGCACTGTGGCCTGTCAGCGAAGGGATCGGTAGGCACGCTTACAAAGAGAAAGACACACAGAAAGAGCACAAATATTGTCAGTGCCTCACAGCTGACTCTTTTTTCCAACCAGAGGAAAGGGTCATCGTTAAGGAAGTAATCTCGCCATCATTAGTATTTCAATCTCGATTGCGGAGACGGTAATCAGGAGTGAAGAGCAAAGGCCAGTACCATATGAACAGACATTACGTTGTTCACTCTCTCAATCCCCTCAATATCTTTTTGAAAAACCCTTAAAAGTGAAGCGCAGTTTTGTCAGGTTCTTTCAAATGCGGGATATCCTGATTTCAGCTGTAGACCGATACAGCTTCTCAGCCAGCGGATCAAAGACAAAGCATTTCTAAGTACATTAAGAAAATACAAAACCTTCAGCTGTAGGAAACAGCTCAGTTTGACACTGACATTTTTAAGCTCTGTGAAACCGGGAGAAGCACAAAGGCACAGACATGGCAAGTACCACATGCTCTGGATAAGATCAGCTTCTTCAAGTATTGAAGCGAGCCTTTCAAAATGTTGGTGTAATTTCTTTTGAGAAAACCTCATCAATTATCTGACTCAGTGCTCTTCGGAAATCGCCAGTGCCTTAAGGGTTAACGCTCCCCAAAAAGAAATCCAAGTTGACAAATGCTTTCTGTATTCATAAATCTTTTACCATCACGGGCAGAGAAGAATTGTAGAGAGGAAAAAAAATACACCTGCCATCTGGTGTCAGATGCTTTACACAGGCAAAATTACAAAATGAAATTTAGATGAACTTCATTAGAAAATCAAGACCTAACTCATGTGGCTATTCATCACATTCTCATTCATGGATGCACTGGCTCTAAAGAAACTTAAAGAAGCTTTGGATACGAATGGAGCATAAAAGCTGAAATGGAGTGTGAAAGGATAGGCAAATAATGAGGAATCCAGTCATGGAGAACATTGTCACTTCTTTTATTGGGTGAACTACTTAATTATTTTGGTGCAAACAATAAAAGGGACTGAATTGGCAATGTTGTGCTTTCAGCTTTTCTTCAGTTCCTTGTGTTATCAGTATTCCATAGGACACTTCCCCTCATTTAAAACGGGAAGTGGGGAATCCGATCACTTCTTTCTGACTCAAAATGCAAATTGCAGTGGGGTTAGTTCCAACGACAAACTTCCAGCAGAAAAAAAAGTCTGCGTATTTATTTTCAACTGGACTGCCTTGACAATCAAACTGTATTTTAAAATCGAAATGATCTTGCAGACCGGTTTAAGAATGTATGTTCTTAACCTGCCACCTCCTGCTCCCAGTGGAACGCACCATGTTGGGCTTGGGCTAACACGAGCTAACCTCTGTGTTGCAGAGCGAAGACACCGGTCTTCTGGAGGTGGGAGATTTACTCTGCGACTCGCATGCAATATTTACATGGTCACAGTTAAAGCCTCGATTCACAAGGCTTTTGCTAGTCCATGCTTTTCTCCCCCACAAATGGCCTTTCCAATAGAAATAAGGTGAACTATTCCATCATTTGCTTAAACTCCATTTCTGCAGATTCTCAGGAGCGCCGGATATGGGGCATCATTCATCCCATTGGCTGCAAGACTGAATCAATGACACATACTCGCACTTTTTTTGTATACTGGTTGGCATAACAGCGCATAGCTAGAAACAACTGGAACAAAGACAGATGTATTGCAAGAGTGAATCTAGTGGTTGTGGGGGTGGGGTGGGGCGGTAAGGAAAGTCTTTGGAATGACTCATAGAAGAGAAGATCTCAAATTCCCAATACAATGGGCTCGACGGGCCGAATGGCCTCCTTCTGCGCTGCAGCATTCTAATACTTGCAATAAATTCCTCACAGCTTAATGCTGCTACCAGCAGTAGCGGCTCAATGCAGATGGTGGACTCTGCTTAATTTTAGGTGTAAAAAGGACAGAGTTCCAGGTGATAATGTCTGGGAGGGTCTGCCATAGGCAAAAGCAGTGTGTGGACCTTCACTGCTGGCATTATAGGGGCAGTTTTGCAAGGTTTTGCTCTCACTTGGAGGGACACTAGACAGGAGTGTGGATCAAAGAACGGATCATCACACTACTTTAGGGGGTGATTCTGCAACTCACTAGCGAGGCTCCATGCCAGGAGCCCCGTCTCACAGAGATTACTCTTATTAACTTTTTGGATTGGCTCAAGATACTACAGCTATCGTAGTTTCAGACAGTCTGGTAAATATGTTGTGGTGCCGCACTAGTCCTTATCTTAGGAGGACTGACCATTCAGCCACATCTCCTGGATATTCGAGTGTGGGCTCTTGGAGTTGAATGGGCTAACCCTACCTGGTCTACTTGGCATCATGGACTTGGACTCTACCGAATTCAGAAGGAAGGTGCCGGGGGTAATTTCAACTTTAATTGCCCGGTGAAAAACAGGCGATAGCGAGTCTTTCCTATTGACTTCCAACAATAAAAGATTGTTAATATTGTAACCCTGCTTGACAGAATATGGAGAAAGATAATGGGGGTAATTTTATGAAATATACTGCGACAAATGTGCTACTTAATGGGTTTCCTAATTAATGCTGAGTAAGTGGGAAGTGTAATTAACTTAGAAAAATGGAATCTTGTGTTTTAGTGCTTACTGGGTGTTCAGGATTCTAAAAGCAGTAAATCCCAATTCTCCAGTTGTGGATGGTGATAAACTAATATCTTCATGCAATAAACAATAGGCACATTTTAAAAGCTGTAATTAGTGCATGTAATTTATGCCCTCATACCCTCTCCAAGTTCATCTCGTCCACAAGACCCACCTCCTGTTCCCTTGATCCCATTCCCACTAAACTGCTCCCACCCAACTTCCCTTCCTGGCCCCCATGAGATCTGGCATTGTAATGATTCCCTCTCCTCGGGTACTCTTCCCCCTCCCTTTCAAAACCACTTCTCTCAACCCATCCATGGCCTCTGTGTCATCAAGACTGCTTGTCTGACGTCCAGTCGTGGTTGAGCTGCAATTTTATCGAGTTAAACAATGGGAAAACTGAAGCCATCGTCTTCAGTCCCTGCCACAAGCTCCGTATCCTTACCACCAATTCGATCCCCCTTCCCAGCCATCGTCTCAGGCTGCACCAGGCTGTTTTGAAATCTGCATCCTATTTGACCCCAAGCTGAGCTTCCGACTCCATATCCTCTCCAGCATAAAGACCACCTAGCTTTATCTGCCCGTCTCCACATTTGCCACAGCCCATCTACCGCTGAAACCCTCACTGATGCCTTTGTCACCTCTAGACTCCACTACTCTCTTCACTGGCCAGACATCCTCCATTCTCGGAAAACTTCAGCTCAGTCAAAACTCTGCAGAGTCTGTATCCTATCCTGGATCAGGTCCTGCTCACCTATTACCCCTTTCCTTGCTGAACGACATTGGCTCCCAGTTCCCACACGCTTCAAATTAAAAATCATATTTAATGGCCTTACCCTTCCCCATCTTTGTCACCTCCTCCAGGCCCTACAAACTTCCCCTCCCCCAAACTCTCCATTCCTTTCACTCCTGCCTTTTGTGCAACCCGCCTCCCCCTCTTCTGCCACATCAATGGCGACCGTGCCTTCAGCTGTCTGGGCCCCATGGTATGGAATTCCCTCTAAAACCCTCTGCCACTATCGTCCTCTCATCCTTTAAGACCTTCCTTAAAACCCACCTCTTTGATCAAGCTTCCTTATATCTCCTCCTTTGGCTCGGCACCCATTGTTGTATGATTACACCTCTCTGAAATGCCCTGGGATGTTTTTCTATGTTGAAAGCATTATATAAATGCAAGTTGTTTTAAGTTAGCACCGTGTGACATCCAATTATAAATCCTGCACATTTCTACATCAACTGAGTTTAATGCAATTTGATACCCCGCAAAAAAATAGAACCTGCATTTATAAAGTCCATTCCGAAGCACTTTCATTCACCATTGAGCCCAGCGGACAGAAGACACCACAACTTTGTTCAAAAAGTCCCAGAGGCAACAGAATCTCTGGCATCCGAGTAATAACATTTAATAAATAACTAACAAATCTGAGTGATAATAAATAGCCATAGTGCAAGTATTTAATGCACTTAATCTTTTATTTGTGCAAACTTTATTTGAAAATGGGCTTTTCTTAAATATTATAATTAACTGCTCTTCTTGTTCAGGCTGGACTAGGTAGTCACGTGAATACTCATGTTACTGCCTGTTACCAGCTGCAAGTGAAATTGTAGCAGGGAACATTTAAGTGAAAGGAAATCTCTAGTTTCCAAACATATCCACTCTCTAGTCAACATCAACAACAACTTTATATACCGCCTTTAACGTAGTAAAACGCCCCAAGGTGCTTCACACGGCCATTATCAAACACCGACCCACATAAGGAGATATTAGGGCAGGTCACCAAACAGCTTGGTCAAACTGGTAGGTTTTAAGAAGTGTCTTAAAAAGGAGAGGCAGAGGCTTAAGAGCTTAGGGCATAGGCAACTGAAGGCACGGCTGCCAATGGTGGAGCGATTAAAATCAGGGATGCGCAAGAGGCCAGAATTAGGAGAAATCTTGGAGGGTTGTAGGGCTGGAGGAGGTAACACAGATAGGGAGGGGCAAATGGAAGGATTTGAAAACAAGGATGAGAATTTTAAAATGGAGGTGTTGCTGGTTTGGGAGCTAATGTAGGTCAGCGAGCACAGCGGCTGATTGGTGAACGGGACTTGGTGCGAGTTAGGACACAGGCAGCAGAGATTTGGATGAGCTCCAGTTTATGGAGGGTGGAAGATGGGAGGCCGGCCAGGAGTGTGTTGGAATAGTCAAGTCCAGAGGTAACAAAGGCAGGGATGAGGGTTTCAGCAGCAGATGAGCTGAGCTGAGCCGAGCTGGGCAATTTTATGGAGCTGGAAGTAGGCCGTCTTGTGGTCGAAAGTTCATATAGGACATCAAAGAGAGCGCCAGGGTTGCAAACGATCTGGATGTTAGACATGCAGCGTGACAAATCAGCGACAGCGGAGGGGTCGAGAGAGGTGGTAGTGAGGTAGAGCCGGGTGTCGTCAGCGTACATGTGGAACCAGACGCTGTGTCCTAACCACACGCTCTACAGTATTTTAAATATATAGTAAGCAGATGGCAGCCACCAAGAGAGCTGCATTCCTTAACTTGGCAGTTTTGGAGACAAGATTGCTAATAGCATTGCTCTACCAATCTGTTAAATGCACTTTTTTGGACATTCAAGAAGGGTAGTGCTCCACTACTCCGCCAGGCCTGGCATTCAGCACGTGGGCAGGCGGAGCAGTGGTCAGCCGAGGATTCCTGCCAAATTACATCTGGGCCCGTTTCCCCATGCATAACCCAGTACAGTGGCAGGCACACGAGACTCACTATTACATCTGCCAATCCAGCTAACCAGGAGTTGGGGCAGGAGAGTGGGAGACAGGGATAACTAAAAAAAAAAATTGTAGTTTTCAAGAGGAATACAGGTACATAAGTGAGCATCATTCTTATTTTTAATGAAATAAATGATGTAGCTGTTTTAATTTTCTTGGAGAGATCGTTAACAGCATCTTGTTACCAGATGAGAGTGACATGGTTCCAATTGCTTGTGGCTGAAAACCTCAAGCTGCAAGTTTGGAGAAAGTGCAGTCAGCTGTGTCTTCTGAGCAATTGAACAGGAGCTCCCTCACCCTGTGTCTGGACAGAATGACAAAGCCCATCACACCGTGTGCTGCCCTGTTCTTCTCAATCCTCGGATTTGGTGAATGGAGATGTAGCTTCATCTCTCATGGTCGACAGTGGTCTCAAAAAAAAATATTCGGGGCTATCGAGATGGGGAGTTGAAATTAGCTTCTCATCTTAGACATCCAAGACTGGCAATTGCAGTTGGCCATATTAGTAGGTGAACACTTAATGCATTTGTACAACTTTTGTCTATCTTGCTATTTTAAGGCAGGCATTAGCTCATTTATTTTAATTGGGTTAGCTGCTCTGCGAGAAGACATTAAGTGTTTGTCCTCTTTTATTGCCAACAGTAATTTCCAGGCTCCAGTAACAATTTCAATCATTAAGGGGCACGGTGGGTTAGGAGCAGGGGTAAAGATCCCTTTACAAGATCAGGAGAACATGCCTCACTGCACAGTATTACCCATCCCAGGCTCTGATGGAGATTGCCAAGCTCGATGCTGAACTCTGTGCAATTCAATGCTGTGCACTTGTGCCAAAAGGAATTGGATTGATAATCATTTTACTTGGGTCGCTTACAGTCAGCATACAAAAAGATTTTCATGCTGCAAGTCTATGTTGGACTTAAGCCCAGGTCCCAGAAGTGAAATGACTCGAGTTGAAATCCCTTACTTTTTTTTTTAAATGCTGCACATATTGCTGTTTCGATACAAGTATGTTGTTATAACTCAAAGATTTCTTTTGAAGGACTTGTCAATAATGCATCGAGGAAGTTTCTCAAACATTCCGTGTAACAATGTTCTAATTGAAATGCTTTTTTTACACAATGTCAATATATGCAAATATTTGAACAAAAAAACAACAGTGCTGGTTAGAAATGTAGAGAATGAGAAGTAGGCTGGCCATAATGGACCATGTGCTGAGCTATCAACATTCTGTAGCTCCCACTACCCGCCCCCAAAGATCTGTCTGCTAATCAATACTACTTGCTTGGTGTAGGCTCAGGCTCATGAGGCAGTATTACTGTCCTTTAACCTAGCTGGGCTGTACTGCTGCGAGCCTTTTCTCAAAGGCTTTGACTCAGCCAACAGTATAAAAGGTTGAACTGATAGTCACTTGTTCTTTCTGGAACCTTGATTGCCTCCCGACCACTATTTATGTTGTACGGAACAAACCTTGAATCTAGCCTAAATAAATTAAGGTCAGTCACAAACCACTTCTGCCCCCACCACAGCAGTGCAACAAGAATTTCTCAGTCTTTTATCACGTTTCTCTGTGTACAGTAGGCACAGCCCATTACTTTTATATTGTTAAAATGTGATAGAGCTAGTGAGTTCTGGTTGTCCATATTGCTGTATTTCCACACTCTCCTCTCGTAATTAATCAGTGCTAATGGAGTCTCTGTTCCAAAGTAATCTGACTACTGTAACCACAAATATCCCTGAGCTAGATGGATAGACTGCCTGTCTCAGGTATGGTAGAGATTCACTGCACATTTTTTCTTCGTTGTTTATGATTAGGGCAAGGGATTTGGCACAGTGCAACATCCTGTAAATTTCTACACTTGTGCGAGGCACATGTGATGCTCGAGTACTGCAGTTTCCACAAAAAAAGTCTGAACAAAAACAAATCACTTGTGATGGTAGCTAGCAATTCGGTGTATGATTGCATGAGAAAAAAAACCTTAATCAATAACTTGCGAGCTGACAGACGAACGCACCTTCGCAAATCAAGACTTGACTTGACCTATTTCCTGAAGGACGCTGCTAGCAGTCTACTCATCTGTTTTCAGACAAAGCATGGATATTTTAGTTCATAGAATGGTTACAGCACAGAAGGCAGCCATTCGGTCCATCGAGCCTGTGCCAGCTCTGCAAGAGCACTTCAGCTAGTCCTGCTCCCCCGCCCTTTCCCCGTAGCCCTGCAATTTTTTTTCTTTCAGGTACTTATCCAATTCCCTTTTGAAAGCCGTGATAGGTGAATCTGCCTCCACCACCCTTTCAGGCAGTGCATTCCAGATCCTAACCACTCGCTGCGTAAAAAAGTTTTTCCTCATGTCACCTTTGGTTCTTCTGCCAATCACCTTAAATCTGTGTCCTCTGGTTCTCAACCCTTCCACCAATGGGAACAGTTTCTCGCTATCTACTCTGTCTAAACCCCTGATGATTTTGAACAGCTCTTTCAAATCTCCTCTCAACCTTCTCTGCTCTTAGAACAATCCCAGCTTCTCCAGTCTATCCATGTAACTGAAGTCCCTCATCCCTGGAAACATTCTTGTAAATCTTTTCTGCAACTTCTTTAAGGCCTTCATATCCTTCCTAAAGTGCGGTGCCCAGAATTGGACGCAGTACTCCAGTTGAGACCAGACCAGTATTTTATAAAGGTTCATCATAATTTCCACACTTTTGTACTCTATACCTCTATTTATGAAGCCCAGGATCCAGCAAGTCTTTTTAACTGCTTTCTAGTTGCGTGAATTCTTTTAATTATTTCATTTTATTTTCCCCACCCCTGCCATCCCCCATTTTGTCCTCTCTTGAAGGCACTGAATCTTGCTGGGCTATGGCAAATGCGGTCAGACAGTAACTCACAATTCTTCACACAAGTGTTCGGACAATGAATTCTAACAAACTAATTGGCCACGGAGGGGAAACACAGCCCAGACTGGTCCGGACGTCCATGCACATTTTCCAACTTTTGGGGGGTGGGGGGGGGGGGGGGGGGGGTAAAAGGATAGGAATCAGAAGCAGGAACCTTGACATCTGTTTTTACTCCTTCCTAACCTTGAAGTTCTGAGGCCAACTGCAACACCCAATTTGGATCAGTTTAATTCGGTACAGATTGGGAATTGAACCTGGGGCTTTCCAGTGGGGGCTACACTGTATGGTGCCTTTATCCATATAAGGCGTGTCAGCCGTGGCTCACTGGGCTCGAAGTTTGTGGGTTCAAGTCCCACTCCAGAGACTTAAGCACAAAAATCTAGGCTGACGCTCGAGTGCAGTGCTGACGGAGTGCTGCACTGTTGGAAGTGCAACCTTTCAGATGAGATGTTAAACCGAGGCCCCGTCTGCTCTCTCAGGTGGACGTAAAAGACCCCAAGGCACTATTCTGAAGAGGAGCAGGGGAGTTATCTCCGGTGTCACAGCCAATATTTATCCCTCAATCAACATCATTAAAACAGATTACCTGGTCATTATCACATTGCTGTTCATGGGAGCTTGTCGTGTGAAAGGCGCTATATAAATGCAAGTCTTTTTTTTCTTTATAGCCACTGGCAAAGCTCTCGAATCCCTTTATGAGGCAGTTTTGCCTACACAAGCATACACTGCTCCGATTTCTGTAAAGCAGGCAAATTTATCCCACAAGCTTGAATTGGTTGTGGTATGTCACTAGTTACCAAGGAATCAATGAACCATCAGCAGACACACCTCAAACATCAGCAAAGTCATGGTAACCTCAGCCTTAATAAATGTGTAAGAAGTCACACAACACCAGGTTATAGTCCAACAGCTTTATTTGAAGTCACAAGCTTTCGGAGCGCTGCTCCTTCGTCAGGTGAAGTGGAGAGATGCATAAAGACACAGCTTATATAGTCTTTATGCATCTCTCCACTTCACCTGACGAAGGAGCAGCGCTCCGAAAGCTTGTGACTTCAAATAAAGCTGTTGGACTATAACCTGGTGTTGTGTGGCTTCTTACATTTGTCCAGCCCAGTCCAACTCCGGCATCTCCACACCATTAATAAATGTGCTCTACAATCTTGCACGATTCTCTCAATTTAATTGCCATAGAATTGGCTGCATTGTTTTAAACAGCATAATATATATCAAAGTACAAATCTGTTGGTATTATAGTTCGCAGCAGATCTTACCAGTGGAAACAGGCCTGAAGTTGTTTAGCTCAATGGTTCATAAGACTCAAGTTCATACAAGCTCAAAGAGGAACGCTCCAGTCTGGAACAAAAAATAAAAAGCTCGTGATTTAACCAGTCTTCCTACTGGTCATGTTAAAATGTCTTTGATAGTACAGTGCCTGTATACAAGTCTCTGTAGAGAAGTCAAACACGGGTCTGATTGTATTCTTGCCAAATGTATTCAGAATACATCACACTGTTTTTAATCATACTCAAAAAAGGCAAGGTGAACATTTAGAACAGTTTCTCAGTACTACCCACACAAGGCAGCATCACTAATGCAGCAGTTTAATAATTAGGCAACTCTCATGTTGTTTAAGACTAGAATTTGTCATGTGAGTGGAAGTCTGGCCCATGCGCTTGCAGATAGTTCACAGGAAGGTTTCTTTCTCACAATATTACTCCAATTCCACAAAAAAAACTCGATGGGTAGTTGTCGCTTTCGAATGTAGTGCGATGCTGTAATTTTTGCCAAAATTGCTACTTAACATGGGGAAAATATTAACAGAACTTGCAATTACTTTTTACAGGAATGCCAAAATGCATTTTGAAGAGACATTAATTTCCCAAAGCCCCCACTGGAGATTGATTTTTTAGAAAAGTGATTGCCACCGTCTTATTCTGATGCATTGAAATAAAGTTAGAGGACAACCAAAGAGTCATTCGCACAAAATTGATAGTTTGAAGAAGAAACAAGATTCCCCAAAGTTGCAACATAAGGGTGGAAAATGATTGGAGTGGGCATGCATCCACCTTCGAAATCCTTTTGTCTGACAAGTGCTTACAAGAAGCAAGACATTTCTGAAGACCTCGACTGCACAATTGTTACTCAAAGTTGCAAAATGTTGCTGGAGAAGGCCCACTAGCACCAAAATATTAGCATGATGAAGGATGAGAAAATGCTCTCATCTGGGAAGCGGTGTTGCTCAAAACAAGCTCTATGGCAGGGGCCGGGAAGGTTGACCCTGAACCATCACTGCATTCCACAAAAAAATACTATACTATTGCAGAAGGAACACAGGCAATTAAAAAAAAAATGCGATTTGATATGACCAACTAGAAAGTGACAAATTGAATGAGGGAGGCAAAAGCATATGAAGAAGTGTCACAGGGAAACACTGAAAAACTTCCAACACCAACAGAGTCAGACCGCAGAGGCATTAGCAGATATACTTCCAACAAACTGCAGAGAACAACCGGTTAGGAATGTGAATGGTGTCATAATATAGACAAAAGGCTGCAATCCTGTACCTACACGCCAAGAATGATTTCAACACGCAGTCAAGCACTTGAAGTTTTATTAAAAAGATTGAATGTTGCATATACACCCGGCCAACATACTGAGATTACAAAGGATGCTTTGCTGCAGAAAATACACACATTATAGTCGGGCGAGCTCAACCCTCCAGGTTGATCCCTTCACCTCTCAATCCATGGCTGTGATTTTACACCATTTATACTGTTTCTAGCTGCACCACTCCAGAGGCATCTGCATCCGCTAACCCTCTACCCACTCTCAATCCCCATTCCGATGTCTTATGGTCTCGAGTTGTACAGAAAAACATTGGTGTTTTAGGGTTAGCCTGACATAACAGAAGCCATGCTACCAGAAGAATGACATTGAGTCTTTCCTCAGTAGGAGAGACAGTACCACAAAAGTATTGACACCTTCGTCCTTTGGTTCAGTTCATACGTTTTCATTGCATGTATAGGTCAGTGTGGTGAGGCAAGGTTGAGCGCTCAACAGCACGTGCTCCTATAAAAAGCACCTCAAACGTTTGTTACTTTGGTCCAAGAAAAAGAGTTTTAAATTAGTGCTAAGAATTAAGGACTATTTTTTTTATTCTGTTGATTAATTTTTGCTTCTATATTATCTTGCTACTCAGTAAGTACGATCTGTAACTTTCAGCCTGACCGACAAAGAGTTTGACAGCATGGTTGTTTCGGTTTGTTTGGAGAGATCTGGAGCACCCGGCTATATTATTTCCAGTAGAAGGTTCATTGTTTACCCTGTGGGAAATATCCTAGATATTTTTAATTAGGAACATAAAGTAACACAAAAAGCCCAAAGTGTAACAGATGCAATACAGTGTGAATGAACATTGAATCAAATGTAGGGGTTGCACATCACTGCCAGGTGTGCAGAGCTGCCCAAGACAACCATTTAGGAGGTTACAGAGCCTCAATTACACATACTGTGCAGTACTATGTTCAATTGAATCTGACCTATGTAAAGGTCCATTGAGCAACTGATGTGATTCACAGTTCTGTTGATGAAGGCAGGAGATACCTAAATAGGATTGGAAATGAAGTGGTTACATTTGTGATGTGAGCAGAATATCAGAGTTTTCTACTGAGGTGTTGTAACTAGGAAAAACTAGTCCCATTCGTAGGACCTATAACATCCTAATGGCCCTCTCAAATACAACTCTCACAATGTCACAGCTTGTAGGATAGACTAATGGTTAAGCTAATAGCTTGGTCGGCAGTCTCTGCATAGACTCATGAAATCCTCGTTAAATAATATATTTTTCCTAACAGGAAAAGGTACCAGCTGAGAATTTTCTGTTAACAAACACGCAGCTCATCTGAAAACCTTCTCCGAATGAAATTGAAAGTTATTACTACATGTATTTGCTCACAATTTCCCATTCTACATAAAACTTTTCAAAGGTACTCTTAATACGCTGTCTGTTCAGGGTAACAGTTCCACAGCACATTGCCAATTGGCCTAATCAGATAATCCTTGCAAATTGTTGGTGCATAAATAAATGTAGATCACCATTTGTTCTACACAACTCGCATCAACAATGAAATGAATCTTCTTTCTAATAAGAAGCAAACCTGGGGCAGTTTGATGCAAACCATAAGCCTCAAATCAGAATACAATAGCAAAATACTGCAGATGCTGGAAATCTGAAATAACAGAAAACGTTGGAAAAACTCAGCAGGCCAGGCAGCATCCGTGGAAAGAGAAACAAGAGTTAACGTTTCAGGTCGATGACCTTTCGTCAGATCAAAATCAGACTTGTCTTTACAATTCAATGCATTGATCTCCTTACCCTGCCATTCCTTAACCACAAGGCCAGCAGTTTAAGCTATTGTGAACTGCATAGGCACCTACCATGGAGCCTCAAGGGCCACATACAAAGTTTAAATCCACATTCACATTGATTTACATATATAGCAAGTGTCTTGACACCAACAGACCTTGTTCTGATGTATTTGTCCATCAAAGCCAGCAGTGCTTTCTAAACCTCCAGACCCATAAACCTCAAGCAGGACAATCCAGTGAATAAGAACAAGCACAACTAGAACGGAGTTGCCTGGGCTTCGAAGGCCAGATTGCCGTGGCTCAGGGCTGTAGTGTATGTAACTGTTCTACCTTTAAGAGAACTATTTTAGGTGTGGCACTACTTTATCTTGGCTGCTGTATACTGTAATACCGACGGTGACCACACCGGTATATAAGTGCTGTGTCAGGATTTATTGGGCAGATTCGCCCTGACCTTCGAATAGTAAAGTCCTGTTAAAGTTACTCTTGTAGTCTGTGTATTAATTCGCCATAATACCTACAGACTTTACAGTGGCGACGAGTTCGATCTTGCCCTGCGGCAACAATACTTCCGAAGCAGTTAACGAGCGTCGAGAAGAGGCACCCGCCCTCGTCGTTCTGCTGAGAGAAAACTCGAGTCTGCAGAGCAAGGAAGAAGGAAGAATTCAGACACGAAGCCTTCCATCAGCAACAGGCACTGATTGTCCCTTCTGCCACGGTGGTGAGTGAGCCGATCAGCACGAGAAGCAAGTCGGCCACGGTGACGGTGAGTAAAGGGAAAATAAAAAAATAAACGGAGGATAAGGGCGGTGAACTCGACCACGGTCGGGGGAAAGGAGCCGGACAGAAGTCGGGCCCAGAGGCGCTGAGACTGGGGCAGCGTGGAGCACGGAAGCCGCGGTACAAGCGGGCTGGGAGACGCAACGGCGTCGTGAGACAGCTAGACCGCGACCGGCGAAAAAGGCCGGGCAGCGACCGAGGCCACGAAGCGCTGCGACCGGGATCGTAAGGCGCGGGAAGATATAAAAATAAATAAATCGCGGAGAACTCAGCCGCAGCCGGGGAGGAAAGCACCGGACTGAGAGAGGGCTGGGAGGCGCGATTGGAAGCCGCTGAGGGAGAGACAGAGCCCGAGCGAGCGGGAGAGACAGAGCCCGAGCGAGGGAGACTGAGCGAGATCCAGCCCAGCGGCTGAAACTGTTCACCATCAACGGGTTGTACCCAGCGCCGGTTGCCCTGCCGAGAAAATGGAACAAGGAACGCACTGAAGCCGACGCGCAGGCTGCGAACCCCGAAAGCCAGCGGTCGTCGCCCGAGGGAAAAGCTTACCCCTCCCGCCAGGGGAAGAAACGCGGGAAGCCGCCAGTAGGCGGGGAAGAAGACAGAAGCGGGAAACCGCCATTTTGAAAGTGGGCGGGGAAAGAAGACAAGCGCGGGAAACCGCCATTTTGGAAAAAAAAAAGTTAAAGAAATATTTCGTTGTTGTTTCTCAGGAAGAGGGTGAAGATGCCTAAGCGTAGTAACATCAACGGATTCGATTCCGATGTGGAAGATTGGGCCACGTATGTAGAACGCATCGAGATATATTGTAAGGTCAATAAGATAGCAAATTATGACAAAGCTCTAACCTTACTAAACTCAATGGGTGCGAAGACATACGGGTTATTGAAGCATCTTCTAGCACCAGCTAAACCGGCGGATCAGTCTTTCGCTTATATTGTTGCTGTCCTGAAGGATCATTTGAACCCCGCACCGCTGATGTTAGCGGAACGATCTAAATTTTACGTGAGAACGCAACTAAAAGAGGAAAGCAACGCAGAGTACCTGGTTGAACTGCGTAGACTAGCAAAATACTGCCAGTTTGAGGTAAATCTGTCAGAGGCACTGAGAGACAAGTTCGTGTGCGGAATGTCGAAGGAAGGAATACAAAAACAACTGCTCGAAGAGAACGATCTTACACTTGAGAAGGCTGTCCTTATTGCAGCATCGCACGAAGCCGCAGCGAGAGGCACGGCGGAAATGCAGCGGAAGACAGCGGTACTCAGTATGGATCAAATGACTTCGGGTACAACGAAATGTTATCGTTGTGGGAAGACAACACACGATCAGAACCAATGCTGGTTTAAAAACCAGGAATGTAGGAAATGTGGCAAGCCTGGTCACATAGCTAAAATATGCCGGTCAGGAAAGAAGACCAGCAATAATAAGTCACCGCAGAAGAAGTACAGAAAAGGTACATAAGGTGACTGGGAAGAGTACAGATGAACAGAATTCGGATTCAGACTCCAACAGCAAGGAACTGGGTAGTCTGAGGATTCACAATGTGAGTAAAGAAGCTGACCGACAAACTATCTGGGTCACACTGCAGATTGCAAAAGTCCAAGTGAAAATGGAAGTGGACACCGGATTGGCGTTGACGGTCATGAATAAGCAAGATTACAAAAAGTTGTTCAAACATATTCCCCTACGGGATACGGAGATAGTATTGCAGACATACACGGGGCATAAAGTATACCCCATCGGAAAGATAAAAGTCAAGGTGAGACACAAGGGCAAAGATCACCGAGGAATGGACATGTATGTGCTACCCGAGGGAGGTCCACCACTTCTGGGACGGGAGTGGATCAGGAAAATAAAGATAGACTGGCACTCACTAAACACAATGACGGTAGATTCCGGAAAGGAAGATGTCAAACCTGAACGGTTGTCCAGAATATTGGACGAAGCTAAAGAGGTATTTCAGCAAGGACTGGGAACACAGAGGAATTAAGGCAAAAATCAAGATTGCGGAACATGCAAGTCCAAAATTTTTCAAAGCCAGATCAGTACCTTACGCGATACGACCTGCTGTGGAGGCAGAACTGGAAGAGCTTGAACGTTCAGGGGTACTATCTAAGGTGGACTGGAGTGAGTGGGCCACGCCCATTGTTCCAGTCATGAAGTCTTCATCAAGTAACAAGCCAGGGGGACCGGGAAAGGTCCGCATCTGCGGAGACTTCAAGATCACAGTTAATCCAGTGCTTCACACGGTACAATACCCGCTTCCGCGGATTGAGGATATCTTTGCTTCATTGTCTGGCGGGAAACACTTCACCAAGATAGGCCTGGCACAAGCATACTTACAAATGGAAGTCAAGGAAGAGTCGCGCCAGTATCTCACAATCAACACACACAGAGGCTTGTATCGTTATAATAGACTGGTTTTTGGAGTAGCTTCGGCTCCAGCAATTTGGCAGAGGGCCATGGAGCAGGTCTTACAGGGGATTCCAAGCACTGTGTTACTTGGACAATATCCTGATTACAGGAGAGGACGAGGAGGAACACCTCGCAAATTTGAAACTGGTGCTCACCAGGTTGAAGGAATATGGCCTTCGAGTTAATCGCCAGAAATGTGAGTTCTTCCAGAAACGGATCTCGTACTGCGGTCATGTCATTGACCAAGAGGGGCTGCACAAGTCACCTGACAAGATAGAAGCTGTCGTGAAGGCCCCCGCTCCGGAAAATGTATCACAGTTGAGATCGTTTCTGGGGTTGATTAATTACCACAAGTTTCTGCCAAATCTATCCACGGTGCTGCATCCGCTGAATGCTCTGTTGCGGAAAGAAGTACCATGGAAGTGGAGCGAGGACTGTAAGAAGGCCTTTCGCAGAAGCAAGGCGTTGATTACCTCTGATGAAGTGTTGGCTCACTTCAACCCAACGTTACCTCTTCGTCTAGCTTGTGATGCTTCCCCTTATGGAATTGGAGCAGTACTTTCACACAAGTTACCAAATGGCTCGGAAAGGCTAGTCGCATTTGCGTCCCGATCATTGACCTCCGCTGAGCGAAATTATGCTCAGATAGATAGGGAGGCCCTCAGCCTTGTGTGGGGAGTAAAGAAATTCAATTACCTGCAGGGCAAGAAGTTCACATTACTGACAGACCACCAGCCGTTGGTGTCCATATTCAACCCTAACAAGGCCGTTTCCACTATGACAGCGCAAAGGCTACAGAGGTGGTCCGTGTTACTTGGGGCACACCAATATGACATCGAATACAAAAGGTCCAAACAGCATGGAAATGCTGATGGGTTATCGCGCCTACCGTTGCCAGTAGTAGAAGAGGCGGCTACAGGGGACCCGGTAGAGATGTTCCACTCATCCATAGTGGAATGTCTACCAGTAACAAATTCGATGATCGAAAATGAAACAAGAAATGATCCGACTCTCTCACGAGTCTACGATTTAACGGTGGAGGGATGGCCAGCACATGGCGAACCAACGCTGCCCGCATTTTCGCAAAGAAAAGAACAGCTGTCAGTGTGCCGAGGAACCTTGATGTGTGGATCTAGAGTGGTGATTCCACCCAAACTTCAGCATAAGGTGCTAAAGGAGCTTCACGAGGGGCATCTGGGTGGAGTGAAAATGAAGAACCTAGCAAGAGCGTTTGTGTGGTGGCCAGGTATTGATGGAGACATCGAAGAAATAACCAAGAGCTGTCTAGGATGCCAGAAGGTCCAAAACGCGCCACCACAAGCTCCTCTGCATCCATGGGAGTGGCCCTCATCTCCTTGGCAAAGGGTAAACGTCAACTTTGCTGGTCCATTTATGGACTCAATGTTTCTAATCGCGGTGGATGCACACTCCAAGTGGCCGGAGGTAATAAAGATGTCCTCCACCACCACGGAAAAAACCACAGTATTACGGACCATATTTGCTAGGAATGGCCTGCCGGAACAGATCTGTTCTGATAATGGACCGCAATTTGTGTCCGAAGAATTCAGGAAGTTCTTAAAAAGGAATGGGGTCAAGCACTACACGTCAGCCCCATACCATCCCGCCACCAATGGATTAGCTGAAAGGTTTGTCCAGACCTTAAAGAAGGCCATAAAGGCCATGGGTAATGAAGACATCAACCTACAACATAAGGTAGATAACTTCTTGTTGGCGTACAGGAATGCAACACATGCGGTCACAAACCAAACTCCCGCCATGATGTTTTTCAATAGAAGACTAAGATGCCGGCTGGATTTGATTAAGCCAAACGTCAGAAGGGACGTAGAGAACCGGCAATTTCACGGCATGAATGAAAGGCCAACTAGATCCTTTCAGATAGGTCAACAAGTTTTGGCCCGGGACTACCGTACCGAGAAATGGCAGCCTGGAACTATTGGGAAAAGGCTAGGGCTGCTGATGTATACCGTGGACATCGGTGACAGCATCATAAGGCGACATGTTGACCAGATCATAGGGTCATCCACAAAGGACCAACCTACTCCACAACCTTACACGGCTAATGTTGAAGCAGAGATACCCAGACCACCTACCTCCGATCTGGTAATACTAGAATCAGATGAACCTGACACTGTCCTTCAAGCCGAATCGACCTTGCCAGAAGAACCTACTACCCCGCCGAAAACTACTACACCACCGAGGCGTTATCCGGACAGAGTCAGGAAGCCTCCAGAGAGACTGAATCTGTGAACTGTTTTGCATAAGTTGTATATATGTTATGATGTTATGTTAATGGCGGAATAAGTATGTTGTAAGCTAAAAAGGGAGGATTGTAGTGTATGTAACTGTTCTACCTTTAAGAGAACTATTTTAGGTGTGGCGCTACTTTATCTTGGCTGCTGTATACTGTAATACCGACGGTGACCACACCGGTATATAAGTGCTGTGTCAGGACTTATTGGGCAGATTCGCCCTGACCTTCGAATAGTAAAGTCCTGTTAAAGTTACTCTTGTAGTCTGTGTATTAATTCGCCATAATACCTACAGACTTTACAAGGGCTATACGTGGTTCACAGTATATCTGATCCACTGGATATTATTCCCCCACTCCCAGTATTCTGATCATCTCACAAAGCAATGCTTATGTATTTATACTTCAGGTAAGCAATTGCCATGTACATTTCCCTGTAAGTTTATATTTCTAACGGTTTGATAAAAGCATTTAGCTACAGATCAAATCCATATTAAACAATTCTTCCACAAACATTACTTGCAACAGCAAAGAAACATTTTCTGAAAGTGCATACTGGTCAAGAACTTCAACACACTGAATCTCTTCAATCACAACTGGGGCATTTTGTTAGAATGCAGCACTTTGCAGTCACAAAATCATACCTGCAGCACAAATATAAAATCACAAATACTCTGAAACTAGCCCCTTGGTCTGTTTGAGGTCACAGAACAAATTTGGAATATGTGGAATCAAACTCAATGTTTTTCTTTATTTGCCAGTATGCTCTCCTCCTGGCATGGACTTCAGATGGGACATAGTTCCATGGGCATCAACAGCCTCCACAACAACTTGTATTTATATAGCATCTTTAATGCAGTAAAACTTCCCAAGTCACATCACAGGAGCCTTACATAAGCGACCACTTTTTGTGTAAGAGATTGCACAGTATTGGCAGGCTGTTCAATTATGGAGTGCTAAAGTGGGAAACCAGCCAATTATACTACCTCAAACAGCTCCTCCAGCTGAGCTCACCCAATTCAGCACAGACTTGTTGTATCCGTGTGTTAATGGAGACACGGAATGCAGGAGTTGGTTTAACAGGTGTTTACTGAACAAAATCTGGAGGTGAACTAAAAGATACAAGACACTATACAGGCTTATATACCGGAGTGGTCACTACCGGTATTACAGTACACAGGGGCTCTTAAAAAAAAAAGGTACATACACTACAATTCCTCCCCTTTTAGATAATTGGTACATAACATTTTAAGTAATTAATTAACATGTTTACAAGAACAATAATCTACACATTTGCTGCAGTTAATCAATTATAAGTCAGTCTCTCTGGAGGCTTCCTGACTCGGTCCAGATAACGCCTCGGTGGTGTAGTAGGTTCTTTTGGCAAGGTCGATTCGGCTTGAATGTCAGTGTCGGGTTCATCTGGTTCCAGTATCACCGAATCGGAGGTAGATACTATGGGTATCTCTGCTTCATCATTAGGCGTATAGAGTTGTGGTGTAGGTTGTCCCTTTTCGGATGACTATGATCTGGTCAGCATGGCGCCTTATTATGCTTTCTCCAATGTCTACGGTATACATCAGAGGTCCTAGTCATGTGCAAATAGTTCCAGGCTGCCATTTCTCGGTACGGTAGTCCCGGGCCAAAACTTGTTAACCTATCTGGAAGGTTCTAGTTGGCCTTTCATTCATGCCTTGAAATTGCCAGTTCTCTACGTCCCTTCTGACGTTTGGCTTGATCAAATCCAGCCGGCATCTTAGTCTTCTACTGAAAAACATCATGGCGGGAGTTTGGTTTGTAACCACGTGTTGCATTCCTGTACGCAAACAAGAAGTTATCTACCTTATGTTGTAGATTTATGTCTTCATTACCCATGGCCTTTATGGCCTTCTTGAAGGTCTGGACAAACCTTTCAGCTAATCCATTGGTGGTGGGATGGTATGGGGCGGACGTGTAGTGCTTAACCCCATTGTTTTTTTAAGAACTTCCCGAATTCTTCGGACACAAATTGCGGTCCATTATCAGAACAGATCTGTTCAGGCAGCTCATTCCTGGCAAATATGGTCCTTAATACTGTGATGGTTTTTTCCGTGGTGGTGGAGGACATCTTTATTACCTCCGGCCACTTGGAGTGTGCATCAACCACGATTAAGAACATTGAGTCCATAAATGGACCAGCAAAGTCGATATGTACCCTTTGCCATGGAGATGTGGGCCACTCCCATGGATGTAGAGGGGCTTGTGGTGGGGCATTTTGGACCTTCTGGCATCCTAGACAGCTCTTGGTCATTTCTTCGATGTCTCCATCGATACCTGGCCACCACACAAACGCTCTGGCTAGGTTCTTCATTTTCACTCCACCCAGATGCCCCTCGTGAAGCTCCTTTAGCACTTTATACTGGAGTTTGGGTGGAATCACCACTCTGGATCCACACATCAAGGTTCCTCAGCACACTGACAGCTGTTCTCTTCTTTGCGAGAATGCTGGCAACAGTGGTTCGCCATGTGCTGGCCATCCCTTCACCGTTAAATCGTAGACTCCTGAGAGAGTCGGGTCATTTCTCGTTTCCTTTTCAAATGGTAGAATTTGTTACTGGTAGACATTCCACTATGGTTGAGTGGAACATCTCCACTGGGTCCACTTTAGGTGCCTCTTGTACCGTTGGCAATGGTAGGCGCGATAAACCGTCAGCATTCCCATGCTGTTTTGATCCTTTGTATTCTATGTCATATTGGTGTGCCCCTAGGAAAAGGGACCACCTCTGTAGCCTTTGCGCTGTCATAATGGGAACGCCCTTTTTAGGGTTGAATATGGAGACGAGGGGTTGATGGTCAGTCAACAAGGTAAATTTTTGTCCGTGTAGGTAATGGTTGAATTTCTTCACTCCCCACACCAGGCTGAGTGCTTCCCTGTCGATCTGGGCATAGTTACGCTCAGCTGAGTTCAATGAGCGTGATGCAAAAGCTATCGGCTGCTCCGAGCCATCAGGGAATCTATGCGATAATACCGCTCCTATGCCGTAAGGGGATGCATCGCACGCCAGTCTGATTGGCAGTGATGGGTTGTAATGAGCCTACACTTCCTTGGACGGGATCAAGCCTTTGCATTTATGGAAGGCACGTTTACAGTCTTCGCTCCATTTCCAAATTACTCCTGTTTGTAGCAGTGCGTTAAGAGGGTGCAGAACAGTTGACAAGTTCAGTAAAAATTTATGGTAGTAATTTATCAATCCCAGGAACGACCTTAATTGTGAGACATTTTCAGATGCTGGGGCTTTTATGACCGCTTCAATTTTTCAGGTGACTTATGCAACCCTTCTTCGTTAATTATATGGCCACAATATGATTTGTTTCTGGAAAAATTCACCCTTGGGGCGATTTGCTCGTAGGCCCCGTTCTCTCAGCCTAGTGAGCACCTGCTCCAAATTGGCAAGGTGCTCGTTGTCGTTTTCTCCTGTTACAAGGATGTCGTCTAGGTAGCATTGAGTCCCCGGAATCCCTTGCAGGACTTGTTCCATAGCTCTTTGCCAGATAGCTGGAGCTGATGCTACTCCGAAAACCAGTCGATTGTACTGGTACAGGCCTGTGTGTGTGTTTATCGTGAGATACCTTTTAGAGGCCTCCTCAACCTCCATCTGTAGATATGCCTGTGCCAAGTCAATTTTGGTGAAACGTTTCCCTCCGGATAGTGAGGCGAAAATATCTTCTAACCTCTGTACCGTGTGAAGGACCGAGTTTACAGTCACCTTGAAGTCCCCACAGATGCGAATTTTTCTCTGTTCTTCAGATTTATCATTATTCAACGTTTTCTTCATGACCGGGACGATGGGTGTTGCCCACTCGCTCCAATCTACCTTGGATGACACACCTGCCTTTTCCAAGTTCTCCAGCTCTGCCTCGACTGCTGGACAAATTGCGTATGGCACCGACCTTGCCTTAAAAAACTTGGGAATTGCCGCATCTTCCACTTTTATTGAGGCGGTGATGCCTTTCAAGGTTCCTAGTTTCTCTTGAAACACTTCTTTGGCATTGGCCAAGATGTCTTTTAATCGTTCAGGTATGACGTCATCATAATTTTTTTTCTTACTGGTCACCGTCAGTGCCTGAATGGAGTGCCAGTCCAAACGTATCTTCCTGATCCATTCACGTCCCAACAGCGGTGGACCACCATCTTGCAGAACGTATAAATACAACTTCTGTATTTCCTTGCCGTTGTATACAACAGGCACCCTTATTTTCCCTCTGGGGTATACTTTCTGCCCCGTATATGTCTTCAAGATAATGGATGTGTCTTTCAAAGGTATATGCGGAAATAGCCGCTCGTAATCCCGTCGACTCATGACGGTCAGAGCTGATCCTGTATCTAGCTCCATTTTAACTGGGGACCCCGCTATCGTGAGGGTAACCCAAATGGTCTGGTAATCTTCTTTGGCAATTACATTATGTAATTTGAGACAGCTTAGTCTCTTGTTTTCGGAGTCGCTATCGCTCTTCTGGTCTTCGGAGCTACTGTCCGTCATCATTTGTACCTTTCTGTACTTTTCCTTATTGATTTTTTTTCTGTTAGTTGATTTTTTGTTTCCAGATCGGCATACACGTGCAATGTGTCCCATCTTTCCGCATTGCCTGCATGCTTTGTCCTTGAACCAGCAGTCCCTCTGGTCATGGGTGGATCTGCCGCAGCGATAACATCTCTCGAAACCCCGTGTCATTTCATGGGTGCCGAAGTCCTGTGGCTTTTGCTGTATCTCTGCAGCTCCTCTTGCTGCTGCTTCGTATGATACAGCCACACTGAAAGCCTTGTCCAGTGTCAAATCTTTCTCAGAAAGTAACCTTTTCTGTGTTCCTTCACTTAGAAGACCGCAGATGAATTTGTCTCGTAGAGAATCTGCCAGTCCTGCCCCAAATTGGCAGTGCTTTGACAGCTTTCGTAATTCGGTGAGGTAATCAGCGTTACTTTCATTCTTGTGCTGATTCCTCCTGAAGAATTTGAATCGTTCCGCTATTAGCAGCGGTGTTGGGTTTAAGTGCTCCTGTAGGGTATCAACAATCTCCTTAAAATTCTTGTCCATCGGTTTGGCTGGAGTGATTAAGTTTCGTAACAGCCCGTATGTCCTTGCGCCCATCAGATTTAGAAGTACCGATGCCTTTTTATCATCCTCTACTTCATTCGCTGTGCAATATACCTCCACTCTTTCCACATGTGGTCCAATCCTCTATATCACTATCGAAAGCAGTAATATTGCCAGTCTTAGGCATCCTGAAAATCAAAAATGGCGCCTCCCGCGCTTTCCTTTCTTCCCTGCCGAGAAAAAAATGGCGCCTCCCGCGCTTTCCCGCCACTGACAACGCTGTTCTCCGCGGTTTTTATTTACACAGATATTTTTAATAGTTGGAGACTCGTTCCCACTGGACACTCTGGGACTTTTCCCTCCCTCTGCTTGGTCCGAACGCCGACCTGCTTTGCAGCGCCGGCCGTCTCCAGAGTGCTCCACCCTCCGTCTGTTTGCCTCCGCCTTCCGACTCGCTGCTCGGCCCCGCTGCAGAGCCACCCGATCGAGCCCCAGCCCGCCGACCAGGAAGGATTAGTGCAGTACCTGCCACCAGCCCGGCTAGCTGGTGAAACCACAGTTTTTCTTTTTTTTTTTTCTTTTTTTTTTCTTTGACCTTCGTCTGAGGAATCGATCTCCTTAAGGTGCTGCCGAATTGCAGGTAAGTCCGTTTCCAATTCGTCGCCACTGTTGTATCCGTGTGTTAATGGAGACACGGAATGCAGGAGTTGGTTTAACAGGTGTTTACTGAACAAAGTCTGGAGGTGAACTAAAAGATACAAGACACTATACAGGCTTATATACCAGAGTGGTCACTACCGGTATTACAGTACACAGGGGCTCTTAAAAGGTACATACACTACAAGACTAGATTACTACCTTCTCTAAATATTTACCGGGAAGATACGAGTAATATGACCATCTGACATGGCGATAATCCAAGCAGAATTACTGACATCAACATAAACCAGTTGGAAGTCCCAGACAAGCTAAAAGCAAATCAATCGCCAGGGATGGAAGGTATTCATTCCCAAGTACTGAGAGAGACAAGGGATGAGATTTGTGAGGCATTGGCAATTATTATGAGGGAAAGATGAATGCTGGGAAGGTCCCCATAGATTTGAAAGGCTGACTTGGTGTCGGTTTTAAAAAATGACAAAATGAGGCCCAGACAACTATGAACCCCATTGGACTTGCCAGGTAAATGAAATAATTATCACGAGTGCATGTAAGGAATGAGGATTACTTTATGATATTCTAATAAAGAGCAGCCAACAAGGATTCAGAAAGGGGAAATGCTACCTCACCAACCTCCTTGGCTTTTTTGAGGAAGTGATATCCCAAGTGCATTGTGGAAAGCCCCAACATGCTGCACCTTGACTTCCAAAAAGTATTTGACAAAGTTACAAAAAGAGACAGAGAAATTTAAGCCCAGGACACCCTTCAGAAAAGTGCAACGAGTCAGAGTTATGAGGAAAAATTGGTGAAACTTGGGCCTTTCAGGCTTGAAATGAGACAACTAAGAGGTGATCATAATAGAGGAATATAGATAATAGACTATATAGAAAAGACAAATCTAGATCACTTTAAACTAGGAGAGTAAAAAGGGAAGACAGGTTAAAAATGGCAAAAGGCAGGTTTACGACTTATGTCAGCCAGTTCGTCATACAAGGAGTGATCAACACATGGAATGGAATTCCAGCAGACTGGTGGGGGGAAAAAAGCTCCAAATCTTTTAAGAAGCAATCGAATGTCCTGGTGGGCCAACTGCAGGGTTTTCCTGGATGGGTGGGTTGGCTGAATGATGGTCCTCATCTGTGTCTTCCATTTTGTAATCATTGCTGGAACCTGGGCAGTTTGTGGTGTGTGCCTCAGTACCACACCACAAGAGTTTTTACACCCACTAAACCATCAGGGAGCTCGCAACTCTGTTTTTTGGGGGGGGGGGGGGGGGGGAGGGTGTTGGCTCCTATTTCCTCATGTGAGCAGCAATCACATCCTGACCAGTTTTAGGTTTAGTAGCACAAAAAGAAAGTGATTGATTTGTATTCAATTCAGCAAATGTTTTACATTAAGGCTTGAAAAAGGAAATGGATTTAAATGTGCAGTTAGTATTTTATTTAAGTGAATACTAGAGATTTCAACAGCAAAATTGTAGGGGGATACAACATCAAATTTTACAGGCAAACCATTCTCAATTGCAAAATGGATTGCTGGTATCTTTAATCTGCTGAGGGCTCTGCCACTCTGCTTAACATGCCCAAGTCAGGAGGAGTATTTTTAATATTAGTAGACAGAAGTCAAATGATTGCAAATCAATTTTGTGCTGTATAAAGTAAACATACTCCAGTTTATATTATGATACAATTAAATAGTAGCTTTGCATCAATTCCCCTAACGTATTGAAATACAATATGATCTGTGTTTCCAATAAATTAAATTCTCACCTTACTGCAGCAGTTTCCTTGCACCTGACTAAAAATAACATGATTACAATTCTTTTTAATATATTCAGGGAACAATAAAGATATTTCATGTACTCTGCATTTAATTTTAATTTTTCTCCAGTTTAATATTTCAACAGAACATAAATTTAGAGGATATGCAAGAGAAATTAATTTGCTCTTCACTGGGAATGATTTCAGGCATAGATTAATGGCCCCTCTCCAGTTGTGCTTTTGATTTTAGATTTCATGTACATCTTGCTCAGACTCAAAAGAACAGTTTACAGAGCGATTTTAATAATGATTAGGACAGCTCTTTCTGCAGACCCCCTGTAGGTCGGTTACCTGAAATTAAAGTGCAGCAATCACAGGGTATTGTTCTAACGACGTCAGAAATGGAATAAAGCGGAGGAGAGATTTAATATTTTTCCAAAAGGAAGAACTGGGCAGAAAGCAATCAAATGACAAGCCAAACTGCAGCAAGTAGCCCAGCAGGCTGGTGCAAGAAACACGTGCTGCATCACAAAATGGTTGGACACTGCTTCACATCTGCAATTTCCCACATGCCAAATTCCCAATTTCGGCTGCCAGTCAAAAGGGAGGCAGAGAGTGCAGGTTAGTCCCATTCCCACAAGGAAGGAAATTGGCAGGGAAGCAGCGCTCACATCAGTAATGACACTCAAAATGTTTAAGCTTGTGCGTAGGTCACCTGCCTGTGCCTTGACTGGGAAATGTTACATGGTTTAGGAGGGCTATAAATTCAAGAATCTGAGGGCACAGGGACAGAAATCCAAAGATCTCGGGCCCAATTTGAAAACCTAAACCTTAAAGATAGGGGGGAAAAATAATAAGTGATGACGATATAATTTTAAAAAGCACAGAAGCATATTAAAGGCTTTGGACCAATCCATTTACTATCCCTTTAGTGTTGGATCCTGCTGTAAATAGTTTTTAAAACTTAGTGACATGATAATTAATTCCCTTGGAAACTTCACTGCTTTATGTGCTCCTGTTAAACTAAGGGCTGAGAACAGAGCTTATCTAACGATCTCCTTGCCTCGCCATTACCAGAGTTCTTTGGCATTTATCTGCAGCTAAGGACCTAACTGGCATTTGTTGGCCGTGTTGCACAGCCGACCAACCCCAGGAGCATGCTCAGTGCCCCGAGGCTGACCAGCACCTACACACACTGACAACAGGCCTCTTCCTAGCACATGCACAGAGCTCCACACCACAGCAGCACATTTTTAAGGACAGCACAAGCAGGAAGGTCAGCTTTTCTCCCAAAAGTAAAAGTTGGTAAAATTCGCGAGAGATCCTACTGTGGGCACTTTTAAATTGTAGCTTCACACTGGGATGGAGTTATACTGCAGCCAGTGTGAAGCTTAAGTGGTGCGAGATGCCCTCACACCCGAGGGATGTTGCTGCATTTCATGTCACATTTACGTGAAGGTGGCAGTACAACTGTCCCCCGCAGTTGTTATACCAGATTCATGGCAGTGGGTTTTATAGCTTGGTTTACTGCGCTGATGAGACCTTCAGTACAAACCTAAATGACTAAAAAAAGAAAATCTGTAAAATACTTTACCAACTTGCTAACAATGTAGGGGTTATTTCGATTTGCTTATAGTTGTTTTACTAATGAAAGACTTGCATTTATATAGCGCTTTTCATGACCACCGAACGTCTCAAAAAGCACTTTACAGCCAATGAAGTACTGTTTGAAGTGTAGTCACTGTTGTAATGTGGGAAACGCAGCAGCCAATTTGCGCACAGCAAGCTCCCACCAACAGCAATGTGATAATGACCGGATAATCTGTTTTTGTTATGTTGATTGAGGGATAAATATTGGCCAGGATACTGGGGATAACTCCACCTGTTCTTTCAAATAGTGCTGTGGGATCTTTTACATCCACCCGAGAGAGCAGACAGAGCCTCAGTTTAACGTCTCATCCAAAAGATGGCACCTCCAACAGTGCAGTGCTCCCTCAGCACTCCCTCTGGCGTGTCAGCCTAGATTTCTTTTTAATGTGCTCAAGACCCACAGCCTTCTGACTCGGAGATGAGTGTGCTTCCCACTGAGCCACAGCGGACACTAGATGGAGAGCACAATCTACTCTGATTATTTACCAAATTGAGATGTCCAGAAATGCTCCCCCACCCCAGTGTGAATTAAGTGGTGTTAACACACAAAATTGCAGTCTGTACCTTTAGGGATTACATCATTCTAATCAATCTGCAGTGCACACAGCTGAGCTTCACACTGCATTGGGCTCAATTAGAAGGTGACCCAGCTCTGTCCCAGAAGCATGAATCAGAGCTGACTTCATCAGCTGCATCTGTTGTTTCTGCTCTAAACAGTTATCTAGAGACCACCCCCCTTCCACCCAAATCTCAATTCAGCGTCAGAACCAGGCATGTTCCAACGTGAATGGCAGCGTCCTCTTTTTCCTCATTTGATTAGCGGCTGAAAATGTTCGAATAAAATAACTAATTTTATACGAATGAGTCGAAATTGAGACCCATAAAAGTAGAAATGGGTCTTTGCCACATTTTTATGCACTGAATCCGTCCCGTTCAGACCAAGGCAGTGCTTCAGCTGTCTAGAACTTTAGCGAGACTAGAACTAGGGGGCATAATCTTAGAATAAGGGGCTGCTGTTTCAAAACTGAGATGAGGAGAAACTTCTTCACTCAGAGGGTGGTAAATCTGTGGAATTTGCTACCTCAGAGCTGTGGAAGCTGCAACATTAAATACATTTAAAATGGAGATAGACAGTTTCCTAGCAGATAGGGGAATTAGGGGTTACGGGGAGAGGGCAGGGAAGTGGACGTGAGTCTGGATTCAGATCAGCCATGATCCTATTGAATGGCGGAGCAGGCCCGAGGGGCCGTATGGCCTACTCCTGCTCCTACTTCTTATGTTCTTATGTTAACCGTTGCCATTTTTATTGTACCAGTATCATGCACAGGGTAGTGAACATCCGAGTGAAATAGCATGCATCATCCTGGAGTAAAAGAAGTGTACTTTGACCCCTGTTGCCATGGTACCGCACATTCAATTTTCTCTGAAGTCCTCCCCGCCATCTCACAGTAAGGGGCCAGATGGCATAACGAGTTAGAAAACTATCCTTTCATCTATGGAATCCAGTTCAGTCGGATAGGATGAATATCTCCAGTGGAAGGGTTCTTCTTTACGCAAGGAGTTTGGACATAGTCCATTCCCAGTACCTGTGTGTCCATAATCGACCAAACAAGGATACCTGTTAAGGCAGCTGGAAAAAGGTCATACTGTTACAGTCCAAAGTGCTCTTCTGAGATTAAAGCTCATTGTTGGAAGAGTACAGAAGGAGCTACACTTGTAGCTGCTTCACACTGTACTTGACCAAGGAGAGTGCTTGATGTTGATAACGGGGGAGCAGCGTCACAAACCGAGCGCCCAAGGTCTCTTGATGAGCACAAATTTCAGCAAAAGTAAAACCACCTTCATGCGATGCGATACAAAACCCGATAGCCAGTGAAATATACAGTTTGAGACACAAAAAATCAGCAGCGGGACTGAAACGCACACATGCAAAGGGCTCATTTTTGTGCCTAATACAGAACTAAAATTTGCCAGTGGCGATTGAAGATAGACACTCGTAATACAGAGCTTGCGGAGCCTGTGGTTGTTAAAAATACAAAGACAAAGGTCACAGATGAAAAATGTAAGTCAGCATATATTACAAAACATGAAAACAGTAACTGGGAGCACGGTGATAACTGTAATGCAATCTTAGTGCACTGATCACTAGAAGCCACACGAGCGTCACTCTTGCAGTTAACTAGGTCACCAGATTGTGTTACAGATTTGTAATATATTCCAAACTACCTTTTTTTTGTCTTACTGACAAGTGTATGTGCTGTCCTTTACTGTTCGGTTTAACATAAGAGATTACGTCATTGAGAGGGTCATTTGAAGAGCCTTTGGTCCTATTGGTTCCTGCCCAGTTATGGTTTCAATAATTGGTGCAATGAAGTCAAACACTGCAGGTCAGCACCAAACTATTAAAATGTATTCAGAGTTGAAAATAGAAATTGGAACTAACTGTAATTTAATCCAACTGATCCAAGTCTGCTTATGACCTAAACATCGTTCTTCAAGTAGACAAACATAATCCAAATAATTGGGAAGGGGCACCAATACCACCTTAAATTAACAAATTAGGAGGTGTACAGAGGGTTAATTAACGGCTTTCCCAATTGCATAAATGGTTAAGACTGGAGGCTGTGACAATGAAGGTACTGTTAAACTGGTAAATAACAATCACCAATGCAGAGATTAAAACAGTGGCGGTCAAGTAATTAAACACCATCACTAGATCAGATAGACCGATCAGTATAAATAAACAATTAAGTATTGAAAAGGTGATAGCGAGTGGTAATAATGGCCCATCCTTTAGGTATTTACTTCAAGTAGTTTAAAAGGAATACCCGAGAAGGCCGCCGTAAAGCCTCATCCTTCAGTCTTTGTCAAAACCGCTGCTACTCCACTGAAGGGGGGGCAATTTTAAAAAAATCTTAATTTTCCCTTTTCCAGCTAGTCCAAGATAATTAGAACAGTTTGTCTGGTCAAATTTGCATAGCAGAAGCTTCAAACTTCTGCCAGTATAAGATATCTAAGCAATATTAATAAAGAGGTTATGCTTAGTGATCAGAACAGCATTGTGAAATGGTGTGGCAGGATGTAGATTTGTGCTCCCGATACCCTCATCCTAGCCATGCTGTCGAAGAGGCATAGCTAGAGCTTACTGCTGAGAGACGGGGCAAAACTTGGACCACTTTCGCACAGCTTTGAAAAGCCAGCTCGAGTGTGGCACTGGCAGAGGTCTGGGAACAGTCACCTGCTGGGGAAAGGATCACGGAAACTTTGTGCAGCTGCCACCTTCAATCTGAAGTCAAATCCATCCTGGTTGTTCACCAGTCTCTCGCAGTAAGAATCACCATGCAATGTGGGCAAAGAACCAACATCAGTCCCTTTTGTGCTGTGTATCCCAAGTACAAGAAAGGTGTCGGACTATTTTTGATTGGCAGCAGCTGCAGAATTGCCAGAAGACTGCAGGAGCAGTCGTACTGCAAAATCAGACAAATACGCTGTCTGGCTGAATGACATTGATGTCATAAAGGTACTAATATTTAATAAGCCCCAACAGCAATGGACAAATTGGTTATGAATTAAAACACATCTCATTGTATTTAATTATATTCCTATCGTGCAGCTGCAACACCTAGAAGATAAGACAGGCACCATGATCATCTGCAGACTGTAACCCTGATCAGTACAGTCTGACTCCTTGTGTAAATTAGGCATTCAACCAATATTGTTGATGCAGACTGATTCGTTCAGGAGGAATCACAATCCATGAGGTGTTTTGCAGTGTAGATCTGTGCAACATCAGCCTACTTCCCACAAGAGTACAACATATTGTCAACCACTCAAGTGACCAGGTATACAGAACAGCCACATTCAAGTTCATTGAGTGAGCAAAGATTTATCTCTAGTTGCAGCTAGTTAAGAAAACAAAACCAAACCAATCTTTATTGTTGCAACCCAATACAGTTCACCTGCAGCAGAATGAGTGTCAATTGAGCAGACAGGAACAATTCCCATAAAGCTGAACCTCCATCAACAAAACCACACCATTTGGAGAGCTTTTAAAAAATCACTGAAATTAATTTCTGGGGCTCCATTTTTTAAGAATCATACAGCACAGAATGAGGCCATTTGTCCCGTCGTGCCTGTGCTGGCTCTTTGAAAGCGCAGTCGTGCTTAGTCCCTCACCCCCGCTTTTGTCTGTAACCCTGCATGTTCCTCATCCTTAAGTACCTATCCGACTCCCTTTTAAAATTATTTATTGAATCAGCTTCCACCACCTTTTCAGGTCGAGCGTTCCAGATCCCGACAACTCAAGTGAAAACATTTCTCCTCATCGCCCCTCTAGATCTTTTTCCAATGATTTGGAATCTATGAGCTCTAGTTATTGATCCACTCGCTAGAGGGAATATTTTTTTCCCTATTTACTCTATCAAAACCGCTCATCATCTTTTAGTTTTAATTTTGATTTTATTAATGTGTAACCATTTTTTTTTAAATGAAAGAAAGTTAGAGAATGTGCATTATATTTTGGAATTGTGATGCTGCTTTATTGTAGTGCTCGGGAAGCTGTTTTGTAGAAATAATTGAATCATAGCAGATTGAAGGAGACAGATTTTGTGGTTTAAGATGAATTTCCTTTACTCAAAAATTAAAATGACTAGAAACTCAGTGCTTATGATGATAGTTAAGCAACTAGACTAGATTTCTAGGGATATTCAGTTCAAATCCAACCAGAGCAAGTTGTGAAATGGAATTCAATAATCTGGTAAATTGTGGGCTAGCAGCAGACAAAGAATGACCATGGAAGCTACCGGATTGTTGCAAGATCTCCCTTACTTGCGCTAAATGTTGCTGATGCATTAGTAGGACTAATATTGGTATTACCAACATCAGATTTTGTGGCTGGCCAGATTTTTGTTCAGCAGGTCAGTGCTTTTCTCAGTGTGTTGGGACTACCAATGGTTCACCCCGTAGAGTGGAGGGAAACCGGTTCAATTCCCATTCCTCCCTCCTTGTCTGTGTTCCCAATCGCAGGCCAACCTTGTAGAGGTTTCGCCATGGCGGTGTGTGGGGTAAGGGAGTCATATTCAAGCTGCAGCTGTGAACTTCTCGTCAGATGCTTCAGAATAACATTGGTTCCATGTGGGAACAGCCTGTAATGATCAATAACATGTCATTCTATAGTGGACACTAGGTGGAGCTGTAGAGCTGTATGTATATAAGACTACACTACCCAGCTGTATGTATATTAAGACTACATTACCCATGAGGCACTAGGCTACCCACAAGGCAGCAGTCAAGATGGATGCCTCTACAGATACTGTACCTAGTCCACATGAGCTCAATAAAGTGTCTAGCAAAAGCTAGCTGTGTTCATAATAAGAATGTCTATTTATTAATGAACATAAGACAGCCCACATTCCTGCTCAGCTGCAGCCTGTTGGTGGCCTGAGGGGTGCAGGAGAGAAAAGTGAGAGATTTCAGACCCTAAAAAAGCATTCCCTTTAGCCAATTGTTATCTCCCTGTGCAAACACCAACAAGCCAAGATCATAAACCGATGCTTCTTCAATTCTTTTTAAAATAATCGCTTTATTTAGTTCTATTCTTTCCAAAAATGCTTTTTTTTTTTTTAATTTCTTTTATTTTTTTATATCAATGTTTACTTTATTAGACTTTCACTGCAACACTGCTCTGACGATGCCACCTTCCATACTAGTGCTTCCGATATGTCTTCCTTTTTCCTCAACCGAGGATTCCCCTCTACCATGGTTGACATGGCCCTCAACCATGTCCATTCTATTTCCCAGACTTCCCCTCTCTCCCGGGACCACGATAGGGTTCTCCTTGTCCTCACTTTTCACCAACCCAGCCTCCACATTCAACGTATCAGCCTCCGCCATTTCCACCACCTCCAGCATGATCCCACCACCACTTTCCCTCCCCTCCCAGCATTCCGAAGGGACTGCTCCCTCCGCAACACCCTGGTCCACTCCTCAATCACCCCCAACACCCCTTCAAGTAGAGGAGATGCAACACCTGCCCTTTCACCTCCTCCCTTCAAACTGTCCAAAACTAATTCCAGGTGAAACAGCGATTTACTTGTATTTCTTGCAATGTAGTATACTGGATTCGCTGCTCACGATGTGGTCTCCTCTACATTGGGGAGACCAAATGCAGATTGGGTGACCGCTTTGCAGAATACCTCCATTCAGTCCGTAAGGGGGACCCCGAGCTTCCGGTCACCTGTCACTTTAATTCTCCGCTCCACTCCCACTCAGACCTCTCCATCCTCGGCCTCTTGCACTGTTCCAACGAAGCTCAACGTAAGCTCGAGGAACAGCAACTCATCTTTCAATTAGGCACTTTCCAGCCTTCTGGACTCAACATCGAGTTCAACAATTTGAGGCCATAATCTCTGCCCCTATTTTTTTCTCACATGGCAGCTGTTGATGAATCTGCAATTTCCATTTACACCTCCTCTAGAGTCATCTTTTGTTTCTTAAATTGTCCCATTACCATCTCCTTTTGCCTTGCACCATAATCACATTTGTTTTTTAATCTCTCCCGCCTTCCATCCTATCACAGACCTTCCTTTTTGTTCTTTCCTCCCCTCCCCTCTTTCCATGCCCCTGCACTTGCTTAAAAATGTGTTACATCTCTAACTTTTTCCAGTTCCGACAAAGGGTCATCGACCTGAAATGTTAACTCTGTTTCTCTCTCCACATGCTGCCTGACCTGCTGAGTATTTCCAGCATTTTCTGCTTTTATTATACACTATTTGGGAGTCAGCCAAGTAGAACAGGACAGCAAGGTGCAGACTGTAACAAGGCTGCACTGTGCAGTGGCAGGTAACTGCTACGAGTAGCATTAAATACAATGCCGGCACATAGCAGAAACAGTTAGATTGCTATGTTGGAGACAATAATGGTGTTTGGTTGAGTAAGTGCAGTGTAAATGGTGCAAAGTGCACAACCACAAAGTGACTTTGCATTCCATGATGCATGTTGATGCCGTATCTAAACATTTTTCATATTTCATAGATCCCACTATTACATCAAAAACTATGAAGAGATGGTGGATGCATTGGTTTTGATCTTCCCGAATTCCCTAGATTCTGGAATGGTCCCAGCGGATTGGAAGGTCACAAAAGTAACACCGCTATTCAAGAAAGGAGGGAGAGAAAAAACAGGGAACTACAGACCAGTTAGCCTGATATCAGTCATCAGGAAAATGAAGCTGTCAAACACTGACAATCTGTACTCCAGGTTAATTCCTTCCTCTCAGGATGATTTAGAGATCTCCCCGGAACAGAAAGCAGAGGCTGCAGATTTTGACAGCTGGCGGCCATTCTGCTTTCTGTGCCGGTGAGATGAGGGACTCCAGAGACCTGAAGGAAGGAAGGCTGTAAAGGTAAGTAAAGGTTAGTAGAACTTCTTGAAACACTTTACACAGACCAAACACACTTACCTTTGCACTCATGCACCCAGCACTCACCTGAACACCGGACATCTCGATCCCTCCAAGCCCTTCATCCCGACAGCCCGCCTTGCTAACTTGGCGTGGTTTGGAGCTGTCGTGAATCCCACATTTCAAATGAAAATAGGGATTAGGCTAAAAACTGCCTGTTAACAAGCAATTAATTGGCACTAATCCCCTTCCCGCCTCGGGGAAGTGGGTCCCAGTGCGGAGCAGGTACCCACCTCCTTTGAAACTGGCATGGAGGCGGGTTGGGGTCAGGACCCCCGATTTTGGGATTTTTACCCCCCACACGCCTCCAATCCCTACTCCACGGCCCAATGAAAATCCAGCCCAAAGAGTCTGCAAAGGGATATAGATAGACTAAGTGAGTGGGCAGTAAGGTGGCAGATGGAGTATAATGTAGGGAAAGGTGAGGTTATTCACTTTGGTAGGAAGAATAGTAAAACAGAATATTTTTTAAATGGTGAGAAGCTTTCAAATGTGGGTGTTGAGAGATTTGGGTGTCCTCATGCAAGAAACACAGAAAGCTAGCATGCAGGTACAGCAAGCAATAAGGAAGGCAAATGGCATGTTGGCCTTTATTGCAAGGGGGTTGGAGTATAAAAGTAAGGAAGTCTTGCTACAATTGTACAGGGCCTTGGTGAGACCACACCTGGAGTACTGTGCACAGTTTTGGTCTCCTTATCCAAGGAAGGATATACTTGCCTTGGAGGCGGTGCAACGAAGGTTCATTAGATTGATTCCTGGGATGAGAGGGCCGTCCTATGATGAGAGATTGTGTAGAATGGGCCGATACTCTCTGGAGTTTAGAAGAATGAGAGGTGATCTCATTGAAACATACAAGATTCTGAAGGGGATTGACAGGGTAGATGCTGAGAGGTTGTTTCCCCTGGCTGGAGTGTCTAGAACTAGGGGGCATAGTCTCAGGATATGGGGTCGGCCATTTAAGACTGAGATGAGGAGGAATTTCTTCACTCAGAGGGTTGTGAATCTTTGGAATTCTCTACCCCAGAGGGCTGTGAATGCTGAGTCTTTGAGTATATTCAAGGCTGAGATCGATAGATTTTTGGACTCTCGGGGAATCAAGGGATATGGAGATCAGGCGGGAAAGTGGAGTTGAGGTCGATGATCAGCCGTGATCTTATTGAATGGCGCAGCAGGCTCGAGGGGCCGTGTGACCTACTCCTGCTCTTATTTCTTATGTTCTTATTTTTCAGCTGCAGAGATTTAGATATTACTGGTAATGATTGCCAGTGCTAGGCCCTTATTCATTATGCCTGACTTGGCTGAACATGAGCAGGGATTAATGGCATTAAACTGCAATCTTAAGTTTATATTATTCTAAATCGACAGTCAAGCAGCTGGAATGCAGCTCCTGGCATTTGTTTTTTCCACGGGTGGGGGCGCTTGTCTCTACTTTTTAACAACTTTGTGTAATTGGGATTTTCAGGTTGGTTGCCAAACACCCCTGAGGAGCAGGCAGGCAGGTTTTGAAACTCAATGAGGAATACTGAAATGCCTCCCCCTCCCTTCCAGTAATAGTTCCTATTCCAATTAATTAAAAGAAGTAATTTTGAAGCTACGACTGAACATTACTCACAAGTGACATTACCAGGTCAATCCTATTTCACCAATGGCCACGTTTTTATTCAACCCCTTAACATGTCGAGTAACAAAACATTTCAAACAGGTTTCCCTTTTATAGATTTATTTTATGCCTGTACTCTATCTACCCGACACTGGAATCATTGCTTTTGTCCGATGTCCGAAAGTGAAGTATAATGATGGCAAAGAGATTAAAGAGATGTGCTCTTTCATTATATACCAGGGCACCAAGCAAACACATAGGGGAAATCAGCAGACATGGTGAGGCACTGAACAGGTACACAGGGGAGGTGGAGCAGCAGAAACCCCAGAACAGGCTGGAAGGTCTGAGCGGCACACTGGGGAGAGAGTTCGCAGGCACACTGGAGGATGTTGGGAATGTCAAGAGATTTAGCAGACATACTAGGGAAAGTAGCAACCACACCAGGGGCTCAAGCATGTAAAGTCTTACAAGTTTAAAGGAAGACCGTACTCCCCTATACAGCTTTTATCTGTTTTAGTGCAACTACTTGTTGACTCCAGGTTTTCTTCTGATGTTTCAACACTAGAGACGTTCAAAGACTCGAAGGAGTTGTGCTATAACTAATAGATATTGTGCACGGGATCATAAGAAACTCGTGTTACTCAGTTATTTACATGGGTCAGATCATGCTGGAGCGGGACATCGCCTGCCATATGCCGTTAGACTTTTCCCTGCACCTTTCAGCTTGAATTTTTTTTGCTCTAACTTGCTGGAAGTGTGAGCTTTTAACAGCGTTGCAAGGGCAACTCAGTGAGCAGCAGAACCAACAGTGTATCTCCTTAACCAGTGAGATTTAAGGATTGAGAAAGAAACAGAGGAACACCAGAGATGGAGGGTGTATTAGAGTGGATGAATTAGTCAAATCAGGTACAGAAAAAGAATTAAAATAGTGAAAGAAAGATTGGATTCAAAGAATGAGAGAAATAAAATAAAGGAAAAGTAAGAATTAAAAAAAAAAAAAAATTAAATTCTCTAAGAACAATTCACTACCTGAAGGAATGAACCTCTAACCGCTCCCTTTCTGGGCCAGAGGTTGATTGGCATTGCACGAACAATTATCATGGTAAAAGGGTATTCACGCTCTTAATGACCAAACTTGACTTTCGGTAGCGAGTTTAATGGGCAATTAATGTGCAAATCCAACAAAAACAACAGGGAGGCTAAGGGCGAGATGGTGTTTGTATGAAGCAAGCAGCGGAGCAGCGTAATTCGACAAGAGGTTCTGGAGATTCACAACTCACACCGTATCTCTCAATTCCCTGAATTTGCTGGGCGATTTGCACATTAATAACGGCATGCGCTGTTAACACGCCGTTATTTATCCAGCAAGATCTGGCCTCATTATATTCTTATTTTTTGCCATCTATTTTTCTTGTTGTTTTTGCAACATTCTAAAGTCCTAACTCTATGAAACTTGAATCATAGATTCATTTTACTGAATAAAATACAGCTGATTACATCCGATCTTCAAATATGTAGTTCAGGTTGGTTAAAAACTCAATAACTCAAATACAAAAAACTTACATTACCATAGCACCCTGTTCATTTTTTCTACTTTCTTTTTAAAAAGGTTTTTTTTTCTGTTTTCCACCTTTTTATTACTTTCTTTTCTTAAGTAAATGTGGTGAAAAATAAACACCCCTTTTGATTTTCAACAGAGAAAGGTGACACATTCTTGGATAACTAAACTCTCATAAGACGTAACCCAGAGAGATAGTTGGAGCTCATCAAAATTAGGTTGAGGCATCTTGCCTGGAAAACTGAATGGGAAAAGAATATAAAGTTGTGCTTTTCAGGTTATTACCAGTCATGGTAATGAGTAGAATTGTGGGAATAAATGAGCCATCCGAGTGGATGTGCCCGTCAGAAGATATTCGATTTACAGGTAGCGGAGATGGTTTTAAGGATAAACCAGGGTGTTAAATGAGCGATGGGCTGCATCTTAACAAGACAGAAGCCATGGTGTGTGTGTGTGAGAGAGAGGAGAGAAAGAGGGATTCGTGGAAAGCTAAATATTTTTACTCTAGTTGTAGGAGAATCTGAAACAAGTTTGTGGAATTGGAAATATACCTGTTGAAGGGAAAAATGCACGGTAATTGGATCAATAGTCCTGTTGAACCAGGACATTGACAGGGAGATCAAACGAGCCTGTAAAAGGGACAAGCACAACACAGCAGTGGAGGAGTTGTGTTGTAATATGGGCGAGAGAAAACATTGCAGCCACAGAAATAAATAAGTGCCTTGAGTGAAGCAGCTGAGATCGCATAGATTAAGGTCAAGGATAGAAAGAAAAAGAGGGTAATTATTAGATGTTATAGATCCCCTAGACAGGAGGCGAGGGAAGACAGGGCAATGTTTCTACAGATAAGAAAGGCTTGTAAAAAGAACAGAATGTACATCATGGGGGATTCCAATTACTCAAGTATTGACTGGTAAACAGCAGAGGAAATACGAGCAATGCATGTTTGTGCAGGATTGCTTCCTTAGTTTGTTGAACAGCCAATATAGTCAGAGGCTATACTTTCTTTACTTTAGTAATGATTCAGATGCGAGTAGGCAGGGGTGGGGATTATCTTGAATCCAGTGACCATATTATTAGAATTGAAATACTCATGAGGGTATGCAAAAACATCAGTGACACAAAAATATTCAACTTTAAAAGCAAAGACTTGAGAAAATGAAATTAGTTTGTAAAAGTTAATTGAAATTCAATAATATAATGAAGACTAATGCAATCAAACTCAGGAGTTTGATTTTTTTTTCCCCAAGGTTACTTGCTCTCAAAATCAGGCTCCAAGGCATCCTTATTGAAGTTTTCAAGATTATGAGGGGGATTGACAAAGTTAATCTGGGAAAAATGACAAAGGTTTCAAATAGCAGGAAACACAATAGGAGGGAAGGAGCAAGAAGGAAAGTTAGGTAGAACGGGGACGATTTTGTGAATGGGGGCACGTTGGAGACGTGACTGCTGCTTGGCGGGTCAATGTCCCACCTCCATCGATTTCTGGCCAACCCACACTATTTTCCCTTGATTGACCCCGTTAAGCCCGCCCAGCGGGCTTAGCAGGCCAATTAAGGGAAAGCGGTTGCAGAGAATGGCAACGTATGGCGTTTCATCGGTCAAAAATTTTTGACAGATGAATCGTCATCGTTTGACAGCTCTGTGAAGCAATTAATAGGCTTTAATGCCTTCCCGCCGCCAAGGAGACGGGACCCGGCGCGGGACGGCTATTCATCCCCTAAGAAGATGGCATGGAAGCGGGTTGGGCACCCACCCCCAAATTCTGCCATTTTTCTGACAGTCCTGCCTCCCCAGGGCTGGCAAGATCGCACCCAATGTTTTTGGACTTATGGAACATTTAGCTGGGAGGGCCACGGAAGAAAATAGAAAAATTGATTCAATCAGCAACGAGATACATTTATGAAGACGAAGGGACTGAAAGCAAAAACATGGTGCTTAAGCAATCAAAAAGGAATGGGCTTTATAGGTCTAATGTTCTCTTTTTCCTAAAAATTCTGAGCCCCACAACTGGAAGACTGTGCTCTTGGTGCCAAGTCTCAATTTCAAGACTAAGAATTTTATATCTTACTAGGCAGGAGCGCAGGTCAGAAAAAAATCAGGCACAGAAGTGAGCTCACCTGGTTCAACAGCTCTCTCAGGTCTTCTGAAATTTATTAAACAAAGCAAATGAAACCTTTAGTTGCAAAATGCATGATACAACTCTGAGCTTTTCTATTCTATGAGCCTTTTATTTTATTGTAATTAATGTGGGTTCCAAGATATTCCTCTCCAGAATATTAAAATGCTCAGGGTAATGATTTCCCAGGTTTTTCAGTAGTTATCAATTTCTCAAAATATGCAAATTTAAAAAGAAATGAATTTACATTTATATTTTTTAATTTTAAATCTGATTCTGATCATAAAAATAAGACCGACCATCTCTGGTTTCTGGGTGTTAGCGGTATCGTAAACATAGTTGGAAGATTTCCAATGTTTGCTATTTCTTTCAAACAAAACCAAAAACTTTTGTAATTTTGCAACGACTCGAGGAAATCTGCATGCTCTGTTTACGATGTCATAAACACGTAGCGACCAAAGGAAATCTGCCTGCTCGCTTTACGATGTTGTTAACACATAGCGGCTAGAGGAAATCTTCCTGCTCACTTTACAATGTCGCTAGCACACTGCCCCCAGAGGGAATCTCCTTTCAAACCACACCCTGGAACTCGGACACTAAAGAAGGGAAGGAATAAAAATGCCGATATAAAATGGGGAAGAGTTAAATAAATTGAGATATTCCAAGTTGAAACTGCCATCAAAACAGACAAAGTACATTTACTTGACGCTGTGCACGCTAGGACTTATTAAAAGTTGCACGGTTAGGCTTCTATGCTGCCTGTTTTTTGAACTTTAAAGGGGATTTGCGTTTAAATAGCACCTTATCACATCCTAAAGCACTTCACAGCAAAATAATTAGTTTTGATGAATTAACCCATTTGACTGTCATGCAAGTGTATTTTTAAAAAATTATTTAAAAAGTTTTGCTGGACCATTATATTTTATGGAAAATAATGAAAAAAGATTTAGAATATACACTGAATAACATGATCAATAATGTATTTTCTGCACAAGCATAATTGTTATTTAAAGGCAAGCGTTATTGTAATAAAATAATTAATTTGTACACTGACTTTTAAAATTATATTTTCAAGTGTAAAATGCTTAGATTGGAAGGGTAAAAGTAGAATTGGTTTAGATGATTTTAAACAAAACTGGTTCTTTATAGAAGTCAAATTGGTGACACTGCATGCGTGAGTTTATATTTCTGCATCGTTATCTGGGCAACTATAATAACATGAAGTGCACAGCTCACTTACAGCTGAAGAAAATCAAGGTCAGCTGCAAACCTAAGCTGTCCAAAAACACCGTGAACTAGTTATAGATACGCTACTTGCAGAGGATATTCCACAGCTAAATCGTGAGGTGTTACTTAAACAAATGAAACTGACCACATTAACACATCAGCTGCAAAGTAACGAGTGCGTTGCAGCAAGTGAGTTCCAGGGTTATGTCAATATTCTGTCACAGTGCAGCCGAGATGAACAAGTAACACAATAGACTGTTTGAAGGTCCATCAGACAACAGGACCAGATGGAATGTATCCAGAATTCTGAAGGAAATGAGTGTGGAAGAGGGACCTGTGGCCCACATAGCTTATTGAGTACAGGTGTAACCTCAGATGAATGGAAAATAACTCATTCCAGTTTGGGGGGGGAAAAAAACACCAAAAATCATGATCCTGGGAATTGTAGTCCTGGATGTTTAACATCATTAAACGGAGGGGAGGGGGTAGGGGAGAGAAAACACTGGAGTCTATAAAGAAAACCAAGGAGAGTAAAGGCAATAGTTCCCAGCCAACTGGGCTTGTGAAAAGTAGGTCATGCATAACAAATTCATTCTTTGAAGATGTAAAAGATTTGGAGGAAAAGGATAATATGGCGCAATACTGTACATTGGTTAGGCCTCAGTTGGGGGAGTGCATTCAATTCTGGACATCCCATTAAAAAAAATTAGAGCAAAGGGTAGAGTGAAGATTCAGTGTAATGATACCTGAAATGAAAGATTATAGTTATGAAGACTAAAATAATTGGGGCCTTTTTTTTTTACTGTAATGGAAAAGGTTGTGGGGCGGGGGGGAAATCTAATAGTTTTTCAAATTTATGAAAGATTTGGTGATGATAAATAGTAAAAGATTATTTCCATTGATTGGCAATTCTGTGACAAGAGAACATTAACTGAGGATTATCGATAGATGAAAGAAGAATTTTTTTTCATCAGAGTTTCATTACGATATGGAACGCTTTACCACATTTAGCTATTGAGGCACAGACTATGACATAAATGGAATTGGATTGGTATATGAAAAGGAACAATGCAACAGGATTTGAGAAAAGTGAAGGGAAATCAGATTACAAAAGATAGCTCCCGTTGAAGAACTCATAAGCCAAATGGTCTCTTTTTGTGCTGTAAATTCTTTTGGGGTAATTTTCACTTTGGACGCAGGTGGAAAACTGGCGGTTGCAGATCAGCTGCCCGTTTATACAGCCGTCCGATTTTTCTTTCCATAGAAGTCAACTCCAAGGGCAGGGTGTACACCAGGCCGGCCAAGCTGCAAGAGCCAATTCCCTGCCCATTCCCAAAGTGAAAATTACCCCTTATATTTCCAGAGTAAATTAACAACTGCGCAGATAAATCACATATGTGAATCAATATTAAGAAAGGTAATGTATATTGGTACAAAAGATGGCAAATATTGAACAGAAATTGAAAGGTCATCCTTATAAGGTGAGCCAAGAAGTGAGCCAAGAAAATTATTCCAATGTAACAGTTGACCAAATATTGAAAGAAAATCGACACTAAGGCAGCAGTTTGATCCAGACTATAAATCCAAGGAAGTGCTGCTGACACCAAGTGAGAATCATCAAAGAATTGTGTTCCGATGCAATCATCATTGTTAAAAAGATATAAAGGCAGTGGGAAAAGATTCAGAGAAGGGCAACAAAAATGAGTGCAAGTTTTACAGCACAGCTACAAAGAGGAGCTGAGGAAGTAAATTTATTCTCATTAGAAAAAACTGTTAAGGATGGATATATATTGGTCCATAAATTCCATTTCCTACGGGTGTGCACTCACCCGTAGGGCCAACGGAAGTGCCAGTTTTATGCATGCGTTGGAAACCGGAACTTCCGTTCTTCAAAGAAAGGGCTTCACAGGACAAGCGCCTGCACCGGATAGGCAACGCGTATGGCTGGAATTTCTGTTATTTTCAGCAGTGCTGCAGTCCAGGCAAGTCTGAAACAGCTGCGCCTGGAAAAGCAGGCGCAAGGCAAGAGGTGAAGAAAATAAACATTTTTTCCCCCCCCCACTGATTTATCATTTTAAAATACTTTAAAGAAAGGTAAGTTTATTTTTAGCCCCGTTAAAAACTTAATTTTTTCAAAGTTAATGTAATTTAGTCATTTTTAAAATGTGATTTAAAACAATTATTTGAAGTTTTACTTATGTTTTGGGGCTGATCTCTATTCATAGATTTGTCAGGAAGATCTGTCAAATCTATGAATGGAGATTCCCTGCTCGGATTGGCTCCTCATGGCCCACGTGATCCCAGGGATGCTGCGCACTAGCTGCGTCCCTGGGATACGTCCGGCAGTTTGAGGAGGCACAGCAACGGAATTCTACGCCGGCCCAGAGCATTACGGTCGGCGCGGTTCGTTTGTGCAGTTCGGGGGCTTACGCCCGCGGGAAGCCTCCGACCGGAATTTCTGGGCCATTGTAAATAATGAAGGAAATGGGTAAGATGGGTGTTGAACAATATGTTGTATAGAAGCCGGATAGCAGAAACTTTAAACTTGGCTCAAAATTTATGGGTGGCATTCAGCATATAGGAATACAATAGGTACAGTGTCCCTATATTCTAATTTCCATGCATAAGTTTACAGTCACATTCTTGGTTTCTGCTGATGTGCCTCAATAATTCCGAGACTCGAAGTTAGCAGAACAAAAACAAGGCTTTAATTAACTTAGAACGTAACACGTAATAGAGAGATATGATGTCTTCCTTCTGGAGACTGAGGCCAGACTGAGCCAGCCTACAAGCGGGGCCAGGTATGGGCGGAGCCCTACACACAGCACATTCCAGTATACAATACAGCACATTCCAGTACACAATACAATGAGGTCTGGGGGAAGGGAAATGACACTGAAACCGATCTCAGTCACAGGCAGTGATGATGATGAATATTTCATCACATTCACCCCTTCTATAGATTTAGTCTGTTCGGGGGTTTGATAGTCCTCTGCGACCGACGTGGCTGTTGCGGTGCCGCGGGTGTCGGCTGTGTGTCCCCGGTAGCCTCCTGGGTCTCTGCCGGGGGTGCCGCCAGGGTTGTTGAAGGGGTAGTTGGTGGGGGTGCCGTTGGTCGGTGTTCTTCCGGGGGTGATGAAAGAGTAGTGGGTGGGTAAGAGTTGCTGTGATCGTCGTTGCCGCTATTGCCGTGGTTGTTGTCGATGCCGGCTGGGGCGACGTCTTTTATGGACACGGTGTCCTCCCTTCCGTCGGCGTGCCGGACATATGCGTATTGGGGGTTGGCGTGGAGTAGGTGTACTGGCTCCACGAGAGGGTCCGTCTTGTGGCCCCTCACATGCCTTCGCACGAGTACCGGACCTGGGGTGGAGAGCCATGACGGCATGGATACGCCCGAGGTGGATTTCCGGGGAAAGACAAACATTCGTTCATGAGGCGTGGTATTAGTGGCCGTACACAATAGCGACCGTATCGAATGGAGCACATCCGAGAGGACTTCCTGCCAGCGGGAGATAGGGAGGCCCTTGGTCCTTAGAGCTAGAGTACCTGCTTTCCATACTGTCCCGTTCTCTCGCTCCACTTGGCCGTTACCCCGGGGGTTGTAGCTGGTGGTACGGCTCGTGGCGATCCCCCCTGGACAGCATGTACTGGCGTAGCTCTTCACTCATGAAGGACGCCCCCCTATCCGTATGGATGTAGCTCGGCATACCGAGCAGGCAGAACAGGCTGTTGAGGCATTTAATGACCGTGGCGCTGGTCATGTCTGGGCAGGGGAAGGCGAATGGGAACCGGGAGTATTCGTCCACAATGTTCAGGAAGTAAACATTGCGGTCGACGGACGGGAGGGGGCCCTTGAAATCTAAGCTGAGCTGCTCAAAGGGCCGTGTAGCTTTGATTAAGTGGGCTCTATCTGGGCGGTAGAACCGAGGCTTGCACTCAGCGCAAGTGCGGCAGTTCCTGGTCAGGGACCGAACTTCCTCAATCGAGTAGGGTAAGTTACGGGACTTTATGAAGTGGAACAGCCGCGTGACCCCTGGGTGGCAGAGGTCGTTGTGGAGGGTCTGTAGCCGATCCCCGGTGGCGCTGGCACACATCCCTCGTGAGAGGGCGTCAGGGGATTCGTTAAGGGCCCCTGGCCGGTAAATGATGTCGTACTCGAAGGTGGAGAGCTCGATCCGCCACCTAAGAATCTTATCATTTTTAATCTTCCCCCTCTGTTTATTATTGAACATAAACGCTACCGACCGCTGGTCGGTAAGTAGGGTGAAGCGTTTGCCGGCTAGGTAGTGGCGCCAGTGGCGCACTGCCTCCACGATGGCTTGGGCCTCCTTTTCCACGGAGGAGTGTCTGATCTCGGGCCCTTGGAGGGTCCTCGAGAAGAAAGCTACGGGCCGCCCCGCCTGGTTGAGGGTGGCCGCCAAGGCGAAGTCAGACGCATCACTTTCCACTTGAAATGGAGTGTTCTCGTCCACTGCCTGTAGCGTGGCCCGCTCAATATCCTGCTTAATGCTTTTGAAGGCGGCGTGGGCCTCAGCAGAGAGCGGGAAAGAGGATGCTTTCAAGAGGGGGCGAGCTTTGTCGGAGTAGTTGGGGACCCATTGGGAATAATAAGAAAATAACCCCAGGCACCTTTTCAGGGCTTTGGGAGTGTTGGGCAGGGGCAGCTCCCGTAGGGGGCGCAATCGGTCGGGGTCTGGTCCGATTTCCCCATTCTCCACCACGCTGCCTAGTATGCAGAGGCGCGTGGTGTTGTAAACGCACTTGTCCTCGTTGTAGGTAAGGTTGAGTTTTTGTGCGGTTTCCAGGAACCTCTCGAGGTTCGAGTCGTGATCCTGCTGATTGTGGCCGCAGATGGTGACGTTGTCGAGGTAGGGGAAGGTTGCCTGCAAGTGGTGGTCATCGACCATGCGGTCCATCTCCCTCTGGAAGACCGAGACCCCATTCGTCACCCCAAAGGGGACTCTGAGGAATTGGTAGAGGCATCCGTTCGCCTCGAAGGCGGTGTACGGGCGGTCCTCTGGTCTGATAGGGAGCTGGTGGTACGCTGACTTGAGGTCGATGGTGGAGAACACCCGGTATTGGGCGATTTGGTTCACCATTTCTGATATGCGGGGTAGCGGGTAGGCGTCTAGTAGGGTGTACCTGTTGATCGTTTGACTTTAGTCGATCACCATCCGTTTCTTCTCGCTACCCCTTACCACTACCACTTGGGCGCGCCACGGGCTGTTGCTGCGTTCAATAATGCGCTCTTTCAGGAGCCTGTCTACCTCGGTCACGATAAACCGCCTGTCCTCCCAGCTGTACCTCCTGCTTTTGGTCGCTATTGGCCGGCAGTTAGGGGTAAGGTTCGCGAATAGTGAAGGCGGCTTTACCTTCAGGGTAGCCAGACCGCACACTGAGGGGCAGCTGGGACCCACCGTACTTGAGCGTGATGCTTTGGTGGTTGCACTGGAAATCCAGGCCCAAGATCACGCTCGCACATAGATTCTTCATGATTAATACTTTAAAATTATCATATACAGTTCCGTTAACGCACAATTGTACCGTGCAGTAACCCAGAATGGTCGATGTCTGGGTTTTGTCAGCCATAGAGATGGTACCCTGAGTAGGGACCACCTTTAGGGAGAGTTGTTGTGCCAGTTCTGGGTGGATAAAGCTCTCCGTGCTTCCACTGTCAATTAAGCATTTGACCCGGCACCCGTTTACCTCGATGTCCACCATTGATCTGGATAGCGGGTGCGGCCTGGTCTGGTCCACTGTGACCGATGCCACTGTAGGGCCCTGATCGATACAAGATGGCGTCCAAGATGGCCGCTCCCACGGCACACACGCGGTGGTGGCGGGTTTTCCGGCGGTTGGTTTTCCGGCGGGGTTCCCTCTGCACACCTTCCCGAAGTGCCCCTTCTTACCGCACTTAAAGCAGGTGGTGCCTTTCGCCGGGCACAGGTTTCTGGTGTGCTTTGGCTGCCCGCAGAAGTAGCAGTTGGGTCCCTGACGCGTCGCGGCTGTCGTAGGGCTTCTGGGGGGAGAGCGGGGCCCAGCCGGTGTCGGGCTGGGAAGATGCCTTCCAAGATGGCGGCGCTCTCGGTACACACGTGGCGGCGTGGACGGCGCGGGCTGAAGAGTAGGCGTCCGAGTTTCTCTGGGCCACATCCAGGGATCGCGCGGTGTCCGTAGCCTGTTTCAGGTCCAATCCCGTTTTTTCCAGCAGTCTTTGCCGGATGTAAGTGGAGCTGAGGCCTGTGATGAAGGCATCGCGAACAAGCTCGTCAGTGTACACTGCGGCTTTTACATCTCGGCACTTGCAGTCTTTGCCAAGCATTTTCAGGGTGCTTAGGAACTCCTCCACCGATTCCCCAGGTCGCTGTGCGCGGGTAGCGAGCAGGTGCCTAGCATACACCTCATTCGTAGGCTGCTGGTAATGCGCCTTTAAGATGTCGCAGGCGGCCAGGTACGTCTCGGCGTCTTGGATGAGGGGGTAAACCCGGTGGCTTACCCAATTCCGCAGAATTCCGAGTCTCATCCTCGCAGCGTCCGTAGCGTCTTTGACGGCTGCGGAATTGTCCAGGAAGAATTCCATACACTCAAACCAGTGTCCGAAGCGTGCTGATGCGTCTGGAGCATGTTGATCCAAATCCAAACATTCGGGTTTCAGGAGTTGATCCATAGTGTTGAAAAATAAGTTAATAAAATTGATGTGCCTCAATAATTCCGAGACTCGAAGTTAGCAGAGCAAAAACAAGGCTTTAATTAACTTAGAACGTAACACGTAATAGAGAGATATGATGTCTTCCTTCTGGAGACTGAGGCCAGACTGAGCCAGCCTACAAGCGGGGCCAGGTATGGGCGGAGCCCTACACACAGCACATTCCAGTATACAATACAGCACATTCCAGTACACAATACAATGAGGTCTGGGGGAAGGGAAATGACACTGAAACCGATCTCAGTCACAGGCAGTGATGATGATGAATATTTCATCACATCTGCTATCCTGATTCTATACAACATATTGTTCTACGCCCATCTTAACACATTTAAAAAGATATCATGCACCACTGCGGGGTGAGATTCGGGCCTCTCAAGTAGTAGTATCACAAGTAGGATTGTTTTCATCGTATAAAACATACAGTAACACACACTGCAAGTATTCACATCTGGAGCATTGATTCCCTCGATACTAACTGTATTTTTGACCTTTTCTGATACAGCTCCAGGAATCAGCATCTCGTGCATAGACGGCACTGAACTCTGCTCCTGCCAGTCAAAAAGTCAGCAGCACCGGCAAAGAGAGATCAATGCAAAAAATTGCATGTTGCTGGAGTTTGATTTCTTCTACAGACATATTAACATCCCAGAAACAAAACTGTGATCATAACTGATGTACAACTTTAAAAAGAGCAGCTTGAGTTGTGGGGCGCAGCGGTTTAAGCACCGCCCCTGGATGTTGTTCCCCAGTTCAGTCCCATTTTCTCCCTCGAAAGCAGTAGGGTAAATTCAGCGATCCCACCCTCCCAGTGGGGCATGCTGCCCGAGGGAAACGTAGGTTGGAGACTGGGGGCGGGCCCAAGAAACACCAAAGGGCCAATTCTCCAAATCGCGCTCTCTGCAGTCACTGAGCGTACCGTGACTCACGGCAGGGCACTGTTCCGCAGGCCTCCAAGACCTCGAACAAATGGGCCTTCTTCATCTACGAGTTTAAACAGGGAATGCGTGCAAGCTATTCAAGTGTGGGCATAGCCGGGGGGGGGGGGGGGGGTCCATCACAGTTGAGCCATCTTTCATTGGTATCCACCACACGCATGCTTTCCATCAGAGGCCACTGGATAGCAATCAGAAGTATTGGGAGATTGCGTTCTCCTGCTCCCATAGACGGGGAACACAGAGCAATTGGAGTGTCCCCAGCATCACCTTGGGTGTGATCAGCTAACCCAGCACAGGCCAGGGATTGAACCCTGGGCCTTCCTAGCTGGTACTGTTTAGTGCCACACCAACACTGTACAAGTACCTTCGAAGGATTTTAAACCAGGAAATGGAGTTAACAGTACTGTGCAATTTAATTTCCTGAACATAAAAAAAAAATCAGGGCGGTTTGAAAGCATTCTGCTTAATTTTGTGTTCCATTTCACAAACACATGTGGTATGCACTAAATGTAGATTGAATTCCATTTTTAATGGTTTGTTTTATGCCTCACTTGCTGAATTGACATTTTTTGTTCCCTGGCAAAAAAAAATTGAAATGATTTCAAAAACACTCACACTTTCCACACATTAAATCGGGAAAGAGCTGTGTTTTATTTAAGAGTTGCAGTGACAGCATTGTGTGAAGGCAAATAGCGAGCAAAAGGACACATTTTAGGCAAGTGTTTATGCAGGAATGCGGTTGGGCGGGCAGAAATCCACAGTACTGCTAGATCAGTCGGAAAGGCATCATATTCCGGTCAAATCACTGGAATTGTTCAATTCGTGGGAAAATGAAAACATAGCCATGTTTTATTCACAGCTTTCCTGACCTTTTTCTAAGCTTACAGCCAACAGGGCTGCTGACACAGCAAATGCAATAGCTACCATGCAACACCCACCAGCCACAAATTGATTTGTATGCTATGATGCGGAACTCCGAAAGCTTTGTATAAAACAAATCTCTCAAACGTGATGCATGGTCATCAGTTATTTGTCACTCATGATGCAGATGTTACAGTTTCTCCAACAACTGGTAAATACTCATCATCCGAGTGCAATAAGATCATCGCTGATTAAAGGCTGGTGACTTGTATCTCTTTCACCTACAGCACAGTTTCGCAACATTACACAGTAGCTGTGCACAGCAAACCCATCTGGGCAGCTGTCTAATTCTGGGCTGAGGCAATCAATGTTCTGAACACTCCGGGACAGGCAGACTGTTAAAGGGCCAGTGTCTTCTCAAAGAAGTGTTTATAAAGCTTAAAAGGGAATGCACAGCCATATCATTTTTTCCCCCACGATGATTCCACATGTAAGAGACCCAATATATTTTGGCATGATTTCACAGAATCACAGAAACCCCACAGTGCAGATAGAAGCCATTTCGGCCCATCGAGCCTGCACCGACACATAACCCACCCGATCCCCGTAACCCCTACCCCAACACATATCCCAACCTATCCCCGTAACCCCACGTATTTAATCCCCCTAACACTAAGGGTCAATTTATCATAGCCAATCAACCTAACTCGCACATCTTTGGATTTGTGTCGTGTTTGTAAATATACAAAAAAAGAAAGCTTGGCGAATATTTTTTTTTCCATTTAGGCGTGCCTCTTTAAAAACAGATGGCAGAGGTGTTGGAGCTCAAAGCAGAAACACTAGCCCAATTTTTCCCTCCTTCGCTGGCCCATCAAATTCACTGAGCCTACAGGAGTTCCAACTTGAACTTTAAATAGAGGAGTCCAAGGTCTAAAAAAAGGGTTTGAAAGTTAAAATCTAGCTCCTAGAATGCTTTCAATATGGAGGAATTGCAGTTCTGAATCCGTTGGGAAATCGGCGGGCTTTTAAAACCACTAGTGTCTCCAGGAAAGAGGGTTTGGCGAAGTCTTGTGCCATTGATCTCACGTGCGAAACAAACTCTTGCCGTGTGCACATTGCTTTAGGTGACTTTGTCTTTATTTTGTTTTGAAACACTAGAGGCCTTTATTGGTCAGATGATGACTGCCACAAAGCATTGCTGGTGACTTTTGTTTAGCTGAAGGAGGAGGCATGACAGCAGGTTACAGCTAAACTGGTGCAAGAAAATTGCCAGAGAGGCTCGCGCAGCTCTCCTGACAGTACAATGTTCAATGTCGCAGCTGGGACAACAGGCGAGATCAGCGAGGGCATGTCCACAAGGACACATTTGTTAAGTATTAAACCCACTCATAACTGACGATCACTACAACACAATGCAGATTTTCTTTTAAAGTGCATCAATAACTGGAAAGAGTGCTGTACAGTACTGAGACACTCAAGATCCTGTTGGCCAGGTTGTTGAGATAGCTTGAAATAAGAAAACGCTCGTGTATTTTTTAAGACTTTTATTATCTCAATAGCTTTATTCATATTGACAAAGAACATCTGGAAGAGTTGGAGTTTGCACAGTGTGACTGTGAACAATGCTGAGCACACGTTGAAAGAGGAAGATGGTTTAATGTGTAGCAATATTCGGCTCATCTGTGCGGTTTAAATATTTTATGTACAGATGACCCAGTGGCCTGCTGCACTGCATTACAAAAGGTGTAGGAAACAGGCTGATACTCATGTTGCGAGTTCATGTTCACAGCTGGTACTTTACAATGTGCAGAAAATTTGAGGGAGGAGAAACAACCCAAAATGTTGACTCACCATCTGGTGTTGTACTGAGCCAGAGAGAGAGTAGAAAAGAACCTGGGTCAATCCTTCAACTGTTCTCAGGAGGGCAACAGTGGAGGGCCTGTAGCTGATCTCCGCATTCCTGGGCTAGGATGGAGAAACATCATCCAGGGTTTATGACCATCTGGTGAATCTGCTGAAAAGTGCATGGATTGAGGTCAGGCAGGGACAGGATTAGGCACAGGTGCAGTCCCTCCCATGGTTGTATAGGTCCAGGCTTGCAACTAAGGGTGGCCACTTGAAGGGTGAGAGCGGAGATGCTGGAGAGCTTCTGGCACTTGCCTTCAGGAGAAGGGGAGGGGGAAGGAAAGGACAAATTGGTAGCTATATACTACATATTTTTTGGGCATCTTCAAGTGGCAGTTCCACCGCACCACTGCCAAATGTTTATGAATAGATTGAGTGACTATCCTCCCAGTCATGAATGCTGCAAGGAGTGAGGGAGCTAAAAGTGGGGAAAAAAAGCTGAAAATGGAAGATATTGAAAATGGCCAACCTACAATGGTTTTCAATCCCCCAACATCTCAAATTTAAAATTTTCATCCCCGTGTTTAAATCTCTCCATGGCATTACCTCTCCCTATCTCTGTAACCTCCTCCTGCCCTAAATCTCCCCCTCCAAAATCTCAGTTCTTCTGAATCCAGCCTCTTGTGTCTCGAATTTCTTCCCTAAACTCCTCTGCCTCTCCAGTTCCTCCTTGAAAACATCCTTAAAACCCCGAATCACTCCTTCTTTGGCTCAGAATCTGCTCTTCCTGTTCTAGACAGTTTTCAGGAAATATTTTACACACTGTGCACTGTGCTTTAAGAATGACTTTTAGTTGGGATTAATGAACTCATTTTCAGATTTGAGACATAATCACACATGGCAGTCATTCCCATGACATTCAGGGTACTAATTTAGGCTGACTGACCTGAAGTGTCACCATTTGTATAATTTGATACAGTACAGACTGGAAATTACTGCATTATCAGTGTAAAATGCATAATGCCTTTGTGTGACATTCCGCTGCTATTCTAACAGAGGCACAAATCCATTTAAAATAAATGGTTCAATGCCTCCATCAATCTAGTGGACAAAGGAATGTCATATGGAAGTGCTACACATTCATAAGGTAGTATCACCAACAGTCCCTTCTAGCCTTTATATTCCTTAATAATAATCAACCTACTAAGACCAGGTGAATGGTATTCCACGTGCTCTGCCAAATAGGAGTGCTCCCTGACTATTCCACTTCCTCCTTGCCTTTTCACAATTTAAATCTTTTAGGAATACTGGGGAAACAAATACTACTTTATTATACATTTAATAGTTGATCAAACTAAACATTTTTTATTAAGTGACATCAGCCACCTAAAATATCCTATACCTCCAGCAATTCAATAAAATTCCAGGGCCCGCACCCCCCACCCCATCATGGGGGCCCAGCTCAAACCCCCATCCACCCCCTACCCAACCATCACCGTGGTGGCCCAGCCCCTCCTCCCCCTCCACCGTGGGGGCCGGCTCTAACCCCCACCCCGCTACCGTGGGGGCCCAGCAGCCTCCCCTTCCATCGTGTGGGCCTGCCACCTACCCCACCTCCACCGTGGGGGCCTGGCTCTAACCCCCACCCCCACTACCGTGGGGGCCCAGCACCCTCCCCTTCCATCGTGTGGGCCTGCCACCTAGCCCACCTCCACCGTGGGGGCCTGCCACCTAGCCCACCTCCACCGTGGGGGCCCGGCTCTAACCCCCACCCCCGCTACCGTGGGGGCCCAGCACCCTCCCCCCTTCCATCGTGTGGGCCTGCCACCTACCCCACCTCCACCGTGGGGGCCTGGCACCGCCCCCCCCCCAAAGCAATCTTTTTGACGTTACAGCAAAATATTTTGTCCTGTAAGTTCTTTTCTGAAAATCCATTAAGCTTTGCCTGCACCAGTGGGGCATTTGTTTTACCACGGGTTTCTTTTGTAGCTCTTCACAGATGAGAAGTTTTATTTCACAGATGAGAAGTTTTATATATATATATTTACTGAGCCTCTAGCAAGCTGGTTTATGTGATGTAAGGTGTGTGTTTGTACAGCCCAACCAATTCTTAACAGAAGAATATAAAACGTACGATCTAAGCATCACATTTTGTGGAGTAGCTAGCAGCACTGAGGTCAAGTTTCTCATGGGGGAAGTCATTTATTGAAGTTGGTCTGCAATAACTTGCATTTATATAATGCGCTTCTATGGTTAAAAAAAAAATGTCCTAAGCACTTCACAGATAGACATAGGAAACCGATGCCAAGCCAGGAAGGAAGAGATTATAAGGGGCGAGCAAAAGCTCGGGTGAAGAGACAGATTGTGAGGAGGTTTATAAACAGAGAGCGAGTTGGAGAATTCCCGCACGCCTTCCTGAAGGCACCGGCCTCTTGCTGAGACAGATTCTGACCTCGCAGTCACAGTTCCAGCTGGGGTTACTGGAGGATAGTGACCTGTAAAAGGGAGCCCGAGCAGACTATTCCCCTCGAGACCCATTGTAGCACCACTACTGCTATCCTCAGAACAGCTAACTCAGCACAGGCTGGGTACTCGAGTTCTCCCTGGGCTGCATAGCGCCGCAGGTACTGAGCTGGACTGCGAGGATGGGTAAATCCTTTGAGAGTCGAGCTTTATATTTTGATATGAATTTCCCAATGTTGGTGTAATACAGTAAATTGCAAGGTTACAATAGCACACATACCCAAAACAAGTTGTGCTGCACTGGCGAAAACCCATGTGTTGGTAAGTGTGATTGGAGCCTTGGTCTTTCTACTGTGGGACATGAGCTTTTCTTGGTCTTGGTCTCCCCCTCTCAGTTGTATTTGCAGTTTTTTCTTTAATCATTCCCTTACCTTCTGCTAATTTTCTCTTCCGTTGTATTCACATGTATATATTTCCTAATCTCTTGTTTTCTCTTTGGTTTTCTTTCTCCTTGGTCATTCTGTGTATCTCTCCCTTCCTGACTGACTCGCAGTAAACCTGGCCTATCCACATGGGAGGACCTCCTAGAAGCTGGATACAGAATGCAGTCAGATAGCTCAGGCCACATCACTTACTCAACCCCTTAGGAACACAGGAACAGGAGTAGGCCATTCAGTTAGATCATGGCTGATCTGAAAAATGGAGACATGGCAGGGCTCGTTGGGGAACGGTGTGTGAATTAAAGAGGGGAGAAGGCGGAGAGAAAAGAAAAGACTTGCATTTATATAGCGCCTTTCACGACCACCGGACGTCTCAAAGTGCTTTACAGCCAATTAAGTACTTTTGAAGTGTAGTCACTGTTGTAATGTGGGAAACGCGGCAGCCAATTTGCGCACAGCAAGGTCCCACAAACAGCAATGTGATAATGACCAGATAAGTTTTAGTGATGTTGATTGAGGGATAAATATTGGCCAGGACACCAGGGATAACTCCCCTGCTCTTCTTCGAAATAGTGCCATGGGATCTTTTATATCCACCTGAGAGAGCAGACGGGGCCTCGGTTTAATGTCTCATCCAAAAGACAGCACCTCCAACAGTGCAGCACTCCCTCAGCACTGCACTGGAGTGTCAGCCTAGCTTTGTGCTCAAGTCTCTGGAGTGGGATTTGAACCCACAACCTTCAGACTCAGAGGCGAGTGTGCTACCCACTGAGCCATGGCTGACTGAGTGGAGAGAAAACTTTTAAACCAAGCATATTTTTAAATTACAACTGTTTCTTTTTTTACAGTTGGTTAGTCAATCTAAATTGCTAGTTAAATGTTGAACTGGAGTCTGCAGCCTCAGGGCTTAGGTCAGTAACAGGTGTAGCACCAATCATTTTTTTTAGCCAGTGAATTGATGATATAACTTACATGCAAGTCAATTCCCTGTTTAAGTATAGACATTGTCCCACCAGGGCCAAGCACACATCAATATTGAAGCTAATGAGCCCCAACCAAAATCATCATGGGCAGGATTTTATTGCTGCATCTTAGTGCTCCATGCCTCAAAACATTTAAGGCACTGCTTTGCTGATTTTATCTCGCAGTACCTACACCATTTCATGCAACCAAACAGTACTGGGTTTGGTGTTTTTGCCATACCTTTGTTACAGGTGTACCAGGATTTCATGAGGGCAACTAGAAGAAAACAGCCTCATCATAGAGGTTTTGATCACAGAAGGAGGCCATTCTGCCCATTTGATCTGTGCTGGCTCTTTGCTGCAGCAATCTAAAAAGTAATCCCTCTGTCCTGCTCTCTCCCTATAGTCCTGTATCTTCCTTTGCATTGCATGTTTATCCAATTTCTCCCTTAATTAATATATGTAATGGTTTCTGCCTGAAGTATTCAGAGGCAAAGCATTTCATGCTCCGACAACTCTCTGAATAACGAAATGTATCCGAACCCCTCTGCTGTGGTAATTTTAAACTGATGATCCTTCACCAGAGAAACTGGTCTTTCCCTAATCACTATCAAAACATTTTATAATTTTAAAAACCTCCATTAAATCTCCTCTTAGCCTGCTCCTCAGTGGAAATATCTCATCTCTCATCAATTCCCTATATAGTCTCCCTTGCGTTATCCTGGTGAATCTACACTGTACGCACTCTGTGGCTTTAATAGTGGGCAATTCAAAACTCACAACCACAAAACTGTGGCTTAACCATTGCCTTGTAAAAAAATTATTACCTCTTGTGCTCTGAGCAAATTGCTATTGGCCTCAATTTTTTTTTTTTTTTTTTACTTTATTGTACTTTCAGGGAATGATGTTCTTCACATAATAGTCTAAAAGATTCCAAGACTATCTCCTTTCTAGGACTAAAGAATAAAAGGCACTGAAATAAATGTAATTTTAATAATGAAATTTATATATGTCTCTCGATGCTTCCATAGGTTAGTGTCCCATGTGGTGTGGTCCTGAGCCACACAGATAAGGAAGGTCACAGGATAGATCCCGCATCTGTGCAACTGGGGCCCAACCATTACCCTCAGCGCCCCTGGGCAAGGGAAGGATAAAAAAATAAATCAGAAAGGTCCAAGCTTCTGACTGCCATCCAGACACCTCTTCTGGAGTGTGAACATGTGGACAAGGCTGGGTCTGGCCGAGAAGTCCTTCATGATAAAATGTCCTAATTACAGTGATTCACACACAAGGCTTGGATGAGGTAATGAGAGCTGCTACACATGGGAGAACCATATCTTCAGGGGTGGCGAGAAGAAAATGAGTCTCCAAAAAAATTTCCAACCTAATGAACCGAATTGTTTGTACTGGCTTAAACATTCACTCCCTCCACCACCGGCACACTGTGGTTGTAGTGTATACTTTCTACAGGATGTACTGCAGCAATTCACCAAGGCTTCTTCAACAGCACCTCCTAAACCTGCAACCTCCACTCGCTAGAAGGACAAGGACAGCAGGCACACGAGAACACCATCACTTCAAAGTCCCCCTCCAAGTCGCATACCATCCTGACTTGGACATCGCCATTCCTTCATTTCGGTGGCATTCATTAAAACAAACATTGTGTGTCCTATGTGAAACACACAGTACTCACATAAGTCTGTCAGAAGGGTGTAAATTGTTTCTGTAATCGTAGTGTTGAATATCTGGGATCAGATTCAAAAAGGTGCAGCTTGGTCAATGTGTGTGCTTGCAGGGAACTGGCTCAGTGACAAAAATGCGCTTTAAATGAGGTTGGGCCAACAATGGTTAGATCCATCATTTATCCACTACCTGGGTTTGGACTGTACTGAACTAGACCTTTGGGCCGCCACTACTGAAAGGTCATCAATCATCTTAGTCAGCGATTGAGGATAAACACATTTTTCAAAGAATTTTGCTGTGTTGGTCACTCCTGCAATTTTTAAACTTAGGAGGCCAGAGAGCAAACCGGTCATGCCAGTGCGCTAGTCACAGCGCCACCACACGAGTCAGAGCCACCGCGCCAGTGCGCGAGTCACAGCGCCACCGGGCGAGTCAGAGCCACCGCGCGAGTCACCGCGCCAGTCACAGAGCCACCGCGCCAGTCACATCACCATTGTACCACTGTTAAAATCACATCCCAGCTTCAAAGTTTGCCAACGACCTTCATGAAGGACTTCTCAGCCAGACCCAGCCTTGTCCACATGTTCACACTCCAGAAGAGGTGCCTGGATGGCAATCAGAAGCTTGGAACTTACTGATTGATTTTTTTTATCCTTCCCTTGCCCAGGGGCGCGGAGGGTAATGGTTGGGCCCTAGTTGCACAGATGCGGGATCTATCCTGTGACCTTCCTTATCTGTGTGGCTCAGGACCACACCACATGGGACACTAACCTATGGAAGCATCGAGAGACATATATAAATTTCATTATTAAAATTACATTTATTTCAGCGCCTTTTATTCTTTAGTCCTAGAAAGGAGATAGTCTTGGAATCTTTTGGACTATTATGTGAAGAACATCATTCCCTGAAAGTACAACAGCACAACCTGTTGTTAACAGATCGAGTTTGTACAACACCAGGTAATCAAATTGTTTGCATCCGTGTTATTTTCATTGGCACTGCCTGAATTACTGAGCTTTATAGGAGTAATATTAACAAAGGATTGATTACAGCCTTGGTTGCCCTTTCTTTACGCAATCGTGCATGTACAACATTGCCAGAAACCGGGAAAACCATCAAGTACCAATTTAGGAGATTGGAACACACAAGTTCAAGAAACACAATGCAAAGCAAAAACAGCCAATTGACATGAGAAGTTGAAGAGGCATTTGTGAAATGTTCATCTTCATCTCAGCTCTCTATTGCAGCACAATAGTGCAGTTGTTTCCCTGAGCATTTAGATGTCATTGCTTCATTCTACAGTGCTGCGGTTGTAGTATTTGTTTGTAGCTGGTTAACAGTTAAAATTACCATTTTTAAAATGGCAAAATGTAACAATTTGCAGCTGTCGTAATAAATGGGCTTCATGTCGCATTCTTTACAAAGGGGCTCAGACACTAAAAGCACATTGACAGCAGTATTAAAATAATTCTCAGCCATAATTCAGCAGTGCTGCTCGCACTGACCAATTGTCTACCTTTGGAGCAATAACGTGCAGTGTGTGTGTGGATCTCCTTGGCCAGTGTATTGACCGACCTGCCATTTTTTTTTTAGCAAGAGCTTGGGTAATATCATTGTGTTCGACACTCTGCTCACACAGCCCTTCCTGAGAATTGCACTTTTGGCAGTATCTCACTTTTAGATAGTTGTTGGTCTAGTAAGAGATTCCAAAATTACACATACATTTCACGGTCATGAATTAGGGGTGTGCAACACACGTTGCATTTTCTCAAAAGAAGACCACCATCTGCAGCGGTTCATTGAATGTCCTTCGGAGTCTGGTAAATGAGGAATATAATCCACCATATAAAATTGTATATTTTTTTTTTTTTAAAAACAGAACCAGGAATAAAAGCACTCTTTGAGGCACAGGAAAGCAGAGATGGAGACGAGCATTTCACAAATGCCTCTCCAATTTCTGCTGTGAGGGGATTATTTTTTCTTTGCATGTTGCAGTCTCTTACGCCAGCACTTGATGTTGTGCCTGCTTTCTGACAATATTCAGACATGCTGTTGCTTATGGGAGAAAGACCAGGCATGACAGGTGGCAGTGATTTTGATCCATTGTTAATATTACTCCTAAAGCTCACTACTTCGGGCTATGCTAGAGAATATAACAGATGTACAGAATACATCTGGTGCCATACTGTACTTTAACAGGCTGTGCTGTTATCTTTCACCACAAAACAGGAGCTTCAAAAAGGTAATTTTAAAAATGAAACAACTGCACTTAAATAAGGATCCTGAATGCACCAGAAAATTGGGAGTATATTTTTTGCACAGTCTCCCATTTATAAATGAATCAACTTGGGCTCTCCTGCTCCAGACTCAGTATGAGAGAAAGCAGTCTCTGTTTCTGTCTGTCTGTTAAAGTCTTGTGTTTAGCACGCATTAGTTACACTTTAATGTCAAAAGTATATAAAAAGAGTGAAAGGCTATCGTTCCCTGCTGGTTTCTCTTGACGTGGATCTGGAAATTTACAAGTGCCTCCCAATCTACAAACCTTACTCACCAATAACAATTCTCCTTCTTCGGCAGTCCCTCGGAACCGAGGATGACTTGCTTCCACGTTAAAAATGAGTTTGCAGGTGACTGATGAGTCCAATGCGGGACCTACAGTCTCTGTCACAGGTGGGGCAGACAGCGGTTGAAGGGGCGGGTGGGTGGGGTGCTTGGGTTGATGTGCGCTCCCTGCGCTTGGCTTCTACTTGCTCCCGGCGAAGAGACTCGAGGTCAATAACAATTAATTAACCTGTTGTCTATCGACCTCCTGATAGTAGTGATGTAGTGTGGTAGTGTGTTTTTTTTTGGGGGGGGGGGGGGCGGGGGTGGGAAGGAAGGAAGGATGTATAAATACAGGTCAAGGAAGCATGGAGAAAAAACAATGTGATTATATGGAAGATTTTAATTTTCACAGACTGGGAGAAGCAGAACAGCCCAAATAGTTGAAGGCAATGAATTTCTAGAATTTATTCAGGAAAGTTTTCTCGAACAATGGCCCAGAACTTCGGGTCTCCACGGGTGAGTACGCACGGAGTACTCACCCGTAGGCCCAATGGAAGTGCCGGTTTCCTGCATGCATGGGAAACCGGCACTTCCGTTCCCCTGAACGAAGGGGTTAAGAGGTCGAACGCGTGCGCAAGAGAGGCTGCGCGTGCGCATGGAACTTATGGTTTTTTTTTGTTTTGTTTTTTTTGGCAGGTTTTCCCGGGAGGGTAAGTCTCCAGAAGTTAGGCATGTAAAAAGCAGTTGCAAGGCCTGCTTTTTACAAGGTAAGTGATGAATTCATTAAAATTAAACATTTTTTCCACAGGTTTATTATTTTTAAATACTTTAAAGAAAGGCAAGTTTATTTTTAGCCCTGTTAGAAAATAAAATTATTTTTTTCAAAAATTTAAATTATTGTTTAAAATAGTTATTTCATGTAATTTATAGTTTATTTTAAAAATGTGATTTAAAAAAAAATTTATTTGAAGATTTAGTGATGTTTTGGGGCCGTAGTATTTATAAGTTGACAGCCCTTCCCGTCAAACTTATGAATGAAGCATTTCTCTGCTCTGATTGGCTCTCCATGGCCCACGTGATCCCAGGGGACGCATCGAACTAACTGCGCCCCTGGGATATGCAAGCACTGCGCACCGGCAGTTAGAGGAGGCCCAGGATCGGAATCCCACGTGGGCCCACAGCTCAATGGCCGGCGCGCAAGGCAAGTGCAGGTCGGGGGCTTACACCTGCGGGAAGCCTCCGACCCGAATTTCTGGGCCAATATGTTTTAGAACAGACGAGGGAACAGGCCGTGCTGGATTTGGTGACGAGTAACGACAATTAGGTAAGAATTAGTAAACAATGTGATGGTACTGGAGCATTGTGCAAATAGTGATCATATTATGACTGCATTTGATATTAGGTTTGAGAAGGAGGTTTGAGAAGGAGATGGGAGAGTCACAACTAACGTTCCCGCAGGCCGCTCACCGGCTTTTACATGGGAGAAACCGCACACGCGTGAAAATTTGAATGGGCCGCACAGCCAGTTAAAGGGGCCGCGCACCAAAAAGAAAATTACAGGGAAGATTGGTCACAACTCAAGGCTTTAAATTTAAGCAAGGCAAACTTTGAAGGGATGAGAAATAAATTGACCACAATAACCTAGTACCAAACTGTTAAATGGGTAAACCCATGAATGATGGGAACTACTCGGTATGACACAAACACAGTGCATATCCCTAAAAAGCAGAGGATTTTCTGCAGTGAAGCCGCCACGGTCAACAAACGTGGCGAGAGACAGAAAAAGCTTTACACAAATGCAAGTAAAAATGGAAATCCAGCAAACTGCGAGAACTGGAAAAAGCAACAGAGGGATACAAAGAAAGTAACGGAGGGGCAAAGAGAACATGGAAAAAAACTTGCAAAGATACCAAAGTTAACAGCAACATTTTTTATAAATATACTGAGAGTGTGGTAAAGGGGCTCATTAAAGATGGATGTCAGCAAGACTATAATGGATAATAAGGAAATGGCAGACTTGTTAAATGAATACTTTGTATGTTTCTGCAGTGGAGGAGGAGGTATTCCAAAACTGCATTCCAAAACCTCCTTTATCTAATTTTAATACCACCCCAATAAATTTTATAAACTGGTTTTTCAGTGATGGCCAATATAAAGAGGATTCGTGTTGCACAATAGTGGCTTTGTATGGTTCAAAATATGTGGAGAAGTGGCTAGTGCTGAGTAAAGGTTTCTTTGAAGGGGTGAACTAAACGAGGTGGTGCTGGCCCGGATTTTGTGGTGGTCATTACCCCTCTGAAACTGACCGCACGCGCAGCTAAACGCGGAATCCTGACGTTGCGGTCAGTCATTCACAACTCCACCACAGGCTACGCTGTGGACAACCCGCCCCCCGCCGCCTCCCCCCTCGGTGGAACTGACAAACTAATATCGGTTAAATATCCCGTTAAATGTTAAGCTTTGTTGGATTAGGTGTAACTGGGGTTTTAACAGCATATTGACTGCTAAACAAACGTTATGGCCATGAAAAACAAATGTTATATTTGTGGAATGTCAAATTTCTCCATTATGATCAAAATTATTGGAATTTTTTTATTTTTTATTTTTTTTAAAGTTTGTTCATATTTCAGATTCTATCTTAATCCCATGTGTATGTTCCAGTCTTTATTCCACTCTAACATTAAAAAAAGGCAGATTTATTTCCTGGTTTGCGGTCTGAGAATTCTTCAATGTGATTGGCTGCTTAGCCAGCTTGATGACATCCCTGCTGCTGTTCTCGCGAGTTCCCCTTTTGACCGTGCTACGATCAATTTCACGTCGAGGAAGCTAAAGTTTGACAGAGATCACAAGGTAGGCAACTTTCTTCGAGGTCAGCGGTGATTGCGGTTGCTTCACCACTGACCGCAAATTACGGGCCATTGTCTTAGACGGCCTTTTACGTCTTAATAAACGAACACTCTCATTCTCTTCATTTTCCTATTAGACGGGCCACTTTTTCAACAACAAAAAAAAACGTAGCTATTTGAGCATGGAGGGTTATTATTGAAGCAGTTGTTTCCCCATCACTGTTCTGTAAGAAAACTTGCAAACAACTCAAATTAACTTCGATGTTCCTTTGGTTTAGTTTCTCTCCCCCACCCCTCCCCAAACATCTAGTCTTTTCTTTTGCCCCAACACAGGTGGCAACACGAGGGAACTGATACGGTGGAGCTACTGAGCCCAGCAATATGATGGAGCTGGAGCGTGCCAGGCAATTTAGTGCTTCATGTTGAAGGAATCGAAACCACATGTAGAATGAATGCAAACGACACAGACAGTGCTATAAATGGGTGGAGTCAGCTGTCGACAGTCAGAATATAATGCGGAACTAATCATAATTCTCTGACTGTTTAATGTTGAAACCAGACTGACAGCGTCACTTTGCCTTTGAGCAGCAACAATGAACCCAAGATGTACAATAGCCATGGGTATTACACCAGAGGACAGTATTTATCCTACCCTCATTGCTACTTAATTTTTTTCTAATAATTCTGTAAAATTTCATGATTCTTCAGCATCCTTTAGAAATGTTAAAAGCCGATCAGTTTATGTACTCTGTCATAATCCTTTTCATCCTTTTTTGATCCCATTCAGCTGTAAAATTGTGGTTTGGGGGCATGAAAAGCAATCATACTGAACTAATACCTTACAATCCATCATCAACATTTATGTGTAATGCATAATCCAGTTAGTTCTTCAGGTGGGGCTTCAGACACATTAAATCTGCAGGAGTGTGGTACACAATCACTTCAGGAGAACCAGTTTGGAAACACCTGAATATCCAAACTAAAAAAGGAACCAGACCTCATTTCCCAGTCTCCAGATTCTGGCTCGGTTTGTATTTTCAGTCTTGTGTAGCCATTATCCACATCATTTTTTAAGAAAAAAACATGTGTATAGTGCCTGAAAACAAATTGGATGTTGAAAATGGTTTGCATGCTGACATAGTGTGTGTAATTCCGTGTCAGTTAAAACCAAGGACACAGGTGAAAGGAGGAGACAAAACTTTTACATCGTACCCGTACATTTAATTTTCATTCCATGTAGCCCCTTAGGCACACATCAGCCCCGATCTACCTTGTTGCTTCTGGTTCTTAATGCGCCTTCCCAGTAGCATTCTAAGCACATTGCCCCCAGACCACATACATGCCGACATCAGTAGTCATTCTCTACAAAACACTGGACACTATTTAAACACTGACCAGAGACCCGGCAGGAATTACCACAACAAACAAACAGAGATCCATTCCCACAGTCACTTCTGTGACTAATGAACAAGACAGTTTCCCAACACTTTACCGAACTACTGCTTCAGGCAGTTTATGGGATTTAGAACATTTTGTTCAACTAGTCCCATCAAAACTAAAAGCTTAGAGAGTCATAAAGGCCAATTAACAAACAGCAAACACTGTATCTAATGCACTTGTAATTGCTAACTGTGTGTACAGTTAATGCAAATAGTGCATAAATGCTGCACAAATATTGACATCATCAGGTAAAGCAAATACTGATATATTTGAAATGTCCCTGACCAAAATACATTATTAAATTTCTCCTCTGCCCCAATTTCCCCTCCCGAGAATGTTAACTTGATGGGATACAGTGCCACAGGCTTTGGCCATCGTCTGGTATCTCACTCAATGGCTATTATTCATACACGAACCTCGGCATCTCAGTTGAGTCACACACCATCCTGACTTGGAAATATATCGCCGTCCCTTCATTGTCGCTGGGTCAAAATCCTGGAACTCCCTCCCTCCCTAACAGCACTGTGGGAGTAGTTTCACTACGCGGACTGCAGCAGTTCAAGAAGGCGGCTCACCACCACCTTCTCAAGGGCAATTAGGGATGGGCAAGAAATGCTGGCTTTGCCAGCGCCGCCCACATCCCACGAATGAATAAAAAGTCTGATCTATGGACATGCACTGTCCAGCAGGGATCATGCAATAGTTAGCAGGAGCGGGCAATCTACTCAATTTCTTTTTCTCTTCCCTTGGCCAGAGACATAAAGACCAATTGTAGCACCCCAACTGCTCCTGGCGGAGATGGACTCATTCACCACAGTCCACAAACCCCAACCTAGAAGCTTTTATCCTATATGGTTCAGTACCACAATGTAGCTTTGCCTACTGGAACATTACAAGCTATTACAGTACTTCTTGAATTAGCTGCATTGCTCTTTCAAAATTTGATTGAGTTACGAATGACTAAAATGTAGCACACAACCAGAATATCACATGGAAAACACAAGAATATGGCAAGTAAAAAGAATTGCATTTACCTAGAGCCTTTCACGGCAACTGGACGTCCCAAAGTGCTTTACAGCTAATGAAGTACTTTTTGAAGTGTAGTCACTGTTGTAATGTCGGAGAAGCGGCAGCCAATTTGCGCACAGCAAGCTCCCACAAACAGCAATGTGATAATGACCAGATAATCGGTTTTAGTGATGTTGGTTGAGGAATAAATATTGGCCAGGACACTGGGGATAACTCCCCCGGCGGCTCTTCAAAATAGTGCCATGGGACCTTGAACGTCCACCCGAGAGAGCAGACGGGGCCTCGGTTTAACGTCTCATGCGAAAGACGGCACCTCCGACAGTGCGGCACTCCCTCAGCACTGCGCTGGAGTGTCAGCCTAGATTTTTGCGCTCAAGCCCCTGGAGCGGGACTTGAACCCACAACCTTCTGACTCAGGCGAGAGTGCTGCCCACTGAGTCAAGCAAGCCAAGTCTACACTACCTTCTTAGAATGATGTCACCCCCACCCAAAACCCCGGTGCTTGTACCCTGGTTGCAACACAGTAAAAGCAAAAGTAATTCCTCATCGTTGTAATTAGAATTTCACCAGAGTTCACGCAATAATTGCAACAGGATTTTCACTAACCAAAAGGCTACAGTGCAGTCCTGCAGAACATCCGATTAACTTGCCTGCAGTCTTGCTGTAATCAGTATATCATTTTCAACCATATGCATTTAAAAAAAATCAAAGCCATACATTGAGTAGTCTGCAATTGTCATTGCTGTGGTTAGTTACATGTGTAGAATCCCACCCCCATGTCTGTTCTGTTATTGATGTCAAATCTCTTTGTTGCTAGTTGCATTTAATGTTCACTTCTTATAGTAATAACCTATAATTTGCCAAGTGTTGAGAGCCTTGTTAAACACTGAAGCAATCACCATGATTTTACTTGGAAAAGCAGTAAAAATGAAGCCAATCCAGCTTCTCATTTCACACATAAAAGGTACAGTTTTCTTTTCTAATTCAAATGTGCAATGATTTCTCCAACTTTTCTTTTTGAATAGCGTTAGATAGGTGCCTTGTTATTTCAGGAAAGTGGGTTGGGCACTCATTATTGAGCTTTCAAAGATGCAAATCACATAAGCTCGCTTCCAAGCAGATGGAGGTGTAGCAAAGGAGGAATTTCCTTAATGAAGGTAATAACTTACATCATCAGCTTAGGTTTACACAAACTCATGGAACCACAGAGAAAGGAACAACAAAAAGCCCTCAATAGTTCTAATTTCCAATGCTGGCACTCCTGCCAATACAACTCTCCCATCTCTCCGTTACAACAGCGACTACACTCAAAAAGTACTTCATTGGCTGTAAAGGGTTTAGGATGCCCCGAGGTCATGAAAGTTGCTATATAAGAGCAAGTCTTTTTCCTTTTTATCACTGAAATGCCCCTGCCCGTAATCAGGTTTCTGCAGGGATCTGTGTTGGTGGCGATCAGGTATCTTAAGCTTGTGAAATATTTTATACATTTCCTGGCATCCAAAAGGCTTTGCAACCACCAATCACTTCACTTTAATGTGGGATCCAAGTTTGCTGATGATACAAAGCTAGGTGGGAAAGTAAGTTGTGAGGAGGATGCAAGGAGGCTGAAAAGGAATATAGGCAGGTTAAGTGAGTGGGCAAGAACATGGCAGATGGAATAAAATGTGGAGAAATGTGAAGTCATCCACTTTGGCAGGAAAAATGGAAAAGCAGAATATTTTTAAATAGCGAGAGATTGGGAAATTTTGGTATTCAAAAAGGGACCAGGGTGTCCTTGTATATAAACCACTGAAGGTTAACATGCAGGTAGGTACAGCACACAATTAGGAAAGCAAATGGTATGTTAGGCTTTATTACAAAAGGATTGGAGTATAAGAGTAAAGTTGTCTTACTGTGATTATATAGGGCCCTGGTGAGACCACACCTGGAGTATTGTGTGCAGTTTTGGTCTCCTTACCCAAGGAAGGATATACTTGCCATAGAGGGAGTGCAACGAAGGTTCACCAGACTAATTCCTGGGATGGGGGGATTGTCATATGAGGAGACTCAGCCTATATTCCCTAGAATTTAGCAAAATGAGAAGTGATCTCATTGAAACATAAAATTCTTACAAGACTTGACAGGGTAGATGCAGGGAGGATGTTTCCCCTCGCTGGGGAGTCTAGAACTAGAGTCACAGTCTCAGAATAAGAGGGCGGCCATTTAGGACTGAGATGAGGAGAAATTTCTTCACTCAAAGGGTTGTGAATCTTTGGAATTCTCTACCCCAGAGAGCGGAGGTCAAAGATCAGCCATGATCTTATTGAATGGTGGAGCAGGCTTGAAGAGCCAAATGGCCTACTCCTGCTCTCATTTCTTATGCAGGCTATCTTAATACAATAGACAATAGTAGAGGACTTGGGAGCCCACCAAAGCTTCACTGCCTCAAATCGATTAAAAAAAAGAAAACTGATTAAAATCTCCATCGCAAGACCTTTGTTTTTTTTTATATATACACACAATATTTTCAGAAGCTCGCTATTTTAATGAGTAGTCCTGAAAAATTATAGAATATATGTGTAGCTTGAAACTAAATGTTAGAACTTCAGGACAATTTGTCTTATGTTCTTATGTCCTAATTTCTGCATTCAAAGGCACACGTAGACTCTGGGTTTTTTGAAGGTTACAGCCCGGTTCTCTCTCATTCCTTGCCATTCTGAGTCTTCTGGAGTCTCATGTTGTAACCAACTGCTCCGGTGAAGGAGAGTGGAATATTCCATGAAGTTTTGTCATTTGCATTAAATGATCTCGTTTAGATTTCAAATTTCATTTGTGTAAATTATTCATGCAAATGGCTCTTTGCATCTGTCTAAATGATACAGTTGCTGTGTCTATAGCAGCACATAGATCATACTTACTGGGTATGTGCATCTAAATTTGCTGTGGGAGCAAATCAGTATGCACGCCTCACACATTCTTCTTTATATGCAAAACTCAGCAATTTAACAATCTCAGGCTAAAGAATACTTACACAAAGCAAATAAACAAAAGTTGCACCCTAACACGAGCAGATCATGAAAAGAGACAATTAGGAATATCCAAGACCCCAGAAGAGAAGCAGATTCGATATATATCTCTAGTTAGGTTCAGTTTTCACATTAACATTTTTTGCATCCCAGAAGTGCTGCTAGGCAATGAGACGAATTCCTCTGGCACGAAAGCCAATGAAGCCAGTGGCGTGGCTGCTGACTTGCATATGATTCGTAAATTAGCAAAAGGAAAATAATCCTTGCAACGTGCAGGTGTAAAAACAATGTTTTGCATTACCATACGGAAACCTGTTTTAGCGGTGCTGCAAATCAAAAATGATAAAACTGCTCTGAAGAGAGGGGGGGGGGGGGGGGAGAAAAAAAATCAGCAAACGTGCACAAAGGAATAAGATAAACTATCTGCAAATTGGGCACTAACCAGAATCAAAATTGGCAAGTGAGTAAAGGTTGTTGAAAAAAGAAATGCCATCAATCATCTCGCAGCAGAACTGCTTTGATGCAACCTGAACTTCTTTAGTTTTTCTTAATATTGGAAAAGGAAAAATACATTTTACTAAAGCACCGAGATATAATGAAATACAACAGAGTTTTAGCTCAGTATAGAATGCCGTTTCAAAGGATGTACAGTATCTGGTGCCCTCGTTTGGTAGCTCCTAACCTTGCTTCATCTACTTTCCTCCAAGCATTTGCTCTTTATTTATTACAGCAGCTACTTTGCTGGAGGCAATTACAAAAGAACACAAGATCAGACTGGCTCAGTGACGAGGCAGCAGCACGCTTGCCTCACACATCAATGGCCGCAGGTTGGATACCAGCAAGGCTGCCAATCCCATCTGACTTTCCTGAATATCCAGGAATAATGCTCACAAAGTACAGAGAGGATCTGGAGTTCCTTCCTGTGCTCATTAAGGTGAGAGATGTCAATGCAAGGAAATAAAACACTTGCCCAGTTTTAACTCTCAGCACCACTCATACGGCGCCTACCAGCTCCAGGGTAAAACGCACGCTAACTGCTCCAACATTGCGCCTTCCTAATCTCGAAGAGCAGCCCCGATTGAACCAGTGTGAATCTTTACTACTTCTTACACCAGACCTCCTTAAGGCTTCTCTGAATGAGATTGCCAATTTCTCTCTTCTTAGGCAGTCCCTCGGAACCGAGGATGACTTGCTTCCACGTTAAAAATGAGTTCGCAGGTGACTGATGAGTCCAATGCGGGACCTACAGTCTCTGTCACAGGTGGGGCAGACGGTGGTTGAAGGGGCGGGTGGGTGGGGTGCTTGGGTTGACGTGTGCTCCTTGCGCTGCCTGCGCTTGGCTTCCACTTGCTCCCGGCGAAGAGACTCGAGGTGTTCGGCGCCTTCCCGGATGCTTCTTCTCCACGTTGTGCAGTCTTGGGCCAGGGATTCCCAGGTGTCAGTGGGGATGTTGGACTTTTTCCAAGGAGGCTTTGACTGAGAACAGCTCTGAGCTGGCGGCTACAGATCCACAAACATTAGGTTTGCTTTGAGGGTATACCAGAATCATTTCACACAGGATTCCTACAGCAACAGAAAGGAGGAGCTTTCATCCCAACAATCAGGGCTGGATTTAAAGGTGAAAGTAAACCCAGCAAGTTTATTTTTGATTAAAAGTAGTTTCCTGTTTATACTGGAAAAAAGACACATAGATTAACAAAAACTCGTCAATTTTCTTACCTACATGGAGCTGTGACAAGTCAAGGTTCCCTCCCAGCTAGGATATCCCATGACAAACTGGGCAGGGAACACCCAATGTGTCCTGAAGCAGCTCCAATGGAAATAACAGGAGCTACAACTTCAGACAGACCCTCGAGATCCTAACTAGACCTGCAAGATCCTCACTCACCCTACGACCAGCCTGATACTGTACATACCTAGCAGTTACCATGGTTTTCCAGGTTGGGCAGCTCTGGATTAGCTTCCAGGCTAGTTGGAAGTAGCATCCCTATTGTTTTTGATGGATGGACAACTCCCCAGTTATGTCACACAACAGCCTAACAGGGATGGAGTTAACGAGAGCTAAGGGAAGATTTTCCATTCCAGCTGGACAGAAAGTGGCAGGCTCGGGGTGCGTAATTTCCCGACACACGCTACTGGCATGTCCTGGGGAACGGAAGTGGAAAAGCTCCCTTATAGCGCTTTTTTAAAAAAGGTTTTAGCTATGTATTTTTCACTATAAAATGGCAGGAATATTTTAAAATCAGTGAGACCCCAGGCTTACTCTTCTCTCCAAGTTATCTCCTGCTTCTGTTTCCTTCTTGCGTCTTGTTCTGCAGCTACATTTAAAGCCCTTTGTTTCCTGCCTTTTATCACTTCTGTAGTCCCAGTAATGCTGTTATTTCTTCCGTTTGTGTTCCCCTGTTTCTCTTACAATTATTTATTTTTTCTGTCTTCATTATTTACTTCTTTCTTTTCTATTCACTTCTCTGTTATTTATTGCCCAGGAAAGAAAGGTAAAATAAAAGAGAGACTATCTTTAACTTTCCATACTGGTTTTTGGTTGTTACTTTTCTGTCCCCTTACCTTCCAGTTAGTCATTTTTATTGATTGTTTGGCTTAAATGATGTTCTCCATTTAATTTTTTTTATTTCAGATGCATTCTACCATCTCAATTTATAGCTACCTCTCTTTCGAGTCTCAGGCTATTGACTGATGATCATTTCACCCCAGCAGTTCTCGTCCCTGTCTTTTGACATCACTGTTTCCATTCTTATTCTTTACATCCTCATTACACACAGCATCTGATGTTGCCATAGTTCCACTCTGACCACATGACACTGCCCTGCAATGAAGTTTACCAACACTCCTAACTCAGAAAAGGAGGAAGAAACACTGGGGGTCCCACTCAGATCATCGGTATCAGCAATAACTGTATGCTTTGCGCATTATGAAGTAGAAGCAGCATTTTATTTTGGAATTGTAGCTTAAATCAGAGGCATTAACACTAAACAAATCCTAGAAGCAAGATTTTCAATCATAATCCATTAAACAGAGGTGTCCATTTGTACCATAAACATGGCTAAAAACCGCAGGCTGTATCTCTCACTTGGGACTACAGGGGATCAGCAAGTAGCATTAATGTATTCTTCTTTCATCTATAATGGCTTACTTGGAGCTTAGCTGGGAACATCAGAGGAGCAGTGACTACAGTAATATTGATAAATTAAAGACGGGAGAGGCTTTGATGCACAGATATAGAGAAATGTTGGAGAATTGACATGAGAAAGATTGGCTATCAGACAAAATTCCTTTTCTGCTACCCAGGAATGCAAGAGATGCTTGAAGAGCCTCCTCAGATATGAGACCATCATTCAAGTCTTAGACAGACCTGGGCTTTATAGACAGAGCTAAGAATTCTTGTTAATGAATTTGGGGGAGGGGGGGAAAGCTTCTGGGAGCCAGCTTTAGCAATGGGTGCTCCATTTGAGGTCAGAAGAGCTGGCGAGAGCAAAAATATCAGGTGGTGAAGACCAAGGCTTGAAATGTCCTTGGACCTGCTCCACTACTGTAACTTCGCATGAAGTTCAGCAGAAACCCCATTTGCAGCGGCAGAGTGGAGCCAGCGCTGAGGAAAGTCCAAGACTGAGAGTCAAACCATTAAACAGTTGGACTGCCAGCAAATATGAAGAAATTGTGAAATAAGTCCAAGTGTCTACACAGAGAAACAATGGCCAGCATAAATACTGAGAGTTTAGTTATATTGAACTTCGTTTCACTCAAAGTCACACTTATCTTCTAAATACCACTAAACATTCTGAAGATGTTAAGGATGTCAAAAGCTAGTGAATTTTGTACTGAGGAGTAAAAGAGTGCTCCCTGCAAAAAGACAAGTATGCTGTACCTTATTCTTAACACTTCTCCCAATCAAGAGTTCCAAGTAATCAATCTCCATCCCAATTCATTTTATTCACTCATCATCCCTAAACTCCATCAGTAAATCTCATTTGTACAATGGACTCACTTTAACCAACCACAGCAATAATGGAGATGGCAATAGGAAGTCAATCAGGTGTTCTAAATTGAGCTGATTTGGATTAATTTGAAGTTCTGCCCAACTGCATCACTTTAAATGCAGTTGTCCCACCAAAAATTTCTACTCTGGGTCTAGTGTGGATCTGTAGGAGTCTTGCTAGATACGGTGGGCTATTTACATTCTACCTGTTGTAGTGGTGGGTGTGCACCATGAAGTGGGCTATTATCTGTTTTATCAGCATCCTTGTGATGTTACTGTAACAAAGTCTTCATGAAATTAGGTGGTATGCAACCAATGTCTGATAATGCAATGGTAGATGTTCTTGAAGTCTGGGGTAGGATATTGGACTGAGTTCCATAGCCCTCTTGTTAAGAATTTCTCAAGGCTTTGAAATTGAAATCTTACATTTGGAAAGGCTGAATTTGGACCATTGAAAATTGAAGACCATTTTTTCCCCCCAACACTCATTCCTATTATAATTAAAAACAGAAAATGCTGGAGAAACTCAGCAGGTCAGGCAGCATCTGTGAAGAGAGAAACAGAGTTAACGCTTCAGGTCGATAACCTTTCATCTAACGAAAGGTCATCGACCTGAAACGTTAACTCTGTTTCTCTCTTCACAGATGCTGCCTGACCTGCTGAGTTTCTCTAGCATTTTCTGTTTTTATTTCAGATTTCCAGCATCTGCAGTATTTTCTTTTCTTTTTGTACTCATTCCTATTACCTTGTCTTACGGAATATCATGATTGGAGAGTCAGGTCCCTGAATGCCCTAATGAAATCTTGAAAGTTGTTATGATATTAAAACTTAGGGGTAAGGAGAGACTTGACAATCTTTGGCTGCAACAATCAATTTTTTTTGGGGGGGGGGGGGGCGGGAAGGGGGGAGAAATGTGATTTCTGGAAGATGGTATTAAAGAGGCAGTGAATTTAAGAAAGTGTGGCCTAACTTCTCCTCGGTCTATCAGCAATGGCCAGTACTTATTTAGCCGTGAATCAGGATGGTCCTTCTTGAAATAAACCTTCCATGTGGATATGTACCTCCTACATACCTGCCAGGAGACTCAAGGTGGCAATGGGATGTAGCTAACAAACAAAATACAGAGAAATAAGATGGTTATAAAATGTTACAAGTATCCCAGCATCAAATTTCTATCAGATCACAGTTTTCACAAATTCTACAATAGATATTATTTTTGATACCAATATTGTGTCAGAAATACACCAACACTATTCTAAGCTTTGGAAGTTTCATGTAGCCCTATAACAAATGTTGCAAAATGTTTTAATTTCAATTGCACAGTAACAGTATTTATACAGGTGGTGTTTACTGTGTTGCAAGTACTGTTTAATAAAGAGGCTAACACTTGCCATATGTGGGAGGACAATCAAGCTATGTAATTTTTAGTAACTGTAATAATCACAATATAAAATCATTAACATTTCTATGAATTACCATTTCCATCCCATAGAATATAAAATGTCAGGCTCTAATCTTTCAATCTGGCACTCCTAAATTAAAAACATCTGCAAAAATAACAACACGCTTCATCTAGTGCATTACGTGATTACAAGACACTTCTAGTTTTATTTTGAATATTTACAGTGAACAAAAGGAGCATTTGACTGAAAACAAAAGTCAGGCTGTGAAAGAGCTTCCACTGTGCAACACAGGTCATCTGTTTACTGCGATTAAAGATTTGGTGACATAATCCTGCCTGCACAGAACACAACTGTGTAAATACAGTTAAACTGTGTATCCAGTATTTTATCCAAATATCATAATAAACACCAAGCGTAAAGTAGAACCTTTGCTGTAGAAACTGCCCTTTCCTAATTCTAGCCAATGTTCTGCATGACAATCAAAGGTGATTTTAATTGCTAAACAGGAGCTCGTGATACGAGAAGTAATGAACGAGGGTCACTTTTATTGTTTGTTAAGGCAAGATATGAGGGGAAAACATATAATTGGTGAACACTTTGATGCAATTGCAATAACTCAGCGTGTACTGTAGCTGTAATAGCACCTGTCAGAATGTTAATGCGCATTTCAACATGGGTTTGGCTCTCGACACCAAAAGGACCAGCATGATTTATTCTGGTCACCCAAAGAGATCTCCAGCCTCAAAATCACACTGCATCAAGATTATGGAATGAGACGAAATTTTTTTTAATTTTTTTTTAATTTTTTTAAAAAGGGCAAATAAGACACAAGAACACTCACGAAAGAACATTTTTTTTAATCTCCAGCTTTCAAAGTGTAAGGAGAATTAGCTCCAAGCAATGAAACGGTAACCTTGTACAAATAGATAACGGGATGAATCTATTTGCCATCACCCATTTCCTCCTAGCTTCTTGGAGGGGGGGGGGTGGAAAAGAGTGGAGAAGGTGGTCGATATCAATAAAGTGGAGCAACAGTGTAAACTGTTCAGGGTGCAGCACTCCGGGGGGAAAAGTATTATTATTTGGCTTTTGCAAAAAAAAAAGGGGGATTTGATCACATTTCTCTTTCTCTCCCTGCGCCTATTAAAACAAATATATGGGGAAAAAACGAGGGAGAAAAAATGTCGCGGTGTAAATGTGCATTGCTGCGGGTCTAAGCTAGTGTGAGCATGGATTTCGATCACTCGGGGCACAAGTAGCAATCGGTGTGTGTCTGAACTCTGGTTACCAGCCACAGAACAGCGACGCTGGAACACGCCTCTCCGGGCGGCTGGCTGATCTCCCCATCAAATCTGTCAGCCACCCCCGTTGCAGGAACAAGAAATTTGCTGATGACATTTAAATATTATTGCAGCAATATATGCGAATAGGATACGTGTCTCACACACACACAAACAGAACACATCCTCCTCCCAAAAAAATAAACAAAGTGAGACGTCAATGGAGCAGTTTGGGTTACAAAAAAAATCCAGACCAAAAAAAAAACCAAACACACACAAAATGCATCAACAAGACAGTGAGCAGCAGCACCGTTGCTCCAAACCCAAATAGAGAGAGGGAAGAGAGGGGAAAATAAACTTCGGGGAAAGTCAGGGCTGCCGTGACAGTTCACGGATTCGGTGCAGCTGCTATCGGAGGAGCCCCCAAAAAATGAAGAGTGAAAGAGAAAGGGAGAGGGTGGAAAGGGAAGAGGAAAAAAAAAGAGGACTTACTTGAGAAAGATGCTGAGAAGTGGAGAAGGAGGAGAGAGGAAAGGAGCGTCCGGTCCGCCCGCACTGTTGTAGTGGCGAAGGCTGGGCGGCTGATCCCCGGGACTGGCGAGCCGCTGATGGACAGCCGCCTGCTCCAATGGGGTGCGAGGGGCGGGGCTGATGGCCCGGGGCGGGGCGCTGATTGGACAAAGCTCTTGGGAGCAGTGTTTCCCGCCAACACCCTGAGGGGGACCAAGGGCATAAAAGAAGCACAATCTGTGCTGGTTGGTGGGTGGCTCGCTGGCTCCCAAAGCAGAGGATTGAATCGACTTTTTTTTTAAATATAAAAAAATATTCTAATAAATTTTAACCCCCTCGCGGTGAGCAGCTATTCAAACCTCAACACATAACTAGGACATTCACTTCCAATGTTTGCATTCATTGGCAGTGAAATGATACCTTTCATGTCTTGCTGGTGAAGTCCCAGTCAATCAATACAAGCTGTATTGTGTCTCACTTGGATCAATATGAGCACTGTATCCAGGGTGGAGCCCTGAACTAGCAGGAGGGATTGCCTTCCCCATCCCTGACGCAATGATCTTGGTTTGCCAGCCTCTTGTTCCCGGAGCCGCCGCCGCCTCCACCCAGCCCGTGTCCTGGTTCCGCCCTCTCTCTCTCTCTCTCTTTTCATGCAATCGGGACCTGATCAGAGCAGCACCATTTTGCCATTTCAGACTCTCCTCTGGTACCGATCACTCCTTCGGGCAGCTTTTTTCAACTACATCAAAGGCGTCGTTTCTTTTTTGCAACGTCTGAAGTGGGCTGCTTCTTTCCATTTGAATTCTGAATATTTGACTCTGAAATCAGGTGAATCGTTTCTTGATTCATTGGAATAATAAGGTTCAAAATGATTAGAAAATCCTCAACGGGATAGACATTTCATTGTATAATATTCGAGATTGTCTTCAATTGGAATTATTTATCTCATGGTCAATATAGAAATTACTGTTCTTATTACAAAATGTATATTGAGTCTGATTGTTTGACTCATCAGTCTCTTCAACTCCCTAAATCATGCCACATTGTATGCTTATTTGAGAGAGCAAACAGATAACCAGTTCCTTAGCCTTTGCCAATGCTGTTCGTGAACCAATTACACAAACTGCAGATCAACTGTGTAGGTTCCTGGCCTCCACTGTGTGTGGTCAGGAACCTGTTATGAGGGAACACAGACAAAAGCCCATGTTCTACCTAGATTGAAGCACCAACTAGTGTGCTGCCTGGCCAAGGCCATACATATTTAAGCAGCTTTTACAATTGTTTGAAAATAAATTTAAGAGGAACCAAGACTCACTTTTCCAGACCTGGTATTGGTGAGCCCCTCTGTTCCGCAACAGAAGGTCAAATTCTTAAATAAGATTGCAAGGCCGATAAATTGTATCAGCCAAAAATGGGCGCTGAGGGGGGTCAACTGTGGCCTGCGAGCGCTCATTTTGCGCCGGGTGTGTGCCGCGCCCCATATTGGTTAGGGCGCCCTGTAGTCGTCCAGATCGCCACCTGAAACAGGCGTTGGGACAATTGCTATGCAAATTGGGGGCCTATCACCTATTTCAGGGCACTCTCCGATATTGGATCTTGACTGACCACAGCATGCTGCGGTTAGTTTTCTCAGATGCACAGCAGCCAAAACAAGCAGTTTTTAAAGGAACTGCGGGAGGCTGCCACCCAAAAGGTAAGTTAAAAACAAAATTTTGCTCGCCTGAATGTAGAGGCAGAAGGAGCAGGAGTGCTCCCCCTGGCTTCACATAAAAACTGCAGGTCGCTGCCGGCCATCGCTCACCCCCACCTGATGATCTCCCCATCTCTTCCTGGGCTCACGGTAGATCTGGTGCCGGTGACCCCACTGGCTGACTTTCATCTTACTTGTATTTGGTGCACTGCCTCTCTGGGCGCGACTAGTGTCCCCAGCATGCCGGTCACGTTCTGATGATGGAAGAGGTCCAATTTCGCGTGGTCGGCCTGGCTCATCAGTTTCGCCGTGGTTGCGGATGGGTTCACGCCCGATGTAGTGCGCAAACCAATTTCTAGGCCCAAATGTCCAATATTTGAGTGGGCTTTTCCAAAAATTTCTAAGAAGTAAATTGGATATAAAAGTCTTGTTTTGGAAGCATTGGGTTGAGATTCTGAGGGTTCTTTTTAAAGCAATTTTCTTCATCACCAAAACACACCTCAGAACTTAAGCCATGATCTCACACCTGTTCAGTTTTGGAGTTGGCAAAAGGTAGAAACCCGATAATCATGGCGTTCATCTTTACTTTGACTGTTTGCATCTGAAGAGCGACAGAAATCACCTTCCACTCCATAGCGCCCAGCGAACTCGGCACATCATTTTAGCCATCTACCGTGCTACCAGTTTCAATGAGCATCGGCTGGCCATTATAGCACCTCACAGCATCAGTCAGGGTTTATCTAATAATGCTGAACCGGCTTTTGATATTCTAGCTGACAGCCATTATGCCTTCGTCTTGTCTGGGTATCTGGAAGCAGATGTACTTTGCCAACTCCATTAAATGTTTATCCCTTTCATGTAACTCTCTGGAGATTTGAAACATAGGATGTTCTGGGTAGAATTAGTGAAGCAGCGCTGTTAACTCATCTCTGACATTTTTTGCTTGTGGCTCTAGATCTTGAGAGATGGAATCCATATTATCTAAGAAGACTATCTCCTAGATTGACCTAGGTGCGAAATTGAGAACAGAAACCAGCAGGTGTACTGGGCTCTCTGATCTAAGCAGTGCAACACCTCAAAGTGGACAAACATTTTTGAGTCTCTGTGAGTCACTGGATAACAGTCAAATGTGGGAATCCAAGATGATTTTGGGATACTGGGATTCTGAGACCCATTGGGGGTAATTTTGACTTTTGTGCGATAGTGTAACACAGCCCGTTTCACATCTATCCCGATTTTTATTTTGATTGACTTCAATGGAAATAAAAATCGGGAGAGATATAAAATGGGCTGCCAATTTGCTCGCGCCCATTTTACACTCTCGCACGAGGTCAAAAATAACCCCATTGTCATGCTTCGACACTGCCCTGTATGAGATCAGCTAAGTCAGCACAAAGCAGAGATCAAATAAAAATTTATTGAACTGAACAGCTGAGTAGCACACCACAGCGTAACAAAAAAAGAAAGTGCAAGAAACACTCAGCAAGTCAGGCAGTATCTGTAAAGATACTGGGATGGCAGGAATGACGTATGAGGAGAGATTGGGTCGATTGGGCTTGTACTCGCTGGAGTTTAGAAGAATGAGAGGGGATCTCATTGAAACTTATAAAATTCTGACAGGACTGGACAGACTAGATGCTGGAAGGATGTTCCCGATGGTCGGGGAGTCCAGAACCAGGGGTCACAGTCTAAGGATAAGGGGTAGGTCATTTAGGACAGAAATGAGGAGGAATTTCTTCACCCAGAGAGTGGTGAACCTGTGGAATTCTCTACCACAGAAGGCAGTAGCGGCCAATTCATTAAATATATTCAAGAAGGAGTTGGATATATTTCTTGAGGCTAAAGGGATCAAGGGATATGGGGAGAAAGCAGGGACCGGGTACTGAATTTGGATGATCAGTCATGATCGCATTGAATGGCGGAGCAGGCTCGAGGGGCCGAATGGCCTACTCCTGCTCCTATCTTCTATGTTTCTTCTATGAAAACTGTTGATGTTTCAGGCATAGTCCTTCATCAGAACTCCACGGACTGTATTTGCCCACAGAGACATCAAGAATTAAAAAAAAACTGACTAGTAATTATTTTTTTTAATGATATACATATGCAGTATAGCGTTCAGATGAACACTCAAGGATATTGTGTAGGATTTTAGCTTAGAGTACCTCTTTAAAATGGTGATATGACAGAAACTTCAGAAAATAAATTTAAGTGCTCACAAATTCACTGTAATCCTTTATTTTATTTAAATATATATATAGCAGATACAGAGCATGTCAATCACCTGCAGTTTAAAAAATATCAATAAATGTGTAGTTAAAGATGCCCCAATAAGCAATACTATTGTGAAGATTACTACACATTAGGGACATGTAGCACACTGATAGTTGACATTGTCAACAGTAGTGACTGCTGGTAAAAAAAGATTAAAACCATATATATTGTGCTGCACCCCTTTCTTCCTGCCTTTCCTTTATTTAATAGCTGAGTGGAATCAGTTATAAGATTTACTGTAGGTAATTTCAGTCTTTCCACATAAATTGTAGCGACTCCTTTATTGTGTCTTTCACAGCAGCTTATACTATTGCCCAATGTAGCACGCGCTACAAGTAAAGAGGCAGAAAATTACAGCACCAAAGTAACAGCATCTCATTCACCCCTTAAAACCCAGAATATTCTACAATGTTCCACTTGCATTTCTACAGCTAAAAGTGTATATAACACTTAATCTCTCTAATAAAAGTCACAATCTTAATAACTCAAAAAATAAATTGCCATGCTACAATAATATAAATAATAGCTACCTGGGGTCTACACCCTCAACGTTAACCTGCCTTTTCCCTTTTCAGACTTACTGGGTGCAAAATGGGCAGTAGCAAATCAGCCGCCTGTCATGCACCCCGCTGATTTTTCCTTGAAGTCAGTGGAAAGGAAAATTGATCGCGGTTTACAATGGGTGGCCGATTCACTCTTGTCCGTCTAGTGTTACCGCCAAAGCTAAATTTTACCCCCACTTTGTATTGCCATTTAAAAAAAAAATTATTTCAAATTTCTAGCAATTGGAGTTTTTTTCTTTTTATAGGATACCAGGGAGGCATTTTTAAGGTTTTTGTATACTTCTGGGGTTCAAATGGTGTAATAAACAATTCTTACAATTCATGAATAGAATTTAGCCTGATACTCTAGTAGACAGAGTTACCATTGGCTCAGTGATAGTATTCCCCCCTATGAGTGAGGAGTTGGTTTGGGGCCCCACTCCAGATGCAGACCAGAGCGCCGGCTCCGAGAACTTGTTTGACGTCCAGAGGGGTGGGGGGGGGGTTACTTGTGTCTCTTGGGTGTGGCTGGCTCCCCCATTGTAAAGCGTAGGCGGGCCTCTTTAGCATTGGTTGCAGTCCACCTAGCAGAAGGTACTCTGAAGATGAAAACTGTGAGGAGGATAACAGGAAACCGCCTTAGCTTCTCTTCCCTAGCAAGTGGCTCGAGAATCTCACATGTGATTCTAGGGCAGAACACAACAGATGGATGGACTCTAGTATTAGGAGTCATTGTTGGAGGCACTGTTCTTTGAATAATACCTTAAACCTGAGGCCCCATCTGCCTGTTCCGATGGGCGTTAAAGATCTCAACACACTATTTGACTCCCCAAAGCCTTTCCACCATCTACAAGGCACAAGTAAGGAGTGTGATGGAATACTCTCCACTTGCCTGGATGAGTGCAGCTCCAACAACACTCAAGAAGCTCGACACCATCCAGGACAAAGCAGCCCGCTTGATTGGCACCCCATCCACCACCTTAAACATTCACTCCCTCCACCACCGGCGTACCGTGGCTGCAGTGTGTACCGTCTACAAGATGCACTGCAGCAACTCGCCAAGGCTTCTTCAGCAGCACCTCCCAAACTCGCGACCTCTTCCATAAGGACAAGGGCAGCAGGCGCATGGGAACACCACCACCTCCAAGTTCCCCTCCAAGTCACACACCATCCTGACTTAGAAGTATATCGCCGATCCTTCATCGTCGCTGGGTCAAAATCCTGGAACTCCCTACCTAAAAGCACTGTGGGAGTACCATCACCACACAGACTGCAGCGGTTCAAGAAGGCAGCTCACCACCACCTTCTCAAGGGCAACTAGGGATGGGCAATAAATGCTGGCCTTGCCAGCGACGCCCAGATCCCATAAAACAAATTAACAAAAAACAGGAGGTTCTGCTGGTGCCCTGGCCCACTTTATTCCCACAATCAACGCCACCAAAAATACATTGACTGATCATCCATCTCATTGCTGTTTGTGGGACGTTACTGTGTGCAAATTGGCTGCCATATTGCCTACACAACAACAGTGACCACAGTACAGAAAGTAATTTGGTTACTTAACGCTCAGGAAAATTCTAATAGTGTAAGTTATACATGGTCTGTGTCAGGTACCAGTCCTTGGAGGAGGGATGAGAGAAGATTGGTGAAAAAAGAAGAAAAAAGCTGTCACTGGTATTGCAAAGCAGCATTTTAGGAATTAACTGAATATTCCACTATATATTGCACTATAATGAAGTGTTGCTGATTGGCTTTTAAGGGTACTCATTCCTACATATGTATATGTTATATATTTGAAAACATTAAATCAGTAAATATTAGTGCAGGGAAATGGAACACTTTCCCATTTCAGGTACCTATTGTCCACATTATTATTGCCAGCTGCTGTATAGCATAGTTAGGTCCCTCTACTCTGCTCCAACAATGCACCTCAACCTCAACCTCCTACTGCACCAGTGTGACATTTTCCATTTCCCACACCAGTTGTCCTGTGGCCTTCCCTAAGTGAGATTACAAGTATAGTGCCGATTCTGTGTGAAATAGGGGCGAGTTGTGCTGTGGGCCCATGCTCATTGGAATGAATTGAGATTGTCCAAATTCATTTCACATAGGAGGCAATAAGATAGGTGCGTCCTCATGTTTTTGCAGGTATGGTATCTCTATTATACTTATTTAAAAATAGACAACAAAAATTAAAAGCTGGTTTCTCAGATTGCTACCATAAAGACTGATAGCATGAAAAGAATCAGAAATGAAAAACACTTTTATCGATGATCAAATTTTAAGATTAAATTATATTGTATAGTTGATGCAGAGTTGCCATTGTGCTGATAAAAATGTTTGGTAAAATAAAAAATGCAAAACTGTGCTGCTACAGACTTAATTGCTGCTTAATTTCTTTTATATGGGAAAAAGAAGGGCTGATTAGATAGGGTGATTAAAAGTTGAGTTCTGTGCCTATTATGCTCAGCACTGCAGCTAAATGAGTCTGTTTGGGATTAAGACAGTTCAAGGAAAGCAGCCAAAACCCATCAAACTAAAGAACAATCTACTTTTAAATCCTCCCATCTTTACGGCTATCATTAAACTATTTTAAATGCCCCTAAAACATTTATCTGGACTGCTAAATCTAATGCAACAGATGGAGTTATCTAAATCACTGACTAAAAACTCCAGTATCTCCCTCCCCCACAAACAGCAGCTCTCCTATTCTTCATCCATGGCTCCTCTTTATCATTAGCATAATATGTAATTTAAAAAAAAATAATTCTTGGGGCTAAGATTGAGACCATCCACTCAGCTGCCTTTGCCATTTCCCTGATTTCCCCAGCCCACTGGGTCAAACTTCCTCTAAGGTTCCCCCCCAACCCACCCTGCCCTAGTCCTGAACTCACATCTTTCTCTAGTTTCTCTCTGATCTCCCCTCATGCTCTCTCTAAGCTCACCTTGTCCATGAGACCCACCTCCTGCTCCCTCGAACCTATTCCAACCAAACTGCTGACCACCCAATTTCTCTTCCTGTTAGCAAATATTGTTAACAGTTCCCTCTCCTGAGGTACTGTCCCCCTCCCCTTCAAATCTGCCATCATCACCCCTCTCAAAAAACTCACCCTTGACCCCTCTGTCCTTGCAAACTACCGCCCCCATCTCCAACTTCCCTTTCCGCTCCAAAGTCCTTGAACGTGTGGTCACCTCCCAAATCCGTGACCAACTTTCCTGCAACTCCATGTTTGAATCCCTCCAATCAGGTTTCCACCACTGCCACTGTACTGAAACGGCTTTCATCAGCCACAATTGACATCCTATATAATTAACAATTTCATATTTACCCTCCTGTTATCAAGCGGGTCCGGCTACCACTTGGAGGCCTCCTCTTGTATAATAAATTTACTAATTAACCGGGTCTTGTATTTTTTAAGTCAGTTGGTAAGAATCTCTCTCCCTTAGGGGAAGTGGGTATTTTCCACTGGGGCCCAAGTAATCCGGTTAGTTAATTACCAGACTTTATTCTTCATTGGTTCTCAAATCCTTTTTATTTATCTCATACTTCAAAAATTATCCTCTAATTATTCACAATTTTAGATAGTCAATCACACGTGGCAACTTGGTTATCACAATACACAAAACTATGGACAATGTAATAATACTCATAAGCCCATGACAATGAGCAGGATTCCGGTTGTTGCTCTGCTCTCTCGCTCTGTATTACACTGAAGACTCTCTGAGGATCTGTGCTCACTCTCTTAACTGGTTCCTTGTCGCTTCAGCTCTTCTACCGCAGGAGCAGTCTGTGTACCTTAGTAGGATTGGGACAGAAGGCAAGAGAAATATGGTCCCTCAGTAAGGACTATGAACCATCAGCAGGAACAAGTCCAACTGCTTCACCATCTCCATCAGGTTCCTTGCTTGCAGCTAGATTGCCCTTTCCTAAAACTGGGGAGGTTCCTGGATCCTCCCTCAACGGTTTTGGCCTATCTTTTGTTAAAAGCCACCTTCTCTTGCAGAAGCATGAAACATTTATTATTGATCATTGCAGTTAGATCAGGACACCTTTCCACCTTAGCTGAGGCCTCTCCTTATGTATTGCAAAGGAGTTGCTGTTGCATAAGGTTTGCAATCAAGTGCCCCTTGTGCCAGGCTGGCCAGCATTGCACAAACAAATGTCTGTTCTCCCTGGAGGTCTGCCCCGATCTGAAACATTGGGTTTTATAACCCCATTGCTTCTTTACGTAATCAGGGACACCTGTGATGATGTATTGGGAGCCTAGCTGGCTGCTGCCATCCACTCCCCATGGTCTTAGTGTCCTAAAATAATGGGAGTGGATGTACACTTCATCACAGGTTCTGTCATGCATTACATCTTTCCAAGTATTGGTGTGGAGTCAGTGTATGGTGATTGTGACCAGAAGACATTCTGAAGTGGGTAGAACATTCTGCTGGCTTACATTATCTAAGGAGCATATTACTTTGTGGAATGGGTTATTCTAGCTATTGGGTTCACAAACAGTTTTATATGTCTAATGCGCCACACTTACCTTTCCCCTCCTGGTGAACTCATTACATTTCTTACTGCATTGTATTCACATCCAGTGGACTGTGCTGCCTCAGTTCATGGCCCCAACCACCTTTTGCCATTCTCTGCATGCCGCAGTCTTATAGACCTTCCTTCCATGGTGGGAAAACAAGGCATCTCTCCATTGTTTGACCTCCTGCAGCAGTTGCTCAATCGTCTCATTGTCAATGCAAGGTGAGCTCCTGTCTTACACGGTTAAGGTTTATACAATATTTTAAATCAGCTACTGGATACTCATCTTGGCACTCTGAACTTTGACCTGGCAGAAAAAAACCATCTTGGATTCTTTCAAAGATTCTTGTAATGAAGTTACGGGCCTTCCAAATGGCACACTGTACTCTCTCCGCAGTGTATCATCCACAAGCTTTGCCACAGGAACACGAAGCTGCATCTCCTTTAAGCTCCGAAAGGCCGGCAGCAGTGCACCAGCTCCCTGTGACTTCACGCCTGTGCCCAGCCACAGCGCATAGCGCCTAACCACAAAATGTCCCCAATGTTTATGTGTGCCCTGACAGGAAATTGGGGCATTAAGCTTTGACCGCGAGCATTGCATCCATGTTGTGCTTCCCAGCATGGGCCCCAGGTAAATAGGCCTTTATCCATTTTGAGTAGGACCTTCTGAATTCTGAAATTGATGTTGCAATCTCTAATATCAATATCCATCACTTTCCTTGATATATTCATCTCTTTCCTTCAATAGATAGCATCTGCTCCAGATTTTATCTTTTATCCTGGCAGATCTCTCTGATTTGTTAACTTTTTACAACTATTAATATATCACCAACTTAATCTCACATGACACAATAATTTTTGCAAAATTTCGGTATTAAATGCTGAAATCTCCAAAGGGTCAGAGGTCAGAATATTGCTTTCAAGAGCAATTCTGACTCATTCCAGTCCAACCAATGAAGTTTGAGAGAGAGTAGCAGTTAGGCCTGCTAGTTCCACACAGGTCTACTTGACAATGAGCCTTGCTTTGTCATGGGAATTAGGGCAGATTGTGAGAATAAGTTTATTCCTGAATGTGTAGTATTAAGATCACTTCAGTAGCATCTTTATTACTAATACTGTGTCCCTTTCAGCATGAATTGAACTTATTTGAATCAATTGTATTGGGATGGGATTTGTATTTTACAGGGAGATGTTTGTACAGCTTTGATGACTTTGATTTGAAAACAGGCCTGCCAACCTAAGCAATTAATCATCAGATCTGCCGATTTTCTTTCGCTTCAATGTGAAATTTAAGTCAGTTGCCTAAGATCTCTAGAGTGTGATATTTGCAAATAATTTTAATTCCTTTATTAATCTTTCATCTGTAATCAAAAAATAGGGGAGCAAAGCGTTGATTCTTCTGACGCAGATGAACGTTATAAACCTTTAAAGATATTAGCTAATTATGGAAAGGAATATTACAGTTGAATCAAGGTTCTGCTTGAATTAAGAGCAAAGCTTTTTACATGTTTGATCTCATTAAGCCAGTACCTGGGAAATAGGACTTATTTTCTCTCTCTACACTCAGTGTCAACATGAAGCAATACAAGGTCACGTACACCGCAGGTTAGAGACAGTGTGAAACTCCACTATCTTCCTTCCAGAATGGCCCCTTTACACAATCAATCTGACCTTCTGCCTAATTAATCTTGTCATATTCTTCTTAGGCAGTCCCTCGGAACCGAGGATGACTTGCTTCCACATTAAAAACGAGTTCTCAGGTGACTGATGAGTCCAATGCGGGACCTACAGTCTCTGTCACAGGTGGGGCAGATGGTGGTTGATGGGGCGGGTGGGTGGGGTGCTTGGGTTGACGTGCGCTCCTTCCGCTGTTTGCGCTTGGCTTCCGCTTGCTCCCGGCGAAGAGACTCGAGGTGTTCGGCGCCTTCCCGGATGCTTCTCCTCCACTTTGTGCGGTCTTGGGCCAGGGATTCCCAGGGATCGGTGGGGATGTTACACTTTTTCAAGGAGGCTTTGAGGGTGTCCTTGAAGCATTTCCTCTGCCCACCTGGGGCTCATATTACATCTCACTAAAAATTCACCTCCAAGTGTAGATTGAGTTGTTTTTTCCTGAAGAATTGTTTCTGGTTGAATCAATAGCTTGTTTTTGGTCACAAGTGGGAGTCTAATCACCAAAGAGTGAGACACTTCAGTTTCTCTTTTCAACATTGAACATTATAAATTTATTAACTTCATGACTCATTTATATTTTTATGTAACATATCGTGCAAATTCAAGTGTCTAAGCAATATGATACATACAAGTCTCGTGTGGAGCACAAATCTATTTGGACCAGTTGGGCCGAATGGCCTGTTTCTGTGCTGTGCATTCTATGCCTATATATGACAGGGCTGTCAGGGAGGCAGTGCTGTTATAGGTAAGAGGCACTGTATATGCTGCAAAAAGTACAGAACATCACCTCTTGCACACTGCCTGCACAGACAAAGTGCCACTGATGGCAAGCCTAAATGGTAACTGGAACTTGACACGGGCCCTGCCATTTTATTCTGGGTGTGAGCCCACCATACAGGCCAGCAGTGCACCTCTTACATTGCGGAAAGTCACGGCCAGACAGGGAAAGTCGTGAATGTGACTACTGAACAATTGTGCATGCACAATTATTCCTGTATTGCTACCGATGCACCGAATCTGCCCCATAGTAAAATAGTGTTCATTCAGAACACAGACCACATCATATTGGGGCATTCGTTGAGGTTACGTAGGGGTTGAAATTCCTCTGTGTGCTATTGTTACTCTGTTTTAAATGGGTTAATGGCTGTTAAAAGAGCAGAACTATTTCACATGGTATGTTAACCAGTGCAGTAGAAATAGTGCACAGAGGGATTTCAACCCCATAGTGGTTTGGCCAACAGGTGTTGGGGGCTGAACTTCAGCAGCAGACCTCCTGCTTGTCCGCCATAACTGCAATGGAACAGAGCTGCGGAAACTCTGACACCGTTTTCCCAATGTTTCTGCAGCTCTTTCACCCAAGTTACGAGGATTCAGGAGAAGCCCCAACAGAAATTCAGCCCCACGATGTTGCTCCGAATCCCAAGTTTTGGATGCCGGCGTGCAGGTGTGTGCACAGACAAGGAATAAAGGGGGTAAAGCCGCTCCTCTGCCGCTCCTCGGCGCACGCTGGGAGGACACATAAAAAATCTGCGCACGCTCAGCCCACAATTTTCTATTGACCACTTTAATGGATGGAAAAGTACCAGCTGGAAATGCAAAATTTTGCAACATGTGCCAAGGACAGAGCAGAATTTTCACTTCAAGTTGATTTGATCTCATACCAATTTCTTATGGAGTATTTGACATATCAATAGAATTTGAAACTTCTAATTACACTGGCAATAAATTTAATAGCAGCAGTCATTAGTTTATAGCCCGTATAAAAATCCCTGACTTTTTTAAAGGAGCACTGTCTTCCTATAAAAGTAACTGGAAAATCTCTTTGGTTTGCAGAAGAAGAACAATATTTCATTTTTTTTGGCCAAACTGCTTCCTGAGCAAGTGACATGGTGATGAGTTACTTGCCTTTTAAAAATATTCCCTCCCTCCTGCACACGCTTGCTCATGCCAGGGTATGTTTCCACAAGTTTGGTTTGCGCCTTTTCCTTTTTTCTCTCTCCCACATGGCAGCTGTCTCTCATTCTGCCAACGCATTTCACACTTCATCTAGAGCCATCCTTTGTTTCTTAATCTGTCCTATTACCATCTCATCTCGCCTTGAATATCTCTTAATGTCTCTTCATCTCTCAGACCTTCCCTTTTGTTCTTTCATCCCCTCCCCCATTTCCCAGCCCCCAAACTAGCTTTTTAATCTGTTTCATTTCCTGCTTTTTTCTCAGTTCTTACGAAGGGTCTTCGACCTGAAACATTAACTCTGTTTCTCTCTCCATGGATGTTGCCTAGCCTGCTGAGTTTTTCCAGCGTTTTCTGTTGTTATTTCGGATTTCCATCATCCGCAGTATTTTGCTATCGTACGTTTCCACAAACTTTGGCAGCTCCCTATCATTACCTGATGACTCACACCGTCATTCTAGATGGTGAGTGTCATCAGGCTATTTTACCATGGAGGGTATCGCAGCTGATCCACCCACTTGTACTTTCCAGCTGAGGTCACTGGATGATGATGAGCAGCGGGACTCCTGGGTGATATTTTTACACTCTCTAAACCAGTAGCCCTGAGGGCAATTGTGTAACCCTCCACTGTAAACATGGGCCTGGATTTTGCGGTCAGCGGCGAAGGAACGGCGCTCACCATTCACTACACTTAAAGCTGCCCACAGACTTTTCGTGGGCTTTTGAGCGGCAATATACGGTTCCGAGAGAGCCTTTTCAGCGCGGCGCCCTCTACAGGCGATCTGGGAACCTGTGTGAACAGGGAAAGCAACAATGTGTCTCTTCAACCAATCAGATTGAAGCATCCTCACTGAGACACACAGGGCTGAATTTTACTGGCGCTCAGAGTGTGGGTTTGGAGGCGGGTCCGCTGTCAAAATCACAAAGATTGACGGCGGGTCGGTATCCCGCTGTAAACCCGCCTCCTTGTCAGTTTCCCAAGTGTCGGGTTTGTCATCCCTGAACAGACCTGAAACCAAGCGGCGGGTCAGCCAATTTAGATACTTAAAAGCTTATTAAAAGGTAGTTAAGAACCATTTTCCCATGTACTTACCATTTTACCAGGTTTTCAACGAGGTTCCCAGAGAGCGGCTATCACCTCAGGTAAGTGTGTCGGGTTCGCAATGACTGTGGATTGCTGTGAATAGGTGAAAGCTGCAAAAGTGGTATAAAACCTACCATTTCACAGCTGTTCACTTCCAAATCTTAGAAGCTGGAGCATTAATGATTTGGAACCCACTTTTGAGCTTTATGTACTTTTGAAATGTTTGCAGTAATCTCTCTATCCATTGTCACCTCCTTGGAACAACCTTTCTTACCATTGACAGATCACTTCTGTCATCTCAACTTCAGCTGCCATCTATTCCAACAGCATCGGTACCATTGAAAAAATCTCACCTCAGTCCTCAGAATCCCACCACGATCAGCCCCAACACGAACATCACTAGGTACAACAGCATCACCAACAACAACACCAACCTGCTCCACAATCAACTGATGCTGCACAGGACACAGGGGATTAGCACCCGACCACATTGCTGCCCGGGATGCCAGGGATGGCCTCACCATTGCCAGATTTTCTTCACTTGATGCTGTAAACCCTGGCTGCCACATGATGCGCCAGGTTGCCACCACCCCACACCAGCACCATAAAGCATCTCTACAATGCCCAAGCCATTCCTTTCACACTCATCACCATTGCGGGGGGTAACGTTATGTCTCACCATTCACTGTAACTCACTAAGCCACTTCCAAAGGTGCACACCAATCCGTCCAAGAACAGAAAGTGTGGAAAATAAAGATTTCAATGTTTGGCAGCACATTAACAGAAACTTTACATGAACATTGGCAAAAACAGCCAAGTGCCTACCCTTTTGTGTTGTTAGTTGATATGATTGGACAAGGATGAGGGTGAGTGTGTGGGGTGGCTAGTGAGATGGGGATGTGGTGATGTAGATAGAGAGGGATGAATGGAGGTGCAAGGTAAGTTGGTGTGAGTAAGGATGTGCAGGAGTAGGGTAGGGAAGGCAGAGTGATGGGGACAGGATGAGTGGCACAACAGGATGAGGTTGAGTGTGGCTTTGCAGTAACGTTTCATGATCTACTGAGATCATTGAAAGGTTGATTAGGCTTATATTCGCTCGAGTTTAGAAGAATGAGAGGGGATCTCATTGAAACTTATAAAATTCTAACAGGACTAGACAGACTAGATGCAGGAGGGATGTTCCCGATGGCGGTGGAGTCCAGAACCAGGGGTCACAGTCTAAGGATAAGGGGTAAGCCATTTAGGACTGAGATGAGGAGGAATTTCTTCACCCAGAGAGTGGTGAGCCTGTGGAATTCTCTACCACAGAAGGCAGTTGAGGCCAATTCATTAAATATATTCAAGAAGGAGTTAGATATATTTCTTAAGGCTAAAGGGATCAATGGATATGGGGAGAAAGCAGGGACAGGGTAATGAATTTGGATGATCAGCCATGATCTCATTAAATGGCGGAGCAGGCTCGAGGGGCCGAATGGCCTACTCCTGCTCCTATCTTCTATGTTTCTATGTTCCTATGTTTGCGCCACTACAGCCTGGTCCTCCTGACGACATCCCTGCTTGTGCCCTCCTGTGCAATGTGCAACCAGGCTGCCTTGATCTCCTGGGGAGGTCTCTTCCACCCATGGGAAGGGAAGAGAACTTCCCTGCGTGCTGTGACTCCCTCCATAAGCATATGGAGGGAATCCTGGGAGAGCCTGGGTGCAGCTGTGCACCTCTCTGCAGTGATTGTCGGTGTTTGCAGCACCTTAATGCTGTAGAACACTGCCAGCACAAATGTCAAAATCAATTTGGACATGGTTCCTTTAAGGAAACCGGCTGATGGCGCGCCACCAAATGATGTCATCAGACCCGCTTCCTTTTAATTGGCCGGGAACCTCACAGAGCGGGCTTAACAAGCCCAATCAATGGAAAATTCTTCTCACAGAGCGGGATGGAGACGGGAGCGGGGTCACAACACACCACCTACTTCGGCCGCACTTAGCCTGTCTCGGTAGGCAAAATCACGGCCACTGAGTCTAAAACAAGATGTATAAATTATAATATTTAATTCAATGTAAAATCATGCATAGAAAGTGATATAAAGCGAGGGGAAGAAAGATGGGATTAAATGAGAGAGATAAAAGAAAGAAAAAGTGAAAAAAACATTTAAGTTTTAAATTTCCAACAATAATTAAATTCTGAAGGAATGAGACTCCACACCTTATAAAATTACATTTTCAGGGTCAGAGAGGTTGTTTGGCAGTAATTAAGACTTATCATGCCGTTAAAAATTCACTTACACCTGAATGCACCAGCCCTAACCTTTTCTGGCGTGTTTAGTGAGTAACAACATAAGAAATAGGAGCAGGAGTTAGCCACACGGCCCCTCGAGCCTGCTCCACCATTCAATAAGATCATGGCTGATCATCGACCTCAACTCCACTTTATATCGCAACTTCACCCCTTCATGTGTTTTAATGCCGACTATTGGCGAGGTACCAGTGTAGTGAGGTTTGTGGAGCAGCAGGGCAAGTCGGATAGCAACTTCCGGATTTCCACGTTTAACTGCGCATGTGCGGAATCCGGAAGTTGTTGTCCAATTTACTCCATAATAACGGTGAGTGCTGGTAGCCTCACCGTTATTCCTATCGCAAATTCCGGGCCATTAACTCAGCACAAGTCGGCCATATAACTTGGCTTGGTCTGTATGATGAGTTCCACACTGGACAGGGCACTTATCAACTCAGTCATCACAGGAACCTCTTAATGCTGATGAGCTTCGGCGCAATTTATATCATTGTGCTTCTAAACAAGCAAAAACAATTGCTTAATATTTTCTTATGAGGATGAATCCTCTTTCAGCATAATGTCTATGTTGAATGAATTTCTAATTTATGCCGCCTCATGTTATATTTTGAAATGATACTGAAAATAATTAGGAGATTTCTCAGCCATTGCCACCATATCTAAAAAGTGTCACCATTGAAAAATGGCGAAGCATTTCAAGAGTATTTGTATACAGACGGCACAACTAGCAACTTCCTCAACCGGGGCTGAAGTTCCACTTAATGCAAAACCAAAGCATGCCTGTAATTAATGACCTTTTAATAATAATGCATTCTCGGAAATCACACATTTTGAAGATGTGTATTCGCACAGTTAAATTAATGGGTTGCTAATTATGAGAAAAACACAGACATTATTCCATTATTTTTTTCAAAAGATGAATTTCAGACACTCTGACATAATTTCCATCACTGATTATGTGGCTATAAACTGTGTTTTTTTAAATATCAAGTTTTGAGTCTATCACATATCAGACATCATGCTTCAAAATGTCAAAAGTATTTAAATAAAACAATGAAAGACGCTATTACATTCTGTTTCTTTTTGACTTGAAGCCAGACATTTACAGGCACCTGCCAACCTGCAGACTTTACACACCAACAGCAATTATCCTCAGGATGTCCCTATTTACAGCAATTAGACTTAGTGGTCTTAAAGAGACAGGCCAGGTTAAATACATCTGCCCCATAGCAGCAGAACAATGCATGTGTGTTGCGTGGTACAATGTTCCTGTCGTTATAAATCAGTGAACCATACGACTTACCGTGAGCACTGCCGCAGGAGGTCTCCTGGTATGAAAAAAAATAACACCAACACTTATAGAATCATAGAATAGGACAGCACAGAAGGAGGCCATTCGACCCATCGAGTCTGCGCCGGCTCTTTCAAAGAGAAATCCAGTTAGTCCCACTCCCCCTCTCTTTCCCCATATCCCTACAATTTTTCTCCTTCAAGTATTTATCCAATTCCCTTTTGCAGGCTACAATTGAAATGTATCCACCACCCGATCAGGCAGTGCACTCCAAATCCTAACTACTCGATGCATAAAGAAGTTTTTCCTCATATTCCTTTGCAGGCCTCCTTTAACAATAATGGAGCATTATTTATTTATTTAGTTAGAGGCTCCGTGGAGCGCTGCTGTGTTTCAACGCCCCTCCCCTTCAGTTAAAGGGGAGGGCCGCTGTGCACTCTGCAGGGCTGCCAGTGGCCCCAACTAGGCCACCAGGGCGGCGTGGTGCCATGGCAGTAGCCCGGCGCCGAGACGTGGTGTCGGGCTGTGCGCTGGCGGCCAGGTCCACGCCACGGCCCACCACGGAGGGCCGACCCGGAGGTCGGCCAAAAAAGGAAAATGGCGGCGCAGGTCGCGGCCGGACCTCCCCTTTAACTACCGCCCTGCGAGTGGAGGTCAGCACGGCTTGCGACCCGCGAGGCTGGCGCTGACACCGCCCGTGGTAGCCTTGCGGGGCGCAGCCGAATTTCTGCCACAGGGCGTTAAGGGGTCGCTGTGTATGGCGATGACGTCATCGCTGGAGGCGCGGCGGCCCGGGGCGCTACCGGCGGGGGCGCGGCGCTATCGGGTAGCACCTCAGCAACGCCCCGCCGAAATTCGCGGGAGGTGCTTTTTTCTCCCCCCGGGGCGATAACCCCTTTGCGCCCCGTTAGCACCACCCTGGAGGCACTAACGGCAGGCGCAAAGGAGCCGAATTTTGCCCCATTATCCTTTGTTTTACATTATTTAAAATGTTTCCATTTATTTCACTTAATAATGGTAGATATGGTGTTTGTCCCTAGGTGCGCTACCATAGATGTCAATCACATTGGCTGAGGATGTTGTTGGGACACAAATGGGCAGTGTAAGGCCACTGTAGGAGGTTATAAAAAGGCCATCATAGGGGTTTTTCTTATAAGTGTGTGCGTATTGTACCTTGTCCCTCCAGAAAGTACTGTTGTAACAACGTGAATTTTAATTTTTGACCCTGCCTCCCTCCTGATCAGATTCAAAAGAGAGCTGTGGCGGTGAGCTGGGTGACTCAGGTGCTATCTTACAGGCAGCTGGTGAAAGTGGGTCAAACTGAAGGTGGGCAGGAGCCTGCTCAGTGTGCTCACATTGAAAGTGGCAGCTGTGACAGCGTAACAGGCAAATCCTTTTTGCATGAAATTGTATTGTGGAGTGGGGTGTGTGGCGGGCTGGGGGGGTGGTGCGGGGCAGCATAACGAAAGTCAGTGGATTGTTGTTGGCAGTTTATTAGCAATTGAAACTTATAAAATTCTAACAGGACCAGACGGACTAGATGCAGGAAGGCTGTTCCCAATGGCGGGGGAGTCCAGAACCAGGGGTCACAGTCTAAGGATAAGAGGTAAGCCATTTAGGACAGAGGTGAGGAGGAATTTCTTCACCCAGAGAGTGGTGAACCTGTGGAATTCTCTACCACAGAAGGCAGTTGAGGCCAATTCATTAAATATATTCAAGAAGGAGTTAGATATATTTCTTAAGGCTAAGGGGATCAAAGGATATGGGGAGAAAGCAGGGACAGGGTACTGAATTTGGATGATCAGCCATGATCGCATTGAATGGCGGAGCAGGCTCGAGGGGCCGAATGGCCTACTCCTGCTCCTATCTTCTATATTTCACTAACATCAGCCGTTGAGGGAAAAGGCGCCCTCAGATTCACATCCTTACTTTGCCCACGAGCGAGTTCCCAATCTCTGGGGATAGTTGGCAAGCAGAAGCTTGCTGGCTCCCCACGGAGAAATCCTCACAACTTTAACCACAAACCCGTGATTTTCTTTTTAACATCTATCCCAGTTTTTGTTTTTGGAGGTTGGCAGCACTCTCTGAGATCATGAGCAGCTGCAAGAGGAGACTTTTCTCCAACATGCTCATCCTCAGCATAACGCCATATTTTAGAGGTGAAATTATATTCGGTTGACTTCCCGCTGCTGAACTGAACACCAGATGTTTTTAAAAAAATGTGACCTGTGTTGGTTAGTTGTTGGTTTTCTTATTTGAGACTGATTTAAAACAAGTGTCAGAAGACTTCCAAGGAATCGAGTTTAATATTGCAAAATGATGTGTTGAAGTTACACTACAGCAGTGCAGAGGAATGCAATGTAATAGATAAGTGGGAGCACCTGGAGATGGGCTTTGCATTGTTCCCCTTTCTTCCCACTGGGCAACGAGCCTGGGTGTAGTATAACCAACAGGGAACCTCCATCCTTTGGAGGACTCTTACCAGCATAGTGAGGTGTAGGGCTGCACCAGCAGATCGGTATTTGAATTTCTGTGCTGCATTCTTGAATAATGGGACAAGGATCATGCAAAACAAACTATGCAAGTACTGATTCACACAGAATCACACAGAATCCCCACAATGCAGATGGAGGCCATTTCGGCCCATCGAGCCTGCACCGACACATATCCCACCCTATCCCCGTAACCCCACGTATTTAATCCCCTAACACTAAGGGTCAATTTATCATAGCCAAATCAACCTAACCCGCACATCTTTGAACTGTGGGAGGAAACCGGAGCACCCGGAGGAAACCCACACAGACACAGGGAGAATGTGCAAACTCCACACATTCCTAGCTTATTTGATGGAGCAGCAAAGTGCTATAAACCAGGGACTCGTCTCAATCCTTACTCAAGACCTGCAACCTTAGAGAATCATAGGTCCTGTTGTAATACATCAAAATCTTTATAATTTTGTTGGCTTTTTATGATTTGCCACATCAAAACTGTTAATTCTTGCAAAAAGAAAATGATCTATGGTTCCAGTGAGTCGCAGCCTTTGATTTAATAACCTGTAGAGCTCCACGTTTGTGTAAAAAACTGAGGAAGGCAGTTTTGGTCTCCGAGCGGTTAACAGGGGGAGGTGGGGGAGGCGAGTGTGGAGGCCGCCCGGCGGGGGTCCTGTCCCGGCTTCCAGGCCGAACCTTATTAAAATGATTGAGTCGAGCTGCCAGCGTGAAAGGTGCTCCTTGGGCAGCTTGCCAGTTAGGAGGTGGCAAATCAAGCACTGCTCCAGGTTCTTCAGAGAGAACTTGCATATGCGCATTTCACAACTTTAGGATGTCCCAAAGTGCTTTACAGCCAATGAAGAACTTTGAAGTGTAGTCACCGTTGTAGGATATGCGGCAGCCAATTTGCGTATAGCAAGCTCCCACAAACAGCAATGTGACAATAACCAGATATTCTGTTATAATGATGTTGGTTGAGGGATAAATATTGGCCAGGACACCGGGGAGAACTCCCCTTGCTCTTCTTCGAAATATTGCCGTGGAATCTTTTACGTCCACCTGAGAGGGCAGACAGGGTCTTGGCTTAACATCTCATCTATACAGCTTTACCTCAGAGCAGCTGTAATTTCCTCTAAATCGTGTTCAAAATGGCTGCCTCAGGACTTGTGGATGGGCGGGAGCAGCAAATGGTGTTATTCAGGTGGTGAGGGTGGAAAATGGCGCCGGGGTCTATATGACATCATCTGACCCCTATTTGAATGAATTCATGTGGTTCCGCCAGCAATTAAATTCCCCCAGAAAATATGAGCAGCTGTAAAAGCAGCTGTAAGCGGGCAGAACAAACAGTCGCTCAATTTTCCATCTGCTACTGCCCTGATTTTGAGTGCGAATGGGGCAGTAAAGAGACATAAAAATCACCCCGACTCTCTTCACTGCGTTTTAGCTAAACCCACTATAGTAGAACGTTGCCACTATAATCACCCCATTAAAACAATCCGGTGCCTGCTCCCAAAACCTGTCAGAAGCTCCATTATAGTCAATAATAGAGCTCAAATCTAAGTGAGATAAGAGGAATTGAATTTATTATAACATGGGTCAGTGGCACAGAGTTTGAGAGAACCAATTTTTGTTACTGTAACAAGGAAACTGCACATGAATGAATTTAGTTTCAAATGGTTGATTTCTACCTTAGCCTTTAAAGAGTTCATTTTAAATGCAATGAAGTGTTCATAAATTAGAAACGATGATTGTCTTTTAGCCCAATAGAGATTTTTGTGGCATAGAGAAGAAGCTGTGACGCAGATGTTGCAAAAACTAAATTAAACGCAGACTTTGCGTTCATTATTGCCCTTAAGTTTTGGATCCTGGGACATTTTTTTTTGCTATTAATAACATTTCAAAATGTCCTTTGCTGTCTTGTCATTGTGTTGATTTCACAGCAGCTGCTCTGATACAAACTGCTGAAAGGATGAGAGTTTGGGCGAAATTGTGTGTTTACTGTGAGATTTCACACCTGTTCTTAGCCAGTTGATGCTCTTTTTATCCATACCTGTTATTGTAATGAAATTCTAACAACTTCAGCACTGATGTGGTTAAATACTGTCGCCATATAGAGTAGTCCGAAAAGGTGTGATTTCTGCTCTTCATCCCGATCCCGATGAGATTAAAGGGGGTGATTTTGCCAATGGGGAGCTTTTGGAGGCGGGACTCCCACTTGTTGGGTTTCAGTCCCGCCTCCATCGACTTGTGGCCAACCCACGCTATCTTTCCTTGATTGACCTTTAGCAGGCCAATTAAGGGAAAGCCGATTGCAGAGAACGTCAACGTATGATGTTTCATCTGTCAAAAAGTTTTGACAGATGAATTGTCATCGTTTGACAGCTCTGTGAAGTTGTCAAACACTGACATTCTCTGTAGTTTGATGAGGTCTTGAATTCAAGACCTCATCAAACCTCTTTCTTTTGCAGAAATGAGATGGTTGTTGCATTGGAGAATGCAACGGCCATCTGTCATCTCTACCGCGGAGGTGCGAGACTCTCCGCACACCCACCGACTGAAGCCTGCAGGAAGAAATGAAGATAAAACACTTTTCCTAACATTTTTCACTTACCTCAGATACTCACCTCTCCACACTTGCAGCCATCATTCACCTCCACAGCACACCTTTGGACCCCGCAGACCCCCGACTCGCCTTGCTGACCTGGCGCGTTAACAGGCAGTTAAGTGGCTTTAATCCCTTCCCGCCTCCAAGGAGACGAGACCCGGCGTGGGACGGCTACCCGCCTCCTGGCAAGATGGCATGGAGGCGGGTTGGGGGTGGGTTGGGCACCTGCCCCCAAATTCTGCCATTTTCCCAGCAGTCCCACCTCCATCCCCGCCTCCCCAGGGCTGGCAAAAATCGCCCCCATAGTGTCAGGCTAGCACCTGTAATTTAATTATTCCGAATTTTTGACACAAACAGTATTGTCCTCAAAGGCAGACTAGTTGAATTTCTAGGAACCTTGAGCTCAGACTACTCTCATGCAAGCTCAGACTGCTGCCACGCAAGCTCAGACTGCTGCCAACATGGCTGCGGATACCAGTGTTCAAAGGGGCTTGCAGGGTGTCACAGCTGTCCAGCAATCCGTCTTCCAACATATTTCTAGGATTGCCGAGGCCGCCGCCCCTGCGGAATGGCAGTGGCTCCAGGGAGCACAAACCGACTGTCCTCTCTCAGGATGACAGCATTCGTACTACCACCACTGCCACTCTGCCAGTGCCCTTGCTGTTGTCTGTCAGCCAGCCAGCCAGCACAGACTGTTGCTGCCCATGCCGAGATGGCACAGTCTGAAGCCGGGGCTTCTAGGCCCAGAGCTGCTTGAGGTCATCCTCCAAGGCCATCTGCAGTCTCCCCCACTGAAAGTCAGCAGCCTTCCACCAGCCATGCTGCAGCCACTGGGGTAGCACTGCGTAGGAGTACTCAGGAGAGGCAAAGGCACACATAAGACAGGCACTAAGGGAATACACAAGGGAAATTAGTTGACATTTCTATGCAATATGGCATGCTTTGATTTATAAGTTTGGTTTGGAATGTTTATTTTGTGGTGGCTTTTATTTTTGCACTGTGATGGTCAGTAACAGAGGGAAGGTGTGGGACTGTTGGTGAATGGGGAATTGGGGTTGCGTTTACTGGTATTGCAGTCAGGTGAGCTGTTTACGGGCAGCCCGGCCAAAAAGGGGCTGTCTAAGCTGCCTCCCCCCTTTCCTCTTCTTCCGCCTCCTCCTCCTGCTGCTCAGCTTCTCACCATATAGCTGGTGGCAAGGGCTGTGCTCTCATGGTTGTGGTTGAGCGAGGTTGTGCAGCATGCAGCGGACCACCACGAACTTGACACCCGCTCTGCCGAATATTGCAAGGCTCCTCCAGAGCGTTCCAGGCAGCGGAAGTATTGTTTCAGCATGCCAATGGTGTGCTCTATGACATTTTGGGGTCGATTTTCATTAAACTGTTGGGAAGGAGGCGGGACAACAACTTTTGGGTTTTAGTCCCGCCTACATCGACGTCCGGCCAATCCATGTAATTTTCCCTTGATTGACCTTGTTGAGCCCGCCCAGCGGGCTCAGCAGGCCAATTAAGGGCCACCCGGCAACATGTGACGTCACAGACTGAAATTTCATCTGTCAAGAGGTCTTGACAGATGAAATATCAGTGTTTCACAGCTGTTTGAAGCTGTCAAACACTGACAGTCTGACTTCTAACCTGAGTCCTTCTACACAGACTCAGTTAGAACTCTCACCGACACTAAAAGCTGAAGGCTGTCATTTTTGACAGATCGCAGCCATTCTGCTTTTAGTGCCGGCTGAGTGATGGACTCCCAACGCCTAGAGGAAGAAAGGCTGTTAAAGTAAGTACAGGTAATTTAAACTTCTTTACACACTTTAGACACACCAAACACACTTACCTTTGCACTCATGCACCCATCACTCACCTGAACACCGACATCGCGACCCCTCCAAGTCCTTCAACCCGACGGCCTGCCTGCTCTAACCTAGCGTGGTTTGGAGCCGTCGGGAATCCCACACGACACCCCTCAAAATAGGGATTAGGCTAAAAACTGCCTGTTAACTACCTGTTAACAGGCAGTTAATTGGCACTAATCCCTTCCCGCCTCGGGTTGGCGGGTGCCAGTGCAGGGCGGGTACCCGCCTCCTCTGAAATTTACGTGGAGGCGGGTTTTGGGCGGGATGGTGTTGGAACCCCCGAATTCGGGATTTTTGCCCCCTGCCCACCTAAAAGCCCGCCTCACGGCACACTGAAAATCTAGAATTTGTGTGGCAGCATGGCTTTTGTTGTATGCATGCTGTCCACGTGTGCTTAGGTTGCACACCGGAGTGATGAACCACATCGTTAACGGATAGCCCTTGTCGCCCAGCAGCCACCCTTTGGTTTGTCGCAGTGGCTCAAATGCAGATGGCACAGCGGACTGCTGCAGAATGAAGGCATCATGGGTGCCACCAGGATACCGGGCATTGACCTGTGTGAATCGCTGCACATGATCACACACTAGCTGGACAGTGAGGGAGTGGAATCCCTTTTGGTTGCAATACATCTCAGAGTTGACATGCAGTGCAAAGTAACGTGCATGCAGCCAATGGCACCCTGCACCCATGGGGAAGCCTGCAATCCTCGCAAAGCCGTGTGCTCGCGCCGCCTGCTGCTCTTTGGCAAGACAGAATGAAATATATTCAGCTCTCTTGTAATACAGAGCCTCAGTAACCTCCCTTATGCAACAGTGGATGGCCAGCTCCAGCCTGGAAGGAGCCCGATGCATAAAAGTTCATGGCCATGGTCACCTTCACAGCCACTGGCCATGCGGTCCTTGCCCTGCGCCGAGGTTGCAGTTGTGGCTGCAACAGGTGGCAGATTTCAGTGAGGACGTCTTTACAAAAGCACAGATGTCACACTGTTCGTTGCTGAAGTTCAGGTAGGTGAATTGCTCCCTGAACACCCTGGGTGGATATGGCCTCCTGCTGAGGGTCTTTTTCCCCCTCCTCCCCCTCCCTCTTCTAGCAGCTTGTCCTGCTCTGCCTGCCCTCTGTTCATTCTCCCAGTCATGCTGTATTCCAAGGGGGACTCCTACTAGTGCACCCATGTCTGGGAGCAACTGTCTTGTGCAGAAGCCTTGAATTCAGGACAAAGTTCTTCAGCACCTCCCACACCACTCCCTGTAGACTTTAGCAACTTTCAAGAACTCTGGAAAGCACCAAACACTTGTACAGTCATGGAGCCAGCAGAAATCAATCAGCAACTAACCTGAAAGTAGTTGATGATCCTTTAAATAGCGCTGCTGAGGGGGTCCTTCCTGCTGTGGAACATGTGGTCAGCTGTGTGAGCTTAAAAGGGGCCATTAGCTGGGGCTTTGAGCTCCAAAGTGGCAGCGCTGGCGTCAAATCAGCATCGCACGCTGATTGACATCACAATCTGCCTACGCTGCATACTTCCGGAGGACGCTCACTGCACGCGCTAATGCCCTCACCAAGATGGCATCCAGCGCAACTCGCACTAGAAGTGGGCCCGCGTGCGCCACAGACGCCAAAGCAGCACTGGAAGCGCCGAAACAATGGGCGCTAATGAGCCGAATTTTGTGGCCTGTGTCTAACACAACTGACCAGGGGTGAAAATTAATCTTAAGAATCAACAATGTTTAAAATTCAAACACTGCAGTACCAAAATTTGTTTACTTAAATGACAATATTGCAGATAGTATACGGAGGGTTCTACTGGGGGAGGAATCCAGCTGCATGTATCACATTGAAAAACAGCTAACTAGAGGTGAGAACAAATGGCTTTGAGAACATGTTGCATGGAGCACGTTCTGAAAGGGTGCAAGAGAAGGTGATAACAGTAAGTACGGTGTGAAAAGCTCATCAATGTTTGCAGCCTGATGGAAGTGGCATCCAGGGTGTACAACGATAATTGTACGGTTGTGCTTACAGGGAAAATAATTCTTATTGCAGCTAAATGAACATACACTGTTTAATTATTTGAAGAACAAAATATAGAAAGAACTAGCATTTATGTAGCATTTATCACGTCTCCCAGAAACACCTCGGATTTGAACCACATTCAGCATTATTATGTAGGGGAATGTGACAGCCATTTTGTGCACTATAAGCTTTGACAAACACATCAATGAGATAGATGACCAGTTGATCTATTCCTTTTGATGGTGGTTTAGGGAAGAATGTTGGTCAGGACAACTTAAATAGTCCTATGGGATGTTTAACATCCACCTGGGGCCTTCCTTTAACATCTCATCCAGAGGACAGCATCTCCAACAATGCAGCACTCCCTCAGTGGTGCATTGGTGTGCCAGCCTAGACTATGTACTCAAGTCCTGAAATGGGGTTTAAACGCACAACTGTAATGATCAATAACATGTCATTCTATAGTGGACACTAGGTGGAGCCGCAGAGCTGTATATAGCTGTATGTATAAGACTACACTACCCAGCTGTATGTATATTAAGACTACATTACCCATGAGGCACTAGGCTACCCACAAGGCAGCAGTCAAGATGGAAGCCTCTACAGATACTGTACCCAGTCCGCATGTGCTCAATAAAAGTGTCTAGCAAAAGCTAGCTGTGTTCATAATAAGAATGTCTATTTATTAATGAACAGAAGATGGTACCAGGATGGTGAAGATCTGCTGAAAATTGTGAAAAGCGACATGGAGAATTTGAAGCCACCAGAGCGTTTGAAACTCACAGGAAACATCGACTACAATTGGCAGACTCTTAAACAACAATTCGAACTCTACATTGCAGCCATCGGATTCGGTACGAAGCCAGACGCAAGGAAGATAGCGTTGCTGCTTACGGTTGCAGGCCCACAGGCGATAGAGGTATTTAATACATTTGTATTTAATCCAGAGGAGAACAGACAAAAATTAGAAGATGTGCTAAAAAATTTTGATGCACATTGCTCTCCCAAAAAGAATGAGACCTATGAAAGATACATCTTCCGTTCTCAGACACAGCAGCAAAATGAGACTTTTGATAGCTTTATAACTGATCTGAAACTGAAAGCACAGACATGTAATTTCTCTGAGCTCAAAGCATCCATGATTCGTGACCAGATTGTGTTTGGTATTCATGATAAAAAAAGTCAGGGAACGTCTGTTGAGAGAAACCGAACTAAATTTGGAAAATGCGGTGAAAATATGCCAAGCCAGCGAGCTAGCTCGAAAGCAGGCGAAGACTTTCAGTGAAATCAATAATGATGCGATTGTAATGAGTGATAATGCTGCTGTCGGTGCGGTGTCCTACAAGGGGAAGAAATGTGGGCAGAACAGAAATGAAAAGCAATCTGTTAGATCCGTGTGTTAATGGAGACACGGAATGCAGGAGTTGATTTAACAAGTGTTTACTGAACAAAGTCTGGAGGTGAACTAACTACACAAGACGTTACACAGGCTTATAGACCCGAGTGGTCACTACTGGTACTACAGTATACAGGGGCTTCAAAAACATGGTTCCTCTTAAAGGTACATACACTACAATTCCTCCCCTTTTAGATAAATAGTACATAACATTTTAAGTAATCATTAAATAACATTTTTACAAGAACAATAATCTACATATTTGCTGAAGTTAATCAATTACAAATTCAGTCTCTCTGGAGGCTTCCTGACTCGGTCCATATAACGCCTCGGTGGTGTAGTAGGTTTCGGTGGTGTAGTAGGTTCTTTTGGCAAGGTTGATTCGGCTTCAATGCCAGTGTCGGGTTCATCTGGTTCCAGTATCAATGGATCGGAGGTAGATACTATGGGTATCTCTGCTTCATCACTAGGCGTATAGAGTTGTGGTGTAGGTTGTCCTTTTTCGGATGACTCTATGATCTGGTCAGCATGGCGCCTTATTATGCTTTCTCCAATGTCCACGGTATACATCAGCGGTCCTAGTCGTGTGCAAATAGTTCCAGGCTGCCATTTCTCGGTACGGTAGTCCCGGGCCAAAACTGGTTGACCTGTCTGGAAGGTTCTAGTTGGCCTTTCATTCATGCTTTGAAATTGCCAGTTCTCTACGTCCCTTCTGACGTTTGGCTTGACCAAATCCAGCCGGCATCTTAGTCTTCTATTGAAAAACATCATGGCGGGGGTTTGGTTTGTAACCACATGTGTTGCATTCCTGTACGCAAACAAGAAGTTATCTACCTTATGTTGTAGATTTATGTCTTCATTACCCATGGCCTTTATGGCCTTCTTGAAGGTCTGGACAAACCTTTCAGCTAATCCATTGGTGGCGGGATGGTATGGGGCGGACGTGTAGTGCTTAACCCCATTGTTTTTTAAGAACTTCTTGAATTCTTCGGATACAAATTGCGGTCCATTATCAGAACAGATCTGTTCAGGCAGCCCATTCCTGGTGAATATGGTCCTTAATACTGTGATGGTTTTTTCCGTGGTGGTGGAGGACATCTTTATTACCTCCGGCCACTTGGAGTGTGCATCAACCGCGATTAAGAACATTGAGTCCATAAATGGACCAGCAAAGTCAATATGTACCCTTTGCCATGGCGATGAGGGCCACTCCCATGGATGTAGAGGGACTTGTGGTGGGGCGTTTTGGACCTTCTGGCATCCTAGACAGCTCTTGGTCATTTCTTCGATGTCTCCATTGATACCTGGCCACCACACAAATGCTCTGGCTAAGTTCTTCATTTTCACTCCACCCAGATACCCCTCGTGAAGCTCCTTTAGCACTTTATCCTTGAGTTTGGGTGGAATCACCACTCTGGATCCACACATCAAGGTTCCTCGGCACACTGACAGCTGTTCTCTTCTTTGTGAGAATGCTGGCAACAGTGGTTCGCCATGTGCTGGCCATCCCTTCACCGTTAAATCGTAGACTCGTGAGAGAGTCGGGTCATTTCTCGTTTCCTTTTCAATGGTAGAATTTGTCACCGGTAGACATTCCACTATGGTCGAGTGGAACATCTCCACTGGGTCCACTGTAGGCGCCTCTTCTACCGTTGGCAACAGTAGGCGCGATAACCCGTCAGCATTCCCATGCTGTTTTGTTCCTTTGTATTCTATGTCATATTGGTGTGCCCCTAGGAAAAGGGACCACCTCTGTAGCCTTTGCGCTGTCATAATGGGAACGCCCTTTTTAGGGTTGAATATGGAGACGAGGGGTTGATGGTCAGTCAACAAGGTAAATTTTTGTCCGTGTAGGTAATGGTTGAATTTCTTCACCCCCCACACCAGGCTGAGTGCCTCCCTGTCGATCTGGTCATAGTTACGCTCAGCTGAGTTCAATGAGCGTGACGCAAAAGATATCGGCCGCTCCGAGCCATCAGGGAATCTATGCGATAATACCGCTCCCACGCCGTAAGGGGATGCATCGCACGCCAGTCTGATTGGCAGTGATGGGTTGTAATGAGCCAACACTTCCCTGGACGTGACCAAGCCTTTGCATTTATGGAAGGCACGTTTACATTCTTCGCTCCATTTCCAAACTACTCCCGTTTGTAGCAGTGCGTCAAGAGGGTGTAGAACCGTCGACAAGTTTGGTAAAAATTTATGATAGTAATTTATTAATCCCAGGAACGACCTTAATTGTGAGACATTTTCAGGCGCTGGGGCTGTATCGTTTTCTATGTGGGTTCAATGACGACACATTGATGAAAGAGAATGTCTTTTAATCTAAAGTATGTTCAACTAAGTTAACAGCTCTGCAGGAGACACCATCTTAGAGATCCATCTAAAACGAAACTAAAACTACTTTTCTCACATGCCCTCTGCTGGTAAGGCATAAATAATCAAACAGGCAAATATGCTGGTAAGGCATAATAATCAAACAGGCAAATACCATCACTATTTGCTGATATCATTACATCTCCCTTTCTTAAAACAAAAGTATTTTACTTTTATCTAACAACATGTTTTCTTTGTATTACTCTGCATTTTAACTGTAACACTTAATGAACTTACATTATCATTATCATTATCAAGGTTTTTTAACCTTGTTTTGTGTGTTCACATGAAACATGTAAATACACTAGAACTTGAAGAGAGAATAAGATAACATTACTTCCTTCTATAACAAGAGTCCTTAAACTTGCTCAATGAGTCTCTCAGGAGGCTTCACGTGTCTTGAGGATTTTCTGATTGATTGTCCTTGAATCTGAGTTGTTGCCTCAGATGATGAGTTCTCAGCTGTGTGATCAGGTTGTTCAACAGTATCAGTCTTTTGACCTGCTGTGTGATCAGGTTGTTCAACAGTATCAGTCTTTTGACCTGCTGTGGCTGGTCCCATGAGAAGATCCTGATGATTTCTTCGCAGAACAGCACCCTCATCTGTCTGAATGGTGTATGATCTTGGTTGGACTTCACTCAGGACAGTTCCCTTCTGAGTCCATGTTTTTGTTTTGTCTGTGAACCTTACTTGGTCACCAGTGTAGAGTTCAGGTAGGTTTTGTGTTCCTCTGTCATAGTAGTACTTTTGCTTTTCTTTCTGTTGTTCTTTGAACTTCCTCACTTTCTCCCCCTCTTTTGTTTTCAGGAGGTTCTCCGGGATGGGTAGGTTTGACCTTAGCAGACGTCCCAGAAGGAGTTGGGCTGGTGACATACCACACTCGAGCGGCGTTGTGCGGTATACAAGCATGCTCTGGTAGAAGTCAGTTCCACTGTCTTTTGCCTTGTACATCAGTCTTTTCACTGTCTGGACCGATTTTTCCACTAATCCATTGGACTGTGGAAAGTGAGGACTTGACGTTGTGTGGACAAAGTCCCACTCTTTGGCAAAGTGTCAGAAACTTGCATTGTAAAACTGGGGTCTGTTGTCTGTGAAGACCTCGCTTGCCACGCCATGTCTGGAGAATATGGCTTTCATACATGTTATCACAGCATCTGCAGTGGTGGTGTACAGTCTACAAACCTCTGGATACAGGGAGTAATAGTCTGTGACTACAAGATAGTCCTTCCCTTGACATACGAATAGGTCAGCGCCTACCTCCTGGTAAGGTCTGTCTGACGCTGGGTGTGGCTTTAGTGGTTCTACAGGATTGCTTGCTTGATATTTCAGGCATATTGTGCAGTTTGACACCTCATTTGTCACATCTTGGTTGATTCGTGGCCAGTACATTACCTCTCGTGCTCTTTTTTTACACTTTTCGATTCCCAGATGTCCTCCATGGATCCTTTTTAGCATCTCTTTTCTCAGACTCTTTGGGATAACTATTTTACTTCCTTTGTAGATGATGTCTTCGACCATTGATAGTTCCGCCCTGCAGTTCCAGTACTCTGCCATGTCAGGTGAGCAGTCTTGCTTCATGTTGGGCCATCCATCCAAGATGCTTTTCCTCAGTCGTCTCAGTGTTCATCTTTGTTTGTCTCAGTCTTTATGAGCTCCATTTTTGCATCTGCTATGGGCAGTGCACTTGTGATCATGTCCACGTAGGCGTTCACTTTTTCATCCATTTTGGTGTTTGCGGGCTCTCTTGGGTCAACAGCTCTGGACAACGTGTCTGCTGTATACATCAGCTTACCCAGGGTGTACGCAACATTCAGTGTATAGCGTTGCAGCCTGATCATCATTCTTTGTATTCTAAGCGGACAGCTATTTAGTGGCTTTTGGAACAATGCAATCAAGGGCTTATGGTCAGTCTCTACACTGATTGCTTGTCCTGACACAAACTGGTGAAATCTTTCACAGGCGTATGTGATGCTGAGCAGCTCCTTTTCTATTTGAGCATATCGCATCTCCGCGTCTGTCATTGAGTGCAATGCATGTGCAATAGGTTGCCAGTCATCATATTTTTGCAGAAGAACGGCACCGAGCCCACTCTGTGATGCATCTGATGATATCTTGATGGGTCTCGCTGGGTCATAAAACCTCAGAACTGGTTCCTCTGTGAGCAGTTTCTTTAGATCGCTCCATGACTTCTCATGCTCATGATTCCATTCCCATTCTATGTTCTTTTCAGTTAGTCGTCTCAGTGGCGCCATCTTTTCTGAGAGGTTGGATATGAATTTACCCATGTAGTTGATCATTTCATTAAACATCTGCACGTCCTTTTTGCATTGTGGCTTTGGCATATTCTCAATGGCGGACACCTTTCTGGGATCTGGTCTGATGCCCTCACTGCTAAGGATATCTCCCACGAATGTCAGTTCTGTCACCCCGAGCTGGCATTTCTCTCTATTCAGCTTCAGGTTTGTTTTCCTTGTTGCTTCCAGCACTTTTTTCAGTCTCTCATCATGCTCAGTTCTCGTGGTTCCCCATACTATGATGTCATCCATTGATGTATCAACTCCCTCCAGGTGCTCATAGATCATATGGATAGTTTTGTGATACACTTCAGGAGCTGAGGCAATGCCAAATGGTAACCTTAGGAATCTGTATCTGCCAAATGGACTGTTGAACGTGCACAGTCTTGAACTTGCCTCGTCCAGTTTCATCTGCCAAAATCCTGATGATGCATCTAACTTGCTGAAATACTTTGCATTTGCAAACTGTGACATGATTTCCTCACGTGTAGGAAGCTTGAAGTGCTCTCTCTTTATTGCTCTGTTTAGATCTCTTGGATCCAGGCAAATTCTGAGCTTTCCATTCTTTTTGTCCACAACGACGAGGGAACTCACCCACTCAGTTGGCTCATCTATCTTCTGAATCACGTTCAGGCTTTCCATCCTGTCCAACTCTGCCTTCAGTTGCTTTTGAAGAGCAAATGGAACTTTTCTGCATGGATGTATGACCGTTGGCATACTTTTATCTACTCTGATCGTGTGTTCTCCTGGAAGGCAGCCTAGACCCTGAAATAGGTCGTTGTACTCTTTCATGAGTTCATCATAGACTGTCTCTCCTTCGCTTTCCACAACGAGGACTCCCTTTACCAGGTTCAGTCTCTCACAGGCTATTAAGCCTAGTATGGCCTGCACATCCTTTGGCACCATGGTTAATGCTAGCATGTGCTCTCTGTCCTTGTGTGTCACTTTGACAATGCATCTTCCTTTCACTGGTATATCAGTACCTGAGTATCCTGTCACTTTCACTTTTATTCCATGTATCTTTGGTCTGGGTCTAATTTTCTTAAAATCAGTCTCTGATATCACCTTAACTTGTGCTCCAGTATCCAATTTAAATGGAATGTGTATATCATTCACTTTTAGTGTCAACATCCAGTCTCTTTTTTCTTTTTTGTTTTCAGACACAACATCCACATAGAACTCCTCTATCTCGCTTTCATCTACTGCATGGACCTTGCTTTGTTGCGCTTGGTTCTTACAGCAACGGACATAATGGTTGTTTTTGTCGCAACTATTGCATGTTTTACCATATGCTGGACACTTTTTTGGTGGATGCTGTGTACCACATTGACTACATGACTTTCGATTGCCCCTTTCATTTTTGTTCGCTGGCCACGCCTCTTTTTTCACATTGCCGCTCTTTTTGTTAAACGGTTTGTGTCCGTTCTTTCTCACTGCATCCACGTTGCAGCTACTGTCACTGAACAGCTCCTTTGCCTGCGACTTCACAGTCTCTGTAGCCCTACTCAGTGCTATGGCTTTTCCCAGGTCTAGATTTTGCTCTCTTAGCAGTCTTTCCCTTAGACCATTATCTGGAATACCACACACCAGTCTGTCTTTTATCAGCGAGTCTGTCAGTCCCCCAAATTCACACGTTTTGCTTCTGTTTCTCAGTTCAGTCACATACTGATCAATAGTCTCTCCCGTTTTCTGTACACATGTGAAAAATCTGTGCCTCTCAAACGTCACGTTACGTTTAGGTATGCAGTAGGCCTCAAACTGTTCCATTATTTTATCCAGCTTCATTTTGTCTCCATCAGCAGCGAATGTGAAGTTATTATACACCTCCAGCGCTTCATCACCCACGACATGTAAGAACACTGATGCTTTCATTTTTATCACTTTTCTCGTCAGCTCCGATTGCTGCTAAATACAACTCCAAACATTGTTTGAACCTCCTCCAACTTTCAGCCACATTACCTGTTAACTGAAGCTTCGCCGGTGGGTGTAATCCTACCATTTTTCACTTCGTTAGCTATTCTCCAAAGGTAAGTAACGATGTTCTCTTTTGGCTTGCTAATATGTGGAGAGCTGATTTCGCTGGGTAGCTTCCTTGCCACGACTCCGTTCACTGTCTCGTCGAGTTGCTAACTTCAGATTTTTCCTCTTCATCTCTTTCAATCACTTCTTCTGACACCATGTATTGTTTTCTATGTGGGTTCAATGACGACACATTGATGAAAGAGAATGTCTTTTAATCTAAAGTATGTTCAACTAAGTTAACAGCTCCTCAGGAGACACCATCTTAGAGATCCATCTAAAATGAAACTAAAACTACTTTTCTCACATGCCCTCTGCTGGTAAGGCATAAATAATCAAACAGGCAAATATGCTGGTAAGGCATAATAATCAAACAGGCAAATACCATCACTATTTGCTGATATCATTACAGGGGCCTTTACGACTGCTTCAATTTTTTCAGGTGACTTATGCAACCCTTCTTCGTTAATGACATGGCCACAATATGATATTTGTTTCTGGAAAAATTCGCACTTCGGGCGATTTGCTCGTAGGCCCCGTTCTCTCAGCCTCGTGAGCACCTGCTCCAAGTTGGCAAGGTGCTCGTTGTCGTTTTCTCCTGTTACAAGGATGTCGTCTAGGTAGCATTGAGTCCCCGGAATCCCTTGCAGGACTTGCTCCATAGCTCTTTGCCAGATAGCCGGAGCTGATGCCACTCCGAAAACCAGTCGATTGTACTGGTACAGGCCTTTGTGTGTGTTTATCGTGAGATACTTTTTAGAGGCCTCCTCAACTTCCATCTGTAGATATGCCTGTGCTAAGTCAATTTTGGTGAAACGTTTCCCTCCGGATAGTGAGGCGAAAATATCTTCTATCCTCGGAAGAGGATACTGTACCGTGTGAAGAACCGGGTTTACAGTCACCTTGAAGTCCCCACAGATGCGAATTTTTCTCTGTTCTTCAGATTTATCATTATTCAACGTTTTCTTCATGACCGGGACGATGGGTGTTGCCCACTCGCTCCAATCTACCTTGGATAACATGCCTGCTTTTTCCAAATTCTCCAGCTCTGCCTCGACGGCTGGACGAATTGCATATGGCACCGGCCTTGCCTTAAAAAACTTGGAAATTGCCGTATCTTCCACTTTTATTGAGGCGGTGGCGCCTTTCAACTTTCCTAGTTCCTGTTGAAACACTTCTTTGGCATTAGCCAAGATTTCTTTTAATCGTCCGGGTATGACGTCATCATCATTTTTTTTCTTACTGGTCACCGTCAGTGCCTGAATGGAGTGCCAGTCTAAACGTATCTTTCTGATCCATTCACGTCCCAACAGCGGTGGACCACCATCTTGCAGAACGTATAAATACAACTTCTGTATTTCCTTGCCGTTGTATACAACAGGCACCCTTATTTTCCCTCTGGGGTATACTTTCTGCCCCGTATATGTCTTCAAGATAATGGATGTGTCTTTCAAAGGTATATGCGGAAATAGCCGCTCGTAATCCCGTCGACTCATGACGGTCAGAGCTGATCCTGTATCTAGCTCCATTTTGACTGGGGACCCCGCTATCGTTAGGGTAACCCAAATGGTCTGGTAATCTTCTTTGGCAATTACATTATGTAATTTGAGACAGCTTAGTCTCTTGTTTCCGGAGTCGCTATCGCTCTTCTGGTCTTCGGAGCTACTGTCCGTCATCATTTGTACCTTTCTGTACTTTTCCTTATTGACCTTTTTACTGTCAGCGGATTTTTTTCCAGATCGGCATACACGTGCAATGTGTCCCATCTTTCCGCATTGCCTGCATGCTTTGTCCTTGAACCAGCAGTCCTTCTGGTCATGGGTGGATCTGCCGCAGCGATAACATCTCTCGAAACCCCGTGTCATTTCATGGGTGCCGAAGTCCTGTGGCTTTTGCTGTATCTCTGCAGCTCCTCTTGCTGCTGCTTCGTATGATACAGCCACACTGAAAGCCTTGTCCAGTGTCAAATCTTTCTCAGAAAGTAGTCTTTTCTGTGTTCCTTCGCTTAGGAGACCGCAGACGAATTTGTCTCGTAGAGAATCTGCCAGTCCTGCCCCGAATTGGCAGTGCTTTGACAGCTTTTGTAATTCGGTGAGGTAATCAGCATTACTTTCATTCTTGTGCTGATTCCTCCTGAAGAATTTGAATCGTTCCGCTATCAGCAGCGGTGTTGGGTTTAAGTGCTCCTGTAAGGTATCAACAATCTCCTTAAAATTCTTGTCCATCGGTTTGGCTGGAGTGATCAAGTTTCGTAACAGCCCGTATGTCCTTGTGCCCATCAGATTTAGAAGGACCGATGCCTTTTTATCATCTGCTACTTCATTCGCCTTGCAATATACCTTTGTGACGGAGCCACCAAGAGACACTGGGCAATCAGTAATCATCCCTTTAACTACCATGTAGTGCAGCTGTGGACTGCACCTTTAAACTGTATGTAGTTTCTTGTATTTTCGCGTCATGATGTCATGACGCCGATCACGTGACCCCCAGTTGGCGCGGAGAGCGTGATGACGTCATGACGTCAGCTTCCAGTAATTAGTGGCAGTCTTGGAGAGGCTGTGGAACTGGACAGATCTGCTTACATCTGCTCTTGTAGTTTTACCAGTTAAAGTTGTTTGTCTATTAAACTTGATTATTTTGTTTCACTGCGTCGAACTTCATTATTCGGATAGGAACTTCCGTTCCTACATTGGTGACCCCGATCTCGTTGGACAACTTTCGTCGAGATACTTATAATGAACACGAACGCCGTTGCCCTTAAGTTGCCGCAGTTCTGGGAACAGCAACCAGCAGCATGGTTTTTCCAGGCAGAAGCCCAGTTTGCACTCCGGGACATTACAGCGGATTCAACCCGTTATTATTACGTGGTTTCCGCTCTCGACAGTGCCACGGCTTCACGGGTCGTCAGCCTCCTGGGGAATCCACCGGTAGAGGGCAAGTATGAAGCTCTAAAAAATCGTTTACTACAGGTGTTTGGTTTAAATAAGTCGGAGCGTGCACGCAGGCTTATTGCTATGCCCGGTCTTGGGGACTCAAAACCATCGGAATTGATGAGCCAAATGCTCACGTTTTTGGGTTCGGAGCCCCAATGTTTTTTGTTTCGAGAACTCTTCCTCTGCCAGCTACCTGAGCCAGTTCAGGCAGTCTTGGCCAGTTCTACGATTACGGACTGTGCCGAGCTGGCTGCAGAGGCAGACAAGACTTTTACGGTCACACAGCAGAGTTGTGCAGCCACGAGGCGTCTTTCCCCTACGCGAGCAAAGTCCAGCCCTCCTCCAGCAGGCTGGTGTGTGTACCACGCCTGTTTTGGCGCCAAGGCTCGACGCTGCCGTCCTCCCTGCAGTTTTGTTGCAAAAAAATCTCCAGCAGGCTCACAAACTTCAATGAGGATGACAGGGTCTGACAAACACACCCAGTTCACCATGGCAGTCGGTTCAGCGGGAAAACCCCTCTACATTACTGATTCCAGGACAGGGCGACGATTCTTGTGTGATACTGGTTCTCAGTGCAGTATTTTGCCAGTTTCAAAGCTAGATCTACAATCCGGCGGTCACGGCCCTTCCCTCGAGGCAGCCAATGGTGCGGCCATTCGCACGTTCGGTAAACGGACAGTTAATTTAACTCTTGGAGGTCAACGTTTTGTGTGGGAGTTTATAACGGCTAAAGTATCACAGGCCATCCTGGGGGCTGATTTTTTCTGTGCCTATGGTTTTCTGGTCGACGTCCAACATTGTCGACTCATTAATGCGTCTACTTTCCACGCGGTGCCTTGTCACCGCAGTACTGCTGTCTCCTGGTCGGTTGCCTGTGCGGTTCCATCGCAGGAAGGGTTTAGGCGCCTACTCGGCGAGTTCCCGGGGCTCACCAGGCCTACATTCACGGCAGCAGTCGCGAGGCACGGTGTGGTGCATTACATCACCACAACGGGATCACCTGTTTACGCTCGGGCATGAAGATTGGAACCCGGAAAGCTTGTAGCCGCAAAGGCAGAGTTTCAGATCATGGAGCGCCTTGGGATTGTCCGATGCTCCGATAGTCCTTGGTCTTCCCCACTACACATTGTACCTAAACCAGGTGGCGGATGGAGGCCTTGCGGGGATTACAGACGCCTTAACGAAGCCACTATGCCGGATAGGTATCCAATACCGCATATACAAGATTTTTCGGCTCATTTGGCTGGCAACTCAATATTTTCCAAAGTAGATCTCATCCGTGGATATCACCAAGTTCCTGTGCACCCTCAAGACATCCCCAAAACGGCGGTCATCACACAGTTTGGCCTTTTTGAGTTCCTTCGCATGCCGTTTGGATTGAAAAATGCAGCTCAGGCCTTTCAGTGACTTATGGACTCTGTGTTACGGGACCTTCCCTTCATTTTCATTTACTTGGATGACATTCTCATTGCTCGTAAGGATAAGGAGGAGCACATGGCTCATTTACGTACACTCTTTGCCCGCCTCAGCCAACATGGCCTCATCATAAATCTAGCCAAATGCCAGTTTGGGTTAACCAGCATTGACTTTCTGGGGCATAGGATCACCTCAGAAGGCACCGTCCCACTGGCCACTAAGGTAGAGGCAGTTACGGCATTCCCGCGGCCTCATATACTTAAATCTCTTCAGGAGTTCCTGGGGATGGTAAATTTTTATCATCGTTTTGTCCCCAAGGCAGCCCAATTGATGCAGCCGCTGTATGAAGCACTTAAAGGGAAGTCGGGTAAAGATGTTATCATTTGGACACCACAGATGGACCAGGCATTCCTGGACACCAAGGCGGCATTGGCAGATGCAACTATGCTTGCACACCCACTCCCGGGCGCGACTATCGCCCTTACTACCGATGCCTCCGATTACGCCATCGGGACGGTTCAGGAACAATGGGTTGACGGGATTTGGCAGCCATTGGCCTTTTTTAGTCGCCAACTGCGTAAGAATGAGCGAAAATATAGCACTTTTGATAGGGAGTTGCTGGCCTTGTTTTTGGCCATCCGGCATTTTCGTTTTCTCCTAGAAGGGCACCCGTTCACTGTATTTGTGGACCATAAACTGCTCACTTTTGCAATGGCCAAAACGGCGGAGCCGTGGTCAGCCCGGCAACAGCGCCATCTTACATTTATATCTGAATTTACGACGGATTTACGACATGTGTCTGGCAAAGATAATCTTGTGGCTGATTGCCTTTCGCGTGCCCCAGTCCAGGCAATTCACCTGGGAATCGATTTCGTCGGGTTGGCGGAAGAACAGCTGGCAGATCCCAAAGTTCAGGCGTATCGGACCATGCCTTCTAGCTTGCAGGTAGCCGATGTTATGTTCCAATCAGCAGGAACCACGCTCTTGTGTGACGCATCCATGGGAGTGCCCCGGCCCATTGTGCCAGTCGAATGGCGTAAGAAGATTTTTCAGGTTATACATGGCTTATCACACCTGGGGATGCGAGCTTCACAACGACTTATGTCCCGCAAATTTGTTTGGAAGGGAATGCATTTAGACGTTCGGGACTGGACAAACAATTGCGTGGACTGTCAAAAATCAAAGGTCCATCGTCACGTTAAGGCTCCAGTGGCCATCTTTCCGGTGCCTGAACGCCGGTTCGATCATGTACATGTGGACTTAGTGGGCCCCCTCCCCACTTCGCGGGGTTTTATGCATCTCCTGACAATAGTGGACCGTACTACCAGGTGGCCAGAGGCGATTCCTTTGGTTGCTACTACTACAGCGGACGTATCCAGGGCGTTTATTTCGTCGTGGGTGGCCCGGTTTGGGGTGCCATCTGATATCTCCTCTGACCGAGGTCCACAATTCACGTCAGAGTTGTGGAATGCAGTTGCACGGGGCTTGGGTACCAAGCTGCACTGTACCACCGCTTACCATCCGCAAGCAAATGGTTTATGTGAGAGGTTTCATCGGTCTCTAAAGGCGTCCCTCCGTGCCAGCTTGCGTGGTTCCAACTGGGTGGATAGACTTCCTTGGGTGATGCTAGGCCTTCGTACAGCCCCCAAGGATGACCTCCAGGCTTCATCGGCTGAGTTAGTCTACGGTCAAGCACTTCGAGTACCAGGGGATTTCCTCCCTCCACATACAGAACCGTGGTCGCCTGCTCAGCAGCTCCTTCAGCATCACGAGGTGGCAAAGAATTTCCTGCCTATTCCAACCTCGCATCACAACCTACAGAGGCCTCATGTTCCGGCAGAACTTATGAGTTCCGATTATGTTTTTATTCGGCAGGATGCTCATAGAGATACACTCAGACCACCTTATGCTGGACCGTTTCGTGTCATCGCAGCGGGAGACAAATATTTCACGGTCGAAGTGGGAGGTAAGTCCGATACCATCTCCATCGACCGACTTAAACCAGCCCATCTGGATCGGAGTGAACCAGTGGTTGCTGCTCAGCCACCTCGCCGTGGACGACCACCGTTGGCTGCTAGACCAGTTATGCAACAGTCTACTATTAAATTGCCTGCTTCAGCTTCATCCTTGTCTACACCTCCTGCTACTGTTTCCTCCACCCCAGATGCACCGCTTCAGACACAGCCAAGCATTGGCTCATCTTCCAACGTTCCATCGTCTGAAGTTCGTAGTCGTTCGGGCAGAATTATTAAACCTCCTGTTCGTTTGACGCTGTCTGTTAAAGAGAATTCTGCGGGGGCGCCTGTGGCGGAACCACCAAGAGACACTGGGCAATCAGTAATCATTCCTTTAACTACCATGTAGTGCAGCTGTGGACTGCACCTTTAAACTGCATGTAGTTTCTTGTATTTTCGCGTCATGACGTCATGACGCCGATCACGTGACCCCCAGTTAGCGCGGAGAGCGTGATGACGTCATGACGTCAGCTTCCAGTATTTAGTGGCAGTCTTGGAGAGGCTGTGGAACTGGACAGACCTGCTTACATCTGCTCTTGTAGTTTTACCAGTTAAAGTTGTTTGTCTATTAAACTTGATTATTTTGTTTCACTGCGTCGAACTTCATTATTCGGATAGGAACTTCCGTTCCTACACCTTCACTCTTTCCACATATGTGGTCCAATCTTCTATATCACTATCGAAAGCAGTAATATTGCCAGTCTTCGGCATCTTGAAAATCTAAAATGGCGCTTCCCGCGCTTTTCCTCCGTCCCTGATGGATCAAAATGGCGTCTCCCGTGCTTTTCTTTCTTCCCCGCCGAGTTAAGATGGCACTTCCCGCGCTTTCCCGCCGCTGCTGCTGCTGCCAACGCTGTTCTCCGCGGTTCCCTTTGCAACCTGCAGCTTTTCGCGGTATTTCTATTTTTTTTAAATATTTTTTTTTATATATATCTCTTCAATAGTTTCTCCGTTACTTGGAGAACCGTTCCCGTCGTGGAGCGGACCCTCTGGGACTTTCCCCTCCCTCTGCTCGGTCCGAACGCCGACCTGCTTTGCAGCACCGGCCGCGCCCTGAGTGCGCCACCCTCTCTCTCTCTTTGCTTCTGCTTCCCGACTCGCTGCCCAGCCCCGTTGCAGAGCCACCCGATCGAGCTCTAGCCCGCCGCAGCCCAGGAAGGATCAGTGCACTACCTGCCACCAGCCCATTTAGCTGGTGAAACCACAGTTTTTTGTTTTTTTTCTTGCTTCTGGCTTCGACCTTCGTCTGAGGAATCGATCCCCTTGAGGTGCTGCTGAATTGCAGATAAGTTCATTTCTAACTCGTCGCCACTGTTAGATCCATGTGTTAATGGAGACACGGAATGCAGGAGTTGATTTAACAAGTGTTTACTGAACAAAGTCTGGAGGTGAACTAACTACACAAGACGCTACACAGGCTTATATACCCGAGTGGTCACTACTGGTACTCCAGTATACAGGGGCTTCAAAAACATGGTTCCTCTTAAAGGTACATACACTACACAATCGGAGGATGAAATTTTTAATTGTAAACGCTGTGGTTACAACCACCAGTTAAGACAATGCCCAGCGTTTGGAAAAATGTGCACAAAGTGTAATGGAAAGAATCACTTTGCCAAACAATGTTTTTCAAAAGTAAAAACTAAGAAAGGGCAATGAGTTAATGTAATTGAGGACACTGATTTAAGTGAGACATTTTTTGTAGGAATGGTGTCATGTGACAATATCAAAAAGGATACAGAAAATGTGCAGCCCTCAGAAATGGACAATGCTGAACATAAATATAATGCAGTAAAAGAGGACAAATGGATGCTCCCACTGCAGGTAAATGGAGCATTCGTTACCTTGAAACTAGACACTGGGGCAAAAGCAAACTTAATCAGTATGAGTGACATTAACAATATGAAGGAAAAGCCCAAAATACAGAAAAAGTCAGTACTACTGAAGGACTATAATGGACAGAAAATAGATAGCTTAGGTGTATGCAGACTTAAAGTGACAGTCAAAGACAAAGTGCATCATCTCATGTTTTCTGTTGTGGCTGAAAGACTTGATTCACTATTAGGTGACAAAGCTTGTGAAGACTTAGAACTGGTCAAGAGAGTCTACCGTATAAACTGTGCCATAAGCAGACCAGATGACTCAGTGGATTCTGTAGTGAGTAATTTCCAGGATGTGTTCAAAGGATTTGGAGCTCTACCATTCACATACAAGATCCAACTAAAGGAGGATGCTCAGCCAGTGGTACATGCTCCACGAAGAGTTCCAGCACCCCTGCGTGACCGGCTCAAGAATGAACTGGACAGAATGACCACACTAGGAGTCATCAGGAAAGTCGAAGGGCCAACAGACTGGGTTAACTCCATGGTATATGTAAAGAAAAAGAACAATGATCTAAGAATATGCATGGATCCAAAGGACTTAAATGCAAACATAAAACCTGAACATTACCAGATTCCCAAGTGAGAAGAAATCACCAGTGAAATGTCAGGTGCCAAATACTTTACAAAGCTCGATGCCTCACAAGGATTTTGGCAACTAAAACTGGATGAAGAGAGCACCAAATACTGTACCTTCAACACACCATTTGGCAGGTATTGTTTCCTCAGAATGCCTTTCGGAATAATATCTGCATCTGAAATCTTTCATGGAGCGATGGAACACATAATTGAAGGTCTGGAAGGAGTTCAGGTCTATGTTGATGACATCATCATCTGGGGCTCCACACTGAAAGAACACAATGAGAGACTGACTAAAGTGCTACAGAGCATACGCCGGAATGGACTGAAGCTCAACAAAGCCAAGTGTCAGTTTGGCGTCCAGGAAGTCACTTTCCTAGGAGATAATCTATCTGGTAAAGGAATAGAGCCAGATATGGAAAAAGTAAACGCCATACTCAAAATGCCCCGACCCACTGACAAAAAAGGAGTGCTACGCATCATGGGGATGATAAACTTCATTGGAAAGTTCATTCCTAACTTGTCAGCCAAGACAGCCTGTCTGCGAGACCTGCTACATAAAACAAATGAGTTCGCATGGACAGAAAGACATGAACAAGAGTGGATAAACCTCAAAACAGTGCTGACAACCACACCTGTACTCACCTTCTTTGACCCAACAAAAAGAATCAAAGTGTCAACGGATGCATCAAAAGATGGCCTAGGTGCGGTCTTGCTACAAGCAGAGGGTGAAGATTGGAAGCCTGTTGCCTATGCCTCCAGGTCTATGACTGATACTGAGTGTCGATACGCCCAGATCGAAAAGGAATGTCTAGGCTTGGTAATTGGACTAGAAAAGTTTCATGGCTACATATATGGACTTCCCACCTTCACAGTTGAGACAGACCACAGCCCTCTGGTTGCCATCATAAAAAAAAACCTGAATGAGATGTCTCCAAGGATTCAACGGCTCATGATGAAGCTGCAAAGATATGACTTTGAACTGATCTACACACCAGGCAAATACATAGTGTTGGCAGATGCACTATCCCGAGCACCCACAATGAGTCATGTGAGCTCTACTGAAGAAGACGTGGATGTTCATGTGAGTATGGTCACTGCTGCGCTGCCCGTGTCAGACACAAAATCAAAGCAAATAGCAGAAGAAACAGTAAAAGATACAGTGTTACAAACAGTAATAGAGAACATTCATCATGGTTGGCCAAAAGGTTCCTGTCCAAAATATTTTCACATAAGGTCAGAATTGAGTGTCGCAAGTGGACTATTACTAAAACAGAACAGGATAGTCATTCCACAGGCTCTACGTCAAGACATGCTCAAAAGGATTCATGAGGGACACCTCGGAATTGAAAAATGCAAAAGGAGGGCAAGAGACACTGTTTATTGGCCTGGCATAAATAAGGACATTGAGAACATGATAGGCAAATGTGAGACATGTCAGAAACACCAAAACAAACAAGCAAAGGAACCAATGATAGTAGCTGACATACCAACAGCACCATGGCAAAAGGTTGGTATGGACCTTTTTCATTTAAATGGTAAAGACTATCTAATAGTGATTGACTACTATTCTAACTATCCTAAGATGGCGCTGCTCTCAAGCACCACAGCAAGCAGTGTCATAATGCATGTGAAATCCATCTTCGCCAGACATGGAATTCCCAGGATTGCCGTTAGCGACAATGGTCCATGCTTCAACTGTAAGGAGTGGCAACAGTTTGCAGCACATTATGACTTTCAGCACATCACATCCAGTCCTTTGTATGCTCAGTCAAATGGTAAGGCAGAGAAAGGTGTTCAAGTTCTCAAGCAGCTACTGAAGAAAGCGACAGAAAGCAAGTCTGATCCTTATCTCACCCTGCTGAGCTACCGAGCCTCACCTTTAGACTGTGGTTCTTCACCTGCTGAACTCCTAATGGGTCGCAAGTTGCGCACCACGCTACCCTGCTGTGCAAAAGAACAGCAAAGTGAGGAACTGAGACAGAGACTTCAACTGTTAAAGCTGAAACAGAAATCATACTATGACAAGTCATCCAAAACTCTAAAACCATTGACAAGGGATGATGTTGTCAGGATTGAGGATCCAGATGCATGGAACAGGAAAGCTACAGTTCTTGAGGAAGTAGGACCAAGGTCATACACTGTTAGAACTGAGGAAGGACAGATTCTCAGGAGGAACCGCCGTTCCCTCCTAAAAACACAAGAGACTATTCAAGAGCAGATTGATGACAATGCCGCAACTGCATCTTGTCATTCACCGCCAGAACAATCTCATGAAGACACATCAGACTTACCCATGTTGAGAAGATCCACACGTGAAGTAAAAAAGCCTGATAGACTTAATCTTTGAGTACAATGTAAAGCTTTGAAAATGTGTTGACTGTTTTGAAAATGTTTATGTTTATAGAGCACTAACAAAAGTGTTACTGATATTATCTTTATTGTTTTCTTGAAAGTTGATTGATATTGATTTTGTTAAACCTCAAAGAAAGGGGGATGTAATGATCAATAACATGTCATTCTATAGTGGACACTAGGTGGAGCCGTAGAGCTGTATATAGCTGTATGTATAAGACTACACTACCCAGCTGTATGTATATTAAGACTACATTACCCATGAGGCACTAGGCTACCCACAAGGCAGCAGTCAAGATGGAAGCCTCTACAGATACTGTACCTAGTCCACATGTGCTCAATAAAAGTGTCTAGCAAAAGCTAGCTGTGTTCATAACAAGAATGTCTATTTATTAATGACATTTATTAATGACATTTATTAATGACATTAATTTATTAATTACCAGCAGAGACAAGCTGACCACCAAAACGGATATCCTAAATGGTCGCGGTACCTCAAAGACTACTGCGGGCAGTGCCATTCACACACACAAGCATTTCTTCATTTGTAGCTGCCCTCTATTTGCGCTGAAACCACAAACACATGGGCAGGATTTTCATTGGGCCGTGGAGTCGGGATTGGAGGCATGTGGGGGGTTAAAATCCCGAAATCGGGGGGCACGAACCCATCCCGCCCCCAACCCGCCTCCATGCCAGTTTCAAAGCAGGCGGGTGCCTGACCCGCACTGGGACCCGTATCCCTGAGGCGGAAAGAGGATTAGTGCTAATTAACTGCCTGTTAACAGGTAGTTAACAGGCAGTTTTTAGCCTAATCCCTACTTTCATTGTTGAAGTGTGGGATTCCCGACAGCTCCAAACCACGCCAAGTTAGCGAGGCGGGCCGTCGGGCTGAAGGGCTTGGAGGGGTCGAGATGTCCGGTGTTCAGGTGAGTGATGGGTGCATGAGTGCAGAGGTAAGTGTGTTTGGTGTGTTTAAAGTGTTTAAAGAAGTTTTACTTACCTTTACAGCCTTCCTTCCTTCAGGCCTCGGGAGTCCCTCATCTCACCTGCACAGAAAGCAGAATGGCCGCGATCTGTCAAAAATTGCAGCATTCAGCTTTCTGTTCCGGAGAGATCTCTAAATCATCCTGAGAGGAAGGAATTAACTTAGAGTACAGATTGTCAGTGTTTGACAGCTTCAAACAGCTGTGAAACGCTGATATTTCATCTGTCAAAAGGTCTTGACAGTTGAAATGTCAATCTGTGACGTCACCTGTTGCCGGGTGGCCCTTAATTGACCTGCTAAGCCCGGTGGGCGGGCTCAACAAGGTCAATCAAGTCAAAATCGCGTAGGTTGGCTACAACTCGATGGAGGCGGGACTACAACCCCAAAAGTTGTAGTCCCGCCTCCTACCCGCCTCCTCAATGAAAATCCAGCCCACACTGTTTGTCAACAGTCTGACGAACATTTTTTGATTGCAAGCTACTTGTCCCTTTTTTGGATAAGTACTCACTGCTTACATCATAATATAGTACATTTGAAAAATGTTACATAAAAATTAACTCTGGTATTGCATTTTGAACTGGATAATTTGGAACTGTCCCATGTTACTAATCTGTTAGATAGTGGTATTATCTCTGAAATTTGTGCATACAAATGACGGATGCTCCTTGATAATGATTTATGTTCTCTAATGTGGCCTAAAGGCTTGTGCTCAGGGTAACACATTTTATTTAATGCAGAATATTTTTTACATAGAGTGCCTGGAATCATTCTAATGGAGCGGGTGACATTTTAAGATAATTGTGAAATAAGCAACTTATTCTTCACGCACTGAACTTTGATATCATTGCCAACATTATGCAGAGTGCGAACCAACCTTGCCAACCCCCATTCTTCCATTTCCTAATTTCGTTGCTTCAATATGCTGCTCCAGCTTTTTTACTGACAGCTTATGGTTGTCATTGAGATGTGAAGTAGAAAATACATTAGCCAACAATTATCCAGGTCACAGATTTAATGTGATGAATGATGCAAGTCTTTGTGTATTTGGTTATGTGTCTATGTGACACGGTGTAATTCTGCCGCTGCTGTTGCCCAACCTGTCCTGTTTAAGTAGTGAAATTCCACAATGAACAACACACAAGTCCTGATTTTACAATGTGACCAAAACTGGAGCTGTGCCCACAAGTGGCAACCTCAGGATGGCTCCCCTCGCTGAATTTTACTAATTTTAATAGACCCCCTAGTCTATTAATCCAGGATCAATCCCTGCGCCAGAATGGTGAGGCTGAGGTACCACGGGTATTGGACCTGGAGTCTCATCTCCATCAAGCCGGCGAGCTGTGGAGAGTGCCAGGCAGCCTGCTGGTGAGGTGGGATTGAAGATCGGGCCGCTGTGATGCCAACTGGAAGTAGGGCCATCTGGTCAGGAAGGGTGGGCGGAGAGGTCAGGTCAGGAAGAGGGGCAACCGGGTTGGGCGGTAGCGGTGGCCCAGGGTGAGGTAGCAGTGGTTGGAAAAGGAGACACCAGCAGAACAGGGCACAGAGCTTTCATCGGGTGGCAGAGTCTCCTTGCACACAGGGCATTATAGCTGCTACCCATGTAGGCATCAGGGCTCTCCATGTCAACCCCATGGCATACACAAACAGAAAAGGTTTGCACTTAATTAATATGCGGTGGTATTTAACTGCAGGAACATCATTATGCACATCAGTGGCAGTTCTCCAGGAAAAAGCCATGATGCCTTCATGATGTGGCAGTCTACGGTGCTCACCTTATTTGAAGGAGAAACAACAGTGAGAGTACGTGCAGCGTAAGCCAGATTTCAAAACCATTTCATGTACTTAAATATATTTAAGGAGGGTATCACAATTGTGTGGGGCAGGCTGAATGGACCAGAGGGTCTTTTCCTGTCTGTCATTGTTCGTATGTTCGCAATTCCCAAGTGAAGGCTTCACTTTGTAGAATCTCCTACCAACTTGCTTTTATGTATGATATAATAATGTGTACGTATCACTTTTACTTCATAGTTAAGTTTATGTTCTGATTCAACTGTGCATTCACCCCAATATCAGAAGAGCACCTCTTACTGCACCGAGATAATATTTCCATTTCCTAGTGTACACATGGTCTCTCCACCAATTTAACTGCAAACTGCTGCCAGTTAATGCAGAGTTATGGATCATTTTATGAATTTGTGGCTACAAGCAGCTGGATTGAGACCAGCTAAACTGGTTTCACTTAGGACCTTCAAAACCATTAGCGTCAAAGAGAGAGAAAGAGAGAGACTTTCACCCTGCCAGTCTGGGCTAGATTTAAATCCAAATCACAGTAATTTTTTTGAGATGTTTCATATGAATTGTTTCATATCTGTATGCAATTTTGGAAAATCGTTAAGGTTTCTATTTGCGGAATGAGCCTTCCTGGAGAGTACAACCACCGAACACTGAAAAAAAGCATGTCTTTGATTTAAAATAGATTCAGGGCCTGGGCCTGTGAACAGACAACAAACTCAGTTCTGTTGTAACTTTACCTCACAACATTAAAAACACTGTCTTGCTGAACTGCTTCAGCGAATTTAGGAGGCTAGCATTCTGACAACAGACCAGGAGACCCATGAGAAAGTGGGCCTTTGTGAGTGTTAGCTGTATTGAGTCTGTAAAGCCTGTATTTGCTATTGCCATTGACAGAGTGACATCTGCATGTCAGGAATCAATGGCACTGTAATGTTAAGCCGGGATTGTCACTGGGGTAGCAGTGACTGTTCAAGCAATCATTCTTAGAGGGATGGAGTGAGGATGAATGTAGGTTCAATTCCTGATCTGAAGTCGACTGAACAGTGATGCAGTGAATGGTTTTTGCGTGTAAAGATTCTGAATAAAATTTGACATTTTCATTACTTAACTGAACGTTCTAAACTCAATTTCCAAATATGGCAAGATAAAGTACAGATTATTCTACTCACCTTCATTACCTGTACAATTCAACAAGCAATGTGTATTTGATGAATATTGAACTACACCGTGATGATATTTTGTTTAATACAGACTAAACAAAATCTAAAGAATAACTTTACAGATTGTGTACACTTGAAGAGACTGTACTGAACGAACTAGCCATACTGGTCTCGGAAGATTTTCACAAAGCCAGTTACTCAGTCACAGAAACCCCAGAAACCCCACAGTGCAGATAGAGGCCATTTCGGCCCATCGAGCCTGCACCGACACATATCCCACCCGATTCCCGTAACCCCTACACCAACACATATCCCACCCTATCCCCGTAACCCCACGTATTTAATCCCCCTAACACTAAGGGTCAATTTATCATAGCCAATCATCCTAACCCGCACATCTTTGGACTGTGGGAGGAAACCGGAGCACCCGGAGGAATGATAACCTCTTAATATATTTGCGGTCAGCGGCGAAGTGAAGTCGTGTGCTGCGGGCCCCGAAGTACGCTCCGCAGAAGGATCTCGCAATCCCCGTGTTGAGAACTTCGGGTTTTCCGACCTTGAATTCACTTCAACAGAACTTAATGGGGATCCCCTTGTTCGAGCTGCTGTGACGTCAACAGGCTGTCTAAGCAGCCAATCAAAAGGCAGAATTCTCACAGGCAGTGAACAAGGAAGTGAGTAAGCTCTTAAATTCGAACTTTTTACAATAGTTAGAGAAAGAGCAAAAGAAAGCTTGGGGTTCTCACACGGGGAAAAGGCAAACCTGAAATAAAGATGCACAAACTTTAAAAAAAATTAAAACTTTGTTTTGAATAGTTTCTTAAAATTTTTATTTTTTATTAAAATGGATTAATTTGGCATTGCACAAAATGTAAATTAGTTTTTCAGGGCCATAACCTTTGTTTAGCAGTCAATACGCTGTTAAAACCCCAGTTACACCTAATTCCTTTGGGTCTAACTTTTAGTGGGGAATTTAACAGCGATATTGCCGCAGAAGAGCCAACGTTTCCGTCAGTTTCACTGATTTGAGTGATTTCACTGATTGCCGGCTCTGTGTGTGTGGTGGGGGGGGGGGGGGGGCGGTGGGGGGGGGGCGGGGGAGGGAAGGGGTGGTGTGGGGGCACAGCGCAGCCAGTTTCGGAGCTGCCATTGACAGACCGCACCTTCGGGAATTCCGCTTGCGCCAGATCCCGAAGTTGAGGCCAGTTTCAAAGGCGGTATGGCGGCGAATGCTGCCAGTTCACCGTCAACCTGACTGCAGATTCAGGGCCAATGTGATATCCTACTTCAACAGCGTTTAAGGATGGATCAGAATTGTCTCTAAATGTAGGTTTTTTTTAAAACACTTTTTAGTCTTTTCTTTTCTAGAGAAAAGAGCCCCACCCTGTTCAATCTTTCCTAATTGTTGTATCCTTTCAGTTCTGGTATCATCCTTGTAAATCTTTTTTGCACTTTCTCCAGTGCTTCTATAGCCTAATACTGTAGTACAAACTATTGCAATTCTTTCTGTGTAGTTATTTTAATTTTTGTCACATTTTAGTCACATTTTAGTAAATAATTTGTTAGTGTGGGCACAATTAATGCAAACCTGCTAAAAATTATGTACAAGTAATTTTACTTGGATAATATTGCTCCTTTAAAAGTGATTTTATCAAATCAAAATCACGGGGTCAGGCAGGTTTAATACAACGTTTTACTAATCAGCGTCAATTATACTCAAAACATCTTCAGGTCTAAACCTCATCAGTGTATCCATACTATGGCATGACATTGGTGGAAGTTCTCATGCTTTGCCGTTTTAATTTGCATGCAGTGTATTACTGCTCCATCCTGAACCTCATTACACTAAAGGAAGATGAATCGGACTATTAACATTCTGAACAGTCAATGAGATATTCAGATATAAAGTGCCGTCACACATGAGTGATTTATGACTGCTGATGTTTCATTAACAGTTACTCTTTTATGACAATATTATATAATATATATAGCGCAAAATATTGCTGAACTTTCTTTATAAAATCTCTGGATAAACAAATAAGCTACAAAATTCTTTTTTTTTAAATGTGACAACTGGCATTTGGAAGCTCAGGGCCACTGAGCTGTTTAGGTGAATTAGTACTCAATTAATATTGATTTATAAGCAAACTGTCAACCCTTGGTGGTAATTAAAATTTTAAAGTTTTACTACAGTGCCAAATCAAAATCCAGGCAGCTTAACATTTTCTCTTTGGAGACTGAAAGTGTCTGTTAATAATACCCATGGTGGGTGTGTTATTAAGGTCATTTCATGCACAGGGAGCCTTAAACTGGAGACTGCAATTCTCGAAGGCACCAGCTGTGTCCCCAGACAGACTGGCTGAAATGAGGAACTGGTACCATGTGGAATCATGGGTGTGAACCCACTTTCTGTCACACTGCATTGGTGTAAAAAGTGCTGCCGTCGACCTGCCCACTTAAAGTGATGTTTATCTTTAAGTTGCCAGATTTAAGTTTACATTTAAGACACAGATTCAATAGTAACATTCAAAAGAGAATTGGATAAATAATTGAAGGGGAAAAATGACAGGACTACGGGGAAAGAGCAGGGGGAGTGGGACTAATTGGATAGCTCTACCAAAGAGCCAGCACAGGCATGATGGGCCGAATGGCCTCCTTCGGTGCTGTATCATTCTGTGATTCTATCTCAACAACTTCACCCCAAGAAACTGTAAGAGGTGTCTGTTTTTTATAATAAGTAAGATTACAGTATTTTTTTTAGTCTCTGCTCTTACAGAGATATCCAAGTATTTGTGTTTCTGCCCCTTTATTTTTTTGTGCATTTACATCCCTACACTATGGGCTGGATTTTCATTGGGCCGTGGAGTCGGGATTGGAAGCGTGTGGGGGTTTAAAATCCCGAAATCGGGGGACCCGACCACATCCCGCCCCCCAACCCGCCTCCATGCCAGTTTCAAAGGAGGCGGATACCCGCCCCGCACTGGGACCCCGCCTCCCCGAGGCGGGAAATGGATTAGTGCCAATTAACTGCCTGTTAACAGGTAGTTAACAGGCAGTTTTTAGCCTAATCCCTATTTTCATTGTTGAAATGTGGTATTCCCGACGGCTCCAAACCACGCCAAGTTTGCGAGGCGGGTCAACGGGATGAAGGGCTTGGAGGGGTTGAGATGTCCGGTGTTCAAGTGAGTGATGGGTGCATGAATGCAGAGGTAAGTGTGTTTGGTCTGTGTAAAGTGTTTAAAGAAGTTCTACTAACCTTTACTTACCTTTACAGCCTTCCTTCCTTCAGGTCTCGGGAGTCCCTCATCTCACCGGCACAGAAAGCAGAATGGCCGCCAGCTGTCAAAATCTGCAGCCTCTGCTTTCTGTTCTGGGGAGATCTCTAAATCATCCTGAGAGGAAGGAATTAACCTGGAGTACAGATTGTCAGTGTTTGACAGCTTCAAACAGCTGTGAAACGCTGATATTTCATCTGTCAAAAGGTCTTGACAGTTGAAATGTCAATCTGTGACGTCACCTGTTGCCGGGTGGCCCTTAATTGGCCTGCTGAGCCCACTGGGCAGGCTCAACAAGGCCAATCAAGTCTAAATCACGTGGGTTGGCTAAAACTCGATGGAGGCGGGACTACAACCCCGAAAGTTATAGTCCCGCCTCCTACACGACTCCTCAATGAAAATCCAGCCCTTCATCTCCATGGCCTGGTACCTGGAGCTGGTCTGGTCCCCGATGCCTCTATAACCAGTCACTGGGAGGTGACTCAGGTATGACTCTTCCCTCGGGTGGTGGGTTTTCTACATATCTGGTCTGAGAGTTAACTTGTACAGTTGTACAGCTGCTTGTCTTCCCCTTAAACTTCTTCAGCCTATTACAATAATCATTCCATTACAGTGTGTTATTCAATATTTATACTTGTTTTGAAAATAAAATGCCTCCCCTGCTTGGCTTCCAAAATGTTTTAGAATACACCAAATTCATTAGAAGTTTCTGGCAAGAACTGGAGAATGTAGGTTGAAAAAATAGGAATTGAAAGTTAATTATAGCCTTGAGTTCTGTTACTAAATGGAACCATTAATTGCTTTGTATGATATTAGTTTGTTCTATGTGAGTGTAATTATTCATATAATGCACATGTGACCAAATAGTAAATAGTTCCTGCCCCAAACCTTATAAACCATTGTGCGTTTTGTATAGCGGAATATCAGAGAGAACGAGAGGTTTGCTGCAGATTCTCAGGCTGTAGTTATTGTGGCTTTGAAGTAGTTGTACTTGTAGTACGACCATGGGACCATTTATGGGCATCCTTCCCTTCACCTGTGGCCTTTGACAGGCTTGCTGCTCCCTGTGTCTTTTGACTTGCACTCACAGTTTGGCAGAATGTGGGATATTGATTGAAATGAAAGTGCTGCTCCTTCTCCTTCACTTGCTGTCCTGCAAAAGGAGACAAAGTGTTATCGCAGCTTTCATACAGTAAGGGAAAGGGCCCTATTCAAATACAACATTTAATAGACCTACGAGTTCCATAGTTTCTTTTATTGCTGTGGGGAAGTACCTGGTCTATACTTGCCAATTGCCCACAATAGAATGGTTGAAATCAGGAGCTCAGTGCTTGGGGATTCGCAGTTGCGGACCAATGTCCCAGTAGTCCATCGTACACATGCTACAGCATTCCTAAGGCCGGCCTCCAAGGAAGATACTGGTAGGGAACAGGGAGTGCGGCCTTTGACAAAATGCTATGAGGAACACTGCTTTAATGTCATGGTACTACAGTACAGCCCTTCTTCCTAAAGACCTGAGCTACTAGTCCAGTAAAATATCTAAGTTTGTGCCACAATTGCAGGTGAAATTTAATATGGACACGTCTAAAATACTGCACATAAGATGAAAAAAATGGGCAACATGCGTACCTGCTTGATCCAGAACTCAACACCTTATTCATTACCAAGACCACTGAATTCATGGCATAGCTTGTAGGCTCTGGATGGGCAGAATAGCTTTCCTCATTAGTACTTTTCCTGTGACCTTACAAAGAGCAACTTCGTTAATTATCACGAGACATCAATTTACAGTGACGAGCACTCACAGCTAACAAGTACATAGGAGGGTGCTTTCTGTTTCTGAAACCAAGTTCTTAGTCTTGCCATGTTTTACTTATTTTAATATCATTGAATAGATATGATTATTCCCGCAGTCTTCAGTGGGTGAGTTTACTGTCTCGGGCTTTATTAGCTTAATCAACAGAAACCTAGCCAGTCAGTACATGCCTGCAGCGATGCTCATTTGGTGCCTCTCAAGTGGCTAAGCAACAACTTAACTAGTCAAGTTACTGCTGAAGATGTTAATCCAGTTCAGGAGAGCCAGAAAAAGGTAGGAAATTAAGTAGAACAGTGAAATTACACAATTCGATTCATGAACATGGCCATTTCCAGATTGTTGTAGATCCGAACCAATAGAACACAGGAAAGACTCTGCAATCCATCTCGTAGATTCCAAAAGCTAATACCTCTCGACCATGCACTGCCTCAAATAACTAACCAATTCTCCCTTAAGTTTTTCCACACCACCTGCCTCCATTGTCTCCCTGAGCGGTCCATCCTCTGTGTAAAGTAGTTCGATCTAAACTGTCTGTGCCCCTTCCCTCTTCTAAGCTCGAGCTGTAGAATTTGTGGTCATCTCAAACATAGGTTTTGCTTCTTGGGACACTGGCACCAGTACTGGGACAGGAGAAGAGCTGTTCCGTTGGGACGGACTTCACTTGACCAGTGCTGGGACTAGAATCCTGGTGAATTGAATAATTAGGGCTGTAGAGAGGGCTTTAAACTAATTAGTGGGGGGGAGGTTTCAAGAGAGCGAAAAATAAAAATGTCAGCAGGGAAGGCAATAGAGCAAGGTAGCAGTGGGGGAATTAAAAACCAGAGCGTGTCAGGAAGGGACAGAATGTATAAAGATAAAGGTAGAGTAGTAAAGGGGGTAAAAGCAGGAATAAATTGTCACAAAACATATTTAAAAGTTCTTTATCTGAATGCACGCAGCATTCGTAACAAAATAGACGAGTTGACAGTACAAATAACTACACATGAGTATGAACTGGTAGCCATTACAGAAACATGGCTGCAAGGTGACCATGACTGGGAACTAAACATCCAGCGGTATTTGACAATTAGGAAGAACAGACAGGAAGGAAAGGGAGGTGGGGTGGCTATGTTAATAAAGGATGGAATCACTGCAATAGTGAGAAATGATATTGGGTCAAAGGATCAGGATAGTGAAACAGTTTGGGTGGAGATAAGGAATAATAAGGGGAAAAAGTCACTAGTGGGCATAGTCTATAGGCCTCCTAACAGTTGCAACTCTGTTGGTCACAGTATAAATCAGGAAATAGTTGGGGCTTGTAATAAGGGAACAGCTATAATCATGGGGGATTTTAACTTTCATATTGACTGGACAAATCAAATTGGGCAGGGCAGCCTTGAGGAAGAGTTCATAGAGTGCATTAGGGATGGGTTCCTTGAGCAGTATGTAACTGAACCAACCAGGGGGCAGGCAATCTTAGATCTGGTCCTGTGTAATGAGACAGGATTAATAAAAAATGTCCCAGTAAAGGATCCCCTTGGAATGAGTGACCATAACATGGTTGAATTCCAAATTCAGTTGGAGGGTGAGAGAGTTGGATCTCAAACCAGCGTACTAAGCTTAAATAAAGGAGACTATGAAGGTATGAGAGCAGAGTTGACTAAAGTGGACTGGGAAAATAGGTTAAAGTGTAAGACGGTACATGAGCAGTGGTGTACATTCAAGGAGATATTTCACAACTTTCAAGAAAAATATATTCCAGTGAGGAAAAAGGGGCGTAAAAGAAAATACAGCCATCCGTGGCTAAGTAAAGTAATAAAGGATAGTATCCGACTGAAAACAAGGGCATATAAAGTAGCCAAATCTAGTGGGAGAATAGAAGATTGGGAAGCATTTAAAAGCCAGCAAAGAATAACTAAAAGATTAATTAAGAAAGGGAAGATAGATTATGAAAGTAAACTAGCAAAAAATATAAAAACAGATAGCAAGAGTTTCTACAGTTATATAAAAAGAAAAAGGGTGGCTAAAGTGAATGTTGGTCCCTTAGAGGACGAGACCGGGAAATTAGTGGTGGGGAACATGGAGATGGCAGAAACGCTGAACAAATATTTTGTATCAGTATTTACAGTAGAGGACACTAAAAATATCCCAACACTGGACAAACAGGGGGCTACAGGGGGGGAGGAGCTAAACACGATTAAAATCACTAAGGAGGTGGTACTCGGTAAGATAATGGGACTAAAGGCAGATAAATCCCCTGGACCTGATGGCTTACATCCTAGGGTCTTGAGAGAAGTAGCGGTAGGGATTGTGGATGCATTGGTGGTAATTTTCCAAAACTCCCTGGATTCAGGAAAGGTCCCAGCAGATTGGAAAACTGCTAATGTAATGCCCTTATTTAAAAAGGGAGGCAGACAAAAGGCTGGAAACTATAGACCAGTTAGCCTAACATCTGTGGTTGGTAAAATGTTGGAGTCCATTATTAAGGAAGCAGTAACAGGACATTTGGATAAGCATAATTTAATCGGACAGAGTCAGCATGGTTTTACGAAGGGGAAGTCGTGTTTGACAAATTTGCTCGAATTCTTTGAGGATGTAACAAACAGGGTGGATAAAGGGGAACCAGTGGATGTGGTGTATTTGGACTTCCAAAAGGCATTTGACAAGGTGCCACACAAAAGATTACTGCACAAGATAAAAAATCATGGGATTGGGGGCAATATACTGGTATGGGTGGAAGATTGGCTATCTAACAGAAAACAGAGAGTTGGGATAAATGGTTCATTCTCTGGTTGGCAATCAGTAACTAGTGGTGTTCTGCAGGGGTCAGTGCTGGGACCCCAACTCTTTACAATCTATATTAATGATTTGGAGGAAGGGACCGAGTGCAACGTATCCAAGTTTGCCGACGATACAAAGATAGGAGGGAAAGCAGTGAGTGAGGAGGACATAAAAAACCTGCAAAAGGACATAGACAGGCTAAGTGAGTGGGCAAAAATTTGGCAGATGGAATATAATGTTGGAAAGTGTGAGGTTATGCACTTTGGCAGAAAAAATCAAAGAGCAAGTTATTATCTAAATGGAGAGAAACTGCAAAGTGCTACAGTACAAAGGGATCTGGGGGTCCTGGTGCATGAAACACAGAAGGTTAGTATGCAGGTACAGCAGGTGATCAGGAAGGCCAATGGAATCTTGGCTTTTATTGCAAGGGGGATGGAGTATAAAAGCAGGGAAGTCTTGCTGCAGTTATACAGGGTACTGGTGAGGCCACACCTGGAATACTGCGTACAGTTTTGGTTTCCATATTTAAGAAAAGATATACTTGCTCGCGAGGCAGTTCAGAGAAGGTTCACTCGGTTGATTCCGGAGATGAGGGGGTTGACATGAGGAAAGGTTGAGTAGGTTGGGCCTCTACTCATTGGCATTCAGAAGAATGAGGGGCGATCTTATCGAAACATATAAGATTGTGAGGGGGCTTGATCGGGTGGATGCGGTGAGGATGTTTCCACTGATGGGTGAGACTAGAACTAGGGGCCATAATCTTAGAATAAGAGGCTGCCCTTTCAAAACTGAGATGAGGAGAAACTTCACTCAGAGGGTAGTAAATCTATGGAATTTACTACCTCAGAGAGTTGTGGAAGCTGCGACATTAAATAAATTTAAAACGGAGATAGACAGTTTCCTAGCTGATAAGGGAATAAGGGGTTACGGGGAGAGGGCAGGGAAGTGCACGTGAGTCTAAGTTCGGATCAGCCATGATCCTATTGAATGGCAGAGCAGGCCCGAGGGGCCGTATGGCCTACTCCTGCTCCTACTTCTTATGTTCTTATGTTTATGTTTTATATTACAGTGGTTCCATTTATCAATTCACTTAACCAAGGTATTTGCTTTTGTGTGTATAATCATGTCTGGATTAGGCATGGAGGAGGTTGCTGTCTCTCAGAGAGCTGTCCCATTCCATTTGCTTAAAAATCTGTTACATCTTTAACTTTTTCCAGTTCTGACGAAGGGTCATCTCCACAGATACTGCCTGGCCTGCTGAGTATTTCCAGCAATTTCTGTTTTTATTTCAGATGTCCCATCCTTCCTCGTCTTGCTCTCTTGCTCTCACTCCAATGACAGTAGATGTGCCAAAGGTGGACCAGCCAGCCAGCCAGTCACTGCAGCAGCATGTGTGGTTGAACTGGTTGTAGGTTGCAATGGAACCATCTTATTACCCAGCAGAAGGAGCTACATGACTACTTTAATCCCACGGGGCTCCAACTGAGACATATGGGCGTGATCTTGCCAGCCCTGGGGAGGCGGGTTTGGAGGTGGGACGGCCGGTAAAATGGCAGAATCTGGGGGCGGGTGCTCGTCCCGCCCCCAACCCACCTCCGTGCCATCTTCCCAGGAGGCGGGTAGCCGACCCGCGCCAGGTCCCCGACTCCTGGAGGCAGGAAGGGGATTACAGCCACTTAACTGCCTGTTAACAGATAGTTAACAGGCAGATAAGAGGATTATCCCCATTTTACCCACACAAGTGTGGGCTTCCCGAAGGCTGCGAACCCCGCCAGGGTCACCGAGGCGAGCAGTGGGCCTGCGGGTGTCGGAGGGGTGCAAAAGTGTGCTGCGAAGGTAAGTGATGGGTGCAAGTGTGGAGAGGTGAGAAGGTAAGGTAAGTGAAACGTGTTAGAAAAAGTTCACTTACCTTTGTTTCTTCCTGCAGGCTTCAATCATTGGGGATGCAGAGAGTCTCGCATCTCTGCGGCAGAGATGACAGAATGGCCGCTGCATTCTCCAATGCAACAACCATCTAATTTCTGCTAAAGAAAGAAGTTTGATGAGTCTTGAATACAAGGACTCATCAAACTACAGAGAACGTCAGTGTTTGACAGCTTCACAGAAACATAGAAACATAGAAGATAGGAGCAGGAGTAGGCCATTTGGCCCTTCGAGCCTGCTCCGCCATTCAATGAGATCATGGCTGATCATCCAAATTCAGTACCCTGTCCCTGCCTTCTCCCCATATCCCTTGATCCCTTTAGCCTCAAGAAATATATCCAACTCTTTCTTGAATATATTTAATGAACTGGCCTCCACCGCCCTCTGTGGCAGAGAATTCCACAGGTTCACCACTCTCTGGGTGAAGAAATTCCTCCTCATTTCAGTCCTAAATGGCTTACCCCTTATCCTTAGACTATGACCCCTGGTTCTGGACTCCCCGGCCATCAGAAACATCCTTTCTGCATCTAGTCTGTCCAGACTTGACAGAATTTTATAGGTTTCGATGAGATCCCCTCTCAATCTTCTAAACTCCAGGAGTATAAGCCCAATCGACACAATCTCTCCTCGTACGTCATTCCTGCCATCCCAGGTATCAGCCTGGTGAATCTTCGCTGCGCTCCCTCCATGGCAAGAACGTCCTTCCTCAGGTATAGTGACCAAAACTGCACACAATACTCAAGGTGCGGTCTCACCAAGGCCCTGTACAACTGCAGCAAGACATCCTTGTTCTTGTACTCGAACCCTCTTGCTACGAAGGCCAACATACCATTTGCCTTCTTAACCGCCTGCTGCACCTGCATGCTTACCTTCAGCGACTGGTGCACAATAACACCCACGTCTCTTTGCACTTCCCCTTCTCCCAATCTATTGCCATTCAAATAATTGCCTTCCTGTTTTTGCCACCAAAGTGGATACTCTCACATTTATCCACATTATAGTGCATTTGCCATGTTTCTGCCCAATCACCCAACCTGTCCAAATCGTACTGGAGTTTCACGACATCCTCCTCACAGCTTACCCTCCCACCCAGCTTTGTGTCGTCTGCAAATTTGGAGATATTACATCCAATTCCCTCGTCCAGATCATTAATATATATTGTGAACAGCTGGGTTCCTAGGACCGATCCTTGCGGTACCCCACTAGTCACTGCCTGCCACTCGGAAAACGACCCGTTTATTCCAACTCTTTGCTTTCTGTCCGCCAACCAGTTCTCTATCCAAGTCAATACCTTGCCCCCAATCCCATGTGCCTTAATTTTGCACGCTAATCTCTTATGTGGGACCTTATCGAAAGCCTTCTGAAAGTCCAAATACACCACATCCACTGGTTCTCCCTTATCTATTTTACCAGTTACATCCTCAAAAAATTCCAGTAGATTAGTCAAGCATGATTTACCTTTTGTAAATCCATGTTGACTTTGTCCGATCCTGTCACTGCTTTCCAAGTGCTCTGCTATTACATCTTTTATAATGGACTGTAGCATTTTCCCTGTTGAGTCTGAGTGTTCCAGATATGCTTAATATAAATCACTGGACACAGACAACAAGAATAACTAAAACAGGTCTTTACTAATCGAAGGTCAGGGCTGAACTGCTTAGCAAATTACTACACAGAGTTTATATACCGGTGTGGTCACCACCGGTACTACAATATACAGTAGCCAAGAGAAAGTAGTCCATCTCTTAAGGTAGTCTCTTAAGGTGGTACAGGTTACATACACCACAATTCCTCCCTTTTTAGCTTAACAGTGTACATCCCCATTTAAACATAACATGGATAACATATATACAACTTCATGCAAAACTGTTCAAAGATTCAGTCTCTGAGGAGGCCTCCTGATCCGAGTTGGATAACGCCTTTCAGGGGTCTCTGGTTCTCGTTGCTGGGGTGACTCATCTAGTTGATTTTCTATGGATTGGACATCATCAGATACATTGGCGTCTGAGGTAGATGCTTCAGGTTCACTAACTTCTTCTACTGGTGTCTCTGTCGTAGTCATGGGTTCGACCCTTGTTCTCGATTCTACAAGTTGGTCAGCATGACGTCGTATTACGGTTTCACCAATATCTACCGTGTAGATCAGGGGTCCTTGTCTGGCACGAATTGTTCCCGACTGCCATTTCTCATTCTTATAGTCCCGGGCTAACACTGGTTGTCCTATTTCAAAACTCCGAATGGTCCTGTTATTTATGTGCTGGAACTGTTTGTTTTCTACTTCCCTCCGCACATTTGGTTTTAACAAGTCCAACCTGGACCGCAACCTCCTGTTATAGAACATTATGGCAGGGCTTTGATTTGTCACTGCATGGGTGGCGTTTCGATATGCCATTAGGAAATTGTCCACCTTGTGTTGTAGTGGAATCTGGTCTTCGCTCATGGCCTTTATCGCCTTTTTGAACGTTTGTACAAATCTCTCGGCCAACCCATTTGTAGCCGGATGATATGGAGCAGAGGTATAATGTTTCACCCCATTCTTCTTCATGAATTTCTGGAATTCATCTGACACGAACTGCGGTCCGTTGTCTGAACATATTTGTTCTGGCAGTCCATTTCTTGCGAATATTGTTCTTAGAACTGCGATCGTCTTTTCCGAGGTAGTGGTCGCCATCTTAATCACTTCTGGCCATTTAGAATGTGCGTCTACCGCAATTAAAAACATGGAGTCCATGAATGGACCTGCGAAGTCAATATGTACACGTTGCCATGGGGTTGAAGGCCATTCCCATGGATGCAGCGGTGCAATTGGAGGTGCATTTTGAACTTTTTGGCACCCTGAGCAGCTTTTAGTCAGATCCTCTATTTGTTGATCGATGCCTGGCCACCACACATAAGCCCTAGCAAGGCTTTTCATCTTGACTCCCCCCAGATGACCTTCATGCAGTTCCTTTAGAACTCTCTCCCTTAATTTAGGAGGAATAATCACCCGTGCTCCATACATCAATGTTCCTTGACAGACGGACAGCTGTTCTCGTCTGGCTGAGAATGCCGGTAACAGTGGTTCACCATGAGCTGGCCATCCTTTCACTGTCAATTCGTAGACCCGAGACAGTGTCGGGTCGTTCCTGGTTTCTCTCTCAATACTTGCATTGGTGACTGGTAAACATTCGATGATGGTCGAGTGAAATAGCTCAACAGGGTCAACTGTCGGTGCCTCTTCCGCTGTAGGTAGTGGCAGGCGCGACAGCCCATCAGCATTACCATGTTGCTTTGTACCTTTGAATTCGATCTGATATTGATGTGCCCCTAGGAAAAGGGACCATCTCTGGAGCCTCTGCGCTGTCATCACTGAAACACCCTTCTTAGGGTTAAAAATGGAAACCAACGGCTGGTGGTCTGTCAGCAGCGTAAACTTTTGCCCTTGCAGGTAATGATTAAATTTTTTTACTCCCCACACAAGGCTGAGAGCCTCCCTATCTATCTGAGCATAGTTGCGCTCAGCGGAGGTCAATGATCTGGATGCGAATGCGACTGGTCTTTCCAAGCCATTTGGCAACTTATGTGAGAGCACTGCCCCCATACCATATGGAGAAGCATCACAAGCTAACCGAATAGGCAGCGTTGGGTTAAAGTGAGCCAACACTTCCTTAGAGGTGATCAATGCCTTGCCTTTTATGAAAGGCCCGCTTACAGTCCTCGCTCCACTTCCATGGCACTCCCTTCTGCAAAAGAGCGTTCAGCGGGTGTAGCACCGTGGATAAATTTGGCAGAAACTTATGGTAATAGTTAATCAACCCTAGGAACAACCTCAACTGGGATACATTCCCCGGAGCAGGAGCCTTCACAACAGCTTCGATCTTGTCAGGTGACTTGTGAAGCCCCTCCTGGTCAATGACGTGACCACAGTACGAGATTTGCTTCTGAAAGAACTCACATTTCTGGTGATTAACTCGAAGTCCATATTCTTTCAATCTGTTGAGCACCTGTTCCAAATTTGCAAGGTGTTCCTCATCATCATTTCCTGTAATCAGAATGTCGTCCAGGTAACATTGTGTGCCTGGAATTCCCTGTAATACCTGCTCCATGGCCCTTTGCCAAATCGCTGGAGCCGATGCCACTCCAAAAACCAGTCTATTATACCGATATAAGTCCTTATGCGTGTTGATCGTGAGATACTGGCGTGACGCTTCATCAACTTCTATCTGTAAATACGCCTGCGCCAGGTCTATCTTGGTGAAGTGTTTCCCGCCAGCCAACGAAGCGAAGATATCCTCAATCCGTGGAAGCGGATATTGCACCGTGTGAAGCACCGGATTAACAGTGATCTTGAAATCGCCACAGATGCGAACCTTCCCCGGTTCCCCCGGTTTGTTACTCGATGAACGCTTCATGACGGGAACAATGGGCGTGGCCCATTCACTCCAGTCCACCTTTGACAGTACTCCGGACCGTTCTAGTCCTTCCAGCTCAGCTTCCACAGCAGGTCGTATCGCATAAGGTACCGGTCTGGCTTTGAAAAATTTCGGGTTTGCATGTTCTTCAACTTTGATGTTTGCCGTAATTCCTTTCAGTGTTCCCAGTCCCTGCTGGAACACCTCTTTAGCATCGTCCAATATTCTGGACAGTCGTTTAGGTTTGACATCTTCCTTTTTGCCGGAATCTACAGTTAGTGCTTTTAAGGAATGCCAGTCCATATTTATTCTCCTGATCCATTCCCATCCCAGTAATGGTGGACCTCCCTCAGGTAACACATATAAGTCCATTCCTCGGCTTTCTTTATCCTTGTGGACCACCTTTACCTTTATCTTTCCAATGGGGTATACTCTTTGCCCCGTGTATGTTTTCAAAACAATCTCCGTATCCCTTAAGGGAATGTGTGGAAATAACCTTTTGTAATCTTGCTTATTCATGACCGTCAATGCCGATCCAGTGTCCAATTCCATCTTCACTTGGACTCCTGCTATCTGAAGTGTGACCCAGATAGTTTGGTGGTCTGCTGTGTTACCCACATTATGTATTCTTAGACAACCCAGTTCCTTACTGCTGGAGTCTGAATCCGTCTTCTGTTCATCTGAACTGTTCTCTGTCACCTTGTGTACCTTTTTGCACTTTTCCTGCAGTGACTTTTTGCTGCTGGTCTTCTTACCTGACCGGCATACTTTAGCTATGTGACCGAGCTTGCCACATTTTCTGCATTCCTGATTTTTGAACCAGCACTGATTCTGATCGTGCGTTGTCCTTCCGCAACGATAACACTTTACTGCACCCATTGCCATTTGATTGGTGCTGAGTTCCGATGACCTTAGTTGCATTTCCGCGGTGCCTCTTGCTGCGGCCTCGTGCGATGCTGCAATGGTGATAGCTTTCTCAAGCGTAAGGTCCTTTTCTTCTAGCAGACGCTTTTGTGTTCCTTCTTTTAATAATCCACACACGAATTTATCTCTCAGAGCATCTGCTAGTCCTGTACCAAACTGATAGTACTTTGATAGCTTACGCAGTTCAATTAAGAATTCAGCGTTGCTTTCCTCTTTGAGCTGCGTTCTGCTGTAAAATTTAAATTGTTCCGCTATCATCAGCGGCGTGGGGTTTAAATGTTCTTGCAGGATCGTAACAATTTTCGCGAAAGTCTGATCCGCCGGTTTATCTGGTGTTATCACATGCTTCAATAACCCGTACGTCTTCGCCCCCATTGAGTTTAATAATGTTATTGCTTTCTTATCATCTGGTACTTCATTTGATGTACAATAAACACCAATGCGTTCTACATACGTGGCCCAATCTTCAACATCACTATCAAAAGCAGTGATGTTACCGTGTTTAGGCATCCTTGAATTTTTAATATTTTTATTTTTATTTTCCCAAGATGGCGGCTTCCCGCGCTTGGCGGCTTTTCCCGCGCTTGTCTTCTTCCCCCGCCGACTACAATGGCGGCTTCCCGCGCTTGGCGGCTTGTCCCGCGCTTGTCTTCTTCCCCCGCTGGCTACAATGGCGCTGACCGCGCTGTTGCTGTTCTCGCCTCCCAGCGGTTCTTACTTTCCCCCGACGCTGCTTTTGCTCCCCCGCGGTTCTCGTGGGCATCAACGCTTCCCTCGTTGCTGCGCCTCTCAGCCCCGATTGCAGCCCGGCCCTTTACACCGGCTGCGGTCAAGTTCTCCGCGGTTCTCGTGGCCTTAACGCTGCCCTTGTCGCTGCGCCTCTCGGCCCCGATTGCAGCCCGGTCCTTTTCACCGGCTGCGGTCGAGTTCTCCGCCCTTTTTCCTCCGGTTTCCCTCCCCTTCTCCACTGACAACGCGGCCGACTTTCTGCCCGTGTCGCTAGATCGGCTTACCCACCACCGTGGTAGAAGGATGATCACTGCCTGTCGCTGATGGAGGACTTCGTGGTCAGTAATTTCCCCGGGTTCTCGATGCCTCCCGTGCGAATGCGGTGCTCAGCAGGATGATGAGGGCGGATGCCTCTTCTCGACGCCCGTTCTGGGGACGAAGCTGCCTTGGATGCAAACTGCCGCAGGGTAAGATCGGACTCGTCGCCACTGTTGAGTCTGAGTGTTCCAGATATGCTTAATATAAATCACTGGACACAGACAACAAGAATAACTAAAACAGGTCTTTACTAATCGAAGGTCAGGGCTGAACTGCTTAGCAAATTACTACACAGAGTTTATATACCGGTGTGGTCACCACCGGTACTACAATATACAGTAGCCAAGAGAAAGTAGTCCATCTCTTAAGGTAGTCTCTTAAGGTGGTACAGGTTACATACACCACATTCCCCACTACCGATGTCAGGCTTACCGGTCTATAATTCCCTGCTTTTTCTCTACCACCTTTTTTGAATAGTGGGGTAACATTAGCTACCCTCCAATCCATGGGTACTGTTCCAGAGTCTGTCGAGTTCTGGAAGATGACCAGCAATGCATCTACTATCTCTAGGGCCACTTCCTTAAGTACCCTGGGATGTAGACCATCGGCCTTCAGTCCCATCAATTTTCCTTTCACCATTTCCCTACAAATACTGATTTCTTTCAGTTCCTCCCTCTCATTAGACCCTATGTTCCCCGGCATCTCTGGGAGGTTATTTGTGTCCTCCTTTGTGAAGACAGAACCAAAGTATGTATTTAGTTGGTCTGCCATTTCCTTGTTTCCCATTATAAATTCCCCTGATTCTGACTGTAAGGGACCTACGCTTGACTTCACCAATCTTTTTCTCTTCACATATCTATAAAAGCTTTTACAGTCAGTTTTTATGTTCCCTACTAGCTTACTCTCATATTCTATTTTCCCTTTCTTAATTAATCCCTTTGTCCTCCTTTGTTGACTCCTAAACTGCTCCCAATCCTCAGGATTATTGCTTTTTCTATCCAATTTATATGTCCTCTCCTTGGATCTTATGCTATCCCTAATTTCCCTTATTAGCCATGGTTGAGTCACCTTTTTTGTTTTATTTTTATGCCAAACTGGGATGAACAAATTCTGTAGCTCATCCATTTGGTCGTTGAATGTTTGCCATTGCCTATCCACTGTCAACCCTTTGAGTGCCATTCCCCAATCAATCCTACCCAACTCGCTCCTCAGACCATCGTAGTTTCCTTTATTTAAATTGAGGACCCTTGTCTCTGAGTCAACTACTTCATTCTCCATCTTAATGAAGAATTCGATCATATTATGATCGCTCTGACCCAAGGGTTCTCGTACAACAAGATTGCTAATTAATCCTTTCTCGTTACATAATACCCAGTCTAAGATGGCCTGATCTCTGGTTGGTTCCTCGACATATTGGTGCAGGAAACCATCCCGTAAACACTCCAGGAATTCCTCCTCCACAGTATTGTTACTAATTTGGTTGGCCCAATCTATATGTAGATTAAAATCACCCTTATTGCACGCTTCTTTAATTTCCCTTTTAATGCCATCCCCAACCTCCGCCTTACTGTTTGGAGGTCTAAATACCACTCCCACTAATGTTTTTTTCCCCTTAGTATGTCTCAATTCTACCCATACAGATTCCACATCATCAGAGCTAATATCCTTCATTGCAATTGTATTAATCCCTTCTTTAACCAGTAATGCTAACCCACCTCCCTTTCCTTTTTGCCTATCTTTCCTGAATATCGAATACCCCTGGATGTTGAGTTCCCAGTCTTGGCCATCCTTGAGCCATGTTTCCGTAATCCCAACCAAATCATATTCGTTTACCTCTATTTGCGCAGCCAATTCATCCACCTTATTACAAATGCTCCTCGCATTAAGACACAAAGCCTTCAGGCTTGTTTTTTTAATGCTCTTAGACCTATTAGAATGATTATTTACTGTGGCCACGTTTGATTTAAGCCGTTGATTTCTCTGACTGCCACTTTTGTTTTTCTCCTTCCTATCTTTTGCTGTTATCCCTGTTTTCCTTTCCTCTGTCTCCCTGCTCAGGTTCCCAACCCCTGCCATTTTAGTTTAACCCCCCCCGAACAGTGCTAGCAAACCTCCCCGCAAGGATATTTGTCCCGCTCTGGTTCAGGTGCAACCCGTCCGACTTGTACAAGTCCCACCTTCCCCAGAAGCAGGCCCAGTGATCCAGGAAACTAAAGCCCTCCCTCCTGCACCAACTCATTAGCCAGGCATTCGTCTGTTCTATCCTCCTATTCCTATGCTCACTAGCACGTGGCACCGGGAGTAATCAAGAGATTACAACCTTTGAGGTCCTACTCTTTAATCTGCTACCTAGCTCCCTAAATTCTTGCTGCAGGACCTCATCCCTCTTCCTACCTATGTCGTTGGTCCCAATGTGAACCACGACCTCTGCCTGTTCACCCTCCCCCTTCAGAATGCCCTGCAGCCGTTCAGTGACATCCTTGACCCTGGCACCAGGGAGGCAACAAACCATCCTGGAGTCACGTCTACGGCCACAGAAATGCCTATCTGTTCCCCTTACGATAGAATCCCCTACCACTATTGCTCTCCCACTCTTTTTCCTCCCTTCCTGAGCAGCAGAAGCACCCCTGGTGCCAGGAAGTTGGCTGCTGCCGTCCTCCCCTGGTGAGTCATCCCCCTCAACAGTATCCAAACTGGTATACCTGTTTGAAAAGGGGATGGTCACAGGGGTCCCCTGCACTACCTGCCTGCTTCTATTGCTCCGCCTGGTGGTCACCCATTTCCCTGCTGCTTGTGCAGCCCTACCCTGCGGTGTGACCACCTCATCAAACGTGTAATCCCCGACCCTCTCAGTATCGTGAATGCTCCACAACCCATCCATCCGCAGCTCCAGCGCCTCCATACGGCCCGTTAGTAGCTGCAGCTGGATGCATTTCTGGCACACGTGGTCGTCAGGGACACTGGCAGCGTCCCTGAATTCCCACATAGAGCAAGAGGAGCATAACACGGGGCTGGGCTCTTCTGGCATGACCTACCCCTTTAATTAATTTAAATTAATTCAATACCACCAGTTAAAGATATACTCTAGGGCGCTTATTTACCAACTGTCCCCACTACACCACAGAGACCCAAGAAAATATAAACCGCAGAATTTAAGCTTGTAATGTAAAGGAGAAAGAAAGAAATACTCACCAACCAATCACTTACCTGCTTCCTGGTGACGTCACACTTGGATTACTTTTTACCTCTCTCCCCGGCTGTTGAATTGGTCGGGCCTCGCCTCGCTCCTCCTTTTAACTGCTGCCTCGCCTCGTACCTCACGCAGGTCCGCTCTGGTCGGGCCTCGCTCCTCACTCACTGCCGCCGATTTCCAACTGCCGCCGATGCTCAGTGTTCCCACGCAGGTCCGCTCTGGTCGGGCTGCTCCTCACTCACTGCTGCCGATTTCCAACTGCCGCCGATGCTCAGTGTTCCCACGCAGGTCCGCTCTGGTCGGGCCTCGCTCCTCACTCACCGCCGCCGATTTCCAACTGCCGCCGATGCTCAGTGTTCCCACGCAGGTCCGCTCTGGTCGGGCTGCTTGTCAAACGATGACAATTCATCTGTCAAAAATGTTTGACAGATGAAACGTCATACGCCGATGTTCTCTGTAACCGGCATCCCCTTAATTGGCCTGCTAAGCCTGCTGGGCGGGCTTAACAAGGTCAATCAAGGGAAAATAGCGTGGGTTGGCCAGAAGTCGATGGAGGCGGGACTAAAACCCGACAAGTGGGAGTCCCACATCCAAAAGCTCCCCATTGGCAAAATCCAGCCCATAGTAGCTAGACTCTTTACTTGATCTTTCTACTGGGAAAGCATTTGGAAGAGTAGTAGGACAGGATTAGGAAGATGCACATTGTACCCTGCCACCAAGGGAAAGCACTGGGGGATCAAACACTAAACTCACCTACCATAATTACGGGAATAAATTGGTTACACTTCATGTCAACATTGTCCAGAGATTTTCTTTCTGTTGGTGTAGAATAAGGTAGCAGCATAGCAAAGGCTGGACATCCACAGTAGATGAGGTGGTACAAAAGACAACTAGTGATATGGGACACTTGATTGTGTGCATGTAGACAGGAGCAGGAGGGCTAGTTAACGAGGTGGCTCAGGCACGTAACTGAATATCCCACTAAGCCGAGTGTATTGTGCAGTTGTCAACCTGACCGCACAGGTGTTCCTGCAATGATATCCTCTGGGTCAGTGCTTGTGTTCAGCTTTGGCCATTTTTTGGAAGGTGGCCTCCTTCTCCATTGGGGCCTTGTCAACACTTTGCTGCTCACCTGTTTATAGAGCCCCGGCGTCGACTGCTGCTAAACCAATTAAAGTGAGGGCAAATACAGTACAGCAGGCTGTTTAAAAGCCCAATGGTAATTGGTGAGATGGGAGCTTTGTCTCTGGTGGGGTCTGTGATGTTGGGCAGGCCTGTCCCTCCCACAACAATGCGGAACCAGTTAATGTTTTAATTGCAGGAAAATACATATTGATTTGACACTCAGCCAAAGGATTCAGCTGTTCCATAGGTGAATAAATTCCAATTTAGCAGGTGAACTAATTCCTCTCTGGTTGTATTCATTTCTTCCAGTGTAAAATTGCAGCATTGTTCTCTGCATATTCCATAATAGGTTTTAACAAGGAACCATTAAAAAAAATCATTAGCAATTTCAGTCCCCTTTTTAGTGTGGAACACAGAGGGTAGTGTAAAAGAGGAAAAAACTGGCAATTTCCGTATCCACCATCTCTCTCATTGATTCGATTAAACAGCAGCAGAAAACACCCCCATAGAGCTTTAGTTATCCTGTTACCACAATAACTGTGTAATTGATTATTACCAGTCTGACGTGCCAGTCCAGCATCAAAATCCTGCTTCCTTTTTAAACTGGCTCAGTAGTGTAAAGTAGGTTGGCAGCAGTATTCCAAATCTCCCTGATTGCTTTAGCTTTTATAATATTCTGTTTGCCCATCATTTAATTTCATCTGACTCTCTGCATCAAAATCTCGCCTAATTTCAAAATGAGAAACGATCACCGGAAATTCAATATGGCAGCACTGCTCATTTTTGCAAGTTATGGATGCAAAGCTTCATGCGACAGGAATGCATTATTGGGAATTCGAGTTCATTTTAATGGACAGAAAATTGGGCATGCTGACTACCGCACCTAAATTCCTGAAACGTGCTCCTGCCACTTGAAGGACAAGAGCATCAGGCGCATGGGAGCACCATCACTTGCAAGTTCCCTCCAAGTCACACACCATCCCGACTTGGAAATATATCGCCGTTCCTTCATCATCGCTGGGTCAAAATCCTGGAACTCCCTCCCTCACAGCACTGAGGGAGTACCCTCACCACACGGACTGCAGCGGTTCAAGAAGGCGGCTCACCACCACCTTCTCCAGGGCAATTAAACATAGGCAGTAAATGCTGGCCTTGCCAGCGACACCCACATCCTATGAATGAATTAAAAAAATCACGGAGTCTTTTATCTGTGACGTCCCTTAGTTTTTACTTTGCTTAAGAATTTTAGAAACATAGGGGGAAAAATTGGGTCGCGCCCCATTTTAGCACCCCGAAAAGATTAGTGCCCCCGTGCCCAAATTTGGATGGTAGCAGCCCAAGCAGGAGGCAGGGCACTACTGGAAGCGCTCCCCCTCCCTCTTGGGATGCTCCAGCCCAATAGCGCGGTGCTATGTGCCGCAGCGCCACGCACGCCGTCACGTCCCGCCGTGGTACTGCAGGCCCTCCTCCCTTTATTAAGGGGGAGGAAGGCCTGCAGGGGCCACCAGGGAGCGGGGTGCCGGCAAAAGAGCCCGGCACTCAAGAGGAGTGCCGAGCTGCCCGATCGCGGCCAGCACCCTGCGGGAAGAGGCCAGAAGGGGTAGGTGCTAACATGCGGCCAGCAAAAAAAATGGCCGCCCGGCACCCCTCCTTTAAATATTGCCACCCCTGCCACAAGTATTCCCCCCTGACCCTGTCGGACATAGCATCTGGCGGTACGTCAGGGGGCGAGACCCAAGTTTGCAGCCGAGGCGCGAGTGGGGCGCTGCGCATGGCGATGATGTAATCGGCAGAGGCGAAGCGTCACGGGGCGCTACCGGCTACTGCCGCCGCTAACCTCCCACTGAATTTCGCGGGAAGCGTTAGCGGCGCCGCGCCCGGGTGCTAGTTGCTTTGTGCCCCGTGCTACCCGGAGGCGCAAAGCAACCGAATTTTGCCCCCATAGAATCTTACAGCGCAAAAGGAGGCCATTTGTCCTGTGCTGTCAATGAATCCCACTCTCCTACTCTTTCCCCATAGCCCTACAATTTTCACCCCTTTAAGTACTGATCCAATTCCCTGTTGAAAGTTATTGGCCCAGAAATTCGGGTCGGGGACTTCCCGCAGGTGCAAGCCCCTGGCCTGCACTTACCTATCGCGCCGGCCGTTGAGCTGTGGGCCCGCGTGAGATTCCAATCCTGGGCCTCCTCCAACTGCCGGCGTGCAGTGCTTGCATATCCCAGGGGCGCAATTAGTTCGATGCGTCCTCTGGGATCACGTGGGCCATGGAGAGCCAATGGTAGCAGAGAATGCTTCATTCATAAGTTTGACAGGAAGAGCTGTCAAACCTATAAATACTATAAGCCCCAAAACATCACTAAAACTTCAAATAATTTTTTTTTAAATCACATTTTTAAAATAACTATATATTACATGAAATAACTATTTTAAACAATAATTTGAATTTTTGAAAAAATTCTAATGGGGCTAAAAATAAGCTTACCTTTCTTTAAAGTATTTAAAAATAATAAACCTGTGGAAAAAATGTTTTAATTTTAATTAATTCACCACTTACCTTGTTAAAAGCAGGCTTTGCGCCTGCTTTTTAAAAGTGTAACTGCTGGAGACTTACCTTCCCGGGGAACCCTGCAAAAAAAACGTAAGTTCGATGCGCACATGCTGCCTCTCCGGTGCATGCGTTCCACCTGTCAACTCCTTCTTTCAGGGGAACGGAAGTGCCGGTTTCCCGCGCATGCGCAGTGCATGCACGAAACCGGCACTTTTGTTGGGCCTATGGGTGCGTACTCACGCGTTGGGACCCGAATTTCTGGGCCAATATTGAATCTGCTTCCACCCTTTCAGGCAGTGCATTCCAGGTCACAACAAATCATTACGTAAAAAAAATTCTCTTCCTCTTAATTCTGGATCTTTTGCCAATTAGCTTAAATCTGTGTCCTCTGGTTACCAACGCTTCTGCCAGTTTCTCCTTATTTACTCTTAATTATTTAATGAAATTAATAATTTATTAATAAATAATAATGATTAAATGTAGGGATGTAACTGAGGACAGGTGTAGCTTATGATCATCACATTCGGTTTTGTTTGCTATCAAAGAATGAGAAGCGAATCCAACACAATTAACTCACCTCATCTGAAGGAGAAGTCATTTTAGTGCAGCATCCTCCTCAACAGAAATGAGCTGGTCTGCTTACAGGCTTGGCCAGCAACAGCATCGAAAGCCAAACACACAAACCCAGACTAACAAAAGCCTTTCAGCGTAGCTATGAACATAATTACAGCTGGATCTCCCCTTCAGATTTTAGTGAGAACTGTTTTGCTATGGTGTAACGCACTTATAGCGATAATTGAATTTATAATCATCTTGTGCTATTTTTAGGTATAGTTGAAACTGTAATTTTATGAGTAAGTGCTACTGCCACAGACCATTGGGAAATGGGAGCGCATATTTCAGGTGTGGAGGTCAGTGTACCTGATATTCCATCCATTAAAATTACCAAGAGAGTCCACAATCAAATTTCCAATCTATGTTCCCATCGTGTCAAGCTCCCTACAATTTTGCAGCTTTTAATTTATTTATCACTATGAAAATATAATCTTTTTTTTTGTGAAAAGATGTGTTGATGAGATAGCTATCATTCTGTTTCCTAATCAGCTTTTTCAAATGCTGTTGCTTTTATCTGAAGAACTGTATTTATTGCATCTAAAAAAGGAAAGTGTCATGATTTGCCCTTTAACATTACATTATCAATGAACCTCGAGAGGGATTTTAATCAAGGAATGTGAATTATAAATGACCTCTGGCCGTTCTACTGAAGGCTGCCGGTATTATTGGAACTGTAAGCCCGGGTGAGTCACTGCATTCAGGAGAGACAGAAAAGGAGAGAACATTGGTGAAAACAAAAAGAATGCGATTCATCCACCTGATGCTAATGTCCTAATTGCAGAGTTTGAATAACGTAACCTTGGATGGTTTTACTTTGCAGCATGTTTCTGACTGCGTTTCTACCTTTTATCTTATCAGCAAGGTTTCACATCATTGTGAGATTTTATCAAGTAAGAATTAATACAGGATTAAAAAAGTATTAGTCAAGGCAGCACGGTGGCATAGTGGTTAGCACTGTTGCCTCACAGCGCCAGGGACCCGGGTTCGAATCCGGCCTCGGGTGACTGTGTGGAGTTTGCACATTCTCCCTGTGTTTGCGTGGGTTTCCTCCGGGTGCTCCGGTTTCCTCCCACAGTCCAAAGATGTGTAGGTTAGGTTGATTGGCTATGATAAAAAAAATTGACCCTTAGTGCTAGGGGGATTAAATACGTGGGGTTACAGGGATAGGGTGGGATATGTGTTGGTGTAGGGATTACGGGGATTGGGTGGGATATGTGTCGGTGCAGGCTCGATGGGCCGAAATGGCCTCTATCTGCACTGTGTGGTTTCTGTGAATTCTGTGAACATTAAAACCTGGGCACTGATGCCACATGGGTTATTATATTTTAATAAGAACCTTTAGTGGGATTTTTCGGACCGGGATTTATTTTGAGCTGGGAACACTATGATGGATAGTTCAATGTCAGTGAGTCTTGGATCCCGCGATACAAGTACACACACACTATATAATCAAATTTGCATATACTAAAGAAAGACTTGCATTTATATAGCGCCTTTCATGACCACCGGACGTCCCAAAGCGCTTTATGGCCAATGAAGTACTTTTGAAGTGTAGTCACTTTTGTAATGTAGGAAACGCGGCAGCCAACTCCAAGTTCCCCTCCAAGTCACACACCATCCTAACTTAGAAGTATATCACCGATCCTTCATCGTCGCTGGGTCAAAATCCTGGGACTCCCTACCTAACAGCACTGTGGGAGTACCTTCACCACACGGACTGCAGCGGTTCAAGAAGGGGGCTCACCACCACCTTCTCAAGGGCAATTAGGGATGGGCAATAAATGCTGGCCTTGCCAGCGATGCCCACATCCCACAAACGAATAAAAAAAAAAGCACAGCAAGCTCCCACAAACAGCAATGTGATAATGACCAGATAATCTGTTTTTGTGATGTTGATTGAGGGCTAAATATTAGTCAGGACACCGGGGATAACTCCGCTGCTCTTGTTCGAAATAGTGCCATGGGATCTTTTACATCCACCTGAGAGAGCAGACGGGGCCTTGGTTTAACGTCTCATCCGAAGATGGATACCTCCGACAGTGCAGCACTCCCTCAGCACTGCACTGGGAGTATCAGCCTAGATTTTTGTGCTCAAGTCTCTGGAGTGGGACTTGAACCCAGTAGGATTATGGGACTCAGAGGCAAGGGGTGCTATCAACTGAGCCACAGTTAACACTCTACACCTTGGAATACAGTCAGAACATATGAGCTAACTGAGATACAAGGCAGTAGTTAAACTGAAAGGTTCTGATACCTAGGCTTTCCATTTGGAATGCTGGTGGGACTTCTGCCTGCCATGGAGATGCGCCCAGTGAACTTTCTGGCCTCAAGGTCATTTGCATGCTGGAGGTGGGGTTCCCTATTTCTCCCTTCAGCCGCACTGAACTGAGACCAGAAGTTGCCTGCGGCAGGCCTGATATGGCGGGATGTATAAAACAGCCTCTGAGCTAAAAAAATTTGTAAGATTAAAAAAATACTTCCTGAGAGCTACTGCACAGGACCCTCTGTTGATCACACCTCTGAGGCCCAATCCACCAACCCAGGCCTTCGCGGCCCGCAAGCACACAGGCACCCCTGGTGATATCGATAAGAGTAACGAGACATGAAGGTGCACAGAGTCATTCAACAGTCACTGAAAGTAAAAACAGTTTTTATTCCTTTGTGAAGGAGATATATCATATATGTATGATTATATAGTGAAGTACACAAATGCAATGTCAGTCACTGTATAATGAGATTCATCACCATTGTGAGGCTTGAAATGGAGAAATTTCAATATTAAAGAGAACTCTAACAGGACTGTCACAGTTTTCAGTGAGGACGCTCTGTAGCAGGAATTCAACCCACAATTGAGCATTGTAATTCTAGCAGTTGAACTAATTTGACATTGGTGACAGGAATAATTTCCTTCTGCATTGACTCAAAATTTGATGCTCAAATGAGAGAACTCAATGATTCAAATTTAGATCGAGCATTATGGTTTGTCGGGATGTAAAAGTCTTTTATTCTGAACTTTATTGGTTCTATTCAGGGGGATGCTTCTCCTCAAGTGACTATTTTATTATTCCAATTGCTCCACTCTCAGCATGGTGATATGAGGGTGACGAATTTTACTGTTATAGTGTATGGACAGTTCTCAGATAGGATGGGTTTCTTTGAGTAATGTATCTTTGCTGCACAGTATGTGATAGATCTATTTCATTACTTAGCACAAGAATGTGAGTTTCTGAGGATTCAGCCTTTATGCTACCGTGGGGGACCTTCCTAAAGTATTTCTTAGATTTTTTTTTAGAACATTCCGCATGACTGATTTAAGAGATTTCCACCCATTTGTCCATCTTTATCTGAATTAAAAACCCACTGCATTCAAAATCATGTTCCCAACCTAACTTGAGTAAATGTGAAGATTTATTCAGTTACTCTCTGAGCAGACAGGTTGAAGTGAGGAGCCAAGCCATATTCAAACAAAACCACAATGGCCAGATTTTGCGGTGGGTAATGACGGCAAAAATGTCAGCGTTCGCCATCATTCTCCCTCTGACGCTGACCGTTACTTCAGGTTTTAGCACGCGCGCAGCTAAACGTGGAAATCCTGAAGTTGTGGTCAGTATTCCCTGCTCCGCCACAGGCAGCGCTGTGGAACTCCCCATAGCCAGCAATCAGGGAAATTGGTCGAACTGACAAAAACATAAGCATTTCTGCTGTAATATCGCTGTTAAACGCCCCATAAAAAGTTAAGCCTGGTTGGAATAGGTGTAACTGGACTTTTAATGGCGTATTGATTGCTGAACAATACTTCTGGCCCTGAAAAACTAATTTTATATTTGTGGAATGTCAAATTGTTTTTATTATGATAAAAATTACTAGATTTTTGAAATAATAAAAAGTTTTTTTTAAGTTTGTTTATGATATTTCAGCTTCTACCTTAATCCCATGTGTATGTACCAATCTTTATTTTGCTCTCTGTAAACATTTAAAAAAAATGAATTGACAATCAGTGCTTTTTATTTCCTGGTTTGCTGTCGGTGAGAATTCTTCAATGTGATTGGCTGCTTAGACAGCTTGATGACATCACTGTGTCACTTTGTGCTGGGGATACCCTATTGATAGTGCTACAATCAATTTAACGTCGAGAAACCTAAACTTTTCACCACAGAGATCGTGAGATCTTTGTGGGCAGCTTTCTTCGAGGTCAGCAACAATTGCTGTTGCTTCGCAGCTGACTACAAATTCTGGGCCAATATGTGATTTGCTCAGTGATATATAAAACAAATTGTGTGATTTGTTCAGTGATATTTATGATATTTGCTTTTGAATTTAGCTGACAGCTTAAATACATTTAAGGTGGAGATAGACAATTTTTTGCAAGATAAGGGAGTGAAGGGTTATGGGGAATGGGCAGGGAAGTGGCTTTGAGCCCAAGATCAGCCATGATCTTATTGAATGGCGGAGCAGGCTCGAGGGGCCAAGTGGCCTATTCCTGCTCCTATTTCTTATGTTCTTGAGACAGTTATTCCAATCCATAATTATGTAAGAACAGGGACGATTCAAATCATTGAGTCTCTTTGGAAGTTTCGAAGAGGTAGATCGGGCAATTCAGCTCTTGCAGTTGGTAAGGTTGTAAGAAGAAAAGAAGCTCTTCAGACACCTTTCTTCATCTTGATCATAGACTGACTGTAGGTGGATATCTTGTAGCTTCAATGATTTTGCCTCTTTGGATGCCAGTTGTGCAGCACGCAACACACTCCAATGATCTTGGAGACATTGGTGGGACGCTATTGTAGGGCCCCTCATATTGGTCAGGCATCTGAAAGGCAGCTTCAAGCCTATCATATGTTCAACCGCCATCATAGCTTGTTGCTCCAAAGTCGTAGCCAGGAACTGGTGTTGTCACTTATCTCGAGTAGTTCCTCAGGAGTATGAGATTTTGGCAGGAGGTACTGCATCAGGCGATGTTCCAGTGCTTGCCTAGACGCTCTGCATTCACATCTGGGGCCGTTTCTCCGCTTCCACTTGGTTGTTCGATTTAGGGTAGACCAGTGTTTTCGTTCAAGGTCAGTGTCCGGAGGGAGTGTGGGTGCCGGCTTTTGGTCTGAAGCGTAGTCTTATTTGCGTGACATCCCTTCCTTTAGTTCCCTTCTTTCTCCAAATAACAGGCAGATTCCTATTGGATGCACATATTGCAGATTATAATTTCACCTACTAAAAATAGCCCAGCCAAAGGTATTGGTTGAAAACCTACAAAAATAACCTATGAAAAAAATGAGCTGCCAAAATAAGCCTGATGTAAAAAGACTACTGAGCACTTGGTTTGAGTATAAAACAAGGCTTTAATCAACTGTTTCACAACCATGAGATTCTAGTTACATCACTAGTTCCTGGTTACAGAAACATCCTGAGCAAGCTGGGCCCACGCCCGAGTATTTATACTCCTTGGACGGCGCCACCAGCTGGTAGCCCAGTGTTACTTCATGAGTCATGATAAGATTCATGACATCGCCCAAACCAGGATCTTCACCGAGAGGGGCCAATAATCCAGTAGCAGGTGCTGAGGTGTATCAGATGCCACCTCGCCTGTTATTGGCCGTGGATGCCTGAGGCCAACAATGTGCCTGAAGTGTCACGTGTTCCCCAATGTGGCAGATGAGCATGAATGGTGCTGGCAGCCTGTGCACAAATTATGCCTAAGACTCACTGAGGTTCCGAGAACAATTTAAATTGCGCGGGTCTTCCTGTAATCTGACTGGAGCACCTGAGCGGCTGTTTCCAGATTTTTGAAAACCAAATTCAAATTGCCAGGGTGGGATTTGAACTCGCGTTCACTGAATTATTCATCCAGGCCTCTGGATCACTGGTCCAAGAAGTTGCAGTGCAATTTTTTCAAAAATATACACCTTAACCTCTCTCCTGAGAGAGAAAGCTGGAGCATTGGGACAACTGCCACATGGATCCAATACCCAGTTTATCTCTCAATGCTACTTACACAGCAGTCAAGCATGAAAAATACAAAATTCACTAAAATTATAATTTATGTAATATTAAAAATCTTGGCCTAGAAATTCATCTCGGGCGGTGCCCCAAAATGGGCAGTATCAGGTTGGTCGCCCGTTATTTGCAATGGAAGAAACACAGAAAGGTAGCATGCAGGTACAGCAAGCAATAAGGAAGGCAAATGGCATGTCTGGCCTTTATTGCAAGGGGTTTGGAGTATAAGAGTAAGGAAGTCTTGCTACAATTGTACAGGGCCTTGGTGAGGCCACACCTGGAGTACTGTGCACAGTTCTGGTCTCCTTATCTAAGAAAGGATATATTTGCCTTGGAGGTGGTGCAATGAAGGTTCACGAGATTGATTCCTGGGATGAGAGGGTTGTCCTATGATGGGAGATTGTGTAGAATGGGCCTATACTCTCTGGAGTTTAGAAGAATGAGAGGTGATCTCATTGAAACATACAAGATTCTGAAGGGGATTGACAGGGTAGATGCTGAGAGGCTGTTTCCCCTGGCTGGAGTGTCTAGAACTAGGGGGCATAGTCTCAGGATAATGGGTCGGCCATTTAAGACTGAGATGAGGAGGAATCTCTTCACTCAGAGGGCTGTGAATCTTTGGAATTCTCTGCCCCAGACGGCTGTGAATGCTGAGTCTTTGAGTAAATTCAAGGCTGAGATCGATAGATTTTTGGGCACTATGGGAATCAAGGGATATGGAGATCGGGCGGGAAAGTGGAGTTCAGGTGGATAATCAGCCATGATCTTATTGAATGGCAGAGCAGGCTCGAGGGGCCGTATGGCCTACTCCTGCTCTTATTTCTTATGTTCTTATGGAACTGAACATCGGGTGCTGAGTATACCGGGCGTCCGATCCGATACCACCCATTTTGTGCCACAGCCCGAGATGGATTTCTAGGCCTGTATGTCTTCTTGCATTTCTAGCCACATTTTCCATTATAAATTACTATGTTCACATTTATAATGGAAATGGCTCATTGGAAATTTTCCTGGTGTAACCCCACCCTTCCCCATTGGCGGAACGATGTCATTACAGAGTGACATGTTTAAAATGGCGGTTTCCGTTATAAATGTTGGTCATAGGAATTTATAATGGAAGTATGCAAATACGGACAGAATGTAAGATTTAAAATGGGGGCTGAAATTTGCCTGCATTACCTGGTTCAATTATTCCCAATCTGTACAGTCGGTCTCCCATGAACTCTCCAATTTGTTTTCCCTTGATCTGGTGATGTAGTTCAGCATTGATTTTTGTGACTGGGCACAAACAATGTAAGAAAAAGTGAATGACATACATACTGCATGAATGGTGCTGAAATAGATAAAGAGAGATGAGAGAGATCTACTAATATATTCTAGGTTTATTTCAGCTTCACCCTTAGCTATTTTTGATACCATTCATGGAGAATGTACCTCACCCATTTTTTGGCAAAAACAGGAAGACAGATTATTATCTGAATGGCAATAGATTGGGAAAAGGGGAAGTGCAACGAGACCTGGGTGTCCTTGTGCACCAGTCGCTGAAGGTAAGCATGCAGGTGCAGCAGGCGGTTAAGAAGGCAAATGGTATGTTGGCCTTCATAGCGAGAGGATTCGAGTACAGGAGCAAGGATGTCGTGCTGCAGTTGTACAGGGCTTTGGTGAGACCACACCTTGAGTACTGTGTGCAGTTTTGGTCGCCTTATCTGAGGAAGGATGTTCTTGCCATGGAGGGAGTGCAGTGAAGATTCACCAGACTGATACCTGGGATGGCAGGAATGACGTATGAAGAGAGATTGGGTCGATTGGGCTTGTATTTGCTGGAGTTTAGAAGAATGAGAGGGGATCTCATTGAAACTTATAAAATTCTAACAGGACTAGACAGACTAGATGCAGGAAGGCTGTTCCCGATGGCGGGGGAGTCCAGAACCAGGGGTCACAGTCTAAGGATAAGGGGTAAGCCATTTAGGACTGAGATGAGGAGGAATTTCTTCACCCAGAGAGTGGTGAACCTGTGGAATTCTCTACCACAGGAGGCAGTTGAGGCCAATATATTCAATATATTCAAGAAGGAGTTAGATATATTTCTTAAGGCTAAAGGGATCAAGGGCTATGGGGAGAAAGCAGGGAAAGGGTACTGAATTTGGATGATCAGCCATGATCTCATTAAATGACGGAACAGGCTCAAGGGGCCGAATGGCCTACTCCTGCTCCTATCTTCTATGTTTCTATGTTTCTTACAGTGTGCAGTACTTTACACTTACCTATATTCAGTTCTTCTATTCATCTTTTATCTAATGCATTTTGTAGGTCCTTGGCTGCCTCTTGAGATTCGACTGCCCTTCCCCACTGTAGTTTGGAGGGCGTGAGTAAATGTCCTTCCTTCTGTACTCAGACCTATTTATTGATATTCCATACTTAAAGAAGGAACTTGCGTTTACAGTGCCTTTCACGACCTCAGGATGTCCCAAAGTGCTTCACAGTCAATGAGGTACTTTGGAAGTGCAGTCACTGTTGTAATTTATGAAATTGGATCTTGATTTTTATTATTACGGGAGGAACTGCTTTGGTCACTGTGTAAGGCTGTGTGTAAACGTATTCAAAAAGAGCATGTTTATGATGTCACTGCACCTAGAAACCAGGGCAATTCTTCCCCCATTATGTTTATTAACAAATTAATTTAAAGAAACACTTTTTTCAGAGCTTAAGGTAGGAGAAAAATGCCACCTGCAAAGTCTGAATACTGAAATGGCTAATTTGATTACAACTCCTTTGAAGTGGAACATTCTTCAAATCCAACACAGTCTCAGCATGCTTTCTTGCTACTTGTCACCTCAGTTGAACAGTTTATATCTTTGTTTTGTATTTTGCAAACTAAATCATGCTTGTTAGATGTGGTGCTGTGATAGCACCAGCTTGTGGGAGACATGACGAAGATAGAAATCAAATTATTCTTTATTACTGAAGTGACAACAAATTTAGCCTTTTAGCAATAACAGATGATAAACTTCACTGCTGTGTTGGAGCATACAGCTTTAATTCTGCAACAAAGAAAAGTTTGAGATGCTTTATAAATAAAATGAAAGCTAAAATTTAAAAATATCTACTTTAAAACTAGATTTTGTGGATTCTGGTCGCAGAGAGAGTAAATCACTCAAATATCATGTTCGAGTAAGGATTAGAACAAATATTCGTTGCAGAAAAAATACTCATGTTTCCATAACAACTAATAATTCCTTGAAGCAATAACAGATAACTAAAGAGTGGAAATATTAAGTTTCAGCTGTGATAAACAATTGGTTGCAACATGTTAAACCAACCGAAGGCAAGTAAAGTGAGCCACTGATCAAATATTTAATTTTGGTTCAAAGAGTAAAGACATTACACAGATTAGTAAGGTCCCTGCTTGAATCTCTGGTTTGTACAGTTATCTGAGTACAGTTTGCTGGCAGTAGAAGGATTACAATTGATCGTCTTGCTCCTGGGCGCAAAAGGGGAAAAACCGGGAAGGATTCCCACCCATGACCACTATCCTGTGATCCACCCTGGAAAATATGTGAGTGATGGCAGGATGAGACTCGATAGTGATTCCCACCATGGCCAACCTGCCGATGCTGATTGCCGAGGCGCGCCCATGAAGAACGGTGATTTAGGAGAGGTACTAAAGGGGTGCTCATGCAACTGGATCCCCAGCATGAGCTACTACCTTGATGAGAGGAGGGAAAGGAAACTGTGAAATGTTGTGATGTGTTGGCGCCCTTTGAAAATCGGCATCTCCTCTGAGACAGATTTTTCGTTTCCACGACTGACAGATCCTTGGCCTCTTAAGGTCAGCTGCCCAGTCTCTTGGAAATGAGAAATCATCTTCTCTGGTTTTAAATTGTCTTTTTTTAACAAAATTGACTCTCTCAATAAGCGTTGAGAAGGCGGAATTGTAAGTGAACTACAATGCTCACAATGCTAACAGAATCTGCTATGCAATCAAGTATAATATAATAATGTGTGCATTGAATGTGAGAAGGAATTGGAAGAAATTGCTTAATGTTGAATTATTACTAATTGGTGTATTGGATATATAAAGATTTTATTGTATGGGGCTGTAATATGATTTTTTTGTCTCATATTAATCTAGAAAATATTGTAAATTAAACCATTCTGTAGAAGTCTATTTGATCTTGGGGAGCATCACCATTCAAAGAGCAGATAAAGGAAACCTGATGTGTGGAATCAATTTTCAGATTTACTTTTCAATTTCCCTCCATTAATTTTCTATCCATTTTTCTTCCCTTAAATCTTTTTTCCACACAAAGTGCAAATTCATGCTGGTATGCAGTTCACTCAAGTGATCAGTCTTTTTGTGTGTGAGCCTGTACAGTGAATGTTGGCCACCTACTGGATTGCCAACCCTGACCCTGACCCTGTCCTCACCCGCACAAGTGCGCTCTTCCATCTGGGGTCACTGCATAGCAATCAAGGAGCTGGAATGTTGTTTTTTGCCTTCTCGTTCAATCGAAAAAGGGCCCTCAGTTCTGTAAGCCCATCAGAACCATCAGAAGCAGGTCTTACCGACACATGATGGTAGAATAAACACGAATGAAAAAGACAGCAGTGGGTTCCAATTCAGGTTGGAGTAGGAGTCCAGCCATAAAAGAGTAAGGGGGAAAAATTTGGGTGCTTTGCGCCTCCTGTTGGAAGAGGGCGCTAACGGGGCGCAAAGCAGCTAGCGTCCGGGCGCTGCCAATACCTCCCACGAAATTCAGCGGGAGGTTAGCGGCGGCGGTAACCGTTAGCGCTCCGCGGCACTGCACTGCCGGCGATGACATCATCGCTCTGCTAAGCGCCCCGCTTGCACCCCGGCCGCAATCTTTGGTAGTGTCCCCTGACATACCGCCGGACACTATGTCTGACAGGGTGAAGGAGGCCTACCTGCGGCCGGGGCGGCACTAATTAAAGGCGGGGTGCCAGGCGGCCATTTTTGTTGCTGGCTGCCTGCCAGTACCTGCCCCCGTTGCTGTCCCCGGCCTCCTCTTCAGCACCGCCTCCCCCCCGCGGAGTGCCAGCTGCGCACCGTGAGCCCAGCACTTCTCAAGTGCCGGGCTCTTTTGCCGGCACTCCGATCCCTGGTGGCCCAGCTGGGCCCCGGGTCGTGCTGCGCAAGGCCCCTCCCCTTTAAGAAGGGGAGGAAGGCCTGCAGTATCGCGGCGCGATGTGCCGCAGTGCGTGGCGCTGCGGCACGTAGCACCCGCTAAATTCCCTCGCAGCGCCCCAAGAGGGAGGCGGGGCGCTTCCAGTAGCACCCTGCTTCCCTCTTGGGGTGCTACCGATGAATTTTGGCTGCGGGGGCGCTAATTTTTTCAGTGTGGTAAATTTTTGCCCCTAAGACTTGCATTTATATAGCGTCTTTCACAACCTCTGGACATCCCAAAGTACTTTACAGCCAACAAAGTACTTTTGAAGTGTTGTCACCGTTGCAATGTAGGAAACACGGCAGCCAATTTACATACAGTACGCTCCCACAAATAACAATGCCAAAATGATCAGATAATCTGCTTTAGCGATGTTGGTTGAGGGTTACATATTAGCAAGGAAGTGTCTTTTTTCTCATTTTATAGAGAGGTGGCCTGTAGCTACAAGATTTTGGTCCATTAGGATTGACCCGTGAATGACTGAAATACTTATTAATGCCCACACGGCAAGTCCCTGATTTCAGTGGAAGCAACATCTTTGCATGTGGCAAAGATTCCCAGAGGGGAAAGAAAATCAGAGTTTCAGTGCAGTCAAGTCACATCAGTTTACTTTCTAATGGATGCTTAAAAGCCGCACTCACAGATAAATACAGACAGATTATCTGCCCATAACTGTAATCTGAGAGTAGCTTTGGGGATCAAGTGAAATGGAAGAAGAAAACTTATAAAGGAAGCTTGAAAATACAAAAACGTTTACAACTGTAAGAATGGCAACTTCTATTTGAAGGTTGTTCACGTTAAGATCATCAAATATCAAATTTGCAAATCTCGAAGATTTATATGTATACAATGGGGTTAGGAGCAAGAGAGGCTTTTTATGTTGAACATGTGTGTGTGTGTGGGAGGGAGGAGAGAGATGAGACATTACATTTAGTTAGAAAATAGTTTGATGGTGATGTTGCGATGGATGTACGGAAACTATTGGCTGAGTTTGGGAATTCTGTTTAGATTCAGCCTGAGAGGAAATTATACCAATGTTGCACTTTGTGAAAAATATTGGTGATAAGGGATCAATTAAAGTTGAGACAAAAAGCTATTCTAATTTTTTTGTTTTTAAATCAGGATAACCTTGGTTAAACTGAGGGACCTGACCATTTAAAAAATAAAATCCACTCCTTCCATAAGTTATATAAAATGCTCACCAAGAACGTGCATCTGGAATTGCATCTCATTAGCATTAGGAGTTGTATCTGTTTTCACCTAACGCTACAATAATTTTACGATTGTTTTCAGTACCTACCAGATGATGGCTAATGTGGCTGCTTTCGACAAAGGCTTTACACAGCTTGCTCAAGCTGTTGTCACTGGCCAACTGTAGAAGCTTTGTGAGTATGGTTGAAGAGCTTTCTCCAGGTAGACTGGAATCAAAATAAATTGTGCGTATGTATGAATGAAGAAGCAGAGGATTGATGCACGTGGACAGTGTTGAAGCAGGATGCAGTGTTCCTGTAAATGAGCTCGAGTAAGATTGCTTTTCTATTGAGGATAGTCATTTGCAGCATTTGAGAAGACTTCCTCAGATGGAGCCTAGTGATAGCGTCCATGTTACAAAGCTTCAGGAAGTCACTTGATACACACAGCTTATAAAAAAAATTATACTCTGTAGTTTGATTTTGGACTAAGGGTTTCTTTGGTCTGAATTGCTTTGCTATTTATTTTTTGTTTCATTGTTGGGCAGTTTCAGCCAGAAGTGCCGAGTGCATGATCCATCTCGGCCTCCTCCTGAGGACCCCACCACCACAGGAGCCAGTCTTCAGCCAATTCGATTCACTCCACGTGATATCAAGAAACGGTTGAGCGCATTGGATACAGCAAAGGCTGTGGACCCTGACAACATCCTGGCTGTCGTGCTGAAGACTTGTGCTCCAGAACTAGTCACGCCTCTAGCCAAGCTGTTCCAGTACAGCTACAACACTGGCATCTGTCCGACAATGTGGAAAACTGCCCAGTTATGCCCTGTCCACAAAAAGTAGGACAAATCCAATCTGGCCAATTACTGCCTCATCAGCCTACTCTCAATCATCAGCAAAGTGATGGAAGGTGTCGTCGACAGTGCTATCAAGCGGCACTTACTCACCAATAACCTGCTCACTGATGCCTAATTTGGGTTCCACCAGAACCACTCGGCTCCAGATCTTATTACAGCCTTGACCCAAACATGGACAAAAGAGCTGAATTCCAGAGGTGAGGTGAGAGTGACTGCCCTTGACATCAAGGCAGCATTTGACCGAGTGTGGCATCAAGGAGCCCTAGTAAAACTGAAGTCAATGGGAATCAGGGGGCGGGGAAAACTCTCCACTGGCTGGAGTCATATCTAGCACAAAGGAAGATGGTTGTGATGGTTGGAGGTCAATCATCACAACCCGAGGACATCGCTGCAGGAGTTCCTCAGGGCAGTGTTCTCGGCCCAACCATCTTCAGCTGCTTCATCAATGACCTTCCCTCCATCATAAGGTCAGAAGTGGGGATGTTCGCTGATGACTGCACAGTGTTCAGTGCCATTTGCAATTCCTCAGATAATGAAGCAGTCCATGCCCACATGCAGCAAGTCCTGGACAACATTCAGGCTTGGGCTGATAAGTGGCTGGTAACATTCGTGCCACACAAGTGCCAGGCAAAGACTATCTCCAACAAGCGAGCATCTAACCACCACCCCTTGACATTCAACAGCATTACCATCGCCGAATCCCCCACCATCAATATCCTGGGGGGGCATCATTGACCAGAAAGTCAACTGGATCAGCCACATAAATACTGCGGCAACAAGAGCAGGTCAGAGGCTGGGTAGTCTGTGGCGAGTGTCTCACCTCCTGACTCCCCACCATCTACAGAGCGCAAGTAAGGAGTATGATGGAATATTCTCCACTTGCCTGGATGAGTGCAGCTCCAACAACACTCAAGAAGCTCGACATCATCCAAGACAAAGCAACCCCCTTGATTGGCACCCCATCCACCACCTTAAACATTCACTCCCTCCACCACCAGCGTACCATGGCTGCAATGTGTACCATCTACAAGATGCACTACAGCAACTCGCCAAGGCTTCTTCGGCAACACCTCCCAAACCCGCGACCTCTTCCACCTAGAACGACAAAGGCAACAGGTGCATGGGAACACCGCCACCTCCAAGTTCCCCTCCAAGTCACACACCATCCTGACTTGGAAGTATATCACCGTTCCTTCATCGTCGCTGGGTCAAAATCCTGGAACTCCCTCCCTAACAGCACTGTGGGAGTACCTTCACCACACGGACTGCAGCGGTTCAAGAAGGCAGCTCACCACCACCTTCTCGAGGGCAACTAGGGATGGGCAATAAATGCTGGCCTTGCCAGCGACGCCCACATCTTATGACCTGAAAAAAAAGCTAGGAACAGGAGTGGCTATGCTCCCAGCAATGCTTTCTAAGTGTTATTATTTTACAAGACTGACAAATGTATAATACGCCAGGCTGCTACTGTCACTATGTGCTTAGCAGCCTTGGGCCCTTGCACATGTGCATATTTTTTCCAAATTTGTTTTCGGACTTCCAGCAGCCAGCCCCCCACAATTATCAGAGTCAAACCTTGGGTTGTTAAATGGACATCTACTTCTGCCAATAGACATCACAACTAACCTTCTACTCAGTTCACTGTCGATTTAACGGCGAGTTTTAATAGTTTGGTCTTTCTGCAGTTTATACTTGTCCTCCAGCCTAGCTTGCTTTCCCCATGAGGACACAGTCAGTTGATTTTAACAGTCTGGTATTTCTGCAGTTACGCATGTCCTCCAGCTTGGTTCACTTGTCCCTGACGCGACACAGTCAGTTGATTTTTAGACAGAGCATTATTTTGTCAATTGGTCGTAGCTGATTGAAATGCTGAGACCATCTGAGGTGGAGTATGACAGATGGCTGTGTTGCCCTCCCAAAGTTCACTGCAGTAGCCGTGGATTCTCTGGAGATTACTCCGTGGTCACACAATCGTATTGAAGCAGCAGAAGTTTATTTTTTTTATAAAGAACAACACCTGAATCTTGTAATCTGGCCAGACCACATAGGCTATTGCAGCAAAAATGCATTCTGCGGGACGGCTAGTGGGAGGACATTCCAGCCTCCGTGAACACTAGTATGACATGGGTACTGTGCAATGAGAAGGGACTAATCAGTAATCTTGTTGTACGGGGACCCTTGGGTCAGAGCGATCATAACATGATCGATTTCTCACTCGAAATGGAGAGCGAAGAAATTGACTCAGAGACTAAGGTCCTGAATTTAAACAAGGGGAATTATGATGCCATGAGACGGGAACTGAGTAGGTCTGATTGGACAACGTTCCTGAGAGGACTGGAGGTAGATAAACAATGGCAAACATTTAAAGATAGAATGACAAAATTGCAAAAATTGTTTATACCAATCTGGCATAAAAGGAAATCTAAAAAGGTGACTCAACCGTGGATAACAGGGGAAATTAGAGACAGCATAAAATCCAAAGATAGGGCGTATAAAATAGCCAAAAAAAGCGCCAGAGCGGAAGATTGGGAACAGTTTAAGATAGAGCAAAGGAGGGCAAAGGGCATGATCAAGAGGGGCAAAATAGCTTACGAAAACAAGCTGGCGGAAAATATAAAAACTAACTCCAAAAGCTTTTATAAATATATCAAAAGGAAAAGACTGGTGAAAACCAAAGTTGGTCCATTGCAGTCAGATACGGGGGAATATATAATGGGAAATAAGGAAATGGCAGATCAACTAAATGCATACTTTGGGTCAGTCTTTACGAAGGAAGACACAAAAAACCTCCCTGGGATATCGGGAAAAATAGGGACATTGGCAAAGGAGGAACTGACGCAAATCAATATCTCTAAGAATATGGTGTTAAGGAAGCTAAAGGGATTGAAGGTGGACAAATCCCCAGGGCCTGATAACATGCATCCTAGGGTACTGAAGGAGGTGGCCCTAGAGATAGCGGATGCACTAAGGATGATTTTTCAGAATTCATTAGACTCGGGAACAGTGCCGATGGATTGGAGGGTAGCTAACGTTACCCCACTATTCAAAAAGGGGGGTAGGGAAAAAGCAGGTAATTACAGACCTGTAAGCCTTACATCAGTTGTGGGCAAAATGCTGGAGTCCATCATTAAGGATGAAATAGCGGAGCACTTAGCAAATGGGGACAGGATAGGACAGAGTCAACATGGATTTACAAAGGGTAAATCGTGCTTGACTAATCTATTGGAATTTTTTGAGGGAGTAACTGGTAGAATAGATGGGGGAGAGCCAGTAGATGTGGTGTACCTGGACTTCCAAAAGGCCTTCGATAAGGTCCCACATAAAAGATTAGCATGGAAAATTGAGGCTCATGGGATAAAGGGGAAAGTTTTGGCGTGGATAGGGAACTGGCTGTCAGATAGAAAACAGAGAGTTGGAATAAACGGCTCATTTTCTGAATGGCAGGCAGTAACAAGTGGGGTACCACAGGGATCTGTCCTGGGCCCCCAGCTGTTCACAATTTACATTAATGACCTGGATCAGGGAGTCGGATGCAGCATTTCCAAATTTGCAGACGACACTAAACTAGGAGGTGGGGTGGGCTCAGAGGAAGAGACCAGGAAGCTCCAGAGCGATTTGGACAGACTGGGCGATTGGGCGGATAAATGGCAGATGCACTATAATGTGGACAAGTGCGAAGTTATCCACCTTGGGTGCAGGAACGGGAGGGCAAATTATTATTTAAATGGCAATAGATTGGGAGAGGGGGAAGTACAGAGAGACCTGGGTGTTCTTGTACACCAGTCACTGAAGGCGAGCATGCAGGTGCAACAGGCGGTCAAGAAGGCAAACGGTATGCTGGCCTTCATAGCAAAAGGGTTAGAATACAGGAACAGGGATACCTTGCTGCAGCTGTACAGGGCACTGGTGAGACCACACCTCGAGTACTGTGTACAGTTTTGGTCGCCTCATCTGAGGAAGGATGTTCTTGCCATGGAGGGGGTGCAGCGGCGATTCACCAGGCTGATACCAGGAATGGCGGGAATGACCTATGAGGAGAGACTATGTAGTTTAGGGATGTACACACTGGAGTTTAGAAGATTGAGAGGGGACCTCATAGAAGTGTATAAAATTCTGACAGGTCTAGACAGACTGGATGCAGAAGGAATGTTTCCCTTGGCGGGTGAAAACAGAACTAGAGGACATAATTTAAGGATAAGGGCTAAACCATTTAGGGCAGAGATGAGGGGGAATTTCTTCACTCAGAGAGTGGTGAACCTGTGGAACTCATTGCCACAGAGGGCAGTGTACGCCAGCTCATTAAATATATTTAAGAGGGAATTAGATATATTTCTACGGGCAAAAGGGGTTAAGGGTTACGGAGAGAAGGCGGGGACGGGATACTGAATTAAAGGATCAGCCATGATCTCATTAAATGGCGGAGCAGGCACGAAGGGCCGAATGGCCTACTCCTGCTCCTATCTTCTATGTATCTATGTATCTTGGTACTGGCTTCAAAACGGGAGGTAATTTCCTGTGATTTCCCTAAATAACGAATCTGCATCTATTCTCTGTGATGGTTTCAAAACTGTCATTGGGCTTTCAATGAGATGCAATTTTATCCAGAGGAAAGTCAATCTCTCCACTCCCTTACCATACTTACCTGCTTGTTGGTCTTAAACTTGTGGCTCTATTGGAGCCACCTCACCACGTACATGTCTTGAATTTGGAATTATGGTAAGCATTTATTTTGCGCTCATTGTCGAGCGAATTGAAATGGCAGTGCAGACTATCTGGTAATCCGGACCCGAGCCGTTCATTTCTTTTTCCACTTTTTCTCCCCCTTTTCCTTTTCTTTCTATCCCTCCCTGACCGCTCTCTCCTGGCGTCCAAGATGGCCACTCCCACGGCGCGCACGCGGCGGTGGCGGTTTTGCCTGCGGGGTTCCCTCTGCACACCTTCCCAAAGTGCCCCTTCTTACCGCACTTAAAGCAGGTGGTGCCTTTCGCCGGGCACAGGTTCCTGGTGTGCTTCGGCTGCCCGCAGAAGTAGCATTTGGGGCCCCGATGCGTCGCGGCGGTCGTAGGGCTTCTGGGGGGAGAGCAGGGCCCCAACGGTGTTGGGCTACCGGGCTGGGAAACAGAGGCGCGTGGGCTGCGCGGCCTGCCGAGTAGGAGTCAGAGTTCTTCTGAGCCACATCCAACGATCGCGCTGTGTCCACAGCCTGTGTCAGATCTAGGCCCGTTTTCTCTAGCAGTCTCTGCCGGATATAATTAGAGCTAAGGCCTGCGATAAAGGCATCCCGAATCAGCTCGTCTGTGTATACCGTGGCTTTCACGTCTTTGCATTTGCAGTCTTTGCCAAGCACTTTTAGGGTGACTAGAAAGTCCTCTAGCGACTCTCCGGGTCGCTGTGTGCAGGTAGCAAGCAGGTGCCTGGCGTACACTTCGTTGGTAGGCCGCTGATAGTGGGCCTTTAGGATGTTGCAGGCATCCAGGTAGCTGGCGGCGTCTTGTATGAGTGGAAAAACCCGGTGGCTTACCCGATTCTGTAGGATCCCGAGTTTCACATCTCCGGTGGCTGTAGAGGCTGTGACGGCTTCGGAGTTGGCCATAAAGAATTCCAAGCACTGGAACCAGTGTCCAAACCGTGCCGATGCATCCGAAGCATGCGGGTCCAAATCCAAGCGTTCCGGTTTCAAAAGTTGATCCATCGTTAAAAGTTTGCTAATAAAATTGACGTGCCTCAATAACTCCAAGACTCGAAGTTAGCAGAATAAAACAAAGGCCTAGAAATTCACTGGCCTTAGTGCCGCTTTTGAGGCGCTAGAGGGCCTAGCGCCGAAGTTATGGCCAGTTTAGAAATTGACAGGGGCCCTAAATCGGCGTTAGGCCGGTAGCGCTGCGCCGGCACCGATGACGTCATCGGTGTGCGCAGCGTCCCGGTTGCCATGGTAACCCGCCCGAACTCTGAAATTGAGTTGCGGCCGCCTCGCCCGTGGCAGCCGCAAGCAACGTTCTGGCAGAGGTGCCTTACAGAACTTTGTGCCGGCGCATTAAAGGCCCCGCGGCGGCCGGCCGCTTTCCCGCCGGCCGCCTGGCTGCAGCTCCCTCCCCGGACTTCCCCCCCCCCCCCCGGAACAGAAGCAAGCCCGGCACTTGTCCGAGGTGCCGGGCTCATTTTTAAAAAGATTATCGCGGGCCGCGGCCGGGTGCAGGCAGCTCCTCCTTAACGGAAGGAGGAGGCCTGCACTTCCCGAGCCTGCCGCACCGCAGCGGGCGCCGCAGCGCCGGAATAGCGCCGCAATGCGGCGCGTGGCGCCAGTTTTGAGGCGCTGAGACCCCTCAGTAGCGCCGGCAGCCGTTTGGGCGCGGCGCTACTGAATTTTTGGCGCGCGCAGGGGGACTTAGCGCCGGCACTAACTTCTGGCGCTAAAGCCCTCGCTGCGCCAAAACCGAATTTCTAGGCCAAAGGCTTTTATTAGCAAAGAAAAGATGCCGGTGGCTGCACCTAGCTTCACCTGGCGTGCTGCTGTTCTACTGCAGGACAAGCCTGGACTTGTCTTAAGTAGGGCCAGGTATGGGCGGAGCCGACACACAAAGGGGGCGGTGCCCTATACACAATACAAGGTACAAACACCGGAGCAGGCAATACAATATATACAGTTAACTACAGAGTCTGATGAATGACATATTTCATCACAGGCACCAGGGTGGAGTTGTGCTGACGGGAGAGCGGGAAGCGTAGAGGTGCATGCTAGAAGGAGGATAACGTACGAGGATACCCACATCTTGTATCCTTCCAGCCCCGCTGCTGGCCAAAGGCTCAGCCATGCCCCTGCCAAGAATGGCCTGCACCGTCTCCTCCAAGGGGGTGAGGTGATGCTAGGAATGGGAGATGTGTCTCGTCATTGGTGCAGATTGTTGGTAGGTGAGTGATTGGGGGTCCTGCATTGAGCAGTGTGTGAGGCTAGTGGTTCAGTTTGTAGGTGACGTCTTTTGAAGGTGCATTCACTGACCTTGACCAATGGTCTGAGGTCATGAAGCTTCTTTGGGCACAGGAGCCAGGTGGTGGGGGCGACACTGCTGGCAGTGACGGCCTTGGTAATGTACACCCACATTGTTCTTTCTGGAGGGCTTCCTGGCCCCTGTGGGTAGAGGGCCAGTCTTGCAGTGTTGACCCCCTGCACAAAGCTGGAGTGCTGCGTGCGAGACCCTGGGTGCCCCTTCCTGCCTTGCTGAGCCATTTGTGGTAGTGCTAAGGCACTTTTCCCATTTGTTGAGTTTACGAAGGTAATTGAGCTTTAAATGCTGAATAATTATATTTGGAACTGCTTTTAAATATTGATTATTTGTTAAAAGACAGAAAGGGCTGAAAAATATATAGAATCAGTGCATTTTATTTTCCCTTGCTTCAATGTGCATGGCCCTTTAAATTTCAGAGCTCCTCACTGCCCACAATGCATTGCGAGCTTCACAGCCTCGCACACAGACGCTCGGGGAAGCAGCAACGCCGCACCAGGACTAAAATTTAGTCCCGGATCTCTCGTGCAAACCACCAGGACGGCCTTGCATCTACCACCATGCCCCCCACACCAATTTACCTAGTTTAGCGCGGCGGCCATTTTAGGCAGCCGTTAGCGGCAGTTGGCGAAGACACTGACTGCTTTCCAGGAGAGAATGAATTGTTCCCCCTTACTCTCTCTCACCCTGACAGTTCCCCCTGGTTCGGCCCTCATCTTCGCTCCTTTAAGTCCAAGGGACGCAGACTCTCTCACCCTGGCCATTCCCCCTGGTATGGCTCTCATCTTTGCTCCCTTAAGTCCAAGGGACGCAGACTTGAACGGATATGACGGTCAACTCGTTTAGCCATTTACCACCAGATCTGGCTGGACCACATAAAGCATTATCGGGTCCTGCTCTTGTCTGCCAAAATTGCTCACTATTCCAGAATCACTCTGGAATGGAAAGATAAACCCCGGTTTCTATTCTCCACTGCTAACCGTCTTCTTAAACCCCTCTCCAGTCTCCTCCACCCTCACCTCTGACAACAAGTGTGAGGAGCTCATGGACTTCTTTGTCTCTAAGATTGAGACCATCCATTCAGCTGCCTCTGCCACTTCCCTTCCTTCCCCTAGCCCACCAGGCCAAACCTCCTCTAAGGTTCCCTCCTGCCCGAGCCCTGAATTCACATCTTTCTCCAGTTTCTCTCCAATCTTCCCTCATGACCTCTCTGTGCTCATCTTGTCCATGAGACCCACTTCCTGCTCCCTCGACCCTATTCCCACCAAACTGCTGACCACCCTACTTCCTTTTCTGGCTCCCCTGTTAGTTGACATTGTTAATGGTTCTCTCTCCTCAGATACTGTACCCGCTCCCTCAAATCTGCCGTCATCACCCCTCTCCTCAAAAAACCAATCCTTGACCACTCTGTCCTTGCAAACTACTGCCCCATCTCCAACCTCCCTTTCCTCTCCAAAATCCTTGAACATGTTGTCGCTTCCCAAATCCGTGCCCATCTTTCTTGCAACTCTGTGTTTGAATCCTTCCAATCAGGTTTCTGCCCTTGTGACTGTGACAAAGGTAAACAATCCCTCCTCGTCCTTCTTGACTTGTCTGCAGTCTTTGCCACGGTTGACCACGCCATCCTTCTCCAACGCCTCTCCACCATCGTACAGCTGGATGGGACTGCACTCACCTCGTTCTATTCTTATTTATCTGATCTCAGCCATAGAATCACCTGCAATGGCTTCTTTTCCCGCTCCTGCATCATTACCTCTGGGGTCCCCCAAGGCTCTATCCTTGGCCCCCTCCTGGTTCTCATCTACATGCTGCCCCTTCGTGACATCATCCGAAAATATAGTGTCAGTTTTCACATGTACGCTGACAACACCCAACTCTACCTCACCACCATTGCTCTCGACCTCTCCACAGTCTCTAAATTGTCTCACTGCTTGTCCGACATCCAGTTCTGGATGAGCAGAAATTTTCTCCAATTAAATATTAAGAAGACCAAAGCCATTATTTTCAGTCCCCGCCACAAACTCCATTCCCTAGCCACTGGCTCCATTGCTCTCCTTGTCTGAGGCTGAACCACACTGTTCACAACCTTGGTGTTATATTTGACCCTGAAATGAGCTTCCGACCACATATCCACGGTATAACGAAGTCCGCCTATTTCCACCTCTGTAACATCGCCCGTCTCCGCCCTTGCCTCAGCTCATCCGCAGTTGAAACCCTCATCCATGCCTTTGTTACCTCTAGACTTGACTATTCCAACGCACTCCTGGCTGGCCTCCCATATTCTACCCACTGTAAACTTGAGGTCATCCAAAACTCGGCTGCCCGTGTCCTAACTCGCACCAAGTCCTGTTCGCCCATCACCCCTGTGCTCACTGACCTACATTGGCTCCCGGTTAAGCAAAGCCTCGATTTCAAAATTCTCATCCTTGTTTTCAAATCCCTCCATAGCCTCGCCCCTTCCTATCTCTGTAATCTCCTCCAGCCCCACAACCCCCCCGAGATATCTGCGCTCCTCTAATTCTGCCCTCTTGAGCATCCCCGATTATAATCGCTCCACAATTGGTGGCCGTGCCTTCTGTTGCCTAGGCCCTAAGCTCTGGAATTCCCTGCCTAAACCTCTCCGCCTCGCTACCTCTCTTTCCTCCTTTAAGACGCTCCTTAAAACCTACCTCTTTGACCAAGCTTTTGGTCACCTGCCCTAATTTATCCTTATGTGGCACGGTGTCAAATTTTTTTTGTCTTATAACACTCCTGTGAAGTGCCATGGGATGTTGTACTACGTTAAAGGCGCTATATAAATACAAGTTGTTGTTGTTGTAATGATTTGATTACAGAGATAATGACAGAAGAAGCCTTTCTCTTTTCTATTCTGCTGCCCTGCAGCATGCAGGTATGGAGAGCACTAACAAATTCCGTTGTCACTAAAATAGGTTTAATGGCTTTTATAGGATCACAGAAATGTGAAGGGATGAATTCTGCATTTCTTATACACTACGCGATATTGTGTATGATACTGTATGTTGCCTTCTCCGAAATCCTTCATGGTTCTTAGATTGGTCCCATTTTCAGTTATGATCAGTTTTGTTATTTTCTGTGTCAGTCCACTCAACCAACCTCATCAGTTCACCAGTGGCAGTGAAATACAGACATTCAGAGAAGCCACAATGCTGCTATCCCACATATGGTAAGGTTAAAGTTTCAGGTCGATGACCTTTTGTCAGAACCCTAAATGCAATGCTGCTATCCCACATATCACATATGGTCAAATTCACCGGCTCTTTCATCATCCCTTTTATAAGTGCACAGATTCTTTGGGTACCTTGGAAACAATTCAACTCTCACATCAAAGCTGAGAATGAATGATTTGTTCAATTGCAAAAGATTTAAGAGATGCTTAAGCCTTTGTCTGAGTGGGTAGCAGTGCTAAAGTCACTGTCCTCTCCGAGTCTCGATTTCAAACCTAGCCCAGATTGATGGGATGAAAATCTTCCCTTTCTACTAAATACAATTTAAGCCTAAATTGGTTATCTCGTTCAAAGAGGCCACGTGATTTGAAATAGGATAAAGATTACACTAAAGCAGTAGAGGTTGCTTTTAAAGGTTGGGGGTTAAAGTCATTTTTCAGCAAGCACACAAAAGAATTTAGTATGAGTGATTTAAGCATTCGGGTGAGAATAGCACTACTTGGAAAATGTACCCCTGTGTTTCATTCCTTAGCACAGACCTCCCTTACATTGAGCACACATACAGAAATAAAACAGTGACAAACACATCATAACGACTGTGTAGGGATATCGGCCTAGAAATTCGTCTCGGGCGGGGGCACAGAGCGGGCAGTATAGGATTGGCATGTTTTTGCAGTTCATTGCAGTTAACGGAACTGAACAGCAGGCGATACGTATAATGGGCAGCCGATCTGATCCCGTCCGTTTTGCGCCCCCGCCCGAGACAAATTTCTAGCCCGTCATCTCTTTAATTAACAAAGGATTTTGTCCACAACAAGATAGTGATACTGAAATGGGTTTCAGTTTTCAGATGACACGGCCCTGTGTGATATTGGTGTGCAAAGCCTTATTATCTGTTTGTATGAAATTTCTTTGTCAGCTATTTTAACAGAGATGTTAACTCATTTAAAATAACCAGGTTAACAGCTCCATTAAAATAGCGGATATGAGAAACTCATCTGAGCATGTTTGTATTAGGTTCCCTTGTCTGCTCTGTTAAGATAGTTCACGTGATTTCACGTGATCGGACTCTGTATATTGTAATTTCTTTTGTTTTTGTAGTGTATGTAACTGTTCTACCTTTAAGAGAACTATTTTAGGTGTGGCACTACTTTATCTTGGCTGCTGTATACTGTAATACCGACGGTGACCACACCGGTATATAAGTGCTGTGTCAGGATTTATTGGGCAGATTCGCCCTGACCTTCGAATAGTAAAGTCCTGTTAAAGTTACTCTTGTAGTCTGTGTATTAATTCGCCATAATACCTACAGACTTTACAGTTTTGTTGGAAGCATGTTAATCAGTTTGAAAGGGCTGCAAGTGATGTATTCAAGGCAGAACATGTTCGGGACAATAAGAAGAAATAGCTACATCATCCTCTGCATCCTCCCTCCGTACAGCTCTGGTAGCACCTGTATTAGGGATGTTCAAACTCTGTAAACTACATATGATTCCCTAGTCCTGGTAACCTGGCCCTCGGAACACTGTTAATTCTGCCCTAGTGGTGCTTATTTGTTGTTTATTGGTTTGTCCTGTTTGTATTTTGAGGGCCTGGATGTTTGAAAAGGGGCGTTTCTAATGCTGTTGCCTCACTCGTGAATAAATCCTAAATCGGGACAGGAAATTCTGTTAGTATCAGGCACTTGAGCAATATGTAATTAATGGGAACATGGATTTTGAATTTATATTTGGTTCCCGAGGCACGTATGCACCTATGTGAGCCAAAAAGACAAAAATGACTAAATGATTTAAATTCTCACATCAAGGAAAGGGGAGATAATTGTGTTGCATGGCACTCATAATATAAATGATCCTATAAAAGCTATTAAACTTATTTTGGTGAGAACAAGATTTGTTCATATCTTGTCATTCATGTGGAAACGACTTATGAAATAATACTGGGCGGCCTGCTGGTGATGCTGTCCAGGGAGAGTATAAATACTCGGGCATGGGCCCAGCTTGCTCAGGACATTCTTTAACAGGAACTAGTGAAGGACACAACTAGATCTCCATGTTGAAAAACAGTTGATTAAAGCTTTGTTTAACGCTTAGACCAAGTGTCGAGTAGTTTTCTTACATCACTCCATACCTGCATACTGCTGCAGGGCAGTAAGAGAGAGAAACACTATCTTCTGTTATTCCCACTGCATCCTGATTTATATCACGAGTGCCAGGCCCATGATCATCTCCCTTTTTCTTAGTGCAAGAATTTAAAACCAATGTTTCCACAAGCGCCTTTTTTTGCCCTTGATGACGACAAACTTGTGATGTTTGCAGACAGCCATTTCTTTGTTCAGCTGAATTGCAAAATATTTCCAGAAAACAGATGTTGCTTTTGTTAGGATTTTAGCGCCAGGATTAAACCTTTCATCTAAAGGTCTGAAAAGATTTTCTGCCCCCTAAGCAACTTCCTATCCATGTGGCAATGTTCCCTTTAATACCCTGTGCCTTAATGTTATCAAATAGCCTCCTGTGTGGCATCTTTCAAACTCCATATACACGACACTCATGTTAGTTCCTCATAAAACCCCATTACATTTGTCCGGCATTACTTACCTTTTGCAAAACCATACTAGCTGACCTTAACTGACCCATGTCATTCTCAGTGGGTTTTCATTTTATCCTGCGTTATGACTCTAGAAAGGGTCAGGTACAGAATAAAGCTTCCGTTTGCTCTGCACTAAACAATATCTTAACACATCAGGAAAGCATTCTCTACTTGAACAATGTGACATTTTTATTATAATAATAAAAAACAGCAAACGCTGGAAACACTCAGCGGGCCAGGCAGCATCTGTGGGGAGAGAAGCAGAGTTAACGTTTCAGTCGATGACCTTTCGTCAGAACTCTGGTTTGATGTTCAGTGGTGGGGACAGGGTCCGGGGGGAGGTAGGAGGAGGTGTCAGAGAGTTGGCGTTCAGCCTCCGCAAGGTAGAGGTCGGTTCGCCAAACAACAACAGCGCCACCCTTGTCAGCAGGTTTAACGACAATGTTGGGGTTGGACCTGAGAGAATGGACTGCTGCAAGTTCAATGGGAGGCAGATTAGAGGTCTGTTCTGACAAAAGGTCATCGACCTGAAACGTTAACTCTGTTTCTCTCTCCACAGATGCTGCCTGACCTGCTAAGTGTTTCCAGCATTTTCTGTTTTTATTTCAGATTTTCAGCATCTGCAGTATTTTGTTTTTGTATTGACATTTCAATTACTTGGATCAATTAGCCGCATGACATCTCCGAGAGAGATTGCCAATTGGTGATGAAATATTAATTTTTTTTGCTGTGGACTGATGCCCACGAAGAACTGGGCTGAAACTGCCAAAATCTATTTCTTTTAGAACTCTAAGGGGGAAAAATTCGGTTGCTTTGCGCCTCCCGTTAGCACTCTAAGAGGGCACTAATGGGGCGCAAAAGCAACTAATGCCCGGGCGCGGCGATGTTTGCGCCGCTCGTGAAATTGACCACACATTTTGCGGCAGCGCTAAACACTATCGCCACGATCTCCTGCGCCCGCAGATCGTGACGTCAGTTGAGCGTGCAACGCCCCGGTAGCGCCCCGGACCGGATATTGAGTGGCGCCCCCTGCCTTACCGCCTGCCGCTAGCAGCAACAAGTTGAGGGGAGCGTTTTGCAGTCGGGAAGGGACTGGGGGAGCGCTATTTAAAGGCGGCCACTTCCTGCCTTTTTTGTCAACGACATTTTTGCACCAAGCATTCTGAGAGAGAGAGAGACTCCTGGAGAGATTCAATGCTGTGTGAAGGAGTTTTGGGTACTGAGCAGCACTTTGCAGGCTCATTTTGATTTGACCTTCCTTGCATCGATTTAGAAGATACTATGGGGGCTGCACTCTGAGCTCTTTCCCTGGGCCTCTCCATTGTTCTTTCCAGCAGATTTGATGTACAGGTCTCTCCAGGCCAAGATTCAAGGCTGCAATGAGCAGGGTGTGGCTGGAGAGCAAGATCGACCCTCCCCTTTAAGAACCGGCTGGCGCCAATGTGTCGGTGTTCCATTGCTGACTGACATCACCTGAGCTTCGCCAGTGCTCTGAGGTAGCGCCTTGCTCCTCGGCGTTAGCACCTTAAGAGAGGTGTGTAGCGCCTGACTTAGCGCTCCAATCACCTCCAGGGGCGATAGAAGCCAAGTTTGCAGTCGGAGGTGATAATTAGCACCAGGCACTAAACTTTGTGCCCGGCCGATAATTGCGCCCCCAAACGGGGTGATACTGAATTTCTCCCCCTAAAACCCATCAGAGAGAGAGGTGGAGACTTACATCTCATCCGTCTGGACCAGTTTTGAGCCCAGGTTCCAGAGGTAAAAAATGGAGTGGTTGACGTAAGAAAACTACTAGGCACTTGGTCTAAGCGTTAAACAAAGCTTTAATCAACTGTTTTACAACATGGCGGTCTAGTTGTGTCCTTCACTAGTTCCTGTTAAGAATGTCCTGTGCAAGCTGGGCCCGTGCCCGAGTATTTATACTCTCCCTGGACAGCGCCACCAGCAGGCCGCTCAGTTGATTCATGTCAGTGGTTATCTACTCTGGTACCCAGAAGAACAACGTCCTAATCATTGTATGATAGCAAAATACTGCAGATGCTGGAAATCCGAAATAACAACAGAAAATGCTGGAAAAACTCAGCAGGCCAGGCAACATCTGTGGAGAGAAAATAGAGTCAACGTTTCGGGTCAAACCCTTTGTCAAGACTGGAAAAGCACAGGAAATGAAATAGATTAAAAGGCCAGGCTGGGAGAGAACAAAAGAGAAGTGAAGCGACATTAAGAGGTATTCAAAACGAGATGAGATGGTGATAGAACTAGTGGAGACAAAAGACGGCTCTAGATTAGTTGTGAAATGCGCTGGCAGAATGGGAGACAGCTGCCATGTGGGAGAGAGAAAAAGCGGGGGGTTCTCTCCCATTTTTCCCCCTCACTAATCATTGTGCTGTCCCTCTCCCTTGAATCATCTTCTATTTAAAATGTGGCCAGAAATGACTGCATTACAACAATGACTACACTCCAAAAGTATTTCATTGGCTGTAAAGCGCTTTGGGACGTCCGGTGGTTGTGAAAGGCGCTATAGAAATGCAAGTCTTTCTTTTCTTTCTTTGCTGACGATGTTGTCAATATGAAGGCCTAATGCACCAAATTCCAGATCTCTGCTATTTTAACAGAAGCATTAATAATTTTAAACGTGTTCATGCCTTCATTTAAATAGTGGAGAGAGGAATTTGTCCCACTGTGTTAAGCCTTCATGTGACAGCAGCAAAAAAGTAAAGATTCAAAAGAATCCTCACACCATGAACACTGACAAAAGCCGATGCTTTAAGACTGAATGCAGCACTTAAAATGCTTTTAGTGTTGAGGGCTCTATTAAATGTTTTGTAAAAATCTGCTGTAACATGTCTGTCTCCCACTCAGGGTTCCTCCCAAATTGCAGACCAGATCTATCAAGTTTTACTTAATTAGAATGAGTCCCATTGATTTAAAAGCAGAATCTATTTTCAAGCTCCAGAAAAAAACGCAGCTCCATACGTTTAAATGGGTTTGCAATTGGTTTCACTGTTGTTGATCATAAATCTCACTCCTTAAATTTCCCTGATATTGACAGCTCTCTTCCAGGTATTGAGGTGAATGGGAGAGAGTGGGGGGAAATTGGGAGAGAGAGGGGGAAAAATGGGAGAGAGAGCGAGGGAAGAATGGGAGAGAGAGTGAGGGAAGAATGGGGAGAGAGCGAGGGAAGAATGGGGGAGAGAACGAGGGAAGAATGGGGAGAGAGCGAGGGAAGAATGGGGAAGAGAGCGAGGGAAGAATGGGGGAGAGAGCGAGGGAAGAATGGGGGAGAGAGTGAGGGAAGAATGGGGGAGAGAACGAGGGAAGAATGGGGAGAGAGCGAGGGAAGAATGGGGAAGAGAGCGAGGGAAGAATGGGGGAGAGAGCGAGGGAAGAATGGGAGAGCGAGCGAGGGGAGAATGGGAGAGAGAGCAAGGGGAGAATGGGAGAGAGAGCGAGGGGAGAATGGGAGAGAGCGAGGGAAGAATGGGGGAGAGAGCGAGGGAAGAATGGGGGAGAGAGCGAGGGAAGAATGGGGGAGAGAGCGAGGGGAGAATGGGGAGACAGCGAGGGGAGAATGGGAGAGAGAGGGAAGAATGGGAAAGAGAATGAGGGGAGAATGGGAGAGAGAGCGAGGAGAGGATGGGAGAGAGAGCGAGGGGAGAATGGGAGAGAGAGCGAGGGAAGAATGGGAGAGCGAGGGAAGAAAGGGAGAGAGAGCGAGGGAAGAATGGGAGAGAGAGCGAGGGAAGAATGGGAAAGAGAGCGAGGGAAGAATGGGAAAGAGAGTGAGGGGAGAATGGGAGAGAGCAAGGGAAGAAAGGGAGAGAGAGCGAGGGGAGAATGGGAGAGAGAGCGCGAGGGAAGAATGGGAGAGAGAGTGAGGGGAGATTGGGAGAGAGAGCGAGGGGCGAATGAGAGAGAGCGAGGGAAGATTGGGAGAGAGAGCGAGGGAAGATTTGGAGAGAGAGCGAGGAGAGAATGGGAGAGAGAGCGAGGGGAGAATGGGAGAGAGAGCGACGGAAGAATGGGAGAGAGAGCGAGGGGAGAATGGGAGAGAGAGCGAGGGGAGAATGGCAGAGAGAGCGAGGGGAGAATGGGAGAGAGAGCGACAGAAGAATGGGAGAGAGAGCGAGGAGAGAATGGGAGAGAGAGCGAGGGAAGATTGGGAGAGAGAGCGAGGGAAGATTGGGAGAGAGAGCGAGGGAAGAGTGGGAGAGAGAGCGAGGGAAGAATGGGAGAGAGAGGGAAGGATGGGAAAGAGAGCGAGGGAAGAATGGGAGAGAGAGCACGGGAAGAATGGAAGAGAGAGCGAGGGAAGAAAGGGAGAGAGAGCGAGGGAAGAATGGGAGAGCGAGGGAAGAAAGGGAGAGAGAGCGAGGGAAGAATGGGAGAGAGAGTGAGGGAAGAATGGGAAAGAGAGCGAGGGAAGAATGGGAAAGAGAGCGAGGGGAGAATGGGAGAGAGCAAGGGAAGAAAGGGAGAGAGAGCGAGGGGAGAATGGGAGAGAGAGCGCGAGGGAAGAATGGGAGAGAGAGTGAGGGGAGATTGGGAGAGAGAGCGAGGGGAGAATGAGAGAGAGCGAGGGAAGATTGGGAGAGAGAGCGAGGGAAGATTGGGAGAGAGAGCGAGGAGAGAATGGGAGAGAGAGCGAGGAGAGAATGGGAGAGAGAGCGACGGAAGAATGGGAGAGAGAGCGAGGAGAGAATGGGAGAGAGAGCGAGGGGAGATTGGGAGAGAGAGCGAGGAGAGAATGGGAGAGAGAGCGAGGAGAGAATGGGAGAGAGAGCGACGGAAGAATGGGAGAGAGAGCGAGGAGAGAATGGGAGAGAGAGCGAGGGGAGATTGGGAGAGAGAGCGAGGGAAGATTGGGAGAGAGAGCGAGGGAAGATTGGGAGAGAGAGCGAGGGAAGAGTGGGAGAGAGAGCGAGGGAAGAATGGGAGAGAGAGGGAAGGATGGGAAAGAGAGCGAGGGAAGAATGGGAGAGAGAGCACGGGAAGAATGGGAGAGAGAGCGAGGGAAGATTGGGAGAGAGAGCGAGGGAAGAGTGGGAGAGAGAGCGAGGGAAGAGTGGGAGAGAGAGCGAGGGGAGAATGGGAGAGAGAGCACGGGAAGAATGGGAGAGGGAGCGAGGGAAGAGTGGGAGAGAGGGGGAAGAATGGGAAAGAGAGCGAGGGGAGAATGGGAGAGAGAGGGAAGAATGGGAGCAAGAGAGGGAAGAATGGGAGCAAGAGAGGGAAGAATGGGAGACGGAAAAAAATTGGAAAGGTAGAGGCAAATAACAGAGCCCTTTCTTCAGAACGTTCGTCAGAACCCTAAATTAAAATGTACCTTGCTGCAGGTCTGGAGAGGTTGCTCGCAGCCCCTTTCAGATCCTTCGATCGTGGGGTCACTCCCATGTCATTAACGTAAAATTTCCTGCCCATACATGGGACCCCCTCTCAATGTAAGTCAAGTACAAAGGGGCAGAAACCTGGGATTAGAGATTTCTATTCCAAATTCCTCATTCTAATCCCTAAGAAACTGTCGTACTCAGAGCATTAGGATGAGAATTGGTCCCCTTGCATTTATTATGCTATATACATGCTTTATCAAGTCATTTTAACATCAGCTGATGATTGTTCCTCCAAACATAGAAGGAGCTATGTTCATCTTGTTTAGAAGTGATAGCAGTATTGTATCATGTGAATACTTAATATGCTCATTTAAGAAAATATCTCTCTAAGCATTGAGGACGGGTTTGGAAAATGTATGGTAACTTTTCCAGTACTGGTGCTAAAGCAGTGGAACCAGTGCAGGAGGCAGAATTTCTACAAGAACAACCTTGCAGAATTTCCTGAGGCCTGCCTCATTAGTTATTCATAATGAGCTTCCGGCCTGGATTGGGCCTTCCTGTGGGAATTTGTTGTCAACAAGGAGGTGGGGCACGGGAAATTCCCTGTCGCTGCGGCTGTTGAAGGGCTTCTATGTTGTTACTGGGCACACAATAACATCGGTGGAGACGGGCACAGATTACTTCCATTTTCTGAGGCATATTTGGAGGTTCCTGCACAAAAGGTGTAGCAAAGGATGACTGACTTGTTCTGCATGCCAGGGCACCCTTCTCAAAAAAGAAAGTGATACATTTTGGTAGGAAGAATGAAGAGAGGCAATATAAACAAAATGGTACAATATTAAAAGGGGGTGCAGGAACAGAGACCAAGGGATGTATGTACACAAATCTTTGAAGATGGCAGGTCAAGTTGAGAAGGTTTAAAAAGCATACAGGACCCTTGGCTTTATAAATAGAGGCACAGAGTACAAAAGCAAGTAAGTTATGCTACAACTTTACAAAACACTGGTTAGGCCCCAGCTGGAGTATTGGGCTGGATATTAACTCGGAGGCGGGGAGGGAGCAGGAGGGCTGGACTGAGGTGGGGAAACCCAGAAGAAAGGATTTCCCTCAGGCCCTGACGATTTTAACGGTTAGCATTTTTTGTCTCCGTTTCCTGGCCACAGCAATGCCAAATTGAGAGGCTGGCTGGCTGTTTGTCAGGTGGGAAGGCCTTCGGCACCAGGCCGCAACCGGGGAGTGGAGAGGAGGGTGGGAGGGACCATGGAGGCCGGAGCAGGGGGGCGGAAGATCACGAGTCATGAGCAGGGCAACACTGGGAAAATCGGAGGCCGGGGTGATTGGAGGCCACAAGGAAGATTGGAGGCCATAGCAGGGGGGAGATCGGAAGGATTGGTGGGTGAGATTGGAAGCCTCATGGAGGAGGTTGGAAGGGCCAGGAAGGGGAGGGTCTCCAATCATGGGGGGTGGTGGGTGGATGAAGCAGGTAAGCTGGATCCAGCAGGTAAGTGGAAAGGCACTTACCTCCTGGATCCAGCATTCCTCGCCTCCCTTCAGTCACTGGGTTTCCTGACGCCTGGGAAACCTGGCCGGCCAGGGTTAAATTTAAAATGGTGGTTAAATGTGAGGCTCCTAGACTCATTATAATATTTAAATTGCCAACCCGCCTCCTGCAAGCAGGTTGGTTGCCCGCCCCTCGTCCCGCCTCCATTAAAACCGGAAGTGAGCAGGTTGGGGTTGGGATTCAGATTTTTAACATTTTAACATCCCACCTGACCCCAACCCATCCGTTTTTGGGGATTAAAATTCCCCCCCCCACCCCCCATTGTGTCCATTCTGGACACCAAACTTTAGGGAGAATGTCAAGACCTCAGAGAGGGTGCAGATGAGATTTACTAGAATGGTACCAGGGATGAGGGACTTCAGGTATGTGGAGAGACTGGAGAAGCTGGGGTTGTTCTCCTTAGAGCAGAGAAGGTTAAGAGGAGATTTGATAGTTTTCAAAATCATGAAGGGTTTTGGTAGAGTAAATAAGGGGAAACTGTTTCCAGTGGCAGAAGGTCAGTAATCAGAGGGCACAGATTTAAGGTCATTGGCAAAAGAACCGGAGGTGACAGTTGTTATGATCTGGGATGTACTGGCTGCAAGGGTGGTGGAAGCAGATTCAATAGTAACTGTCAAAAGTTAAATACTTGAAAAGAAAAAGTTTGCAGGGCTATGGAGAAAGAGCAGGGGACTGGAACTAACTGTATAGCTCTTTCAAAGAGCCGGCACAGGCACGATGGGCTGAATGGTCTCCTCTTGCGCTGTATTATTCTATGACTCTATAAATATCTAGGTTGCTTGGCAGGAGGTGGGCCAATGCAATATCAAACTTTCAGCGGACCAGGGGGCAAATGAGAAAAAAAATTCCAGCCATATGAAACCTGTTAAGGTGAGACTGTATCAAGTAGACAAGAAAGGTATACAGGCTACTAACAGGTTTCTCTTGCCCTGTTACATCCTGACTGAAGATAAGTGCGAAGCCCTTTGAAAACAGCTCTTTAAGCTTTTTATGCATGTCCATACTTCAGCAAGCCATACTTTATTGCTGACTCTTAAAATTGGAACTGTTGTCATTTGACCATTTGGAAAGGTGACCCCACAAAGCGAGGAACCGTATAACTAAGCTGCAGAATGCATATTAATGTATTCACACACAAGCTGGGATACAGGGTGGCCACTTGGCTGCCACTTGTCAATCTGCATCATCCCATTGCTTGCGGAGGGGAAAAAAGTGGCACAGAACGGGAGGATTCAAACCAAAGCTAGAAGAACTACACCTTGTTTTAGACCCCAGCCCTGGACATGATGGGGCCTGAGTACATAAAGGGTTGGTCCACGGTGAAGCTGGAGGCCTTACCAAAACTCAAAGCTAGTATAATTCCTTTCTTGTTATTCTTCATTTATATACTCACTCATTTTCCGACATAAATTGCAGCAAATCACCAGGACTCCTTGAACAATGCATGCTGTTTTAAGAGGTTCTCTTCAGCCAAGTTCTTTTGTTTCTATAGGCAACCCTGAAGAGTAACCCAATGTTGCTCATGAAACCAGCACTTCCCAGCACTCAGTGCCACTCACGCCATCCATAGAAAGGACAATCACAGGTATCTCCATCTGAGTGGTTGAGGTATGCTGGTTGAGGTAGGTACAAACTGGGTGGGGGTCACAGAGCATGAGTGATCTGGTAGAGTAGGAGCAGGAATTTGCTAGCTGGAGGGATAGCTCAGGTCCTGCCTCAGCTGCAGAGTTCCGTGATCTGGATCTAACAGAGTCTGCATTTAAAGAAATGCTAACTGAGTAACAACTGTGTGCAGTTCTGGTTGCCACACTATAGGAAGGATGTGATTGCATTGGAGAGGGTGCAGAGGAGATTCACCAGGATGTTACCTGGGCTGGAGCGCTTCAGCTATGAAGAGAGACTGGACAGGCTGGGGTTGTTTTCCTTGGAGCAGAGAAGGCTGAGGGGGGACCTGATTGAGGTGTACAAAATTATGAGGGGCATAGATAGGGTAGATAGAAAGGAACTTTTCCCCTTAGTAGAGGGGTCAATAACCAGGGGGCATACTTTCAAGGTAAGGGGCAGGAGGTTTAGAGGGGATTTGAGGAAAAACTTTTTCACCCAGAGGGTGGTTGGAATCTGGAACTCACTGCCTGAAAGGGTGGTAGAGGCAGGAACCCTCAGAACATTCAAGAAGCATTTAGATGAGCACTTGAAATGCCATAGCATACAAGGCTACGGACCAAGTGCTGGAAAATGGGATTAGAATTGAAAGGGCTTGATGGCCGGCACGGACACGATGGGCCGAAGGGCCTCTTTCTGTGCTGTATAACTATATGACTATGACTATAAAATTTTCTGTAGTTATTAGAGAACATGACAAGCACCCAGAAAGTTCTGAAAGCAAGTGTGGAGGAGACCATTACTGTCAGATGTGCCGTCATGGATGACACATATCAGAACTGTAGTCCACATTGGAATATGTGGCATTTCCTTAGACATCTGCAGTGGCAGCCCCAGCGACAATGGTCCTAACCTCAGTTTGTCCATAGGGGTCTGTAGGACCACATGGATGTCATCAAGCATGACTTTGGGGAAACCTGCCATCTGATAAAACATTGCACCATCCCTCTAACTCTGCTTCCTGTTGCACATGGGGGATGACATGAATCTTGTCATTCATATGGAAATGACTTATGAAATGATACTGGGCGGTCTGCTGGTGGCGCTGTCCAGGGAGAGTATAAATACTCGGGCATGGGCCCAGCTTGCTCAGGACATTCTTTAACAGGAACTAGTGAAGGACACAACTAGATCTCCATGTTGAAAAACAGTTGATTAAAGCTTTGTTTAACACTTAGACCAAGTGGCTAGTAGTTTTCTTACGTCAGGGGAAAGTGATGATTTTGTTTACCCTGCTTGATACTTCTATGAGCTACAGATTGACTGATATCGTTGATTTCCCCCGTGGCAGCTTCGAATGAACCAGATGCATAAATTTCAGGGCTGTGGCAAGCTTGACTGCAGCAGTGCTATCCCTGTGGTGGAGTTTGGTTGGAGGTTAGATTCTAGGAGATGGCACAACTTTATCAATGCTTTCCTGGTGTACCAGAACCTGTAAAGGCGACTTTCTTCTGGCATTCTAAGAGTGCTCTGTCTGTTGATGTGGCTTTGTGGGTAAGGGCAGTCTGCCTATCATCCAATCTACTTCACATAATTCTTTTCATTCTCTTCTTCATTCGAAAAAATAGAGGATCGTCCATTTTCAAAATGATAACTGCAGGAACTAAACATCTGGGTATGGACCTCAAAGATAACCTGACAGAAAATAGCAATGAAAATAACAGGTAGCACAAAGCTACCTTTCAGCCTGTTCTTGCCCCACGGAACTGATTTCTTCCTATCTCGAATCTATTTTTACTCCCTTTGTCCAATCTCTTCCCACCTACATTCACGACTCTTCCAACGCCCTCTGCCACTTTAACAATTTCCAGTTTCCTGGCCCCAACCATCTCCTTTTCACTATGGACGTCCAATCCCTCTACACCTCCATCCCCCACTAGGATGGCCTGAGGGCACTCCGCTTCTTCCTTGAACAAAGGCCCAACCAGACCCCATCCACCACCACCCTCCTCCGCCTAGCTGAACTTGTTCTCACATTGAACAACTTCTCCTTTGACTCCACTCACTTCCTCCAAATTAAAGATGTTGCTATGGGAATCTGCATGGGCCCTAGCTATGCCTGCCTTTTCATGGGATATGTGGAACATTCTTTGTTCCAGTGCTACTCGGGTCCCCTCCCATACCTCTTTTTCCAGTACATTGATGACTGTATCGGTGCCGTTTCCTGCTCTCGCCCTGAACTAGAAAATGTCATTCACTTTGCTTCCAATTTCCCCCCTTCCCTCACCTTCACATGGTCCATCTCCGACTCTTCCCTTCCCTTCCTTGACTTTTCTGTCTCCATTTCTGGGAATAGGCTATCGACAAACATCCATTATACACCCACAGACTCCCACAGCTACCTGGACTATACTTCCTTCCACCCCGCTTCCTGTAAAGACTCTATTCCATTCTTCCAGTTTCTCCGTCTCCGCCGCATCTGTTCTGACGATGCCACCTTCCATACTAGTGCTTTCCATATGTCTCCCTTTTTCCTCAACCGAGGATTCCCCTCCACCGTGGTTGACAGAGCCCTCGATCATGTCCGTTCCATTTCCCGCATTTCTGCTCTCACCCCTTCCCCTCCCTCCCAGAACCACAATAGGGTTCCCCTTGTCCTCACCTTTCACCCCACCAGCCTCCACATTCAATGGATCATCCTCTGCCATTTCCATCACCTCCAGCGTGATCCTACCACCAAACACATCTTCCCGTCCCCTTTCAGCATTCTGAAGGGACCGCTCCCTCCACAACATGCTGGTCTACTCCTCAATCACCCCCAACAGCCCCTCCCCTCCCCACGGTACCTTCCCGTGTAAGCACAGGAGATGCAACACTTTTTACCTCCTCCCTTCCCATTGTCCAGGGCCCCAAAGACTCCTTCCAGGTGAAACAGCGATTTACTTGCACTTCTTGCAATTTAGTATACTGTATTCACTGCTCACGATGCGGTCTCTTCTACACTGGGTGTTATGTCCGTGTATCTTAATGTTGTGTCCTTCAATAATCAGACAACAGGCTGCAGGGAACGATTCAACAGATGTTTACTGAATGAGGGTTACTCTAGAACTAACTGTACAGATCACTACTCAGGGTTTATATACAGGTGTGGTCACTGCCGGTACTACAGTATACAGGAGCTGTAAAAAGTAGTTCTCTCCCTTAAGGTATACATTACATACATTACAATTCCTCCCCTTTTAGATTAACAGTACCATAATACTCATTTAACAATTAACATTTTTAATATACAATGTTATATGAAAATAGTCCATTCATATATTCAGTCTCTGGGGAGGCTTCCTGATTCTTTCTGGATAACGCCTTTCCCGAGTGTCTCGCTCTTGGTGCGGAGGCGATTCTAGCACCCTGTCGTCAGTTGATTCATCAGCTTCCAATGCTATTGTTTCTGAGGTAGATGCGACCTGTACGTCGGGTTCCTCACCAGGTACGTATGGCCGAGACATGGGGTTGACTCGTTCCTGTGACTCTAGGATCTGGTCAGCATGGCGTCTCACAATGTTCTCCCCAACATCCACTGTGTACATTAGTGGCCCCTGCCGTATGCATATCGTTCCTGGTTGCCATTTCTCTGTTCGGTAGTCGCGGGCCAAGACTGGTTGCCCTACATTGAAGCTCCTTGTCGGCTTCTCATTGATGTGCTGGAATTGCTTACTCTCAACATCTCTTCGTACATTTGGTCTGAGCAAATCCAGACGAGATCTCAACCTTCGGTTAAAGAACATCATGGCCGGGGCCTGGTTGGTGACTGCATGTGTCGCATTTCTGTAGGCGAACAGGAAATTGTCCACCTTATGCTGCATTGGAATGTCGTCATCGCACATGGCCTTTACTGCTTTTTTAAAGGTTTGTACAAACCTCTCAGCCAATCCATCTGTGGCTGGAGGATACGGGGCGGAATGCCTTACCCCATTCCTTTTCATGAATCTTCGAAACTCTTCGGACACAAACTGTGGTCTGTTATCAGAGCAAATCTGCTCTGGCAAGCCGTTCCTGGCAAAAATGGTCCGTAGGACTGCAATAGTTTTCTCCATGGTGGTGGAGGACATTTTGATCACCTCAGGCCATTTTGAGTGCGCATCCACAGCTATTAAAAACATTGAGTCCATGAATGGACCAGCAAAATCAATATGCACCCGTTGCCATGGAGATGAGGGCCACTCCCATGGGTGTAGAGGGGCATGTGGTGGTGCATTTTGGACCTTCTGGCATCCTGAGCAGCTCTTTGTCAGGTCCTCGATTTGCTGATCGATCCCCGGCCACCACACATAAGCCCTAGCAAGGCTTTTCATTTTCACCCCTCCCAGATGACCTTCGTGAAGCTCATTGAGCACTCTCTCCCTTAACTTGGGTGGAATTACCACTCGGGATCCACACATCAAGGTCCCCTGGCATACTGACAGCTGTTCTCTTCTGGATGAGAATGCTGGCAACAGTGAGTCGCCATGTGCTGGCCATCCCTTCACCGTCAAATCATATACCCGAGACAGTGTCGGGTCATTTTGGGTCTCCTTCTCTATACCAGCGTTAGTTACTGGCAAGCATTCAATTATAGTCGAATGAAATATTTCGACAAGATCCACTGCTGGTGCTTCCTCCGCAGTAGGCAGTGGCAGGCGTGATAGCCCATCAGCGTTTCCATGCTGTTTCGTGCCTTTATACTCGATTTCATATTGGTGCGCCCCTAGAAAAAGGGACCATCTTTGTAGCCGTTGTGCAGTTATCACCGGAACTGTTGTATCCGTGTGCTAATGGAGACATGGAATGCAGGAGTTGGTTTAACAGGTGTTTACTGAACAAAGTCTGGAGGTGAACTAACAGATACAAGACACTATACAGGCTTATATAGCCCGAGTGGCCACTACCGGCATTACAGTACACAGGGGCTCTTAAAGGCACATACACCACAATTCCTCCCCTTTTAGACAACCAGTACATAACATTTTAAGTAATCATTAATTAACATGTTTACAAGAACAATAATCCAAACATTTGTTGCAGTTAATCAATTATAAGTCCGTTTCTCTGGAGGCTTCCTGACTCGGTCCGGATAACGCCTCGGTGGTGTAATAGTTTTTGGTGGTGTAGTAGGTTCTTTTGGCAAGGTCGATTCGGCTTGAATGCCAGTGTCGGGTTCATCTGGTTCCAGTATCACCGGATCGGAGGTAGATACTATGGGTATCTCTGCTTCATCATTAGGCATATAGAGCTGTGGTGTAGGTTGTCCCTTTTCGGATGACTCTATGATCTGGTCAGCATGGCGCCTTATTATGCTTTCTCCAATGTCCACGGTATACATCAGAGGTCCTAGTCGTGTGCAAATAGTTCCAGGCTGCCATTTCTCGGTACGGTAGTCCCGGGCCAAAACTTGTTGACCTATCTGGAAGGTTCTAGTTGGCCTTTCATTCATGCCTTGAAATTGCCGGTTCTCCACGTCCCTTCTGATGTTTGGCTTGATCAAATCCAGCCGGCATCTTAGGCTTCTATTGAAAAACATCATGTCGGGAGTTTGGTTTGTAACCACATGTGTTGCATTCCTGTATGCAAACAAGAAGTTATCGACCTTCTGCTGTAGATTTATGTCTTCATTACCCATGGCCTTTATGGCCTTCTTGAAGGTCTGGACAAACCTTTCAGCCAATCCATTGGTGGCGGGATGGTATGGGGCGGACGTGTAGTGCTTAACCCCATTGTTTTTTAAGAACTTCCTGAATTCTTCAGACACAAATTGCGGTCCATTATCAGAAGAGATCTGTTCAGGCAGCCCATTCCTGGCAAATATGGTCCTTAATACTGTGATGGTTTTTTCTGTGGTGGTGGAGGACATCTTTATTACCTCCGGCCACTTGGAGTGTGCATCAACCGCGATTAAGAACATTGAGTCCATAAATGGACCAGCAAAGTCGATGTGTACCCTTTGCCATGGAGATGAGGGCCACTCCCATGGATGTAGAGGGGCTTGTGGTGGGGCGTTTTGGACCTTCTGGCATCCTAGACAGCTCTTGGTCATTTCTTCGATGTCTCCATCGATACCTGGCCACCACACAAACGCTCTGGCTAGGTTCTTCATTTTCACTCCACCCAGATGCCCCTCGTGAAGCTCCTTTAGCACTTTATCCTGGAGTTTGGGTGGAATCACCACTCTGGATCCACACATCAAGGATCCTCGGCACACTGACAGCTGTTCTCTTCTTTGCGAGAATGCTGGCAACAGTGGTTCGCCATGTGCTGGCCATCCCTTCACCGTTAAATCGTAGACTCGTGAGAGAGTCGGGTCATTTTTCGTTTCCTTTTCAATGGTAGAATTTGTTACTGGTAGACATTCCACTATGGTTGCGTGGAACATCTCCACTGGGTCCACTGTAGGTGCCTCTTCTACCGTTGGCAACGGTAGGCGCGATAAACCATCAGCATTCCCATGCTGTTTTGATCCTTTGTATTCTATGTCATATTGGTGTGCCCCTAGGAAAAGGGACCACCTCTGTAGCCTTTGCGCTGTCATAATGGGAACGCCCTTTTTAGGGTTGAATATGGAGACGAGGGGTTGATGGTCAGTCAACAAGGTAAATTTTTGTCCGTGTAGGTAATGGTTGAATTTCTTCACTCCCCACACCAGGCTGAGTGCTTCCCGGTCGATCTGGGCATAGTTACGCTCAGCTGAGTTCAATGAGCGTGACGCAAAAGCTATCGGCTGCTCCGAGACATCAGGGAATCTATGCGATAATACCGCTCCTACGCCGTAAGGGGATGCATCGCACACCAGTCTGATTGGCAGTGATGGGTTGTAATGAGCCAACACTTCCTTGGACGTGATCAAGCCTTTGCATTTATGGAAGGCACGTTTACAGTCTTCGCTCCATTTCCAAATTACTCCCGTTTGTAGCAGTTCGTTAAGAGGGTGCAGAACAGTTGACAAGTTCGGTAAAAATTTATGATAGTAATTTATCAATCCCAGGAACGACCTTAATTGTGAGACATTTTCAGGTGCTGGGGCTTTTACGACCGCTTCAATTTTTTCAGGTGACTTATGCAACCCTTCCTCGTTAATTATGTGGTCACAATATGATATTTGTTTCTGGAAAAATTCACACTTGGGGCGATTTGCTCGTAGGCCCCGTTCTCTCAGCCTAGTGAGCACCTGCTCCTAATTGGCAAGGTGCTCGTTGTCATTTTCTCCTGTTACAAGGATGTCGTCTAGGTAGCACTGAGTCCTCGGAATCCCTTGCAGGACTTGCTCCATAGCTCTTTGCCAGAGAGCTGGAGCTGATGCTACTCCGAAAACCAGTCGATTGTACTGGTACAGGCCTTTGTGTGTGTTTATCGTGAGATACTTTTTAGAGGCCTCTTCAACTTACATCTGTAGATATGCCTGTGCCAAGTCAATTTTGGTGAAACGTTTCCCTCCGGATAGTGAGGTGAAAATATCTTCTATCACAGAAATCACAGAAACCCCACAGTGCAGATAGAGGCCATTTCGGCCCATCGAGCCTGCACCAACACATATTCCACCCGATCCCCGTAACCCCTACACCAACACATATCCCACCCTATCCCCGTAACCCCACGTATTCAATCCCCCTAACACTAAGGGTCAATTTATCATAGCCAATCAACCTAACCCGCACATCTTTGGACTGTGGGAGGAAACCGGAGCACCCGGAGGAAACCCACGCAAACATGGGGAGAATGTGCAAACTCCACACAGACAGTCGCCCGAGGCCGGATTCGAACCCGGGTCCCTGGCGCTGTGAGGCAACAGTGCAGTGCTAACCACTAACCTCGGAAGAGGATACTGTACCATGTGAAGGACCGGGTTTACAGTCACCTTGAAGTCCCCACAGATGCGAATTTTTCTCTGTTCTTCAGATTTATCATTATTCAACGTTTTCTTCATGACCAGGACGATGGGTGTTGCCCACTCGCTCCAATCTATCTTGGATAACACGCCTGCCTTTTCCAAATTCTCCAGCTCTGCCTCGACTGCTGGATGAATTGCGCATGGCACCGGCCTTGCCTTAAAAAACTTGGGAATTGCCGCATCTTCCACTTTTATTGAGGCGGTGACGCCTTTCAAGGTTCCTAGTTCCTTTTGAAACACTTCTTTGGCGTTGGCCAAGATGTCTTTTAATCGTTCAGGTATGACGTCATCATCATTTTTTTCTTACTGGTCACTGTCAGTGCCTGAATGGAGTGCCAGTCTAAACGTATCTTCCTGATCCATTCATGTCCCAACAGCGGTGGACCACCATCTTGCAGAATGTATAAATACAACTTCTGTATTTCTTTGCCGTTGTATACAACAGGCACCCTTATTTTCCCTCTGGGGTATACTTTCTGCCCCGTATATGTTTTCAAGAAAATGGATGTGTCTTTCAAAGGTATATGCGGAAATAGCCGTTCGTAATCCCGTCGACTTATGACGGTCAGAGCTGATCCTGTATCTAGCTCCATTTTAACTGGGGACCCCGCTATCGTGAGGGTAACCCAAATGGTCTGGTAATCTTCTTTGGCAATTACATTATGTAATTTGAGACAGCTTAGTCTCTTGTTTCCGGAGTCACTATCGCTCTTCTGGTCTTCGGAGCTACTGTCTGTCATCATTTGTACCTTTCTGTACTTTTCCTTATTGATTTTTTTTCTGTCAGTGGATTTTTTGTTTCCAGATCGGCATACACGTGCAATGTGTCCCATCTTTCCGCATTGCCTGCATGCTTTGTCCTTGAACCAGCAGTCCCTCTGGTCATGGGTGGATCTGCCGCAGTGATAACATCTCTCGAAACCCTGTGTCATTTCATGGGTGCCGAAGTCCTGTGGCTTTTGCTGTATCTCTGCAGCTCCTCTTGCTGCTGCTTCGTATGATACAGCCACACTGAAAGCCTTGTCCAGTGTCAAATCTTTCTCAGAAAGTAGCCTTTTCTGTGTTCCTTCACTTAGGAGACCGCAGACGAATTTGTCTCGAAGAGAATCTGCCAGTCCTGCCCCAAATTGGCAGTGCTTTGGCAGCTTCCTTAATTCGGTGAGGTAATCAGCGTTACTTTCATTCTTGTGCTGATTCCTCCTGAAAAATTTGAATCGTTCTGCTATCAGCAGCGGTGTTGGGTTTAAGTGCTCCTGTAGGGTATCAACAATCTCCTTAAAATTCTTGTCCATCGGTTTGGCTGGAGTGATTAAGTTTCGTAACAGCCCGTATGTCCTTGCGCCCATTAGATTTAGAAGTACCGATGCCTTTTTATCATCCTCTATTTCATTCGCTGTGCAATATACCTCCACTCTTTCCACATATGTGGTCCAATCCTCTATATCACTATCGAAAGCAGTAATATTGCCAGTCTTAGGCATCCTGAAAAAAAAATGGCGCCTCCCGCGCTTTCCTTTCTTCCCTGCCGAGAAAAAATGGCGCCTCCCGCGCTTTCCCGCCGCTGCCACTGCTGACAACGCTGTTCTCCGCGGTTTTTATTTACACAGGTATTTTTAATAGTTGGAGACTCGTTCCCGCCGGACTCTCTGGGACTTTTCCCTCCCTCTGCTTGGTCCGAACGCCGACCTGCTTTGCAGCGCTGGCCGTCTCCCGAGTGCTCCACCCTCCGTCTCTGTTTGCCTCCGCCTTCGCTGCTCGGCCCCGCTGCAGAGCCAGCCGATCGAGCCCCAGCCCGCCGCCCAGGAAGGATTATTGCAGTACCTGCCACCAGCCCGGCTAGCTGGTGAAACCACAGTTTTTTTTCTTTTCTTTTTTTCTTCGACCTTCGTCTGAGGAATCGATCTCCTTGAGGTGCTGCTGAATTGCAGGTAAGTCCGTTTCCAATTCGTCGCCACTGTTGTATCCGTGTGTTAATGGAGACACGGAATGCAGGAGTTGGTTTAACAGGTGTTTACTGAACAAAGTCTGGAGGTGAACTAACAGATATAAGACACTATACAGGCTTATATAGCCCGAGTGGCCACTACCGGCATTACAGTACACAGGGGCTCTTAAAGGCACATACACCACAGGAACGCCCTTCTTTGGATTAAAGATGGAGACAAGTGGTTGGTGGTCAGTCAGAAAGGTGAACTTCTGCCCGTGCAGATAGTGATTGAACTTTTTCACTCCCCACACTAGGCTGAGGGCCTCCCTGTCAATCTGGGCGTAGTTACGCTCGGCTGAGGTTAGTGACTGAGACGCAAAGGCTACTGGCCTCTCCGAGCCGTCCGGAAATTTGTGCGACAGCACCACTCCAATGCCATAGGGTGATGCATCACACGCCAACCGAATTGGTAGTGCTGGGTTGAAATGAGCCAACACCTCTTTTGATGTGATCAATGCTTTGCTCTTCTGGAAAGCTCGTTGACATTCGTCACTCCACTTCCATGGTACCCCCGTTTGCAGTAGGGTGTTCAGTGGGTGTAGTACAGTAGACAAATTCGGCAAGAACTTATGGTAGTAGTTCACCAGCCCGAGGAACGACCTCAGTTGTGACACATTTTCTGGTGCTGGAGCCTTGACTACTGCCTCAATCTTTTCAGGGGACTTATGTAACCCCTCTTTATCAATAACATGGCCACAATACGAGATCTGCTTCTGGAAAAACTCGCATTTGTGGTGATTAGCTCGGAGCCCATATTCCTTCAATCTAGTGAGCACCTGCTCCAGGTTGGCGAGGTGATCACTGTCATTTTTGCCCGTGACCAGGATGTCGTCCAAATAACACTGGGTCCCTGGAATCCCTTGCAGGACTTGTTCCATTGCCCTTTGCCAAATAGCCGGAGCTGATGCTACCCCGAACACCAGCCGGTTGTATTGGTAGAGACCTTTATGAGTGTTGATCATGAGGTACTGTTTCGAGGCTTCTTCTACCTCCATTTGCAGGTACGCCTGGGCCAGATCAATCTTAGTGAAGAGTTTCCCTCCAGATAGTGAGGCGAAAATATCTTCAATCCGCGGAAGCGGATATTGTACAGTGTGAAGGACTGGGTTCACTGTCACCTTAAAGTCCCCACAGATGCGAACCTTCTTTGGTTCCCCAGGCGTATTACTCAACAACCTCTTCATTACAGGAACGATGGGTGTAGCCCACTCGCTCCAGTCCACTTTGGACAGTACTCCTGAACGTTCCAAACCTTCCAGCTCTGCTTCGACGGCTGGGCGGATCGCATAAGGTACCGGTCTGGCCTTAAAAAACTTTGGGCTTGCATTTTCCTCTATTTTGATCATCGCTGTTATGCCTTTTAGTGTTCTGAGTCCCTGCTGGAACACTTCTTGTGCGTCAGTTAGCATTTTTTTGACAGTCGTCCAGGTGTGATGTCGTCATCCTTTTTGGCATCTACAGTCAGTGCTTGTATGGAATGCCAATCTAGCTGTATCTTCCGGATCCATTCACGTCCTAGTAGTGGTGGTCCTCCATCTGGCAATACATATAGGTCCATTTTTGGTGTTTTCTTGCCGTTATATATAACGTTCACCCTTATTTTTCCTTTGGGGTAGACTTTTTGCCCTGTGTACGTCTTCAAGACAATCTTTGTATCTCTCAAGGGTATATGTGAGAATAGCCGCTTGTAGTCCCTTCGGTTTTTGACTGTTAGGGCTGATCCTATGTCCAAATCCATTTTCACTTGGACTCCTGCTATCTTGAGCGTGACACAGATAGTTTGGTGATCCTCCATTTTGATCACATTATGTAGTTTCAGACAACCCAGCTCCTTGTTTCCGGAGTGTGTATCACTCTTCTGTTCGTCTGAACTATTCTCCGTCACCTTATGTACCTACTTGTACTTCTCCTGTGGAGATTTCTTGCTGCTGGTTTTCTTTCCCGACCTGCAGACTCTTGCTATGTGTCCTACTTTTCCACACTGTCTACACACTTTGTCCTTGAACCAGCAATCATTATGGTCGTGTGTTGTTCTGCCGCAGCGATAGCACTTCACTGTTCCGTATGACATTTCATTTGTGCCATATTCTTGCGGTCTCCGTTGTATCTCTGCAGCGCCCCGTGCTGCTGCTTCGTGTGATACTGCAATGCTGAAAGCCTTGTCCAGTGTAAGATCCTTTTCTGATAGAAGCCGTTTCTGGGTTCCTTCACTTTGAAGCCCACACACAAACTTGTCCCTTAAAGTATCTGCTAGTCCCGTTCCAAACTGGCAGTGTTTCGATAGCTTGCGCAGTTCCGTTAAATACTCAGCACTACTTTCATCTTTATGCTGGCTCCTTTTGTGAAACTTAAATCTTTCTGCTATCAGCAGCGGTGTGGGGTTTAAGTGGTCCTGTAGGATTGACACTATGTTTTCAAAATCCTTTTCTACTGGCTTCTCTGGGGTTACTAGGTTTCATAGTAAGCCATACATTTTTGCACCCATTGAATTCAACAATACCAGCGCTTTCTTGTCATCTGGCACTTCATTTGCCTTGCAGTATACTTCTATGCGTTCGACATATGTCGTCCAATCTTCGACTTCATTGTCGAACGCTGTGATACTGCCACTCTTCGGCATTTTTGGGTGTGGTTAGACTGGCTTAAAATGGCATCTCCCGCGCTTTCCTTTCTTTCCCGCTGCGGCTTAAAATGGCGTCTCCCGCGCTGCTGCCAACGCCGCTCTCGGCGGTCCTCGTGACAAATGGCGATGCCCTGTGGGTTTCATGCGCTGCTCCTGCGCTGCTGCCAACGCCGCTCTCTGCGGTCCTCGTGGCAATGGCAGCGCCTCGCGTTTTCCTGTGCGCCTCTCTCCCCCGTTGACGCTGCTCGGCCCTTGAACACCGGCTGCGCTCTGCTCTCTCTCGCCTCTCTCCCCCGTTGACGCCGCTCAGTCCTGAACACCGGCTGCGCCCTGTGCACTCTGCCCTCTCTCTCTCCCCCGTCGACGCTGCTCGGCCTTTTTCTGTGCTGCTCGGTCGGGCTCTAGCCCGTCGCTGTCCGGGAAGGGTCTGCTCAGTACCTGTTGCCAGCCCGTTTCGCTGGACCACCGTGACTGGAAAGCCAAGCCTGGCTCTCGACAGCCTCCCCTGCGATGCTCAAATCTCCGCTGGATGACTGGGCGGTTGCCCGTGGTCGACGCCCGTGCTTCTGGACTCGACCTTCTTCCACTGTTCTCCAGGAGCGAATCCCTGGGAGGTGATGCAGAGTTGCAGGTAGGTTCGAATCTGCCTCATCGACAATGTTATGTCCGTGTATCTTAATGTCGTGTCCTTCAATAATCAGACAACAGACTGCAGGGAATGATTCAACAGGTGTTTACTGAATGAGGGTTACTCTAGAACTAAATGTACAGATCACTACTCAGGGTTTATATACAGGTGTGGTCACTGCCATTACTACAGTATACAGGAGCTGTAAAAAGTAGTTCTCTCCCTTAAAGGTACATACATTACATTGGGGAGACCAAACGCAGATTGGGTGACCGCTTTTGAAACACCTCCGTTCAGTCCGTAAGCGTGACCCCGAGCGTCCGGTCACTTGTCATTTTAATTCTCTGCTCCACTCCCACTCTGACCTCTCTGTCCTCGGCCTCTTGCACTGTTTTAACGAAGCTCAGCGTAAACTCGAGGAACAGCACCTCATCTTTCGATTAGGCACTTTACAGCCTTCTGGACTCAACATTGAGTTCAATAATTTCAGACTATAACCTCTGCCCCTATTTTTTCAGGCAGCAGCTGTTGATGATTCTGCCATCCCCATTTGCAACATTTAATCTCTCCTGCCTTCCACCCGATCACAGACCTTCCCTTTTGTTCTTTCCTCCCCCCTTTCCCTGCCTCTGCACCTGCTTAAAACCTGTTACATCTCTAACTTTTTCCAGTTCTGACGAAGGGTCACAGGCCTGAAACGTTAACTCTGTTTCTCGCTCCACGGATGCTGCCTGACCTGCTGAGTGTTTCCAGCATTTTCTGTTGTTATAGCAAAAAGCTAAAGTTAAATTTAACTTTCAGATATTCTTCTTTAAACAATGCAGGTTCTCCTTTAAATGCTGATTTCATGCCAGCCCATGTCTGTCTCCAATGCCCAAGGGAACTTGCGTATGTGCTAATATGCATCCAATTAAAATTATATTTCCATATTAAAATGAAGCGTTGGCCTAATTTTGGTGAGAGCTTAAGGCTCGAATGGAAGTTCACATGTGGCAGAGATCTGGCGAGATTGATCTCTGTCAGTTTTCCACACTATCATTTACCTTAATCGATGAGTGCTCTTTGTGCCGTGTTATTGAGAAGCATGAAATACGTTACAAGCTCAGTGCTGCACAGTAAGTCATATCTTCCCCTCACAATTCCTTTTCAAAGGAAGTGGGCCACTTGAAGTCATAAGTATAAAATTAACAACCTTGAGCAAGGCTTGTGATGGAAGATTTTCTTTCTCCCCACGGAGTTGTGAATATGCAGGATACACTCCCAGCTAAAGCAGTTGATGCTGTGCTAATTAACAGCTTTTTTATGGAAAAGACGAGCTGGATGGATATCTGGTTAGGTACTGGGTTGAGGGCTCTATGAATCAATACAGATAGAGATGATTCAGAGCGTAATGGCCCCTAAGTGTCTGGACCCATGGATATGTCATGTGAAGCAAAGAATGGATAAATTGTGTAGATAGTGAGTTTAACAGCTTATGCTGGAGTCTTGCTTGATTTATCTTCCAGGAATTCTGCCGAACCCTTCATACAGAGATTAAATGGGTTGGCTAAAATCAACAAAAGTATCGATTAAAAGTCGTCTTTGAAAGGAGCAGCTTTGTTTAGCCGCATCATTTTTTTCTTATTATTTCTCATGTTCTTAAAACTTAAAATTGATTCTCTTCTCCTTAATGACCCCATAATAATATCCCATATTGACTGGTTTTCAAAACTCACCCACTCCTTGCTCCATTGACTTCCTTTTCTCCTCAGTTCCCGAAATATTCCTGAATATTGAATCCCCTCCCCTCAACCTTGTTATGACACGGTGCCTCAAAACATCTTCATCGGTGATTGTGTCTTAGACTACTTTCTCACTGTTAGATCCGTGTATCTTGTTGTTGTGTCCTTCAATAATTAGACAAGAGACTGCAGGGAACGATCAACAGGTGTTTACTGAATGAGGGTTACTCTAGAACTAACTTTACAGATCCCTACTCAGGGTTTATATACAGGTGTGGTCACTGCCGGTACTACAGTATACAGGAGCTGTAAAAAGTAGTTCTCCCCTTAAAGGTACATACATTACAATTCCTCCCCTTTTAGATTAACAGTACCATAACACCCATTTAACAATTAAATATCAAACTAATTACAATTAACACTTTTAACATGCAACATTAACTGAAAATAGTCTATTTATAAATTCAGTCTTTGGGAGGCTTCCTGATCCTTTCTGGATAGTGCCTTTCCCGAGTGTCTTGCTCTTGGTGCGGAGGCGATTCTGGCCCCCTGTCGTCGGTTGGTTCATCAGCTTCTGATGCTACTGTTTCTCGGGTAGATGCTACCTGTACGTTGGGTTCATCACCAGGTACGTATGGGCGAGACATGGGGTTGACTCGTTCCTGTGACTCTAGGATCTGGTCAACATGGCGTCTCACAATGTTCTCCCCAACATCCACTGTGTACATTAGTGGCCCCTGCCGTGTGCATATCGTTTCTGGTTGCCATTTCTCTGTTCGGTAGTCGCGGGCCAAGACTGGTTGCCCTACATTGAAGCTCCTTGTCGGCTTCTCATTGATGTGCTGGAATTGCTCATTCTCAACATCTCTTCGTACATTTGGTCTGAGCAAATCCAGACGAGATCTCAACCTTCGGTTAAAGAACATCATGGCCGGGGCCTGGTTGGTGACTGCATGTGTCGCGTTTCTGTAGGCGAACAGGAAATTGTCCACCTTATGCTGCAGTGGAATGTCGTCATCGCACATGGCCTTTACTGCTTTTTTAAAGCTTTGTACGAACCTCTCAGCCAATCCATTTGTGGCTGGATGATACGGGACGGATGTGTAATGCCTTACCCCATTCCTTTTCATAAATCTTCGAAACTCTTCGGACACAAACTGTGGTCTGTTATCAGAGCAAATCTGCTCTGGCAAGCCGTTCCTGGCAAAAATGGTCCGTAGGACTGCAAAAGTTTTCTCCGTGGTGGTGGAGGACATTTTGATCACCTCAGGCCATTTCGAGTGCGCATCCACAGCTATTAAAAACATTGAGTCCATGAATGGACCAGCAAAATCAAGATGCACCCATTACCATGGAGATGAGGGCCACTCCCATGGGTGTAGAGGGGCATGTGGTGGTGCATTTTGGACCTTCTGGCATCCTGAGCAGCTCTTTGTCAGGTCCTCGATTTGCTGATCGATCCCCGGCCACCACACATAAGCCCTAGCAAGGCTTTTCATTTTCACCCCTCCCAGATGACCTTCGTGAAGCTCATTGAGCACTCTCTCCCCTAACTTGGGTGGAATTACCACTCGGGATCCACACATCAAGGTCCCCTGGCATACTGACAGCTGTTCTCTTCTGGATGAGAATGCTGGCAACAGTGAGTCGCCATGTGCTGGCCATCCCTTCACCGTCAAATCATATACCCGAGACAGTGTCGGGTCATTTCGGGTCTCCTTCTCTATACCAGCGTTAGTTACTGGCAAGCATTCAATTATAGTCGAATGAAATATTTCGACAGGATCCACTGCTGGTGCTTCCTCCGCAGTAGGCAGTGGCAGGCGTGATAGCCCATCAGCATTTCCATGCTGTTTCGTGCCCTTATACTCGATTTCATATTGGTGCGCCCCTAGAAAAAGGGACCATCTTTGTAGCTGTTGCGCAGTCATCACTGGAACGCCCTTCTTTGGATTAAAGATGGAGACAATTGGTTGGTGGTCAGTCAGCAAGGTGAACTTCTGCCCGTGCAGATAGTGGTTGAACTTTTTCACTCCCCACACTAGGCTGAGGGCCTCCCTGTCAATCTGGGCGTAGTTACGCTCGGCTGAGGTTAGTGACCGAGACGCAAAGGCTACTGGCCTCTCCGAGCCGTCCGGGAATTTGTGTGACAGCACCGCTCCAATGCCATAGGGTGATGCATCACACGCCAACCGAATTGGTAGTGCTGGGTTGAAATGAGCCAACACCTCTTTTGATGTGATCAATGCTTTGCTCTTCTGGAAAGCTCGTTTACATTCGTCACTCCACTTCCATGGTACCCCCGTTTGCAGTAGGGTGTTCAGTGGGTGTAGTACGGTAGACAAATTCGTCAAGAACTTATGGTAGTAGTTCACCAGCCCGAGGAACGACCTCAGTTGTGACACATTTTCCGGTGCTGGAGCCTTGACTACTGCCTCAATCTTTTCAGGGGACTTATGTAACCCCTCTTTATCAATAACGTGGCCACAATACGAGATCTGCTTCTGGAAAAACTCGCATTTGTGGCGATTAGCTCAGAGCCCATATTCCTTCAATCTAGTGAGCACCTGCTCCAGGTTGGCGAGGTGATCACTGTCATTTTCGCCCGTGACTGTTGTGTATGTAATATGTATGTTGCTTTAAACCTATGGCCAGGGCAGCACTACTTTGTAGGGCGTAGTGATACCGTAGTACCACCCCTGGCCATAGGGGTATAAATAGTACTGTGGGTACTCATTTCCCCTCAGTTCCCGCCTGTTGGTATTAAGTAAAGACCTACGTTGAATCTTCCAAGCTGTCTCTTCATTATTGGATTAAGTATAGACACATACTTTACACTGGCGACGAGTAACGTTCGAACTCACCAGTACACGGTGCAACAAAGGAACGGCAGCAGTACGGAGCGAGAAGGAGAGAGGCTTCTTACCAGCCAGCCTGCAGGGTCCAGCGGCGACCAAAGGAAATCGCCCAGCACTCCAGGTTCGGAGGAGCAGACTCCAGTGGCGACCAAAGGAAATCGACCAGCACTCCAGGTACGAGAGGTGCAGAGTCCAGCGGCGACCAAAGGAAATCGACCAGCACTCCAGGTACGAGAGGTGCAGAGCCCAGCGGCGACCAAAGGAAATCGACCAGCACTCCAGGTACGAGAGGTGCAGAGCCCAGCGGCGACCAAAGGAAATCGACCAGCACTCCAGGTACGAGAGGTGCAGAGCCCAGCGGCGACCAAAGGAAATCGACCAGCACTCCAGGTACGAGAGGTGCAGAGTCCAGCGGCGACCAAAGGAAATCGACCAGCACTCCAGGTACGAGAGGAGCAGCAGCAACAGAGAGGGGCGCTCCAGCCACGGGGCAAAAGTCCACCCAGGGCCAGGTAACTGAAATCCTTCCTGGGGAACGGGTGCTGCAAGGAACGGGCAGGCAAGCTGGGGAATAAACGGAGCCACGAGGACTAGCACGCCATCTAGTGGACAAAAGGGAAAAGTTTTTTTTCCTCCAGCAGTTTAAAATACAAAAAAAAAACAGCGCCATCTAGTGGACAAAGGGGAAAGCGATCTGGGGAACAAACGGAGCCACGAGGACTTGCACGCCACCTAGTGGACAAAAGGGGAAAAGTTTTTTCTCTTCAAAGTTTTTTTCTCTTCAGCAGTTAAAATGTCTAAAGAAGGGTGGTTGGCACCATTTGTGGAGGACACAGAAGAATGGGAGGCCTATATCGAAAGACATGAACTTTATTGCATAGTAAACAAAGTGGAAGATGACCAAAAGGTAGCAACCTTATTAAATTTTATGGGGGCAAAAACATACGGGCTGCTGAGGAATCTTCTTACTCCAGAAAAGCCAGCGGACAAAACGTACGCCCAAATTGTTGATATGTTAAGGGAACATTTAAACCCTAAGCCACCATTTATAGCGGAAAGGTACCGCTTCTACAGATGCGACCAAAGGAATGATGAGTCGCAGGCAGCATATTTAGCTGAGCTCAGAAGGTTGTCCAAACATTGCCAGTTTGGAGCCATATTGACGGACGCGATCAGAGACAGATTTGTCTGTGGCATGTTAAATGAGAATACACGTAAACGGTTGCTAGCCAAGAAACAGCTCAGCCTAGATCAGGCGATTGAAATAGCATCATTCCACGAAGCAGCAGCACAGGGTGCGGCTCAAATACGACAAAACACAACCGGCTATGACACCCATGAGGTGACATTTCACAAAGGTAAATGCTACCGTTGTGGCAAAACCACCCACGACCAAAGTAATTGTTGGTTTCGTGATAAAATATGCCGGCAGTGTGGGAAAAAGGGGCATATAGCGAAAGTTTGTCGGTCTGGTACGAAACCCAATCGTGGGGGCAATCCGAGCAGTACCAAGGCAAGGACAAAAATACATAAGATGTCTGACAGTAGCTCAGACGAGTCACAGGAAGGCACAAAAGCAGAGCCTAAAGGTCTAGGATGTCTCAAGTTATATGGTGTGGACAAAACGGAGGACCACAGCACAATGTGGGTTAAAATGACGGTAGCAGGCGTCGAAGTTAATATGGAGCTGGACACGGGTTCAGCCCTATCAGTAATTAATGAACAAGATTATAACAGGCTGTTCAAAAGCATTCCCTTAAAGGATACGGAAATTAAATTAAAAACATATACGGGACAAAAAGTTTACCCGAAGGGAAAAATGCAAGTAACAGTTAAATACAACGGCAGAAAAGTGCCAGGACTTTATTTATACGTCCTACCAAACGGTGGACCACCACTTTTGGGTAGGGAATGGATAAGAAAAATTCACTTCGACTGGAAGTCGATACACGAGTTAAAAGTAGAGACCACCACGGATGATACAACCATTACAAGCAGGCTGTCGAAACTATTGGCAAAAACGCCAGAGGTGTTCCAACAAGGGCTGGGGACCTTAAAGGACATTAGAGCAAAAATAACTATTGCTCAAGACGCAAACCCCAAGTTTTGTAAGGCCAGACCGGTGCCTTATGCCATTCGGCCAGCGGTGGAAGCAGAACTGGACGCCTTAGAGAGTGCAGGTGTCCTTACAAAGATTGAGTGGAGCGAGTGGGCCACGCCCATCGTCCCAGTTATAAAGAAATCTGCAAATAACACACCGGGGGAACCAAAGAAGGTTCGCATTTGCGGGGATTTTAAGATAACTATTAACCCAGTCCTGCATACGGTACAGTATCCGCTGCCGCGGATAGAAGACATATTCGCATCGTTAGCTGGGGGTAGACACTTTACGAAGATTGACCTTTGTCAAGCTTATTTACAGATGGAGGTGGAGCAGGACTCGAAAAAGCTCCTAACGATCAACACACACAAGGGATTGTACCAGTACAATCGCCTGGTATTTGGTGTGGCGTCCGCCCCGGCAATATGGCAGAGGACCATGGAACAGGTCCTACAGGGCATTCCAGGAATGTAATGCTACCTGGATGACATCCTGGTGACAGGACAAATGGATAACGACCACCTCGCTAACCTGGAGCGAGTACTTCTGCGGTTACAACAATACGGACTCAGGGCGAACAAGCAGAAATGTGAGTTTTTCCAGGAACGTATCTCATACTGTGGTCACATTATAGATAAGGAAGGCCTGCATAAGTCCCCAGAAAAGATCGAGGCAGTAGTGAAGGCCCCGCCCCCTGAGAATGTATCTCAGTTACGATCATTCTTAGGCCTTATAAACTATTACCATAAGTTTCTCCCCAACTTATCGTCCATTTTACATCCACTAAATTCATTGCTGCAAAAGGGAGTCTCCTGGAATTGTGACGAAGCGTGTGAGGCTGCTTTTAAAAAGGGTAAACAACTCATCACATCAAAGGAAGTGCTCGCACACTTTGACCCAAAAATGCCAATGAGGTTGGCATGTGACGCCTCCCCGTACGGTATAGGGGCAGTGTTGTCACACAAATTCCCAACGGGACGGAGAGGCAAATAGCATTTGCCTCAAGGTCGTTAACTACAGCTGAAAGAAACTATGCGCAAATCGACAGGCAGGCCCTCAGTCTGGTGTGGGGTGTAAAAAAATTCCACCACTACCTGCATGGGCAACGTTTCACACTACTGACGGATCATCAACCGTTGGTGTCGATATTCAATCCAACAAAAGGGGTGCCCCTGATGACGGCCCAAAGGCTACAGAGATGGTCACTGTTCTTAGGAGCACACCAGTACCTTATCGAATATAAGGGTACCAAACAGCATGGCAATGCGGATGGCCTGTCGCGGCTACTCTTGCCTACCGAGATCGAAGAGATAGTACAGGACCCCGTGGAAATATATCATACGGCTGTTATGGAACACTTGCCCATCACCAGCCAATGTATTGAGCGGGAAACACGGAACGACCCGACATTGGCAAGGGTTTACGAATTAACCGTGAAAGGCTGGCCGGCGCAGGGTGATGCATCATTGCCGGCGTTTTCAGCAAGGAAGGACCAGTTGTCCGTCTGCCGGGGCACATTGATGTGCGGAGCCAGGGTAGTGGTCCCTCAAAAATTACAACATAAAGTGTTGCAGGACTTACACAAAGGTCATCTGGGGGGTGTTGAAATGAAAAGCCTCGCCAGAGCCTACGTCTGGTGGCCCGGCATTGACAGGGACATTGAGGAAGTAGCAAAAGCGTGCCAAGGATGCCAGATGGTACAGAACGTACCACCACAAGCCCCACTACATCCGTGGGATTGGCCCTCAACGCCGTGGCAAAGGATCCACGTGGACTTCGCTGGCCCCTTCCTGGATGCGACGTTCCTTATTGTAGTGGACGCCCATTCAAAATGGCCGGAGGTCATAAAGATGTCATCAACGACAGCCGAAAAGACGGTTGCAGTCTTAAGGACCATTTTTGCCCGAAACGGGGTGCCCGAGCAAGTCTGTTCAGACAATGGGCCACAATTTGTGGCAGGAGAATTTCAAGCATTCCTAAAAAGGAATGGAGTGCGACATTATACGTCCGCACCATATCATCCGGCTACAAATGGGCTGGCAGAGCGATTTGTACAGACTTTTAAAAAGGCCATCAAGGCGATGGGAGAGGAAAGGTTGCCACTACAACACAAGGTGGACAACTTCCTATTCGCATACCGTAACGCTGCACATACGGTGACCAACCAGGCCCCCGCCGTCATGTTCTTTAATAGAAGGTTAAGGTCTCGCCTTGAATTGCTCAAACCAAACATTCGGAGAGATGTGGAAAACCGAGTATTTCGTAGGGCTCCTGACAGACAGACACGGAGCTTCGAGGTGGGGCAGCAAGTGTTGGCCCGTGATTATAGGAAGGAAAAGTGGCGGTCTGGTACGATAAAGGCCCGCCAGGGACCCTTGATGTACACAGTTGAGACAGGGGAAGACATAATCAGACGACATGCTGATCAACTTGTGGAGTCCAGAAACCCAACTGATTCACTACCTCAAACGTCTCAGCACATTGTTACAGTGGAATCACGGCCCAGCTTGTCGTTACAGAGGTCTCAGGATTGCGAGGAGTTCAGCACTCCAGTGATCTCCACGGCACAGGATGTGCCATCAGACACCGACGAGTCCAGCGATGAAGGGGTGACGGAAGTACCGCCGCCTACACCGAGACCGACTAGAGAAAGACGTTATCCTAGTCGAGGCAGGAGGCCTCCTCAGAGACTGAATCTATAACCTGTTTCTGCTTATATATATATAAGTAGACAACTCTTGATGTAAATATGTTATGTAGATTGTGTTACCAAATGTTATTAGCCCTAGTTATGGGGCATCCATTGACTTAATTGCACGGGTACGTTTTAATTAAAAGGGGAGGAATGTTGTGTATGTAATATGTATGTTGCTTTAAACCTATGGCCAGGGCAGCACTACTTTGTAGGGCGTAGTGATACCGTAGTACCACCCCTGGCCATAGGGGTATAAATAGTACTGTGGGTACTGATTTCCCCTCAGTTCCCGCCTGTTGGTATTAAGTAAAGACCTACGTTGAATCTTCCAAGCTGTCTCTTCATTATTGGATTAAGTATAGACACATACTTTACAGTGACCAGGATGTCGTCCAAATAACACTGGGTCCCTGGAATCCCTTGCAGGACTTGTTCCTTAAAGTATCTGCTAGTCCCGTTCCAAACTGGCAGTGTTTCGATAGCTTGCGCAGTTCCGATAAATACTCAGCATTACTTTCATCTTTATGCTGGTTCCTTTTGTGAAACTTAAATCTTTCTGCTAGCAGCAGCAGTGTGGGGTTTAAGTGGTCCTGTAGGATTGACACTATGTTTTCAAAATCCTTTTCTACTGGCTTCTCTGGGGTTACTAGGTTTCATAGTAAGCCATACGTTTTTGCACCCATTGAATTCAACAATACCAGCGCTTTCTTGTCATCTGGCACTTCATTCGTCTTGCAGTATACTTCTATGCGTTCGACATATGTCGTCCAATCTTCGACTTCATTGTCGAACGCTGTGATACTGCCACTCTTCGGCATTTTTGGGTGTGGTTAGACTGGCTCAAAATGGCATCTCCCGCGCTTTCCTTTCTTCCCCGCTGCAGCTTAAAATGGCGTCTCCCGCGCTTTCCTTTCTTCCCTGCTGACGCTGCTCGGCCCTTGAACACCGGCTGCGCTCTGCTCTCTCTCACTTCTCTCCCCCGTTGACGCCGCTCGGTCCTGAACACCGGCTGCGCCCTGTGCGCTCTACCCTCTCTCGCTCCCCCGTCGACGCTGCTCGGCCTTTTTCTGTGCCGTCGGTTGGCTCTAGCCTCCGCTGTCCGGGAAGGGTCTGCGCAGTACCTGTTGCCAGCCCGTTTCGCTGGACCACCGTGACTGGAAAGCCAAGCCTGGCTCTCGATAGCCTCCCCTGTGATGCTCAAATCTCCGCTGGATGACTGGGGGGTTTCCCGTGGTTGACGCCCGTGCTTCTGGACTCAGCCTTCTTCCACTGTTCTCCAGGAGCGAATCCCTGGGAGGTGATGCAGAGTTGCAGGTAGGTTTGAATCTGCTCGTCGCCAATGTTAGATCCGTGTATCTTGATGTTGTGTCCTTCAATAATGAGACAAGATACTGCAGGGAACGATCAACAGGTGCTTACTGAATGAGGGTTACTCTAGAACTAACTGTACAGATCCCTACTCAGGGTTTATATACAGGTGTGGTCACTGCCGGTACTACGGTATACAGGAGCTGTAAAAAGTAGTTCTCCCCTTAAAGGTACATACATTACACTCACCTCTTCCTTTATCTAGCCCTCTAACAGCCCAACCTCCCTCTACTTTCACTTGCTACCCTTGGAAAAGATTACCCTCATCAACCCTTGAACTTGCTTCCTCTTAAACTCCAACATTCCCATCTCTAGTCTGCCACTTGCAATGATAGACATTGATATCTTCTCCATAACTACCTCTCTCTATCCTTAACCCCCCTGACTGATAATTCCATCCCTATTGTTACCCCAGGCTAAAATCTGTGGTTCATACTTGGCAGGTCACAGTCAGATCTTGCTTGAACACCTCAAACATAGAAGATAGGAGCAGGAGTAGGCCATTCGGCCCCTCGAGCCTGCTCTGCCATTCAATGCGATCATGGCTGATCATTCAAGTTCAGTACCCTGTCCCTGCTTTCTCCCCATATCCCTTGATCCCTTTAGCCCCAAGAAATATACCTAACTCCTTCTTGAATATATTTAATGAATTGACCTCAACTGCCTTCTGTGGTAGAGAATTCCACAGGTTCACCACTCTCTGGGTGAAGAAATTCCTCCTCATCTCTGTCCTAAATGGCTTACCCCTTATCCTTAGACTGTGACCCCTGGTTCTGGACTCCCCCGCCATCGGGAACATCCTTCCTGCATCTAGTCTGTCTAGTCCTGTTAGAATTTTATAAGTTTCAATGAGATCCCCTCTCATTCTTATAAACTCCAGCGAGTATAAGCCCAATCGACCCAATCTCTCCTCATACATCATTCCTGCCATCCCAGGTATCAGTCTGGTGAATCTTCGCTGCACTCCCTCCATGGCAAGAACATCCTTCCTCAGATAAGGCGACCAAAACTGCACACAATACTCAAGGTGTGGTCTCACCAAGGCCCTGTACAACTGCAGCAAGACATCCTTGTTCCTGTACTGGGGATCGGGTGGGATGTGTGTTGGTGCAGGCTCGATGGGCCGAAATGGCCTCTATCTGCACTGTGGGGTTTCTGTGATTTCTGTGATACTCGAACCCCATCGCTATGAAGGCCAACATACCATTTGCCTTCTTAACCGCCTGCTGCACCTGCATGCTTACCTTTACAAGATTTATTGTCTGCCCCTCTCTCCTAGCATGACATCAAAGTTACTTTGAAGAGTAGAATCAATTACAAACTCCTATACTTTCCTACTAGCCATCTACTTCCCTCTGCTCCTGCCATCATTTCTGCATATTCTAAATGTGAGGAACTTATGGACCTCTGTGTCCAAAACTGAGGCTATCTACAATAGCCTCTGTCTCCATCCCCCTCCTATGCTCTCAATTCTGAACTCTTGTTATTTCCTCTTCTAAACTGTCCCCCACCCCACCCTTGTTCCATAGTCCCCCCCACCACCCCCCCATCCCGAGTCTCCCTTTTCATGGCAAAACTCACCTTGCTCATGAAATCTATCTTCTGTCGCTTTGGCCCACTTCCTTCCTCTGCCTGATCAACCTATTTCCCCTTGCTTGTCAACATGATCAACCTATTCTGCAGTACTTTTCCTACTTCCTTCAAAACTGCCACCATCATCTCCCTCCTCAAAAGATTCACCATAATCCCCTCCATCCTCTCCAATTATTATTCCCATCCTCCCCACCTCCAAAAACAAGCCCACCTTTCCTATCACTCCCTGTTTGAGACCTACATTATGGGTTCTGCCCATCTACAGCACATGGACTGTTCTGGTCAAAATCAGAAATCAATGCAAATCCAAATTCAGCTCAATGTCACCAGTCAAGGCAAAAATACAAAGCTCAGGCTTACAGGAGAGGCTGAGACCTCCATGTGAAAATTTTAATGTAGGGATTAAAAGACAAAAGACAACTCAATTGCTAAGTTTAAGCATGTTGCCATGGAATGTGGAATTCTTTTTTTTACTTTGTTTAAAGCCTTATTTTGGACATCAGAAATTCTAGTTCCTGAGAAAAAAATGGCGCATCAAAAATTTTCAGATGAAAGTTGTCAGAAAGCACTTTGAGTTGTACAATTACAGCGACTTTCCCATTATGAATGAGAACATAGGAATTGATAGTAGAAGAAGTTGACACAAAAATGTGACAAAAAGTGTGACAACAGGAAGTAAATACATGCAGATGTAATTTTTAAATTAAAAAATAGACAGATTGATGAATTGGGAGGGAAAGAAAGTGGCCACAACTGTGTCACATTGAACAGGCATCTGGTTACATTCAGTTGTACGTGGCACTCTATGTGCAGTCATATTGGAAATAATTACAACCTTGTACGTTATTTCTATACGTACTTTCTAACTATCTTTCTAGATAGAGTATGTAAGCATACAATACAAAAGCTTAAAGCCATTTGGAAACAGCAAAACCTCTGAATCACCTGACATTTACCCATTTGACAACAGACTCCTGCAAATAATCTAAACCACTGCTTTCCAATTCTCCCATGCAATTTGCTCTCTGTTTATATTCTACTTCTGTGACTGAGTCAACATCTCTGCTCATAACTCCAACGGACTTCACTTTACCTCTTGGGCTTAACTAGCAGTCACAGTACAGCCCACGCATGTGTGCAGTAAAAGCAATAGGAAATGCATGAGAAATTTAAGTGTGTAGACCTCCTCAGAGACCATAGTAAGAAACTGTGAAGTACATGAAATGTTATTTGTTGTTGCACTGTTACTCTTTGAGCTTGCCTATTATTAAAAGTATTGTTTATGCAGTGAAAGTTTGGCAGCTATAATAATTCTGATATAAGAATTTATAGCAGGGTTGCTGAAGAGCAACAATAACATGCATGTACATAGCGGTCCTACATCAGAGCGGTGTCTCCGAGTGCTTTACAAAGAGAAGAAATTGAACACAGAGCCAGAATGAATTTAGGGGGGGGGAAGGGCAAAATTTGCTGTTGAAGACAGAAGTCTTTTGAAAGGAGGAAGGAAGAAATCAAGGCAGAGGGATTGTCAGAAGGAGTTCCAGAGGGCAGGGGGTGGGCACTAACGATTCTTAAGGGTACAGGCAACCAGTGGAGTCTGGTGAGATCAGGGTAATGGATCTGCACAGTTTTGAGCAGGTAAGAACATCGGCAGCAGCATTCTGAATGAGTTGCAGTTTGTGGAGGGAGGAAGTAGAGAGGTTGGATAAAAGAGCATTAGCGAATCAAACCTTAAGCTGATAAGCATGGGTTAGAGTCTTGGTGGCTGGGGGTGGGGGGAAGCCGGGTAGAGGTAGGAAAGTGACGCTATTGGTGACAGAACGGATGTGGGTAAGGAAACTCTGCTCAATGAAGCAACACACCAAGATTCATTGGACTTAGCCTGGGGTGGCAGCTGGGGAGGTTGATGGAGCAGAGAAGGCTGAGTGGGACCTGATTGAGGTATACAAAATTATGAGGGGCATAGATAGGGTGGATAGAAAGGAACTTTTCCCCTTAGTAGAGGGGTCAATAACAAGGGGGCATAGATTCAAGGTAAGGGGCAGGAGGTTTAGAGGGGATTTGAGGAAAAACTTTTTCACCCAGAGGGTGGTTGGAATCTGGAACTCACTGCCTGAAAGGGTGGTAGAGGCAGGGACCCTCACAACATTCAAGAAGCATTTGGATGAGCACTTGAAATGCCATAGCATACAAGGCTACGGACCAAATGCTGGAAAATGGGATTAGATTAGATAGGGCTTGATGGCCGGTGCGGAAGCGATGGGCCGAAGGGCCTCTTTCTGTGCTGTATAACTCTATGGCCTAGAAATTGGGTTGGGGCGCCAAAGTGGCGCAAAAGTCGCCTGAGCGCAGGATTTAGCGCAGTGTTCGAGGCTTTAGCGATCATCAGATATTCAGTTTCATTGCCCCTCGAGGGACACGGGGCGAGGCTTGAGGCGCTCCGCGTCCCTCTTAGGGCACTGAAACTGAATATCGCAGCGCAACGTGCCGCAGCGCCACACGCTGCGGCACGGCACACTGCGGTACTGCAGGCCTTCCTCCCACTCTTAAGGGGGAGGTGCCTGCAACAGCGCGATCCCCGCTCGCGAGTGCCGGCAAATGAGCCCGGCACCAAGGAGAAGTGCCGGGCTCTCTGGAAACAGCCGGCAATGCCGCGGGGGGGGAGTTAGGAGGCCGGGGACGGAGGTGCTGGCAGGCGGCCGCCGAAAAAGGCGGCCGCACCGCACCTCCACCTTAACTTGCGTCGCTGCCGGCACAGTAAGGCCCCGTGAACCGGGCGCGGGTAGCGAACAGCGCAACTGCGCCGTTCGCTACCAAATATCGTGAATGGGGCATGAATGGGGCGCGAATGGGGCGCGAATGGGGCGCTGCGCTCACCGATGACGTCATCGGTGGCGGCGCAGCGCAAATGCCTAATGCCACCATTAGCGCCCCTGCTGAATATCGCGGGAGGCGCAGCCAGTGGTGCTACAGCCACTGCCTGCCTCTTTAGGCGCTCACAGGTGGCGCTACTCACCCAATTTCTCCCCCTATGACTCTATGACTTTATGAGACACACAGGAGCTGATGGAACCTGAAAAGGATGGCTTCAGTTTTACTGGAGAAGATTCTGATTCATCCTAGAATTAATATTGGTTAGGCAGGTGGAGAGTTGAACAACAGTTATGGAGTCAGCTATACTGATGGATTATTTTTCTCTCGTTTCGAGCAGTTTCTGTGTGGGAATGGGTCGGCCCGAGGCCCACCCATAGAGGGCTTCAGGCCTCACTTACATCAAACTGACAAGCTGCAGATGCCTGCTGAGGTCCCAGGTGAACAGCTTTGCTCGTTATATTCCGCTGCTAAGTTTGTAAACATTTATGATCTGGTTTGCCCCTTCTTGCCTGTGGTTCTCATTAAGTACTGGCACAAACATAATCAAAGTACCACTGTTGTCAGGTGCTGTGTTATGTGACCATTTGAGCCACAATGAGGAACTGTTTCCTGATGCAACAAGTCCAAGGGTGTTCTGATGTTTTCTTTTCACAGAACCCTGCTGTGTCCTGATGTATTCCAATGGGTGTAATGGTTGTCTCATTGATCAGTGCTTAAAACAAACCTTGTTAGAAGCTATATCATGTGAAATTTTCAGTCTGCTTAAGACCTACAAACAAGGAAGGCAGCCTAACGGAAAATGCCAGTATTGATAAAGAGTTCTGAGAGAGTAACAAACTGGGATTTCGGATGTGAAGTGTGAGGCAGTAAATTAACAATATGCACACATACTTCACATCTCCCACTCTCCTAAGTCTCCTCAATAGATCCCCTTTAATGTATACCTGATAATACTTTTGTCAATTTCTATATATTTTCCAACACAAAAATATATATACTCATTATTATATCGTGTATATTCTGGAACTGTGGCGATATGTAAAATATTTCTACGCTTACAATATTCTAAAAACATAAATTTCTTTTAAATTAGATTTTAAATGTGTGATGTAAATAGAATATGTCACAGCTTGCAGTGAGATAATGATGAATATGTCCATTAGGGTGGCTGTCCATAACTTATAAGTGACAAAATGATCCGGTAAGCTTCATGTGTAAAGATATTTATCATAACTCACTACTGGCCATGACGCCTGCTCTATTTATCAACTTGTCACACAAATTAAATGCAAAGTGCCTGTAGCTCACTCTAAATGGAAAATATAATCAGAATCTCCAACGTTAATTGAAATAGTAAACCACCTCTGTTTACGATTTCACTACACATACTGCACTGAGGAAATCTCCCTGGACAGTAATTTTACTGCAAACTCGGTTAGCCTTGGATGTTTCTGTAAGATACCTGGCATCTGCTGAAGTGAAACACTGCACTTGTCTGTTTGCTGTCACTTGAAGGTGACAGTAACAGGAGTTAATTCATGAAACTTCAAGACCTGTGAATCTAACCCTGTTTTTTTCCCACCCATTTTCATCTGAAGATGCTGACTCCTGCTAACGAATGGTTCCTAGGCATCTTCCAGGACCTCGCCCAAGTAGATGCCCTTCATGTGAGAGCAAGTGTTGGTCACTTATGTAAACTATGGGGGCATCACAGCCAAGCTCAATCTTATCCTCATCCACTGTACAATCACAAATATTTTCTGACCGGAGTCACTGGGCAGTAATTAAAGAGCTGGAGCCCTAGCTGATTTCCCCCTTCCTAGCCAATTGTGGCTCACCTTGTGCTTCCCTACTGTGTATAATTCTGGTCACCATATTATAAAAAGGATATAGAGGCACTGGAGAGGCTGCAAAAAAGATTTACAAGGATGATACCAGAAATGCGAGGTTATACCTATCAGGAAAGGATGAACAGGCTGGGTCTCTTTTCTCTGGCAAAGAGAAGGCTGGGGGGTGACCTAATAGAGGTCTTTAAAATTATGAAAGGTTTTGATAGAATGGATACAGAGAGAATGGGGGTGATTTTGCCAATGGGGAGCTTTTGGAGGCGGTGCCCCCACTTGTCGGGTTTCAGTCCCGCCTCCATCAACTTCTGGCCAACCCACGCTATTTTCCCTTGATTGACCTTTGTTAAGCCCACCCAGCAGGCTTAGCAGGCCAATTAAGGGAAAGCCGGTTGCAGAGAATGTCAATATATGACGTTTCACCTGTCAAAAATCTGTGAAGCTATCAAACACTGACATTCTCTGTAGTTTGATGAGGTCTTGAATTCAAACCTCTTTCTTTTGCAGAAATTAGATGGTTGTTGCATTGGAGAATGCAACGGCCATCTGTCATCTCTACCGCAGAGGTGCGAGACTCTCCGCATACCCACTGACTGAAGCCTGCAGGAAGAAACAAAGGTAAGTACACTTTTTCTAACACTTCCCACTTACCTCAGATACTCACCTCTGCACACTTGCACCCATCACTCACCTCCACAGCACACTTTTGCACCCCTCCGACCCCCGCAGACCCACTACTCGCCGACCTTCGGGAAGCCCGCACTATTTTCTGCCTGTTAACTACCTGTTAACAGGCAGTTAAGTGGCTTTAATCCCTTCCCACCTCCAAGGAGACAGGACCCAGCGCGGGATGGCTACCCGCCTCCTGGCAAGATGGCATGGAGGCAGGTTGGGCACCCGCCCCCAAATTCTGCCATTTTCCCTGCAGTCCCGCCTCCTTATCCGCCTCCCCAGGGCAGGCAAAATCGCCCCCCTATTTTCCACTTGTGGGGGAAGAGCAAAACTAGAGGCCATCAATATAAGATAGTCACCAAGAAATCAAATAGGAAATTCAGAAGAAACTTCTTTACTCAGAGAGTGATGAGAATGTGGAACTCGCTACCACAGGGAGTGGTTGAAGCGAATAGTATAGATGCATTTAAGGGGAGGCTAGATAAACATCTGAGGGAGAAGGGAATAGAGGGTTACGCTGATAGAGTTAGATGAGGAAAGACGGGAGGAGGTTTGAGTGGAGCATAAACACCGGCATGGACTGGTTGGGCCGAGTGGCTTGTTTCTGTGCTGTATATACGATGTAATCCAGGAATAGAACTGAAGACCTTTCTGGTCTAGTATGGCTCAGCTACATGCTGACTTTACCGATTGAGCCACTGGGAGAGCCAGGACTGAAATTTGCTACACCAACTTCATAAACATGTGTCCCTTTTATTATTATATAAAATGGGTTAACAACTTGACTAAAGTAGCGGAGAGGAGAATGTCAGACAAATGCGTTAGGTGCCCTAACTCCAAGCGTCATTTCAAGGCCTTTCCATTTAGCATATTGTACAATTTCCATAGGTTATTTTAATAGGTTATTTTTTTCAGAATGTATTTTTCATTTCATAAACAGAAATTCCAAATAATCTACACTTAGGTGCAGCCTGTTCTAAAGTTTAAAACCTAGATGGGATCCTGAAATGAAGACATGTGTTTCTTGTGTGGTCACGATTCACTGTGTAACACAACTAAACTGTAGAAGTGAAGTACGACTCAACAATCGGGAGTCTACAACTAGAGTACAGTAATTATTCAAGGAATCGAAATTAAATGAATGGTTAACTTGTGATTAGCTACATGTAGCAAAATATAAATGTTATATATTCAATTTCACTGGCTAAATGTGGTATTAACCTGCAAATGGACTGTAAAATAAATTAAAGTGACATTTTTTGAAGAAGCTAATTCTGACCAGAAAAGCCACACGCTAATTGTTTCACTGGCAGAGATAACATTCTAAAATAGGGTACATTATAATCAGAAAATGAATTCACAGGTTTTAGCCATCTTATCTATAGCTTTGAAAATACCAGAACACATTTCCTATGAAGACTATTTGGACAGTTTCAATGAGGACTATCTGGACAAGCCATGCAGTTGTCAAGAAGGCGGCTTACCATCACCTTCTCAAGGGCAACTAGGGGTGGGCAATAAATGCTGGCCTTGCCAGCGACGCCCACATCCCATAAATGAATAAAGAATAAAAAACAAGTGTCTACTGAAAGTAATTTTCATGTTCATTTGTTTTCTAACGATATCTGTTGTCGATTGCACTCAGAAAAAATTACAGTAAGATATCTTTTTGTTTTCATACACAGGAAATAAAACTATAGTTAAATGTTACATATTCAATAGTTTTTATTTTGTCTCCTAATCTTTTCCTGGCTCCCCACTCGCCAAGAGTCCTAAACAAGCCGGAGATTTTCAAGGTTGAGTTGAGCTACAGTAGACCTATATAGTCTGATTTGGCACCGAGAGTTAAATCTCAAGCCAACACAATTAGTTTCCTTATAAATACATATTTTTCCCTCTTTTATGAAATAAAATCTTCTTTAGGTTCTGCCTTTCTGTTACCACAGCTGAAAGTGCAGCGGAGGGGAGGTTTGGTGGCGGCGAGGAACCTAGTCCTTGGATTCTGTGTAAGTTTCCCTTCAATTAACCAGTAAGAAATACATGGGAGGCAACCAGATTGCTTCACCCTATTTTACTAATGGTCTAGAAACTCAATAAATTGCAAGGGGGTTGGAGTATAAAAGCAGGGAAGTCCTGCTACAACTGTACAGGGTATTGGTGAGACCACACCTTGAGTACTGCGTACAGTTTTGGTCTCCTTACTTAAGGAAGGATATACTCGCATTGGAGGCAGTTCAGAGACGATTCACTAGGTTAATTCCAGAGATTAGGGGGTTGACGTATGAAGAAAGGTTCAGCAGGTTGGGCCTATACTCATTGGAATTTAGAAGAATGAGAGGTGATCTTATTGAAACATATAAGATACTGAGGGGACTCGACAAAGTATGTGCAGAGAGGATGTTTCCCCTCGTGGGGAAATCTAGAACTTGGGTGCATAGTTTCAGAATAAAGGGTCGCCCTTTTAGAACTGAGATGAGGAGGAATTTCTTCTCTCAGAGGGTCATAAACCTTTGGAATTCTCTGCCCCAGAGAGCCATGGAGGCTGGGTCATTAAATACATTTAAAGTGGAGATAGACAGACTTTTGCAAGATAGGGGAGTGAAGGGTTATGGGGAGTGGGCAGGGAAGTGGCTTTGAGCCCAAGATCAGCCATGATCTTATTGAATGGCGGAGCAGGCTCAAGGGGCAAGTGACCTATTCCTGCTCCTGTTTATGTTCTTATTAAAAATGGAATGCATTGGTGTGACTGTCCATCTTACCAATTCAGAGTGTGGCATATTATTACATTGTGGCACCTGATTCTGTTTTACATAACTGTCTGCAATATCGTACTGCATGAGAGCTGTGCAGTTGGCTCGCAAAGTGTTTTTGCAGCACTAGACAAGTAGGAAATACTCTAAATATTCTATCTCACCTGGGTAGGGCTGCAGTGATCATCTGGCCCACTCCCATGTTATGTATAGACTTATATTTAATACAAGAACACAGGACAGAACTAGGCCATTGGATCCAACAAACCCATCTCTTTTTGATAAGTCTTACCTACCTTCTCATCAGAATCCTCAACGTGTTCTTTGTCTAGAAATGTATCTAACTGCCTCTTGAACTTATTTATACTGCTTACTTCAATGTTGTTCCCTGACAACGTATTGTTCAATGTATAAAAGCTTCTTACTCCCAATGTTCTAATATTAACGTGCCTATTTTAACTTCTAATCATAATGAAATATTTTCCAGGATCATTTTCTCAATCCCCTTCATAATTTGGCAAACTCAAATTAGGTTATCTCAGAGTCTCCTCTTTTCCAGCAAAATTAGGCCCAGCTTCCCCAACCTTTCCTCATAATTTAATTTCCGGATACCCTGAAGCATCCGAGTTGCCTTCCTTTGTTCAGGCAGTAATATAATTTCTTTGATTAGCTGACCAGAAAAAGAAAGAATTTATATAGGTGTCTTTCATGACCTCAGTATGTCCCAAAGCACTTTACCGCCAATGAAGTAATTTTGAGTGTAGGCACTATTGTAATGTAGGAAATGTTGTAATGTAGGAAACGTGGCAGCCAATTTGCACACAGCAAGGCTCCACAAACAGCAATGAAATAAATGACCAGATGATCTGCTTTAGGTGTTGATTGAGGGATAAATGTTAAATGTTAAAGAACTGCATCCAATATAGCAGATGGGTCTGATCAAAACCTTATACAACAACAGTATAACCTCTAATACTATCCAGCTGTAGTGCAAGTAAGCTGAGCTTATTATGTTATTTTTAAAAGGTCTTGTTATCATACATAAGTTCTTCAGTACTTGCGTCGACTCTCCCATGGTAGATAAATGACTTTTGGCACAGTTAACACTTGAATCAAATTTAATAAGAGCAAAGGGTGCAATAGCTTTACAGAGTAGCCACGGCATTTACCTTCTTGTGTCCTTGCATATGAAATGTTCACAATTACATTTTTCAATTGCATGGAATCCAATGGAGCTGAAGTAAATGAAAAGGGAAATCATGAAGATTTAAACCTTTGCGTGGGCTCTGCATCGTCCATTGTGCAATAAATGAATTGTGCACCACTTAGCACTGATAAAAAACCTGTTCCCTACCAATCATCCTTCCCTGAAGTAACAAGCAAGCAATAAACCCCAGTCTATTCGCCCCTCTCTTTACCAGTTCTCACTGTGACTCTTCCTCTTCTACAAACCAAAATGGCAGGTTCAGTGATTTGGACAGGTCTGATTTCATTGCTCTGGACCATGACAGAAGGCAAAAGAAACATTCTTTTCTTAATGAGTAATATAAAGAGATTCATTAATTATTTCACTAATTGAAAGTTGGCCGCAGTATTGGCTTTTGCTAGCACAGTAACTCTTAAAAGTTACACTTCCACTACGACCGCAGTGTACTGAGAAGGGATAGTCAGTTAGCACTTCCAGTCAACTGTGAATTGTGAAAGATCCCACATGGAATACCAATGCAGTTCCTTTTAATTCAACAGTGAGAAGCATCCGTGAGTGAAAGAATTTTCTTTTTCATTCAGAGGCGATTATAGAGCAAAATCTGGCGTAAGGTCAACTGATGTTGTGCCAAACTTGGACCTTTTGTGAAAAGATCAGCAGTTCTTTTGTTTGCGGTCATGGCGGAGAACAGTACGGAGTTACGCGCAAATCACTGAAACTGCCATTTTGTACACAGTGGAGTTGTAGCCTCAGTGAGCACTGGTAAGAAGATAGGCCAATCTACATGGAACTAATGTTTGTTCTCAGGATTTGTTTTCTAACTGGGGCAATGCATTATTGGATCCTTAATCCTTCAAAAGAGGAATAACTTTTAACACAAGTTTTAAAAGCATAAAAAGGAAAAAAAAATGCAATGGTGTAACGGTGCCATAAAAAGACATAGCTACATTCCTGCTCATTCATAGTCAATGAGGAGAAAACAGAGCCATGATTTAATGTTGGCTCGCAACCTCTGGCCTAGCTATTTGGCAAACATCAGTGCACTTTTTAACATTTTCTTCATGAGCCATAATTCTGTGGAAATGTAGACAGGAAAACAAGGAGCTGCTCGCACTCATTGCAATTTGATGCCGCTTTAGCCAGAATGCACTTCAGGGAGTGGAAGGACTGAAGCTGCTCGAGCACAATGTCACAAATTGAATTCTTCACAAGTGAAAATCACAAATTTCAAGCCATAATTAACTTTGTAATTTTCAGGTACCAAATTTCTTTCACACCATTTACTGTCCTGTGCATTTCCTCATTAAAAGACTGCAATCACCAGAGTGGTAGATAGAACATAAAAATGCTCAGAGGCTGATGAGCTAAGGTAATGTATAAGCCAATGAAAATGATATTCAGTTATCTGAAAAGTTCATTTTGATCTTGAGGAACTTGAAGTTAATTGAACTAATTTCTCTTTGTATGACTATTATTTTCACACAAAGTTAAGCAGAAATATGGTATAATTCAAGGAAGACAGGTGTCTGGGAAGAGAAATGTCAAGTAATGGTTTGCTGGCTCGAGACCAACAGGTAGATTGTCCCGTCAGTCCTCCATATTGGGTGTGGCATTGGAAACTAGCCAGAGAAGGGGCAGGAAATCATGCGTAAGCTTACAAAGGTATTTGGGAAAATTTAAAGGGATGCAGCTACTTAAAGGTTCATATGGGAATAAAAATGTTGGTAGTCTTTACAAAGGTTGTTAGGAACCAAAAGTGCTAGCAAAATCTAAGGGCTGGCCCAATTAATGTGAGGACAAGAAACCAAGAGGGGGATTTTCGTCTTCGAGTTCAGAACAGTTCGAATTTGGTTTGCACTGCTTTAACACATGCTTGAATCCCAAGTACTAATAACTAATGCTAATAACACTCAATTTTCTGCTCTATCCTTATTTGTATTATTACTTACAACTCCAGGTGCAAACTTGGGTGGATCCGGGAATGACAACACTAGTAGAAGAGGAAAACTGTGCACATCAAATTTAAAGAGATAAAAACAATTAAAGGGGAGTCTCACATTGAGGGGGGGGGGTGCATTAGAAAGAAAGAAAGGTCTTGCATTTATATAGCACCTTTCACAACCTCAGGATGTCCTAAAGTGTTTCACAACCAATGAAGTGTAGTCAGTTTTGTAATGTAGGGAAATGTGGCAGCAGTAAGATAAATGACCAATTAAGCTGTTGGTGGAGGGATAAATGTTGGCCAGAACATCAGGAGAACTCCGCTACTCTTCTTCAAGTAGTGGATTGTTTGCATCCACCTGAGAGGGCAAGCGTATCTCAGTTTAACATATTTGAAAACATAACACGATTTGAAAAACGGCACATCTGACAGTGCAGCACACCCTCGGTACTGCACTGATGTGTCAACCGAGATTACGTGCTCAAGTCCGGAAGTGAGAGGCTAACACTGAGCCAAGGCTAACCCCCTAAAACGGCGTCTCAACCCATCAACAGTCTGTTCCAAGGCTGTAGGTGTTGTGTATGTACCTTTAAGAGAATAACTGGTCTCAGACTGCAGTACCGGCAGTGACCACCCCTGTATAAAAGGCGCTAGTGAGCCTCTGTGCTTTTAGTTTCACTATGGACTTCCACCAGTAAAGACTTATTTTGTTCACTCCTGCTGTCCGTGTCTCAATTATTCACGGACGTAACACTGGTGACGAGTAAGAAACGAACTTACCTGCAACTCGGCAGCACCTCAGACGATGTTATTGAAGGTCGAAGCCAGAAGAAAGAAAAAAAAATAAAATCCAAAGAAACTCGAGAAATGGGCGTCGACCGTGGGCAACCGCCCTCCAAATCGTCGGATTAAAAACTTGCAGGAGAGACTGTCCAGAGCCAGGCTTGGTTCCTCGGTCTGTGGTTTCCCAGCTAATCAGGCTGGTGGCAGGTAGTGCACTGATCCTTCCTGGGCTGCGGCGGGCTAGAGCTCGATCGGGTGGCTTTTCAATGGGGCCGGGCAGCGAGTCGGGAAGCGAAGAGAGAGAGAGAGGGTGGAGCACACAGGGCGCGGCCAGTGCTTCGAAGCCGGGTAGCGTTCGGACCTAAGAAGAGGGAGGGAAGTGTCCCAGAGGGTCCGCTCCACGACGGGAAAATAATAAAAGAAAAAAAATCAATATTAAACGCGCAAGAAACCGTGGAAAGCAGCGCTAACAACAGCGGGGAAGAAGGCAAAGCGCGGGAGGCACCATTTTGTTAAATCGGGGAAGAAGGCAAAGCGCGGGAGGCGCCATTTTAGATTTGCAAGATGCCGAAGACTGGCTGTATCACTGCTTTTGATAATACAATAGAGGACTGGACCACGTATGTGGAAAGAGTCGAGGTATATTTCAAGGCAAACGAAATAGCGGAGGGGAAAAAGGCATTGATATTGCTAAACTTAATGGGCGCTAGAACGTTCGGCCTATTGCGGGACCTGATTACTCCAGCCAAACCGAAGGCAAAGAGTTTTAACGAAATTGTTGCTGTCCTACAGGAACACTTAAACCCTGCACCACTGTTGATAGCAGAAAGATTTAAATTCCACGGGAGAACTCAGCACAAAGATGAGAGCAATGCTGAGTATCTTACGGAACTACACAAGCTATCAAAGCACTGCCAGTTCGGAGCAGGACTGGCAGATACCCTACGGGACAAATTTGTCTGTGGACTCCTGAGTGAAGGAACACAGAAGAAGTTACTCTCAGAGAAAGAGCTGACGCTAGATAAGGCTTTCAGCGTGGCAGTATCGTATGAAGCAGCAGCCAGGGGAGCTGCAGAAATTCAACAAAAACCACAGGAATACGGCACCCACGAAATGACACGGGGATTTGCAAAATGTTATCGCTGCGGCAGAACTAACCATGACCAGAAGGACTGCTGGTCCAAAGACAAAATATGCAGGCAATGTGGGAAGATGGGACACATTGCACGAGTTTGCAGGTCTGGGAAGAAGACCAGCGACAACAAAAAGGCTACTAAGGAACCGTACAAGAAAGTACAAAAGATGACGGACAGTAGTTCTGAAGACCAGATGAGCGATAGTGAATCCGGGAACAGGAGACTAAGCTGTCTCAAACTTCACAATGTAATCGCAAAAGAGGATCACCGAACCATTTGGGTCACCCTCACGATAGCAGGGTCCCAAGTTAAAATGGAATTGGATACAGGATCAGCGCTAACCGTCATGAATCGACGAGACTACGAGTGGCTATTTTCACACATACCCTTGAGAGAGACATCCATCGTCTTGACGACGTATACGGGGCAAAAAGTATACCCCAGAGGAAAAATAAGGGTGCCTGTCGACTACAATGGCAAGAAAATACGGAAATTGTATCTCTACATACTGCCAAATGGTGGACCACCGTTATTGGGATGGGAATGGATCAGGAAGATAAACTTAGATTGGCATTCCATTCATGCAATGACGGTGGACAGTAAAAAAGATGAAGACGTCACTCCTGGACGATTGTCAACAATCTTAGCTAACGCCAAAGAGGTATTTCAACAAGAACTGGGCACGCTTAAAGGCGTAACCGCCTCGATAAAAATAGAAGAGAATGCAGTTCCCAAGTTTTTCAAAGCAAGACCGGTACCATATGCAATTCACCCAGCCGTCGAGGCAGAGCTGGAGAATCTGGAGAAGGCGGGCATGTTGTCTAAGGTCGACTGGAGCGAGTGGGCGACACCCATCGTTCCTGTCATGAAGAAAACGTTAAGCAATAAGTCCGGGGAGCCAAGGAAGATTCGCATCTGTGGGGATTTCAAGGTGACGGTGAACCCAGTCCTTCACACAGTACAATATCCTCTTCCAAGGATAGAAGACATCTTCGCCTCACTGTCTGGAGGGAAGCGTTTTACAAAAATTGACCTAGCACAAGCATATTTGCAGATGGAGGTTGAAGAGTCCTCTAGGAAGTATCTCACGATAAACACTCACAAAGGTCTTTACCAGTATCATCGATTGGTATTCGGAGTAGCATCAGCTCCGGCGATATGGCAAAGAGCGATGGAACAAGTCCTGCAAGGGATTCCGGGGACTCAGTGTTACTTGGACGACATCCTTGTAACAGGTGAAGATGACAGTGAACACCTTAACAACCTAGAACAGGTGCTCACTAGACTACGGGAACATGGGCTGCGAGCCAACCGCCCCAAGTGCGAATTTTTTAAGAACCAGATATTGTATTGTGGCCACGTGATTGATGAAGAGGGGTTACATAAGTCCCCTGACAAATTTGAAGCGGTTGTTAAGGCCCCAGCGCCTGAAAATGTGTCGCAACTGAGGTCATTCCTCGGATTGGTGAGTTACTATCATAAGTTTTTGCCGAATTTGTCGACAATTCTGCACCCACTGAACGCCCTGCTACGAACGGGGGTAGCATGGAAATGGTGCGATGATTGTAAGCGTGCTTTTCAGAAGAGTAAGGACTTAATCACTTCAAGGGAAGTTTTGGCTCACTACAACCCAGCACTGCCAATCAGGCTGGCGTGTGATGCGTCTCCCTACGGCATTGGGGCGGTACTGTCACATAAATTCCTTGATGGTTTAGAGAGGCCGATAGCTTTTGCGTCACGCTCGTTAACTTCTGCCGAGCGTAACTACGCCCAGATTGACAGAGAGGCCCTCAGCCTAGTGTGGGGGGTGAAGAAGTTCAATCACTACCTGCACGGTCAAAAATTTACTCTACTAACCGATCATCAACCTCTTGTCTCCAATTTCAACCCTCAGAAGGGCGTACCGATAATGACAGCACAACGGCTGCAGAGATGGTCCCTTTTCCTAGGGGCACACCAATATGACACCGAGTACAAAGGAACTAAACAGCATGGAAATGCTGATGGATTGTCACGTCTACCGTTGCTGACGGTGGAAGAAGACCTTGCAGTGGATCCAATGGAGTTATTCCACTCGACCATAGTCGAATGTCTCCCTGTGACGAATGCAAACATAGAAAAGGAAACACGGAATGACCCGACACTATCACGGGGTCTATGATTTAACGGTGAAGGGATGGCCAGCACATGGCGAACCACTGCTGCCAGCATTCTCTCCGAGAAGAGAACAGCTGTCAGTGTGCAGAGGAACCTTGATGTGTGGATCCAGAGTAGTAATTCCACCTAAGTTGATGGATAGAGTGCTCAATGAGCTTCATGAGGGTCATCTGGGTGGGGTAAAAATGAAGAACTTAGCCAGAGTGTTTGTGTGGTGGCCGGGAATCGATAGAGAAATCGAAGAGATGACCAAGAGCTGTGCAGGATGCCAGAAGGTCCAAAACGCCCCACCACAAGCTCCTCTGCATCCATGGGAGTGGCCCTCATCTCCATGGCAAAGGGTGCACATTGATTTTGCTGGTCCCTTCATGGACTCGATGTTTTTAATTGCAGTGGATGCACATTCAAAGTGGCCAGAGGTAATAAAAATGTCCTCAACCACCACGGAAAAAACTATCACAGTTTTACGAACCATATTCGCCAGGAATGGGCTGCCTGAACAGATTTGCTCTGACAATGGACCACAGTTTGTGTCTGAAGAGTTCTGGAGGTTCTTAAAGAACAATGGTGTTAAGCATTACACATCTGCCCCATATCATCCAGCCACTAATGGATTGGCCGAGAGGTTTGTCCAAACATTCAAGAAGGCTATCAAGGTAATGTGTAATGAAGATATACCCCTGCAACACAAGGTGGACAACTTCTTGTTTGCCTACCGGAATGCGACACATGCGGTTACCAACCAAACTCCAGCCATGATGTTCTTCAATCGAAGACTACGATGCCGCTTGGATTTGGTTAAGCCAAACGTCCGAAGAGATGTGGAGAACAGGCAGTTTCAGACTATGAATGAAAGGCCGACCAGGAGTTTTAAGATAGGTCAACCAGTTTTGGCCCGGGACTACCGCACTAAGAAATGGCAGCCAGGAACGATTTGTACACGACAAGGACCTCTCATGTATACCGTGGACGTTGGGGAAAGCATTGTAAGACGCCATGCTGACCAGATTCTAGAGTCACTGGAAAACGTCAACTCCACACCACGATCTGATACACCTGGTAATGAAATCGACGTTCCAATTGCAGCTACCGCAGAACCGGTAATATTGGAAGCAGATGAACCAAACAACGACATTGATCCCGACTCAACATTGCCAGAAGAACCTGATACCCCAAAGAGGCGTTATCCAGACAGAATCAGGAAGCCTCCTCAAAGACTGAACTTATAATTGCTTAAACTTAACCAATGTATCTAGCAACAGTAATTGTGATTGTAATTAGTTATCATTTAGTTGTTAAATGAATGTTATGTACTGTTTATCTAAAAGGGGAGGAATTGTTGTGTATGTACATTTAAGAGAATAACTGGTCTCAGACTGCAGTACCGGCAGTGACCACCCCTGTATAAAAGGCGCTAGTGAGCCTCTGTGTTTTTAGTTTCACTATGGACTTCCACCAGTAAAGACTTATTTTGTTCACTCCTGCTGTCCGTGTCTCAATTATTCACGGACGTAACAGTAGGGACCTGGGATTAAGAAGTGGCTGGCCAGGGTGAAGGGACAGGGACCCGCAGGTGCAGGAATGAAGCTGCAGCAAGTGATACTGCAGCCCAGCACATGGCCCCTCTTTGAAGGCTGCTGAAGTCAAGGTGGTGCTGCGTGAAACATAGAAACATAGAAGATAGGAGCAGGAGTAGGCCATTCGGCCCCTCGAGCCTGTTCTGCCATTCAATGCGATCATGGCTGATCATCCAAATTCAGTACCCTGTCCCTGCTTTCTCCCCATATCCCTTGATCCCCTTAGCCGTAAGAAATATATCTAACTCCTTCTTGAATATATTTAATTGAATTGGCCTCAACTGTCTTCTGTGGTAGAGAACTCCACATGAGATGCTTGTGAGGAGGGTTTTGCTCTGTGCCACTCTACAGCATCATCCCTTAGGTCAGCACTGGCACATGCCTGCAAGGACAGCCAAATTTCAGGTCACTGCTGACCATTACTGTCCCTGCACATGTGCAAGATCTATGCTGCCTGGTAGCCACTGGTGTCATTAAACCAGCCGGAATCTGGCAGAATTGATTCCAATGTGCTTTGACTCACTTTGCTCTGACTTATTCCTTATTGTGCATCATTTTCTATAAAGAATCTTTGCCTTTCAATGCAGATTAATTATTTGAGTGATGTACATGTTTTCCCACCTCACTGTTTGCTCTGCTGTGAAGTGACCTTTAAATAAAATATCAAATGGTTGCAGGGTGTGTTTTAAAAAAATCCTGATTTCAAAATGGATCCCAGCTATTGGTAGTGTAGACACGTCAGAAATCAGCAGAGATGCACATGTCAAGATTTATAGTCATCGCAATGGTTCTATTGATCAGTCTGACAACCACTGTTTGCAGAGATTTAAGTTTAGTAAACAAATGCAGCATGACCGGTGTGATAAGTTAAAAGAGGATTTGGAATGTCAGGCTCCCATCAATTATGCGCTGCTGTTACGAGTGAAGGTGACCAGGCTGATCATTTTCTACGTAACCAGCCCCGTTCAAATCTCCGCTGATCAACCATGCACAACAGTCACCCAGCAACATCCAAAGAAATGTCTGAAATCACTGCTGTTTCTTTCAGGGCACCACGTAATATCAACTGCCCCAGGGTCTTTGCAGCAGCTACAGAGAACCAAGGACGAATTGTTGTAAACATCACTGACTTCCTCATTGTGTTGGATTCTGTTTTATGGAAACCTCGATGGAGGGCGAAGAATGTCCCTGAACCTCCCACCTCTCTTTCCTCCTTTAAGAGGCTCCTTAAAACCTAACTCTTTGCCCTAATATCTCCTTATGTGGCTCAGTGTCAAATTTTGTTTTTGACAATGCTCCTGTGAAGCGCCTTGGGACGTTTTACTACTACAACAACAACAACCACCTGTATTTATATAGCGCCTTTAACGTAGTAAAGGTTGAGCGATTATAATCAGGGATGCTCAAGAGGGCAGAATTAGAGGAGTGCAGATATCTCGGTGGGTTGTGGGGCCGAAGGAGATTACAGAGATAGGGAGGGGCGAGGCCATGGAGGGATTTGAAAACAAGGATGAGAATTTTGAAATCGAGGCGCTGCTTAACCGGGAGCCAATGTAGGTCAGCGAGCACAGGGGTGATGGAGAACAGGACTTGGTGTGAGTTAGGACACAGGCAGCTGAGTTTTGGATGACCTCAAGTTTACGTAGGGTGGAATGTGGGAGGCCAGCCAGGAGTGCGTTAAAGGCGCGATATAAATGCTGTTGTTGTTGTAGGGTTGAACAGAATTTAGGAAGAGATGAGATAAATCAAGGATGTTGTTAGGAGATGCCCAACTGGGGATATAAAAGTGAGGAAAACTGAGGGAGGCTTGGCTCTACATAGTTTTGTGGTCATGGAAAAGAATGAATTAGAGTAAGAGTGCAATGAGTCTTGATTTCAACAGAGTGAGGTTGCTGGGAAGAGGAAGAGTGTGTAATGTGGCACACTTAGACTTAGTTGGTTGACTACTTAAATAAAAGTCAGTCGCCTCTGAACTTTTTAAAAATTTGTTCTTGTGATGTTGGCAATGCTGGCAAGTTTGTATTTATTGCCCATCCCAAATTGCCTTGAGAAAGTGGTGGTGGGCCTTCTTCAGCTATGGTGTTAGGTAGGGAATTCCATGCGGGAGAAATTCGGTATCGCCCCGCAATTATCGGTCGGGCGCAAAGTTTAACGCCTGGCGCTAATTATCGCCTCCGACTGCAAACTTGGCTTCTATCGCCCCTGGAGCACTAAATCAGGCACTACACACCTCTCTTAAGATGCTAACGCCGAGGAGCGAGGCGCTACCTCAGAGCGCTGGCGAAGCTCAAGTGATATCCCTTAGCAATGGAACACAGACACACTGGCGCCGGCCAGTTCTTAAAGGGGAGGGTCGATCTTGCTCTCCATCCACACCCTGCTCATTGCAGCCTTGAATCTTGGCCTGGAGAGACCTGTACATCAAATCTGCTGGAAAGAACAATGGAGAGACCCAGGGAAAGAGCTCAGAGTGCAGCCCCATAGTCTCTTCTAAATCGATGCAAGGAAGATCAAATCAAAATGAACCTGCAAAGTACTGCTTAGTACCCAAAACTCCTTCACACAGCGTTGAATCTCTCCAGAAGTCTCTCTCTCTCTCTCTCTCTCAGAATGCGTGGTGCAAAAATGTCGGCGACAAAAAAAGGCAGGAAGTGGCCTCCTTAAATGGCGTTCCCCCAGTCCCTTCCCGACTGCAAAACGTTCCCCTCTACCTGTCGTTGCTAGCGGCAGGCGGTAATGCAGGGGGCGCCACTCAATATCCAGTCCAGGGCGTTGCACGCTCGACTGACGTCACGATCTGCGGGCGCAGGAGATCATGGCAGTAGTGCTTAGCGCTGCCGCAAAATGTCTGATCAATTTCGCGAGCGGCGCAAACATCGCCGCGCCCAGGCGCTAGATGCTTTGTGCCCCATTAGCGCCCTCTTAGGGCGCTAACGGGAAGCACCAAGCAACCAAATTTTCCCCCCCATGACTTTGACTTGGCAATAATGAAGGAACAATGCCAGCAGCATATGCCCAAGTCAGGATGGTGTGTGACTGGAGGTGATGTTGTTCCCGTGTTGTTGTAGTCACCACACCGAGTGAATATTTTTGCATTGATTTAGATTCTTGAGGGCAGCAATGACAGGTGAGTAATTATTCTGAGGTCCCTCCTGTAATATTTGCATATTGATTTATCATTGGCCCGCAGGCATCTGTAAGGAATACCTATTATATTCACATGTGATCACATGCTGAGTTGTCATTGGCCTGCAGGCATCTGCAAGGACTGCTATTGTTTTGGAAGACCCAGGGGCCTGACTCCATCTTGTCCACACGGGGCTGTATGTATGTTTGAGTTCATAGACCTGATGCTTCATTAAAAGAGTTAAACTGTAATACTCCGTTGTCCTGCAATTTATTATTTTTGAACAAAGTGTGCAAAACAAGACACGGTGTCAGAACAGGGATTTGAAATGGACATCGTTGGAGCTCCCTTACCTTGAATGAATTGGGAATCTTTGAACTTACCTAGAGAATGGAGCAAGTTCAGGCAACACGTGGAATTGATGTTTTCGGGTCCACTGAAAAGCAAAGGGGAGGAAGAAAGATGCAGCTACCTACTCCTGTGGATCGAAGAAAAAGGGAGAGACATTTTTAACAGATGGTCTCTCACCGCAGATGAAGCAAAGGTACTGAAAAGTTATTTTGACCGTTTTGAAGCATATGTGATGCCCAAGACAAATGCGATATTCGCTAGGTACAAGTTTCAGGAGAAAGTACAAGGAGCTAGTGAGTTGTTTGAACAGTTCGTGACTGAGTTAAAACTGCTGGTAAAAGACTGTGTATATGCAGATAAAGATGAGATGGTCAGAGACCGCATCGTGTTTGGAATACGTTCAGCTAAAGAGAGAGGGAGACTTTTGAATGTTGGGTCCGGGCTAACGCTGGACAAAGCTAGACATAGCTAGATCGCACGAGATAGCCCAAGCACAGTTGAAAACCATAACCGGCGCCACGAGCAGCTCGAGTGAACAGACAGTGCACGCAGTTAATAGATACACACCAAAGAACACTGCCCAGAGAGCGTGTTTCAGAACAGAAAGAACAGCGAGAGTTCTAAAAATGGGCGACACAGACATAAAACGCTTCAAAAACTGTGGATATTGTGGAAACAACTGGCATGGAGAAAAGGAGTACTGCCCTGCCAAAGGAAGGCAATGTACTAAATGTGGTAAACGGAACCACTTTGCTAAAGTTTGCAAGACTGTTTTTGGAAAGGCAGTACACACAGTGAGTGACAGCCAAATGCCAGATAGAGAGTCAAATGCAGAGGAACTGTTTATTGATTCTGTGTCACAGAAAAAACAGATTTCAGAGACTGAGCAAGCCTATGCTGATATTGAGATAGGAAAACAGGGCAAAGAGCTTAATTTTAAACTAGATACTGGATCTCAGGTTAACGTAATTCCTCTGAGTGAGTATCACAGCTTGAAGAATGAGTGTGAGCTACAGCCCACCCCACACAGACTGACCGGCTATGGGGGTGAGCAGCTCAATGTAAAAGGCACATGCATGATGAAATGCAACTACAAAGAAAGCGACATGATGGTGAACTTTTACATTGTTGACACTCAAGCACCTCCAGTGCTAGGTCTAAAGGCATTTTTAGACATGGACCTCATCAAGCTAGTGCTATCATTGACAGCACCAGTTGAGAAGCAGACAGTCATGGAGGAGTTTGCTGACGTTTTCAAAGGAATCGGACTATTTCCAGGTGAATGCACTATTCACCTTGACCCAGCAGCAACCCCTGTGGTTTGCCCACCGAGAAGGATACCCCTTGCTCTACATAATCACCTGAAGGAGGAGCTGCAGAGCATGGAGAATACAGAAATCATCGTCCAGGAAACAGAACCGACAGAGTGGGTCAACGCATTAGTAGTGGTTGAGAAACCCCGTACAGGCAAGCTCAGAGTCTGCCTCGACCCCAGAGATTTGAACAAGGCTATCAAACGCCCTCACTACCCTCTACCAATGCTAGATGACATCACACCCAAGCTAGTGGGAGCACATTACTTCAGTGTAATGGACGCATGATCAGGATACTGGACTATCAAGCTCACGGAAGAGTCATCTAAGCTAACAATGTTCAACACACCATTTGGACGCTACCAATTTCTGCGTTTACCATTTGGTCTTATCTCAGCTCAGGATAAATTCCAGCGGAAGATCGACGAAACCTATGAAGGCCTCGATGGAGTAGTCGCAATCGTAGATGACATCCTCATCTATGGCAGGAATAGAGAGGAACATGACAGGAACCTCCGTGCGATGCTACAAAGATCACGGGAGAAAGGTATCCGGCTCAACCCTGAGAAAAGCATAATCGGATCCACCGAGATCAGTTATTTCGGGCATCGCCTCTCAACTGATGGCATTAAGTCGGATCCAGAGAAAATCGCCGCCATCAAGAAGATGGAGCCGCCGAAGAACCGCGCAGAGCTAGAGACAGTACTAGGCATGGTTAACTACTTAGCCAAGTTTGCCCCGAGCCTCTCCGAAATCAACGCACCCATGCGTCAGTTGCTCAAACAATCCAATGAGTTCCTGTGGGACAAACAACACGACACAGCATTTCAGAAAATGAAAGACCTAATCACCAGAGAGCCAGGACCAGTTCTTGCCTACTTCGACCCCAACAAAGAGCTCAGACTACAAGTGGACGCATCAAAGTACGGACTAGGTGCAGTATTACTGCAAGAAAGCAAGCCCATCGGCTACGCTTCCAGATCTCTCACAGACAGTGAAATCAACTATGCTCAAATCGAGAAAGAGCTATATGCAATTCTGTTTGGATGTAAGGGTTTCCACCAATACGTCTATGGCCGACAAGTCATTGTGGAATCCGACCACAAGTCCCTCGAGTCAATCATGAGGAAACCACTAGCCGCAGCCCCACCAAGGCTACAGAGAATGATCCTTCAGCTACAGAAGTACGACTTCACAATCATTCACCGTCCAGGCAAAGACATTCCTGTCACAGACACACTCTCCAGAAAGTCTCTTGGCTACCAGGACAGCAGCCTCAGTGAAGGCATGGATGTGCAGGTGCACATGGTGTACAACAGCTTACCTGTGAGTGACTCAAAACTGAAGGAGATCCGAGCAGGAACAGAGAAAGATGCACAACTCACACTGCTGAGCAAAGTCATACATGAAGGATGGCCTGAGGAAAGGAGAAAATGCCCTCAGAGCATATCTGAATTCTGGAACCACAGAGACGAACAGTCACAAATCAACGGAATCATCTTCAAAGGGCAGAAAATCATCATTCCTACCAGTCTCAGAGAAGAGATGTCGACAAAAATTCATGCTGGACATATGGGCATGGAAAAATGCAAACAAAGAGCATGTGACATTATGTTTTGGCCCGGAATGTGCAAACATATTGAGGACATTGTCGGAAAATGTTCCATTTGTCTAGAACGCCGCCCATCAAATGTCAAAGAGCCCATGATACCTCACTGTATCCCAGACAGGCCCTGGCAGGTTGCAGCAATGGATCTGTTCACATGGAACAACGAGGACTACATAGTGACTGTTGATTACTACAGCAGATTTTTTGAATTGGACTAGCTTCACAGCACCACATCTGCAGCTGTGATCCACAAGCTAAAGGCAGCCTTTGCCAGGCATGGCATTGTAGAGACTTTAGTCTCAGACAATGGCCCCCAATACAAATCAAAAGAGTTCGAGTCGTTTGCCAAGGCATGGGATTTCACACATGTCACACCAAGCCCACATTACCCTCAAAGTAATGGCCTTGCTGAAAAAACTGTCCAGATTGCAAAAACACTCATGGACAAAGCCAAAGCGGACAAAAGAGACCCCTACATCAGTCTCCTTGAGTACCGCAACACTCCGGTTGACAACTTCAAGTCACCAGCACAGCTGTTGATGAGCCGCAGACTTCGCTCAATCCTTCCAAGCACCAACCAGCAGCTGCAGCCAAGGTCGTCAGCTGCAAGCAAGTACATGCAAAACGTGTACAGAGACAGCAACACCAAAAGAGATACTATGACAGGTTAGTTAGACTACTGCCGCCGCTGCACAATGGAGAATTCATCAGAATCCAGGAGCATGACTACTGGAAGCAAGCAGTCGTCATCCAGCCAGCTGACACTGAGCGATCGTATCATGTCCGCACCCCAGAAGGACAGGTGTACCGCCGCAATCACAGGAACCTCCTGAACACCAAGGAACAACATCGTCATTCCGACGAGAGGATCAGTTCAACAGAGTGTGATGAACACAGCAATACACAAAACACATCATACTTACCTGAACCTGAACCTGAACTGTTGACCGATTCAGGAGCATGCTCAGTTCCATACCACACAAGGTCGGGACGAGAGGTCAAGCCTAGAGTTATCCTTGACTTGTGAACTGTCAAAGGGTGTAGGCGGATCGCTGCCCTAAAAAAATAACTGTACATCGTTATTGAAACATTGAGATGTTTTCAGTGCTAGTTAAATGTTGAGTTTACTTATATGTTGATGCTACTGAGAACATTATGTAGAAGGTTCAAAAGTAATGCATAACATTTTTCTTTTAAAAGGGGATGTAACATTTGCATATTGATTTATCATTGGCCCGCAAGCATCTGTAAGGAATACCTATTATATTCACATGTGATCACATGCTGAGTTGTCATTGGCCTGCAGGCATCTGCAAGGACTGCTATTGTTTTGGAAGACCCAGGGTCCTGACTCCATCTTGTCCACACGGGGCTGTATGTATGTTTGAGTTCACAGACCTGATGCTTCATTAAAAGAGTTAAACTGTAATACTCCGTTGTCCTGCAATTTATTATTTTTGTACAAAGTGTGCAAAACAAGACACCTCCCTGTATTGTTCTGAAGATTGTGAAGAGTAGGCAATCACAATGGAGGAGATCCATTGTTCCTGGGTTGGTAGATATATCAGGGCTTCCAACACCCATGAACTGCTCTGAGACAAGAAGTAAGATGGCCTTCTGTTCCTTGTCTATGAGTTCTACAAGCAATGCAGCAATTCAATCTCCCAGCAGTGTCTCTTTTGCTCATTTTCCTTGCCCCCTTTCACTCTACATCATTCCAGAATGTTCAAAGCTCATCACCTCCCCTCAAACCTGACATGTACTGACTGGGCAACCCCCTGCCCAGATTTTTAGGGGCGTTGCTTACATATTTATAATTTGGCCTTTTTCTTTTTCACTTCTGCTAGAAGGACCTATGGTTTCCTGCATCTTGCCCATTGAACTGAACTGACTGACTTCCTCTGCATGGCGGCTAATCCATGTTATTCTATCAGGCAGCTGATCCATCTGGCTAAGTTGCATACATGATAAAATGTGATTTGCAATCATTTCAATCCCGCGTGCAATTGGCCAATTCAAAAATGGAACGCCTCAAGGCAAACTGGATCAAAGTAAAGTGGGAATAAAATAGTCAAATGTTTCCTGAGTTTTAAGCATTTTGCCTCGAGGCATAAATACACATTATGGTTCATATACGCCTTAAGGCAACACAATGTAACAGAACTTAGCCTATTACGTGTACAAGGAACAGGGAAATCAACTAGAGACCGAACACTACTACTGCACCAAGGAATTTTCCTTGAATCTAACCTGGCACATCTGTAAATTGATACATTGAAGCCTGGATGGATTGTTTCAGAGCCTAAGATTTAAAAGTATGCAATGTTGTCTTTAGATCTAATTAGCATATTAGTACTGATACGCTACAGGAAAAATTGCACTTAAGCAAATATATGTCAGTGTTGTTTGATACTGTTAATTTATCATTTCAAATGGCTCCCACATCCACCACTACAATCATATCATCACCACTACTATAATAAAAGAAAGACTTGCATTTATATAGCGCCTTTCACGACCACCAGACGTCTCAACATGCTTTACAGCCAATGAAGTACTTTTGAAGTGTAGTTGCTGTTGTAATGTGGGAAACGTGGCAGCCAATTTGCGCACAGCAAGCTCCCACAAACAGCAATGTGATAATGACCAGATAAATCTATTTTTGTTATGTTGATTGAGGGATAAATATTGGCCAGGACACCGGGGCTAACTCCCCTGCTCCTCTTCAAAATAGTGCCATGAGATCTTTTACATACACCTGAGAGAGCAGACGGGGCCTCGGTTTAACATCTCATCCGAATGACGGTACCTCCAACAGTGCAGCATTCCCTCAGCACTGTAGTGTCAGCCTAGATTTTTGTGCTCAAGTCTCTGGAGTGGGACTTGAACCCACAACCTTCTATGACTTAGAGAGACAAGAGTGCTACCCACTGAGCCACAGCTGACATAATCATCAGTATCTCATGTTTAAAAGGACTAGAACCTAGAAATTAACTGGTGATGCTATTAGCAGACAGACCGCTTCCAATGACATTCCTTTGTGTTGTAACTTAACACAGGAGTTAGTGCATTTATTTTAAATGGGTTAACCCTTCTTTTAAAATAGTTGACAGATGAGTGTCATATGAATGTGTTTAGTGTTCGTCTGCTAATATTGCAAACGGCCATTCTAGACTTAAATCTGGACAAGTACTGCTGGTTGTTTTTCAGTTAAGTGTAACTAGTACAAGAATTTCACATGCCTGCCATGTGAAATTACTGAAATCTGAGTTGCAACATTAGTGTCGTACCTATTCCAGTTATAATACTGCCCTAGAATAAATGACACTCCTTTGTGGCCCCTGTTTCCCTTCACAGACCTCTTCACTGCTCCACCTCTCTCTTCTTTAAGACATTGCTTAAAACCGACCTTCTTAACCAAGCATTTGGTCACCTGCCCTAATGTCACCTGCCTTTGGCTAGGTGTCAATTTTTGTCTTATTACGCTCCTGTGAAGCACCTTGGGACATTTTACCATGTTAAAAGGCGCTATATAAATGTATGTCGTTGTTGGCAATGGATGATCAAACAAACATTGGTCGTGTCAGCCGTGGCTCAGTTGGTAGCACCTTTGTCTCCGAGTCAGAAGATTGTGGGTTCATAGTCCCCACTCCAGAGACTGGAGCACAAAAATCTACCTGAGACGTTAAACCGAGGCCCCATCTGCCCTCTCAGGTGGACGTAAAAGATCCCACGGGCACTTTTTTGAAGAAGAGCAGGGGAGTTATCCCTGGTGTCCTGGGGCCAATATTTATCCCTCACTCAACATCACTGGAACAGATGGTCTGCTCATTATTACATTGCTGTTTGTGGGAGCTTGCTGTGCGCAAATTGGCTGCCACGTTTCCTACATTACAACAGTGACTACATTTCAAAAAGTACTTCATTGGCTGTAAAGTCTTTCTTTCTGATTAGTTAGCAGTAAGCTGACTATAAAAGAGTTGCCATCTGATTCAATCTGGTGGAGAGCCTGTTTCAGAAAGCCAAACAATTTTCTGTTTCTTTCAATGGGCGGCTTGTGGACTTTGAGGACACAAGAAAATCATTACTGAAAACAACCAATGGGAGAAGTTGCCGATGGTACCAGCAGTTGCTATAGGTCAGTAACATTCCGCAGGAGCTGACCAGAGAGAACCATCAGGCATTCAAACGTTAAGCTACAAACAACAGCACTCCCCGTCCTGCTAATGCCTGCTGGATTGTTGATGCGCGCTGATCGCCATCATTAGTGCTCACTGGAGCTCACACCTGACTGATGGACAGGTAGAGATTTGCAATCAGTGATCAGCATAAAATCATCAGCAAAATTGCCATGGCTGTCAGTCCTTTGGAGGAATTCCAAGAGAAAGTCATTACTTGTAAAGTGGAAATGTCTACTAGAAAGACAGAAACTGCTCTTTGTTTACCGTACTAGAAGCAATTTTTTAAATCAAGGTGAGACTTTAGTTTCGAATGCTCAGATACAACTTCATTAAGTTCGAATTGATACTGAACTGTAATGGACATTGATATAATTCAAACAGGTTTAATTTTTTTTTAAAGCCTGTCTTCAATACTATGAAAATTTTAAACATATTTTCATTTCTACATAAAGTAGTCCAAACCTTGAACTCTCATCCAACATAATTAGCTACAATCTCCTGGACCTGCCATCTCAGGTGCTTATATATCTATAATATTTGTGGTGTTCAGCTTTATTTAATACCGGTATCATCTAAATGCATAATTACTTGGCAAATCTGTTTTTGTGTGTTTGCAACACACAATGCAATGACATAAATCGTTATTAGTGTGCTACTTGAGAATGATGCCGCATTGACCCTTCTCTCCACCCGGACAAGAAAAAAGGTTTGTTAAACATTCTCTCAGTTTTACCAATGGATCAGCTCCTGCTGGTACTGAGCCAGACAGACCCAGACTCAATCCCTCGTTTGTGCTGAGTTAGCTGATCCAAGCTAAGGTAGCGATGGGAGTGTTACGATTGGCTTCAGGGATGGGGAAGGGGAAAGTCACCCATTGGCCCTAAAGTTGACAGGGGCGGGTTTTGTAAGCGGGGTGGAGAGGAGCTTCGGTCGGGAAATTCTGAAGTCTGAGTTTCCTCACACGCTGTGTCTTTCTTTTAATAGGATCCCCACCCGGAATCCAGCCTGATTGACGGGCTTGGCTCCCAGTCGGGCGGGGAGCACCCTGGAGCAGGCTGCAGCCCCAAGAGCAGGTAAGGAACCTGCTGCTGCATTAGTGGGAGCATGATCCCCATCCCCATCCCCAATCCAGGAGGGGTGGGGTCATTGGGTGGGGGCAGGGTGGATCTGATGGTGGTGGGGTAGAGTCCGAGGGCAGGGAAGAAGGTAGCTTGGGGGATCGGGCGGGGGGGGGAGCACTCCTGCTCCTCCTGACCCACAAGCAGTGCTGGAACGGCACTTACATTTTCCCCGAAGCTGTCCTTGCCTCCCTTGAGCTGTCGGGTTTCCCAAGTACCGGGAAACCCAGCTGGGCAGGGTTAAACCTGGAAGACAGGTTAAATGTGAGGCTCCCAGCCTCATTATAATATTTAAATGACCAACTCATCTCCTGGGAGCGGCACCTTGGTCCCGCCTCCGTTAAACCCGGAAGTAGGCGGGTTGGAGTCGGATTTGAGATTTCAAAATTTTACATCTTATCTGACCCCAGCCCCCAATGTTTCCACTCCTGATCTCTGGCTGATGCCCTGTACTGCAACTTGCTTGTGTGTGGATACTGGGCAAGAACAGGTTGGTTCTCAGCTGTGATGCTCTCTCTGGTAGAATAGCTAGCTACGATCACTGTCTAGGTTCAGATATGAAAGGGCAAGGTACCAGGGAATTGCTAGTGTGTGGTAGAACTACGTTCCAGTAAAAGTCAACACCTTCAGAAGAGGAGGAGAGGAAGCGAGGGGGAAAAAACACTTATTTTATGAAGGCAGTGGCTTTATGTTGTCATTGGCCCAATGGACCAATGATAGAAGAAAAGAAAGACAGTGTATTTTACTTCATTAAAGGCACTATATAAATACAAATTGTTGTTGTTCAGGTAGTATCTTTGATGATATCAAAGAGTCACGTCTGAAGTGTAGTCAATATAGATATTTTCCCATTTTGCATTAGAATCAAATCGACGTTGGTAAATTTGTTCCTTAAATCGGAAAGGTCATAAATAACAAAACAAAGGGCTAGATTTTCAGTTGCTTGCGCCAGCAGTTAGCGCCTTAAGAGAAGTGATTTTCGGGCGCTATGCGTGTAGCGCCTGGGCGCAGCGCAGTTTGCGCCCCGCCCCAAATTAAGTTGCCCGTTAGCGCCGGCGCAAAGTTTAGCGGCCGCCCGGATGCGCGCGCAGAAAATGACGTCACATCCTCGTGCAACGCCCTTTGGCCGCCCCGAATCCAAACTTCAGTCGGACCGCCCCATTGTGCGGCTGGCGTCCAGAGCGTTTGTAAAATGGAACGCAACACACCCTGGGGAGCGCAAATTAAAGGGCACTCATACAAAAGGCACTCTGCATGTGTTGTGTGGAAGTAAGCAGTGTGTTGTTGTGAACGGTCTATTTATGTTTCCGGGCACCAATCACTCCTCCTCCTCCTCCTCCTCCTCCTCCTCCTCCTCCTCCTCCTCCTCGTCATCGTCATCGTCATCCCGTTTCCCCCCAGACTTTGCATTTGAAAAAAATACATGCACCCTTCCCCTTTAAGAGCTCACTGGCACCAGAGTGTCTGCCGTGCGCTGCGCCCGAGCTCGGGTGTTGCGCTCTCCACCGCCGGCTTAGCGCCTAAAGATACTAGTGGAACGCCTCTTTTAGCGCTCCACCAACCTCTTAGGGCGAAGCCACTGAATTTCCGGCAACGGGACGCTACTTTGGGGCGGGCGATAACTTCGGGCGGGCGCTAAGCTTAGCGCCCCAAAACTGTCTATACTGAAAATCTAGCCCAAAGTCTCTTAGAAGAAGGCAAATAAGAAACTTTGTGTAAGGTGAGGTGAAAGATGGATCAAAATCAGGATAGAATGTGGCTTTTGGTTATCAAGTATTGATAGATTGCTCAGACAGGGACAATATACTTGTATATGTAAGCAAAGGATTTGTGTGAAAGCTTCTGTGCTTTGTGCCCACTACAACCCATCTGTAAAGTTCAAGCTAGAGGCAACACCTCTTAATTGCAAGTCACAAGGACCATTGCCCCGTCAGCTGGTTCCTCACCATTCATTCCGTCAGCTTCCTGTTACAAAAATTAGTGAGCAGCTTTGTTTACTTCCAATCAGATGGCTCCCATGGCAATGAGTGAAGTGAATTTAGTAACAATGTTTATGCTTTATAAATTGCAATTTGAAATCACTAAATTTGAGTGATACCTGGTGTTTACGATTTGCTTTTCTGGAGGTTTATTTTCCTGTCCGCTCCAGGTTCGATGCTCAGATGTAGCTTGTCGAGATTTTACTGGTTTAGTTAATGAACTGAGGTCCTCGGAGGGATAGTGATGCATTATACGAAAGGATTTCCTACTTTTGGATTTTATTTTTTCCCTGAAAATATGGGTAAAAAGAATTAGGAGGTGAAATTAGTTGTGAGTGAACAAGTGCTCAGGCATTTTGTAATCAGAAAACTTGAGGTTTAATCAGCAAAAGAGCTTTGGAAGGAATAAATACACATTGTGCATTAAACAGCGCATCCCCTGACTTACTGTGAGCAGTGTGGCAGAGAGTTTCAATTTATAATAGTGCCATCTTAATGTAAAAATAATTGGCGCTTTTGTTTTTATTTGCTAATAACAAATTTTGCATGAAAGGAACAAGCACCAACACTTTAAGCTAATAATAAACACTTACCACTGTCTTAATGCATCATTAGGTGCAGATTCAATGCCTCCTCCACAATGGAACTTTATTCCGCCATCAGGATGTGACACGTGCAGCTGAAGGTGCACTCTTCATCTGTGCTGCCTGTTGGTACAAGCAAGAAAGTGTCTGTGTGTGTGTGCACCACACCAGAACTGCATATTAATATTTTCGGGTTTAATCCTAATTGTGCAATTCATCTTTTTAGTGTTAATATTGCCTTCAATTGGGTTGACCCTAATATCAGAACAACAACTTGTATTTATATAGCGCCTTTAACATAGTAACAAGGCACTGCACAGGAATATAAGACAAAAAATTTGACTCCGAGCCACATAAGGGTAAATTAGAGCAGGTGACCAAAAGCTTGGTCAAAGAGGTTGGTTTTAAGGAGCGTCTTAAAGGAGGAAAGAGAGGTAGCGAGGCAGAGAGGTTTAGGCAGGGAATTCCAGAGCTTAGGGCCTAGGCAACAGAAGGCACGGCCACCAAAGGTTGAGCGATTATAATCAGGGAAGCTCAAGAGGGCAGAATTAGAGGAGCGCAGATATCTCGGGGGGGTTGTGGGGCTGGAGGACATTACAGGGTAGGGAGGGGCAAGGCCATGGAGGGATTTGAAAACAAGGATGAGAATTTTGAAATCGAGGCACTGCTTAATCGGGAGCCAATGTAGGTCAGTGAGCACAGGGGTGATGGGTGAACAGGACTTAGTGCGAGTTAGGACACGGGCAGCCGAGTACTGGATGGCCTCAAGTTTACGTAGGGTGGAATGAGGGAGGCCAGCCAGGAGTGCGTTGGAATAGTCAAGGCTAGAGGTAACAAAGGCATGGATGAGGGTTTCAGCAACGGATGAGCTGAGGCAAGGGCGGAGATGCTTTAATTATAAACATATTTTCCTACAATCTATGAAAATGCGAGGTTACTTCAGTGCAAAGAATACTGATAGCTAGTATAGTTTTCTTATCATAACACAAATGCCATTTGTAATTTGACTATTTGATTCTCATACTTCAAAGTGTGGGGGTGTGGCGGGGGTGGGGGGTGTGTGTGTGGCGGGGGGGGGGAGGTTGGACTTTAACTCCCAGTGGGCTTCCGGTAGGAAACCGCTGGTTTCAGTGAATTTTCCTCAATAACAGGTATATATATACAGTATGTGCCTGCCATGGTTGAATAGCTGACTGGATTGTAACATTCTGAGCTGCTCAAATTAGATGTAGAACACGAACATGAGCTACGCGAAGGAGAGAGAGAGAAAGAGTGTCAGAGAGAGACAGGATTACACAAATTTGTGCCAAAACCCTTATGGCCAAATGAAATTGTATCACAAAATATTATTATCTGAAGGGTAGATCGAAAAGTCTTTGGGGGTTATTTTGGGGAAAGGGTGAAAACAAGTGTGATGTGGGCGCTGTGTTAACAAGACATGCCTTTTTGAAAGTTTGGTTTTAGCATGCAATTTTGGACCTAATTGCTGATTATAATAATTTGAACTTGCCTGCAGGCGCTAAAACAGACACTCAAGCACTGATTAGAAGCAATTTTCGTGGAGCAGTATATGTGCGCTCCACGCACCCACTTCCACTGAAGGTGTGGAGTGCTCTGGCTGACACACAGCAGCAGGTTTCTGGATGGCTCAGGGACCAAGGGAGAGGGTGCACAGGTTCTCGGATGCTGCACTGGAGGTGTCCTGTACCCGCAGTGGGGAAGGAGTCCACATCGCCCCCCTGTCCCTCTCTCCTGCAGCAGCTGGTGCTGCTCTGCCTGGCCTCATCTTCTCCTCCCATTCCCTTGCATACCAAGGGGGACCCCTAGCAAGACGCCCATGACCAATCACTCCCTTTCTCCTGGTGAATCCTGTGAGTTGTCCAATAAGGTAGAGTAGCACAGCACTTACTCTTTATAGGTGATGTCCACAGAGAATTTCCATAATAAATGTTGATAGAGTGTTGACAAACTGTCCCAGAAAGTCTCCCGATGTGTTTCAAAAGTCCTCTTCAAACCTCCAGCAGCAAGTGAACAGTAAAAGGTGAGTATGCCTTTAAGTAGCGCTCGAAATCCTCAGCAATGACTTGTTTACTCCTGTTCAGCTGGATGCTGTTAGGAGAGGGCGTGAGTTCAAGTACAAACCACCAAAGTGCCGTGCAATCTCTTTACTGAGCGCGAGCAGGCAATTTAAGTGCCAATTAGCCCCTTAACAATCCTCCGGGCGGCCGTCCCTAACCCGCACATCGACTCCTTTACCAAGATGGTGCCGTGCTTTAAACGCGGGGTAAACCGGCGTTGCAGCTCAAGACCCCATCTTGGCCACCTCGGAGCCTCTTTAGCCCCTTAAGTATCTGAGGAAAATCCCCCCCTTTTTATTTGTGAGTGGAATGATTAGATTTCATTTTCTCTCCCCTCCCCCTCAACTCATGCCATTGAGTTTTTATAGGTACTTTGAATGCCATTCTCTGTAGGATTAGTAGAGTACAAATACTCAACATTTTTGTAACATTCTTGTCCATTATTTTAGCGAAGGCATTAACCCACATTGTTGAAAGTTGTGCCTCACAACACTTCCATTGTACTTTATTTTAAATTAGTTTTTATTGAAACAAGGTATAATTGAAGATGCATCAACATAAATTTATACGGATAAAAGTAATTACAATTCACCCAGGCATCGATGTGCTGTTGCATCCAAGATAATAATAAACCTCCAGTTCCTCCTCAGGCAAAGATCAAAGGAATTCACGGGTTTAAGGTAACTACTAATTTCAGTTTTTCGCTGAGTGTATTTTTTTCACAATGTGGCCTCTCTATAAAGTGACCCTCGTTCTTCTTGTTCTTGAACTTTGCCCCTTTACTGTGAGAATCGTTATTTCAAAGTCACTTATAGTTACTGCACTGGAGTGTCAACTGTGGCTCAGTGGAGGCACACTCGTCTCTGAGTCCGAAGGTTGTGGGTTCAAGTCCCACGCCAGATCTAGGTTGACACTCCAGTGCAGTGCTGAGGGAGTGCTGCACTGACGAAGGTGCCGTCTTTCGGATGAGATGTTAAACCGAGGCCCTGTCTGCCCTCTTGGGTGGATATAAAAGATCCCATGGCATTATTTTGAAGAAGAGCAAGGGTCCTGGCCAATATTTATCCCTCAATGAACATCACTAAAACAGACTATCTGGTCATTATCACATTGCTATTTGTGGGAGCTTGCTGTGTGCAATTTGGCCGCCGTATTTCGTGCATTACAACAGTGACTACACTTCAAAAGTACTTCATTGTACTCAATTAGATATCTTGATCGACACTCTAAATTGCCTGTGCCCGAGAGACATTATCGATTTGATTTTGTATAAAATTAACTTACAGAAAGTTTGTAAATTTATTCCCTATTATGTGGAGCTTTACCTTTGGCAAGCACTTGCAAGTTTGGCAAGTATTGAGCAGTGTCTAATCTGCTTTAATCTTTAGGATGTCAAAGGTAATAAATTCAGAGTTAGTGTAACCTCTGCCATTAGCTTAGTTCCATTCTGTTTCCAGTCTTCCTGTAAAAAAATGTCTTCCTATCAATTGGGAAACATAAGCTGTTTAAATTGAAAATTAATATTAAATTCAACACTTACTATTCCAAGCTTTGAATAATTTGTAAACAACAAAGGCCTCAATCCCTTGCCCCTGCTGCCTCCTTGTCAAATCCTGAAGTTTGGAAGTAAATAGAGTGGGAGGAGGCTCGTGCGGAGCATAAACACTGGTTGGGCTGAATGGCCTGTTTCTGTGCTGTAAATTGTATGTGATTCTAGGTAAAGCCAATTGGCCAGACAATTGAATGGTCTTTGTTCAATAGCAACTATAAACTGCTTTACATACTTGGAAACGCAGTGACTGTTGTAGGCAAATGTGTCAACCATGTTGACACATGGCAAGACATCACAAACAGCAATGAGATAAATGGCCAGTTGAGCTGTTTTTGATAGTGTTGGCAATGAAGTCACCGGGACATCTATTTGCATAGCTAAAATATTCCCCCAGGGACGAAGGAAGGCATTCCATTGGTTCAAATTTCTACTTTTGGAATACTCCGAGTTGTTGTCATCGATGGTGGTAACGTCAGTTAAAATCAATACTTCCATTATGATAAAGGTTAACGAATGAGGGAGCAGTTACTTGGCTTATTGTTAATAGATAAAGAGCTAACAATATTGTGGCAAAAGCAAAATACTGCGGATGCTGGAAATCTGAAATAAAAACAGAAAATGCTGGAAATACTCAGCAGGTCAGGCAGCATCTGTGGAGAGAGAAACAGAGTTAACGTTTCAGGTTGATGACCCTTCGAGTCATCGACCTGAAACGTTAACTCTGTTTCTCTCTCCACAGATGCCGCCTGACCTGCTGAGTATTTCCAGCATTTTCTGTTTTTATAACAATATTTTGGTATGGAAGAGATAGGTAGAATTTTGTTCTTCGAGGCAAAAAGCCTTATAGGGTATTGTACGCAGTCCTTCTCCACGTGTCCATGTGAGATATTTTTAAATTGAGAACCCTGGGTGAAGGGCCAAAGTTGTGTAAATAAGTCGTAGGGACCTGCCATGTGGATTAAACCTAGTGACGCTTTAGACCAGCAGAAACTTAATACCAGGAAACTTTGTACTATCCAGCACCGACGGAACCGAGCTGTTGCCGTCCCATCAAAACTGTCGGACAAACCAGCACTAATGTTGAAACATATGGAGATTTTGAGCTCCGTATCTGGTAACAAACCCTGTTGCTTAGCAACAGCATCTAAGCAGTCAGCCGTACCTTGCAAGCATCTCTGTAGCTTAGCAACAGCTTCAGCGAGACCTTGCAGAGCCTGACTGGTGAAAAAAAAGCAACAAAAAGAAAAAAAAACTAACAAAATGGCTCCTGATTTTTGCCGATGGCTCGAGCATTCTGGACAGTTAACCTCCGGATAAACCAAAGTTTCCTGTAAAGAGAAGTTTAAATTCCATAAATGAAAGAAAACTGTTTTTAACATTCATGTGGTCCCAGATGTAAAACAAAGCTTTAATCAACTGTTTTACAACATGGAGATCTAGTTGTGTCCTTCACTAGTTCCTGTTAAGAATGCCCTGCGCAAGCTGGGCCCGTGCCCGAGTATTTATACTCTCCCTGGACAGCGCCACCAGTAGGCCGCTCAGTATTATTTCATAAGTCTTTCTTTCATGAATGACTGATTCATGCCAGTCCCAGTGGAAACAAAAAAGGTATTGTTCTGTGCAATTTCCTTTCACACGAATCAGGCCAAACCCAGATTAGGTGACAGCTTGATCAACCAGCTTCTTCCTATTCCCAAGGGGAGATTACGTGGGTCACCACTTTAATTTCCGCTCCCATTCCCAATCTGACATGCCCATCTCTAGCCTCCTGCATTGTTCCAATGAAGCTCCAGGAATAGCTCTTTATCTTTCTTTTGGGTGATCTGCAGCCCTTTGGCCCAAACACTGACTTGAGTCATTTCAGAAATTAAAACAGAAAATGCTGGAAACACTCAGCAGGGCAGGCAGGATCTGTGGAGGGAGAAACAGAGTTAACGTTTCAGATCGATGACCCTTCATCAGACCTGTTTCTCTCTCCGCAGATGCTGCCTGACACTCTGAGTATTTCCAGCATTTTCTGTTTTTATTTCAGATTTCCAGCATCCGCAGTATTTTCCTTTTGTTTTCGGTCTCCAGGGGGAAAGGAGCCTGATTGATTTTTTAAAAATTTGTTCATGGGATGTGGGTGTCGCTGGAAAGGCCAGCATTTATTGCCCATCCCTAATTGCCCTTGAGAAGGTAGTGGTGAGTCGCCTTCTTGAATCGCTGCAGTCCGTGTGGTGAAGGTACTCCCACAGTGCGGTTAGGAAGGGAATTCCAGGATTTTGACCCAGCGACAATGAAGGAATGGCGATAACCTTTCATCAGACCTGTTTCTCATGATTGATGCTGTTATGTTTCTATATTTCTTAAGGCTAAAGGGATCAAGGGATATGGGGAGAAGGCAGGGACAGGGTACTGAGTTTGGATGATCAGCCATGATCTCATTGAATGGCGGAGCAGGCTCGAGGGGCCGAATGGCCTACTCCTGCTCCTATCTTCTATGTTCCTATGTGCAAATAATAGACTATAATGACCAGCAGTTATTCCAGCTGAGGTTGAAGACTTTTCCTTAAGAAAATCATTGGTGTCTAACGCTGTAGCTTTGCTTTGTTAGGTGGAATGTTTTGCCCAAGATTCTAAATACACTTCGAATACTTGCCATGTAACTTTAGACACCTTGCTAAGATTTTTAAACATAATTTGCCATCCAGTTGACAACCCTGTATTAGAGATGCTTTCTTTTTTCTATTCAGGTGCTTGTTGCGACCCACTGAACTGTTACATTTGAACTTTGAGTTGAAAGTTTAGTTTTTAGCTGTGAGTCTTGTTCCAGACCCATTTTCTTCCTGTGTGGCGTGAAAGAACATTTCATTTGATTGGCTAAGTGGCTTTCCTCCAGCAACTAGAACGGACTGGTGATCTGATCTCTTAAATTACTGTAAAGTTTCAGTATGGTTTTATATGCAATTGTTCTCTGACATATTCATTGTGCAGTGTATATTGGTCTAGAGCAGTAACAGGTGAGCCTTGCTGTCTGCCTTTGCTTGCCAGTGTCACTGGGATGTGCCAGGGAGTACTTCTACACTTGCATCCAGAGTCACTGTCCAGTGGGCTTTGATTGTGCCACAACAGCTTTATTAGTTATGATATTCAGGTGGGGTAAGGTGACTACCTCTTTCATGGTAATTAATTTACATAAGGGGGTGCCGCTGGTGTACCAGCCAGTTGGTAACAGAATGTCAGACTGGGCTATTTTTAATTGTACCTCAACTGTTTTATTGGGAAATTGGGTGAAAAATATTTGTCAGGTTTCTTTCCTTCCATTATTGGCCTTTATTGCAAGGGGGATGGAGTATAAAAGTAGGGAAGTCTTGCTACAACTGTACAGGGCGTTGGTGAGACCAAACCTGGAGTACTGCGTACAGTTTTGGTCTCCTTATTTAAGTAGGGATATACTTGCATTGGAGGCAGTTCAGAGAAGGTTCACGAGGTTGATCTCTGAGATAAAAGGGTTGTCTTAGGAGGAAAGGTTGAGCAGGTTGGGCCTATACTCATTGGAATTTAGAAGAATGAGAGGTGATCTTATTGAAACATATAAGATTCTGAGGGGGCTTGACAGGGTAGATGCTGAGGGGATGTTTCCCCTCGTGGGGGAATCTAAAACGAGGGGGCATAGTTTCAGGATAAGGGGTCGCCCATTTAAGACGGAGATGAGGAGGAATTTCTTCTCTCAGAGGGTCGTGAATCTTTGGAATTCTCTACCCCAGAGAGCTGTGGAGGCGGAGTCATTGAATATATTCAAGGCGGAGATAGACAGATATTTGAACTACAGGGGAGTCAAGGGTTATGGGGAACAGGCAGGAAAGTGGAGTTGAGGCCAAGATCAGATCAGCCATGATCTTATTGAATGGCGGAGCAGGCTCGAGGGGCCAAATGGCCTTCTCCTGCTCCTATTTCTTATGTTCTTATGTTCCATACATGTCCACAAGTTGCCCAAAGCGCTTTTCAATCCAATGCGTGGAAAATTACCTTCCATGAAATTAGTTTTGCCACATACTGGATTACTTTCCTGTTCCAAATAGAACAAGGTGCTTGGCGTATATTCTAGAAAAACATCTGAGCATTGCAGTACTTTCAGTATCGGTCCAATTCCAGCAGTTTGCTAGGTCTGTATTACTACAGCGTTTCCTGAGTTTCACTGCCAATATAGTGCAACTCGATTTGCTGATGAGGAGAGACAATAACAGCTGCAGCAGTGCCGGGAGAGATGAGGTATAAGGATCAGCCACCGAGGAATAAGCAACGGCTATGAGACACGGGTCTCTCAGAAGAAGCTCCTGTGCTGTTTTAGCTGCTACTCCTAGATACATAAAAAGCCACAGCTGTCTGCTTGCTGCAAAGACTTTTATGTAAAATGCAACAAGCTAACCTGAGCGATTGTGAAACAATCACAAGGAAATGGAGAAAAAATGTGTGCGAAAAGAGTGCTGGAGTGATCAGCATGCAGCACTCCATTGTATATTAAATAACCAACTGATGCACTACATTTTGTCATCAGATTTCTCAATAACCACAAACTTTCAATCCTCAGGTCTCCATATTGATTGATAAAAGGAACAAATAAAATTCAGCTGTATCCAGGGCTACTCTATCGGTCAATTTATAATTCTTCTCACAACAAACAGGCCACAGCAGGACAGGACTAATCTTTTAAAAGGCTGACTTAATCTGCAAGCAAGACTTTCCTTAGTCCGCAATAGAATTTTGTGACATAAAGTCCCCGTGCCATACTGCTCCCATTTATCACTATCTGGTTTACATATTGTAACCGTAACAAATCTCCATTGCCAAATTTTTGCATCTGCCACTCTCCCGTGAGTCAGATTCAAATTAACTCCACACCATCATAAACAGCAATAAAAAAATCAGTACCAGTGCCATCTGTGGAATAATGTTATTACGAGTATCCATCATAACCCTGGATGATATAGAAAGTAATATTGCTGAACACCCAAGTTCAGAGGCATTTGTAAGCTCAAGGAAAACAGAGTCCAATTTACAAAAAAAAATTGAAAATTAAAACCATACAGTCTTAAGCTCTTCAAGTCAAAAATAATTGGTAAAGGTATGTGTGGACATTTATATCCATTTCATAGATCGTAAAGATATCAGAATCAGCAGGTCTGCCAAAATATGACTTTCAACGGAGCATAGCGAATAAACAAAATCCAGGCCATAGATTTTCTAACTGGCCTCCAGGAGTTCTGTGAGGTGATAACAGGAATTCAGCGATGGCATCGGATGTCTGTCCATTTATCATCAGTTTTCAGTATCTGTTTGACATTACTTCTGCTGTATAGTTAATTAAAAAAAAAAAAATGTTTTGCAACGAGAGCCGTGTTTTGCTTTGGGTAGCTGACGCTGTCTTTTGGAACTTAGTGCGTGGGATCCCTGGGACGTGTGTCAGGATGTTTTTAAATTATTCGTTCATGGGATCTGGGTGTTGCTGGCAAGGCCAGCATTTATTGGCCATCCCTAATTGCCCTCAAAGGTGGTGGTGAGCCGCCTTCTTCAACTGCTGCAGTCCATGTGGTGAAGGTACTCCCACAGTGCTGTTAGAGAAGGAGTTCCAGGATTTTGACCCAGCGATGATGAAGGATCAGCGGTATACTTCCAAGTCAGGATGGTATGTGACTTGGAGGGGAACTTGGAGGTGGTGGTGTTCCCATGCTCCTGCTGCCCTTGTCCTTCTAGGTGGTAGAGGTCGTGGGTTTGGGAGGTGCTGCCGAAGAAGCCTTGGTGAGTTGCTGAAGTGCATCTTGTAGATGGTACACACTGCAGCCACGGTACGCCAGTGGTGAAGGGAGTGAATGTTTAAGGTGATGGATGGGGTGCCAATCAAGTGGGCTGCTTTGTCCTGGATGATGTCGAGCTTCTTGAGTGTTGATGGAGTTGCACTCATCCAGGCAAGTGGCGAGAGTTCCAGCACACTCCTTACTTGTGCCTTGTAGATGGTAGAAAGGCTTTGGGGAGTCAGGAGGTGAGACACTCGCCGCAGAATACCCAGCCTCTGACCTATTCTTGTTGCCACAGTATTTACGTGGCTGGTCCAGTTAAGTTTCTGGTCAATGGTGACCCACCAGGATGTTGATGATGGGGGATTCGGTGATGGTAATGCCGTTGAATGTCAAGGGGCGGTGGTTAGACTCTCGCTTGTTGGAGATAGTCATTGCCTGGCACTTGTGTGGCGCGAATGTTGTTTGCAGGAGGTCCCAGGAGTGTAGCGATATTTGCAGGGCTAACCCCACCTAGAAAGCCTCTTCTAGCTTAGAGTTATAAAAAAAGAAAAAAAATGTAGTCTATTGCTTTTAACTCAAAGTTGGTTAATTCGAATTGTGGATAATCCAAATTTGTCGTGCAATAAATAACTTAAATTATCAATAGTAGCTCTAAAGTCAATGTTATCATTGGACTAGCTGGGAAAGAAAAGAAGGAAAGACTTGCAATTATATGTGCCTTCACGACCACCAGACATCCCTTTACAGCCAATGAAGTAATTTTGAAGTGGAGTCACTGATGTTATGCAGGAAACACGGCAGCCAATTTGCGCACAGCAAGCTCCCACAAACAGCATTGTGATAATGACCAGGTAATCTGTTTTTGTTATGTTGATTGAGGGATAAATATTGACCAACACCAGGGATAACTCCTCTGCTATTCTTTGAAATAGTGCTATGGGTTCTTTTACGTCCACCTGAGAGAGCAGATGGGGCCTCGGTTTAACGGCTCATCCAAAAGAAGAGTTCACAGAGTCTAGACATCAGTTTGATGTTCATTGAACATCCTTCTTTTCAGAGCAGGACCTATGAGATCTAAGACCGTTGACTCCTCAGCCAAGGGAAGCCTCCTCTGTTGGAAAACAGCCAAGCCCTCATCCACATCCTGCTCCTCTGGCTCCCTCATACTCTGAATTTCTCTGCACAATATCTTCATCCCCACTATATTAATCCCCTTAGGTGTCAGTCTCTGAGCTTCTGCATGGAGTAGAGAAAGCAGGTCATGAAGAAGGGGTGAAACCAAGGTGATTTCTTTTTTTATTTGTTCGTGGGATGTGGGCGTCACTGGCAAACGCCAGCATTTATTGCCCATCCCTAATTGCCCTTCAGAAGGTGGTGGTGAGCTGCCTTCTTGAACCGCTGCAGTCCGTGTGATGAAGGTACTCCCACAGTGCTGTTAGGGAGGGAGTTCCAGGATTTTGACCCAGCGATGATGAAGGATCAGCGATATACTTCCAAGTCAGGATGGTGTGTGACTTGGAGGGGAACTTGGAGGTGCTGGTGTTCCCATGTGCCTGCTGCCCTTGTCCTTCTAGGTGGAAGAGGTCACGGGTTTGGGAGGTGCTGCCGAAGAAGCCTTGGCGAGTTGCTGCAGTGCATCTTGTAGATGGTACACACTGCAGCCATGGTACGCTGGTGGTGGAGGGAGTGAATGTTTAAGATGGTGGATGGGGTGCCAATCAAATGGGCTGCTTTGTCCTGGATGATGTCGCGCTTCTTGAGTGTTGTTGGAGCTGCACTCATCCAGGCAAGTGGAGAGTATTCCATCATACACCTTGCTTGTGCCTTGTAGATGTTGGAAAGGCTTTGGGGAGTCAGGAGGTGAGTCACTTGCTGCAGAATACCCCGTCTCTGACCTGCTCTTGTTGCCACAGTATTTATGTGGCTGGTCCAGTTAAGTTTCTGGTCAATGGTGACCCCCAGGATGTTGATGGTGGGGGATTCGGTGATGGTAATGTGGCAGGGGGCCTGTGCTAGACGTGTCAAGATGGTCACCATCATCATTAGTGTCATCATCATTAAAGAAGTCGTGATGTCCTCCTCCTCACCACCATCATCAGATTCCTCCTCTTCTGTTCCTACCTCCCTCCTAGTTTGCTGTACCTGTGAAAGAAGAGGAAATGAGCTAAGACTGGATGCGCAGCATCAGAGAGGGTGATGAGGTAGACAGCTCAGGAGTTGAATGGCAGCTTGGTTCTTTAAAGTGCTGCAGTATGCAGGTACTGCTTTGTACCCACTTGCCTACAACTGGCACTGACCCAGCGACCACAGCATTGACAACAGCCACTGCGGCCAACCTCCCAGCAGTATGATTGCCGGCTCCTCAAAATTTGCGCACCCCCTGAAACCCAGGGCCTTCCCTGCCTCTTCCAGGCATTGCACACCTATTTTTCCTGGAACATCACTACCAGCATTAGCTGAAGCCAAGTACGTAATCGATATTTTCCAGGTGGTAGCAGCTGATGTAACAGGAAGGACAAGTGCTAGAAAGGCCTGTAATATGAGAGGTTGGAGTTGTAAGGGGCTGCATGCAAGAAGGGCTTGTGAGGAGTGTTCCAAACACTGGTAGCATGTGGGAGAGTCAGTGTCATTGAACTACAGTGCACTGTGAATGAAGACTTGTCATTGTATTTAAGATGTGAGGGTGATCAGTGGAGGGGCTCCCACGGTGCCAAAGTAAAAAGGGTCCCCTTACCTTGCCTGCCCTTGTGAGGTCATTGAACTTTATCTGAAACTGGTCTATTGTCCTGGGGGCCCACTGCCACATTCCTCAACATAGCTCTGGTAACTTGCTTGGGTGGCCTCCTTCCCTGTGATCCCAGCAAGTAGTCTCTCCTCCGGCGATATGATCCAGGAGGATCTGTAAATCTGCATCTGAAAAACTGTGGCCTCGCCCCTTTGTACCACCACTTGAAGCCATCCTTGTGATCCTACAGTTGTAATGTGGAAGGCATGATGAACTCTTGAGAAAGCACAAAAGAATCCTTTGATAAAATACGATCCTTTGATAAAATAAATCCTTTGATAAAATAAATCACTGCAGTTGAAGATTCTTGTCGAAAGCTGGCGGAGAAAGCACACACAACCTACTTGATGTGGCTCCAGGAAACTGTTGCCACCGTAAGTCGCTGAAGGCTTTTAAATCCTGGTGCAACAGGTTTCCTCCTCATTCCCCAGCGATTTATCCTCATGTTGCACAGGAGTTCCACTCATGACCCACCGTGCAATATGCTAATGATCTGACCCAGAATTCTGGAGGGGCCAATGACAGTCACCAATGGTTAAGCGTCCTGTCCCGCTGGTATTACTGCAGCATAAACTGGCCCACAGATTTTCAGCCCCCAAGCTACTGTGGTGAGCTGGAGAGATATAATAGGACATTTTTGCATTGATAAGTCTTCCCAGCAACTTCCGTGATGACTCTACAATCTTGTGCTCTCAAGGATCATAGGTTGGAGAATTGGGGCTACAATTCTATAGTCCTGTTTCCAACTTCACCAGCATTAGATGAAGCCAAGTACATAAACGATATTTTCCAGGTGGCAACAGCTGATGTAACAGGGAGGACAAGTGCTAGTGTTAACCCCTCGCTTCTGTGAGGAGGATCTACCCCTAACTCGGGGTATCAGGGTTCGCTGCTTTAGGAGACTCAACACGCCGGTCAGTCTATTGTCACTTTCTCAGTAATACACAAAGTCAGAAACTGTAAAATAAGTGAAGTTTTATTCCGGTAACCGGTACTGGACTTCACTCTGAGAAGCCCTTTGTGTTTTCACACAAGGAAGTCTCCTCTAGAGTGCGCCCCTAGACTCACGGGGCTACAATATTTATACATTTTCATAAATTGCAAGTCATCATGAGAATACAGAAAACTAGGCGATCACACGCTGCACAAGTCATTTGTTTCTTTTTACAGAGTTCTGTTTAAAATTCACTTTTGCTTTCAACAAAATTCGACCATGAGACTGTCTCCAACAGTTATCTAAACATTCTGTTCCTGTCCTTTCTTATCTATGTGTACTGCATTCCCACAGTCCTGCATCAGTTTTTTACATTTGAACTATTCACTGCTTGTCAAGTAGTCCATCATGCTTTGCGAATCATTGGTAAGGCAGTATGGGATTAATCCAGCTTAACACTAGAAAGGTCTGTAATATGAGAGGTTGGAGTTGTAAGGGCTGCATGCAAGAAGGGCTTGTGAGGCGTGTTCCGAATACTAGTAGCATATGGGAGAGTTAATGTCATTGTGAGCATGACTGTGAGTGCGGCTCCATTGCTGGGAGCATGGGATTGTGGAATCGCCCCTTTAATTTTCCCACCCAACTCTTGAAGGATCGTACCTTAAGGAACTTCCATTAGCACTACATTTCAAACACTGAGAACATTCTCCCATCACTAATCTTCAACATCCAGCACTCTGCACCATTGTAGGGCAGAGTTCTATACTAATGATTTTAAAAATGTTCGTTTTGTTTCCATTTTTATATATCTCTCCCTCCAGATGACACTTCAAACTGAAAACTCTCTGCGCTGTCTCAATTCAGCTTTTAATTTCCTTCAAGCAATCACCCTTGAACACATAATCTAGACTGACACACCAGTGCAGTACTGAGGGAGTGCTGAACTGTTGGAGGCGCTGTCTCTCGGATGAGACGTTAAACTGAGGCCCCATCTGCCCTCTCAGGTGGACGTAGAAGATCCCATGGCACTATTTTGAAGAAGAGCAGGGGAGTTCTCCCGGTGTCCTACTCAATATTTATCCCTCAATCAACATCACTAAAACAGATTATCTGATCATTTCCTATCTCAAGCTGCTCCGTATGTTCACTGTTCTATCTTACACGCTGATTTTAAGAATACATTCTCATCAATGGGCATCAGTTTTTCTACTCATGCACACTTGTGCAAATGCTACAATTTATTGCACGAGCAGATCTCCCATCGCATTGCGCAGGAGTAGTCTTCGACCTGAAACGTTAACTCTGTTTCTCTCTCCACGGATGTTGCCTGGCCTGCTGAGTTTTTCCAGCGTTTTCTGTTGTTATTTTGGATTTTCAGCATCCGCAGTATTTTGCTATCTTATCTGGTCATTGCTGTTTGTGGGAGCTTGCTGGGTGCAAATTGGCTGTCACTTTTCCTGCATTATAACAGTGACAAAAATACCTCATTGGCTGTAAAGCGCTTTGGGACATCCTGAGGTTATGAAAGGTGCTATATAAGTGCAAGTCCTTTATTTCTTTCTTAATGAATGTCTTCAAGGGTCCAAGATACTTACAGATCTCAGCTGAATTTTTTTGCCATGGGCTTGCCACCAGTGCCCACTGTCATGGTATTATTGTTGAAGAAGTTTCTCTCTTGCACTGCACTCAACAGCAGCTGCTGATTTAACACATGTCATTGGCACATCAGAGATATTGGAGCTTCCTTTCTCCAATGCTAACTCCTGGTTCTGTCCCCAAGCTATCGCTACAATTAGCATCTCACATGATCAGTTCATAACAGAGGTTAAAGGGATATGGTGACAAAATATATCCTTGGTGTGTGCCTTTTCCTATCTCAAACTGCTCCGTATGTTCACTGTTCTATCTTACACGTTACTTTTAAGAATACATTCTCATCAATGGGCATCAGTTTTTCTACTTGTGCACACTTGTGCAAATGCTACAATTTATTGCACGAGCAGATCTCCCATCGCATTGCGCAGGGGTAGTCTGAGGTCTTGAGCAAATTGTGATTATTTAGTTGCTAACCTGACCATCCCTTTAAGAACTCTTATCTAAATTGGTCAATTCAGGATTGGATGAGTTGTGCTGTGATGCCTCTTCATTAGCCATTGAGGAGTCCGCCGAGCAATGGTCATAATGATGCTCTCTTCCATGTGGTTCTGCCTCCCAAGCAGCTAGGGCAACCTCCCCAGGAATGTCCATGTTCAGGCCTTTTTGGATGGCAACATTGTACAGGACAAAGCAGGCAACAACTATGCAAGACACACAAGATGGAACAGATTACAGAGTTCCTCCCAGCCTGTCAAGATAGCAAAAGCACCCCTTTTAAGACCCCAATGGTCCTCTTGGTGGCAAAGATATTTGCCCCACTGTAGTGCTCCTCTGCTATTGTTTGCACAACTCTTACTGGGGTCATTATCCATGGGAGCAGGGGGTAAAAACCACAAGCCATCTGTTGACACGATTTTCTTCCTTGAGCTCAGGGAGGGTTGAATTCCAAAGGATGAATGCATCGTGACAACTTCCAGCATATGTTGCGTTGATGTACATGATCCTTCGCATGTTGTCCTGCACAAACTGCACATTCTGGGAGTGGAAGCCATTCCTATTGAGGACATTGAAGGGGGGCCGACTGAAGGAATTTGCAAGGCAACATGGATTCCATCTATTTCACCCTGTGTCTTGGGAAAGCCAACACCCTCATAAAACTAGATGGCCCAACTTGCTGCTCACCGCCTGTGATGCCAAATTGGTGAATTTCCCCAGCTCACCCAAAAGGTGCGTCAGTCACCTGCTGAACACACGGCTGTACTGTATGCTGCATGATATTATAAGAGAACCCTCATGGCTGCCTGAATAGCTGAGTGCGGTCAACATAGTCACAGAGAGAGCAGGATGGGCAGATGAGTGTGGCTGTAGGTCATCATGCTGCAGGTGGCAGCACACCACCATTGCCTCTTTGGTAAAGCTCACTCTTCCAATACACGTCTCCTCACGCAAGGTCCTCATAGGACTTATATATATATTTATTTTCTCTTTTTTTTAATCCACACTTTCATCTGGGCTTTTTTCTTCCCTCCCACATGGCAACTGTCCTTCATTCTGCCAGGGCCATTCACACTTCATCTAGAGCCATCCTTTGTTCCTTGAATATCTCTTAATGTCTCTTAATCTCTCCTGCTTCCTATCCTATCACTGACCTTCCCTGTTGTTCTTTCATCCCCTCCCCCTTTTCCCAGCCCCCACATGCTTTAAAATCTATCCCTTTTCCTGCTTTTTTTTCCAGTTCTGACGAAGGGTCTTCGACCTGAAACGTTCACGCCGTCTCTCTCTCCATGGATGCTGCCCTGGCCTGCATTTTCTGTTGTTATTCCTCATAGGACTTGTCTGGCCTGTATATGCTCAGAGCTGCAGCGTCATCGGTCCTCATTTAAATATATGTAAATTAGGTGGCCAGGGATTTGGCAGGCAGATTGCTGGAAGAGACAAAAAGCATGTGGAAATTGGAAGGGGGAGGTTGTCGAGTTTGGACTGGAAAATACTTCCTCCACAATTTGCTGCCCAGGAAAGTATAATTTGCACTAAAGACAAGTGAAAAATGGTGTGGAATTTTAGAGTCACTCTACAGAAAATATTTTTCACCCAAATAAATAAAGGAAAGAAATTCAGGGGAGCGAGGGAATTATTTTCCAACAAAACTCCCATTTTTTTTGGACGGGTGGAAACTAGCCAAAGAATTTACTGACACTTGGAAAAAAACTGTGGTCAATATATTGAAGAGCGGGAATGGGAAAGAAAATCCGAAGGTCCGTGCACTGTCCTTTTTTAAAACTCTCAGCTAACCTGTCCGAGCTGTACACAGGGATGGTTTATTAATATGTAACTCTGATTCTTGTGCCTGCTGTTTACATTTCAGTTTCTTTGGCATGAAATAATTCTCTCCAGCAGTAAATATTCCAACTCCATTTATTGAATTAGTGCACAGCGATTAAGCATCTGGTCGAGGCAGCAGCAGCAGCCAAAACATCAAATTAAACCCCATCTGATTCGGAGCTCCGAGTTTAGTTGGCAGTTTAGCAGTCATGTGCTTTCTCTTGAACACATTAATTCATGGCTTTCGGTGAAGGCAGAAGAGCATAACTAATCTGATAGGGTGAACTCCATTGGACTCTGAGAGTGGAATAATTATTTGGGAATAGACGGTCCCACCAGCAAGGAATAAAATGGTTCTTAATGCAAAGCACAAGTGAGCTAATGTATGGGACTACCTTTATATTCTCCAATAACTGTGAATAATGCTTTGTCTTCATTTTGAAGCCTCCTGCTAACTGTTCCCAGAACTTCACATATAGAGCAATAACCATAAAAAATTGGGAGTTTTAAGAAACCACACTGTATGTTTCTAACTGAAATTATTAATTACTACAGCAATAGCTTTGCTCCTTAAAATGCTGTTTTAGTGCAAAACTCAATTACTGGTAGGATTGTTACTTTATTGCAAGCTCCACAACCAGATGTCGGACTGGGCAGGGTGCGAATGGCCTTTTGCCTTGAATTTTAGGAGGGATACTTTCTGCCCAATTAGATCATTTGCACTGGCACAATTGGGATCCCCTGGGGGTTGAAAATGGCTCACGGTCTCACTTTACTGGTTCCCCACTGTACCTGTGCAGCGCAGTTTTCTGGTTGGCCTTTAATGTCAGTGTAAACTGCTTTCACATGAAATGTGCAAGCTTAGTCCGTTTGCTGTTGACGCACTCGCGTGCAATTTCCCAAGTTTTGTGCAAGTTTTACACTCTGTGCTCATTCGCACCCGTAACAAAATGACCATTACAGCCCAGCCACACCTGGCCTTTTAGTTTCTTAAAGGTGAACTCTTTGGATTTTGATTGCCGCAACCAAAATTGTGCATAGAATTCAGTGTTCCTCTATGCCTGAGTTTTTTGGAAGCCAAAGAAGGAGATAAATGATGAAAGGATGCTACGGATTAGTCTGCACTAGAGCTGGTCGGTCTACTGTGCCATTACTAAGCCATGTGTGCTGGCTATGGTAGCCCAGTGGTACTGGAATAGTAAACCAGAGGATATGAGTTCAAAATCCCACTACGGTAAGTTTTGGAAATGAATTCAATAAATCTGGTAATTTGTGGCAGAGCAGTGATCATGAAATCTGCCAGATTGTCATAAAAACCCAACTGGTTCACTAATGTCCTTCAGTGAAGGGAATCTGCCATGTGACTCCAGTCCTATACTATGCGGCTGACTCTTAATGCCCTCAGGAAAACTAGGCATGGACAGTAAATACCGCCTTGCCAGTGTTGCCCACATCCCAAAAATATATATATCTTTTTTAAATTTCAGACTTAGGTGCAGCTACCTGATAATCTCAGTAGAGAACTTCACAGGGTAAGGTTCCCCATAGAGTCAGTGACAGAGTCGTGCCTTCTGCTGGAAGCTAGCCAACAGCCAAACTCAACCACTGCAGGTGGCACCACTGATGGAATTTCTCTTGCCTCCGGGTCCTTCCAGGCCACCGCAGGGGACATCTACAACCTGGAAATCTGAGGAGGTGGTTGCCTTACCTTGGCTGATTTTTTTTTCAGGTCTTAAAACTGCTTCTTAATTTGGTGCCAATATCGCTGGGCGGTGTAGACCATAACGGTGTGTCACCTCATGCAGAGCACCGTTGACTGCTCTTAATATGGGGGGGATGCCCTTGAGTGCCAATAGGGTAACCGCTGTCCCCACCCCACACTTCTTGAAGCAGCTCCTTAACTGCTACACCCCATAAACCTGGATGTCCTTTCATGACACTTCTCCAGGATAACAATTTAGACTGTAGCAGAACGTTCTAAGATTGTTTGCCTCCTCTTCTCCTTAAAACAGCTGCCCCGACCCTTTGAACACCTGCCTCTGAACATGCAAGCTCCCTGGAGCTGGAACTTTACACCCCGGGGGCTCCTGTGATGACCTATTTTTCCCTGACCCTAGGAGATTTGTTGGGGGTCAGCTGTGAGATACTTGGTAAAGCCTGCTGACCCCACACGTGACCAGCTTGGAAAATTTACCGCTGATGTTTCCTTTGCTGCTAATTAAAATGAATTAAAAAATGTAACAACCTTAATTGTCAATGCCTCAATGTCAAGACAGTGAAATAAGCAGGAAAACTTAATTACATTTTTTAAAAAACCACTTTTGGTGCTAAGTTTATATTTTAAGAATGTCCTGGCTAGCCTGTGATTAATACAGGTCAAATCAGACAGATGGAACCCTTATTTTACATGGATACCTGCAATAAAGCATGACCTGTTATGAAGTGAACATAGTTGTTAGATTGTGATTGCATTATAATGTATTTGGTGCTCACTAGCAAGATTGCAATTCTCTTAGCAAAGTGCACTGCACGGTGTTTATTCCACAGTGTAACACAGTAATTTATATTCATGGATTTGAGCTGTGAAAGGTTGTTAAGGAGCTTAAAAACCAGTTCTGGAAGACTTGTACTGAGAACTGAACAGTGATTGATTAATTAATTTATTCTGTCATGAGAATGATGTCATTGCTATGGCAATACGGGCGTTGGTGGATTATTCTGATGTTACTTGAAAAAGATTGAGTCGACTTTCAACCTCTTTCCAATATATTTTGTTTTTAACCTGTAAAACGAATTTTTTTGGTGGGATGCCTGGTTCTCCCAGAAATGACACCAGTTCTTTCTGAATGAAGGGGAGTGCCTCTGACGTTGCAGTTTTCAGTAGAATTTCTATTAGTGCGAATAAACTAGAAATTTTCAGTTTGAAACCATTGTTTGTAGCACAATGCACTGGTTGGGAGAGTTGCTGTTGCCTGTGCAGACACTTGTAAATGGCTGTTTCAGCCATTGTAAATAAATTGCTGTGAACTAATTTGCCTTCTGGGACTCACTAACACTAGTAATTAGTGACGCACTGATTTAATTCAATCTTATCTTGTCAGATTGATACTAAAAGTAAAAACCTGTCTTTGTTTCCAGTGAAGGTACAATGTTTACATATTTCCCCTCTGATATACCTTGACACGCACACCAGGAATTGCCCATTTTTTTAAAGAAGATGACCGATGGAACAAGCCACAAGTCAAAATGGCCACACCATCTTTAATAAATATTACGCAGAAATGATTTTCTCGTGTATTGATTGCGAGTTTGACACCAGTCAATATGGTAATGCAATGTGCGAGTTTGACACCAGTAAATACGGTAATGTAATGTGCATTGCATTATGGGAATTACCCTGGAAAGCAGCAGTCAGCCATTTTAGAGAATAAAGAGAACATCGTAGTTGTAAGCCTGTCTGCCTGGTTCTATGCTTGAATGCGTTCATACAGCAGATTTGTATTTAATTTCTGATCCTAATTTGGTCCTTTCTTTATGGCCCCAATATTTATAGGAAAGCGGGGATGGAGTGGGGCCCCTGGCCGTGGCCGGGAAACCCGGAAACGCGGATGTCCTGCCAAATTTAACGGCAGGACCTCATTAGAAATGTTTTTTACTCCGTTTCCAGCCCAGCTGATAGACTGGCCGGCTGCCGGTGGGAAAGCCAGCGGTGGAAGGCTGCAGCCGGGGAATGCTGGGGACGGTACCCAGCAATCAACAACAACAACTTGTAATTATATAGCGCCTTTAACAGAGTAAAACATCCCAAGGCGCTTCACAGGAGTGTTATAAGACAAAAAAAGTCGGAGAAGATTGGGCATGGCGGGGGACTCGGAGCGCGGCAGCGAGGAGGGAGGAATGGAGGGCGAGATCACAGGAAGGGAGAGACCGCAGGGGAGGAAGAGATCACTGAGGGGGTGGGTGGCCGATCGCGGGGAGGGAGAGAGCGCGGCAGAAGGTTTGCTTGAGGGGCCAAGGAGGCAGTGGGGAAGGACCCCTGCTCCTCCTGGCCCACAAGTAGTGCTGGAAAAGCACTTACCTGCTGGATCTGGCAACTCCTGCCTCCCTTTAGCTGCTGGGTTCCTTAGCTCTAGGGAAACCCGGCTCACAACCATTAAATTCAAAATTTGAGGAACCGAGCCTCATTTAAATATTATAATGACAGACCCGCCTCACCAGAGCAGTTTACTCAGATGCTCCCAAACACCCCGCCATTAAACCGAAGTAGGCGTGTCCATGGCAGGTATCACATTTCTACCAATTCAGCTCCCCCGCCCACCCCCCCCACTCTGCCCACCTCCCCCTCCCCCCCCTCGCCCACCTCCTCTCCCCCCCCACCCCACCCCCGACCCCCTCTCACCCACTGGGGAGGGCTAAAATCCCCCCCCCTTATGTTTCTATCTCCTGCCTTTATACAACTTGCATTTATATAGCCCCTTTAATATAGAAAAACAGCCCAAGGTACTTCATAGAGGTGAAAGGGAATACAGGGAGACACAGAAGTGATTTTTAAGGAGGGTCTTAAAGGAGAAGGGAGGCAGAGAGACTTTTAAGAAGGGCATTCCAGAGAATGGGCATAGGTGGCTGAAGATGTGGGCTGGATTTTCCAAGCCCCGAGGAGGTGGGCATGGAGGCCGGAAAGCCGGTAAATTCAGAGAAAGTGGGGGCGGATGGCAAACCCGCCCCCATCCTGCCTCCATGCCCTTTTGCCAGGAGGTAGGAAGATGTGCAGCTTCGGGTCCTGTCTCCTGGAGGCGGGAAAGGCATTTAATCCTTTTAACTGCCTGTTAACAGGTAGTTAACTGGCAGAAAAAAGGATTAGTGCCATTTTACTTTCACAGGTGAAGGCTTCCCGACCTCGGAGAACCCCACCGGGTTGGAGGAGATGAGGAGGAGATCTGTGCTGGTCAGAGGCACCTGGAAGTAAGGTGTAGAGGTGAGTGATGGGTGCAAGTGTGGAGTGGTAAGTATGTAAGGTGAGTAATACATTTTAAAAAGTGTGCACTTACCTTGCTTTCTTTCTACAGCCTTTAGCCGCGCTGGATGGGGAGTGTAGGGGGGCATCTTTTAACTGGTTTACGGTAATTTACCTGGTCAGGCAGCTTTGCCTGCACTCTGACCAATTCCAACCCTTTACCTGGTTTACGGTAATTCACCTGGTCAGCAGCCTTTTGCTGCTACACTGTAAACCAATTTCCAAACAGCGGTTTCGAATCGCTACCCCACCTTCCAGTTCTGACTGGAGGGCTTATGAGTAATGATATATTAAAACGGACAACTGGTCTGGGTGTGAGAAAGTCAAACTTTTATTAAACTAAAGAAACTATAATCAAATTTAAACCATACCACACGAACACAGTAATTATAGTAAAATTGCTTAAATGGGGGAAGGCAGACGGCAAAAACGAGGGGTAAGTGGCTACAATGTTGATTAAACAATCTTAGCAATTTCCCCTAAATCACCACCCCCCCTAACTCCTGACTAGGCTGCCTTGCTGAGGAGTCAGAAACCCTGCTCACCTGTGGTCCAGCGAAGTAAGAGCGAGATAGCTTCTCAGGAGCTATCTTTTATATCCTGCCAACTCCTGTTTGGTGCTGAAAAAGCTGTGTGTGCAAAACTCACGCTCAAAAGTTCCAATACACAAAAGAAAGCCATGATTGGCTGATTCAAAGTGGTTGGGGTGGTTTTAATGTGTCTGTACTCTGGGGCCGAAATGTTCCCGCCCACATCCGGAGTTCACCTGGGCTAAAACAAAAGGGAATCCAACTGCCCTATTGTTCAGAATTGGGTGATTCAAACCCATCCATTCCTAAACTGTTGCATATCAAAAGTCCTTTTCACAGTTTCAATGTGCCTCATTGTGTGTGTAGGGAGTTTGAATGGGTTTGGATTTCTGTGTAAACAGAGCCGATTGTTCTGTGGTTAGTCTCAAGTGGGTTAATCCCTTAAGTAAATAAACACCCTGCAGTTTCGTGTAAACAAACCTTGCTTCTCCACAAAGGGGAAACTCCCTGGTTTGATTGACAGGTCAGACTGCCACTGTACCCTCCCACTTTTTCACAGACATACTCCACGAGCTGCTAGCTGCTTTGTCTTTTGGCCATGCTTTCTGATGGCCATTTTAAAACCTTTTGTGATTGACCAGGCTCAAGGGCACAAATTCAAATCAAATGTACTGTCTTAATGTGTGCGAATATTTCCACAGAACTCCTCGATTCCGGTGTTGTCCACGTGCTGTCCATCTCAGAGCAGTCTTTCGTGGCTCTGAGTATGCTTTAAAACATTGTCCTACCCAGAGGCAATTCAAAACACATAATTCTTCATCCACGATGTGGACCAATATTTCCCGATCTTCAGGGAAAATAGGGCAATTTTGCGAACCCCTACAGGAGAGCCGATATTCTTCTTGTCAATTTCACATAATAGCTGTTGGATCCTCTGATCTGACAGACATGTGAAATTTACAAAGTTTGATGAGTCCTCACCACAAAGTCTCATCAAACGAAAGAGAATGGCAGTGTTTGACAGCTTCACAGAGCTGTCAAACGCTGTCATTTCTTCTTTCAAGAAGTCTTGACAGATAGTGTTGTGTATGTACCTTTAAGTGAATAACTGGTCTTAGACTGCAGTACCGGCAGTGACCACCCCTGTATAAAAGGCCCTAGCAGGCTTCTGTCTTTTCAGTCTGACGCTGCCTCCTGTTCAGTAAAGTACCTGTTAAACTATTCTCCCGAAGCCCGTGTATTATTGAGGCGCGGACTTTACAGTGGCGACGAGTAAGTTCGAACTCACCTGCAGTGTGGCATCATCTCACGGGGATCTCGCCTGAGAGGAGGGTCCTGGAAGGTCGTAGTCGGAGCAACGGGCGTCGACCGAGGGCAACCGCCCAAAGAATTCATCGGTGTTCGGAGAATTGCGGGAGAGACTGTGGAGAGCTGTGCTTGGCTCCCCGGTTAAGAGGTTCCAGCAAATCGTGCTGGTAGCAGGTAGCGCGCTGACCCTTCCGGACTGCGGCGGGCTCAAGCTCGATTGAGCGGCTCTACAAATCGGGCCACGCAGCGTCGCCGGGAAAAGAAAACAAGAGAGAGAGAGGGTGGAGCGCACAGGGCACGGTCGGTGCTCAAGAACAGGGCAGCGGAAAGAAACTAAATGGGGGGGAAGGAAAGCGAGACGCGCTGAAGCTGCGGGTTGCCGTCATTACCCCGCAGAATGCTAGGAGCAGCGTGGCAGCAAGGGGAAGAAGCAAAAGCGCGGGAGGCGCCATTTTATCCCATTGGGGAAGAAGCAAAAGCGCGGGAGGCGCCATTTTATTCCATTGGGGAAGAAGCAAAAGCGCGGGAGGCGCCATTTTATTCCATTGGGGAAGAAGCAAAAGCGCGGGAGGCGCCATTTTAAATCACCCAAGATGCCGAAAAGTGGCAGTATCACCGCTTTCGACAACGAGGTAGAAGACTGGACCACGTATGTGGAAAGAATTGAAGTGTACTGCAAGGCAAACGAGGTGGCCGATGGAAAGAAGGCGGCGGTATTATTAAATCTGATGGGTGCGAGTACGTATGGCCTATTGCGGAATTTAATTACCCCAGCTAAACCAATGGAGAAAAGTTTTGAGGAGATTGTTCATATCTTACAGGAACACCTAAGCCCTACACCACTGCTGATAGCAGAAAGATTCAAGTTCCATAAAAGAAACCAGCACAAAGATGAGAGCAATGCTGACTATCTTACGGAACTACGCAAGTTATCGAAGCACTGCCAGTTCGGAGCAGGACTGGCAGACACCTTACGGGATAGGTTTGTCTGCGGGCTCCAGAGTGAAGGAACCCAGAAACGACTACTTTCAAAAAAGGACCTGACGCTAGAACAGGCTTTCAGCGTGGCAGTATCCTACGAAGCAGCAGCACGGGGAGCTGCGGAAATACAACAGAAACCACAAGAATACAGCGCTAACGAAATGGCGTATGGAGCCAAAAAGTGCTATCGCTGCGGCAGAACAACCCATGAGCAGAAGGACTGCTGGTTTAAACACAAAATATGCAGGCAATGCGGAAAAATGGGACATATAGCAAGAGTCTGCAGGTCGGGAAAGAAAACCAACACGACAAGAACTACTAAGGAACAGTACAGGAAAGTAAAGAAACTGACAGACAGTAGTTCAGAAGATCAGGAGAGTGATAAGGACTCCGGGAGCAGGAGACTAAGTTGTTTAAAGTTACACAACATGATCGCAAAGGAAGATCACCGAACCATTTGGGTCACCCTCATGATAGCAGGGTCCCCAGTAAAGATGGAATTGGACACAGGATCAGCCCTAACTGTCATGAATTGACGAGACTATGAGCGGCTATTCTCACACATACCCTTAAAGGACACGTTCATTGTATTGAAGACATACACGGGGCAAAAGGTCTACCCCAGAGGAAAAATAAGGGTGCCAGTTGAATATAACGGAAAGGAAACACAGAAACTATACATGTATATACTACGAGATGGAGGACCACCATTACTGGGACGTGAATGGATCCGAAAACTACAATTGGATTGGCATTCCATTCTGGCACTAACTGTGACTGACAAAAAAGATGATGACGTCGCACCTGGACGTCTGTCACAAATTCTATCTGACGTGGAAGAGGTGTTCCAACAAGGACTTGGGACTCTAAAAGGAGTAAAGGCAACCATAAAGATTGAGGATAACGCAACTCCAAAATTTTTCAAGGCCAGACCGGTGCCATACGCGATCCGCCCAGCCGTGGAAGCTGAACTGGAAAGTCTGGAGCGTTCGGGGGTGCTGTCTAAGGTGGACTGGAGCGAGTGGGCCACACCCATCGTTCCTGTAATGAAGAAAGCATTGAGGAGCACACCTGGGGAGCCAAGGAAGGTTCGCATCTGTGGGGACTTCAAGGTGACTGTGAACCCAGTTCTGCACACAATACAGTATCCGCTTCCGCGGATAGAAGATATTTTCGCCTCACTATCTGAAGGGAAACGTTTTACAAAGATTGATCTGGCTCAAGCGTATCTACAAATGGAGGTGGAAGAAGCATCTAGGAAATACCTCACGATAAACACTCACAAAGGTCTTTACCAGTACAATCGACTGGTATTTGGGGTAGCATCGGCCCCGGCTATTTGGCAGAGGGCAATGGAACAAGTCCTGCAAGGGATCCCGGGGAACCAGTGTTATTTGGACGACATCCTGGTTACGGGCGAAAATGACAATGAACACCTTGCCAACCTGGAACAGGTGCTCACGAGATTGCAGGAATATGGGCTACGAGCCAACCGTCCCAAATGCGAGTTCTTCAGGAGACAAATCTCATATTGTGGCCACATGATTGATGAGGAAGGGTTGCATAAGTCGCCGGGCAAGATTGAGGCTGTAGTCAAGGCTCCAGCACCGGAAAATGTGTCGCAACTGAGGCCGTTCCTTGGGTTGGTGAACTACTACCATAAGTTCTTGCCAAATTTATCTACAATTCTGCACCCACTGAACACCCTGCTTCAAACTGGTGTAACATGGAAATGGAGTGATGAGTGTAAGCGTGCCTTTCAGGAATGTAAATGCCAAATCACTTCAAAAGAAGCACTGGCCCACTACAACCCAACACTACCGATTCGGTTGGCATGTGATGTGTCACCTTACGGCATTGGAGCGGTGCTGTCACACAAATTCCGTGGCGGTTCAGAGAGGCCAATAGCCTTTGCATCACGTTCGCTAACCTCAGCCGAGCGTAACTACGCCCAGATTGACAGGGAGGCCCTCAGCCTGGTGTGGGGGGTGAAGAAGTTCAATCACTATCTGCACGGGCAGAAATTCACCCTACTGACTGATCATCAACCCCTGGTCTCAATTTTTAACCCAAAGAAGGGCGTTCCGGTGATGATGGCGCAACGGCTGCAAAGATGGTCACTTTTTCTAGGGGCACATCAGTATGACATAGAGTACAAAGGTACGAAACAACATGGAAACGCTGATGGGCTGTCATGCCTACCATTGCCTACGGCGGAAGAAGCACCTGCAGTGGACCCTGTGGAGATATTCCATGTGACCATAGTCGAATGTTTGCCGGTTACAAACGCAAGAATTGAGAAGGAAACCCGAAATGACCCGACACACTCTCGGGTCTATGATTTGACGGTGAAGGGATGGCCAGCATATGGCGACTCGCTGTTGCCAGCATTCTCGCCAAGGAGAGAACAGCTGTCAGTGTGCTGGGGAACCTTGATGTGTGGATCCCGAGTGGTAATTCCACCCAAGTTGAGAGATAGAGTGCTCAATGAGCTTCACGAGGGTCATCTGGGAGGGGTAAAAATGAAGAGCCTAGCCAGGGCATTTGTGTGGTGGCCGGGAATCGATAAAGAAATCGAGGATATGACCAAGAGATGCACAGGATGCCAGAAGGTCCAAAACGCTCCACCACAGGCCCCGCTACATCCATGGGAGTGGCCCTCATCTCCATGGCAACGGGTACACATTGATTTCACTGGTCCATTTATGGACTCAATGTTTCTAATCGCTGTGGACGCCCATTTGAAATGGCCAGAGGTCATTAAAATGTCCTCCACCACCACGGAGTCCTAAGGACCATCTTCGCCAGGAATGGGTTGCCAGAACAGATTTGTTCCGACCATGGCCCACAGTTTGTGTCTGAGGATTTCCGGAGGTTCCTGAAGAATAATGGGGTGAAACATTACACATCTGCCCCATATCATCCAGCCAAAAATGGATTGGCTGAGAGGTTTGTTCAGACCTTTAAAAAGGCCATAAAGGCAATGTATAATGACGACATACCACTGCAACACAAGGTGGATAACTTCTTGTTTGCTTACCGGAATGCGACACATGCAGTAACCAACCAAACTCCAGCCGTACTGTTTTTCAACCGGAGACTAAGATGTCGCTTGGATTTGCTCAAACCAAACATAAGACGAGATGTTGAGGATAAGCAGTTCCAGCACATAAACGAGAAGCCAATCAGGAGCTTCAAGATAGGGCAACCAGTCTTGGCCCGCGACTACCGAACAGAAAAATGGCAGCCAGGAACGATATGCACACAGCAGGGACCACTAATGTACACAGTGGACGTTGGAGAGAGCATCGTGAGACGCCATGCTGACCAGATTCTAGTCACAGGAACAAGCCAAACCTATACCACAAGCATGTGCCCCTGGTAATGAGCCCGAAGTACAGATTGCGTCTACCTCAGAAGCAGGGGTATTGGAAGCTGACGAACCAACCAATGACAATGAGCCAGAATTGACTCCACCGCCAGAACAGGATACTCGAGAAAGGCGCTATCCAGTCAGGATCAGGAAGCCTCCTCAAAGACTGAACTTATAAATGACTATTTCAGTTGACGTATATAGTACCGAGAAAATTGTAATTGTAATTAGTTATTATTTAGTTGTTAAATGAATGTTATGTACTGTTTATCTAAAAGGGGAGGAATTGTTGTGTATGTACCTTTAAGGGAATAACTGGTCTTAGACTGCAGTACCGGCAGTGACCACCCCTGTATAAAAGGCCCTAGCAGGCTTCTGTCTTTTCAGTCTGACGCTGCCTCCTGTTCAGTAAAGTACCTGTTAAACTGTTCTCCCGAAGTCCGTGTATTATTGAGGTGCGGACTTTACAGATAGCACGTTTGACTTCCTCCCTAATTGGTCTGCTGAGCCCGCAGGGTGGGCTTAACAAGGTCAATCAGGGGAAAATCCCACTGATTGGTCAGGCGAGGATGGAAGCGGGACATTGACACGACAAGCAGCAGTCCCGCCTCCAACTCGCCTCCATTCCCAAAATCCAGCCCACAGCCTCTGATGGTGGGGTGAAAGGGAGGGCACACAAAAACCAGAGGCAAAGGAACAGACAGTTTGTTCCCCCATTAGCTGTATTGGTGGCTTGAGGACTTTTAAGTGGCTGCCATCACTGATGCTCACATAGGCTCAATAATGATTTTTCCATTGCCAAGAAGCAATGCTTGGCCACAGTGAGCTGATCAATGAAGTGGTCTTGGCAGGGAACCTGAAATCTTGGGATCACTTAGAGGGCAACATGACCACTTGGCTGGAGGTGTATCTGTCATGGAGGTAGGCCACAAAGGAGTTGGTGGAGAATTATGGAGTGGTCAACAGTGATGAACACCACAGAGAGGCCAAGGTGGAAGAACAGCGATCATGCTCTATTGTTATAGTCACAAAGGATGCAATTGGTGACGTTCACAAGCGCAATCTCAGTGCCATTGGTTGGATGGAAAATGGAGTGAAGAGATTCAAAGATGGAGTAATGGGTGAGGTGTCTATGGAGCTGGGTGGCAACAGCATTCAAAGGCATTAGAGGAAAGGGAAGTTGGAGACAGGGTGATAGTTGGAGAGGACAGAAGGATAAGGAGCAGCGTGTGGTATGTAGGGGGTTTCTCTTGCTTGCTCTGGTCTCCTGCCAGGCTTCTTGCAATAATTACCCGTGAGTGGTTCGACCCACTCGCCCCTACGGTTCTCGACCTTGGACTTAGGTGCAGGGAGCTGTAGTGCAGAAAAACTCAATAGACCAGGTCGAATAGCACGAAATGGATGCCTTTATTGAACAGTTTGCAGCATTATAAAATACATGTCATATGCACAGATTAAAGCAACTACAAGCATGCACACATCTATAAACTTAACTCTATGGAAATGGGGAACACACGGCACATCGTAAAAGGGGTAACACATTACAACTACCCTTAACCCCCTCCCCTAGACCTAAGTTTCGATTTGAGGAACTCGGGATCATGCTCACCACTTTAAGAATTGCGAAAAGGGGTTTGCAGCCTTTCGACACAGCTTTCCGTCGTCACGTGGGTTTGGAAAGTTCTGGCGCAGCTTGTTTTCCTCTTGGTTCTCCTGCGATGTAGGCAGCCGGTACAGCCTTGGTGAGCGCTCACCACGGATGAATCCGTTACCGACGTGATTTTAAGAACTGGATGCACATGGGTGAATCCGTTACCGATGTGATGTTGAGACACTGGAGTGCCGGGCCCTGAGTGTCTTCTTCTCCGGCCTGGGTCGTCGATCTCCCGATGGTCTTACTCGGGGCGGGACGCTGGTCCCAAAAAGCTTTCTTTATACAGTCATAATTGTCCTTCTGATTTGAAGCAGAGCTGGAGTACAGGGTGTCTTCTTCTTCGGCCTGGGTCGTCGATGATCTCCCGACAAAAGTACCCAGGCCTCCCTCGTCGTCTTCCCATCGTGGCCGGGCCTTGCCTGGCCGAGCTGGCTTCCAAGCCGAAATCTTCTCGTCGTCCTCTCATCGTGGCCGGGCCTTGCCTGGCCGAACACCGAACACGGTCCGAACCGAAGTGCTGCTTGGTTCCGATGGAGTCTGTCCTGAAGTGTACCGATGGAGAACTCACTGATGGACTTTACTCAATCCACAGTTATATTTTTTGGAACCATTCTTATCTCCCGCCAAATCATAGTCCTGTCTTTGTAATAATTTTGGCGGGCAGAACTCTCTGCAGGGGTGTTTTGTCTTCATAACGGGAGTCGGTGATAGCTTAACTGGCCTTCCTGGGCCGATAATGTCTTTGCTTTGTCACCGTAACTCGGCTTGTATATTGATTGGTCTGGAGATTGCCCTTGATGGCTGTTAAACGGCTTTTCTTTGTACAGTAAATGGGTTAAAGTGTTCGTTCAATTGTCCGCCCATTTCTTGATGGGTCTCATCCTGCTACCCAAATCTGTCCTGTACTTATAATCTAATCAATATGTATACTCAGTTCCATGAGTTTCGGTTTCCCGAAACTGGTTTTCGCGGGCTTTAATGTCCTCAATCCACAAGCCTGTCTGGCTTGCAGTAACAGAAATTCAAATGGTCCCAGAAGCTGGTCACGAGGTCTGGCGGCCATTTTGTGCGCCCTTTTATCAAAGGTTTCTCTGTACAAGCTTCTTTTGGTCAATAAAGCTGTTTTATTAACCCTAATTTCCTGCGTGATTATTTATGAAAATTTCGCGAATCTTACAGGTAACAAAGCAAGAAGATAGGGAACCATTAACAATGTCAAAGAACATTGAGCCAAGTAGGAATAGTTCTGTGATGAGGAGCGGAGTAGAAAGTGGCTAATGGCATAGAAGAGATTAACTTAGTCAGGGCCTGAGGCACATGGGGCTAGGGCATGAGTTTTGGGAGATCTGGAAGAAGTACAAGACAGAGGAGGTGGGAGGGGACGAAGGCAACAAAGCAGATGGCCTTGATCATTGAGATGAAGAAATCCATGAGGTCTTCACATTTAGTGAGGAAAGGTCTGAGGAGACAGTTTATCACAATGAAGAATATTATGTGGCATTGTATTCTATAAGTAGAGAAATAGTCTTTGAGATATAGGGCAGGATTTTCATTGGGCCGTGGAGGCGGGATTAAAGGCATGTGGGGGGTTAAAATCTCAAAATCAGGGGGCATGAACTCATCCCGCCCCCAACCCACCTCCATGCCAGTTTCAAAGGAGGCTGGGAGCCACCTTCCCGAGGCGGGAAGGGGATTAGTGCCAATTAACTGCCTGTTAACAGGCAGTTTTTAGCCTAATCCCCATTTTTATTGCTGAAGTGTGCGATTCCCGATGGCTCCAAACCACGCCAAGTTAGCGAGGTGGGCCGTCGGGCTGAAGGGCTTGGAGGGGTCGAGATGTCCGGTGTTCAAGTGAGTGATGGGTGCATGAGTGCAGAGGTAAGTGTGTTTGGTGTGTTTAAAGAAGTTTTACTTACCTTTATAGCCTTCCTTCCTTCAGGTCTCGGGAGTCCCTCATCTCACCGGCACAGAAAGCAGAATGGCCACGAGCTGTCAAAAGTTGCAGCATTCAGCTTTCTGTTCTGGAGAGATCTCCAAGTTAATTCCTTCCTCTCAGGCTAATTTAGAGTACAGATTGTCAGTGTTTGACAGCTTCAAACAGCTTTCAAACGCTAATATTTCATCTGTCAAAAGCTTTTGACAAATGAAATGTCAATCTGTGATGTCACCTGTTGCCGGTGGCCCTTAATTGGCCTGCTGAGCCCACTGGGCGGGCTCAACAAGGTCAATCAAGTGAAAATCGCGTGGGTTGGTCACAACTCGATGGAGGCGAGACTACAACCCCGAAAGATATAGTCCCGCCTCCTACACGCCTCCTCAATGAAAATCCAGCCCATAACGTCTAAAGGAGTACACACACCGTGACAGATATGTGCTCCCCTGAATCTACCTTGTGTGTTGATAAGTGCACCATGATGCTACCTTGCATCACAAGCATTAGCTGTGTAAAGCCATCTTAAGATGGCTTTACACAGGGTTTTAGTTGTAAGTCGCTGCTTGAATGTGTGCCCTGCAGCAGTACTGGCAGTAAGCAACAAAAGATCTATGAGGTTTTCTACAGTAAATCTGTAGCAGTTTGACAGGCAACATTCTGAGCACTTTTTAGATCTGCCCTCATAATCCTTTGGGGCGTATGTAGGGCGGGGGTTCCCAGGTTACTCCAGGAATTCCACCCAGCTCAGTTTTGATAGGCCCAGCTTTACCCCGAGGCCTATCCCTGCCGCGAACACTATTGTAGGCCTGATGTGGGGCTGAAAGTGAAGAAGGATCGCTTGCTATTTCCGATTTTCCCCCTTTTCCCTCCTGAGTGAAGATGTTAAAACATTTTGCTACATTATTTTTTTTTTTGGCCTAATTCAGGCCTCGAGTGGCCCCCCCCCATCTCCAAGTGGCCGGGAGCCACTCTAACCTCTGCCTCCTCAGCTAATGCACTGTTACATGGATGGGTGATCATCCTGAATATTGAAATGACTCCATCCCTGGGATTTGGGACAGGGTCAGCAATCGGGCACAGCGGTGGGGAGAAGACCTCAAAAGGCTGGAACTTTGCCAAAAAAAATCAAGCCCAGACCCAATTGAAGCGGTCGTGGAGAGCATGATGTGTGATGTCTGGTGTGGTGTAGCTCAGGCTGAGAAAGCATGCAATGTGAGAACACCAGAGGATAGTGCTACAGAATTCTGATTGATTGGACAAGCAGAAGTCTGCATTAGGCTTATTGTTTAATGCTCCCGCTGCAAGATGCTCTTTACAGCTAGTCTGGGGAAATCTTTCACCCAGTACTGTTCAGTTATGTATCTCTTAGCGCTCCAGATGGCTGTCAGGTTTGCACTCTAATCTGCTGATTATAAAGTCCATTTGAAATACTAAACCCTGCAAAATCTGCCAGAATATTGAATTGACGCAGCTCACCTGAGGCCTTGCGTTAAGACGCAGATTAATTTAGACTCCTGGCCAGATAATGGGCACACGGGCCTCATTTTCAAATCCCAGGCATCTTAAATAAATAGCAGCAGCTGCTTTTAAATCTAATGACAAATTTCGTCACTTAGTCCCCCTGCTGTAGGCAACAGAGGGAGCAGAGAAGTCTTGCTATTCAAGGCGAGGTAACTAACGTCAGTGGTGTCCGTCTTTCCACTATCTCACAGCTCTTAAAACCACCAGAAGGGCATTTTTATAAACTAGCAAAAGCACTGACGGCAGAGTCCTGTGGTAATCTATCAAATCTGCCAGTTTAAATGGTAGTTGTGTTATTAACAATGCATTTCCTTTGATCCTGCAGATAATCCTCTTAATCCCCACACTTTTTTGATTAGTTTCCCTTTCATATTGTGTGCTTTGCATGTGTGAACTCAATTATCTTTGTCAACATTTTCACCTCCAATTGCAGCGTATGTGTACAGGACTACTGTACACTCATTATTCAGAGAATTGATTACTTTGAAGCCACGTTTTCAAAGTGATGGGGGGCATCAAAATTTCAACCCAAGACTAGTGATTCTTCTTTACTTAACTTCTTCCTACTTAATGTCATGACCACTGACACCTTATACATTTGTTGCCTCCTTAGCTCAGGTCGCAGGAGAAAAAATGTCCATACACACACTCACTGCATTTCCATTGCCTCAGTGTAGTAGTGGTTCTGCAGTGTTGTCAGGATAAGGGAACCGAGCTTACTCACATTATGAAGAGTAGTTGACAAAGAGAATTGAGTCCAACCAAGCAGGCTGCACTGATGCTGTGTGAGGTGTCAGCCAGTGGCTCAGTGGGCAGCACTCTTGCCTCTGAGTGCAAAAGGTTGTGGGTTTAAGTCTCACACCAGAGATTTACATAGAAACATAGAAGATAGGAGCAGGAGTGGGCCATTCGGCCCCTCGAGCCTGCTCCGCCATTCAATGAGATCATGGCTGATCATCCAAATTCAGTACCCCGTTCCTGCCTTCTCCCCATATCCCTTGATCCCTTTAGCCTTAAGAAATATATCCAACTCCTTCTTGAATATATTTAATGAATTGGCCTCCACTGCCTTCTGTGGTGTAGCACAAAAGTTAGGCTGCCACTCCAGTGCAGGACTGAGGGAGTGCTACACTGTCAGAGGTGCCGTCTTTCGGATGAGATATTAAACCAAGGCCCTGTCTGCCTGCTCAGATGGATTTAAAAAGATCCCATGGTGCTATTTTGAAGATGAGCAGGGGAGTTCTCCCTGGGGTCCTGACCAATATTTAGCCCCCAACCAAAATCATTAAACAGATTATTTGGTGATTAACACATTGCTGTTTGTGGGAGCTTGCTGTGCGCAAATTAACTGCCGCGTTTCCCACATTACAACAGTGACCACACTTGAAAAGTACCTCATTGGCTGTAAAGTGCTTTGGGGCATCCTGAGGTCATGATATAAATGCAAGTTCTTTGTTTTCTTTCTTTAAAAATGCCTTGAAGATCTCCACATTTACCCTTTCAGATGCTGCTGGACCTGCTGTGCATTTTCAGCATTTTCTGTTTTTATTTAATCCAGTTGATGTCAGATTCAAACACCCGCCCACCCCCATCCCACCCACAAAATCATAATTAGTGACTGGTTTAGTTTGATTTTAGTGACACACCTTAAATGAAAAGTATTTGTTGGTTGAACTCTGTTGGGAAAACTTCCATGGGATATTGAAAATAACAATAATAGGAATCGAATGGCATTAAGAACTAAACTAAACTAAGTAATATTAGACCTGTAATACAGATTTTACATTTAAAAAAGAAAGTCTTGCATTTATATAGCACCTTTCACAACCTCAGGGCATCCCAAAGCGCCTTATGTTAAATCCGTGATTCTGAGAGTATGATGCTTTTCAATAACCACACGGATGCTGTAACTTAACAATCAACAGGTATTTACTGGAGTAGGGTAGTCTCAAGACTGGGGTACAGAGGCATGCTCAAGGCTTATATACAGGTGTGGTCACTGCCGGTACTACAGTATACAGGAGCTGTAAAAGTAGTTCTCTCTTAAAGATACATACACTACAATTCCTCCCCTTTTAAATTAGTAGTACCCATAATATTCAAATAACAATTAACACTTTAACATGTACATTAAACAACAATAGTCCATTTATAGATTCAGTCTTTGGGGTGGCTTCCTGATCCTTTCGGGATAGCGCCTTTCTTGAGGTTCTTGTTCTTGGTGCGGAGGCGATTCTGACCCCTTTTCATCGGTTAGTTCATCGGGTTCCACTGCTACTGGTTCGGAGGTAGATGCTACCGGTGTGTCGGGTTCATCCCCAGGTACGCAAGACATGGGGTTGACTCGTTCCTGTGACGCTAAGATCTGATCAACGTGGCGTCTCACAATGTTCTCCCCGACATCCACTGTGTACATTAATGGCCCCTGCCGTGTGCATATCGTTCTGGGTTGCCATTTCTCTGTTCGGTAGTCACGGGCCAAGACTGGTTGTCCTACATTGAAGCTCCTTGTCGGCTTCTCATTGATGTGCTGGAATTGTTTATCCTCAACATTTCTTCGCACATTTGGTCTAAGCAAGTCCAGACGAGATCGCAACCTTCAGTTAAAGAACATCATGGCCGGGGTCTGGTTGGTAACTGCATGTGTCGCGTTTCGGTAGGCTAATAAGAAATTGTCCACCTTATGCTGTAGTGGAATTTCATCGTCGCACATGGCCTTTATCGCCTTCTTAAAGGTTTGTACGAACCTCTCAGCCAATCCATTTGTGGCTGGATGATACGGGGCGGATGTGTAATGCCTTACCCCATTCCTTCTCATAAATTTTCGAAACTCTTCGGACACAAACTGTGGTCCATTATCGGAGCAAATCTGCTCTGGCAAGCCGTTTCTGGCAAATATGGTCCATAGGACTGCAATCGTTTTCTCTGTAGTGGTTGAGGACATTTTTATCACCTCAGGCCACTTCGAATGAGCATCCACTGCTATTAAAAACATTGAGTCCATGAATGGACCAGCAAAATCAATATGCACCCATTGCCATGGAGAGGAGGGCCACTCCCATGGGCGTAGAGGGGCATGTGGTGGTGCATTTTGGACCTTCTGGCATCCTGAGCAGCTCTTGGTTAGGTCTTCGATTTGTTGATCGATTCCCGGCCACCACACATAAGCCCTAGCAAGGCTTTTCATTTTCACTCCCCCCAGATGACCTTCGTGTAGCTCATTTAGCACTCTCTCCCTTAGCTTGGGTGGAATCACCACTCTGGATCCACACATCACTGTCCCCTGGCATACTGACAGCTGTTCTCTTCTGGATGAGAATGCTGGCAACAGTGAGTCGCCATGTGTTGGCCATCCCCTCACCATCAAATCATGTACCCGAGACAGCGTCGGATCATTGCAGGTCTCCTTCTCTATATCCGCGTTCGTTACTGGCAATCGTTCAATTATTGACGAATAAAATATCTCGATAGGGTCCACTGCTGGTGCTTCCTCCACAGTAGGCAGTGGCAGGCGTGATAGCCCATCAGCGTTTCCATGCTGTTTTGTGCCTTTATATTCTATTTCATATTGGTTCGCCCCTAGAAACAGGGACCATCTTTGTAAGCGTTGTGCAGTCATCACTGGAACGCCCTTCTTAGGATTAAAGATGGAGACAAGTGGTTGGTGGTCAGTCAGCAAGGTGAACTTCTGCCCATGCAGATAGTGGTTGAATTTTTTTACTCCCCATACTAGGCTGAGGGCCTCCCTGTCAATCTGGGCGTAGTTGCCCTCGGCTGAGGTTAGTGACCGAGACGCAAAGGCTACTGGCCTCTCCAACCCGTCTGGGAATTTGTGCGACAGCACCGCTCCAATACCATAGGGTGATGCATCACATGCCAAACGAATTGGTAGTGCTGGGTTGAAATGGGCCAACACCTCTTTAGATGTGATCAATTCTTTACACTTCTGGAAAGCTCATCTACGTTCGTCATTCCACTTCCATGGTACCCCTGTTTGCAGTAGGGTGTTCAGTGGGTGTAATACCGTGGACAATTTTGGTAAGAACTTATGGTAGTAGTTTACCAGCCCGAGGAACGACCTCAGTTGTGACACATTTTCCGGTGCTGGAGCCTTGACTACTGCCTCAATCTTTTCAGGGGACTTATGTAACCCCTCTTCATCGATGACGTGGCCACAATACGAGATCTGCTTCTGGAAAAACTCGCACTTGTGACGATTAGCTCGTAGCCCATACTCCTTTAATCTGGTGAGCACCTTCTCCAAGTTGGCGAGGTGATCACTGTCATTTTCGCCCGTGACCAGGATGTCGTCCAAATAACACTGGGTCCCTGGAATCCCTTGCAGGACTTGATCCATTGCCCTTTGCCAAATAGCCGGAGCCGATGCTACCCCGAACACCAGCCGGTTGTATTGATAGAGACCTTTATGAGTGTTAATCGTAAGGTATTGTTTCGAGGATTCTTCTACCTCCATTTGCAAGTACGCCTGGGCTAGATAAATTTTGATGAAGCGTTTACCTCCAGATAGCGAGGCGAAAATATCCTCAATTCGTGGAAGCGGATATTGTACCGTGTGAAGGACTGGGTTCACTGTCACCTTAAAATCCCCACAGATGCGGACCTTCTTTGGTTCCCCAGGTGTATTATTCAACGACCTCTTCATTACAGGAATGATGGGTGTAGCCCACTCACTCCAGTCTACTTTGGACAGTACTCCTGAGCGTTCCAACCCTTCCAGCTCTGCTTTGACAGCTGGTCTGATCGCATAAGGCACTGGTCTGGCCTTAAGAAACTTTGGGCTTGCATTTTCCTCTATTTTAATCGTTGCTGTTATGCCTTTTAGTGTTCCGAGTCCCTCCTGGAACACTTCTTTTGCGTCAGTTAGCATTTTTGACAGTCGTCCAGGTGTGACGTCATCATCCTTTTTGGCCTCAACCTTCAGTGCCTGTATGGAATGCCAATCGAATTGTATCTTCCGGATCCATTCACATCCTAGCAGTGGTGGTCCTCCATCTGGCAATACATATATGTCCGTTTTAGGTATTTCCTGGCCTTTATATATCACTTTCACCCTTATTTTTCCTTTGGGGTAGACTTTTTGCCCCGTGTACGTCTTCAAGACAATCTCTGTAGCTTTCAAGGGTATATGTGAAAATAGCCGCTTGTAGTCCCTTTGGTTTATGACTGTTAGGGCTGATCCTGTGTCCAATTCCATTTTCACTTGGACTCCGTCTATCTTGAGTGCAACCCAGATAGTCTGGTGATCCTCCATTTTGGTTACCTTATGTAGTTTCAGACAACCCAGCTCCTTGCTTCCGGAGTCTGTGTCACTTTTCTGTTCATCTGAACTACTGTCCATCACCTTGTGTACCTTTTTGTACTTCTCCTGTGGAGATTTCTTACTGTTGGTTTTCTTCCCAGGCCTGCAGACTCTTCCTATGTGTCCTGCTTTTCCACACTGTCTGCACACTTGGTCCTTGAACCAACAATCCTTCTGGTCATGTGTTGTTCTGCCGCAGCGATAGCACTTCCCTGTTCCATAGGACATTTCATTGGTGCCATATTCTTGCGGTCTCCGTTGTATCTCTGCAGCGCCCCTTGCGGCTGCTTCATGTGATACTGCCATACTGAAAACCTTGTCCAGCGTAAGATCCTTTTCTGATAGAAGCCGTTTCTGGGTTCCTTCACTTTGCAGCCCACACACAAACTTGTCCTTTAACGTATCTGCTCGTCCCGCTCCAAACTGGCAGTGTTTCGATAGCTTGCGCAGTTCCGTTAGGTACTCAGCATTGCTTTTGTCTTTGTGTTGGTTCCTTTTATGGAACTTAAATTGTTCTGCTATCAGCAGTGGTGTGGGGTTTAAGTGGTCCTGTAGGATTTCTACTATGCTTTCGAAATTCTTGTTCACAGTCTTCTCTGGGGTTATTAGGTTTTGCAGTAACCCATAAGTTTTTGCACCCATGGAATTTAACAAAACCAGTGCTTTCCTAGCATCTGGCACTTCATTCGCCCTGCAGTACACCTCAATACATTCCACATATGTCGCCCAATCTTCGACTTCATTGTCGAACGTAGAGATACTGCCACTCTTCTGCATCCCTGGGTGTGATTTAACTGTCAAAAATGGCGTCTCCCGCGGTTCCCCTTCTTCTCCGCTGGCACAAAATGGCGTCTCCCGCGCTTTCCTTCCTTCCCGCGCTCGCCCTTCTTCTCCGCTGCGGCTTCTAAAAATGGCGTCTCCCGCGCTCTTCCTTCTTCTCCGCGGCTCAATGGCGTCTCCCGCGCTCTCCCTTCTTCTCCCCGCGGATACTGTTCAGCCCTTGAGCCCTGGCTGTGCTCTGCGCGTTCATTTTTTTTTTTTGTGCGCCTTTCCCGTTTCCGCCGCTCGGTCCTGAACCCGGCTGTTGCTTTACCCTCGCTCTCTCTGTTTTGTTTTTCCTCGACGCCGCTCGGTTTTCAACCCCCGGCTGCGTCCTGTGCGCTTCACCCTCTGTCTTACCCCGCCGACGCTGCTCGGCTTTCTCTCCGACGTCAGTCGGCTCCAGCCGCTGCTGTCCGGGAAGGGTCTGCGCTGTACCTGTCGTCAGTCTATTGCTGACCGTCGTGGCTGAGGAACCAAGCCCGGCTCTCCACAGCCTCCCCTGCGATGTTCAGTCTCTGCCGGACGACTGGGCGGTTGCTCATGGTCGACGCCCGTGTTTCTGGCCTTGACTTTCTTCCACCGCCCTCCCGGAGCGAATCCTCGAAGGGAAATGCAGAGTTGCAAGTAGATTCGAATCGACACTCATCGCCACTGTTAAATCCGTGATTCTGAGAGTATGATGTTTTTCAATAACCACACGGATGCTGTAACTTAACAATCAACAGGTATTTACTGGAGTAGGGTAGTCTCAAGACTGGGGTACAGAGGCATGCACAAGGCTTATATACAGGTGTGGTCACTGCCGGTACTACAATATACAGGAGCTGTAAAAGTAGTTCTCTCTTAAAGGTACATACACTACACCTTACAGCCAATGAAGTACCATAATATGAAATTTACCAAATGACACACCTGAGGAAAAATTCTCAGTCTTTTAAGGAGTCCTGCTCAGTCAGATTCAATAAATCTATCACGAATAATGATTGCCAAAGATAAGTAATTCTATTTATTGGTATCAGTATTAGTGTGGCGGAGACCACATAGGGGCAATAACACAATGTATAGCCAATGTTGTTATATGTACCTAAACACAATTCACTATGTATAGCAATGTTGTGATATGTACATGCTGGGTTGGGTTATCGGTGCAGGGTCCCTTTAAGAGCGTCGGTAGTGTGATGACGTCATGACGTCGGTTGCGTGATGACGTCATAGCCCCTGCACGGGGCTGAGCCCTTCAGACCTCATGGAGAGTGATTAAAGAAAGACACGTTTTGCCTTTGCTTAAACAAAGGCCTCTGCCTGTTGTTTTCTATCGATCCCAACATTGGTGACCCCGCTGCTCTTTTGGACGATTCCAAAGACCTCATCTGAAATGGTGACGAACACCGTTTCCATCAAATTACCCGAGTTTTGGGAACGACAGGCTGCTGCTTGGTTCGCCCAGGCCGAGGCTCAATTTGCACTCCGGGACATCACCGCGGACGACACGAGGTACTACTACATCGTCTCTGCTCTTGGCAGCTCCACCGCGGCCAGAGTCGTGAACCTGCTCGAAAACCCCCTGGAGCTCAACAAATACGGTACGCTGAAAGCGCACCTCTTACAAACTTTTGGACTCACCGAAGCCGAACGCGCACCCCGGCTTCTCTCTCTACCCGGGCTTGGCGACTCCAAGCCCTCGGAGCTGATGGACCACATGCTGGCCCTCCTGGGCACACACACGCCATGCTTCCTCTTCAAGGAACTGTTCCTTCAACAGCTACTGGGTCAGGTATGGTCAGCTTTAGTCAACTCTTCCACTACCGATTTCCGCGACCTGGCCAAGGAGGCCGACAAATTTTTCTCCGCCGGGCAACAGTACTGCGCGGCCACGCAGAGCCCTGCCTCCACTGATACAGCCCAACAGCGGCAACCCTCATGCCTCTGCTTCTACCATGCGCAGTTCAGCCCCAAAGCCAGGAAGTGCCGGCCCCCGTGCAGTTTTCCCGCGTCGAAACAAACTAAAGACCACTCGTCGGCGGCTATGGCTGTCGGCCGTTCAGGCAGTTTGTTGTTTATTACAGACACCGACTCCGGACGTCATTTCCTTTGCGACACGGGCGCCCAGGTGAGCGTCCTGCCCGCGTCAATCATAGACATTCAAGGGGGGAACCACGGCCCCGTCCTCGAAGCCGCCAACGGCAGTTCCATCCGCACCTTCGGGAAATGGAACGTGGCGATTTGTTTTGGCGGGCAGCGGTTCACCTGGGACTTTGTCACAGCATAAGTGTCCACTCCCCTTCTCGGCGTTGACTTCCTCTGCACCAATGGCCTTTTGGTGGACGTCAAGAACCAACATCTCACCAACACGGAAACCTTCAGCTCGCTCCCATGTTCCCTCAGCGGGACCAGCACGACGCAGTTGTCCAGCGCACTCTCGGCCTCCGAGTTTTCCCGCCTCCTCGCCCAGTTCCCGGACCTCACGAAGCCCACGTTCTCGTCCACCGCCACCAAACACGGGGTAGAACACCACATCTCGACCACTGGTCCGCCCGTCTACGCCCGCGCTCGGCGCTTCGACCCGGGGAAGCTCGCCATTGCCAAAGCCGAGTTCGACACCATGGAGCGCCTCGGCATCATCCGCCGGTCGAACAGTCCGTGGGCTTCGCCCCTCCACATTGCCCCGAAACCAGGCAGCGGGTGGCGCCCGTGCGGAGATTACCGGCGCCTCAACGACGCGACGACCCCCGACCGCTATCCGATTCCACACATCCAGGACTTTTCCACCCGCCTGGCCGGGAAAGTGGTATTCTTGAAAGTGGACCTCGTCCGGGGTTATCACCAGGTCCCTGTCCGGCCGCAGGACATCACGAAAGCCGCGGTGATCACCCCGTTCGGGCTATTCGAATTTCTCCGCATGCCATTCGGCCTCAAAAACACCGCCCAGGCTTTTCAACGCCTAATGGGACCTGACATTCCTGTTCGTATACCTGGACAACATCCTCATCACCAGCGCCTCCAGGACGGAGCATGTGTCCAACCTCCGGACTCTCTTCGAACGACTCAGCCAACACGGCCTAATCGTCAACCCGGCCAAGTGCCAGTTCGGGCTGTCCTCAATCGACTTTCTCGGACACTGCATCACGAAGGGCGGGGCGGTGCCACTGCCATTGAAAGTGGAGGCCGTGATGGACTTCCCGCGACCCCTCACCGTGAAGGCCCTACAAGAGTTTTTGGGCATGGTGAACTTCTACCATCGTTTCGTCCCCCGAGCAGCTCAGCTTATGCGGCCCCTTTACGAGGCCCTCAAAGGCAAGCCCGACAAACTCGCCATCGACTGGTCCGATGAGATGGCCAATTCTTTCACGGACACGAAAAGGGCCCTGGCTAACGCGACCATGCTGGCGCATCCGTTACCTGATGCGCCGATCGCTCTCACCACCGATGCCTCAGACTATGCGGTCGGCGCCGTCCACGAACAGTGGGTCAACGGCGCCTGGCAGCCGCTCTCCTTCTTCAGCCGCCAGCTCCGCCCCAATGAGCGGAAGTACAGCACCTTTGATCGCGAGCTTCTTGGCCTCTACCTCGCCGTCTGACACTTCCGTTTCCTGCTGGAGGCCCGCCCGTTCACGGCGTTCGTGGACCACAAGCCGTTGACCTTCGCCATGGCCAAAACCTCCGAGCCGTGGTCGGCCCGTCAGCAACGCCAGTTGGCCTTCATCTCGGAGTTTACAACGGACATCCAGCATGTGGCTGGGAAAGACAACCCCATCGCCGACTGTCTCTCCCGAGCCGTCGCCAGCACCGTACACCTCGGCATCGACTACACCCGCATGGCGGCCGACCAGGCCTCCGACCCGGACGTCCAGGCCTACAGGACGGCGGTCACGGGCTTTCAACTAGCGGACATCGCGTTCGATGCCGCCGGCACCACACTCCTGTGCGATATCTCCGTTGGGCAGCCACGTCCCGTCGTGCCCGAAGGGTGGAGACGGCAAGTTTTCGACGCCGTCCATAATCTTTCCCATCCGGGCAGGAAGCCGTCACAGAAGCTGGTGGCGGCTAAGTTCGTCTGGCATGGGCTCAGGAAAGACGTTCGTGACTGGGCCAGCACCTGCATGGTATGCCAACGCTCGAAAGTACATCGCCATACTAAGGCCCCGTTGGCGCCTTTCGCAGTGCCCGAGAGGCAGCTTGACCACGTTAACGTGGACCTGGTGGGGCCCCTGCCACCCTCCCACAGGTTCACCCACCTCCTCATAATGGTCGACAGAACCACCCGATGGCCGGGAGCCGTCCCGCTGTCTTCAACGACGGCCGCCGATGTGGCTCGGGCGTTCATCAGCACTTGGGTCACCCGGTTCGGCGCCCCATCTGACATTTCCTCTGACCGGGGGCCCCAGTTCACGTCAGAGCTCTGGAATGCTGTCGCCCGAGGCCTCGGGTTGAGACTCCACCACACCACCGCATATCACCCTCAGGCTAACGGACTGTGCGAATGGTTTCATCGCTCCATGAAGGCCGCGCTCCGGGCCAGCCTCCGGGACGACAGTTGGATCGACAGACTCCCGTGGGTCATGCTGGGACTCAGGACCGCTCCCAAGGAGGACCTCCAGTCCTCGTCCGCCGAGCTCGTCTACGGACAGCCGCTACGGGTTCTCGGGGATTTTGTCCCCAACGCAACAGAACCTTGGTCCACAGCCCATCAGCGGTCCGACCTTCTTGGCAACACCAAGGTTTTCGCGCCGGTGCCCACATCGCAGCACGGCCTCCCGCAGTCCCACGTTCCGCTCGACCTTCATGAGGCGGAGTACGTTTTCATCCGCCACGACGCCCACCGGGGACCTCTTCAGCCACCCTACGAGGGACAATTCCGTGTCCTGGAAACCGGGGACAAGACCTTCCTAGTGGATGTCGGCGGTAAGCCGGACTGCATTTCCGTGGACCGTCTTAAGCCGGCCCACCTGGATCTGGACCGACCCGTTGAGTTGGCACAGCCCACGAGGCAGGGCCGACCTCTGGTTTCCGCACCCTCAGTCCACCACCAAGCGCCCGAGGTCCCTCCGACGAACACCCCGGTCCCCGCCCCGGAACTGAGGAGCCGTTCTGGCCATGTGATCCGGTCCCCCCAACGACTGACATTGCCAGTGCTAGTGAATTCTGGGGGGAAGTATGTGGCGGAGACCACATAGGGACAATAACACAATGTATAGCCAATGCTGTTATATGTACCTAAACACAATTCACTATGTATAGCAATGTTGTGATATGTACATGCTGGGTTGGGTTATCGGTGCAGGGTCCCTTTAAGAGCGTCGGTAGCGTGATGACGTCATGACGTCGGTTGCGTGATGACATCATAGCCCCTGCACAGGGCTGAGCCCTTCAGATCTCGTGGAGAGTGATTAAAGAAAGACACGTTTTGCCTTTGCTTAAACGAAAGCCTCTGTCTGTTGTTTTCTATCGATCCCAACATTAGGACCATTGTTTTTCTTGTTATTTCGAAATGACCTGGATTTGTGTAAAGGGAGTACAATTTTGAAGTTTGCGGATGATACAAAACTTGGCAATGTAGGAAATAGTGACAATGATACCTGTAATAGTAATGTGCATAAATGTGAAGGGATGCACTTTGGGAGAAACAACACGGATAGGCAGTACAGGAAACTCTCGATTTACCGGCACCCAAAATAACCGGAAATCTCTGTTAACCGGCAAAATTCAGGAGTAGGTTCAGGTAAGTTTTACTTCATATTAGTGGCCGTTCCTGGATCTGTGGCCGTGTAACCGGGGTTCCTGCACCTGTTGCTAAGCAACAGGGAAGCCTGGATTTGTTGCTGTGTACGGAGCTCTCATACCTTTTACTATACCTCTCTGTAATCCGGACTTTTTGATAAACCGGCACCACGCCGGTCCCGTCGGTGCCGGATAAAAAAGAGTTTCCTGTATAAGCTAATGGTACTATTTTGAGGGGGGTGCAAGAACAGAGGGACCGGATTGTGCATATTCACAAATGTTTGAAGATGGCAGGGCAAGTGAGGAGGTGGTTAAGAAAGTGTATGGAATACTTGGCTTTGTAAATAGGGGCATTGAATACAAAAACAAGGAAGTCATACTAAACCTTTACAAATCTCTGGTTAGGCCTCAGCTGGAGTATTGTGTACAATTTAGGAAGGATGTCAAGGCCCTGGAGAGGGTACAGAGGAGGTTTATCAGGATGATTCCAGGGATGACAGAGTTCAGTTATGTGGAGAGATTGGAGAAGCTGGGATGGTTCTCAGAGCCGAGAAGGTTAAGGGGCGACCTAATAGAGGTATTTCAAAATTATGAGGGGTTTTGATAGAGAAAGTAGAGAGAAACTATTTCCGCTGGCGAGTGGGTCTGTAACCAAAGGTCACAGATTTAAAAGAATTAGCAAAACAGCTCGAGGGGAAATGAGGAGAAATTTCTTCACACAGAGGGTTGTTAAGATCTGGAACGCACTACCTGAAAGGGAGGTGAAATCAGATTCCTTAGGAACTTTCAAAAGGCAATTGGACATGTACTCGAAGAGGACTAATGTGCAGGGTTATTGGGAAAATGCTGGAGTGTGGGACTTAATTGGAGAGCTCGTTCAAAGAGCCGGCACAGGCACGGTGGGCCGAATAGCCTCGTTCTGTGCTGTAAGATTCTATGATTCTAGTAATACCTTATCAACCTCATTTCTTTTTGTGGGCCTTCATTATATCAGTTACCATGGATATTAACAGAGCTGTTACATTAACAAAACTGTTCCATGCTGGAATTCTGAAATAAAAACAGAAAAATGCTGGAAATACTCAGCAGGTCAGGCAGCATCTGTGGAGAGAGAAACAGAGTTAACGTTTCAGTTCTGACAAACGGTCACAGACCTGAAATGTTAACTCTGTTTCTCTCTCCACAGGTGCTGTCTGACCTGCTGAGTATTTCGCAGCATTTTCTGTTTTTATTTGTGTTACATTCTATTGTCCATCCGTCTATATTTCAGATGTCAATCTGTGAACATACATTTAATGTGTACCTGCTTTCACAGAACATTTGATTGAAAGTAAGAGTTACTTTAGCATAAATCACAGTGAATGCTTTTATGTACTTGGTCTTTCTGCTTTACAACTGAGTGATTCACTTTATGAACAAGGACTCAAAGGTCTGTTTTGTCAGCATTCCACAGTTAACAACCAATATTTACAGACTTAGGCTTTGTAGAAGCCTTGTATAGAAATCTGTCTGATTGAATATAAATTCCAATTCTCCCCTTCATAGCCTGCCGAGTCCATGTTACCACCTTCAGTGAGTGTGAGTGGTGGCCCTGTGTGGTTTGTCAGCCGTGGCTCAGTGGGTAGCACTCTTGCCTCTGAGTCAGAAGGTCGTGGGTTCAAGTCCCACTCCAGAAACTTGAGCACAAAAATCTAGGCTGACACTCCAGCACAGTGCTGAGGGAGTGCTGCACTGTCGGAGGTGTCGTCTTTTGGATGAGACGTTAAGCCAAGGCCTTGTCTACCCTCTCAGGTGGCCGTAAACGATCTCATGGCACTTTTTCGAAGAAGAGCAGGAGAATTCACCCGAGCTCCTGGCCAATATTTATCCCTCAATCAACATCACTAAAAAACAGATTATCCGGTCATTATCACTTTGTTGTTTGTGGGAGCTTGCTGTGCACAAGTTGGCTGCCATGTTTCCCACTTTACAACAGTGACTATACTTGAAAAATACTTTATTGGCTGTAAAGCGCTTTGGGACGTCCTGAGGTTGTGAAAGGCGCTAAAAAATATAAATGCAAATTCTTTCTTGCATGACCACCAGTAATATCACTTGATGTTCATCTCAAAAGCATGTGCAATTACAGTAGTGAAACCGTGGGGGTAATTTTAGCCTAACCCACATGGCGGGATACTGACGGGATCAGATCAGCCGCCCGTCTAACACCCCGCCTGATTTTACTCTCCAGTGACTTCAGTTGTTGTTGTTGCTGTTGTTTGTGTTTCTGGGTCTACGACAAAGCTCCCGAAGAAATGAGTTAAAAAGAAAAAAACGAACTCCATTGCTGCATAGCTGGGGGGTTTTATGAGGAAATTAATGGTGGGTGGATACGCTCAGTAAGGTTTTCTCTGCCTGCTGCAGGTATTATGCCAGCTTTATCCCCAGTTGAATCAAACTTTGGCCTCCTAGACTTTTCAGAGGGTCCCTTCGATTCATGACTGGTCCTCTGAAATAGTGGCAATCTATTAAATGTGAAAACTGCATATTCACATTCAGCATACTCACCCTGCAGTGCTCCTCTCCATTAACTGTTACCAGAAATTACACCTCATTTTTTCCCTCTGACTGTGTTGTTCAATATTTTTTCTGTAGTCTTAATGTTCAAGAACACCCTGAGGTATATAAAAGCAAAGGCTTTAAATCCAGACTGTTTTGTCCTACAAAGAGATATTTAGTGCTTTAATGTGTGCCATTTTCTTTATATTCCCTCTAGTCCTGCATCTATAAGCACAGCCTGCAACTCAAGCAGATGGAAACTACTTATGTGGATTTCTCTGTACTTTGATTTGGAGATTCTTAAACATGGTAACAGATTTTTGCACGTCAGACAGCTGGCTGACTGAAAGAAAACAATTCAGGCTTGAATTTCTCATTATTTTCCATAGTGTAACTATCCTGAACTTAATCCTGATCACCGCACAATATTGTTTTGTGACAAACTAGTCACTGGGGGTGAATTTCTGGGGGGGGGGGCGGCTGGGGGTTGAGGGTTTCCCCACTCGTCCACCATAACTTCAACAGAAGAGGACACGGAAACCCACCGAACACAAGCTAGACTAGGTTAGGGAGGACCAAGGGACATGAGTATAAGTTACGTAAGCATTGAGTTAGGCTCGACGTTCCTTCTGCCAAGCTATCGAATTCTGGAATACCTTGCGAGCACATGCAGTGAATGCAAATTGGCGGCAAGCTTTCAACAAGGAGGTCGATGAGTTTCTGTGTGTGGTCAACATAAATGTGTACAGAAGGTAGGTGGGTATCATGGGATGAGTCTCCCAGTCAATGTGGTCTCCGGGAGCTTGTTTGATCGCCTTCGGAGGTCAGTCAGGAATTTTCCAGAGCTTTTTCCCAAATGGACCTCATTTTGTTGTTGTTGCCTTTCCCAGAACATTGCATGGCTGCTGGGTGCGGGAGGGGTGTAGATAGTGGTCTGGGTGTGCAGTAGTTACACCATAACAGTATAGGACAGCTCAATGGACCAGCTGGTCTTTTGCATCCTTCGTTTTAGTATGTTTGTAACATCAGACCTCGTTAGAGGTTTAAATGATAAAGTCAAGTTATTCAACAAAAGATGAACAAATAAATAGCGGTGATATAATATGTATTTACAGTAGAAACCCTTCTATTTAGCTCTTTGAATGGAAAACAATAAAAGGTAACAAACTAAATGCTAAAGCTATTCTTTTGTAAATAACTTTTATATACATGGTGTTTCTTTTATAATTCAAACCCCTGTGGGAGTGCTGTTAGGCTGAACTATATCTCTTGGAAGACTCAAAATAGATTTGAACAGCCACGAGTCCTTAAATGTGCCAAAAAATTGTAACCAGGATTTCCTGGCCTTGAATAACAGTTGGCCACATTTGAAACTGACCAGCTGTCGTACACGTAAAAACAAAAGAAAGACTTGCATTTATATAGCGCCTTTCACGACCTCAGGACATTCCAAAGCGCTTTGCAGTCAATGAAGTACTTTTTGAAGTGTAGTCACTGTTGTAATGTAGGAAACACGGCAGCTAATTTGCACACAGCAAGCTCCCACAAACAGCAATGTGATACTGACCAGATAATCTGTTTTTTTGAAGTGATGTTGATTGAGGGATAATTATTGGCCAGGACACTGGGGAGAACTCCCCTGCTCTTCTTCAAATTAGTGCCATGGGATCTTATATATCCACCTGAGAGCAGACAGAGCCTCAGTTAACGTCTCATCTGAAAGACGGCACTTCTGACAGTGCAGCACTCCCTCAGTGGGACTTAAACTCACAACCTTCTGACTCAGAGGCAAAAGTGCTGCCAACTGAGCCATGGCTGACATCTGACTGAACAAGGCACAGAATCTAAAAAAACCTGCAACACGTATCAAATTAGAATTCTGCCTTTTAGCTTTTTAAACTTTTATGACTAGGGGTGGATTAAAGGAACCATTGCAAAGCTAAAAGACAAAACTGCTTCATTTTGTCACAAATGCTAAAAATTAAGAGCCCAGAATGGGTGAGAGAAACTCTGCTGCTTCATAGTTAGACTAAAGTTGTTTTCACTTGTAATATCTGGTTCCCCACCCACGTATTCAAAAACCCAAAGTAAGCCAAGTTCACTATTATCAGTTACTAAGGTCCTTTGATGATAGTGGCTAGCTTGGCAGATTTTTAACCAGTCAATCAAATACAGGCACAAACTGTAAAGCAAACTTGCCTTATAGTCAAAGACCTCTCAGCTACCCAAAGAATTTTACTTTATCCAGAAGCTTCAAGAAAAACTGAAGTCGCAAGGATTAATTTAGTCAAAAATAACATAGCATATAACGGATCAATAGTGAAACTATTTTTCATGCTGGATATACAAGTATTCATTCCCAATAAACTCCAGGCTATGACTTCACTCCAGAATCCAATATCTCACAGGTTATGTTCCTTTATCCAACCACTTCCACAAGGTGTTCTTTTAAAATTCATTCACCAGATGTGGGCATCGTTGGCAAGGCCAGCATTTATTGCCCATCCCTAATTGCCCTTGAGAAGGTGGTGATGAGCCACCTTCTTGAACCGCTGCAGTCGGTGCGGTGAAGGTACTCCCACAGTGTTGTTAGGTAGGGAGTTCCAGGATTTTGACCCGGCGACGATGCAGGATTGGCGATATACTTCTAAGTCAGGATGGTGTATGACTTGGAGGGGAACTTGGAGGTGGTGGTTTTCCCATGCGCCTGCTGCCCTTGTCCTTTTAGGTGGTAGAGGTCATGGATTTGGGAGGTGCTGCTGAAGAAGCCTTGGCGAGTTGCTGCAGTGCATCTTGTAGATGGTACACACTGCAGCCACGGTACGCCAGTGGTGGAGGGAGTGAATGTTTAAGGTGCTTGTTGGGGTGCCAATCAAGCGGGATGCTTTGTCCTGGATGGTGTTGAGCTTCTTGAGTGTTGTTGGAGCTGCACTCATCCAGGCAAGTGGAGAGTATTCCATCACACTCCAGACTTGTGCCTTGTAGATGGTGGAAAGGCTTTGGGGAGTCAGGAGGTGAGACACTCACCACAGAATACCCAGCCTCTGACCTGCTCTTGTAGCCACAGTATTTAGGTGGCTGGTCCAGTTAAGTTTCTGGTCAGTGGTGACCAGGTCTCAGGAGGGGCTGCTAATACTGCGCATTGCGTGCTGTCTGTACCTGTGGAGCTACAAACCAAGCTCGCTCTATGATGCGAGGTCAGCTAATTTAAATATTTAGATAGCAGAACTAGCACAAGTGTTTACTTGGCTGGGTAAGAGGCCCCGCCTCCTGTTCCTTGCTCAATCATGACTGTCAAAAACAGATTCAAGCTTCTCATTGTTTGTAGACTCTTGCTGTGTGCATAAAAGTCTCTGTACTGTACTTCAAAAGTAATTCACTGAGGTGCTTCTCAGAGGCGTGATAATGTATCATATAATTACAAGTCTTTCCTGTGAATGAAATAACAATAGAACTCATACTCAAGCTTTTATTATAAGTATATTTTAGCCAGTTACTTTCTCAATCTCCACGGAGTTTATTCACTGCTTGAACCTCCCCTAATGAGGTTCTAAACCAGACAGAACTATTTGGTACACATTTCAAGGACCTGTTCAAAAACACAATTTGTCTAAAGAACAAGTGATAAGTAGTTTTTACATTTTTCCTCACAGGGTGTTTTCCTCACACACTGCTCACAGTTAGACCATTTTCACATGTTGAGTTTTAACTTGAAGAAAGCTGTAATGTTGACATCTAAGGAATCTAGCCTTGCAGTGGCGATGTTGTTCTAGCAGTGCCATGATCCGAAGGTCTGGAGCACTGTCTGACCGTCTGTCATTATTGACCAAAGGTAGCCTTCACATTTAGTGAATGTGAGATGTTTTTGACAGTACAATTTTATTATTTACATTAACGCATTGTGAAGTTTTCTCCCTTTTACTTTAGGTTCCTAATCCCCAAAGTACCATCCCTAACCAAGCAGGCAGGAAGATGACCTGCTTGTACGTCTTTACCAATGCTGACTAGGTGTTGGGCTGGAAGATGCACAGAAGTATTCTGGGATGAATCACATTCAATCAAATTTTCACTCCCTTATTTAGAAAAAAAGCAGCCCCATTCATTTGTGGGAAATCATGGGGCGGGGTGCGGGAAGGAACCACATAATACCCAGGCATCTCCATGCACTGGGTCCAGGAGCATAGTGATTATGGTCCACGATAAGTACTGCTCCCCCTCCCCAACCTCACCGTCCCACCACCCCGCCACAGAGGTTGTGAGCTCACAATACCACCAAGCAAATTGTGAAGCTGAATTCACTAAAATCCAATAATGTGTGGGGTAGCACCAGAATGAAGCGGCTAGTTGTAAAAATATCACCTGGTTCACTCATGTCCTTCAGGGATAGAAACCCGCCATCCCTGCTCTGTCTGGTCTACGTGCGATTGCAATCCCACATTAGGTGGTTTGACTTCTAATGCCCTCTAAAATGGCTTAGCAAGCCACCCAGTTGATTCAAATAGGTGGCCCACCACCACGTTCTCGGGGCAATAGGGCTGGGCAATAAATGCGACTTTGCTGATGTTGCCCACATTTCAAGAACAAATAATAAAAACATATTAATCCATTGTGTCACTGGGGCTGCTTGTTCAATGAAGTCTTCAAGGGTTTCTGCTCACTTTAGCATTAGAATGATAATACGGGTTTGAGAAATGTGACTAACTCAGAACAATTAATCATGGTACAGGCGCCAACAGGTTTGACACTTTTGTCTGCAATATCATCACTTTCTCTTTGAATCCAGTTTGCTCAGTTTCTCCTCATTTATATCTGTTCTCAGGAACGGCTGTGGTGCTGTCATGCTGCAGGTACTGGTTTGGAACCAATACCTGCTTACAGTGAAGCACACAGAACCAAGTTATACTACTGGCCTCGGTGGCCGACCAGGCAGAGCAGGGCCCTGTTCACTTTTTAATGTTAGCAAAGGGACAGCATGTGGCGGGGTTACAACAGTGACTACACTCCCTGCCTAACAGTACTGTGGGAGTACCTTCACCACACGGACTGCAACGGTTCAAGAAGGCGGCTCACTACCATCTTCTCAAGGGCAATTAGGGATGGGCAATAAATGCTGGCCTTGCCAGCGACGCCCAGATCACATAAAAATGAGTTTAAAAAAAAGTACTTCATTGGCTGTAAAGCGCCTTGGGACATCCTGAGGTTGTGAAAGGCACTATATAAATGCAAGTCTTTCTTTTCTTTCTTTTATTCAAACGTTAACAATGAAGTTTAAAAGTTTTGCATTGGCTGCAGTTAGATTGCAGCCAGTGAGAAGCTAAAGCGGTGTGAGGCTACCATGCTGACGCGGTTTTATACCACACCTTCTTCTTCTTCTTAGGCAGTCTCTCGGAACCGAGGATGACTTGCTTCCACATTAAAAATGAGTTCGCAGGTGACTGATGAGTCCAATGCAGGACCTACAGTCTCTGTCACAGGTGGGGCAGACGGTGGTTGAAGGGGCGGGTGGGTGGGGTGCTTGGGTTGACGTGCGCTCCTTGCGCTGCCTGCACTTGGCTTCCGCTTGCTCCCGGCGAAGAGACGTGAGGTGTTCGGCGCCTTCCCGGATGCTTCTCCTCCACTTTGTGCGGTCTTGGGCCGGGGATTCCCAGGTGTCGGTGGGGATGTTGCACTTTTTCAAGAAGGCTTTGAGAGTGTCCTTGAAGCGTTTCCTCTGCCCACCTGGGGCTCTCTTGCCGTGTCGGAGTTCCGAGTAGAGCGCTTGTTTTGGGAGTCTCGTATCGGGCATGCGGACAATGTGACCCGTCCATCGGAGCTGATTGAGCGTGGTCAAAGCTTCGATGCTGGGGATGTTGGCCTGAGCAAGAACACTGACGTTGGTGCGCCTATCCTGCCAATGGATTTGCAGGATCTTGCGGAGGCAGCATTGGTGGTACCTCTCCAGTGCTTTGAGCTGCCTGCTGTACATGGTCCATGTCTCTGAGGCATACAGCAGGGCGTGTATCACTGCTGCTCTGTAGACCATGAGCTTAGTGCCAGGTTTGAGGTCCTGGTCTTCAAACACTCTCTTCCTTGATCTCCACACCACTTGCTTGATCTCAGTGATAAAGCTCCCATGAGATACCGCTCCAGTGTCGATACAAAGCAGAAACTCCTTGGGTGCTGGGAGGAGTAGGACAGGGAGGGCACTTGTCACCACCAGTAGTGATGAGACTTGTGACTTTAAAGTGCTGCTTATTCCGCTGTTTGGAGACTCCCAGCGTGACAGAAAGTTCAAAGCAAAGAGAAAATATACGAGTCAAAAACCCAGTTTCAGGAAAGTCTGCCCAGTTAAATCATTTTGATTTTAGCGCCCCAACCCTATGGATTAACTGTCATATAAAACCCAGCAGGCGAAATTCCTTCTACCAACCATTTTAGCAAAACAGAATAGGCTTTCCACTAAAGGAGGTATTTTAGCTCCTTACTTGCTCCATTTTCTGAAGCTCTGGAGAAAGCTGCACGTGCTCTCTAGAGCAGCTCAGAGAAAACCTAATTTGGCACAGTAATAGCAATATGAGTTTGGAATGACAAATCTCTTTCATATTGATCTGTTGATATAAAGTGATATATAATCAACAAATCTTTGGGAGTCAGTTCATAATTTATCAGGTACAAATTATACATAAAAACCTGAAATGCACAGAAACAAGCAAGAAATGAAAATTACTGGGCATCAAATCGCTGGTGCATCAATTCAGTTTTTGACATAAAAAGAATCAAGTGAAATATGAATGTGAACAAGGGAAATTTCCAGGACACTGACAAATACCACTGCAGTGATTCGAGGAACAGAAAAGCAGCTGGGGGAGGGAGGTAAAGAAGTGTAATGATGTGAAAAGCAGAGTGACATGAATAATGAAAGGGGCTGCAAAGACGAGAAACAAGACACATCTGTCAAAACAACGCCATGATACAAATTTCACAAAGACAAAATCAAAATAAAGATATGATCACAAACTGAAAAACTAAACCAGTAGCGCTTAGAAATTAGAGAATTAGCAGCCAAAACTTTTCATAAATTGGAACTTATTTATAATGATAAACATGAAAATGCAATGATATTAGTATTCTCGGACAGTTTGCTGATGGAGTGTGTTGTTGCAATAAGGCAGCTATTCCACTTGGAAGTAGTGGGCTGTAAAGTGTGCTCACAATTCATAAAGTGCGGTTTTCCTGATCTTAATAGAGTAGTGGTTCCGTACTGTTCCCGGGGGAAAGCTGGAGAGCAACTTGCCCCAAGCAGCTTCCACACAGATGTCCACACCTACGTAGCTTTGGCAGAGGCCTAGAGCCGGTCTCCTGCCTCTAGCCTAAGCCTCAAAATGGCGCGTGGCATAGGGAGGGGTGAAGAAACACAGACATCGGAAAACAAAATCCTTTTCTAAAACCTTCTTCTTCTTCTTAGGCAGTCCCTCGGAACCGAGGATGACTTGCTTCCACATTAAAAATGAGGTCGCAGGTGACTGATGAGTCCAATGCGGGACCTACAGTCTCTGTTGTAATGTATATACCTTTAAGGGGGGAACTACTTTTTACAGCTCATGTATACTGTAGCACTGGCAGTGACCACACCTGTATATAGCACTGAGTAGTAATCTGTACAGCTCAGTTCCAGAGTAAGCCACGTTGAGTAAACACCGGTTGTACCGTTCTCCTGTAGTCTGTGTCTTACTACTGACGGACACAACATTGGTGACGAGGCAAATTCGATCCTACCTGCAACTCTGCATCACCTCCCAGGGATTCGTTCCTGGAGACCAGTAGATTGGAGGTCAAGGCCAGAGGCACGGGCGTCGACCACGGGCAACCGCCCAGTCATCCAGCAGAGACTCGAGAATTGCGGGGGAGGCTGTTGAGAGCCAGGCTTGGCTTTCCAGTCGCGGTGGTCCAGCGAAACGGGCTGGCAACAGGTAGTGCGCAGACCCTTCCCGGACAGCGGCGGGCTAGAGCCCGACCGAGCGGCACAGCAAAGGGCCGAGCAGCGTCGACAGGAGAGAGAGAGAGAGAGGGCAGAGCGCACAGGGCGCAGCCGGTGTTCAGGGGCCGAGCAGCGTCGAGGAGAGGGAGAGAGATGCGCAGAAACCCACGAGGCGCCACCATTGCCACGAGGACCGCCGAGAGCGGCGTTGGCAGCAGCGCAGGAGAAGCACGCAAAACCTACAGGGTACCGCCATTGCCATGAGGACCGCCGAGAGCGGCGTTGGCAGCAGCGGGGGAGGAACGAAAGCGCAGGAGACGCCATTTTAAGCCATTTTAAACCACACCCAAAATGCCGAAGAGTGGCAGTATCACCGCATTTGACAATGAAGTCAAAGATTGGACTATATATGTCGAACGAATAGAGGTATACTGCAAGGCAAATGAGGTGTCAGATGACAAGAAAGCGCCGGTATTGTTAAATTTAATGGGTGCAAAGACGTATGGCTTATTACGAAATCTAGTAACCCCAGCGAAGCCAGTGGAAAAGAGTTTTGGAGACATAGTGTCGATACTACAGGAACATTTAAACCCCACACCGCTGCTGATAGCAGAAAGATTCAAGTTTCACAAACGGAACCAGCATAAGGATGAAAGCAATGCTGAATATTTAAAAGAACTGCGCAAACTATCGAAACACTGCCAGTTTGGAACGGGACTGGCAGATACCTTAAGGGACAAGTTTGTGTGTGGGCTTCAAAGTGAAGGAACCCAGAAACGGCTTTTATCTGAAAAGGACCTTACGCTGGACAAGGCTTTCAGCATTGCGGTATCATATGAAGCAGCAGCACGGGGCGCTGCAGAGATACAACAGAGACCACAAGAATATGGCACAAACGAAATGTCATACAGAACAGAGAAGTGCTGTCGCTGCGGCAGAACAACACACGACCACAATGATTGCTGGTTCAAAGACAAAGTGTGCAGACTGTGTGGAAAAGTAGGACACATAGCATGAGTCTGCAGGTCGGGAAAGAAAACCAGCAATAAGAAATCTCCAAAAGAAAAGTACAAGAAGGTACATAAGGTGACGGAGAATAGTTCAGACGAACAAAAGAGTGATACCGACTCCGAAAACAGGGAGCTGAGTTGTCTGAAACTACATAATGTGATCAAAACGGAGGATCACCGAAACATTTGGGTCACTCTCAAGATAGCAGGAGTCCAGGTAAAAATGGAATTGGACACAGGATCAGCCCTAACAGTCATAAACCGATGGGACTACGAGCGGCTGTTCTCACACATACCCTTGAGAGACACAAAAATTATTTTGAAGACGTACACGGGGCAAAAAGTCTACCCCAAAGGAAAAATAAGGGTGGCCGTTATATATAACGGTAAGGAAACACCAAAACTAGACCTGTATGTATTGCAAGATGGAGGACCACCATTACTGGGACGTGAATGGATCCGGAAAATACAGTTGGATTGGCATTCCATACAAGCACTGACTGTGGCTGACAAAAAGGATGACGACGTCACACCTGGGTGACTGTCAAAGATCCTAACTGACGCGCAAGAAGTGTTCCAGCAAGGACTCGGAACACTAAAAGGCATGACAGCAACAATTAAAATCGAAAAAAACGCAAGCCCAAAATTTTTTAAGGCCAGACCGGTACCTTATGCGATCCGCCCAGCTGTCGAAGCAGAGCTGGAGAGTTTGGAACGTTCAGGAGTACTGTCCAAGGTAGACTGGAGCGAGTGGGCTACACCCATCGTCCCTGTGATGAAAAAGTCGTTGAGCAGCACGCCTGGGGAACCAAGGAAGGTTCGCATCTGTGGGGACTTTAAGGTAACAGTGAACCCAGTCCTTCACACCGTGCAATATCCACTTCCGCGGATTGAAGATATTTTCGCCTCGCTATCTGGAGGGAAACGCTTCACTAAGATTGATCTGGCCCAGGCATATCTGCAAATAGAGGTAGAAGAAGCATCAAAAAAATACCTCACAATCAACACCCATAAAGGTCTCTACCAATACAACCGGCTGGTATTCGGGGTAGCATCAGCTCCGGCTATTTGGCAAAGGGCAATGGAACAAGTCCTGCAAGGGATCCCAGGGACACAGTGTTATTTGGACGACATCCTGGTCATGGGCGAAAATGACAGTGATCACCTCGCCAACCTGGAGCAGGTGCTCACTAGATTGAAGGGATATGGGCTCCGAGCTAACCGCCCCAAATGCGAGTTTTTAAAAAAACAGATCTCGTATTGTGGCCACGTTATCGATAAAGAGGGGTTACATAAGTCCCCAGAAAAGATTGAGGCAGTAGTCAAGGCTCCAGCACCGGAAAACGTGTCACAACTGAGGTCGTTCCTCGGGCTGGTAAACTACTACCATAAGTACTTGCCAAATTTGTCTACAATACTACACCCACTGAACACCCTACTGCAAACTGGAGTGCCATGGAAGTGGAATGACGAATGTAAACGAGCTTTCCAGAAGAGCAAAACACTAATCAAATCGAAAGAGGTATTGGCCCATTTCAACCCAGCACTACCAATTCGGTTGGCGTGTGATGCGTCACCCTACGGCATTGGAGCGGTGCTGTCGCACAAATTCTCGGACGGCTCAGAGAGGCCAATAGCCTTTGCGTCACGATCACTAACCTCAGCCGAGCGTAACTACGCCCAGATTGACAGGGAGGCCCTCAGCCTAGTGTGGGGAGTGAAAAAGTTCAATCACTATCTGCACGGGCAGAAATTCACCTTGCTGACTGACCACCAGCCTCTTGTCCCCATTTTTAATCCGAAGAAGGCGTTCCGGTGATGACTGCGCAACGACTACAAAGATGGTCATTCTCTCTAGGGGCGCACCACTATGAGATTGAATATAAGGGCACGAAACAGCATGGAAATGCTGATGGGCTATCACGCCTGCCACTACATACTGCGGAGGAAGCACCAGCAGTGGATCCTGTCGAAATATTTCATTCGACTGTAGTTGAATAACTACCGGTAACTAACGCTTGTATAGAAAAGGAGACCCGAAATGACCCGACACTGTCTCGGGTATATGATTTGACGGTGAAGGGGTGGCCAGCACATGGCGACTCACTGTTGCCAGCATTCTCGACAGGAAGAGAACAGCTGTCAGTGTGCCGGGGGACCTTGATGTGCGGATCTCGAATGGTAATTCCACCCAAGTTAAAGGATAGAGTGCTCAATGAGCTTCATGAGGGTCATTTGGGAGGGGTAAAAATGAAAAGCCTTGCCAGGGCTTATGTGTGGTGGCCGGGAATCGATAAACAAATCGAGGACCTGACCAAGAGCTGCTCAGGATGCCAGAAAGTCCAAAAAGCACCACCACATGCCCCTCTACACCCATGGGAGTGGCCCTCATCTCCATGGCAACGGGTGCATATTGATTTTGCTGGTCCATTCATGGACTCAATGTTTTTAATAGCCGTGGATGCGCACTCGAAATGGCCTGAGGTCATCAAAATGGCATCCACCACCACGGAGAAAACTATTGCAGTCCTACGGACCATTTTTGCCAGGAACGGCTTGCCAGAACAGATTTGCTCCGATAACGGACCACAGTTTGTGTCCGAAGGGTTCCGGAGGTTTATGAAGAAGAATGGGGTAAGGCATTACACATCCGCCCCGTATCATCCAGCCACAAATGGATTGGCTGAGAGGTTCGTACAAACCTTTAAGAAGGCAATAAAAGCTATGTACAATGACAACATTCCGCTGCAGCATCAGGTGGACAATTTCCTGTTCGCCTACCGGAAAGCGACACATGCAGTCACCAACCAGGCCCCGGCCATGATGTTCTTTAACCGAAGGTTAAGATCTCGCCTGGATTTGCTCAGACCAAACATACGAAGAGATGTTGAGAGGAAGCAATTCCAGCACATCCATGAGAAGCCAACAAGGAGCTTCAATGTAGGGCAACCAGTCTTGGCCCGCGACTACCGAACAGAAAAATGGCAGCCAGGAACGATATGCACACGGCAGGGCCCACTAATGTTCACAGTGGATGTTGGGGAGAACATCGTGAGACACCATGCTGACCAGCTCCTAGAGTCACAGGAACAAGTCAACCCCATGCTTCGCCCATACGTACCTGGTGAACCCGACGTACAGGTCGCATCTACCCCAGAAACAGTAGCATCGGAAGCTGATGACCCAACCGACGACAGGGTGCCAGAATCGCCTCCGCACCAAGAGCGAGACACTCGGGAAAGGCGCTATCCAGAAAGGATTAGAAAGCCTCCCCAAAGACTGAATATATAAATGGACTATTTTCAGCTAACGTTGTATGTTAAAAGTGTTAATTGTAATTAGTTTGATATTTAATTGTTAAATGAGTGTTATGGTACTGTTAATCTAAAAGGGGAGAAATTGTAATGTATATACCTTTAAGGGGGGTGATATACCTATCAATTCATCCAATGAAAAGCGACGAGTTAAGATAGTAACTATAGGTTTTTATTGGCTAAATGACAGAGCCCACCCTCGTGGGTGATCGGGTCCAACAAGGAGGAATACCAGCCAGTTGACCACCTTTATACCTGGGCAAGCAGGCGGAGCCATGGGCGGAGTCAGCTGTGGTCAGCCCAGGTATAACAGCGTGACAAGAGGTGACCTTGTGTAGTGATACAACAGTGTAATCAGTGATAACCATAGTGTAACGATATAAACAGTGATAACCATAGTGTAACGATAGTGAACGATAAAAGTGGTTTACCACATTCACCCCTTGTTTAGATTTGAGTCCGGCGGGGTGAAGTGTACTACCAGTTCGGGTATGTTAGTCTGTCCGGAGGCCTCGTAAGTCTTTCTGATCGGCGCAGCAGCGGTGGCGGTGATGCAGTATCCGATGTTAATGCTGGTGTCTGCGTGGTCGGCGAAGGCTCGTGGGGTTCCGGCATGCCGTCTACCTGGGCTGGATTTGGGGGGGTGGTGGGGGGTAACGGTGGTGTCTCAGGGGTGCCCGAGGGTGCAAGGTCTCGTAAGGAGACTGTGTCCTCCCGCCCGTCTGGGTACGCCACATAGGTGTACTGGGGGTTGGCGTGCAGGAGGTCCACCCTCTCGACCAGGGGGTCCGTTTTATGGGCCCTCACGTGCTTTCGCAGCAAGACGGGCCCCGGAGAAGTCAGCCATGTTGGTAGCGAGGTTCCCGCAGTCGACTTCCTGGGGAAAACAAACATTCGTTCATGGGGGGTGGCGTTAATGGCCGTGCAAAGCAGTGACCGGATGGAATGCAGCGCTGCCGGGAGGACTTCCTGCCAGCGAGAGGTTGGCAGGCCCTTAGACTTTAAGGCTAAGAGAACGGCCTTCCAGACAGTCGCGTTCTCTCTTTCCACCTGGCCGTTCCCTCGGGGGTTGTAGCTGGTGGTCCTGCTTGCAGCAATGCCTCTCGCTAGTAGGAACTGGCGAAGTTCCTCGCTCATGAAGGATGAGCCCCGGTCGCTATGTATATAGTTCGGGAACCCGAACAAGGCGAAGAGGTCGTTCAGGCATTTGGTGACCGTGGTACTGGTCATGTCTGGGCAGGGGAAGGCAAAGGGGAAACGAGAGTACTCATCAATGATGTTGAGGAAGTACACATTATGGTCAGAGGATGGGAGGGGTCCCTTAAAATCGATGCTCAAGCGCTCGAAGGGGCGGGTGGCCTTGATCAGGCTTGCTCTGTCCGGCCTAAAGAAATATGGTTTGCATTCGGCACGGGTTTGGCAGTTCCTGGTCATGGTCCTGACCTCCTCGATGGAGTACGGCAGGTTGCGGGCCTTAATGAAGTGGTAAAGTCTGGTGACCCCGGGGTGGCAGAGGTCGTTGTGGAGGGTCTACAGTCTATCAATTTGCGCGTTGGCGCATGTACTTCGTGATAGAGCATCTGGGGGTTCGTTCAGTTTACCAGGCCGGTACAAGATATCATAATCATAGGTGGAGAGCTCGATTCTCCACCTCAAGATCTTGTCGTTCTTGATTTTGCCCCTCAGCTTGTTATTAAACATAAAAGCGACCGCACGCTGGTCGGTGAGGAGGGTAAATCGTTTGCCTGCCAGGTAATGCCTCCAGCGTCGTACTGCCTCCACGATCGCCTGGGCCTCCTTCTCGACCGAAGAGTGTCGGATCTCAGGGCCCTGGAGGGTCCTTGAGAATAAGGCCACAGGTCTCCCTGCCTGGTTAAGGGTTGCAGCTAGGGCGAAGTCGGATGCATCGCTCTCCACTTGGAAAGGGATAGACTCATCTACCGCGTGCATTGTGGTCTTAGCAATGTCTCCCTTTATGAGGGAGAAGGCTGCGCACGCTTCTGCCATCAGGGGGAAGGAGGTGGACTTCATGAGGGGTCTGGCTTTGTCCGCATAATTTGGCACCCATTGGGCATAGTAAGCGAAGAGCCCCAGGGTTCTCTTCAGTGCCTTTGGACAGTGGGGGAGGGGAAGCTCCATGAGGGGGCGCATTCTTTCGGGGTCGGGGCCGATGACTCCGTTCTCTACTACGCAGCCGAGGATGGCAAGACGCGAGGTGTTAAACACACATTTCTCCTTATTGTAAGTGAGGTTCAGCCGTTCGGCCGTACGGAGGAATTTCTCCAGATTAACATCGTGGTCCTGCCGGTCGCGGCCGCAGATGGTGACGTTATCTAGATAAGGGAACGTGGCCTGCAGCCCGTTCTGGTCAACCATCCGGTCCATCTCCCTTTGGAAGACCGAGACCCCGTTGGTGACGCCGAAGGGAACCCTAAGGAAGTGGTAGAGGCGGCCATTCACCTCGAAGGCGGTATACTGGCGGTCCTCAGGGCGGATAGGGAGTTGGTGATAGGCCGACTTAAGGTCGATGGTGGAGAATACCCGGTACTGTGCAATCTGATTGACCATATCAGATATGCGGGGAAGGGGGTATGCGTCCAGCTGGGTGTACCGGTTTATGGTTTGGCTGTAGTCGATGACCAGGCGGTTTTTATTGCCAGTCTTAACGACTACGACCTGGGCACGCCAGGGGCTGTTGCTCCTCTCGATGATGCCCTCCTTCAGGAGACGCTGCACCTCAGAGCTAATAAAAGCTCTGTCCCCGGCGCTGTACCGCCTGCTCTTGGTGGCGACGGGTTTACAGTCGCGGGTGAGGTTAGCGAACAGGGAGGGGGGCGGGACCTTGAGGGTGGATAGGCCGCAGGTGGTATGCGGTGGGCGGTTTAAAGGCTGCTGGTTGTCGACTGTGAGTGGGGGGAGGGGTCCACCGTATGCCAAAGTGACACTTTGAAGGTGGGATTTGAAGTCCAGCCCTAGTAGGATGGCAGCGCAGAGCTGGGGCAGGACAAGGAGTTTAAAATTTTTATACTCCGTGCCCCTAACCGACAGGGTCACAACACAGTAGCCGCTGATGTCTGTAGAATGGGACCTCGACGCCATCGAGATCCGGTTGCGCGTTGGCCGGACAGTGAGGGAGTAGTGGCTCACCGTGTCTGGATGGATGAAACTCTCCGTGCTTCCGCTGTCGAACAGGCAGGTCGTGGCGTGGCCGTTTACTTTGATGTCCATCATGGACTTGGACAGGTGATGCGGGCGAGCTTGTTCCAGTGTGACGGAGGCTAGTGTATGGCTGAGCGAGCTGCTGTAGTCTGCGGGTGAGGCGGTGGTCGGGTCTGGAGACAAGGTGGCGGACGAGTGTGGTGGACAAAATGGCGGCGCCCACGACGTTGAATAAAATGGCGGAGAAGATGGCCGCCCCACAACTCACATGAGGCCCTGCTGGCGTCGGTGGCCTTGATCAAAGATGGCCGCCCCCACGACTCACACGAGGGGATACTGGCATCTGTGGCTCTCCCCCTGCAGGCCTTCGCAAAGTGGCCTTTCTTGTGGCAATCGGAGCAGGTCGCGTTTCTTGCAGGGCAGCGCATCCTCGGGTGTTTCGCCTGGCCACAGAAGAAGCAGCCGGCGGCCCGATCGCGGGGCTCCGATGTCGCAGCCGGTACCGGGGGTGGCGGTCCCGATCGGTTCTGGGATGCCGACGCTGAGGTAGGTCCCAGAGGCGGCGGTGCGAGGGATATTGCGGCCGGGGTTGGGCCCGAGTCCCAGGGTCGCGCAGCACAGTACCTGGAATACGCCTCGAGGTCCCGATGGGCCACTTCCAGAGAGCGAGCGAGGGCTGCAGTTGTATTCAGGTCGAGGTCCTTTGATTCGAGCAGTCTTTGCCGTGAGTAGTCGGACCGAAGGCCTTTCACGAAGGCATCGCGGACATTCCCTTCAGTATTTTCTGCCGCCGTTACAGCTTTAAAGTCACAGTCCCTGCCGAGTGTTTGTAGCGCCCGTAAAAATTCATCTACAGACTTTCCTGGCTGTTGCAAGCGGGATCTTAGGAGATGTCTGGCATACATAGAATTTACCGGGCTCCGGTACTGCTCTTTCAGCAGATTGAGGGCGTCCTCGTATGTAGTAAGGTCCTGGATGAATGCAAATACTTTAGGGCTCACTTGGGCGGTCAGAACTCTTAGTTTGGATCCCGGAGGCACGCCAGATTCTCCCAGGTAGGATTCGAAACAGCTCAGCCAGTGTTTGAAGTCGAGGGCTGAGTTCGCTGCCTGTGGGTTTAGATCCAAGTACGGCGGTCGGAGGGCTCGCAGCCAGGCCGGCTGCTGTGGCTGTTGTAGCTGGCCGTTTGGCTGGTCGTTTGGCTGCTCCGGTCCACTCATTTCAAAATTTAGCCAATAAAATTGATATACCTATCAATTCATCCAATGAAAAGCGACGAGTTAAGATAGTAACTCTTGGTTTTTATTGGCTAAATGACAGAGCCCACCCTCGTGGGTGATCGGGTCCAACAAGGAGGAATACCAGCCAGTCGACCACCTTTATACCTGGGCAAGCAGGCGGAGCCATGGGCGGAGTCAGCTGTGGTCAGCCCAGGTATAACAGCGTGACAAGAGGTGACCTTGTGTAGTGATACAACAGTGTAAACAGTGATAACCATAGTGTAACGATATAAACAGTGATAACCATAGTGTAACGATAGTGAATGATAAAAGTGGTTTACCACAGGGGGAACTACTTTTTACAGCTCATGTATACTGTAGTACCGGCAGTGACCACACCTGTATATAGCACTGAGTAGTAATCTGTACAGCTCAGTTCCAGAGTGAGCCACGTTGAGTAAACACCCGTTGTACCGTTCTCCTGCAGTCTGTGTCTTACTACTGACGGACACAACATCTGTCACAGGTGGGGCAGACGGTGGTTGAAGGGGCGGGTGGGTGGGGTGCTTGGGTTGATGTGTGCTCCTTGCGCTGCCTGCGCTTGGCCTCCGCTTGCTCCCGGTGAAGAGACTCGAGGTGTTCGGCGCCTTCCCGGATGCTTCTCCTCCACTTTGTGTGGTCTTGGACCAGGGATTCTCAGGTGTCGGAAGGGATGTTACACTTTTTCAAGGAGGCTTTGAGGGTGTCCTTGAAGCGTTTCCTCTGCCCACCTGGGGCTCTCTTGCCGTGCTGGAGTTCCAAGTAGAGCGCTTATTTTGGGAAACTCGTATCAGGCATGCGGACAATGTGACCCGTCCATCGGAGCTGATTGAGCATGGTCAAAGCTTCGATGCTGGGGATGTTGGCCTGAGCAAGAACACTGACGTTGGTGCGCCTATCCTGCCAATGGAATTGCAGGATCTTGCGGAGGCAACGTTGGTGGTACCTCTCCAGTGCTTTGAGCTGCCTGCTGTACATGGTCCATGGTCCATGTCTCTGAGGCATACAGCAGGGCCGGGTGTGGTAAACCACTGTCATACCTGTCGGTGTCTGTATGTGTATTCCACTAGGTACAGGTCTGGACATGCCTCGGCTGACTCCTCCCACTATTCCAGGTATATAAGTGACTACCTCCCAGTCCCTTAGTATTCTGGACGGGTCGACCACTCGAGACAAGACCTTCATTCTTTAGTTAATAAAAGCCTGATTGTTACTCGCTCAACTTCAGTCTTTTGAGTAATTGATGGCGCATCACCGGGTTTGAGGTCCTGGTCTTCAAACACTCTCTTCCTCAGGCGACCGAAGGTTGCACTGGCACACTGAAGGCGGTGTTGGACTTCGTCGTCGACGTCTGCCCTTATTGACAGTAGGCTCCCGAGGTATGGAAAGTGGTCCACCTTGTCCAAGGCCTTGTCGTGGATTTTGATAATCGGGGGGCAGTACTGTGTGGCGGGGGCAGGTTGGTAGAGGACCTTTGTCTTAAGGATGTTTAGTGTAAGGCCCATGCTCTCATACGCTTTGGTGAAGGTGTTGACGATGGTTTGGAGTTCGACCTCCGAGTGAGCACAGACGCAAGCGTCGTCTGCATACTGTAATTCGACGACAGAGGATGGGACGACCTTGGATCTGGACTGAAGGCGACGGAGGTTGAACAGTTTCCCGTTTGTTCTGTAAATTAGCTCCACTCCAGCGGGGAGCTTACTGAGGGTCAGATGAAGCATTGCAGCAAGGAAGATCGAGAAGAGCGTTGGTGCGATGACACAGCCTTGCTTGACCCCGGTTCGTACGTGAATTGGGTCTGTGATGGAACCGTTGGTCAGGATCATGGCTTGCATGTTGTCGTGAAGCAGGCGGAGGATGGTGACAAACTTTTGTGGGCAGCCAAATTTGAGGAGGACACTCCATAATCCCTCACGGTTGACAGTGTCGAAGGCCTTTGTTAGATCAAAGAAGGCCATGTACAGCGGTTGGTGCTGTTCCCTGCATTTCTCAACAAACAAACAAAATCCTTTTCTAAAACCAAAAAAATGATAGCGACATTCCCACCTGGGTATCAAATTCTGCAGATCTGACAAATTGCTGTTTCTTCTGGCTAACACCAAATTAAACACAATCTAAGTCTAAGTAGGAAGAGAAAAGATAAATGTGTTACAATCATGTCAGGAGGGAAGGCCTTGTAAGTTGCAAATCTATCGTGTGTCATGCTGTTTTAGTGCCTCAATGTTACTAAGTGAATGAGTAAGGGTAACAATGAGACTAATATAATGAAGATACCTGCTGTGCAGTGATGCCAGACTTCCAAACACTCCCTCCCCATCTCCTTCCACAGACACAGGCCCAAAGATTATCTCTGTCCTCTCCTTGAATCCTGATTAGTCCTTCACGTCGGAGGTCCCCCTCCAGCCCAGAGTCTCTCCCAATGGTTATGCGCTGATTTTCTCCTGAATGGATGCTCAACACATCGAATGTTAGAATTTAGAAGAACTGCTAGTTAACCGTAGCTGTGGCCAGTCACATCCCTCCCTATGATCGGAAAATGGCTACAACCAGCCGCTCATAAAACAGACAAACCTTCAAACACATGAAGTCATGGCCTTTTTATTAACAGACCTCCACTACTCCCATGTCAATAAGGTCTACTTGAATGATGTATATCTAGAATGGGCTGTACAAAATATGCGAACAAGACAAAGTTTTGAAAACTTTAAATTACAAAAGCACTGAGACTTATCAGAATCATAGAAATTTACAGCACAGAAGGAGGCCATTTGGCCCGTCGTGCCTGTGCTGGCTCTTTGAAAGAGCAGTCATGCTTAGTCCCTCATCCCCGCTTTTTGTCCGTAACCCTGTACCTTCCTCATCCTCCAGAACCCGTCCAGCTCCCTTTTAGAATTATTGATGGAATCAGATCCCACCACCTTTCAGGTCGAGCGTTCCAGATCCCGACAACTCTGAGTGAAAGATTAATCCTCATCTCCCCTCTAGATCCTTTGCCAATGATTTTGAATTTATGACCTTTAGTTATTGATCCACTCGCCAGAGGGAATAGTTTTTCTCTATCTACTCTATTAAAACCTCTCACCATCTTGAAACCCTTTATTCGGTCACCTCTTAACCTTCTCTGTTCCAAGGAGAACAGTCCTAGCTTTTCCAACCTCTCCTCATTACTGAAGTCTTTCATCCTTGGTAACATCCTGGTAAAACTCCTCGGTACCCTTTCAAAGGCCTTTACATCTTCCCTGAAGTGTGGGGCCCAGAATTGTCCATATTAGGGAATACATAGTCTAGTTTCCCAATTAGTAGTTACAAAAAGCAATCATATATCAAACATTTTATATGAATACTTAATAGAAGCAGCTAGTTAATTCTCAGGACCACATTCTTTAAAACTGAGGCTTCACTTACTGGTATTTCAAGGATTGAAATTTGTTAAATAATTGGAAGGGAAAGGGTTTATGCTATAAGCTTCTAGGGAAAAAAATTAAGAGAAGGGAATAGGGTTACACTGATAGATTTAGATGAGGAGAGTCAAGTGGAACATAAACGCCGGTATGGACTGGTTGGGCCGAATGGCCTGTTTTTGTGCCTTATATCCGATGTAATTTAGGGGCTGTTTTGAGGGCTCCTTCAAACTTTTTTCTGCCAGTTTCCCGCCCACAGGCAGCCTGATTGACAGGCTAGAGGCATGACGGGTGGTGAAGCCTGCAAGACAAGGCCACAGCTGAGGAGAGCAGGTAGGCCTAGTGGGGGGGTGTTACAGATTGTGGGGTGGGGGGTCCCAATCACTGTGGGGGGGGGGGGGTCCCGATCGTGGGAGGAGGGGGCCCGATGGTGGTCGTGGGGAGCAGTTGGTGTTCGGGGGGGGCCCGATGGTGGTCAGGGGGAGCAGATGAAGGCCGGGGGGAGCAGATGGTAGCCAGGGGGTCCGATGGTGGTCAGCGGGGGGCGGGGGGGGGGGTGGTGGGTAGCAGGAATTTACTGGGTAGCTTTTTTGGCCTGGCGGAAACACTCCTGCTCCTCCTGACCCACAAGCAGTGCTATAAAAGCACTTACCCCATGGATTCAGCCCTTCTCCTCCTTTCCCTTGCCGGGTTTCCAAAGGCCTGAGAAACCCGGCTGACATGAGTTAAAAATAGAATGACTGTTAAAATGAAGGCAGGCAGCTTCATTATAATATTGAAATGGCCAACAGGCCAGAGGCTGGGAATTCTGCGGCGAGTGTCTCACCTCCTGACTCCCCAAAGCCTTTCCACCATCTACAAGGCACAAGTCAGGAGTGTGATGGAATACTCTCCACTTGCCTGGATGAGTGCAGCTCCAACAACACTCAAGAAGCTCGACACCATCCAGGACAAAGCAGCCCGCTTGATTGGCACCCCATGCACCACCTTAAACATTCACTCCCTCCACCACCGGTGCACTGTGGCTGCAGTGTGTACCATCTACAAGATGCACTGCAGCAACTCGCCAAGGCTTCTTCGGCAGCAGCTCCCAAACCCGCGACCTCTTCCACCTAGAAGGACAAGGGCAGCAGTCGTATGGGAACACCACCACCTCCAAGTTCCCCTCCAAGTCACACACCATCCTGACTTGGAAATATATCGCCGATCCTTCATCGTCGCTGAGTCAAAATCCTGGAACTCCCTCCCTAACAGCACTGTGGGAGTACCTTCACCGCACGGACTGCAGTGGTTCAAGAAGGTGGTTCACTACCATCTTCTCAAGGGCAACTAGGGATGGGCAATAAATGCTGGCCTTGCCAGCGACGCCCACATCCCATAAACAAATAAAAAAAATTTTTAAACAATTCTGGCGAGCAGCTTGTTCGCCCGCCCCTTGACCCGCCTCTGTTGGCGGGTTCGAGGCGGGTTGGGTTCCTGTTGCAGATTTTTTTAATTTGACCCTTTGACACAACTCCAACCCACCTGCTTTTGGGAGTTAAGAATCAGCCCCCTGTTTTTGAAAAAGCTAATTGTTTTAGTCCTCGGCTAAAATGTGTTTATTTCTAATGCTTTTGAAAAGTAAAAGTAGAAATGAGCCTATTGGCAGCCAACTGACTTCCTAGCTAATCAAATCAAAAAATTGTTAAATTAATTCATGAGAATATGATTTATAAAATGTCCTTAACTCAGTAAGTGCTGCACTCATCATGAGAGAAATAAATTTGCACTGTTGTCATGAGATGGTTTCATGTCTGACATGAATCAGTCATTCATGAAAGAAAGACTTATGAAATAATACTGAGCAGCCTACGGGTGGCGCTGTCCAGGGAGAGTATAAATACTCGAGCACGGGCCCAGCTTGCGCAGGACATTCTTAATAGGAACTAGTGAAGGACACAACTAGACCTCTATGTTGTAAAACAGTTGATTAAAGCTTTGTTTAACGCTTAGACCAAGTGCCTAGTAGTTTTCTTACGTTAATGTCTGACTGGTGAATTTTGACAGTGTCTGAAGAGAAGAACACTGAACCTAACTCTCAATGTGCAACTCTCATTCCATTTTTCACTCTATATGTGAAACAATTTACTAACACTGACACCTAAACTGTGTCCTTGTTCTTTTTTTCAGGATATGTCAATGACTCACCCAAACTCTACAGCAGGGGAATATGTGTACCATCTACACCACCGCATACTGATGTTGCTTGTAGCAAAGACCTTCCCTTTTACATTGCAGTAGCTGCTTACAAGATCAGACTGTAATATATTCTAGCCGCAGATTTTGATGTTAGCTATATTGCCACAATTCAGTTATTCTGATACATCCTCCTAATGCAGAAAGCTCAAATCGGAAATGATGCAGTTATTTTGGTCACAGACTGCAGAGAAAAATCTGCCATGATTTTTGAGAACTTTGGCATCTAAGGGAAATGGCTGTACAACTGTTAACTTTGAGAAAAATGCAATTTTCCACATGAAACCAGCTGATTTGAATCAGCAGGCCTGGATTTTCTGATGTGGGTGCAGTTTTAATGGGTTTTAGACAGACTCAGATAGAAGTTTGCTGTTTGAACGCAATTCTCCAAGGCCAACTAATTAGTTGCAGATCTGAATTTGGCACCAATGGGCCAATTTTTCTCATCTGGGGCAAGTTGTTGTTACTGGTTAAGAAATGGTGATCATGTATTAGTAACACTCATATTTCTTGGGTCAGCTCATTTACATCACTAGTCACAGATTAAAGGGAATGGCGGCATAGTGATAATATTACTGGACTCATAATCCCAAGGCCTAGAAAAATAATCCAGAGACATGAGTTCAAATCCCACCACAGCAGCTGATTAATTAAATCTGGAATAAAAGGCTAGTAAATGTTATGTATTGTGTGTTCTCCTCCCACCTGTGGTGGCGCTGTCACAGGAGATAAATGGTTGGGTGTTCTTGGTTAAGTTTAGCTCTCTTTGTTCGGAACTTTCCAGAACTTCCTTTCCTTCCAATAAAGCACTTCATGTTTGAATCTCTGAGTTCTGAGTCCTAAATTGTGTCTAGGTAGAAAGGTACCGACACAACAAGTGGCGGCGAGGATGGGATGAATCTGTGTACGTTACGGGTGCAGTGAGTAAACAGAAATTTTTTGAAACGTGAAATGGCTACTATATTAGGAAACATTGGTGATTTTGATGAAAATGTGGAGCAATGGAGCACTTATACAGAACGTTTTGACTATTTTATATTGGTGAATGCGGTGGCAAATGAAAAGGTCGTGCCTACCTTTTTGAGTGTAATCGGGCTGAAGACATTCAATTTACTTCGCAGCCTTGTGCAGCCAGATAAGCCAGGGACTAAAACATATAAGCAACTAGTGGAAATTCTTGGAGCACATTTTTCACCAAAACCTCTGGTTATTGCTGAGAGATTTCGATTTCACTAACGGAATCAAGAGGAGGGGGAATCAGTGACGATGTTCATTGCTGCTTTAAAAAGGTTATCAGAAAACTGCGAGTTCAAGGAGGTGCTGAAGGATACCATTAGAGACAGACTCGTGTGTGGTCTGCAAAATCCAGCCACACAGAAGCGCCTTCTTACTGAGGACAACCTTACTCTTGAAAAGGCCATTGAAGTTAGTGTCTCCATGGAGATGGCGGAAAAGGAGTGTGGTAAACCACTGTATTGTATATTGCCACCTCTGGGTGGCGCTGTGTATGGAGGCATGCCTCAGCTGACTCCACCCACCACTGTGTGGGTTTCGTTCAGACTTGTTCAGTCACTCACGAAGAAGCATGGTCTCTTCTTAGCTAATAAAAGCCTTATTCATCTCTTCTTTCGACTCATCATCTCTTCTTCGACTCATCACCTTTTATGAAGTAATTGATAAGCGTATCAATTTTATTAGCTAAAAGTTAAATGGCGACACCTGAGGAGCAACAACAGCAACGGATACAGCAGACATTGCTGAGAGCCCTCAGACCACCACGCCTGGACCTCGACCCTCAAGATGTGGGTGCATCAGCCAAGTTTGAACACTGGCTGAGCTGCTTTGAATCCTTCCTCGCAATCTCACAGGTTACAGAGGAGGATCACAAACTGAAAATTTTGACCGCCCAGGTGAGCCATCAAGTATATATGCTAATCCGGGACTCTAATACGTACGTGGCGGCCCTCGAGCTACTAAAAGGGCAATATACGCGCCCAGTGAACACAATTTACGCCCGACACCTCTTGGGATCCCGCAGGCAGCAACCGGGAGAATCGGTAGGGGCATTTACACGGGCGCTACTGGCACTCTGCAGAGACTGCGATTGTAAAGCGGTAACGGCTGTGGAGCACGCGCAGGGACTCGCCTGTGATGCCTTCGTCAGGGGCCTCCAGTCAGACCACACCCGGCAGAGACTGCTAGAAAGCAAGGAACCCGACCTGAAGACGGCCATTGCCCTTGCGCTCTCGTTAGAGGAGGCCCACCGAAACCTCGAGGCATACCCCCGTAACGGCGCCGAAACATGGCAATCGAAACCGTGGGACACGGGACCGCCGCCCCCGGCACCAACCGCTGCAGCGACCCAACCGAGACAGCAGCCTCCGGTAAGAACTGCTTCGATGCCCAGTAACCAGGCCCAAAAATGCTATTTCTGTGGCCAGTTAAAACATCCCAGAGCGCACTGCCCAGCTAAGACAGCTACCTGCTCGGGCTGCGGGAAGAAAGGCCATTACGCTAACGCCTGCAAGGGGAAGCCAGCCAGCAGCGCAGCGTGCGGGCCGTGGGAGCAGCCATCTTATCCGCCATTTTGTGTACCCCCGGCCGCATGGCATCCGCCGCCATCGTATCCAACGCACTCAACCGCCATTTCGTCACCGGAACCGACCACCGTCTCGGCGGATGACTATAGTGACTCACTAAGCCACATACTGGCCTCCGTGACGCTGGATCAAGGCCACCCTCACCATCTATCCAGCTCCATGATGGATATCGCGGTAAACGGCCGCGCCACCAGTTGCCTGATCGACAGCGGGAGCACAGAGAGTTTCGTCCACCCCGACACGGTACGTAGCCACTCCCTCACGATTCTGCCAACGCACCATCGCATTTCTATGGCGTCCAAGTCCCAGTCAATGGACATCAGCGGCTACTGTGTGGTGACCCTGTCAGTAGGGGGCACTGAATATCAAAAATTTAAACTGCTAGTCCTGCCCCGTCTTTGCGCTGCCGTCCTGCTAGGGTTGGATTTTCAGTGCCACCTTAAGAGTGTCACACTAGCATACGGTGGACCCCTCCCCCCACTCACAGTCTGCAACCAACAACTTTTAAATCGCCCGCTGCAAACCACCTGCAGCCTTTCCACATTAAAAGTCCCCCCCCCTCCCCTGTTCGCTAACCTCACCCGCGACTGTAAACCCATCGCTACCAAAAGCAGGCGGTACAGTGCCGGGGACAGAGCTTTTATCAGCTCTGAGGTGGAGCGGCTCTTGAAGGAGGGCATTATCGAAGGTAGCACTAGCCCCTGGCGAGCCCAGGTTGTAGTCGTTAAAACCACTGCAAAACGCCGCATGGTAATCGACTACAGCCAAACCATAAACCGGTACACCCAGCTGGACGCGTACCCCCTCCCTCGCATATCTGATATGGTCAATCAGATTGCGCAATACAAAGTATTCTCCACCATCGACCTTAAGTCAGCGTACCACCAGCTGCCCATCCGCCATGAGGACCGCCAGTATACTGCCTTCGAGGCAAACGGCCGCCTCTACCACTTCCTTAGGGTCCCCTTCGGCGTCACCAACGGGGTTTCGGTCTTCCAAAGGGAGATGGACCGAATGGTTGACCAGAACGCGCTGCGGGCAACCTTCCCCTATTTGGATAACGTCACCATCTGCGGCCACGACCAGCAGGACCACGACGTTAATCTAGCAAATTTCCTCCGTACGGCCCAACGGCTGAACCTAACGTACAATAAGGAAAAATGTATGTTTCACACCAAGCGCCTGGCCATCCTCGGCTGCGTGGTGGAGAACGGAGTCATCGGGCCCGACCCCGACAGAATGCGCCCCCTAATGGAGTTACCCCTTCCCCACTGCCAAAAAGCACTGAAGAGATGCCTGGGGTTTTTCTCCTACTACGCCCAGTGGGTGCCCCTCTATGCAGACAAAGCCAGGCCCCTCATCAAAGCCACCTCCTTCCCCCTGACACCAGAGGCGTGTGCAGCCTTCACTCTTATCAAGAACGATATCGCGAAGGCCGCAATGCACGCGGTGGATGAGTCCATCCCCTTCCAAGTGGAGAGCGATGCCTCCGACTTCGCCCTAGCCGCGACCCTTAACCAGGCGGGCAGACCCGTGGCCTTTTTCTCAAGGACCCTCCAGGGCCCCGAGACGAGACACTCCTCCGTCGAAAAGGAGGCCCAGGCTATTGTAGAAGCGGTGCGTCACTGGAGGCATTACCTGGCCGGGAAACGATTTACCCTGCTCACTGACCAGCGTTCAGTAGCTTTTATGTTTAATAATAAGCAGAGGGGTAAAATCAAGAACGACAAGATCTTGAGGTGGAGAATCGAACTCTCCACCTACAATTATGATATCTTGTATCGGCCAGGGAAACTCAATGAGCCCCCAGATGCCCTATCACGTGGTACATGCGCCAACGCGCAGAGTGATAGGCTGCAGTCCCTCCACAATGACCTCTGCCACCCGGGGGTCACCAGGTTTTTCCATTTTATCAAATCCCGTAACCTGCCCTACTCCATCGAGGAGGTCAGGACCATGACCAAGAGCTGCCAAATCTGCGCCGAGTGCAAACCGCACTTCTATAGGCCGGACAGAGCAAGCCTGATCAAGGCCACCCGCCCCTTCGAACGCCTGAGCGTCGATTTTAAAGGGCCCCTCCCCTCCGCTGACCGCAATGTGTACTTCCTCAACATAGTTGATGAGTACTCCCGTTTCCCCTTTGCCATCCCTTGCCCAGACATGACCAGTACCACGGTCATCAAGTGTCTGAATGACATCTTCGCTCTGTTCGGGTTCCCCAGCTATATACATAGCGACAGGGGCTCATCGTTCATGAGCGACGAACTTCGGCAGTACCTGCTAACAAGAGGTATCGCCACGAGCAGGACCACCAGTTACAACCCCCGGGGGAACGGCCAGGTGGAAAGGGAGAACGCGACGGTTTGGAAGGCAGTCCTCTTAGCACTAAAATCTAAGGGCCTTCCGACCTCCCGCTGGCAGGAGGTCCTCCCTGCAGCGCTTCACTCCATTCGGTCACTGCTTTGTACTGCCACTAATGCGACCCCTCATGAGAAAATGTTCGTTTTCCCCCGGAAGTCTACATCGGGAACCTCGCTACCGGCATGGTTGACTTCTCCTGGGCCCGTCCTACTGCGGAGGCACGTGAGGACGCATAAAACGGACCCCCTGGTCGAGCGGGTGCACCTCCTACACGCCAACCCCCAGTATGCCTGGGTGACATACCCAGACGGGCGGGAGGACACGGTCTCCATACGAGATCTCGCACCCTCGGGTACCCCTGAATTACCACCGTTATCCCCCTTACCACCGTTATCCCCCTTACCACTGTTATCCCCCACCACCCCTCCCAACCCAACCCCTGCAGACGGCATGCCAAAGCCCCAGGAATCTTCGCCAACCACCCAGACACCAGACCCGACGTCGGATGCTGCAACACCACCGCCGCCACCACGACGATCAGGACGTCAGACAAGGCCTCCTGATAGACTTAACTTGTAGTACCCTTCACCCCGCCGGACTTCACATTAAACAAGGGGTGAATGTGGTAAACCACTGTATTGTATATTGCCACCTCTGGGTGGCGCTGTGTATGGAGGCATGCCTCAGCTGACTCCACCCACCACTGTGTGGGTTTCGTTCAGACTTGTTCAGTCACTCACGAAGAAGCATGGTCTCTTCTTAGCTAATAAAAGCCTTATTCATCTCTTCTTTCGACTCATCATCTCTTCTTCGACTCATCACCTTTTATGAAGTAATTGATAAGCGTATCAAGGAGGCTCACCAGTTGAGTTCAACAGGGAGAGTTCACAAGGTGTCGTCTGAGCCTAAAGGTGCGCAGAACGGCACATGTTACCGTTGTGGGAAAATGGGCCATCACGCTAATGACTGCTGGTGTACGGAGCTGGAATGCCGAAATTGTGGCAAAAAGGGTCACATTGAACGCACCTGTAGAGGTAAAAAAAGAACAGACAGAGCTGGGAAGCATGGAAGCAAAATGTCTGTATTTGGACGAGAGAGGAAAAAGAGTGTTCATTCAGTGCAGTATGATGGAACAAGCAAAACAGAGGGGAGCGACACCTCTGAGGAGGAAGAGGTGCACATACTGACGGTTGCAGGTGGTCCAAATGGCTACTGGGTGTCACCACTGGTGGAGGGACAATCAGTGCGGATGGAGGTGGACACAGGCACGGCTGTGTCCCTTGTTTCAGACACTGTCTACAACAAAATGCTAAAGCATCTTACCCTTCAGCCAACAAACATTGTGCTAAAGACGTATACCGGTGAACCTGTGGCCATGAGAGGCGTCATTGAGGTGACAGTTAAATTGAACGGACAGACTGCAAAACTGCCACTATATGTGGTAAAGGGAAATTACCCATCGCTACTGGGACGTGCGTGGCTAGAGAAAATCACGCTGGACTGGCCTGCAGTCCGCATGATGTCAAAAGGGGAGTCAGGTCTGACTGCAGTGTTAAACAAACATGCAGAACTCTTCAATGGGGAACTTGGGAGCATGAAAAAGATCAGCGTGAGACTGGACATTAAACTTGACAGCAAGCCGAAGTTTCACAAAGCCCGACCTGTACCCTATGCAATTAGACCAAAAGTTGAGGCTAACTTGGAGGCCTTAGTCGAGAATGGAGTCCTGGAGCCTGTGAGCGTGAGCAAATGGGCCACACCCATTGTTCCTGTCCTGAAAAAGGATGGATCTGTTCGAATCTGCGGGGATTTTAAAGTGACTATTAACCCGGTGCTGTCTGCGGAACAGTACCCTCTTCCCCTCATTGAGGATCTTTTTACGGGCCTGGCCGGAGGGCAAAAGTTCAGCCAAATAGACTTATGCCAGGCTTATCTACAAATGCATGTCGATGACAAATCAAAGGAGTTGCTGACAATTGTGACACACAAGGGACTATACAGGTACTGCCGCCTTCCGTTTGGAATTACGTCGGCCCCTGCTCTATTCCAAAGGGCAATGGATCAGATTTTGAGTGGACTGCCAGGAGTCCAGTGCTACCTGGACGACATCCTCGTCACCGGGACAAATGAGGAGGATCATCTTCTGAACTTGGATGCGACACTACAACGACTGAAAGAGTACGGACTCAGAGTTCGTAAAGACAAATGTGAATTCTTTCAGTCTTCAGTTGAGTACCTGGGGCATGTGATTGACGCTACTGGCCTGCATAAGGCGCCGTCAAAGGTCAAGGCGATCGTGGAGGCCCCAGCACCCCAGAATGTGAGCCAGTTACGTTCATTTCTGGGGCTACTTAACTACTATGGGTAGTTTATTCCAGACTTAGCAACATTGCTGAAGCCGTTACATCAGTTGCTATGTCAAGGCAAAACATGTAAATGGACTGAACTGTGCAACGAAGCTTTTGCCCAAGCAAAGAAAGCATTGCTGAAATCGGAAGTCCTGACACACTTCGACCCAAAGCTACCCGTGCAGCTAGCATGTGATGCATCACCATATGGTGTGGGAGCAGTCATATCCCACATCATGCCTTCGGGTGAAGAGAAACCTATCGCCTTCGCATCACGCACCTTGAACAAGGCCGAGAGTAACTATGCGCAGATCGAGCGCGAGGCCTTGGGAATCGTTTTTGGAATTCGAAAATTTCATCAGTACCTGTTTGGGAGAAGGTTCACACTCCTGACGGACCACCGTCCATTGACTTCAATCTTCGGGCCCCACACCGGAATTCCGTCTCTCGCTGCAAGCAGGATGCAAAGGTGGGCTTTACTGTTGTCCGGACACACATACGACATCAAATATCGCAAATCAGACTTGAACGGCAACGCAGACGGTCTCTCGAGGCTACCCTTGCCTGTTACTCCCCCAGAGCCTCATCAGGTAGACATCTTCTACTTTAGACAAGTGGAGGGAGCACCTGTCACTGCAGTTCAGGTGTGAAGGTACACCCGCAACGATCCAGTCCTGTCTGAGGTAATGGACGATGTCACTCGAGGGAGAGCTATAGGAGATTCTCCTAGTTTGAAACCTTACGTTTCAAAAAGAAATGAGCTCTCCGTCCAGGCAGGTTGTCTTCTTTGGGGACGCCGTGTCATCATTCCGCCACCTCTGAGGGAACCTATACTGCAACAACTTCATACAGGCCACAGTGGGATGGTTCGAATGAAGGAAATGGCAAGAAGCTACTTCTGGTGGCCAGGTCTCGATGGGAATACTGAGGAGAAAGCCAAAACATGTTCCCCATGTCAAAGGGTCCGGAATGTTCCACAGCTGGCAACCCTACACCCCTGGGATTGGCCTGAAGAAGTGTGGCAGCGAGTACATGTGGACTTCGCCGGTCCTTTTGAAGAGAAGATGTTTATGGTGGTTGTAGATGCTCGTAGCAAGTGGCCGGAGGTCGCTGTGATGAGGTCTACCATGGCAGAGAAAACAATTGAGAAACTTGGTGAGATGTTCAGCCGTTATGGCTCACCGGAACAACTCGTAAGTGACAACGGTCCACAATTTGTATCACAGGAGTTTGCAACCTTCCTGCATGTGAATGGTGTCCAACACATCAGGTCTGCGCCCTATCATCCCTCTACTAACGGCCAGGCAGAAAGGTTCGTGCAAACTTTGAAGCACGCCTTGAAGGCATCGCAAGGTCAGGGCTCAATCCACCAACGTCTGAACAGCTTCCTGTTGTCCTACAGGAACGAGCCGCATGCCACAACCAAAACTTCCCCTGCTTCGCTCATGATGAAGAGGCAGTTGCGGACAAGTTTTGACTTACTCAAACCTCCAAGGGCAGAGCAGGTTGTCCATTGTCAACAACAAGCTCAAGTTGAAAAGAGAGAGAAAAGAGCCAAGGAGAGACGGTTTCATCCGGGAGAGCACGTCCTAGCTCGAAACTACAACACTGGACCGAAATGGGTTCCTGCTACGGTGATCGCGCAGACGGGCCCTGTGTCTTACACGGTTGAGACTGCTGAGGACGTCATCTGGAGAAGACATACAGATCAACTGTTGCTAGGAGCAGAGACAGCCACAGAGGCTCCAACGGCTGGTTGGCCTGAACTGTTTCCGGATGATACCGCAAACCAGCATCCCTTGTCACAGTGCTCTTCTCCAACACAGGAAGTCAAAGAGACTGTTCCACCTGTGCAAACTCCTGACTTTCAACTGACACAGGTGTAGTGTATGTGCCTTTAAGAGCCCCATGTGTACTGTAATGCTGGTAATGGCCACTCGGGCTATATAAGCCTGTATAGAAACATAGAAACATAGAAACATAGAGATAGGAACAGGAGTAGGCCATTCGGCCCTTCGAGCCTGCTCCACCATTCAATGAGATCATGGCTGATCTTCGTCTGAGATCATAGCTGATCTTACCAGTTCAGTACCCCGTCCCCGCCTTTTCTCCGTAACCCTTAATCCCCTTAGCCTTCAGAAATATATCCAATTCTCTCTTGAAAATATTTATTGAATTAGCCTTCACAGCCCTCTGTGGCAGGGAATTCCACAGGCTCACCACTCTTTGAGTGAAGAAATTCTTCCTCATCTCTGTTTTAAATGATTTGCCCGCTATTTTTAGACTGTGGCCCCTGGTTCTGTGCTCCCCGGCCATTGGAAACATTCTCTCTGAATTCAGCCTGTCCAGGCCTGCCATAATTTTATATGTTTCGATGAGATCCCCTCTCAATCTTCTAAACTCCAGTGAGTACAAGCCCAAACTATTTAATCTCTCTTCGTAGGTCATTCCCGCCATTCCAGGTATCAGCCTGGTGAATCGCCGTTGCACTCTTTCCATGGCAAGAACATCCTTCCGCAGATGGGGCGACCAAAACTGTACACAATACTCCAGATGCGGTCTCACCAGCACCTTGTACAGCTGTAGTAAGGTATCCCTATTCCTATACTCGAACCCCCTTGATATGAAGGCCAACATACCATTTGCCTTCTTGATCGCCTGTTGCACCTGCATGCTCTCCTTCAGTGACTGGTGCACAAGAACACCCAGGTCCCTCTGCACTTCCCCATCTCCCAATCTATTGCCATTTAGATAATAATCTACCCTCCTGTTTTTACCCCCAAAGTGGATAACCTCGCATTTATCCACATTATAGTGCATCTGCCACGTATCCGCCCATTCCCCCAACCTGTCCAAATCGCACTGTAGCCTCCTGACATCCTCATCAGAGCCCACCCCTCCTCCTAGTTTAGTGTCGTCAGCGAATTTGGAAATATTGCATCCAATTCCCTGATCCAGATCATTTATATATATTGTGAACAGCTGGGGTCCCAGGACAGATCCTTGCGGCACCCCGCTGGTCACTGCCTGCCACTCCGAAAACGAGCCGTTTATTCCAACTCTCTGTTTTCTATCCGCCAGCCAGTTCTCTATCCACGTTAATACTTTGCCCCCAATCCCATGAGCCTTAATTTTGCATGATAATCTTTTGTGTGGAACCTTATCGAAGGCTTTCTGGAAGTCAAGGTACACCACATCCACTGGCTCTCCCCCATCTATTTTACCAGTTACTTCCTCAAAAAATTCCAGCAGATTAGTCAAACACGATTTACCCTTTGTAAATCCATGTTGACTCTGTCCGATCCTTTCCCCATTTGTCAAGTGCTCCGCTATTTTATCCTTAATAATGGACTCTAGCATTTTGCCCACAACCGACGTAAGGCTTACTGGTCTATAATTCCCTGCTTTCTCTCTACCCCCCTTTTTAAATATTGGGGTAACATTAGCTACCCTCCAATCCACGGGTACTGTTCCCGAGTCAATGGAGTTCCGGAAGATGATCCTTAGAGCATCTGCTATCTCCAGGGCCACCTCCTTAAGTACCCTAGGATGTAGTTTATCAGGCCCCGGGGATTTGTCGGCCTTCAGTCCCCTCAACTTACCCAACACCATATCCCTAGAGATACTAATTTCTGTCAGCTCCTCCCTCTCATTAGTCCCTATGTTTGCCGATATTCCTGGGAGGTTATTTGTGTCCTCCTTTGTGAATACAGAACCAAAGTATGAGTTTAATTGGTCTGCCATTTCCTTATTCTCCATTATATATTCTCCCGAATCGGACTGCAAGGGACCGACTTGGGATTTTACCAGTCTTTTCCTCCTGATATACCGATAAAAGCTTTTGCAGTCTGTCTTTATGTTTGCTGCAAGTTTACTTTCGTATTCTATTTTCCCCTTCCTGATTAATCCCTTTGTCCTCTTTTGCTGTATCTTGTACTGCCCCCAATCTTCCGGTCTGGTGCTTTTTTTTGCCAGTTGATATGCCCTTTTTCTTTATTTTATGCTGTCCCTAATTTCCCTCGTTATCCACGGTTGAGTCACCTTTTTAGGTTTATTTTTATGCCAAACCGGTATAAACATGTTCTGGAATTCTTCCATTCTATCTTTGAATGCTTGCCATTGTCTCTCCACTGTCAATCCCCCCAGAAACACCACCCAATCAATCTTACCCAATTCCCGTCTCATACCCTCGTAATTCCCTTTATTTAAGTTCTGGACCTTAGTCTCTGATTCAATTTCCTCACTCTCCATCTCGACTGAGAGCTCGATCATATTATGATCGCTCTGACCCAAGGGGCCTCGTACAAGAAGATTGCTGATAAGTCCCTTCTCATTGCACAATACCCAGTCTAAAATGGCCTGATCTCGAGTCGGCTCCTCGACATATTGGTCCAGATAACCGTCCCGAAAACATTCCAGGAATTCCTCCTCCTCAGAATTTTTACTAATTTGGGTAGTCCAATCAATATGTAAATTAAAGTCACCCATGATGACAGCTGTGCTCTTATCGCACGCTTCTCTAATTTCCCTTTTTATGCCTTCCCTCACCTCCATATTACTATTTGGAGGCCTATATATCACACCCACTAACGTTTTCCTCCCCTTGCTATTTCTCATTTCTACCCATACAGATTCCGTTTCATCCGAGTTAATATCCTTCCTTTCCATTGCATTAATCCCCTCCTTTACCAGCAATGCTACCCCACCTCCCCTACCTTTTTGCTGATCCTTCCTAAATATTGTATATCCCTGGATGTTAAGTTCCCAGCCTTGCCCACCCTGCAGCCACGTTTCTGTAATCCCAATCAAATCATACTTGTTTACCTCTATTTCCACAACTAATTCATCCACCTTGTTCCTAATGCTTCTAGCATTAAGATACAAAGCCTTCAGGCTTGCTTTTTTCACACTCTCATTATGAATTAGTTTGGCCCTTTGTGTTTCTCTCCTTTGCTTATTGCTTCTCACCTTTCTACCATCTATTTCTGACTTCATATGACTTCCCTCTTTTCCACTACCTAGGTTCCCATCCCCCTGCCAAATTAGTTTAAATCCTCCCGAACCGCCCTAGAAAATATTACCCCGAGGACATCGGCTCCCTCACAGTTCAGGTGTAGACCGTCCCCTTGGTACAGGTCACTCCTCCCCAAGAACTGGTTCCAATGCCTCAAGAATTTAAATCCCTCTCCCTTGCACCACTGCTCAAGCCACGTATTTAGCTTATCTATCTTACTCTCTCTAAACTTATTAGCTCGTGGCACTGGTAGCAATCCAGAGATTACTACCTTTGAGGTCCTACTTTTCAATTTAGCTCCTAACTCCCTAAATTCAGCTTGTAGGACCTCCTCCCTCTTTTTACCTACATCGTTGGTACCTACATGTACCACGACAACTGGCTGATCCCCCTCCCCCTTCAGAATGCTCTGCACCCGCTCCGAGACATCCTTGACCCGTGCACCAGGGAGGCAACATACCATCTTGGAGTCTCGGTCTCGGCCACAGAAACTCCTATCTATCCCCCTTACAATTGAATCCCCTATCACTATAGCCCTATCCCTCTTTTTCCCGCCCTTCTGTGCAGCAGAGCCAGTCATGGTGTCCTGAACCTGGCTGCTGGTGCCTTCCCCTGATAAGTCATCTCCCCCAACAGTACCCAAAACGGTAAACCTGTTTTGGAGGGAGATGACCGCAGGTGACTCCTGCACTACCTTCCTGCCTTTACCCTGCCTTTTGGTCACCCATTTACTGTCTGAGCTAGCCTTTACCTGCGGTGTGACCAACTCACTGAATGTGCTATCCACAACATCCTCAGCATCGCGTATGCTCCAGAGTGAGTCCATTCGCAGCTCCAGCGCCGCCATGCGGTCCGCTAGGAGCTGCAGCTGGACACACTTCCTGCACACATAGTTGTCAGGGACAGTGTCCCTGATTTCCCACATGGCACAGGAGGAGCATGACACGGGTCTGAGCTGCCCTTCCATGACTTAACCCTTACAATACCTTTTTATTTACTACGATTTAGCTTAATTATTGAATTCTACTTAGAATAAGTTTGTGAAAGTACTCACCAACCAGTCACCTACCTGTTTTCTGGTGTTGTATTTTCACTGCCGCCTCCTGTCCTGGAACCTTTTCCACCTAGGTTAGGCTCCTGAAATAAAATAAATTGAACCTACCTTTTCAACTTCCCCTAACCCCTAAAAGGTTAGAGGAGGTGGAAGGGTGGGAGACACTACACTGTAGTGTTTCGGGTTTAGCAACAGCTCCACCTATATAGAGTTACTGGCCTCCTGCTCTCCCGACTGCACCAGCTGCTCCCTGGTGACGTCACACACTGATTACTATTTACCCCTCTCCTCTTGGCAGTTAGTTCCCCTCCAGACTTTGTTTAGTAAACACCTATGAAACCAACTCCTGTCTTCAGTGTCTCTATCAACACACAGACACAACAGTGGCGACGAATTGGAAACGGACTTACCTGCAATTCGGCAGCACCTCAAGGACATCGATTCCTCTGGCGTCCAAAGTTGAAGAAAAATCAAGAAAGAGAAAAAGCTGTGGTTTCACCAGCTAGCCAAGCTGGTGGCAGGTGCTGCAATAATCCTTCCTGGGCGTCGGGCTGGGGCTCCAGCGGCTGGCTCTACAGCTAGGCCAAGCAGTGAAAGCGGAGGCAAGCAGTAACAGATGGGGAGGGAGCACTTGGGAGACGGCCAGCGCTGCAAGCAGGTCAGCGTTCAGACCTAGAGAGAGAGTCTGGTGGGAACGAGTCTCCAACTGTAAATAAATAAATAAAAAGAACGGAAACCGCGGGAAACAGCGTTGTCATCGGCAGCAGCGGCGGGGAAGCGCGGGAAGCGCCATATCTTTTCTGCAGAAAAGAAAGGAAAGCGCGGGAAACACCATTTTTTTTCCTAAGATGCCTAAGTCTGGCAATATTGATGCTTTTGATAACGAGATAGAGGATTGGACCACATATGTGGAAAGAGTGGAGGTATATTGCACCGCAAATGGAATAGAAGATGAAAAAAAAGCTTCAGTACTGCTAAATCTAATGGGCGCAAAGACATGCGGGCTGTTACGAAATTTAATCACTCCAGCCAAACCAAAGGACAAGAATTTTAAAGAAATTGTTGATACCCTACAGGAGCACTTAAATCCAACACTGCTGCTGATAGCAGAACGATTCAAATTCTTCAAGAGAAATCAACACAAGAATGAAAGTAATGCTGATTACCTCACCGAATTAAGAAAGCTATCAAAACACTGCCAATTCGGGGCAGGACTAGCAGATTATCTTCGAGACAAATTCGTCTGCGGTCTCTTAAGTGAAGGAACACAGAAAAGGCTGCTTTCTGAAAAAGATTTAACACTGGACAAGGCTTTCAGCATGGCTGTATCATACGAAGCAGCTGCAAGAGGAGCTGCAGAGATACAACAAAAGACACAGGACTTCGGCACCCATGAAATGACACAGGGTTTCGAGAGATGTTATCACTGTGGCAGATCCACCCATGACCAGAGGGACTGCTGGTTCAAGGACAAAGCATGCAGGCAATGCGGAAAGATTGGACACATTGCACGGGTATGCCAATCTGGACAGAAAAAATCCACAGACAGGAAAAAAAAATCAATAAAGAAAAGTACAGAAAGGTACAAATGATGACGGACAGTAGCTCCGAAGACCAGAAGAGCGATAGCGACTCCGGAAACAAGAGACTAAGCTGTCTCAAATTACATAATGTAATTGCCAAAGATGATTACCAGACCATTTGGGTTACCCTCACGATAGCAGGGTCCCCAGTTAAAATGGAGCTAGATACAGGATCAGCTCTGACCGTCATAAATCGACGGGATTACGAGCGGCTACTTCCGCATATACCTTTAAAAGACACATCCATTATCTTGAAAACATATACAGGGCAGAAAGTATACCCCAAAGGAAAAATAAGGGTGCCTGTTGTATACAACGGCAAGGAAATACAAAAGTTGTATTTATACATTCTACAAGATGGTGGTCCACCGCTGTTGGGACATGAATGGATCAGGAAAATACGTTTAGACTGGCACTCCATTCAGGCACTGACGGTGACCAGTAAGAAAAAAAACGATGATGACGTCATACCTGAACGATTAAAAGACATCTTGGCCAACGCCAAAGAAGTGTTTCAAGAGAAACTAGGAACCTTGAAAGGCATCACCGCCTCAATAAAAGTGGAAGATGCAGCAATTCCCAAGTTTTTTAAGGCAAGACCGGTGCCATACGCAATTCGTCCAGCAGTCGAGGCAGAGCTGGAGAATTTGGAAAAGGCAGGCATATTATCCAAAATAGATTGGAGCGAGTGGGCAACACCCATCGTTCCAGTCATGAAGAAAGCATTGAATAATGATAAATCTGAAGAACAGAGAAAAATTCGCATCTGTGGAGACTTCAAGGTGACTGTAAACCCGGTCCTTCACACGGTACAGTATCCTCTTCCGAGGATAGAAGATATTTTCGCCTCACTATCCGGAGGGAAACGTTTCACCAAAATTGACTTGGCACAGGCATATCTACAGATGGAGGTTGAAGAGGCCTCTAAAAAATCTCACGATAAATACACACAAAGGTCTGTACCAGTACAATCGACTGGTGTTCGGAGTAGCATCCGCTCCAGCTATCTGGCAAAGAGCTATGGAGCAAGTCCTCCAAGGGATTCCAGGGACTCAATGCTACCTAGACGACATCCTTGTAACAGGAGAAAATGACAACGAGCACCTTGCCAATTTGGAGCAGGTGCTCACTAGGCTGAGAGAACGGGGCCTACGAGCAAATCGCCCCAAGTGTGAATTTTTCCAAAATCAAATATCATATTGTGGCCAAATAATTAATAAGGAAGGGTTGCATAAGTCACCTGAAAAAATTGAAGCGGTCATAAAAGCCCCAGCACCTGAAAATGTTTCACAATTAAGGTCGTTCCTGGGATTAATAAATTACTATCATAAATTTTTACCGAACTTATCAACTCTTCTACACCCTCTTAATGAACTGCTACAAACAGGAGTAATTTGGAAATGGAGCGAAGACTGTAAACGTGCCTTCCATAAATGCAAAGACTTAATCACGTCCAAAGAAGTTTTGGCTCATTACAACCCATCACTGCCAATCAGACTGGCGTGCGATGCATCCCCTTATGGCGTAGGAGCAGTATTATCGCATAAATTCCCTGATGGCTCGGAATGGCCGATAGCTTTTGCATCACGCTCATTGAACTCAGCTGAGCGTAACTATGCCCAAATCAACAGGGAAGCACTCAGCCTGGTATGGGGAGTAAAGAAATTCAACCATTACCTACATGGACAAAAATTTACCTTGTTGACTGACCATCAACCCCTCATCTCCATATTCAACCCTAAAAAGGGTGTTCCCATTATGACAGCGCAAAGGCTACAGAGGTGGTCTCTTTTTCTAGGGGCACACCAATACAACATAGAATACAAAGGATCAAAACAGCATGGGAATGCTGACGGGTTATCGCGCCTACCATTGCCAATGGTAGAAGAAGCACCTACCGTAGGCCCAGTGGAGATTTTCCACTCTACTATAGTCGAATGTCTACCAGTAACAAATTCTGCCATTGAAAGGGAAACTAGAAATGACCCGACTCTCTCACGAGTCTACGGTTTAACAGTGAAGGGATGGCCAGCATATGGCGAACCACTGTTGCCAGCATTCTCGCAAAGAAGAGAACAGCTGTCAGTGTGCCGAGGAACCTTGATGTGTGGATCCAGAGTGGTGATTCCACCCAAACTCCAGGATAAAGTTCTAAAGGAGCTTCACGAGGGGCATCTGGGTGGAGTGAAAATGAAGAACCTAGCCAGGGCGTTTGTATGGTGGCCAGGTACCGATGGAGACATCGAAGAAATGACCAAGAGCTGCCTAGGATGCCAGAAGGTCCAAAACGCTCCACTCCAAGCCCCTCTACATCCATGGGAGTGGCCCTCATCTCCCTGGCAAAGGGTACACATCAACTTTGCTGGTCCATTTATGGACTCAATGTTCTTAATCGCGGTTGATGCACACTCCAAGTGGCCGGAGGTAATAAAGATGTCCTCCACCACCACGGAAAAAACCATCACAGTATTAAGGACCATATTTGCCAGGAATGGGCTGCCGGAACAGATCTGTTCTGATAATGGACCGCAATTTGTGTCCGAAGAATTCAGGAAGTTCTTAAAAAACAATGGGGTTAAGCACTACACGTCCGCCCCATACCATCCCGCCACCAATGGTTTGGCTGAAAGGTTTGTCCAGACCTTCAAGAAGGCCATAAAGGCCATGGGTAATGAAGACATAAAACTTCAGCACAAGGTGGATAACTTCTTGTTCGCATACAGGAATGCAACACATATGGTTACATACCAAACTCCCGCTATGATGTTCTTCAATAGAAGCCTAAGATGCCGGCTGGATTTGATCAAGCCCAACATCAGAAGGGACGTGGAGAACCGGCAATTTCAAGGCATGAATGAAAGGCCAACTAGAACCTTCCAGATAGGTCAACAAGTTTTGGCCTGGGACTACCGTACCGAGAAATGGCAGCCTGGAACTATCTGCACACGACTAGGACCGCTGATGTATACCGTGGACATCGGAGAAAGCATAATAAGGCGCCATGCTGACCAAATCATAGAGTCATCCGAAAAGGGACAACCTACACCACAACTCTATACGCCTAACGATGAAGTAGAGATACCCATATCTACCTCCAATCCGGTGATACTGGAACCCGATGAACCCGACACTGGCATTCAAGCCGAATCAGCCTTGCCAAAAGAACCTACTACACCACCAGAAACTACTACACCACCGAGGCATTATCCGGACCGAGTCAGGAAGCCTCCAGAGGGACTGACTTATAATTAATTAACTGCAGCAATGTGTAGATTATTTTTCTTGTAACATGTAATTAATAATTACTTAAAATATTATGTACTGGTTGGCTAAAAGGGGAGGAATTGTAGTGTATGTGCCTTTAAGAGCCCCATATGTACTGTAATGCCGGTAATGGCCACTCGGGTTATATAAGCCTGTATATTGTGTTGTATCAGTTAGTTCCCCTCCAGACTTTGTTTAGTAAACACCTATGAAACCAACTCCTGTCTTCAGTGTCTCTATCAACACACAGACACAACAACAGGCACCTTCTCCATCCAGGCCTGTGTCAATGCCTACTGCTGTGGAAGCCAGCGATGACCGCCGGTATCCTGTCAGAGAGCGGCGGCCTCCAAGACGCTTGGATCTGTAGGCTTAGTGACTTACCCACAAGACTGGGGCAGAATAAACCCCAGGGTAAAGTCAGGGTTTGAGGCAGTCTACCTCTACCCTAGGTTCGTTGAGTGCATTGAAAGTAACTTACCTGTTGAGGAATAATGTGGACCTTCCATTTAAGAGGGGAGGAAATGTTATGTATTGTGTGTTCTCCTCCCACCTGTGGTGGCGCTGTCACAGGAGATAAATGGTTGGGTGTTCTCGGTTAAGTTTAGCTCTCTTTGTTCGGAACTTTCCAGAACTTCCTTTCCTTCCAATAAAGCACTTCATGTTTGAATCTCTGAGTTCTGAGTCCTAAATTGTGTCTAGGTAGAACGTTACCGACACAACAGTAAGGGTGACCATGAAATTACTGGATTGTTGTAGAAACCTGTCTGGTTTTTAATGTCCTTTAGGGAAGGAAATCTGCCATCCTTACCTGGTCTGGCCTATATCTGACTCCAGACCAACAGCAATGTAGTTGACTCTTAACTGCCCTCTGAAATGGCCCAGCAAGCCACTCAAGGGCAATTAGGGATGGGCAATAAATGCGGGCCTTGCCAGCGACGCCCACATCCTGTGAACAAATAAAAAAAATCCAGCTGCAGCTCAGGGTCCTGAAATTCCGACCGGGCCTCCCTGCCAGCAAAAGAGTCGTTGAGCAAACCCTAGTGCCACCTCAGTGCAGAGGCTCACACCCCATTGGTATGGCCAATCAGGGTGTGCTGGCTGTTGGTCACTCTGGGACATACCTCCCTTCATGCAGTGCCACCGAGAGCGAGACCTACTGCACTTGAGTTTCTTCAAAGGACGCATCTAACATTAAACTTAATCAGGCATGTTCATTGGTGATGCCAACCAGTCTACTGTTCCAGCTTCTTTTGAGAATAGGAGGAGGATAGAAGTATGGAGTTTGTGGTGGGGGCCAAAGACTTTGGTCTTCCCTGCTTAGCTGGAGGAAATTGCAGCTCATCCAAAATTGCATCAGATTAGAAGGATATGCCAAAATGTTATTGTTACATTCTTTATTTCTGCACTTTTTCCCCCCTGCACAACTGTGCAATGTATATTTGTATTCTAGACTCGACTTTCCACAGTAAAAGGGCATCTGTTAGCAAATTGATATTCGCATTTGGTACATGATTAATGTCTATTAAGAAATTCAATTTCATGGCAGTGCTCCATTTACAAATGTATTTTATTTTTGATGTAATCTAATATGCTTTAAAAATCTGACAATGAAGATCTATCTGAATATAACATTAAGAAAAGAAAAATGTATACTGTGCATAATGCTGTCAGAGCTTATTGTATTTCAGGTTGCTGTGTGACATGTGTATAGCAGCCTTTATTAATACAGGTCCAGGTGCTTGTTTTTGGGTTTCCATTGATTTTATATTCGGTTGTAAAATGCAGGATAGATTGATTGAACGTGTACTGTAAGCTAAAACGATTGTATGCAGAGAAACCCAGAGCCATATGCCACCAAAGTAGCAAGAGAGGTGGTGACTGAGAAAGTCTTTAATCTTACGGACATCACTGAATCACAACAAATGTGGCAGAGATTGTGTTGGAAATTAAGTTTCAACTTCTGCCTCTGAAAAGTGGTTAAGTACAAATTGAAAACATGAATCGAATCAATTTTAGGGACTGTATTTCAACTTAATGATGACACAAGTCCATATATCATTCCAGTCTTACAGATTAAATTAACATAATAAATCACACAAGGTATTGTGAACTATATTACTTTATTCCTTTGAGTGGCTGCAAATTACCAAACCATATTTGAGATGTAGACTAAAAGGTCCAGCAAATTTGCAGTCTGTCTGAATTGCCCTGTGCACAGTTCAATTTGGCTTCTACTATCTGTGACAGCAGATGATCAAAGTGTCAATTTAGTGCACTTTATGGATCTAAAGCATCTGGATTCCAAGGTTAGTTTCGCATGATTTCTAGATTTGATTGACTCTTCCAGTCACTCGCGAGTGATCCATTTCTACCCAGTCCAGTTTAAGTGCGGCACAGAGTGTTGACAGATAACACCTGAAACAGCCTGTAAAAATGACTGCCTCATTAAAGGAATACTCTAGAGAAGGCCCACAAAAGTCATATTTATGAGTCTAACACCAGTAAATGCCCTTCTTTATGAGAAAACTGGAGTTAAAACCTACTTTTGTTTGTAATTATTGTTTTCCTTGCACCAACAGCCATCCCACATCTTGAGAGCTTGTGATTATTAGAAACTCATGAAAGATTTAATTGAACTATTTTCTTAGAGGGTGGTAGATCATAAAAGTAGGATCTTATTTTAATTAGCGGGCCCTGTACGGAAGATAGGGGAGTGGGAAACTCACCTTTTCTCATTCTCAGGCCATTATGCACCATTTCCAAGTACCAAAGCACCCTGAATGTGAACATGGCAAGATGCTAATGGCTGCACCAATCTCAGTAATGTAGGATAACCCTAAACACAAATGTAATCACAAATGGAGCAAAGTATTACTGTAGCTTCATTTTTTTTTGTAAGGAACTTTCAACTAAAGTACTGTCAGATTTTTGAGAAAATGGCTTGAATATTTGAAAAATCCAAACTAAATCATGTGTTTCTAAGAGATCAGGTTCCAAGTTTTGATTGTAATTGGACCGGATTTCCTCAGCTATATTTTAACAAAAATGTAGTTGATTCTGTGCAAATTTACAACTGAAGACAACCAATAAATATTGAAGCAAAAATACATATCACCGTAATGTTCAAAACCACGTTGACATTGGATGTTCTAATAGTGTATTACATAAGAAATAGGAGCAGGAGCAGGCCATTCGGCCCTTTGAGCCTGCTCCGCCATTCAATGAGATCATGGCTGATCTTCTGCCTCGACTCCATTCACCGGCCCTATCGCCATATCCCTTGATGCCCTTACTAATCAGAAATCTATCGACTTCTGTCTTGAATATACCCAATGACTGAGCCTCCACAGCCCTCTGGGGTAGAGAATTCCAAAGATTCACCACCCTCTGTGTTGTGTATGTACCTTTAAGAGAATAACTGGTCTCAGACTGCAGTACCGGCAGTGACCACCCCTGTATAAAAGGTGCTAGTGAGCCTCTGTTGTTTCAGTTTCACTATTGACTTCCATCAGTAAAGACTTATTTTGTTCCGCTCCTGCTGTCCGTGTCTCAATCATTCACGGACGTAATTGTGAGGGTGCCAGTTAGTTCCTTTTGTAACCTCTAGATGGCACCTTCACTTGTTTGTTCCTTGGTTAATTGTTCCTTAGCTTCCTGTGTTAATTCTTAACAGCCTGTTAGCTGTTCATGGGTTGCACCTGGTTTTCTTGGTATATAAGTTCTATGGTTGTTTCACTCTTTGCTCAGTCCTCACTAGGGTGGACCAGGGAGTTAGTCTTGACAATGTCCTCTGTCTTGACTAGGTGCTCTGTGTGACTAGCCTTTTTTCTATGGCAGCTTGCCTTCACTAGCTGGCTGCCATAATTCTCTCGAGCTATGTATCTAAGTCTGTGTTCTTGTCTCTGGATTTAAGATGTATTTAAGTCAGTTGTTCTGTTAAGTTGCTTGTCTTGGTAAGGTGCTGTTTGGACTAGCGTGTTGCTATGTGGGAGCCGTTGGGATCTTGTCTTGAGCTTTGCATTGATAAGCCGATTACCCTTGGGGTAGCTTGTCTGGAGTTTAGCCTCGGCAAGCCGGTTGCCCCTTGTGGTAGCTTGTCGCAAGCCCAGTATAGACAAGTGGGCTTCCTCATGGAAGCTGTCCTGAGTTCCTATCTTGACTAGCCGTCTTGTAACTTGTCTCTAGTTCTTATGTATGCTTGTTGTGTTTCTGTCTCGAGTTCTCTTGTCTCTAGTTCTTATGTATATCGTTGTGTCCCTGGTGTTAATCTAGTTATGTGTGAATCTAGTAAAGTTCAAACAAAGTACGGTATATGTGTCTCTTGTCTGGTTTCTGCACTTGGGTCCAGAACCTACCTTGCCCGGAGAGGACGACCTCGTATTTATACGGCCCCGTGGCTCCCCAACCCTGACAGTAATACTGGCGACGAGCAGATACGAACCTACCTACAGTCTGCACCACCTCCTGGGATCCATTCCTACAGCGAAGTGAGCAGAGGTCGAGGCCAGAAAGAAAAGAAAGTAAGAGGCAGTAGAAACGGGCGTCGACCGTGGGCATCCGCCCTGTGTTGCAGAGTTGAAGATTGCTGGAGAAGCTGTCGGATGTGGGGCCTGGTTCCTGTCGACGGTGCTTCAGCTAATCGGGCTGGTGGCAGGTAGTGCACTGATCCTTCCTGGGCTGCGGCGGTCGCGAACTCGAGCGGGTGGTTTGCAACGGGGCCGAGCAGCGTTGTCGGGAAGAAGAGAGAGAGAGGGTGGAGCACACAGGGCGCAGCCGGTGCTACGAAGCCGGGCTGCGTATAGACCCGCGAAGAGGGAGGCAAGAGTCCCACAGGGTTGTTCCACGATGGAAAATAATAATAAAAAAAATTAAACGCGCAGGAAACCGTGGAAAGCAGCGCTAACAACAGCGGGGAAGAAGGCAAAGCGCGGGAGGCGCCATTTTAGATTTGCAAGATGCCGAAGACTGGCTGTATCACTGCTTTTGATAATACAATAGAGGACTGGACCACGTATGTGGAAAGTGTCGAGGTATATTTCGAGGCAAACGAAATAGCGGAGGAGAAAAAGGCATCGATATTGCTAAACTTAATGGGCGCTAGAATGTACGGCCTATTGCGGGACCTGGTTACTCCAGCCAAACCGAAGGTGAAGAGTTTTAACGAAATTGTTGCTGTCCTACAGGAACACCTAAACCCTGCACCGCTGTTGATAGCAGAAAGATTTAAATTCCACAGGAGAACTCAGCACAAAGATGAGAGCAATGCTGAGTATCTTACGGAACTACGCAAGCTATCAAAGCACTGCCAGTTCGGAGCAGGACTGGCAGATACCCTACGAGACAAATTTGTCTGTGGACTCCTGAGTGAAGGAACACAGAAGAAGTTACTCTCAGAGAAAGAGCTGACGCTAGATAAGGCTTTCAGCGTGGCAGTATTGTATGAAGCAGCAGCCAGGGGAGCTGCAGAAATTCAACAAAAACAAAGGAATACGGCACCCACGAAATGACATGGGGATTTGCAAAATGTTATCGCTGCGGCAGAACTAACCATGACCAGAAGGACTGCTGGTCCAAAGACAAAATATGCAGGCAATGCGGGACGATGGGGCACATTGCACGAGTTTGCAGGTCTGGGAAGAAGACCAGCGACAACAAAAAGGCTACTAAGGAACCGTACAAGAAAGTACAAAAGATGACGGACAGTAGTTCCGAAGACCAGATGAGCGATAGTGAATCCGGGAACAGGAGACTAAGCTGTCTCAAACTTCACAATGTAATCACAAAAGAGGATCACCGAACCATTTGGGTCACCCTCACGATAGCAGGGTCCCAAGTTAAAATGGAATTGGATACAGGATCAGCGTTAACCATCATGAATCGACGAGACTACGAGCGGCTATTTTCACACATACCCTTGAGAGAGACATCCATCGTCTTGACGACGTATACGGGGCAAAATGTATACCCCAGAGGAAAAATAAGGGTGCCTGTCGAATACAACGGCAAGAAAATACGGAAATTGTATCTCTACATACTGCCAAATGGTGGACCACCGTTATTGGGACGGGAATGGATCAGGAAGATAAACTTAGATTGGCACTCCATTGATGCAATGACGGTGGACGGTAAAAAAGATGAAGACGTCACTCCTGGATGATTGTCAACAATCTTAGCTAACGCCAAAGAGGTATTTCAACAAGAACTGGGCACGCTTAAAGGCGTAACTGCCTCGATAAAAATAGAAGAGAATGCAGTGCCCAAGTTTTTCAAAGCAAGACCGGTACCATATGCAATTCGCCCAGCCGTCGAGGCAGAGCTGGAGAATCTGGAGAAGGCGGGCGTGTTGTCTAAGGTCGACTGGAGCGAGTGGGCGACACCCATCGTTCCTGTCATGAAGAAAATGTTAAGCAATAAGTCCGGGGAGCCAAGGAAGATACGCATCTGTGGGGATTTCAAGGTGACGGTGAACCCAGTCCTTCACACAGTACAATATCCTCTTCCAATGATAGAAGACACCTTCGCCTCACTGTCTGGAGGGAAGCGTTTTACAAAAATTGACCTAGCACAAGCATATTTGCAGATGGAGGTTGAAGAGTCCTCTAGGAAGTATCTCACGATAAACACTCACAAAGGTCTTTACCAGTATCATCGATTGGTATTCGGAGTAGCATCGGCTCCGGCGATATGGCAAAGAGCGATGGAACAAGTCCTGCAAGGGATTCTGGGGACTCAGTGTTGCTTGGACAACATCCTTGTGACAGGTGAAGATGACAGTGAACACCTTAACAACCTAGAACAGGTGCTCACTAGACTACGGGAACATGGGCTGCGAGCCAACCGCCCCAAGTGCGAATTTTTTAAGAAACAGATATCGTATTGTGGCCACGTGATTGATGAAGAGGGGTTACATAAGTCCCCTGACAAAATTGAAGTGGTTGTTAAGGCCCCAGCGCCTGAAAATGTGTCGCAACTGAGGTCATTCCTCGGATTGGTGAATTACTATCATAAGTTTTTGCCGAATTTGTCGACAATTCTGCACCCACTGAATGCCCTGCTACGAACGGGGGTAGCATGGAAATGGAGCGATGATTGTAAGCGTGCTTTTCAGAAGAGTAAGGACTTAATCAATTCAAGGGAAGTATTGGCTCACTACAACCCAGCACTGCCGATCAGACTGGCGTGTGATGCGTCTCCCTACAGCATTGGAGCGGTACTGTCACATAAATTCCTTGATGGTTTAGAGAGGCCGATAGCTTTTGCGTCACGCTCGTTAACTTCTGCCGAGCGTAACTACGCCCAGATTGACAGAGAGGCCCTCAGCCTAGTGTGGGGGGTGAAGAAGTTCAATCACTACCTGCACAGTCAAAAATTTACTCTACTAACCGATCATCAACCTCTTGTCTCCATTTTCAACCCTCAGAAGGGCGTACCGATAATGACAGCACAACGGCTGCAGAGATGGTCCCTTTTCCTAGGGGCACACCAATATGACATCGAGTACAAAGGAACTAAACAGCATGGAAATGCTGATGGATTGTCACGCCTACCGTTGCCGACGGTGGAAGAAGAAGACCTTGCAGTGGATCCAATGGAGTTATTCCACTCGACCACAGTCGAATGTCTCCCTGTGACGAATGCAAACATAGAAAAGGAAACACGGAATGACCCGACACTATCACGGGTCTATGATTTAACGGTGAAGGGATGGCCAGCCCATGGCGAACCACTGCTGCCAGCATTCTCGCCGAGAAGAGAACAGCTGTCAGTGTGCAGAGGAACCTTGATGTGTGGATCCAGAGTAGTAATCCCACCTAAGTTGACGGATAGAGTGCTCAATGAGGGTCATCTGGGTGGGGTAAAAATGAAGAACTTAGCCAGAGCGTTTGTGTGGTGGCCGGGAATCGATAGAGAAATCGAAGAGATGACCAAGAGCTGTGCAGGATGCCAGAAGGTCCAAAACGCCCCACCACAAGCTCCTCTGCATTCATGGGAGTGGCCCTCATCTCCATGGCAAAGGGTGCACATTGATTTTGCTGGTCCCTTCATGGACTCGATGTTTTTAATTGCGGTGGATGCACATTCAAAGTGGCCAGTGGTAATAAAAATGTCCTCAACCACCACGGAAAAAACTATCACAGTTTTACGAACCATATTCGCCAGGAATGGGCTGCCTGAACAGATTTGTTCTGACAATGGACCACAGTTTGTGTCTGAAGAGTTCCGGAGGTTCTTAAAGAACAATGGTGTTAAGCATTACACATCTGCCCCATATCATCCAGCCACTAATGGATTGGCCGAGAGGTTTGTCCAAACATTCAAGAAGGCTATCAAGGCAATGTGCAATGAAGATATACCCCTACAACACAAGGTGGACAACTTCTTGTTTGCCTACCGGAATGCGACACATGCGGTTACCAACCAAACTCCAGCCATGATGTTCTTCAATCGAAGACTACGATGCCGCTTGGATTTGGTTAAGCCAAATGTCCGAAGAGATGTGGAGAACAGGCAGTTTCAGAATATGAATGAAAGGCTGACCAGGAGTTTTAAGATAGGTCAACCAGTTTTGGCCCGGGACTACCGCACTGAGAAATGGCAGCCAGGAACGATTTGTACATGACAAGGACCTCTCATGTATACCGTGGACGTTGGGGAGAGCATTGTAAGACGTCATGCTGACCAGATTCTAGAGTCACTGGAAAACGTCAACTCCACACCACGATCTGATACACCTGGTAATGAAATCGACGTTCCAATTGCAGCTACCGCAGAACCGGTAATATTGGAAGCAGATGAACCAAACAACGACATTGATCCCAACTCAACATTGCCAGAAAAACCTGATGCCCCAAAGAGGCATTACCCAGACAGAATCAGGAAGCCTCCTCAAAGACTGAACTTATAATTGCTTAAACTTAACCAATGTATCTAGCAACAGTAATTGTGATTGTAATTAGTTATCATTTAGTTGTTAAATGAATGTTATGTACTGTTTATCTAAAAGGGGAGGAATTGTTGTGTATGTACCTTTAAGAGAATAACTGGTCTCAGACTGCAGTACCGGCAGTGACCACCCCTGTATAAAAGGCGCTAGTGAACCTCTGTTGTTTCAGTTTCACTATTGACTTCCATCAGTAAAGACTTATTTTGTTCCACTCCTGCTGTCCGTGTCTCAATCATTCATGGACGTAATACTCTGAAGAAATTTCTTCTCATCTCAGTCCTGAATAGCCTACCCTTTATCCTGAGGCTGTGGCCCCTGGTTCTAGACTCCCCAGCCAAGGGAAACATTCTCCCAGCATCCATCCTATCAAGCCCTGTAATAATTTTGAATGCTTCAATGAGATCCCATCTCACTCTTCTGAATTCAAGAGAATACAGGCCTAGCTTACTCAATCTCTTCTCATACGACAATCCCGCTATCCCAAGAATCAATCTCGTGAACCTTCATTGCACTCCCTCTATGGCAAGTGTATCCTTCCAAAATTGTACACAGTACTCCTGTACTGTTTAGCTATTTCATAAGATCTCAAGAAAGAGACAGATGAGGCCAATCTTAGCTCACCCGCACAGGAAGACCCTATTAAGGTATCAAAATAATTCTTAAATGATTCTAGGGTTTTTGCCTCCACTGCCTTGCCAGGAGGTCGACTAGCCCATACGTTGATCACTCTTTGTGTGAAGTTCTTCCTGATATCAGTTCTAAATTTGCCTTTTACTGGTTTGAATCCATGCCACATTTGAGGATTTGTGGACCATTTTTCCACAGAAAAGATCTGGAAAAATAATTACTTTAAATGTTGTGTTTTAAAGAATAATATATTTATGCAAGTTAAAGAAATGCTGCTAATAAGGCAGCTTTAATGTTGTTCCCTCATAGACTATCAATAATAAGCAGTCAGTTCGCTTGTCTTGGTAATCGTTAAAATACCTCCCACCCATTGCATTGGAGAGTCGCTGGTCCTGGGGACTCGCAGGAAGTCTGGTAGGCCTTTTTCTTGTTGTAAATAGTCAGAGATAAAACACACAGATACAGGCAGTCAAGCAGAGGGTTTTGAAACAGTCCAAGTAGTCAGATTTTTAAAAAGAAAGCAATGAAGCAGTGAGCCCCAACAAGAAGAACACAATAGAGGGAATAGTTAGAAATTATTTTGTTTAAGTCAAGTAAGTTGACTCACTGATGTGGGGAAATGGAGCAACTTTCTTATTTTTCTATTATTATGAGAAGACAAGTTCTACTAAGAACATAAGATGTAGGAGCAGGAGTAGGTCATTCGGCCCCTCAAGCCTGCTCCGCCATTCAATAAGATCATGGCTGATCAGATCTTGGCCTCAACTCCACTTTCCTGCCCACTCCCCATAACCCTTGACTTCCCTGTTTTTCAAAAATCTGCCTATTGTGAGTCAGTCAAGTGACCACTCAGAATTCTTGGACAAGACACAAATAGGCAGCAGCCAGTATGTTTGAGCAATAGATCAGGTTTTTTAAGCTTACAGCGTAATTAATACTTAACATTAGGCGATAGTAAAACGAATAGCTCACAGCCCTTGGTCTCTGGAGCCCTTCGGACACGGGCAACGTCGTCGTAAGTCTGTTCCTTTTCTTCGCAGCAAATCTCTGTGTGAAGTTGTTCTTTGAGTATCGAGGTTTTAACCCATTCCTATTAACAGTTCGTTTGGCCAGTGTCCATATATGGTCTTTAACAAAATCCCCTTTTTTAATTGGTTCTAATGGTCAAAATACCATTGCCGCTCAGGTTAAGGTAGCATCCTGCCTTTCCAGTATATTTGCATTAACTCTGTTCCGCTGTCGTGTTATCTTGTTTATAGCTTTTCACCCCATTGGAATTTACCATATCTCTTTCATTTCATCGCCTCCCTGGTACAAAGCCTTTATACCAAGGGCCCATATCATTCTGCTGTCTCACTTGTCTTGAGGTATCCAGACTGACATGAATCAGTCATTCATGAAAGAAAGACTTATGAAATAATACTGAGCGGCCTACGGGTGGCGCTGTCCAGGGAGAGTATAAATACTCGGGCACGGGCACAGCTTACGCAGGATATTCTTAACAGGAACTAGTGAAGGATACAACTAGACCTCCATGTTGTAAATCAGTTGATTAAAGCTTTGTTTAACGCTTAGACCAAGTGCCTAGTAGTTTTCTTACGTCAGATTATCTCACTTTAATCTACCAGATAAATACCTTAACTTCCATGATCTCTCTCATTTTATTGGCATTTATACGAATTATCCTTTAAATATTGTTGCAATTAGTTTTGTTAAACAAATTCTAAGTTCTATTCAGCATTATAATATGTTTTTCTTAGCAATTTAATGATTTGACCTTCAGTTGCAGCCTGTAGCTGTTTGTTATCAAAACTTAGTGAAAACTGCTATTGACTGTCCTTTGCAACTGCATTTTGTACAAGTCTTAGCTTTTTAGTTACCCAGGAGTAATTATGGGTAATATTATTTGGTCAATGGCTACACTTGAATTTATATGTATATGATTCTCATCTACTAAATATCTCTAAATATCAGCCTTTCCTACACTATCTACAACTTAAATATATTGGGCCAGAAATTAGGAGCGGGTGCTTGCCGCGCGTGCAAGCCCCCGATGTGCACTCACCCGGCGCGCCGACATCTGAAGCCTGGGCCTGCTTGGAATTCCTGTCACTGGCCCGGTTCAGATGTCGGCGCGATGTGCTTGCCTGATCCAGCGGCATAGTTAGTGCGATGTGCCGGCTCGGATCAGGTGAGCACTCTGCAGCCAATCAGGGGAGGGGAAACTTCATTCATGAGTTTGATAGTAAAGACTGTCAAACTCATGAAAAGTACGGGCGCCCAAAAGACTAGTTTAACTTTAAATAAAATTTAAAAAAACATCCTAATAATTAAATAAACTATAAATAACTTTAAAAAACTATTTTAAACAATTAATAAAATTTTTGAAAAAAATAATTTTTTAAGAAATCGGGTCTAAAAATAAACTTACCTTACTGTAAAGTCCTTAAAAACAATGAAGCTGTGGAAAAAATTTAATAATTTTAAATAATAGACCACTTACCTTCAAGAATCCACTCCTTATGCCTCCTTTTTATATGTGTAAAAAGTTCAGGCCCTTGCACACGGGCAAACCTGACAAAAAGAAGGAAGTTCAACGCGTGCGCGCAGAGTCCTGCGCGAACGCGTTGGACCTCTGAACCCCTTGGAGCAAATGCCGGTTTCCCGCGCATGCGCTGTGCATGCTGAAATCCAGCACTTCCAACGGGCCCACGCGTGAGTACCCCGTCCGTACTCACGCGTTGGGACCGGAATTACTGGCCCATTCAATGACCCAGCCTCCACAGCTCTCTGGGGAAGAGAATTCCAAAGATTCACGACCCTCTGAGAGAGGAAATTCCTCCTCATCTCAGTTTTAAATGGGTGCCCCCTTATACTGAAATTATGCCCCCTAGTTCTAGATTCCCCCACGAGGGGAAACATCCTCTCTGCATCTACCCTGTCAAGCCCCTTCAGAATCTTATATGTTTCAATAAGATCCCCTCTCATTCTTCTAAACTCCAATGAGTATAGACCCAACTTGCTCAACCTTTCTTCACAAGACCACCCCTTCATCTCCAGAATCAACCTAGTGAACCTTCTCTGAACTGTCTCCAATGCAAGTATATCCTTCCTTAAATAAGGAGACCAAAACTGTATGCAGTAGTGCAGGTGTGGTCTCACCAACATCCTGTACAGTTGTAACAGGACTTCCCTACTTTTATAATCCATTCCCTTTGCAATAAATGCCAACATTCCATTTGCCTTCCTAATTACTTGCTGTACCTGCATGCTAACTTTTTGTGATTCATGTACAAGGACCCCCAGATCCCTCTGTTCCTCAGCATTTTGTAATCTCTCCCCATTTAAATAATAACTTGCATTTTTACTTTTCCTACCAAAATGGATAACCTCACATTTTCCCACATTATACGCCATCTGCCAGATTTTTGCCCACTCACTTAACCTATTTATATCCCTTTGGAGATTCTTTGCGTCATCCACACAATTTGCTTTCCCACCTATCTTTGTATCATCAGCAAATTTGGCTACATTACACTCAGTCCCTTCATCCAAGTCATTAATATAGATTGTAAATAGTTGAGGTCCCAGCACTGATCCCTGCGGCACCCCACTAGTTATAGTTTGCCAATGTGAAAATGACCCATTTATCCCGACTCTCTGTTTTCTGTTAGTTAGTCAATCCTCTATCCATGCTAATATATTACCCCCAACCCCGTGAGCTCTTATCTTGTGCAGTAACCTTTTATGTGGCACCTTATCGAATGCCTTCTGGAAATCCAAATATACGACATCTACTGGCTCCCCTTTATCCACCCTGCTCGTTACATCCTCAAAGAACTCCAGCAAATTTGTCAAATTTGAACGGAGTGAATCTGATTACAACCATTGCTCATCATTGTGAATTAAAGCATTTTGATGATTTGTATCACGCCTCATCTCATTAATTATTTACTTGATCTGCCTTCAGAGAACTTGAAGTAGTACCTTAATGATTCAGCCCAATGGCAAGGTTAAAAGCATCAAGGTGCTGGTTGGGACTGTGCTGCATAGTCCACAACCAGACCATTACCAAGGCACACATTGCTTTTGCATTACCAAGGCTGTTCACTGCCACTTCCATAATATGTCTCCATCTCTACCTCACCCCCCACCCCCAACACCACTGCAGAAACCCCTATGTTCTGCCTTTGAAATCTCCAGGATTGATATTTCCAACACCCACCTTACCAAGTCTGCTAAGCTTCATCCTACATAAACTGGACCTCATCAAGAACTCCATGCCAGCATCCTGTCCTTTACAAAGTTTAGCTCACCAATTTCTCTTGCCCTTGCTGACCTTTGTAGGCTCCCCATCTGTCAGCATATCTACTTCAAAATCCTCAGGTACAAATCCCTCCTTGATCTTGCTTTACCCAATCACTGCAACCTCCTCTAGCCCTATAACTTGTGCTCCAGAACTAGCCGGGCCTCCAGCCAAGCTGTTCCAGTAAAGCTACAACATTGGCATCTATCCGACAATGTGGAAAACTGCCCAGGTATGTCCGGTCTACAACAAGCAGGACAAATCCAACCCGGTCAATTACCACCCCATCAGTCTACTCTCAAAAGTGATGGAAGGTGTCATCGACAGTGCTATCAAGCGGCACTTACTCACCAAAAACATGCTCACTGATGCCCAGTTTGGGTTCCGCCAAGACCACTCAGCTCCCGACCTCATTACAGCCTTGGTCCAAACATGGACAAAGCAGCTGAATTCCAGAGGTGAGGTGAGAGTGACTGCCCTTAACATCAAGACAGCATTTGATTGAGTGTGGCATCAAGGAGCCCTAGTAAAACTGAAGTCAATGGGAATCGGGGGGGAAAACGCTCCACTGGTTGGAGTCATACCTAACACAAAGGAAGATGGTTGTGGTGGTTGAAGGTCAATCATCACAGCCCCAGGATATCGCTGCAGGAGTTCCTCAGGGCAGTGTCCTAGGCCCAACCATCTTCAGCTGCTTCATCAATGACCTTCCCTCCAACATAAGGTCAGAAATGGGGATGCTTGCTGATGACTGCACAGTGTTCAGCGCCATTCACAACTCCTCAGATAATGAAGCAGTCCATGCTCGCATGCAACAAGACCTGGACGACGTTCAGGCTTGGGCTGATAAGTGGCAGGTAACATTCGTGCCACGGAAGTGCCAGGCAATGACTATCTCCAACAAGTGAGAGTCTAACCACCTCCCCTTGACATTCAACGACATTACCATCGCCGAATCCCCCACCATCAACATCCTGGGGGCCACCATTGATCAGAAACTTAACTGGACCAGCCACATAAATACTGTGGCAACAAGAGCAGGTCAGAGGCTAGGTATTATGCGGCGAGTGTCTCACCTCCTGACTCCCCAAAGCCTTTCCACCATCTACAAGGCACAAGTAAGGAGTGTGATGGAATATTCCCCACTTGCCTGGATGAATGCAGATCCAACAACACTCGAGAAGCTCGATACCGTCCAAGACAAAGCAGCCCTACTTGATTGGCACCCCATCCACCACCTTAAACATTCACTCCCTCCATCACCAGCGTACCATGGCTGCAGTGTGTACCATCTAAAAGATGCACTGCAGCAACTCGCCAAGGCTTCTTCGGCAGCACCTCCCAAACCCGCAACCTCATCCACCTAGAAGGACAAGGGCAGCAGGCGCATGGGAACACCACCACCTCCAAGTTCCCCTCCAAGTCACACACCATCCTGACTTGGAAGTATATTGGCCGATCCTTCATCGTCGCTGGGTCAAAATCCTGGAACTCACTCCCTAACAGCACTGTGGGAGTACCATCACCACACGGACTGCAGCAGTTCAAGAAGGCGGCTCACCACAACCTTCTCAAGGGCAATTAGGGATGGGCAATAAATGCTCGCCTTGCCAGCGACGCCCACATCCTATAAACAAATTTAAAAAACTTTGTTCACAGCATCCACGCTTCCAATTTGATCCACTCTTACAACTTGCTCTACTGTGGGGTCCCTCTCCCTCTGCTCTTTTGCTGGTGGCAAAACCTTAGGCCAATTTATCATCATAATCTCAGATTCTCTCGCTAAAGTCCTCTATCTTGCAAATTTCTTCCTAACTTCAAAAGAACCCATAAAATCTACCTCTACAACTGTGCCTTTGGCCACCTACCCCTGCCCAGGACTGACCTCCAAGTGAATGTCCTGGGAAGTTTTGCTATGTTAAAGGCACTATATTAACGTAAGTTGTTGGTTATTGTTGTGAAAGCATTGACTCCTTGCTGAGGTTCAGTTCTACAGACACTTGAGCACCTTCCCATGCCTCGCTCAAGTTGCCATTGTTCATGTGTAAGCCTGGTTCATGAGTACCAGCAGGTTCTATGGGCACAGAGCCATCCCAGGCACACTCGCTCCTGCCCTGATCCGACATTCACACCTGCACACTTCCAACAGTGATCGCTGGATATTGATCAGGAGTAGAAAGGGTGGCGGAAGCAGACTTAATAGTAACTTTCAAAAGGGAATTGGATATATATTTGAAAAGGAAGTAAAACAGCAGCCAGAGTGGGGGCAATTGGATAACTCTTTCAAAGAGCCGACACAGGCACGATGGACTCCTGCTGTGCTCGATGATTCGATGAACAATGGCTGATTTTCCCCTCCCTAACATCTAGTGGAGTATTACTGCACTGCCTAATTAAGCTCAGCTAACTGAGCACGGATCTTCCTGATTTGCATGGTCCTCTGCTCACTGACATACCCAGCTGAGCCCCTGAGGGAGTTTTTCTGGGACAAGCTTAAACAAAACCCTTCTAAGATGGAGGTATATCATTCGAGGACTTTTCATCAAATTGACAGAAAAAAAACTCGTATTTATTGACAGGTTATCATGTCTCCGAGAAAAGTCTCAAAGCACTTAATGTACATTGAATTACTTTGAAGTGTAGTGCGTGTTGTTATGTAGGCATGTATCATCATTAATTCTTAACTAAGATGCTTAATTCAGGTTATTGGAAAAATCAAAAATTTTGGCACAAAAATGCCTGAATTATCCAAAGATTGTGTTAAAAAAATAAACTGTACATTACATTTTACTGAACCAAACCAATTTAACAAAAATTATATATTTAAGCAGCAGCTGTTTTCTCCATATTCTGGGACTGGGGTCAGTGCCAGGAACTGTGGTTGTATGTTGCAGCCATACTCTTACCTCATCTGATGTCTTGGTACTGGGTTGTACAGTGAGGGAGCCCTAACCTAAAACAGATTTTTGCTTGATTACAAAAGCACTGTGCACACACTGAAATCAAATGTTCCTTTCAGTAATTATCAAATCAAATTATTCTTGGCATCATGATACCAACAGAACTCATGTTAGTATAGAGCTTATGTAAAATGGTATTCTGTGATGCATGGATTGGTTCAGTGGGTGATTTATGTGTTTCATTATATATTGTAACCAAGTTAGTTGATTGATTAGAAACACTTTTAGGCAATCTTTAAATAATGTGTATATCTTATTTTTTCCTCAAAGAGCCTGCATTTCTAAACACTTGACAGAATTATGTAGGAATTCCCTGTGGTAATCACTGATACTCCTCGTTGCCACATCGCTGTATTTAAAGTTTTTGCCAATGACTGATTCTCTTCATTGGCAAAAACTTTAAATACAGCGATGTGGCAATGACTAATTCTCTTCATTGGCAAAAACTTTAAATACAGTGATGTGCCTTGCAAAGATCACTTATGAGGCCACATTTTGAATATTGTGGGAAGAGCATTGACACAATGGAGAGGCTTCAGACAAGAATAGCAAGGATGATTCATAAGTTATGAAGTGAGGCTCACAGAGTTGAACTTGCTTGGATTGGGCAAGATTTCAAGCATACATGACACAGATTTTTATAGTGTTGAGTAGAACGGATAATAAGATACAAACAGGCTATTTAACCTGGATTACATACAGCGCAGAAACAGGCCAGTCAGTCCAATAGGTCCACGCCGGTGGTTATGCTCCACACGTGCCTACTGTAAGAGAAGAACGAGCAAAACTTTTTACTTGATCTAAAAGTTGTTAATTAATGGTTGTCATGAACTGTCCTCACAAAAGTGTGTTACAGGATCTGCATCTATACTATCTTGCTGAAATTTACCCCCTCACGGATCAGTGGATTTGTGGAACTGATTCAAAGTAGGAGGAGTTAATGGTGTGTCAGTTAACAACTTTTAGAAGAAGCTGGATAAATATCTGATTAAAATTGGGATTGATATTATAAGGATATAAATGCAGATAGAGATGATCAAATGCCCTGCAGAACAAGTTGGTTCCGAATGTGTTGGGACCATGAAAATGTCACGCCGATGAAGGTAACTGATCAAGAATAATAACGTAGGATATAAGGTTGCATAGATTTGTGGGTGTTTTTGTTCAATTTTGCTTGGAGAGGCTCCTATAACCTTTCCTAAGGTGATTAGATGGATTGGGTAGAGCTGTAATGGAACAGATCTGTGGTTGCTTTGCAATATTTCCATGTTTTTGCATGCTGGGTCTAACTGGTGTGTTGCCAGTCTGTGAATTGTTTTTCTGCATATCCTTTTAGATAAACTTACAAGTAAATTTCAATTTTGCTGCATTGCAATAGGAGATGGAAGAAATTTAATGAAAATCTACAAAGTATTAAAACTATGGATATTGTGTCTGTATGTTTTCACTGTACCAAAAGAGACATTGGATATTGCTAAGTCTTAAAATCTGTTTTCCTAATGATTGTGCTAAATTTTCAGAAACACTTTGCACATAGTCAGAGTTGGGTGCTACATGAAGTTACATTTACACCCTTTTGAAATTATTTTTTTAATTTGTTTTTTTTGCAAGGCCAGCATTTATTGCCCATCCCTAATTGCCCTTGAGAAGGTGGTGGTGAGCCGCCTTCTTGAACCGCTGCAGTCCGTGTGGTGAAGCTACTCCCACAGTGCTGTTAGGGAGGGAGTTCCAGGATTTTGACCCAGCAACGATGAAGGAATGGCGATATACTTCTAAGTCAGGATGGTGTGTGACTTGGAGGGGAACTTGGAGGTGGTGGTGTTCCCATGTGCCTGCTGCCCTTGTCCTTCTAGGTGGAAGAGGTCGCGGGTTTGGGAGGTGCTGCCGAAGAAGTCTTGGCGAGTTGCTGCAGTGCATCTTGTAGATGGTACACACTGCAGCCATGGTATGCTGGTGGTGGAGGGAGTGAATGTTTAAGGTGGTGGATGGAATGCCAATCAACCGGGCTGATTTGTCCTGGATGGTGTCGAGTTTCTTGAGTGTTGTTGCAGCATTCATCCAGGCAAGTGGAGAGTATTCCATCACACTCCTTACTTGTGCCTTGTAGATGGTGGAAAAGCTTTGGGGAGTCAGGAGGTGAGACACTCGCCACAGAATACCCAGCCAATGACCTGCTCTTGGACTAATGGCCCTGCCTATGGTCCATCTGGTCATCTGGGGACAATCTTCAGAGGTCTTAAGTAGTGGTGGTAGGTAGATAGGTTCAGGATATAACATCACCACTGCTCGCACATTTATTGGAGCTGCTTGTGGCGACTTTCAGCCACTTGTCTTCTGCATTGAGCAAGTGATCCCATCCACTGTCAGCAAGAGGGCATAGAACATCTTAGCATCATGGACACTTACTAAAGGAGACATGGACAATCTGTTTGCTTTCATCCATTTCTTGCAGCGGGCTCTCTCTGCCCTCTGAACTGTAAAACTCTGTTTACCTCTTGTGTGAAGGAAGATCTGGCTTCCTGCCAACAGTTAGTAGCAGACAATCCCCTGTGATATATTCTGTTAAAAACAAATCTACTGTCATAAGCCTGATTGGTTAGGTACACAATAAAACCCCCCTGCTGAACATTGCAGCAGTTTTCATTTCACACTGATTAGCAAATACAGTAATTGTATTACTAATTTATGAAAGGTATCACTAATCTAGTTAGAAAAGCTAATGCAAATCATTAAAACATGGACAAATTACAACTCTATACTATTGTATTTTTTTGCATACTTATCTTCCAAAAGATTTCTACTGTTCCCATAAGTAAACTTATATGATAATATAGTTAGAGCTGAGGATGGTCAGTGACTGGCCAGTATGGGGCAGTGTCGGGAACTCGATGCCTTTACTCATTGTATATTCCCATAAAATATATTCACAACATTGATTTAGTATGTAAGCTGCTACCAATAAACAAAAATGCATACAATTACAACAACAACAACTTCCATTTATATAGCGCCTTTAACATAGTAAAATGCCCCAAGGCACTTCACAGGAGTGTAATCAGACAATAATTGGCACCGAGGCAAAGAAGGAGACATTAGGGCAGCTTGGTCAAAGAGGTAGGTTTTAAAGAGCGTCTTAAAGGAGGAGAGAGAGGTAGAGACAGGGAGAGGGTTAGGGAGGGAATTCCAGAACTTAGGGGCGAGACAACTGAAGGCACGAACGCCAATGGTGGAGCGACGAAAGTGGGGGATGCACAAGACGTCAGAATTAGAGGAAAAGCAGAGGTCGCGGAGGGTTGCGGGGCTGGAGGATGTTACAGAGATAGGGAGGGGTGAGGCCATGGAATGACTTGAAGACGAGAATGAGAATTTTAAAATCGAGGCGTTGGTGGACCATGAGTAAGCACAGGGGTAATGGGTGAACGAGACTTGGTGCGAGTTAGGATATGGGCAGTGACATTTACATTTTGAGAATCTGGCAGAATAAGTCAGTATAGTTTTACTCTTGTGGGACATAATTTGAAGTTATGGTACTTTGTAGATCTGTGAAGAATATGTGCTTTGTGGTACAAAAATAGTATTCATATGAAATTAGCTTATCCATTAGTTTAACCAGTTATTAATATTTCCATTAAAATGCTGGATAAAGGAAGTTCATACAAATCCATTGTGTGGTACATAAGGAGCTCTGTCAATTCTAAATCATAAGAAAGCCTCTATATTTTAAATATCAACTTATGAGGTGTGGCTAGTCACATTTATTTTACTGCAGGCCTAATGGTCAGTCCAAATCTGCAGTAAAACAAACTCAAAATAACTAGCCACACCTCACAACAAATAGAGTGCACTGTGATCTTCCAATAAGCTGTCCGTTGCACCCAAGACCCCACTGGTAGCGCGTAGTCTTGAAAAATGTCGCCCCTGGTGTCACTGAGTTGAGGCAGAATCCACATTGTTCATATATGGCCAGAAATTGCGTTGTAGGGAAATCTGTTTCACAGATGTCACGGGCTAAAGATTGCTGCAATGAGATTCCTTGGCCCCAGTGTGTTACCGCTCTTTAATTGCAATACCATTAACACTAAGCTCACCAGAAGCACTTCCTGATCGTCTGCATAGTTTTCAATCTATTTAATCTGGCAGATTGTTAACTGGCCGTTTGTTTGCCTGGAGAAATTTCTGGGTGACCAGCTTTATGTCTTGAGCCTCCTACTGTAACAGTAACAGCTGTATTTGTTTCTGTGAAACACTTTTTGATTTCCTTTGTCTCAGTCTGAATTCAAAGCAAAAAAACAGGTGGCGGGCTTCAGATATTTTTCTGAGGGGATAGGGTTCTGATATCTTTTGAAGTCTATTTTGATGGACAGTCTGTAACCAGGAGCTATCCTTTAGGAGCACAAGTGCGCCAGTCTTCGGAGTTCACCAGTTCTACTGAGTTCATTGAAAGAGAGGCGGGAAAGTTTGTGGTGGACAGGTGCCACTGGACCAGGTTTAGTATTACTAAGGAAATTAGCAAAGTGTTGTAACTTCCATTATTCTTGTATATTCAAGGAAGCGCAAATTAAAAATTCTGTAATCTAGTGAAATCTGCTATATTGATTTTCCACTACAATCTACCTTTTACTTTTAATAAATTACTTCTTAATTTTATAGCCTGAGTTGTGTGGTCTGAGTGTTGATTCTTCTGCTATCCAACAACTAGGAGAACATGAGAGGGTAGAAATATATTCAATGAGCCAATTGCAGTTGCAAGGGTTTCTGTTCATGCCCTGAGCATGTTAGATGTCAGACCTGGCTCAGTGGTAAAACACTCACCTCTTAGTCAGAGGGTTGTGCATTCAATCCCTACTCCAATGACTTCAGCACATAATCTAGGCTGATACTGTACTGTCTTTGGATCTTGGGATCTTTTACATCCACCTGAAAGGCCAGTCTGCCCTTTCAGGTGGATGTAAAAGATCCCATGGCACTATGAAGAGTGGGAGAGTTCTCCTTATTTCCTGGCCAACATCTATCCCTCAACCAACATCACTAAAACAGATTATCTGGTCCTTTATTTCATCGCTGTTTGTGGGACCTTGCTGTGCGTAAATTGGTTGCCACATTTCCCTACATTACAACAATTGACTATACTTCAAAATTTGATTGTTAAATGCTTTGGGATGTCCTGTGGTCATGAAACGCGTGTTTAAACTCATGGGGGGAGACGGCTTATTTATAGGAGGGAGCCTTGGTGCTGAGCATGAGAGAATTATCTAAATGAAGCCCAGAAAATGTAAGCTTGTAATCTAAATTTCGCACAGCAAAATTTCAAAGGCTATATTAAAATGACACGGACTGGATTTCTTTCTGGATGATACTTGCCTTTTATCAGGTTCTAAAGTTTTAATTATGTTAAAGTTAGTCACAATAGATAGCAGCTGTGTTGCACACTCTAAATTAATGTTTAATTATTTTTCACTGGTAATATTTCATGAAAGGTACTGGATAGGAAATGTGAAACAGATTTGTGGTACTCTAGGAATGAGATCTTTTAAGTCATCACAAAGAAACATCACCTTTTCAGTTTTCCAGCCACTGTGAAATACTGTGGTTTATTATAATTTTTTTTAACAATAAATATTTGCATGGAACATATATTGTAATATTTGCTCTAATTTGAATTCCTGTTGAGCCAACATACAATTCCACCTATGGTGGGTGGCAGTGTTGAACTAATGGCAACTCGCTACCTAATTAGCACCAGTATAAAATGCTTATCTTCTTCTAAGTTATGACATCAATACCACCAGCAGTGTTTCCAGCCAGCTAGAGTCTGGCAGAACTGCCATTGTATTCATGCACCTTGTGCGTATCAGGAGTAGAAGAAAAAAATGAGAGTGAAACAGAGAAAAGAACATTTTAAAGAAGTGGCCATGGAACTTTTGGTGATGAAGAATTTCAGAAGCACAAGATAAAAGCTCACGGGGTTGGGGGTAATATATTAGCATGGATGGATAGAGGATTGGCTAACTAACAGAAAACAGAGAATCAGGATAAATGGGCCATTTTCCAGTTGGCAAACGGTAACTAGTGGGATGCCACAGGGATCAGTGCTGGGGCCTCAACTATTTACAATCTATATTGATGAAGGGATCGAGTGTAATGTAGCCAAATTTGCTGATGATACAAAGATAGGTGGGAAAGCAAGTTGTGAAGAGGACACAAAGAATCTGCAAAGGGATATAGACAGGCTAAGTGAGTGGGCAAACATTTGCCAGATGGAGTATAATGTGGGAAAGTGTAAGGTTATCCACTTTGGTAAGAAAAATAAAAAAGCAAATGATTATTTAAATGGAGAGAGATTACAAAATGCTGCAGTACAGATGGACCTGGGGGTCCTTGTGCATGAAACACAAAAGGTTAGCATGCAGGTACAGCAAGTAATCAGGAAGGCAAATGGAATGTTGGCCTTTATTGCAAGGGGGTTGGAGTATAAAAACAGGGAAGTCCTGCTACAACTGTACAGGGTATTGGTGAGACCACACCTGGAGTACTGCGTACAGTTTTGGTCTCCTTATTTAAGGAGGAATATACTTGCATTGGAGGCAGTTCAGAGACGATTCACGAGGTTGATTACTGAGAGGAAGGCGTTGACTTATGAGGAAAGGTTGAGCAGGTTGGGCCTATACTCATTGGAGTTTAGAAGAATGAGAGGTGATCTTATTGAAACATATAAGATACTGAGGGGGGCTCGACAGGGTAGATACGGAGAGGATGTTTCCCCTCATGGGGGAATCTAGAACTAGGGGGTATAGTTTCAGAATAAGGGGTCGCCCATTTAAAACTGAGGTGAGGAGGAATTTCTTCTCTCAGGGGGTCGTAAATCTGTGGAATTCTCTACCCCAGAGAGCTGTGGAGGCTGGGTCATTGAATATATTTAAGGTGGAGGTAGACAGATTTTTGAACAATAAGGGAGTGAAGGGATATGGGGAGCGGGCAGGGAAATGGAGCTGAGCCCAAGATCAGATCAGCCATGATCTCATTAAATGGAGGAGCAGGCTCGAGGGGCCGAATGGGCGACCCCTGCTCCTATTTCTTATGTAACAACCAATATATTTGGATTGATCAGCCTCTCCCATTCCTCAAGAATGACAAAAGGTTCTGGCAAAAATCGCCTCGTGTGTGTAAAAGAAGTCAAGAAAGGCTCCCAGAATTGACTCAATTATGTTGAAAGACAATGGAATACAGAGTGCCCCTGGAGGTAGGAGCCATGCCTCACCATGATCCAGATAAATTAACATTTTGGAGGGAGGAACTAATGGGCGGAGTATGGCTCTTCCTCCAGACATAATCCAGGAGACAATATCGTTCAAAATTGATTCTTTCGCAATCATAATAGAGTCTACTGCAGTTAGAGGGAATAGTGGAATCCTATCTAGGAAAACCGACCCAGAATACTGCTGTTTCAGTCAGCCAATCCTTTGGAGTCCCACTCCCTTTCATACCCGACCACACCTGATGCCCTTTGGGTTTCATGGAGCAGTATGGGAGGGAAACTTAGTAACATGTCAAATGGCTGGGTTCCTTGAACTCGGGAAGAGAAAGTAAGCCGTTTAAGGTAACTGACAAAACAAAAATCTTTTATTATGACTTCAAGCGCTACACACACAGAAAATAAAATAGTGAATCAAGGGACTGATGACCAGGATAGGCTGTCAAGTGTCATTCATTCTGGCCACTTTAAAAACACATTTCCGAGCCAGCTATAGGAATTGGGAGTAGCGATGCCAGATAAACCAGACAGTGGCAGCATCTGAGACACAACCACAGGGGACTGGCGGGAGGAACATTAGGGATAATTCAGGAATTGGGAACAGGAGGTAAAGGGAAGCATAACTCATGCCAAAAATATTTGTGGAAGAGGATATTTCTTCCTCCTTTCCCCAGTAGTTGAATTTATAGACAACAGCTGGGGTTTTCTGCTTCTGCTATCACAAGCCACAATTTTCCACCCATTAAAGGAAAATAGAAAACCTCAGCCAACACTTCTGTTGTTTAAACCTCATTTTCTTTTGGTACGATGGCATTTTCTATCTTTTGAATGAACTGTGAGTTCTAGAATATTTACAACAAACATAGAGAATATTACCAGTTGAGCCTGTTGGCAATGGGAATGGTAGCATAGCAGTTATGTTACTGGACTAGTAATCCAGAGACCTGGACTAATAATCCGGAGATGTGAGTCAAACGGCAGCTGTGGAATTTAAATTCAGTTAATTAAATAAATCTGGAATAAAAAGCTAGTAGCAGTAATGGTGACCATGTAACTACCGGATTGTCATAAAAACCCATCTGGTTCACTAATATCCTATAGGGAAGGAAATCTGCCATCCTTACCCAGTCTGGCCTATATGTGACTCCAGACCCACAGCAATGTGGTTGACTCTTAAATGCCGTCTGAAATGGCCCAGCAAGCCACTCAGTTATAACAAACCGCTACAATAAGAAGAATAAAACCCAGACTGCGACGGTTCAAGAAGGCGGCTCACCACCACCTTCTCAACTGCAATTAGGGATGGGCAATAAATGCTGGCCTTGCCAGCGACGCCCACATCCCAGGAACAATTTTTTTTAAACTGTATTCGCTGCTCACAATGCGGTCTCCTCTACATTGGGGAGACCAAACGCAGATTGGGTGACCGCTTTGTGGAACACCTCCGTTCAGTCCGTAAGGGTGACCCCGAGCTTCCGGTCGCCTGTCATTTTAATTCACCGCTCCATTCCCACTCGGACCTCACCGTCCGCGGCCTCTTGCATTGTTCCACGGAAGCTCAATGTAAACTCGAGGAACAGCACCTCATCTTCCGATTAGGCACTTTGCAGCCTTCCGGACTCAATATCGAGTTCAACAATTTCAGATCATAACCTCGGCCCCTATTACGTTTTTACTTATATATTTTTTTCCCCACCCCTTTGTTTTGGGTTTTCCCTCCCCCCCCCTTCCTCTTTTTTTTACATGGCAGCTGTCTCTCATTCTGCCAGTACATTTCACACCTAATCTGAGCTGTCTTTTGTCTCTTTACTAGTCCTATCACCATCTTGTCTCGTTTTGAATACCTCTTAATGTCTATTCACTTCTTTTGTTCCCTCCCCAGCCCTCCTTTCGATCTATTTCATTTCCTTTCCAGTTTTGAAAAAGGGTTTCGACCCGAAACGTCAACTCTAATTTCTCTCCACGGATGTTGCCTGGCCTGCTGAGTTTCTCCAGCATTTTCTGTTGTTATTTTGGATTTCCAGCATCTGCAGTATTTTGCTATCGTAAAAAAAACTGTTGTTGTAGAAAACATTACCAGTTGTTCAGACCAAGAATTAATTATTTGTTTGCCACAACAATAGAATATTCGAATTAATTATTAGCCTGAATACTATTTGTTGTGGTAAACAGATAAGATCTTCCTGAGTGTAGCTGGTTCACAATACTTATTTATATATGCTCTCTTCACTGAATGCTGAAAAGGCTCTTTGCTGCACTAATATAATCACCACAGAAGGTTTCTAGAGCGATGAAAACATTAGTTATAAGGCTGAAGGCTAAAAGCGCTGTGGAACTGAGCTGCAACTTTTGAAAATGAAGGCTTGTTTTTCCCTTTGCAGGCTTCCTGAATGGAGCTCTGTACCAGACCGATTTTGCTACAAGCAAGTGTCCACAGACATCATATTCGAGAGTCCAAAGCCACCTCTGGCTCCTAATGACCAAATAAGCACAGACTGAGTGTACTCTACCCACTGCACCGCGCGTCCTGGTGAAGTGAATAACACCGACTCATCTACCATCACTCACTTCAATTTCAAACTTTTGTCATCAGACTACCAGAGAAACCCCAGAAGTCTACACCTGATGGCAAATTTCATCAGAAAGCTTCATCTGCAAACATTTGAAATAGTGAAGAATCCCAAAATGTTGAATTATCACACTTTTTTCCCCCATATTTTTGATTTGATTTTCACAAGCCAGGCAGTGTTATTTGAAATCAAATAGTTTTGCATGTAATAATAATCATAATCATAATCAACTTTATTGTCATTGTTAGTGCACAAGTGCAGTACAACGAAATGTAGGCTTGCGGCTCCCGAGAGTGTACATTTAGATTAAGACATTTAAACATTCAACATACATTTGGCTTGTAATACATTAACATAAACATAACCATAATAAAGTGCATTGGCAGATGTGCAGGCTTTAGAGTTTATTTGTGGAGTTCAGTAGGATGACAGCCCTGGGAAAGAAGCTGTTCCTAAATCTGGTCGTATGGGTGCGAATGCATCTGTAGCGTCTCCCAGATGGCAGGAGGGCGAACAGACTGTGGCTGGGGTGGGTAGGGTCTTTGATGATGGACCGTGACCTCCGTAAACAGCGTTTCTGGTATATGTGCTCTATGGTCGATAGTTGTTGTTTTGTGCTTTTGTAAAGAAATGAAATGAAAATGCCTTTCAGTATTTGGCGAGATTAATGCTTTGATCACTTGATAGTAGTTTTCATCAGTGGAGTGAGTAGACTTTGAGCAGTACAGCAAGACCTTTCCCTTAGGCAAGGAAACAGGTGTGAGGTGTGAGTATTTATGTGATTTTTATTAACTGCCAATTGTTCAACTCCCACAATGGCTGCTCTGCTCTCACCTTGCTTTCACTGGCGATGTTCAGCAAGCCTGGGAATCCAGTGGACAGCCAGTAAAAGCTGCAACATCAGGTTAAAAAGGCTGTTAACAGTCTCTAAACAAACTCTAAACTGCTTTAATTAGGTCACCCGCCTTTCCCAAGCGGGTCCCTGGCGTGCTGACTAACGTGCCTGAGTTAAAGCCGGCTTCCTGACTCGCTGTCAATTTCAGCGCTTTCAACTGCCCGCAAACCCGCACTCTTCAAAATATAAATTCAGCCAATTGTGTCCAATTCTGGGCACCACACTTTGGGAAGGACGTGAAGGCTTTGGGGAGAGGGTACTGAAGAGATTTAATAGGGATGAGGGATTACAGTTACATGGGTAAATTGGGGAAGCTGGGCTGGTTCTCCTTAGAGCAGAGAAGGCTAAGAGGAGATTTGACAGAGGTGTTTAAAATCATGAAGGGTTTAGACAGAGTAAATAAGGAGAAACTGTTTCCAATGGCTGATGGGTCGATACCAGAGGGAACAGATTCAAGGGGCTAGATTTTCTCAGCCTCGAGGAGGTGGGTATGGAAGCGGGAATGCCAGGAAAGTGGCAGAATTTGGGGGCAGGTGGCAAACCCACCCCCAACCCGCCTCCGTGCCCTCTTGCCAGGAGGCGGGAAGCCGTCCCGCCCTGGGTCCCATCTCCTTGGAGGCGGGAAGGGATTAAAACCTATTAACTGCCTGTTAACATGTAGTTAACAGGCAGAAAATAGGATTCTCCCCATTTTTCGTGCTGAAGTGTGGGCTTCCCGACCTGGGGGAGCCCCGCCGGGGTGTAGGAGGTGAGTAGGAGGTCTGCGGGGGTCGGAGGGGTCTGAAAGTGCGGTGTAGAGGTGAGTGATGGGTGCAAGTGTGGAGTGGTAAGTATATGAGGTGAGTGTAAAGTGTTAGAAAAGGTTAACTTACCTTTGTTCCTACCTACAGCCTTTAGCCGCTATGGAGCCGGAGTCCCCGACATCTCCATTGTAGAGATCACAGACTGGCTGTTGGATCCTCTGAACCAACAGCCAGCTGATTTCTGCAAAGTAGAAAGGTTTGATGAGTCCTGAACACAAAGACTCATCAAACTACACAGAATGTCAGTGTTTGACAGCTTCACAGAGCTGTCAAACAATGACATTTCTTCTTTCAAAAGTTCTTGACAGATGACACATCATACGTTGACGTGCTCTGTCACTGACTTCCCCCTAATTGGCCTGCTGAGCCTGCCGGGCGGGCTTAACAAGGTCAATCAGGGGAAAAGCCCATTGGTTGGCCAGAAGCTGATGGAGGCAGGACTGAAACCCGGCAAGCAGCAGTCCCGCCTCCAACACGTCTCCATTCATAAAATCCAGCCCAAGGTGATTGGCAAAAGAACCAGAGGCGACATGGAAAAACTTTTTTACATAACAAGTGGTTAGGATTTTGAATGCACTGCCTGAAAGGGTCATGGATACAGATTCAATAGTAGCCTTCAAAAGGGAATTGGAGAAATATTTGAAGGAGAAAAAATAGCAGGGATATGAGGAAAGAGAGGGAGAGTGGGACTAACTGGATTGCTCTTCGAAAGAGCCGGCGCAGACTCAATGGGCCGAATGGTCTCATTCTGTGCTATACTATTCTATGATTCTATTCTATGGATGTTTTTGTGAGATTTCTAAGTCCATTCTTGGTTCACATTTGTAGTTTGCAGAAAATGTGTTGTAACACAGAGGGCGGGGGGGGTTTCTGGGGGGTCAGCAGGCGGGATTGGTGGTGGGTTGGGTGGGAAAGTGTTTTTTTTTTTTTACAGCGGGTCAGGACCCCATTGTCAACCCGCTACCACACGCCTTTACCAAATGTCAGGTCTGTCAGCGCTGAGCAGACCCAACACGCAGTGGCAGCGGAGGCAATTCAGGTCATTATAACCTTGTTAACAGAGGATTAACAACAATTTTGAGCTCACCTTTAGAATTTACCAGCTCGCCAATGGGGTCCACGCTGCTCAGGGATCACCTCTGTTAAATTGGGTGGGAGTTGAATGACCATGGAATCATTTCATTACTTGATAGCTTGAAATGTGCTATAAAAGCACCCATCTCACAGCTGATCACAGAAGCTGTTGCTTACTGCATTTGGAAGACAGATTGAGCTTTATGCAGGTTGCAAGTGCTTGGAGCAAACTCTTTATCCAGTGTTACCTCATCAGAACAACCTCACTCACCATTGACAGATCGCTTCTGTCATCTCAACCTCACCTGCCATCAATTCCATCAGCATGGGTACGGTTTATACTCTCTCACCTTGGTCCTCAGAATTTGACCATGATCAGCCGCAGCACCAACATCACCAAGCACACCAGCTGCACCAACAACAACACCAACCTTCTCCGCAATCACCTGGTGCTGCACAGGACAGCAGGCATCAGCACCCGACCACATTGCTGCCTGGAACGCCAGGGATGGCCTCATCATGGCCAGATTTACTTCACTTGTTGCTGCCAACAACATAAAGCATCCCTACAATGCCCAAGCCATTCCTTTCAAACTCATCAGCATTGCGAGGGGTAATGTTATGTCTCACCATTCACTGCAACTCACTAGGCCACTTCCAAAGGTGCACACAAATCTGTCCAAGAACAGAAAGTGTTGAAAATAAAGATTTCAATGTTTGACAGCACATTAACTGAAACTTCACATGAACATTGGCTAAAACACACAAGTGCCTACCCTTGTGTGTTGTTAGTTGGTATGATTGGACTAGGATGAGGGTGAGTGTGAGGGGTGGCTAGTAAGATGGGGAAGTGATAATGTAGATAGAGAGGGATGGGTGGAGGTGCAAGGTAAGTTGGTGTGAGTAAGGATATGCAGGAGTAGGGTAGGAAAGGCAGAGTGATGGGGATGTGATGAGTGGCACAGCAGGATGAGTTTGAGTGTGGCTTTGCAGTAACATTTCGTGAGCTACTGAGATCATTAAAAGGTTTGCGCCACTGCAGCCTGGTCCTCCTGACGACATCCCTGATTGTGCCCTCCTGTGCAATGTGCAACCAGTTGACATTGGTCTCCTGGTGAGGTCTCTTCTGCCCATTGGAAGGGAAGAGAACCTTTCTGTGTGCTGTGAATCCCTCCATAAACATATGGAGGAAGTCATGGGAGAGCCTGGGTGCAGTCGTGCACCCCTGTGCAGTGATTGTCAGTGTTTGCAGCATCTCAATGCTGTAGGACACTGACAGCACAAATGTCAAAGTAAATTTGCACGTGGTCCCTTTAAAGAAACCGGCTGATGACGTGTCATCAAATGGCGTCATCAGACCTGATTCCTTCAATTGACCGGGAAACTCGCTGGGTGGGCTTAACAAGCCCAATCAGGGGAAAGTCACGTTGGAGTCCGAGATCGAGCCAGGAGTGGGCCGGGCCCGCCACCGACCTTGCCCACCATGGACCCGCCCAGGTAGGGGAAATCGTGGCCAGTAAGTCTGAACAGAGCCAGGACAAAATCAACTGCAGTGGGATAAAAATTAGGAAATTAGAGGTTAAAAGGCAAGTGAGATGGATAGATTTATGGGGGGGGCGGGGAGAGACAAAGTGGAACCTATAGAGCAACAGTCATGATCGGATTAATTTAGTACAATATGTCTTCATGTTATAATACAAACTAATGAACACACTATACTTCCCCCTATCAGTGGGTTGTCTTGCTTGACTTAAACTACTGTACTGCATCCTAACCTTCTAAGCCTGGTGTAAGCTTGCCCTTCCTGTTTTCTGTTTTAAAACCCGAGTTGCTACCTGTGTCTCTGTTTTTCATTTCACCATGTTCACAACATGAGGGCAGGGCATATGCGAATTAACCCTCGCTGAGTACCCGGGACCAGGGAGCTCCCAACACAATGGGTGTGAGGTGTTTATTGATTACTGTGACAGGCTGACAAATTGTTTATTGTTTGCAGTCTTTGGGGAAAGAAATTCAAAATGTAGCTCATGAGCATTCTAACCACCTCTCATCTCAGTACCTTTTTTTAAAACTTGTATTAATGTACTTTGCTTCAAAACACAACCGTTAAATATAACATTTTCAGATCTTTTCTGCGGAAAAATGGGCAAAATATCCTGAAACATGATTGTAGGGTTCATCTCTTCGAAGGGAATGGGCTTGTTGAGCTTGCTGGCCTATTCCTGATTCTATTCCTATTGCTAAAAACTCCTGTGTTCTTCTAATGATGTGGAAGCTTGAAAAGAATTCAACACGAGTGACATCTAAGTATTTACATAGAAACATAGAAGATAGTAGCAGGAGTAGGTCATTCGGCCCCTCGAGCCTGCTTCGCCATTCAATGCGATCATGGCTGATCATCCAAATTCAGTACCCTGTCCCTGCTTTCTCCCCATATCCCTTGATCCCTTTAGCCTTAAGAAATATATCTAACTCCTTCTTGAATATATTTAATGAATTGGCCTCAACTGCCTTCTGTGGCAGAGAATTCCACAGGTTCACCACTCTCTGGGTGAAGAAATTCCTCCTCATCTCAGTCCTAAATGGCTTATCCCTTATCTTTAGACTGTGACCCCTGGTTCTGGACTCCCCCGCCATCGGGAACATCCTTCCTGCATCTAGTCTGTCTAGTCCTGTTAGAATTTTATAAGTTTCAATGAGATCCCCTCTCATTCTTCTAAACTCCAGCGAGTATAAGCCCAATCGACCCAATCTCTCCTCATATGTCATTCCTGCCATCCCAGGTATCAGTCTGGTGAATCTTCGCTGCACTCCCTCCATGGCAAGAACATCCTTCCTCAGATAAGGCGACCAAAACTGCACACAATACTCAAGGTGTGGTCTCACCAAGGCCCTGTACAACTGCAGCAAGACATCCTTGTTCCTGTACTCAAACCCTCTCGCTACGAAGGCCTACATACCATTGGCCTTCTTAACCGCCTGCTGCACCTGCATGCTTACCTTCAGCGACTGGTGATAAATTCCAATCTAATTTTGCCTTAATAATCTGTTCAAAATAAATTACAAGGTCATAGAATCATAGAGCTCATTTGGCCCATCATAACTGCGCCGGCTCTTTGAAGGAGCTACCCACTTAGTCCCACTCCCGCTCTCTTTCCCCACAGCCCTGCAAATGTTTCCCCTTCAAGTATTTAGCCAATTCCATTTTGAAAGTTATTATTGAACCTATTTCCACCAATCTTTCTGGCAGTACATTCCAGATCATAACAGCTCGCTGTGTAAAAGAAAATCATCTCATCTTTCCTCTGGTTCTTTTGAAGAAAATAAACAAAGAAGCCAAATTATAGAAAATTGCATAGAAGCTGAGAAGTTGAAGGTGTTATTGGGACTACCGGTCCTCTGCAAACAGCCAATAATAATTTGCCATCAAAGCACTGGAACTGGATTTCTTGCATCAGGACAAAAAATCTTGCTGCTACAGATTTGAATCTTGTTGTCATCCATGCTACATTTAATACAAACTTTGGTTCAATGATTGCTCATCCCTCATATCACTCTCCACTGGTGTCTCCTTAAGGGAATGATCCATGCTGAATGTTAAGAGCAACTGTCTACTTTAAAGCAATTGTGTGCAGACAGCAGCTGAGATTCCTATTTTCACCGACCAAAGAGTGATTATGTGGCTTGCCAGGTAATAAAGTTCATCAGAAAGCATGGGTTTAAATTACAACTGAAATACAAAATAAGGGTGAAATGACTGTACTCTCCTTATGGCTCAAGTCTAAAGTGTTTCCATTATGTTGTAATACATGTTGATCATAATAGCGTTTTGTAAATTCGACTTTTGTTGATGCAGCAACATTGGCAATTTATTACAATGGATATTCAACTTCCATGTAATTTTCTATAATTTGACTTATTTATCTGATATCCTTGTAGTGTAATTTACTTTGAACCAGCATGTTCAAATTATCAAGGCAATGCTGGATTGGAATTTATAAATCATTTAATTCTCAACCTTGCTGAATTCTTTCGAGCACAAGTGAGTTGAGGGTAGGAGATATTGGCCGTGAATTTAATCGCAATAAGGGGGCGGGTTTGGAGGCGGGTCCGCTGTCAAAATCGAAACGATTGACAGCGGGTAGGAAACCCGCTGTCAACCCGCCTCCATGCGAGTCTCCCAGGTGTCGGGTCTGTCAGTGGAGAACTGACCCGACACCAAGCGGCGGGGGATACAATTCACCTACTTAAATGGCTTGTTAAGAGCCAATTTAAGAGTATTTTGAGGCTTACTTGCAATTTTACCTTCTCCCCAACAGGTTACCCGCTGTTCAGGGAACACGCCAGCTCAACCTGGTGTGCTTTGAGTCTGCTCTGATGTTTGTGAAAAGCTGACAGCTGCAGAAGTTGTGTCAAGGATGCTATGTTGCAGATGGTGAGTTTCAGACCGCAGAAAATGTTGGTTACTGCATTTTTAATACATATAGAGATTTCTTTAGCTTACAAGTATTTAGATTCAACTGTATGTCCAGTGCCACCTCATTGGGAGATCCTCTCTCACCAGTGACAGATCGCTTCTGTCATCTCACCTGCAGCTGCCATCTATTCCAGCAGCATCGGAGCCATTGAAACAATCAGACCTTGGTCCTCCGAATCCTTCCACGATCAGCCCCAACACCAACATCACCAACCTTCGCCGCCATCACCTGATGCTGCACTGAACAGAGTACATCAGTCCCTGACAACATTGCCGCCCGGGAGGCCAGCGATGGCATCACCATGGCCAGACTTTCTTCACTTGATGCTGTAAACCCTGGCTGCCACATGATGCACCAGGTTGACACCATCCCACACCAGCACCATGAAGCATCCCTTTAATGTCCAAGCCATTCCATGCACACTCATTACTATAGTGGGGGGGGGGGGGGGCGTGGAGGCGGGAGTTATGACTGAACAATCACTGGAACTCAGTAAGACATTTCTTAAGGTTCGCTCAGATCTGTCCAATAAGGGGCACCATTTTGAAAAAATAGATTTCACTGTATGACAACACATTACCAGAAACTTCACATGGACATTGGCTAAACCTCTCAAGTGCCTACCCTTGTGTGTTGTTAGTTGGTATGCTTGCTGTAGGATGAGGGTGAGTGTGAGGGGTGGCTAGTGAGATGGGGAAGTGATAAAGTAGGTAGAGAGGTTTGGGTGGAGGTGCAAGGTAAGTTGGTGTCCTGGGGAGGTCTCTTCCACCCTTGGAAGGGAAGAGAACCTCCCTGCGTGCTTTGGCTCCCTCCATAAGCATATGGAGGAAGCCATTTCACCTTTGTGTAGTGATTATCAGTGTTTGCAGCACCTCAATGCTGTCAAACACTGGCAGAACCACTGTCAAAATCTATGTGGACGTGGTCCCTTTAAGGAAACCGGCTGCTGACGCGTCATCAAATGACATCATCAGACCCGCTTCCTGTTAATTGGCCGGTAAGCCCACAAGAAGGCCAATCAAGGTAAAATCACATCTGCAGAGCGGAGGCAGCTGGGGGCGGGACTGGAACCTGGAAACCAGCTGTCCCGCCTCCAGAATTAAATTTGTGGCCATTCTTGTTGCTGAAGAGTACTAATTAGATATGAAAGACCTGTCATTGAGAACTCAAACTTGGTTAGTAAACTTTCAGTGGCTCTCAGTGCTCACTGAAAGGAATGATGAGTGTAGAGAAATGATAGTCATGATATGGCCAGAGGGCTCATTTTAGCCCAATTTCCATTCACCAGCTACTCAGTTTGTCTCTGCGTCTCAATTCACAGCCCAGAACAGCTGGAATGTTGCAGGAGTTGGCATTCATGATGGATAGCGATACACAAAACAGTTCTTTAAAACAAAAGAAAAAAACTTATCAAAAAAAGCAACCACATCAAAATACTTCCTGGTAGATCTGTGAGAGGGTTTCTTTGAGCAAGTCACCACTTATGATTGTGACCCTCAACAAAAAGCTAAGAATATCCCTGATTTTGAAGATGGCACAGCATACACTGATGATATTGCCATTTTCTGTTGGATAAACACCTCATCCACATTATTGACATAATAATAAGCAAAGCAGAATTGACTGTTAAGGCCGAAAAGTGCAACACTGACTTGGCTGAGGTAATGGCCCAGAACTTGGTGTCGGGGGCTTGCCGCGCGTGCAAGCCCCCGATGTGCACTTACCCGGCGCGCCGACATCTGAAACCTGGCCCGCAGTGGATTTCCTGTCAGTGGCCCGGTTCTGATGTCGGCGCGCTGTGCTAACCTGACCCAGCGGCGTAGTTAGTGCGATGTGCCAGCTGGGATCAGGTGAGCACTGTTCAGCCAATCAGGGGAGGGGAAACTTCATTCATAAGTTTGAGTGTAAGAACTGTCAAACTCATGAGAAGTACTGCACCCCAAAACACTACTTAAACTTTAAATAAAATTTTAAAAAACATCCCAATCATTAAATTAAGTATAAATAAGTTTAAAAAAATAATTTAAACAATAATTCTTTTTTTTGAAAAAATAAATTTTTAATAAAAAGGGCCTAAAACTAAACTTACCTTATTGCAGATTCTTTAAAATAATAAACCTGTGGGAAAAAAAAATCTAAATTGCACTAAAACACCACTTACCTGTAAAAATAAATACTTACGTGTGCTTTTTACAAGCGTAAAGACCGGAGGCCTTTACACATGCGCAAATCCCCCAAAACAGAGGAAATCCAAGACGCACACACTGCCCCCTACAGCGCACGCGCTAGCCTCTTCACCTCTTGGGTTAGAGGAGAGGAAATGCCGGTTTTCAGCGCATGCGCTGTGCTTGCTGAAAACCGGCATTTCCTCCGGCCAGACGCGTGAGTACCCCTTCCGTACTCACGCGTTTGGGGAGGAATTACTACCCCATTATACTTAATCACCATGTGCTTGGAGGTAAGCTGACCCAACCAGATGAAGATGGATATCATTGTGTACAGGGCCCACCCCATAAACAAAAAAATAGGTACAGGCATACCTCAGGTTGGCTGGCTATTATTGCAGGCTTATTGCCAACTAAGGCAATAAAGCTGTGTCATTAACCAGTTTGATACAGAAGGCAAATCCCAATCAAGTGATCTGGTCCACTGATGCAGAAAATACTTTAGCAAAGCTGAAAGAAGCCCTGCGTGCAGACCTTGCTAAATGGTCCAGGACATTGTGGACCTTTGACAATCCATACTGACCCATCAGACAGGGGCATTCGTGCAGACAAATGCCATCAGGAGGAACACCTAGCCATTTAACTGAGTTGCCACCAGAAGAAATGGCTTATTGAGCAATTGAAAAAGGTTTAAGCATTATCTGCATACTGCAGAAGCTACAAGCGGACTTACACGGGACTGCATTTACTGTCTATTCTGATCACAATCCCTTGTGCGCTTACATGGCAAGGATACAACATTGTAATCCAACATCATCATGGTTACCAAAACAAGAATGCCAAAGCTCCATCACAACACGAATAGATGCAGTTTAGGTCCGTGCGGGCTGTCTTGGCAGCTTTTGTCAGGATTGAATAGAAAAGGAGGGGGAAGTGATGTAATAAAAATCTTTTTTGTCTGAGATTTAGCTTCATATTGTCTTCTTTAATTCTGTCATGGTACAGAACAACAATATGCAATTATAAAGTGCCCTTAATGTAGAAAAACATTCCAAGGTGCTTAAAAACCAGCTTCGCTCACCAACATTATATCCTGGATTACCTTGATACAATTGTTACAAAGTGGGGCCAAGCCTCTCAATGCAGGACTAAAATCTTTTGGGATTTGTTCAAATTACGTGTTTGATTGGCTTTAACAGTTAGTTAAATTTGCTTGGTCCCAGTTACTGTTTTTGAAGCTATCTCTTTCATATCGGGGAAGTCTGTGGCCTTCGAATCGAGCTAATCAGGTAGCTAGTTACTGTAGTAAATGAGAAAAGGGCAAGAACTGTGTAAGAATATTATTTATATCATAGTTCAGCACAGCATTAGCAAACTATTTATGATTTTCTACGTAGATTAATGCCATTCTGTCAGCTACTGAAGACAAGGAGAATCACGTGAGATCACATGATACCACACGATAAAACAAGTGGCCGAAATAAACTGGAGACAGTTCTCTGTTCATTCCTATGAATTTGCCTAGATACCTAGGCAAGTGAAACACTATCTACAACATAGGGAGCGGGGGCTCACCCGGCATGGTAGTCTGAGACATGCCTGCTAACAATATCTAGAATAAAAAATGATTAAAGAAACCCTCAAAACATAACAAATCTATTCATAGATTCCTATGAATCGTGGGAATAAAATGGCTGTGATTTTTCACTTTATATTAATGAAATGATTTAGCATATCATTTTTTAAGATGGACAGTAACAAATGTGATCTTGCCAAATTTAGACAGGATGACAAATTTTGGTAGCAACATATTCTCAGCTGGTCCCTGACTAATGATGTGTTATCAGCACACTGTCAATATCATGTTTTGATCAGCATTAACGCTGCCTTTCGTAGTCCTAGAACTAGTGCAGTTAACTCAATCCTTTAAGTACTGAACTGCTGAAGTTGATTGAATTTGTTGATGTGTTTTTAATTTACTGTATGTTCTTGAGCTTTTTGCTATAAATGGGTTTGTGATCCAATCCACGGTAATATATAGTGGTAGGACAATGAAATGTAAAATGAAGCAAAAATGTAGATGACACATCACACATCATGGACACAGTCATGTTCTGAAACAACTGTCTACACATTTCAGATTCTGATGGTTTCGACCTCTAACTTAAGAAAGAAAAACTTGCATTTATATAGCGCCTTTCACGACCGCCGGATGTCTCAAAGCGCTTTACAGCCAATGAAGTACTTTTTGAAGTGTAGTCACTGTTGTAATGTGGGAAATGCAGCAGCCAATTGGCACACTGCAAGGTCCCACAGACAACAATGTAATAATGACCAGATAATCTGTTTTTGTTATGTTGGTTGAGGGATAAATATTGGCCAGGACACCGGGGATAACTCCCTTACTCTTCTTCAAAATAGTGCAATGGGATCTCTCATGTCCACCTGAGAGAGCAGACGGGGCCTCAGTTTAACGTCTCATCCGAAAGACGGCAGCTCCGACAGTGCGGCACTCCCTCAGCACTGCACTGGAGTGTCAGCCTAGCTTTATGTGCTCAAGTCCCTGGAGTGGGACTGTGAACCCACAACCTTCTGACTTAGAGGCGAGTGTGCTACCAACTGAGCCAAAGCTGACACTTAAGAGCAAACTATCTTTTTTAAACAATACTAGTTGAGGTTCCCATGCTGTTGCACGCAGGGAGTTGGTTCGAGCATAAGAGTTTCTTTGCTGTGCAGGTTCAAGAGCTCGGAGATGCATAACTGAGGTGGCATTGCCCCGCCTGCGACCGAACAGTTTAACTACTACGTGACAAGCTTACAAGGGCAATTACCATTATAAATTTGGACATAGGAATTTATAATGGAGAACTGGCCCAAAAATGTGACAACAGGACATAAGGGCCTAGAAATTCAGTTGGGCGCGGCAGCCGTTAGCGCCTTAGGAGGAGTAGATTTTGAGCGCTAGGCGCTTAGCGGCCGGGCGCAGCGCGATCTGCGCCTCGCCCCAACTTCAGTACACATTTAGCGCCGGTGCAAAGTCTTAGCGCGCGCCCTGCTGCGCACGCACATCATGACGTCATTTGCTAGTGCAACGCCTTTTGTGCGCCCCGAACCGGAACTTCACTTGCGCCGGCCCATTGTGCGCCGGGCGGCCCGAGCGACTGTGAAGTGGAACGGTACACAGCCCAGCCGGGCCGCGGGGAGTGTAGTGTATGTAACCGTTCTACATTTAAGAGAAATATTGTATGTAACCGTCCACCTTTAAGAGAACTATTTTAGGTGTTGCACTACTTTATCTTGGCTGCGGTATACTGTAATACCGGTGGTGACCACACCGGTATATAAGTGCTGTGTAATGAGTGATTGGGCAGATTCGCCCTGACCTTCAAATGTGGCAAGCTTGGTCACATAGCTAAAGTATGCCGGTCAGGAAAGAAGACCAGCAACAAAAAAAAGTCACCGCAGGAAAAGTACAGCAAGGTACACAAGGTGGCTGAGAAGAGTTCGGATGAACAGAATTCGGATTCAGACCCAAACGGCCAGGAACTGGGTAGTCTGAGAATTCACAATGTGAGTAAGGAAGCTGACCTACAAACTATCTGGGTCATGCTAAAAATAGCCGGAGTCCAAGTAAAAATGGAATTGGACACAGGATCAGCCCTATCAGTCATAAATCGAAGGGATTACAACCGGCTATTCTCACATATACCCTTGAGAGATACCAAGATCGTATTGCAGACATACACGGGGCATAAAGTATACCCCATCGGAAAGATAAAAGTCAAGGTGAGAGACAAGGGCAAAGAACACCAAGGAATGGACTTATATGTACTACCTGAGGGAGGTCCACCACTTCTGGGACGGGAGTGGATCAGGGAAATAAACATGGAATGGCACTACCTAAAAGCAATAACGAGTGAGAACTCGGTGAAGACAAATCAGCTCAGACTCTGAAACTGATGACGATAAGACCAGCCCAGGTGCGAAAGACAAGTCTAAAATGGACTTGCTGACTAAGGTTGGAAAAACGAAGGAGTGCATAAATGCTTATGCTTCAGAGGAGAACAAAGTTTCAGAACAGAATTCCACTGAACAACAACAACATAGTTTGACAGAGAATTCTGAGTCTGTCCAGTTTACAGACATGCACAATTCTGAGGAACACCGGGCTCGAACTCAACTCCATTTCAAATTACAACAGCAATTAGAACAATTGAGTTGCCGTCTTGAGCAAGAGATGAAAGCAATGAAAAAGTTCTTTGACACAGAGTGGGAGAATCTGGAAAGACAACAGAAGCAGCTGATGGAGAAAAGGGAGCAGGAGCACACAAACCGTCTGCGCGAGGAGGCCAAACGAATCAAAGCTGATTCGGTTTCTGAAGGTGCGTGCTCTAATCTGGTGGAGCAAGATGTTCAGCAACTGAAGGCGCTTGTTAGCAGGTTGCAGGCAGAAAAGGCTGATTTGGTCGCCATGAATTCCGAGCTCCTACTGAAGTTGGGTGCAGCATCACCGGACGATTCATTTGTGGAAATTCGAATGGTGGAGGCTGCGGATGATGGCGAAGTAGAAACAGCAAAGGAGCCCCAGGGCAAGGTTATAAACATCCCTGCAGCTACTGGGAAACGGATGATGTCAGAAGAGTTAACGGTCAGCCAACTCCTTCATATGCTGAGGGACAAGACTCTGAAATGGGAACAATTTGAACATGAGCTTAAATCTTCAAAGGAGAGGGGTTTGGAGCTCTCAAAAGTTATTGAAATAGCTGAGGTTGCAACACAGACTGAGAAGATGGCAGCAGAGCAACCCTTGGATGCCAAAAGTACGCTGACTCACGTCAATGTTGAACAACAGAATGCTGAAACAACTGCTCCAGTAGAGGGATTGAATAATACGATCAATCAATCTCCGAATGAAGTTGAAGTATTGAAATCACGAATGAGGTCATTAGTAAAAGACTTGCAGGAAGCCCAGAAAAAGCTGGAGGAAGCTGAACACATGAAGAAGTCTCTTCAGGAGAGATGTCTGGAATTGGAACAAAAGCTGACTAACGTTCAGCTGGGCATGGAGGAAATAAAAGACCCTCTCGCTGGCCTAGCTCAGGACGACACCAATTATTACCACGTCCTGTTGAACGACACCGAATATAACGATGACCTGTTCTGCCCAGCTTGTGGGGAAATCTTCCGAAGTGCAAAAACCCTGAAGAATCACAAAAAGTCTAAGAAACACCGGGAGATGGTGGCGCTGCTAAGGCAACAGGAGAAAGAGGAGGAGGAACTGTGCATGCGGCTGGCAGCGGAGCACAGAGAGTCTCCAAGAAGCAGGAAAGGAAAAGACGAAACAGAAGAAGATGACCCATCTGAACCATTATCACCCCTACCAGATCACGCACGTGGTCCCTCCGAACGGAACCAAATCAGTTTGGAAGTAGAAAAACTTCCCAAGGTACTCAAGCTTTTAGAAGTCAGCAATGCTGGTTCAGAAGTGACGGAAGTTCAAGCTGTTAAGTCCAGTGAAGGACTATTGGATGAGTCACCCCAGCAAAGTGAACCGACTACACCACAGGGAACTGCTACACCACCGAGGCGTTGTCCAGACCGAGTCAAGAAGCACAGGAGGCGCCTCCACAGAGACTGAATCTGTGAACTGTTTTCCACAGACTGAATCTGTGAACTGTTTTCCGCAGAGACTGAATCTGTGAACTGTTTTCCGCAGAGACTACATCTGTGAACTGTTTTTACATGAAGTTGGATATATGTTATGATGTTATGTTTAATGGGGAATAAGTATGTTGTAAGCTAAAAAGGGAGGATTGTAGTGTATGTAACCGTTCTACCTTTAAGAGAACTATTGTATGTAACCGTCCACCTTTAAGAGAACTATTTTAGGTGTTGCACTACTTTATCTTGGCTGCGGTATACTGTAATACCGGTGGTGACCACACCGGTATATAAGTACTGTGTAATGAGTGATTGGGCAGATTCGCCCTGACCTTCGAATAGTAAAGTCCTGTTAAAGTTTACTCTTGTAGTCTGTGTAATAATTTGCAATATAACACACAGATTTTACAGGGAGCGCAAATTAAAGGGCACTTACCCAGCAGTATAAAGGCCAGCCATTTTGCAGCATTCACTCTTGTGCAACGGTTTTTTGGACAGAGACCAAGGAGGAGAGTTTACTGGTTTGGACCAACACTTGGACAGGTATTTTTGGCTCAGGCCAGAGCTTACCAATTATCTTTGCCTTCATTCAGAGCTCAGTGTTTGCCAGCATATAATGGGGGCTGCATTGGGTGGCAACGCTGAATTTCAGCCTTATGCCAGAAGGGCTTACAGACGCCGTGAGAGAGTGGCAGCCCTGGCTAGATGCAGAGGGGGCAACGGGCGTCGCCAACTGAGGCCTTACCCACGCAGGGTATACCGCCAGCAGACCTCCTATCTGACCATGTCTGCCACGATGTGTGTTAGGAGGCTGCGATTCCGAAGGGAGGTGGTTGCAGACATCTGCCGGCTGCTTCAGAGAGATCTGCAGCCACAGCTGATGCGCAGGATGTCTCTGTCGGTGGCAGTGAAGGTGACGGTGGCTCTCAACTTCTATGCCTCCGGCTCCTTCCAATCCGCTACTGGGGACATTGCTAACATCTCCCAGTTCGCCGTGCATTGCTGCATCCGCCAGGTGACCGAAGCCCTTTTCAGAAGGAGACATCAATTCATCTCCTTCCCCATGACCCTGGACAAGCAGCAGCAGCGTGCAGTGGGGTTTGCAAGAATAGCGGGCTTCCCCATGGTGCAGGGCGCCATTGACTGCACGCATGTGGCTTTGTGGGCACCTCTGGAGCGTGCCGAGGATTACCGCAACCGGAAGGGCTACCATTCCCTCAATGTACAGCTGGTGTGTGACCACAGGCAGCGCATCCTAGCTGTCAATGCCCGCTTTCCAGGCAGCAGCCACGATGCCTTTATCCTGCGACAGACAACTGTGGCTGACATGTTCCAGGCACAGCCTCCCCCAAGAGGATGGCTTATCGGGGACAAAGGCTATCCTTTGTGTACCTGGCTCATGACCCCGCTCCGCGCGCCCACGACCCCTGCTGAAGAGGCATACAACGAGAGCCATCAAGCGACGAGGAACCTCATAGAACAAACAATCGGCGTGCTCAAGCAACAGTTCAGCTGTCTCGATCGCTCCGGGGGAGCCCTCCAGTATTCGCAGGATCGAGTCTCCCAATTCGTTGTCGTTTGCTGCATGCTGCACAACCTGGCTATCCGCAGGACTCAGGCACTGCCACCTCACGTTGGACCACCACCTCAGGAGGAGGAGCAGGGGGAGCATGAGGACGACGAGGACGAGGAGTGCCAGCCCAGGAGGGACGCACAAGGTCCAAGGGCCGCCCGTCGGCGGCTTATTGAACATCACTTCTAGGCCCCCTGTCAGGGAATGGCTTGTGCCAATGATAGAACATGATTGCAGCCGCTCCGCAAGCCCTCAGCCGGTTAAGGCAACAAACACTTCAAAGATCAAACATGGACAATGTGAATAAATAAAATGGTTTATTGTACAAACTCTGGGCCCTTCCCACATGAAAACTAAAAACAGACGAAACCCCCAAAAAACACTCAAACACATTACTCGCTCCCACAACCTGGAGAGGATTAACAAAATAGGGCAACTAAAATGGCCGTCATTCTCGGCCTTCGTCAAAAACAAACATCACATCATCGGCCTTCAAAAAACAAACATCCAATTCTCGGCCTCAAGAAACAAACACAAATGGCCACACATTCGACTATTTGGCTCGCTAGGGCGATGCCTTGGCCATCTTTGGGTGGCCCCTGCCCGCCCTGCTGCTCCGCCTCAAAGTAAGGCCATTGGCTGCTGCAAGGCTGGGGGCAGGCTCCTGAGGGGCATATGTCGTGACGGCAGATGCCCTTGGGGGTCGGCCTAGTCGAGGTCTGGCCGTCGAGCGGGCGGCTGTTGATTGCTGCAGCTGTGGCTGGCCAGCATCAGTCGCTGCAGCAGCTCCTGGCAGCTCCACTGGGGGACTGGCAGTGGCGGCTGGAGGAATGGCGGCAAGCTGGCGGATGGCAGGCGCTCGCTGGTCGCCTGAGACACTGGCACTCGCCCGGGCCAGCACTGCAGCATGCGCACCAATCTGCTGAGGGACAGACCGCTGTGCTGCTGCAGCGCGCCGGGTGCCCTGGCGATGCCTGGCTGACACAGCGAGTGTGGCAGCAGTGAGTGCCCGTGTTGACCTGTTCACTGACCGCATCAGAGCAGCCAGTGACTGGACGGCACCACTGATCACCTGGCCAGTCGCTGACAGAGCTGCCCCGAATTCCGCCCGACTCGCTGCCTGATCTGCCCGGTATTCCGCCCGACTGGTGGCCTCTGAGGGCCCGAACTCGGCCACACTCCGAGAGAGGGAATCGATGGACTCAGGCAACCGTGCCACTGCCGCCATGAGCTCCGTGTGCCGGCGCTCCGAGTCCGCGGACAAGTCTTCGAGGCGTTCCATCTCCTCGGCGAAGAGCATCTCCTGACTGGAGGCCGAACTCTCCCTCTGGGGAGAAGGCCGCCGAGCTGGCCGACCCTTCCTGCGTTGCTGGACGCCGCTGGGCCCAGCAATTGGACTCCCCTCCGACGCTTCCCCCCTCTGGGGAGAAGGCCGCCGAGCTTCCACCCCCTCCCGCCTTTCTGCAGCCCGCAGGTCCCAGGAGCTCCCCTCCCCTTCGACACTTCTGCCACGCTGCCCTCCAGGGAACACGTGTCCCCTACATTGGCCTGGGTGGCCGCGGCTGAGGGTTCCCCTGATGTGCCGCCTTCCTCTTGCTCCTCCTCCTGCTCCTCTTCGGAGGGTCTGTCACTGGCAAGTTCAGGGACCTCCTCTTCACCATCTGAAAGCAGGAAGGCACAAGAGTAGCTTTAGAGTGAGGAGAGGGCATCAGTACGGGATGCATGAGTGGTGGCATTCAGCGCATTGGTCGGACAGTGGCAAAGGATGTAGATCTGATGCGCAAGTGGGACGAGAGAGGTGCAAAAGGTGATGTCCTTACCATTGCTGCCCAGAACAGGGTTGGCATCTCCACATGCAACGGGCCCAATCACTCGGCCACCCATGAGGCGCTCCACGCGATGTTGCAGGTCGGTGAGTGGCTGGATATGGGGTCGGCCTCCCCCGGTCGCAGTCCGGCTCTTGCGATTATTCGCCAGCTTGGCCTGCAAGAGAAAGGACGGCCTCTAAGTACAGTGTGTCGCCGTGATCTTGTGTGCACTGCCTCCCATGGTGGAATAGCTTGGCCAGTGTGTCGCCATGATCTGGTGTGCAATGCCTCCCATGGTGGAATAGCTTGGCCAGTGTGTCGCCATGATCTGGTGTGCACTGCCTCCCATGGTGGAATAGCCTGGCCAGTGTGTCGCCATGATCTGGTGTGCAATGCCTCCCATGGTGGAATAGCTTGGCCAGTGTGTTAAGTGCAGACTGTGCAATTGATGCTCATGCCTGTCCCATAGCTGCTGGATGAAGGCTGGCCATTAGAGCTTTCAGGTCCCTTTGCCCATAATGTGAGGTGCACATACAAGGATGAGGAGGTCACTGGAAAGGGTACTCACCCTGACAATGCGTGTGAGGTCATTTAACTTTTTGCGGCATTGGGCACCGCTCCTGGGGACGTCGCTGTTGGCTGACAGCTTGGTGGCGACATGCCTCCAGGCTCTCCTGTAGACGCGGACCGTCGCCTTCTTGCCATTGTCCGGGTACAAAACATGGCGCCTCTTCTCCACAGCAGCAAGCAGCACACTCAGATCACGCTCTGAGAAGCGCTGCGCACGTTCACGGGCCTTCTCCATGTCTTCAGGCGCTATTTGGGTCCAGCAGCAGTGTTCAGGCCTAGCTGGAGGGCTCCACTATCCAGGGCGTGGCAGCAGACACAGTCGACCCTTCCCCCTTAAGAGCTGGCCGGCGCCAGGGTGTCTGCTGTCAATCACGAGATGGCCGCACCTGCGCTGCGCCCGGCCTCGGCGCTATCGATCACCACCTCCGGCTTAGCGCCCAAAGAGAGGCGTCCAGCAGCAGTTTTAGCGCTCGCCCGAACTCCTAGGGCGAAGCTAATGAATATCGGAGAAGTGGCATCGATTTGGCGGCGGCCGCAAACTTTAGCGGACGCCCCACTTTAGCGCCCCAAAAGTGGCGTCAATGAATTTCTAGGCCAAGGTTTTATAGACCGGAAGTAGGCACAGATGTAAGAGTTTTAATATATTATGCATCTAAATGTACACACTATTGGGTGAACAGAAATATAATTGTGATGAAGATGGCACTAATTCTTTTGGCATTTTCCCTCCTCAAAATAGTGAAGATTTCTCCTTTTAATTTCTTAAAACTTTCTCTTTTCCCCTCAGTGGATTTTATAATCAAGGTGTTAGCTCTAGGGAATGGGATGCATCTAATCCCAGGCAGCCGAGGGGCGATTGGCCATTTCTGTGCCCTCCAACCTGCAACTTTCCATCCATTAAAATGATTCGGCACAAAATCATGAGTTGGGGAGCACTGAAATGGAGAATGGCCAATGTCAGCATCAAGCATCCCAGGTCCAGTATAATATAGTCAGATGCAGAGTGAAGCTCCTTCTACTCTACCTCAGTAATGTGCCTCAGTCCCAACATCAGAAGAGCAATTCCCGTTGCACTAATTTGATATGTTCCATTTCTCACATCGGTAATCTTATAGGGGGAAAAATTCAGTTGTTTGCGCCTCCCGTTAGCGCCTTAAGAGGGCACTAAAGGGGCGCAAAGCAACTAGAGCCCGGGCGCGGCGACGTTTGCGCCACTCGCGAAATTAACTAGACATTTTGCGGCGGCGCTAAACACTACCGTCACGATCTCCTGCGCCGGCAGATTGTGATGTCAGTCGAGTGCGCAACGCCCCGTTAACGCCCCGGAGCGGATATTGAATGGTGCCCCCTGCCTTACCGCCTGCCGCTAGCAACGACAGGTTGAGGGGAGCGTTATGCTGTCAGAAAGGGACTGGGGGAGCACGATTTAAAGGCGACCACTTCCTGCCTTTTTTTGTCGGTGATATTTTTGCACCACGCATTCTGAGAGAAAGAGAGAGAGACTTCTGGAGAGATTCAACGCTGTGTGAAGGAGCTTTGAGTACTGAGCAACATTTTGCAGGTTTATTTTGATTTGCCCTTCCTTGCTTCACCAGCACTCTGAGGTAGCACCTCACTCCTCGGCCTTTGCGCCTTAAGACAGGTGTGAAGCGCCTGATTTAGCGCTCCAATCACCTCCAGGGGCGATAAAAACCAAGTTTGCTGTCGGAGGCGATAATTAGCGCCAGGCGCTAAACTTTGCGCACAGCCGAGAATGGCGCCCCAAATGGGGTGATACCGAATTTTTCCCCCATAGTCTGAGAGAAACTGCCAATTTAGTGCCAATTAGTATCAAATTAGGGTTATAAATGGTTAACATCCAGAGTATTTTTATGTTGAAATTTCTGAACCGATTTGTGTTGGTGACGTGGAATCCATTTTTTCATATTGAAACAAATTCTACAAAGGCAGGACAAATGATTCGGAAATCGTAATAGACCCGAATGTTATGGTGGACAACTGCAAATGACACAAGACCAAACACGGTTACAGTAATTAATGATCATTTACAGGTACGTTAATGATAAAAGATTGCCGGAATGGTTAGGATGCAGAAAACAACAAAGTAATTCAAACCTGCCGTATTGAAACAGAGCTTAGGATCAGAATTACTTCCTGCTTTGAGTCCTAGTGATTTAATTTAACCAGTTTTTCCCCCTCATCAGCAACTTCTCAGGTGGCTGTCAGGCTCAATTCCGCTGAGATCATTGCAAAAGAACAGCAAATGACCTGGGAAACATTTTACTTAACAAAATGAATTAAGTTTAGTAACAGGTACAAGCTTAAAATGTGCAGTGTAAGAAATCAATTCATGTGTTTAATTAAAAGTTTTATTTTCAACATATACAGTATGCATAGGGTGCCATGCCTCAAATAGCACAAGACAAAAAATCCTAATCGACTCAAATGTCTCATTAATAAAACAAAAATGACCAAAGAAAAACCATTACTTATATAAAAATAAATCTTCCTAAACATTATCCCCTTAGTAAAATACAGCTCATTAACAATCACCAACCAACATAAAATCAACCCATCTAATTGTTCAAACATTTTTTCAAACTCTTTTTTTTCTGGCCATCCTACTTGGTCCGAGTTTAGCATTATCAGTAGAGTTAGTGAAGTACAGGTAGACTATCCTTTATCCGAAAACCTCGGGACCAGCCGTGTTTCGGTTTTAGGAAAATTTCGGATTTCGGAAGGTGCGCGAAAACACTTCGGTTTTCAGAGGTAATTCGGTTTTCGGGAGTGCGGATAAAGGATACACTATCCCTTATCCGAAAGGGTGGGATAAATAACGACTATAAATACTGTAGTTACAGGGATAAATACTGTAGTAAAGGCTGGTACACTTACGCTGAGCGATTTCGGTTTTCAGAAGTGCGGAAAAATGCTACACTATCCCTTATCCGGCTAGGCCTGTAAGTTGTGCGCCACTCTGGTCATGTCGTGCGCACGACTTACGCTGACCGAAAAAACCTTCGGTTTTTAGAGGGTTTCGGTTTTCGGAAGTCCGGATAAAGGGTAGTCTACCTGTACTCCATCTTATGTTATTTTTGTACCAAGGAGGGAGCAACTTAAAAGTTCTATTAAAAATAGTGCACACTGTTGTATTGTCTATCGATGCTGCTTATTTGTTACTTATAATAAACTGTGGCTTGTTAGAAAACTTATTCTACTGCTTTCCAAAGTCTACAAGTTCATGAGAGGGCTTGATTTACCCAGCAAACTAAATACAGTAACAAGGGTTTCCGTTCAACCCCTAGCCGACACCACGTACATCCATTACACTCCAGCATCACACTTTGTTGCAGACACAATACAGTCTTGAAATGAAAGCCAAGCATTTCATTCTGAGTTCTGAACTGGAGCCTCAGATTTACAAGCGACATCCTGCTGTCTGATTGTAAATATACTGAGGTCAATCAGCTACAATTACTTGGATCTCGCAGGGAGTTCACGAGCAGTAACCTTAAAGGGTCAGGCGAGGTTGATAGCCGAACATCACAAGTGTGTTCCACACCCCAGACAACCCATGAACAATGGCAAGGCAGACCTGTTTGCCTCTACAAAGCTTGGTTGCTTTTATCGGAAGATCAGAACTGACTGAAGAAGTGTGATTGAAGCAGAAAGTAATTTTGGATTACGCACCAATTCTAATCACATTGGCCCCTTTTCATTGAGCTTTAAGGAGACACTTTAAGAATTTCTTCTGAGAAGGTATTATGGAAAATAAAAGAAAGAAAAACAGAAATGTGCAGGATAATGTCGAACCTGAAGTCTTAATATGGGAGACTCCATAGATAGTATTAAGAGGAAAGATTATTAACTTCCTTCCTTTGAGATGCAACTCAAAGGAAGAGAAAAAAAAGATTTGATATTAAAATATACACAGGATGAACTGAGAGAGAATGAAGCTATCTATCTTAAGTCTCACTCTGTGGGAGACTTATAATAGCTAATAGAGGATTAATATGTGTTGAACTTACTTTTAGTAGGTCAGAATAATTTTGCTTCTTAGAGCTAGGCAGAGACTTTATGATCAAGGAGATGAAACAGACAGCCACTTAACTTTTTCAAGCTTTCAGCTTAAAAGAACAGAGACAGTTGCTTCCATTTCAGCTATTAGGATGGAAGCGCTTGCACTAATACCAATGGAAATATCTGAGGTGATGCAGAGTTCTGTGATGTGCTCTGTAATACTGAAACTGATGTTTGAACCCCAGATGTTGACAGCTTTTTGGTAAAGCTTGAATTTTGACAGATGAGTGCGGAGCACAGAAAATTTACAAGAGGTAAAAATGGCCACGAGGAAGGTGCCGGGAAGTCAAACCCTAGATTGCTATACTGTAGTAGCATTGTGTTGTATCTTAGTTTGAATATCAGTATAATAATTTTCTCTTACTATGTTCAACAATTTTTTGGGGCCTTCTAGGGCTCGGCGGTGTAGTTATTGTGAAACTACTAAAAATTACAGTTGTTCTCTGGTAATGACACATCACCATAGATTACAGTAAAGAAAGACTTGCATTTATACAGCGCCTTTCACGACCACCGGACATCTCAAAGTGCTTTACAGTCAATGAAGTACTTTTGAAGTGAAGTCACTGTTGTAATGTAGGAAACATGACAGCCAATTTGCACACAGCAAGCTCTAACAAACAGCAATGTGATATTACAGTATGCAGACGACGCTTGCGTCTGCGCTCACTTGGAGGTCGAACTCCAAACCATCGTCAACACCTTCACTAAAGCGTACGAAAGTATGGGCCTTACACTAAACATCCGTAAGACAAAGGTCCTCTACCAACCTGCCTCCGCCACACAGTACTGCCCCACGATTATCAAAGTCCATGACAAGGCCTTGGACAACGTGGACCACTTTCCATACCTCGGGAGCCTACTGTCAACAAGGGCAGACGTTGACGATGAAGTTCGACACCACCTTCAGTGTGCCAGTGCAGCCTTCGGTCGCCTGAGGAAGAGAGTGTTTGAAGACCAGGACCTCAAATCTGGCACTAAGCTCATGGTCTACAGAGCAGCAGTGATACCCGCCCTGCTGTATGCCTCAGAGACATAGACCATGTACAGCAGGCACCTCAAAGCACTGGAGAGGTACCACCAACGCTGCCTCCGCAAGATCCTGCAAATCCATTGGCAGGATAGGCGCACCATCGTCAGTGTTCTCGCTCAGGCCAACATCCCCAGCATGGAAGCTTTGACCACACTTGATCAGCACTGATGGACGGGTCACATTGTCCGCATGCCCGATACGAGACTCCCAAAACAAGCGCTCTACTCGGAGCTCTGGCACGGCAAGAGAGCCCCACGTGGGCAGAGGAAATGCTTCAAGGACACCCTCAAAGCCTCCTTGAAAAAGTGTAACATCCCCACCGACACCTGGGAATCTCTGGCCCAAGTACGCACAAAGTGGAGGAGAAGCATCCGGGAAGGCGCCGAACACCTCGAGTCTCTTCGCCAGGCGCAAACGGAAGCCAAGCGCAGGCAGCGCACGTCAACCCAAGCACCCCACCCACCTGCCCCTTCAACCACCATCTGCCCCACCTGTGACAGAGACTGTAGATCCCGCATTGGACTCATCAGTCACCTGCGAACTCATTTCTAAGGTGGAAGCAAGTCATCCTCAGTTCCGAGGGACTGCCTAAGAAGAAGAGATAATGACCAGATAATCTGTTTTTTTGTTATGTTGGTTGAGGGATAAATATTGTCCAGGATACCAGGGATAACTCCCCTACTCTTCTTCGAAATAGTGCTATGGGGCCTTTTACGTCCACCTGAGAGAGCAGATGGGGCCTCGGTTTAATGTCTCATCCAAAAGACGGTACCTCCAACAGTGCAGCACTCCCTCAGCACTGCACTGGAGTGTCAGCCTAGCTGTATGTGCTCAAGTCTCTGGAGTGGGACTTGAACCCACAACCTTCTGACTCAGAGGCAAGTGTGTTAGCCACTTTTTTTAAATTAATATACTTTATTGAACATTAAGAAGATTTACAACATCGTGATCATTTCATTGTATGATACGAATCAATTCCGCCGCTCTGCCCAGCCATTCCACCACCACATGTTAACATCAAAACCTGAAGTTTAATTTGTCTCCTGTAACATATATTAATCGATTGTTCTTTAAAAATTGGTTGTAAAATACTAAGTGTGTTACCCACTGAGCCACAGCTGACAGTTAATAGAATATAGAATAGCAGGTGCAGTGCCAGTTGTATATAGAATAATAACGAGTGAACTTTACAGAGTGTCTTGTGGACCGATGATGTAATTTTGATCTTTTTGTTCTAATTTCCACCTTGCAGCTCCTTTAAGGTTGCTTCTTTTATGACAATTGTAGGCATTTCTGTGCACGGTTGTGTAACTACTTATGCTTTAAATGATGCCAGCTCATTGCGTAGTTTACTGTAACCTTAATATCCCTGGGCTAGGAAGTAGACAAATGAGAAACATTGGAATTGCTAGATGAAAAAAATCACGGTCCATCTAGTTCACCTTCTACCATCCTGGTAATCGCATGATACAATGATAATGGCACTGACATGAATCTTGTCATTCATGTGGAAATGACTTATGAAATGATACTGGGCGGCCTGCTGGTGGCGCTGTCCAGGGAGAGTATAAATACTCGGGCATGGGCCCAGCTTGCTCAGGGCATTCTTTAACAGGAACTAGTGAAGGACACAACTAGACCTCCATGTTGTAAAACAGTTGATTAAAGCTTTGTTTAATGCTTAGACCAATTGCCTAGTAGTTTTCTTACGTCAGGTACCATCATCCCTTTTGTCTTTTAATCACTCCTGCCTTCCACCCTATCACAGACCTTCCCTTTTGTTCTTTCCTCCCCTCCCCCCTTTCCCTGCCTCTGCACCTGCTTAAAACCATTTAAGTCTTTCACTTTTTTCAGTTCTGACGAAAGGGATCATTGATCTGAAACGTTAACTCTGTTTCTCTCTCCACAGATGCTGCCTAACCTGCTGAGTATTTCCAGCATTTTCTGTTTTTATTATATAATGGTGTTGTTGAGTAATCATAGTAATCAATCTCTATCAATTAGTCAACAACAGACCCAGGTATGACATGAGGAAAACCCTACTGATTGAGATCTTTGGAAACATAAGTCCATAGTCACCCTTTTCCCTCCCAAGCATACTGTTCCATAGATTGACCACTCGCTCACTGAAATATTGTTTCTGCAAATTAGTTTTGAATTTACCCTCCTTCAAGCACAGGCTGTGTGTGGCCTCTGGTTCTACTATTCTGGACGAGGTGAAATAGCTTGTCATGGTCTACATTATCTAGTCTCTTTAGAATCTTCAAAACGACAATCATATCAGCCTCCTCCTATAATCAGCAATGTGATAATGACCAATAAATCTGTTTTTTAGTGATGTTGATTGAGGGATAAATATTGGCCAGGACACCGGGGATAACTCCCCCTGCTCTTCTTCACAATAGTGCTACGGGATCTTTTACGTCAACCTGAGAGAGCAGACGGGGCCTCGGTTTAACGTCTCACCTGAAATACGGCACCTCTGACAGTGCAGCACTCCCTCAGCACTGCACTGGAGTGTCAGCCCAGATTTTGTGCTCAGGTGGAAGTGGAGTGGGACCTCAACCCACAACTGTCTGACACGGAGGCGAGAGTGCTAAAGCCTTCGGATGTCTCAAAGCGTTTCATAGCCAATGGATTACTTTTGAAGTGCAACCACTGTTGCTATGTAGGCAAATGGAGCAGACAATTGTACACAGCAAGATTCCACAATTAGTAATTGCATTCAATGATCATTTATCTGTTTTTTTTGCTGTGATATTGGTTGAGGGATGAAAGTTGGTCTGAACAGCAGAAGTGAACTAGTATGATCGGTTAGGTGTTAACTAATTAGTTAAAGCCATGACATGGGCTAAAGTGCCTTTCACCCAGCTTTTTCTTTATCCCTTCATGGGATCTGGGCATCGCTGACAAGGCCAGCATTTATTCCCCATCCCTAGTTGCCCTTGAGAAGGTGGTGGTGAGCCGCCTTCTTGAACCGCTGCTGTTCATGTGGTGAAGGTGCTCCCACAGTGCTGTTAGGGAGGGTGTTCCAGGATTTTGACTCAACAGCGATGAAGGAACAGCGACATACTTCCCAGTCAGGATGGTGTGTGACTTGGAGGGGAACTTGGGGGTGGTGGTGTTCCCATGCACCTGCTGCCCTTGTCCTTCTAGGTGGAAGAGGTTGCGAGTTTGGGAGGTGCTGCCGAAGAAGCCTTGGCGAGTTGCTGCAGTGCATCTTGTAGATGGTACACACTGCAGCCACGGTACGCCGGTGGTGGAGGGAGTGAATGTATAAGGTGGTGGATGGGGTGCCAATCAAGCGGGCTGCTTTTTCCTGGATGGTGTCAAGCTTCTTGACTGTTGTTGGAGCTGCACTCATCCAGGCAAGTGGAGAGTATTCCATCACACTCCTTACTTGTGCCTTGTAGATGGTGGAAAGGCTTTGGGGAGTCAGGAGGTGAGACAATCGCACAGAATACCTAGCCTCTGGCCTGCTCTTGTTGCCACAGTATTTATGTGGCTGGTCCAGTTAAATTTCTGGTCAATGGTGACACCCCCGCAGGATGTTGATGATGGGGGATTTGGCGATGGTAATGCCATTGAATGTCAAAGGGCGGTGGTTAGGCTCTTGCTTGTTGGAGATAGTCATTGCCTGGCACTTGTGTGGCATGAATGTTACCTGCCACTTATCAGCCATCCAGGTCTTGTTGCATGCGGGCATGGACTGCTTCATTATCTGAGGAGTTGTGAATGGCACTGAACACTATGCAGTCATCAGCGAACATCCCCATTTCTGACCTTATGTTGGAGGGAAGGTCATTGATAAAGCAGCTGAAGATGGTTGAGCCTAGGACACTGCCCTGAGGAACTCCTGCAGCGATGTTCTGGGGCTGTGAAGATTGACCTTCAATCACCACAACCATCTTCCTTTGTGCTAGGTATAACTCCTGCCAGTGGAGAGTTTTCCCCCCGATTCCCATTGACTTCAGTTTTACTAGGGCTCCTTGATGCCACACTCGATCAAATGCTGCCTTGAAGTCAAGGGCAGTCACTCTCACCTCACCACTGGAATTCAGCTTCTTTGTCCATATTTGGACCAAGGCTGTAATGAGGTCGGGAGCTGGGTGGTCTTGGCGGAACCCAAACTGGGCATCAATGAGCAGGTTATTGGTGAGTAAGTGCCGCTTGATAGCTGTGGTATTGGTTGAGGGATGAAAGTTGGCCTGAACAGCAGAACTGAACTAGTATGATCGGTTAGGTGTTAACTAACTAGTTAAAGCCATGACATGGGCTAACGTGCCTTTTACCCAGCTGTCTGGAAATAGGCCCTTTGCAGCTTGCAACCTTCAGTTACTCCTCTCAAACACGCTCTGCAAAATGGATTACACAGTGCACAGTGATTTAAATATAATGGCATTGGGGAATTTATAAAGTACATAGTTCAATGATAAGAATTTTGTGCTCAGATGCAAGTCGTATGCTATAGCGCATGACCAGTTCTGACACCTTGCCTCTGTTGGACAAGAGGGCTTGCTTAGTGCCTTTGTAAAATTAGGTCATCAATCTTGAAGGTAGTTCAGACAAGTGGATGCTGTATTTGACTTCCTAATGCTTTTATCCCATTCTTCCACCTACCTGTAGAGAGTTCACCCTTCTAAGTTATCTTATTATCTCTGCCAGGGAGGGCAATTTCTTATTAATTATTATTTTTTGAAAATCCTTTGGTTCTCGTTGAACTGACACACAAATAGTTTTCTCAGCAGTAGCAATACTTCCTCGACAGTTATTCTGCCAGGATTTTGAATGAATACTTCCAGATCAGAGGTTCTCCATCAAATAATGAAAGAACTTTAAATTAAACAAAATTTTAGACTGGTGAATCATTTTAGCAGTTGATAGGCTAAATTATTGTTTAAAATTAAATTACAAGAATTGCTGTTGTAATTTAAATTGGATTACAGCTATTGCTATTGTAAATTAAATTGATTCTCGTTCTCGTCTAATCCCATTCCTTAATTATTTGTGTAAAATACAGTTAAGAACCACTGATTTTCTAAATTGCTACTTAACTACTGCTCACCATTTATAGTTTTAATTTCACCTTAGTAATGGTTTTTTTACTGTATAGTTTTCACAGTCCCAGAGACAGAAGCGAGTGTTATTTTAAGTATTACTGTCTGATATAGGGGTGGGGGGGAAACATAATGGGGTATAAATCCGTCTTGGACAGTAGCGCAAAATGGGTGACGGTGATTCGTCAGCTCGTTTTACACTCCGCCCAATTTTCTTATCCATCGTAGTCAACAGAAAGAAAATTGGGCGGAGGGCAAAATGGGCTGGCGATGCGATATCATCCGCTTTGTGCTGCTGGCCAAGTTGAATTGTACCCCAGCGAGTTCCAGCTCGATCTGCATTTCCCTCTGAATATAACGCCAGTGTGCCGTGCTGCAGACCACAATTCTTGCTGACGTACCTTTGCTAAACATTTTATATTGTCTGAGAAGCTACATTAGAAAAAAAATAGACAGTGTGATTTACAGGATGTCTAAAGCCCAACGATATTTTAAATACCACTCCTCCTACTTCCTTTAGTCAGCCCGCTGTTTTGACAGTCCAACCTGCAGGCTATGGTTACTGCTATTGTCACTCCTTGATCAATCTGTCGGGAGAAAGTAGTGCTAAGAGAATGTCTCCCTGCCCTTTTCTTCCTGCCAGTTTTCCTTCTCCCTTCAAACATGATTTGTGGCCAAGGCTGACAAATGATTCTCTGAGGAAGCCCCATTGCAAATGTCAGTCAGAGCAGGATGCAGTCAGACCTTCGAGTGGAAGTGCAATGCTGCACTTTGTAGCTGCCAGTTCTTCATCTCTTAGTCTGCCAGTGCTTGAAGTAAATAATAGAGCACTAATCATATTTGACAAAAGTAATCACCGCTTAATGAGAATTTCTTAAAACTATATATTCTTTGGTATCAACAATGCCTTCCCCTTTTTAACATCTGTCGGTTGTTTCGTAGGCAACTGAACATTAATTACACATCTTTCTGCAAATCTCTGTAAATTCTACCGTCATATCATTGCTTCACTCCTTGCAGGATTTGTGTTTGCCAATTTTATCTACGTGTTTCCATCTGTTAAATTTTATCACACAGGCTGTGCAGGGGTTCTCAGTCAAAGCCCCATAAAATTGTACATGGCAATGACTATTTACTAGTGTTTGCCAGTAAAAATCTTTAAGGCATTGCAGTCTACCAAATATGATACAAAGTGAGAAATAATTCCTCCAGTTTCATTTTTTTTCCAGTTAGCACAGAACTACCAAAGAAAAATGACTGACGAACAATATGTAGCCGGTGGGTTCAATATTTGCCATTTTGTGTGCCATCTGAGCCATTCTGTTTAATTGCCAGTGCACATGGTGCTTTATATTCTCAGTAGACATAGTCTCCATGACAACTTTATCAAAGTGCTACAATGCATGTCTATGAGCCCTCCAACAATCAGCTTTGTAAAGACCAAATTTACATTGTATCCTTATTATGAGAATGTTCTTAAGCCTGTGACAAGGGCAACCTGAAAGCCAGAACAAGTAGTGAAAAAGCATAACAGACAAAGAAGGAAACCAGTCAGCTGCAAATGGACAGTCGCAGAAGTGCTGTAGATGGCAGATGGAAAAACAGCAGGTGCCATAGCGTGATGGGATCCCACTTCTCTTCATGCATGCTCCATAATGATACAGATTGACAAGAAAGGGAATTAATATGTTGGAGCAGGTACTTTCTGTCCATTAGCCAATACTCGACGTATCCGCATTTAAGCTGCCCTTGGCTATTTTGTAAAATGACTAACCAATTGTGTTTCGGTTGTCTGGAAGAGAGTGGTGCGATGTGACCTAACTGTGTTTGCCCTAGTTTACTTGCATCCAATTCTCGAGAATAGAATTTTTAGGCTATAAATAAATTATCCTGATGCAGATGTTTTGAATATATTAATTTAAAGTATTGATTACGAGCCATTGGGGATGAATAGAATTTTGTACATGAGCACAAATTAGCAGAGGCAAACAAATGCAGGCTGCACAAAGACAAGGAAATTGGCAGCCTTTGGTGTGGCATGTTGCATTGTCTGCTATGCACCCGTTTCCAATGTGATACGACATCAAATTTTAGCCTCAGCCTGCTCAGTTAAATGGAGAAAACATAATTACTCAAATCAGCCAGTGCTGCTGATAGCAAAAGGTGATGTTGGAGTGACATTGAGAAAATTAGATCTACTTCTCATATAATTAGAAAAACTATGTTTCCCTCTAATGCTGTTATAATTGGAATGGATTGGCGAAATGTGAAACCCAATGCATCCGACTATCTAATTATCTTTATGAAATGCGTGTCACTTCCTTCTCAGAATGCCATTTAATTCCTACGTTTTTTTTAAGCCTAGTAGTAAAATGTCCAATTTGCAATCATTCCCAGCTAAAAAGTACAAACATAACCGAGCCTGTTTATACGGCTGTCACTGCCAGAGCTATCTCAGTAGTGAGATTACCAGACCTCAGCCCCTGATCTAGTTTCAGGTTATATTTTACCCTGTTTTATGGCACACATCTCATTAGAACATATGAAACATTTGACTCCCAGCGGCCATAATATAATGAGGGTTGAGTGCTCGGCAGTGTTTAGATTTCTTTTTTTTTAAATTAAATTGAAAAAACACAGAGCTGCATTAAAGATTGGCAACTGGGAACAGTAGCTACATTTGTATAAAAAGGGGAAGAACTGCTCTGGTTACTGTGGGGCTGATAAGATGAAGATGGGCACTTGATGTGCCAAAGCCTGAGTTGTGTAATATGCCCCAATATGGCCAGTGGGAGCAAAGATGCCTGGAGCCTGCCCACAGGCTGGGCATTAGGTCTCATTAGGCCCCTGACTTTAATGTAATTAAGGTGGCCACCTCGTAATGCAGCTGAAGCACCTGTAGAGGAGGCCGCATTAATTCCAGTCCACAGCTGCCCAGGGCTCCCTGGCACTCCTAGCCTGGCACTAATGGCCAGCACTTGCCCGCTACCCAGAGCCTCTCGCCCTCTCAGGCTGGTAAAGTACCGGCGCATAGCAGGCAGCCAGTGGCCCTTCACTGGTTCCTAGTGCCCGTCTATGTGAGCCTAGCACTCCCAGCATCTCACGCGACATGTGGCTGGAGCGCCAGAAAAGTTTGCAACTAGACTTACCCAGTGAGGTTACTGGGCACATGTAAGAGCAGCAGTGGCATCATGGCACCTGGCTGCAGAAGAATTGCTCCCTGGGATGAGAGGGTTGTCTGATGAGGAGAAATTGTGTAGAATGGGCCGATACTCTCTGGAGTTTAGAAGAATGAGAGGTGATCTCATTGAAACATATAAGATTCTGAGGGGGGTTGACAGGATAGATGCTGAGAGGTTGTTTCCCCTGGCTGGGGAGTCTAGAATCAGGGGTCATAGTCTCAGGATAAGGGGTCGGCCATTTAAGACTGAGATGAGGAGGAATTTCTTCACTCAGAGAGTGGTGAATCTTTGGAATTCTCTGCCCCAGAGGGCTGTGGATCCTCAGTTGTTGAGTATATTCAAGGATGAGATTGATAGATTTTTGGACTCTAGGGGAATAAAGGGATACGGGGATCGGGCGGGAAAATGGAGTTGAGGTCGAAGATCAGCCATGATCATTGAATGGCGGAGCAGGCTTGAGGGGCCGAATGGCCTACTCCTGCTTCTAATTCTTATGTTTTTACGTTCTTAATCATAAATGTATTTGAAAAGAATCTGTTTACTATTTCAGTGACCAAAGCAAATCTTCTTATACATGATCAATAACACTATGTAGTAAATGATTCTTATGTTACATATATGCTGTTATTTTTTGGGTCCTGGCTGCTGATTTTGCCTACAAAGCAACTGTGACCGCACTTCAAAACATAAGTCATTAGTTGTGAAATGGTTCAGGACATCCTGAGAATAAGGTGCATCATAAATGGAAACACATTAAAGTGAAATTCTATGGCCTGTATTATTGTTAAAAAGGCACTAAGTATTAAAAAAAACCCGGTATTAACACCCTCAATAACCTGGCAGACAAAAGCATTTCATACGAATGTGTTAACACATTTACTAACACTGCACAGTATGCACCTTCATAAGGAGCATTAAAAGTAGCTGTTTCTGTTTCTGTTAAAATGACCTTAGAAAATGTGCCATCTAAAAAAAGTGATTTGTTGACCAGTAAAGGCCAAATCAACCAAACACTGGGTATAGCGGGAAAATAATGGTAATTCCTTGGAATTTTAGTCTCGGTATAAAGCAGTTAAAGCTAATGGGTGCTGTGGACTCTGTAGAGGCAGCAGCCAAGATCTTACAAAGTAATCAAAACTGGGCTTTCACAGTGGCTAATGAAGTTTGATATTGACAAATACAAGATATGGCTTATTGGAAGTAAAAATAGGAGTTACACGTACTTCATGAGTGGATTAGAACTTCCCAATGGGAAACTAAAGGAGATCAAGTGGTGTTCATTGATTTTTTAAAATTTGTTCATGGGATGTGAGCGTCACTGGCAATGCCAGCATTTATTGCCCATCCAAATTAGTAACAATACTGTGGAGGAGGAATTCCTAGAGTGTATACAGGATGGTTTCCTGGACCAATATGTAGAGAAACCAACTAGAGATCAGGCCATCTTAGACTGGGTATTACGTAATGAGAAAGGATTAATTAGCAATCTTGTTGTGTGAGGCCCCTTGGGGAGGAGCGATCATAATATGATAGAATTCTTCATTAAAATGGAGAGTGAAGTAGTTGACTCAGAGACTAGGATCCTGAATTTAAATAAAGGAAACTACGATGGTATGAGGGGCGAGTTGGCTAGGATGGATTGGGGAACGTTACTTAAAGGGTTGACAGAGGATAGGCAATGGCGAACATTTAAAGATCGCATGGATGAACTACAGAAGTTGTTCATCCCTCTCTGGCATAAAAATAAAACAAAAAAGGTGGCGCAACCATGGCTAACAAGGGAAATTAGGGATAGCATAAAATCCAAGGAGAGGACATATAAATTGGCCAGAAAAAAGCAACAAACCTGAGGATTGGGAGCAGTTTAGGATTCAGCAAAGGAGGACGAAAGGATTAATTAAGAGGGGGAAAATAGAGTATGAGAGTAAGCTTGCAGGGAACATAAAAACTGACTGTAAAAGCTTTTATAGATATGTGAAGAGAAAAAGATTGGTGAAGTCAAGCATAGGTCCCTTGCAGTCAGAATCAGGGGAATTTATAATGGGGAACAAAGAAATAGCTGACCAATTAAATACATACTTTGGTTCTGTTTTCACAAAGGAGGACACAAATAACCTCCCAGAGATGTCAGGGAACATAGGGTCTAATGAGAGGGAGGAACTGAATGAAATCAGTATTTGTAGGGAAATGGTGTTAGGGAAATTGACGGGATTGAAGGCCGATAAATCCCCAGGGCCTGATAATTTACATCCTAGGGTACTTAAGGAAGTGGCCCTAGAAATAGTAGATGCATTGCTGGTCATCTTCCAAAATTCTATAGACTCTGGCACAGTTCCCATGGATTGGAGGGTAGCTAATATAACCCCACTATTTAAAAAAGGTGATAGAGAGAAAATGAGGAATTATAGACTGGTAAGCCTGACATCGGTAGTGGAGAAAATGCTAGAGTCCATTATAAAAGATGTAATAGCAGTGCACTTGGAAAACAGTGACAGGATCGGACAAAGTCAACATGAATTTACAAAAGGTAAATCGTGCTTGACTAATCTACTGGAATTTTTTGAGGATGTAACTGGCAGAATAGATAAGGGAGAACCAGTGGATGTGGTGTATTTGGACTTTCAGAAGGCTTTCGATAAGGTCCCGCATAAGAGATTAGCATGCAAAGTTAAAGCACATGGGATTGGGGATAAGGTACTGACTTGGATAGAGAACTGGTTGGCAGACAGGAAGCAAAGAGTTGGAATAAACGGTTCTTTTTCCGAGTGGCAGGCAGTGACTAGTTGGGTACCGCAGGGATCGGTGCTAGGACCCCAGCTATTCACAATATATATTAATGATCTAGACGAGGGAACTAGATGTAATATCTCCAAGTTTGCAGACAGCATAAAGCTGGGTGGGCATGTGTGCTGTGAGGAGGATGCAGAGAAACTCCAGTATGATTTGGACAGGTTGGGTGATTGGGCAGGTGCTTGGCAGATGCAGTATAATGTGGATAAAGGCGAGGTTATCCACTTTGGTGGCAAAAATAGGAAGGCAGGTTATTATCTGAATGGCAATAGATTGAGAGAAGGGGAAGTGCAACGAGACCTGGGTGTCCTTGTGCATCAGTCGCTGAAGGTAAGCATGCAGGTGCAGCAGGCAGTTAAGAAGGCAAATGGTATGTTGGCCTTCATAGTGAGAGGATTCATGTACAGGAGCAAGGATGTCTTGCTGCAGTTGTACAGGGCCTTGGTGAGACCACACCTTGAGTATTGTGTGCAGTTTTGGTCGCCTTATCTGAGGAAGGATGTTATTGCCATGGAGAGAGTGCAACGAAGATTCACCAGACTGATACCTGGGATGGCAGGAATGACGTTTGAGGAGAGATTGGGTCGATTGGGCTTATATTCGCTAGAGTTTAGAAGAATGAGAGGGGATCTCATTGAAACTTATAAAATTCTAACAGGACTAAACAGACTAGATGCAGGAAAGATGTTCCCGATGGTGGGGGAGTCCAGAACCAGGGGGTCACAGTCTTAGGATAAGTGGTAAGCCATTTAGGATTGAGATGAGGAGGGATTTCTTCACCCAGAGAGTGGTGAACCTGTGGAATTCTCTACCACAGAAGGCAGTTGAGGCCAATTCATTAAATATATTCAAGAAGGAGTTAGATATATTTCTTAAGGCTAAAAGGATCAAGGGATCTGGGGAAAAAGCAGAGACAGTTTACTGAAGTTGGATGATCAGCCATGATCTCATTAAATGGCGGAGCAGGCTCGAGGGGCCGAATGGCCGACTCCTGCTCCTACCTTCTATGTTCCTATGTTTCTATCCCTAATTGCCCTTGAGAAGGTGGTGGTGAGCCGCCTTCTTGAACCTCTGCAGGCCGTGTGGTGAAGGTACTCCCACTGTACTGTTAGGGAGGGAGTTCCAGGGTTTTGACCCAGCGACGATGAAGGATCGGCGATATACTTCCAAGTCAGGATGGTGTGTGACTTGGAGGGGAACTTGCAGGTGGCGGTTTTCCCATGCGCCTGCTGCCCTTGTCCCTCTAGATGGTAGAGGTCGTGGGTTTGGGAGGTGCTGCCGAAGGAGCCTTGGCGAGTTGCTGCACTGCATCTTGTAGATGGTACTTGCTGTTGAACATGTTCAAACAGTGTAAACTGGCAATGAACAGAGCAAATAGGATGCTGGGTGATATTGTCAAATTAGTTGAGTTTAAATACCCAAAGGGCAAGGTGAAACTGTACAATGTCCTGATCAGGCCTTCGTTGGAGTACTGTGTACAGTTATAGTCACCAGAACATAAGGATGACATCCAGAGGCAATGCAGAGAAGAACAAGGCTGATCCTTGGAGTCAGAAGGAAGATCCATGAGGAGTGGCTTGATTACCTAGGGCTCTTCAGCCTGAAAGAGCGAGATATATTAGAGGGAACCTTAGAGTGATATATAAAGAGTCTGATAGAAAGAGAAAGCACACAATACTTCCAAATATGTCAGGGCAGCAGGATAAGAGGAACAGCTTTAGAGTTGCGCAGATCAAATTTAGGCTCATTTAAAAACAAACTGTTAGTAAACAGTATACTCAGCGTTGCAGGAATTGACTAAATGGGCTGAAAAGCTTTCTTCATCCAAACTAATCTCGTGATCTTAACTGTACTACTATTTTTGATAAGAACAGAAAACTCCCCCTAAGTCAGCACAAATCGCTGCTAAATCAGTGCTTGCACTGAGAGTGGCCACAAGACTACTGTGGGAATGGAAAAGTTAAAGCGAGTGTGGCAGGAGGGCTTTCTTCTCAGGTTGGGGCGAAGACACATTCTTGGAGCAGAGTTTGAGGGAGTTTCATTATGGTGTGCGATACCTCACCAGGGAGCACTTGCTGCTGACAATTCAATTCCCCAGCAGTAATGGCCCTCACCTCGATGACCACAAAAGTCCAGCAAAAAATGAAAGCAAAGTAAATAAATTGAAGAAAGTCACCATCTGTGTTCAGCCTGCGCTGTTTCAGCCGTATAGCTGGCATATTTATCTGTCATTTCATATGAGAAATAATTCATTGCATGTGAACTACCTTTGAGATATTTCTGAGACGTATTAAGGTGCTGTAGAAATGGAAATTGTTCCGATACATTGTGTTGTTTTTGAAATCTATGATTTCTTTCTCCCTTAATCCCACCCTATGTTTTTGTCTCTCTCTTTGTCTCCTCACTGGAGATAGGAACTGAACTCAATTCCGATCGTGAAGTGATAAATGTTGGACCCTTCAGTTTAGGGCGACAAAATCTCTCTCAGCAAATGTGCACTAGTGCCTTGCACATCTCAGCAAAGCTTCTCCTGCATAACCGTTTGTGGATGGGGGCACAATCAAAACAGCAGTCGTGTTATTATTTTTTGATTATTAGTTTATGTTCCATTGTGGGGGGTGGGAGATTTATGGGAGAGTTCAGTAGAGGTGTTTACATATAACCTTGTGGTCTTATTCATGCATTAGATATCTGGTAGTCGAGTGGTAAATGTGTCGGATCCATGCTAGTCCAGGATGGTCAGTAATATCAGTGAAATTGCTCTACATCCTTGTAGATTGGTTTCACCTGTGCGAACAAGCATGGCTGAGAATATCCATTGTTATATCTACCATACACCACTCTCCTGCTGGAAGGTAAACAGATGACTTGTATCTAGGCATCTGGCTACATCTCCTTGTACCAGTTTCTAGGACATGAATGAATTGCTTGAGTAATGGCCCGTAATTTCCGACAAGAGGCTTCCTGCGTGCGGAGGCCTCCTATCGGAAAAAAAATCTACGAACTTACCTGAGGGCTTCCGAGGTCCGGACACTTCCACTCCTGAGCCTGTCCACAGTCGAAATGCGCAGGGCCCACGTATCCCAGGAGCGCATGCAGTTCACAAACATCCCTGGGATCACGTGGGCCGGGCCAGCCAATAGGAGAAGGGAATCTCCCTTCATACTTTTGACAGATAGACCTGTCAAATATATGAATGGAGATCACCCCCAAAAACTATGAAAACATTAAATACATTTTTAAAAAAACATCACGTTTTTAAAATGAGTTAAAATTACATTAAATTAAATATTTTAAACAAAAATTAAATTTTTTGAAAAAAAAAATTAAAGCTTTTTACAGGGCTAAAAATAAACTTACCTTTTTAAAATGTATTTTTAAATTATAAATGAGTGAAAAAAAATTTTTTTCAACTCTTATGCTGGTAAAAGCAGGCCTTACGCAGGCCTTACGCATAAGATTTACCAGGCGTAAGATTTTTAAGTGATTTCAGCAGGCGGAGGTTCTGCAGAAAGCGGAACTCTCCCCCCCCCCCCTCCCCCCGCAGAGGCCCTTCTCCAGGGCAGGCGTCCGATCTGTCAAGAGCACTCTTGGCAGATCGGAAATGCCGGTTTTTAAGCGCATGCGCTTCGCCTGCCTGAAACCGGCATTTCCGATGTCCCTACGGGTGGGTACACAACTCGTACACACCCGTAGGCATTGGAAAATAAAGGCCAATGTGTGCTGATTTTCCTTCTGTTCTTGTGCTCCAGGGCCTCAACTTGGCAGCCCAGTGGCTCAACTCAGATAAGAAACTCATCTCAACATCCAAAACATTGAGCTGTCTTCCCTTTACAGATGTTGACAGACCTCTTTTGTATTTTGTCTCATAAGTGTGTACGAACAATCTACATCTTAAGTGGCATAACATATTTGTACACCAACACCCTACACCACAACACTAGGCTGCTTTCTACTACACGTGATTTAAAATTGCTGAATTAATAAATGGCTCATCTCAATAGAATTTTCAGTGTAGTTGGGAAGCTGACTTAGACTAAAAGCCAGTCAAACTATTGGCATGTACATTCCCTGAAAACACTATCTTGTAAAGTCTTCTGCGAAAGCCCATGTGTTTGTTGATTAAAACTAGAATGCATCAACACAGAGTTTGAATTGATGCCTTTTGTTCAGGCTGTGATTGAATAGGATCTGTGTGGAAGCTGCTGCTGTTTCTATCTTATTTTAAAACCTTGCCCTTGAGGGCATCTTGTTTTTTGCACAATGAATTTAGGCAGAGTCCCAGAAAACAATTTTATACAATTTTACTCTTGAACAGAGAACAGGTGTATGGCAGCAGAACTCCAGTGTTCTCTCAGACATCCCAGTCTCCTTGCAGAGATAGATTGTGGAATTTTTCCATAATTTCTGTCTTCTAGCTATTATCGTCTAGTGCCATTGTTAACCTCTGACTGGCTAGAATACCATGCATCATAAACAGTTATTATTATAAGACAAACTCGTGTACTTTGATGTAGTTACTGCTGCTGGGATCAATGGGAAGCTATTCTATGTATCATGTGAAGTCCTGTTTACTCTCTCATGACTTAGAGAAACCCTGCACAAATCCACCTTTAAACAAACAATAAATTCAAAGATGAAATGTATTACGTTATTTAGAATGCAGATTTTGAAAAGACCTGAACTCAGCAGAATGGAAAGTAATTCCTTTGTAAATAATGTTCAGAAGTTTGTTATGCCAAGGCTCCTTATGCCTTTTTGTGGATTCAACAACAATACCTTGCATTAATATAATGTCTTTATCATAGGAAAATGTCCCAAGGTGCTTCACAGAGGCGTCATCAGACAAAAATGGATGCCGAGATCAAGAAGACTTTAGGCGTGGTGACCAAAAGCTTACTCAAAGAAATGGGTTTTCAGGAAGGTCTTAAAGGAGGGGATGGAGGTGGAGAGGGAGTGGATATAGGGAGGGAATTCGAGAGCGTGGAACCGAGATGGCTGAAGGCATGGCTGCCAATGGTGGGGTGAAGGCAGGGGTGATGTATGAAAGACCACCATCAGAGGAATAGAGAGTTCTGGGGGTGGGGGGGGGTGGTTATAGTGCTGGAAGATGTTACAAAGATAAGGAGGGGCATGGCCATGAAGGGATTTAAACACAAGGATAAGAATTTTAAATTGGAGGCACTGGGGGACTGGGTGCCAATGTAGGTCAGTAAGGACAGGGGTGATGGGCAAGCGGGACTTGGTGTGGGGCAGGATACAAGCAGCAGAGCTTTAGATGAGTTGGAGTTGACCGAGCATGGAGGATGGGAGGCCATCCAGGCGAGCAATCGAATACTCAAGTCTGGAAGTGACTAAGGCATGGATGAGGGTAGCAGATGTGCTGAGGCAGGGGCAGAGACAGGCAATGCTATGGAATAGAAACAGATGGTCTTTGTGATGGAGAATATATGGGGTTGGAAGCTCAGCATGGAGTCAATAAGGACGACAAAGCTGCAAACAGTCTGGTTCAATCTGAGACAGTGGCCGGGAATAGGTGGCAAGGGTGCAGAGTTTATGGTGGATGCCAAAGATGGTGGCTTCAGTATTTCCAATGCTCAACTGGAGGAAGTGTCAGGCAAATAGTCTGACAGCACAGAGGCAGTGGAAGGGACCAAAGAGGTGGTGGAAAGGTAGAGCTGGGTGTCATCAGCATACACGTGGAAGCTGACCCCATGGGGTAGATTTTGCCGAACCTGTCGGGAAGAAGGCGGGACTTCCCCTTTCGGGTTTTTGACCCGCCTACTTCGACGTCCGGCCAATCCGTGCGATTTTCCCTTGATTGACCTTGTTGAGCCCGCCCAGCGGGCTCAGCAGGCCAATTAAGGGCCACCCGGCAACAGGTGACGTCACAGACTGAAATTTCATCTGTCAAGAGTTCTTGACAGATGAAATATCAGTGTCTCACAGCTGTTGTGGTGAATGGAAGGCCAAAGACTACACAGTTGGGAGTTGAAAGTGCAGTTGTAAATGACTTGGGGAGAGATTTTTTCCAAGCACAGGCACAGGAAGAATTGGGGTTGGAAGGAGCTCGGGGAATGTTGACGGTGAGGGATACAAGGAAATTGTCGGAGATGGCCTTGTCAGTGATTGGGGCAATGGGAGTAGAGATGCTATGTGAAATGCAAGATCAAGGATGTTGGTAGGGGAATTTTTAATGGAGGGAAGAGATTTACGGAGAGCAAGTTTAAGGAGGACAGGAAGGTAGTGAAATCAGAGGAGAGAGGGCAAGGTGAGTTGAGATGCAGATTGGAATCACTGAGAAAGAAAGAAAGACCGGCATTTATATAACGCCTTTCATGACCACTGGACTTTCCAAAAGCGCTTTACAGCCAATTAAGTACTTTTTTGAAGTGTAGTCACTGTTGTAATGTAGGAAACGCGGCAGCCAATTTGTGCACAAACAGCAATAACCTGTTTTTGGTGATGTTGATTGAGGGGTAAATATTGGCTAGGACACCGGGGATAGCTTCCCTACTCTTCTTTGAAATAGTGCCGTAGGATATTATACGTCCACCTGACAGTGCAGACGGGGCCTCGGTTTAACATCTCACCTGAAAGACGGCACCTCCAACAGTGCAGCACTGCCTCAGTACTGCACTGAAGTGTCAACCTAGATTTTTGTGCTCAAGTCTCTGGAGTGGGACTTGACCCCACAACTCTCTGACTCAGAGGCGAGAGGGCTACCAACTGAGTCACAGCTGACACTAGGATGTAGAGTTGTTCAGTGCAGAAGCTGGGGGGCGAAAGGAGGAAGGATCTCTTAGGGGGGAAACTCTGGACTGGGCTTAGGTATACAAAAAAAATTCCCCGCATCATCGAACTGAATATAAAGCTAAGGGCTCCGTCCTATGTTAACTAGCAATCCAACTTCTGTTAAATATATTCTAAAACAATGGCGAACTGGCTTGGCAATCTTTCAACTGTAAGAGAACATTGCCAGTGTGTACCTTATAGTAATCTCTTTCTTTATTAATAAAATAAAATAATAAGAAGGGTTTGTTTCTTCTAAATAATGCATTCCTACTCACTGCAAATGAACTGAAGAGTATAATGGGTGTGCAGAACATTCCTTTTGCTGTTAATATCCTTTTCTGCTTGGACTCTAAACAATTAGTAAGCAAAATAGTTCTGGGGTTAAAACTACCAACATTCCTGCAAAAGCAGAATACTGCGGATGCTGGAAATCTGAAATAAAAATAGAAAATGCTGGAAATACTCAGCAGGTCAGGCAGCATCTGTGGAGAGAGAAACAGAGTTAACATTTCAGGTCGATGACCCTTCGTCAGAACTGGAAAAAGCTGGAGATGGAACAGGTTTTTAAGCAAGTTCAGGGGCAGGGAAAGGGGGGAGGGGAGGAAAGAACAAAAGGGAAGGTCTGTGATAGGGTGGAACGTGGGAGAGATTAAGAGTCAAAAGGGGTGATGGTGCGAGGCAAAAGAGATGGTTATGGGACAACTTAAGAAACAAAAGATGACTCTAGATGAAGTGTAAATGGCACTGGCAGAATGATCGACAGCTGCCATGTGAGAGAGAGAGGAAAAAAAATGAAAAAAGAGATAGGGGCAGAGGTTATGGTCTGAAACTGTTGAACTCTAGGTTGAGTCCAGAAGGCTGTAAAGTGCCTAATCGAAAGATGAGGTGCTGTTCCTCGAGCTTACGTTGAGCTTCATTGTAACTGTGTAAGAGGCCGAGGATGGAGAGGTCAGAGTGGGGGTGGAGCGGAGAATTAAAGTGACAGGCGACCGGAAGCTCGGGGTCACCCTTACGGACTGAATGGAGGTGTTCTGCAAAGCGGTCGCCCAATCTGTGTTTGGTCTCCCCAACGTAGAGGAGACTGCATCGTGAGCAGTGAATACAGTATACTAAATTGCAAGAAGTACAAGTAAATTGCTGTTTCATCTGGATATTCATGACCTGAATATTAATGTCTGATTCAGACTATTACGATATCAGATGTTGTTTATTTTAACCACTTTCATCTATTGTAATCAGACATTTTAAGATATCCAGCTTGGCAATACAACTTCTTTGCTAACGTCACAATGGTCACAGCTCATTGCTCATGCCCTTTACAGCCATTACTGGAACGATGACCTTCGTTAGTCAGCAATGTCCTCGATTCAAGCCTGAGTTTCTAATGATGAAGAGTATTGTTTTGAGCACTATTTATACTATAACTACATTTAGATCTTCCCCTTAAATTAACAGCTGTTTTAATTTTAAAAACTGTCTAAATAAAGAAAGAATATTGGTTACCTCATACTGAATTATAATGCAGCAATCCAATTAAAGGAGTTCAGATAACAATTTAAGCCATGAATCTGACTGAACCCTGTTATTAAATTACCTACTTTAAAATCACTTATAGATGTGTTATTGTTTACCAGAGAGTGAATTTTCATTCAAAGTGTTCTTGTCTTTTCAGTAGTGAGTTTTTTTAATAAAGGAAATTCTAATGTAATTTGAAGATGAGAGTAGTGCAGAATGTTTTCAGGCAAAGACAATGAGCCAGTTTGAAGATCTATGCCCTGAAAGCATGTTTGGCTGTGCATTGGGTTGTCCAGTATCAATAGGGTTTCTTTCACAATCGATAACAGGAAAATTTACTATTTTGCATTCAGTACTCGACATAAGCTCATTCCACTCCAGAGTAAATTGCATGTATCTCAAAGTCAGTTTTACCCCTTCTCCAAAACAGCTTCATGTGAGTAATGTCATGAATCTTTTAGAATTCTCATGCTTTGTTAATGCTTGTTATGGGAGCTCAGAAATATGAGTATAAAAAACTGCCAAACCATAGTGATTCTGACGACACCGACTGTCAGGAGCTCAGCCCACAGTGTGGTTGGAGGACCAATTTTACGTTGGCATCACTCTGCCGCTAATACTCCACATTCCAATGCGCCACCTCATGTCGCAGCATGCACTGGAGCCACTGTCTGTGCAGATATGGCATCTGATCTCTTCAGTCAGCAGAGGATGAACCAGCAGCTAGTTACAATCTGTGTTTGATCAGATTATTCTAGTTGTACATACTGGGAGTGGTTTCAGGTTACAGATGAGAGCTTGGAGCATTATTGTATATGAGTGTGTATTGTATCATGTATTGTATATGAGTGTGTATTGTATCATGTATTGTATATGAGTGTGTATTGTATCATGTATTGTATATGAGTGTGTATTGTATCATGTATTGTATATGAGTGTGTATTGTATCATGTATTGTATATGAGTGTGTATTGTATCATGTATTGTATATGAGTGTGTATTGTATCATGTATTGTATATGATTTTGAGCATAAAGAAAAAGAGAGCACCCAGTGTGAGAATGGAGTATGATCTGGCTGGCATGACTAAAGCAACGCACCTCACTCACGATGGTACATCAGCCATAACAGGGAGACCATGCTAATGTCAACATTCTGATTTAGACCCCAATCCCTCGCCTATCATCAGGTCTGAGAGCATCAAACTGCAACTAGTTAAGGTTTGCGGCAAACGGGAAGTATAAACACTGGGTTGCCATTTGGTCCAAATTGAATCTGACGTGTAAATGAGATTCTAGCCCATTAATGCATCCATCCTGCCACCTCGCCAATGAAAATTGCCACACATAACAAACACATTTTCTATTTTTACTTGTCATATTTAATAACCTGTGTTGACAGTGTTCCCTGAGCGTTCCGACCCTTTGCCCTGTTTTCTTATGAGTCTTATTTGAAAGGAAATGACATTTGAATTACAGCTTCACAGTTAGGGGACAAAGCTAAACAAAATATGAATGGATGAAAATATATCCTGAAGCACACGAGTTTATACTGACCCTTTTAATAATCCTTTCCGATTTGCAAATAATTTCAGTTTTCCTATATTTGGGGCAATTCTCAATGGTGATTATCTGAATCCCTTAACTGTCAATTTCAGTGGATCATTGTTTATAAATGTAATTATACTTTTTTTTAAACTATTTTGTCACAAGAAGGATGTTGTACCTTATAGAAAGCACTGGCAATAAAAAAGTAATCGATATTTTGAGCAACGGTATCCAACAAAACGAAATCTATCTTTGAGTGTTGGGACTTAAGGAATTTAATTACATTTAGAGAATCATTAAACCATGGAACATATCTTTGTTCACATTGTTATCACTGAAAAGAAAGAAAATTGTGATATATTTTTCCCTTGCTTGGCAATATATTGATTTATATTATAGCGATATTCATTTGTCCATGCTTTTGCCAATCTGTTGCTCTCCACAAATCAACCTAATTTGTGCATTCTCTTTATATTATTTTATATAAAATGTCTTGAAGGTAATAATGTACTTCACACAAATCATTGTATCTAGTTTCCCTTTGAGGTTTGAGAAGAGATGTACCTACTGATTTCCATTTGCTTCAACTGAAGCGCTGGGAGCATTCATAGCGATCAAAAGACAAAGGAAGCTCATTCAACCAATCCTAGCTCGTCCATTCAGAAAAAAATCTAGTTTCCTCATCACAAGATCTAACTGTTTGTTAAATGATTCCAAGGTTTTTGCCTCCACTAGCCTACCCAGATGTCCATTCCATGTGTTGCTCACTCTGCGTGAAGAAGAATTTCCCGACATCAATTCTAAATTGGCTTTCAATGTTTTGAACCTGCGCTTCCTGGTCACACTGCCATGTTTCATCTTGAATTGGTATTGTGTTTCAGCCTTTTCCATACCATTTACTATTCTAATATATTTCTAGAAGGTCCCCTCTGTGTTTCTTCCTCTGAAGCTAATTAGCTCCAAGTTTCTCCAATCCTTCCTCATAATGGAATCCTCTGGTGCTTAGGACTGGTTTTGTGGTTCTTCTCTGCACCACCTTGAATGGCTTGAATGTTTCTCAGTGACCCAAACTAGACAGAGTATTCAAGGTGCAGTTTAACCAGAGCTCTATATAGTTTCAGCATGATATGTTGGCCTTTATTGCAAGGCGGTTGGAGTATAAGAGTAAGGATATCTTGCTACAATTGTACAGGGCCTTGGTGAGACCACATCTGGAGTACTGTGCACAGTTTTGGTCTCCTTATCTAAGGAAGGATATACAGGAAACTCTCTTTTAACCGGCACCTAAATATCCAGAAATCTCTCTTAACCAGCAAAATTCAGGAGTAGGTTCAGGTAAGTTTTACTATATATTAGTGGCTGTGTAACCAGGGTTCCTGGATCTGTGGCCGTGTAACCAGGGTTCCTGCACCTGTGGCTGTGCAACAGGGACTCCTGGATCTGTGGCCATGTTACCGGGGCTCCTGCACAAGTGCCATGTAACCAGGGCTCCTGCACCTGTGGCCATGTACGGGGCTCTCGTACCTTGGTAAGTATACCTCTCTGTAATCCGGACTTTTTGATCACCCGGCACCATGCTGGTCCTGTCAGTGCCGGATAAAAAAGTTTCCTGTACTTGCCTTGGAGGCGGTGCAATGAAGATGCACTAGATTGATTCCTGGGATGAGAGGGCTGTCCTATGATGAGAGATTGTGTAGAATGGGCCGATACTCTCTGGAGTTTAGAAGAATGAGAGGTGATCTCATTGAAACATATAAGATTCTGAAGGGGATTGACAGGGCAGATGCTGAGAGGTTGTTTCCCCTGGCTGGAGTGTCTCGAACTAGGGGGCATAGTCTCAGGATAATGGGTCGGCCATTTAAGACTGAGATGAGGAAGAATTTCTTCACTCAGAGGGTTGTGAATCTTTGGAATTCTCTGCCTCAGAGGGCTGTGAATGCTGAGTCTTTTGAGTATATTCAAGGCTGAGATAGATAGATTTTTGGGAATCAAGGGATATGGAGATTGGGTGGGAAAGTGAAATTGAGGTCGATGATCAGCCATGATCTTATTGAATGGCGGAGCAGGCTCTAGGGGCCGTATGGGCTACTCCTGCTCTTACTTTTACTCTAATGATTTGGTTGTACAGTTCATTATTTTTATTTGTTGCTTGCTGCTCCTCAGTGACCAGATGTGTTAAGTGCCCAGCATAGTTGGCAACCTAGAAAACTAGCAAAAGCTGAGCAGCAGATTAAAAAAATAAACTGACAAAGCCTCCAAAAGGCCGACAGTTTAAGATTGGCCCTGGTGTGACATCAAGTAGTTACATGGGCTTTGTACCTTAAGCTGTAGGTATACATAACATTCCCGAGGAATAAAAAGTATGAATCCCTAAAGGGGAAATCCAAATATTGAGGACACAAAATTAACGGTTCATTGCTAGGGAATCCAAAGGGTGGGGGCATGCTCCCTTGGAAGCTTTGAATTTTTATATTAAAATTGATGCTTTCTGGTTAATTTTAAGCACTTCTGTATTTCATAATTGATAGATTTCTAATCTAAAAAAAGAAACAAAAGTGACGTTTGGATTTTGAACAAACCAACTTACTTAAAAGTTACTTCAACAGTGAGTCTCTCACATTTAACCCTCACCCATTTAACTCTATCTCCTCCTGACCCAATCACATAGAACCTGTACCGCATCCAACTTCCTATCCTTTCTTCACCAATCCTCCAAGGCCATGCTAACACACTTTTCCCTCTTTGCCCTCAATTCACCTTTGCACTTTTCCCCTCTCCAATGCAATTAAACTAGTTCTCTCCTCCATCCTCCCCAGTTCAGGCTGACATCCTTCCTTCCTCCTCACCCCAGCACAGTTCATGCTAGGACTCCTTCTTCCCACACCTTTGCAAAGTCTATGCTGGTATTCTGCTTCCCCACTCTCTCAGTTAACGCTAACACTCTTCTTCCTACCCCCCCTCCCCCGAAGCGCCACTCCCATCCTTTCATCTCTTTGTCCAAAATACCACTCCCAGCCTCTTCTCCCTTCAACACAATCCATTTTCCCCTTCCATCTACTGCCTTCCATTTCCCCCTTCCTTCTCTCTTTCATTGTCACTCATTTCCTCCTTCTGTCTCACTTTCAATGTCAAACATTTTCCCTTTCATTACCATTCATTCCCCCCTTCAATTGCCATCCATTTGCAGCCACCAGCTCAGTCTAGCTTCTACTTGAGTCTTCCTGTTAATGTGCTGGATGGGTCGGCTCTCTCCTCTCTGCACTGCTGCTAGCACTGATGGCAGGGATTATGGCATCTAGATACCGTAGATGGGAACTCCTGTTGTTTTGAGAGTGCCCAGCTACAGTATACAAAGGGGAGAGAGAGACCTAGTCTGGACAGATTTTTGTCAGCAAACATTGACCAGGTCACCAAAATGCTGTCAATGTGAAATGCTGATGGTTGGCGTGTATGGCCAAGTCTCATTCGACCACCCTTAACGATTTTGACACTATGTATGTAGGTACATGTGTACCCCATTCTTTTCTAGTAGTGTACAATACATTTATCCAGATTGAATTTCATCTGCCTTCGGGTTTATATAATTCATTTACTAGGTCCTTGGTTTCACAGCCGTCCCTCTAATTTCATATTGTCTGTAAATTTCATCAGTTTATTTTGATTTTCTACATCCAACTTGTTCAGCAACAGTGGGGGTCCCAACACTGATCCCTGGGGGGACTCCACTCAACACTCCTTCCCACCCTGACATCACACCCTTGAACACCTGCTACTTCCTACTTTTCAGCCAAGCCAGACTACTCATGCGTTCAAAGTATTCAGCCCTTACCTTACAGAGGACAAATTCTAGGCTTTTTTCAGTGTAGAAGCATGTTAAGTTATTTTCCTGATTGAAGATGGAAGGTGATAGTCTTTGGGGATTAGAGGGTTTTATTGTTACCATGCTTGATCCCAAAGGTTTTCATGCTGGTTTCAAAATCTTTTGCTGGGAGTTATCCCTGGTGTCCTGGACAATATTTCTCCCTCAAGCAACATAACAAAATCAGATTATCTGGTCATTTTCACATTGCTCTTTGTGGGAGCTTGCTGTGCGCAAATTGGCTGCCGCATTTCCCACATTACAACAGTGACTCCATTTCAAAAGTACTTCATTGGCTGTAAAGTGCTTTGAGACATCCGGTGGTCGTGAAAGGCACTATATAAATGCAAGTATTTCTTTCTTTCTATATTGTTCTTGATGAGAGATTGAAGTAGGCCCAGAGTATTACTTTGCCTACACCATGTATAAGTAGGCTTAGGAAATGTTAGAGAAACTGTTGTCCACTAAATAGCTATCAAAATGTAATTCAAGTTATGTGAAAGAATCCTCCTATACAAGATAATCCTTTAGTCTCCACCTTCCCCGTCTTTGGATTTTGAAACTGATGCCTAAACCTGCTCAGGTCGGAGCCTGATCTACTGGGATTACGCTATCGACTCCCTTTGCTGCAATTCCTGTACAAACAAGATAGATTTTAGAAGCAGGTCAATTCTGGATATGTTCAGAATCATAGTAGAGAACATGAAGTCTCTTGACTTTGGCATTTATAGTTCTCCAAGTGTCTTTCAGTAAAGGTGAGCTACATTCTAAACCACAGGTGAGGTGAATTAGGCCAGTCTTGCATTGTAGCAAAGCCACTACATAACAATTACAAAAATGCAATGACCATATGAAACCCAGTGTCACATCAGTGACAAAATCATGAGTTGTACATATGTCATACCAAACCAGGCCTTCCATCGTGGTCTATTTATGTATTGATTTGACTTGTTGAGGTTTCTGTATAGTATGTGTATATTTTAATATATCTATCTACATAAAAGTAATTGAGGCATGTCTATCACATGTCAGATGTCACACACACAAATCTCTCTATTACACATTTCAAGAAAAGTTTGAAAGAAAGTCAATCATTTTTAATCTATGGAGAAAGATCCCGAGTGGCAGGAAGCAGTTTCTAATTGATCGCAGGAGTCACACTTAAGGGGAAAAAAAAAAGTATTTTCTAAAAGAGAGAAAGAAAGGCAGTCATTTCCTACCGGGTTCATCCCGACCTCTAATTGACCTCGGCATGTGTCCAAGAAGAATTAGCCTCTAATTGATCTCTGAAAGGCACAGCAATTAGACCGAGGCCTTAAAGGAACAGGCCAAGTTACACACGACTATATTTTTGCAATAGAATAAAGCATTGTGTGTTACATGGTGTAAAGCTCCATTCCTTATGGAACAGCAGGTCCTCGGACATATAATGAGCAATGCCTCCTGAAATCCACCAGTAATATTACTTATATTGTGGCTTCTGAGAAGCACAGGTCTATTCTGAGGGGGGTAAATAAATAGATCACTGAGGCCGTGTGGCAGACTTATGGAGACATTAGGGATGCAGACAGGCATCAGTGGTCGTTAAGTGAAATTAGGAGGAGTGCAGCATAGCAACTGGCTATGAAGGAAATCAAATAATGAGGCAGGCTAGTGCAGATACCAGAAAATGAAGGAAGTAAAATCAAGTAGCATGACAGAAAGGAATATATTCAGAGGCCTTCAAATTACATTGTGTGAACATTAATGTGTGAACGTTAATTTGCGCATATGAAATCCCTTCTTCAGCTATTTTAACAGACATTAAACGATTAAAATTAAACAATGTAATGCGTCCATGAAAAAGATTTTCATAGGAATATTAGTGTTCCTGCATTAATAAGTATAATATCAAGGCCTGTGAGAGTGAAGTGAACGAGACAAAGAACAGACAGAACAAAAGATTTGGAGAGTCATAGGCTTTCACTTTACTTTCTGTACAAGTTATTATTTCTCTGTCGGTGAAATTTTGTATTCTCAGCTTGTTCTGTTATGGTTTGAAGAGGGCAATAACCTACTGTTGATCTCATGCTTTGCCTGTACTGTCAAAACAGTCCCATAACAGTAAATCCCATGGGGAGAACCTGGGCATAGCCCAAGGGACTGCTTGACACAGTAAGAAAAAGTTTGGGGGAAATATTATCTTTACTTCCTCCCAGTGGTAAATTGGGAGGTCCCAGGAGGTTGGGGAGATCCCTGGAGTTCTCCTTGACAGCTGCTCCCCCACTTATTCTTCCTACGCTTTTATGTATTTCCTTTCTGGTTCCTTTCCAGCTCATTACCAGGTTGCTGTGCCACTCTCACTGAGAGGGTGTGCAGTCAGGCAGTCATATTCCCTGCTTTTCACTGACTGATGTTATAGACCACTGGAGAGTTGTATACTCTGATCTTGCTACAGAAATCCCAGATCAGTGCTTCATTTCCACTTTGCTTCACAATGTCCTGGATCACATGCTGATCCGATCACTTAATATAGTTCTGTTTTCTATCTGCTATTGGTGTCGATTTTCTTTGAGTAAATGTTGGATTTACAGAAACATAATAGTTCAGCTATTCATCATCCCATTACACTGTACAGCTTTATTCTTTCCTGTACACACATATTTTTGGAATTGTTCTTCGCAGAAGAAATTCTGCTAGTTTTTACTAACATTCTTGATGCCGTGTTTATTTTGGAATATTTTAATGAGGGACCCCAATTAACATTAGCATTCTGTTTATAATCAAGCTTCTGGGAAAAGCAGGGAGATTAAAAAACCTTTTTCCAGGAGGGACAATATTCTTGCTTTCCCACTGTTTGGAGTTAATCTCATGGGATCATCATCATTCCCCAGGCCAAACAGATGAACCTCAGTTTAATGGGGTAGATTTAACAAGGCCCCTCACTGCTGACAGGGTCTCAAGTGCAGCCAGCGCATCTCGGGATATCACAGGCTGCCATCCAACTATTGATTTTAAAACTCCTAATCCAGCAGTATGATTCCCCTCTTGACTCTACATTGGTTTATTTTGATGTAAAAATGCCATCATAGTCCTGAAACGATTACATTTGTATAGTTGGTGCAAAACACTGTAAGCACCTGTGCTGGGACTCTTAACATAGAAACATAGAAGATAGGAGCAGGAGTAGGCCATTCAGCCCCTCGAGCCTGCTCCGCCATTTAATGAGATCATGGCTGATCATCCAAATTCAGTACCCTGTCCCTGCCTTCTCCCCATATCCCTTGATCCCTTTAGCCTTAAGAAATATATCTAACTCCTTCTTGAATATATTTAATGAATTGGCCTCAACTGCACTCTCTGTAGAAGAAATTCCTCCTCATCTCAGTCCTAAATGGCTTACCCTGTATCCTTAGACTGTGACCCCTGGTTCTGGACTCCCCCGCCATCAGGAACATCCTTCCTGCATCTAGTCTGTCGAGTCCTGTTAGAATTTTATAAGTTTCAATGAGATCCCCTCTCACTCTTCTAAACTCTAGCGAATATAAGCCTAATCGACCCAATCTTTCCTCATACATCATTCCTGCCACCCCAGGTATCAGTCTGGTGAATCTTCGTTGCACTCTCTCCATGGCAAGAACATCCTTCCTCAGATAAGGTGACTAAAACTGCACACAATACTCAAGGTGTGGTCTCACCAAGGCCCTGTGCAACTGCAGCAAGACATCCTTGCTCCTGTACTCGAATCCTCTTGCTATGAAGGCCAACATACCATTTGCCTTCTTAACCGCCTGCTGCACCTGCATGCTTACCTTCAGCGACTGGTGCACAAGGACACCCAGGTCTCGTTGCACTTCCCCTTCTCCCAATCTATTGCCGTTCAGATAATAATCTGTCTTCCTGTTTTTGTCACTGACGTGGATAACCTCGCATTTATCCACATTATACTGCATTTGCCATGCATCTGCCCAATCACCCAACCTGTCCAAATCATACTGGAGTTTCTCTGCATCCTCCTCACAGCACACACGCCCACCCAGCTTTGTGTCATCTGCAGACTTGGAGGTTATTACATCTAGTTCCCTCGTCTAGATCATTTATATATATTGTGAATAGCTGGGGTCCTAGCACCGATCCCTGCGGTACCCCACTAGTCACTGCCTGCCACTCGGAAAAAGACCTGTTTATTCCAACTCTTTGCTTCCTGTCTGCCAACCAGTTCTCTATCCAAGACAGTACCTTACCCCCAATCCCGTGTGCTTTAACTTTGCATGCTAATCTCTTATGTGGGACCTTTTCGAAAGCCTTCTGAAAGTCCAAATACACCACATTCACTGGTTCTCCCTTATATATTCTACCAATTACATCCTCAAAAAATTCCAGTAGATTAGTCAAGCATGATTTACCTTTTGTAAATCCATGTTGACTTTGTCCGATCCTGTCACTGTTTTCCAAGTGCTCAGCTATTACATCCTTTATAATGGACTCTAGCATTTTCCCCACTACCGATGTCAGACGTACCGGTCTATAATTCCCCGTTTTCTCTCTACCACCTTTTTTAAGAGTTTTGTTTAATTTAGATTAGGGAACAAATTCTCTAACTGAGTTGCAGCAGTCTGCAGAATGAAGTGTTTTCTGAATTGGGGCAGCGTTCTCTTCTCAGATTTTACATTTATATTTTTGCCAATCTTCACCCCTCACCCTCTAAAGGCACTGGGCCTCGCTGCGGCACATTTCTGGCAGCCATCTGGTGCCTCACCCACGTGGCTATTCTTCATCTGTGAGCCGAGGGTCAGTTATTCAACCACAGAGGCATCGTAGCCAAGCCTGAACCCATTCTCACCTAATGTCCATTCATGCACCCTTTTCCGCTGATTGAGAACCCTGATTTCTCTCTTCCTTATCACAGGGAAACTGAAGACAACTGTATTGTGACAACTGAAATAAAAACAGAAAATGCTGGAAACACTCAGCAGGTCAGGCAGCAATTGTGGAGAGAGAAACAGAGTTAACGTTTCAGGTCGATGACCTTCATCAGAACTGGAAAATCCCCGACTCTGTACTTACTTAAAAGCTGTTCATCTTTAACATCTTTCAGTTCTGATGAATGGTCATTGACCTGAAATGTCCCGACCCACTGTCAAATAAAATCTTTCCCCACCCGACCCACCACCAAGCGGGCCCGCTGAACCTCCGAAAAATTCCCCCCAAATATTTCTACTTCATCTTCACAAGGTTCTTGTTATTTGCTAATAAAGACAGTAAAAAAAATCAACATGTGTGGTAGCATAGATGTGTTTCATATGTTATGCATCATCCTTCTATAATATTTCCATAAATAACTCCAAACGTTTAAGGACAATTCCTTTTTTTTGCCATCATTGCACTGCCAACAATGCACTGAGGTACTTCCCCAAGCACTGGGAGAGTGCACTGTAATCAATTTTCCTATCTGTGGCCATATTAACTGTCTTTAGGGCTTGTTATGTGATCTGCCTGAAACCGTACTCGTGTCTGTAAGAGTGGCAATAAGTGAAATTTAATTTTATGTTGTAAGGCGGTTTAGCCTGAATTTCCATAAGGATTCATCGGAAGATGTTACACAAAGAGAACAGTGCAGAAATCTAATGAATATGCAGCTTTAAATGTCAGCTTCTGTTTGTCAAGCTGAGTAGATGGAAATTTAATGAGTCTCAGCAGTGGAATAACAGGGATCAATACCTCTCTGAGCTTTCCAGGGGCTCATTTTTCCCCCAGTGAGAATACCTTTGAATGTGTCTTTTTCCCTCTTTTTAAAAAAAACTAACACCATGTCCATGTCATAATAGGAAGAAAAAAATGTATCTCAAAGCTGATGTACTGCCTGTTTATTCATTTGCTGTTGAATAACTGGGAAATGACAAGGTTATGGATTAGTGCAAGTCTGAACAAAATCTCAGGGGGCAGATGCAGATCGAGTAACTCAGACACATCAAGGTTACATGCACTGTTTAAAAGCGTTTGCCTCATACCTACCTCATCAGCGATGCCGTGATTACAGCTACATATACGTACTCTCTGAATTGGCATTAAAATATGAGAAATTATATATTTCTGCTGCCAGCAAGCTTTATCTTTCAGTGTATCCTTGCTGACAGAATGGATAGGAAGCTCTGCAAATGGGAGCTGGGTGAACTGTAAGAAAATTGGCACATCAGTATTGCCAATTAGACTTTATACCTGCATATTACTGAGGGCATTCCTTAACAAGGTACCTTGCTTCAGCACTTTCAGTGTAGAAAGGCTATATGTTACTCATGACAGGGTTGGGAAGGAGTGGGGAGAGGATTCCTGCTGTTTCTTCCTCCAAATGCTAATCATTGAATATATTAAATAATAGTACTCCAGCAGTTTCCCTGAAGTGAGTCTTTGTCCTAGCCAGTAAAATTCAAGGAACGGTACAGAGCAAAACCCATCATTTTTAAATTTGAATATCAATAGAACTGTGACAATGTTAACTTCCTTATTTGAGAAAAATGTTATTGTGTTTGAAAATGTATTTAGTACTACATTTGCAGAAATACCATTTTTTCTGGCAACAACATTCACGTTAGAGTCAGGACATTTATAATATTGTTTTGCAACCATTTACTTTATAAATATGTCCAAATCATAACTTATAACTATTTTGACAACAAAATCACTCAAATGTAATGTAGATTTAAAAGGGTGCAGTATATCCTTCTACATATTATTAAAAGCCCTGCGTATGACACGCACTTCTTGTTGACAAACATTAGTTATTGTAATATTTGTATGTCAACATTTATAATGGAAACTGGTTATGTAAATATTTATAATGGGCAATTCTATGTAAGCATATCATTGTCATACTTTGTTGATGAACCAATTGAATTCACACAAATCCTTTTTGAAGATCTTTACATTTGCCATTTTTTCCCTCAGTAACGGACACTTCTCATGGCCAAAATAAGGTTTTAAAAAATATTTTAAATAAAAACATACATTTCACAAAAACAGGATTACATTTATCCTTTGAATTTTATTTGAAGCCCTCAGCCGACCCCAAAAGCCAGTACTTCAACTAAAAGTGGCGGCTCGGTCAACTGAAGGTAGATCCTGCAATTTGAGCATGTGTGGTGTGTACAATTTCCCAATATGCATCAGTAGCATTTGGCTGGTCAAGTGATGGAAGGCTTCTGTCTCAATCTCCAATGAAATCAATATAGCTGTTTTTAAAAATCACTTAAAGAAAAGTTACAGAAAAAATTCTCAGACATTTTATTCAGGTAAAATTTCTATTGAGTGTTACTTAAAAAAGTGTGTGTGTGTGTGTGTGTGTGTGTTTAAATGAATGGGTGAGAGGGGGAAAACGATAAAGAATACAGACTGTACTAATTTCACACTGTATAATATTCAGAAAGCATACTAAGCTGAGGAGAGAGAGGTCCTGAAAATCTCTGATTTTTTTTACAAGTTGCTATTGAGGTGGCTGGGGCACATTTTGGCATGGGATTTGTTTATGCCAAATCTTTGTCCCATTTGATCTGCGCCTCTTTCCCTCAGACAGTGGGGGGTAGTCACTTTCTGTGCTCAAACCCCTTTCCAAATGATGCCAAAATAAAAGGCAGGTTGACCAAAACCTACCTGAATTCCCATTAATCTCACTTCTGGGTACCTCCAGCATACTGAACATTGCATGAAGCATGTGTATAGTACTGCCAGATCATCTAAGTAGTGCTCACCAACTTTGGAAAGGTCAGTTTCCCAACGCAAACCGATTGCCTGCCTTAACTAAAATGGCCTTCTTCAAAAGGAGCCGGATTTTACTCTTAGAGGTTCATCAACAGAACCTGCCAACACTTGAGTTTCCTTTACAACCCTCACAGATGTTCCAACAGCACCAATACTGGTGCAGGTACTGCCCACTTTATTTTAATTGTCTGACCCTGGGCATTCTGATGGACTTAAGTGTATTATTAGGCAGCACAGAAGAAATCCTGATGCATCAATGTTGCAGCAGCTGAGCGTGACCATGGATGCTCAGAGTGTCTTTCCTCACCCTAATGTGAGTGTTTACTTAAAGCTGAATTCAAATGCAAACAAAGTCTCTAATTATCATTCATATTTTGTTGATAGTTAGAGAATTGTCATCCCAATTACTGACACCTGTGAGACAAAACAGAAATAGAGAAAAGGAAGAGAAACATTTCCAGGAACTCAATCACAAAACACCAAATTTAATGTTAGCAGAGATCTTAAAACATTACAAACCAGTGCTTTCAGCAAATGGATGCTCCAGCCCCCACCCAGTTCTTTGAGATCCATGCCTTACCCCTCCACTCACTGCTGACAGACACCAGGAATTCAGAGTGAGCCAAACCACATGTTGAATCTTCCAGGTTCTCCCTACACAGCGATGACTGACCAAAGGACACCTCCATGCTGCCAAAGCCCAGGACTCCACCGCAGTTCTTCCAAAGCTCAGGACCATCCCCCAGTGGACCAAAGCACACAAGTCCCCCCCCCCCCCCCACAATACATCTAAATTTCACTCATACCCAATACAGCTAAATACCAGAAGCCCGATTCCAATATCATGATATCTCTTACTGGTTTTAAAGCTGTGGTAAGAAGTGAATGCAGAGTCATGAAACTCCAGTACGATTTGGACAGGTTAGGTGATTGGGCAAAAACATGGCAAATGCACTATAATGTGGATAACTGTGAGGTTCTCCACTTTGGTGGCAAAAACAGGAAGGCAGATTATTATTTGAATGGCAATAGATTGGGAGAAGGGGAAGTGCAAAGAGACCTGGGTGTTCTTGTGCACCAGTCGCTGAAGGTAAGCATGCAGGTGCAGCAGGCGGTTAAGAAGACAAATGGTATGTTGGCCTTCGTAGCAAGAGGGTTCGAGTACAGGAACAAGGATGTCTTGCTACAGTTGTACAGGGCCTTGGTGAGACCGCACCTTGAGTATTGTGTGCAGTTTTGGTCGCCTTACCTGAGGAAGGACATTCTTGCCATGGAAGGAGTGCAGCGAAGATTCACCAGGCTGATACCTGGGATGGCAGGAATGACGTATGAGGAGAGATTGTGTCGATTGGGCTTATACTCACTGGAGTTTAGAAGATTGAGAGGGGATCTCATCGAAACCTATAAAATTCTAACAGGCCTGGACAGACTAGATGCTGGAAGGATGTTCCCGATGGTCGGGGAGTCCAGAACCAGGGGTCATAGTCTAAGGATAAGGGGTAGGACATTTAGGACTGAAATGAGGAGGAATTTCTTCACCCAAAGAGTGGTGAACCTGTGGAATTCTCTGCCACAGAGGGTGGTGGAGGCCAGTTCATTAAATATATTCAAGAAAGAGTTGGATATATTTCTTAAGGCTAAAGGGATCAAGGGATATGGGGAGAAGGCAGGGACAGGGTACTGAATTTGAATGATCAGCCATGATCTCATTGAATGGCGGAGCAGGCTCGAAGGGCCGAATGGCCTACTCCTGCTCCTATCTTCTATGTTTCTATGTTTCTATGTTACACACACAAATATAATAAATAAGGTCGCTCACACGCTTCTGGTAAAATACCAGAATACCATTGAATAAAAATAAATGTTACTTATTCACTGTATCCTAAACACACTTTTTTAATTTGTTCACGGAATGTGGGTGTCGCTGGCAAAGTCAGCATTTATTGCCCATCTCTAATTGCTTTGCTAGGCCATTCACAAGGCTGTTAAGAGTCAACCACATTGCTGTGGGTCTGGAGTCACTTACAGGCCAGGTAAGGACAGCAGATTTCCTTCCCTAAAGGACATTAGTGAACCAGATGGGATTTTACGACAATCCGATAGTTTCATAGTTACCATTACTGATGCTAGCTTTTAATTCCAGATTTATTTAAATTCCCCAGCTGCCGTGGTGGGATTTGAACTCATATCTCTGGATTATTAGTCCAGGCCTCTGGATTACTAGCCCAGCGATATTATCACTATGCTACTGTTCCCACTATCTTCTATATATATATATAAATGAATCGTTCTGTCTGTGTCTATCTGTCCTCAGGTGTGCATCTGTCCGGCTATGCGCTCAAAAGTTATAGAGCCTACCTATGCGTGCGTTACCTCCGAAGAAAGCTTACGGTTCCAGGACAGTTGTAAGCGTATTTACTTTTCGGTCGGATGAAAATTGTTCGCGCCTTATGCAAAAAACCTTCAAAATTAAACTCATTATCTGCTACTTAGCATTGATTGACTGACGTCAAGGTTCGACCAATCCTGTGCCATCACAATTGACCAATCCTACAGTACAGTCCCCTGATGGTTGGCCAATCGGTGTGTGTGTGGGCGGGACTAATCGTTTTCATCTCAGGGATGTGGCAGCCATTGCTTCACTGCTTCCAGCTCAAACTACTCTACTCATCCAGCTTTGAAAAAGTTAGTATCGCTTTTAAAAATAACAAGATTTACCAAAAACGTTTTATAAGTACTTTCACTTTCATCTTTCAAGGTATTAAAAAAGGTAGAAATGTTGCCCGGCAGCAGATTGAGAGAGAGGGACACAGACAGGGCCCAAAAGCCTGTGACTCAATTTAAAATGTTGCCCGGCAGCAGATTCACAGAGGGACACAGAGAGGCCCCAAAGCCTGGGACTCGATTTAAACCGCCCGGCCCAAAACAGTCCTGGCAAAGCTGGGCTCCCCCAGCTAGTATTGTTATAAATAAAACAATGCATCCCCCAACTCAGCACAAGCACTACCATGGGAGATCTGTTAGTATACCAATAAAAGTTTTGAATCTATTACACTTCAAATACCTCACAAGTTCTTCTGACTTTAGGAGGAAGGAGGTATTTATAAACATCCAATCGGAGAGAAAAAATGAGCCCTTAATTGACCCCAGCAGGCCACATTATACATGGCTTTACTTTAACAGGAGAGTAGTAAATTGTGCATTGCATGGTATATAATTCTTATAAAACAACATATCCATCATATTACAATGGGAGACCAACTAGTATATATAAACAAATCTAATGACTAGCATAAGTGCATCATATTGAAACATCAAAGTAGGAAAAAAATAATTTCTTGTGTTTTTCCTGAGCTTGATAACTTGGCTTCTGTCCAAGGCCAGGAGCCAGGGATTTATAAGCAGCTGCCAATCTACAGAAACTTACTTCAGCAATTAACCTCTCATTGACCTCGGGATGCACATATTTAGACCACTTTACCACAGAGAACACCTGAGCAGTGGCCTTAAAGGGACAGGCTAGCTTGACCACAGCTCCATCTTAATACCTAAACAACGGAATCCAGACTACCCATGAGCAATGGCATGAGATCAGTTGGTACTTAACAATATTTTCTCAGATATAATAGTTAAATCCCATTTTATATTCTGGTTTGCATGTCAACACCCAGGGAATGTGTTTAACCTATTACATAGAACCCAGAAAGAAAATACATTTCATTTAAAAGGAAAGGAGAAACAGAGTAAGACTGTGACCAATGAAGAAGCTAAATGAAACTTTAAAACAATCAGCAATACTATCAAACCAAAAATAGAGAGAAACCATATTCATTCAAAAGGCAACTGAGGATAGTTGAAGAAAGTATTTGAAAAAGTAGGAGAGAAATAGAGATAAATTGCATGGGGGGGTGGGGTGCTATTGATAAATTCCAGTGATAATAAATGGGGCTAAATGATCCATATATAGAAGTTAGTAAATAAAAGGTGTTTTGCAAGACCTGGAAAGGTGTCTATAAGACCCTGTACCAAATGTGATAGAATCCTCAATGAATTAAAGGAAGAAATTAATAATGCTTCAGTTGATATTTTTCACACCATAAATACTGGACTGAATATCAGACTGAAAACAGCAATGCGATTGCTAATTTAATAGTTAAGTGAGTCAATTATTTTCAGTCAGTTTTGGCCGAGTCCCAATGTACAAAATTGGCTAACCTCAAATTGATTGGGGGGGTGAGAGGGGTCATGACATCTTCTGATCCCCCTATCCCCTCACTGGATCCGTCACTGTCTAAGGGAACTAAGTTATGAAGAAAGGCTAGAATAATTCTACATGCACTCTGGCACTAATGGATCCACTGGCCTTTCTCAAACCAGGCCTTATGTTCTGAGGACTGGAGGACGGCACATTCAATTCCTAGTATTCAAAAAGGGAGTAAAACACAAACCTGGTAATTGCCAGCTGATTAAATTAACATTCATAGTGAGAAAAAAAATGTTTGCGGGGATTCCACGGGATGCTATATATAAATAACTGAAAATGGTACTGGGATCATCTGCAACAGTCAGCATCATTTTCAAAGTAATGATCATGGCCCGGATCTTGCGGTTGGCGGCGTAATTAAGGATTACGCTGCCGGCATCCGAACCAAATGCGCACTTACCTGACAAATGCTGCGGAGTTGAGCGCAGCGTACCGGCCCACGGATCCCAGGGGCGCACCGTGTGCAGAAGTGTACCTGGGATCACGTGGGCCAGTACTACAATCAGCAAACAGAAGGGCCTCGATTTTCCCCCAGCCGTCGGGCGGGGTTTCAGGTGGGCAGGGGCTGAAAATCCCGAATTTGGGGGTCCCAACACCATCCCGTCCAAAACCCCGCCCCACGTAAGTTTCATGGGCGGCGGGTACCCGCCCCGCGCTGGGACCCAGGCGGGAAGGGATTAGTGCCTAATCCCTATTTTGAGGGGTTTCGTGTGGGTTTCCTGACGGCTCCAAACCACGCCAGGTTAGGGCAGGCGGGCCATCGGGTTGAAGGAGTTGGAGGGGTCGCGATGTTGGCGCTCAAGTGAGTGATGGGTGCATGAGTGTAAAGGTAAGTGTGTTTGGTGTGTCTAAAGTGTGTAAAGAACTTTTACTCACCTGTACTTACCTTCACAGCCGTCGGGAGTCCATCACTCACCCAGAACTGAAAGCTGAACGGCTGCGATCTGTCAAAAGTGACAGCCTTCAGCTTTGAGTGCCGGTAAGATTTCTAACTGAGTCTGTGCAGAAGGACTCATGTCAGAACTCAGACTGTCAGTGTTTGACAGCTTCAAACAGCTGTAAACCACTGATATTTCATCTGTCAAAAACTCTTGACAGATGAAATTTCAGTCTGTGACGTCACCTGTTGCCGGGTGGCCCTTAATTGGCCTGCTGAGCCCACTGGGCGGACTCAACAAGGTCAATCAAGGGAAAATCGCGCGGATTGGCCGGACGTCGAAGTAGGCGGGTCAAAAACCCAAAAGGGGAAGTCCCGCCTTCTGCCCGACAGGTTCAGGAAAATCTACTCCAAGGTCTCTCATTCTCCCCCACTAGATACTGTATTTTCTAGGGAGAATATAATAGCAAATGTTGATAAAAAATTTAATGCATTTTGTGCCTTTAAAGGTCACCTGAAAGTACAGTAAGGGGAGTGTATTTTTGGTTTTCTTTTATTTGCAAAACTGTCAGTTCCCCAAACAGTCTCATACTCGACCCAATCTGGATTTACATTCCTTTTCATATAAACTAAAACAAAAAAGCATCAGATGAAGATTTTTTATTGACGGGTGTCCCCTTACGCTGTGCAAACAGGCTCCTGTGCCTGTTTGCACCAGCTGTAAAATTTTCCAGCATAATTGCTGGGCAGTTGGTGGGCAATTAGCTCAACTCTGCGCCAGCAATTAGGATTTCGATGTCAGAGCGGATGATCTGTCAAGTCGGAACTTGACAGATCGCAAGTTCGGGATTTAGCGCAAGTACAAGCACATGTGGAAATCCCGAACTTGCTGTCCATGCCAAAGGCGGTATGACGGCGTACTCTGAGAGTGCGCTGTCATACCAACCGCAAATTCTGCCCCCGTCGTATGTCTTACAATCTTACTGGAATTCTTTCAGAAAGTAATTAAACTACTGGATGCGGGCAATCCAGGGGACAAAGTTTATGTGGATTTTGCTAGAGGCATTCAAGAAGGTTTCTTTGAAGATTAGTCGGGAAAGTTAAGGCTCATAGAATAGTTGACAAACTGTCTAGGTGGACTGACAACTGGCTTAACGACAAAAGACCACGGGGGGCAGTAGCAAGGGCAAATGATGAGTGAAATACGCTTTGCCTAGGGAAACCAAGTTCTCAAGGGATTTGTTCTGAGATTTCTGCTGGTCACAATATTTGTGAATGAACCGGAACAGGGTGTCTGTAGTACAGTATTATTAAATTCACTGATGATACTGTTATGTGGGAGGTGATGATTGGATAAGAGATTGATTATCTTCAGAGATACTTAGATTAGTTATGTAGATGTTCTGAGATATGGTAGGTAGATTTTAATGTGGATAAAAGGTAGGGTAATGGATATAGCAACAGTGTACCAAATGTATATAACCTGAAAGGATCTCCACTTACAGATGATGAAAAGGAAAAGAATTTAGGAGTGATCATTGTACCCTGGTCAGTGAGAAGCAGTTATCAGTAAGGTAAATTAATACTGGGATGCATTTGGAAGGCACTGGATTACAAATAAGAACAAGTTATTCTGGCATCATACAGATCAATGGTGAGGCCAGTACTCAAGTATGGTTGTAGTTTTGGTCACTATGTCAAAAAATATATAAATGCATTGGAAATGGTTCAGAGAAGAGCAATCAGGATGATTCCAGTCCTAAGGGCAGAGGTGGAGCTAAGGTCAAAGGATGGGGGGGTGGGTTGAAGTTCTGACTTGACACAGCACATCCACGATGACATCGTCCAATGCCATGATGCCATTCGCATCAGACGGAAAACAGCAACACGATTGCAATCGCCAATTTAATGGTTAAGTGAGTCAATTATTTTCAGTCAGTTTTGGCCGAGTCCCGATGCAGAAAATTGGCTAACCTCAAAGTGGTTGGGCTGGAGGGGAGGGGGCCACGACATCTTCTGACCTCCCTATCCCCCCACTGGATCCGTCATTGTCTGCAGGAACTAAATTATGAATAAAGGCTAGAATAATTTTACATGCACTCTGGAGCTAATGGATCCGCTGACCTTTCTGAAACCAGGCCTTAAGTTCTTATTTCCACACTTAATTTATTTCCAGTTTAATCCTCTCACAGTACACCTTCATCGCTCTCTCCCTATTCCACAATTGCTTACCTCATTATTTAATTTGAGCTTTTCTCTAAATCAGCTTGATCAATAGTTTCTCTCCCCATGTTTTGAGGGAATGAGAAAACAGCAACATCATACTTTCAACCAGCCAGTGTATTCTCAAGACCCCTACCACAATGCATGTCCAAGCATAGTGTAGTTTAAACACCTCCTGGCCCGTTCAAAATTGCATTGTAATTATGACAGGAAATATGCTACATTTTAGTTACGGAACATGGAAATGTTCTGCAGTCACTACCTTTAGTTCAACAAATGAACTGCAGCAATGCTATTGCGCCTGGGGCAAGACACAATGTTTGTATTATCAATGGGAAATGAATAATTAGCGATCAAAAATAAGACATTAATATTTTAACAGCAATTTAATTTTAAAAAAACAGCCTGCAAACTTCCATACTGGTGCAGCGAATTCAAATTTGAAATATTTTCAAAAGCAAAGATAAATAGATTTTGTATTGCTGCCCCCTCCACCTCCCCCAGTTTTAGAAAATAGAATTCTGTTTTTCTCCTTTGAGTGGGCTACACAGAGGAGGTGAACAGACAATCTCCTTCCAACGCTTCTGGGATATTAGGAGGTGTACTGCAGTGGACCAGCATGACTGATATGACAATTTTTAAAATTAATTTTTCCACCCTTTTCTCCCTTTGGGAGTAATTTCCCTGTCTGTGTTTGATAATTCCCAGCAGTCAGCCCAACTAAAGTTGGGAATTCTGCATAGGAAATCGCACACTGCACAGTGCCACCATTAGAGAGCAGATAATGTCCTTTTTTAAAGAAAATGTTTGAAATGATCTTGGTAGTTTAGCTTGCTGCACATCATTTCTTTGGGAATTTCTAAGCTTTTATACTGAATTTTCACTGCTTTAATTAATGCTTCCCATTGGCGTTCTGCTCACTTAAATCCTGCCGAGGAATAAAAATCTCTTTAATGAATTAACATGAGAGGTTTAAAAGACAATCAGGTTAAACCTTGCGTTAATCCAATACCGTGGCTCCGGGAAAGTCATGCTCATTCGTCGGTAGCTCTTTAATTACTGTTATTCAATACTGCCGAGCACTGCAATCAGCAACAGTGTCCTTCACAAAAGGGGTTGCTCTTTAAAACATGCTGCAGTCGTCATCGGTCAGTTTGTGCCTTCATCATTTTCTAAGCAACTATTAAACCTTGGTCCTATGCCATACACCGAAGATGTTTGAACATTAGTGTCAGCTGTGGCTCAGTTGGGAGCACACTCGCCTCTGAGTCAGAATAGTTGTGGGTTCAAGTCCCACTCCATGGGACAGCACGTAAAAGCTTGACTGACACTCCAGTGCAGTGTTGCTGCACTGTAGGAGGTGCTGTCTTTCAGATGAGACGTTAAACCGAGGCCCCGTCTGCTCTCTCAGGTGGACGTAAAAGATCCCACGGCACTATTTCGAAGAAGAGCAGGGGAGTTATCCCCGGTGTCCTGGCCAATATTTATCCCTCAACCAACATAACAAAAAAACGGATTATCTGGTCATTATCACATTGCTGTTTGTGGGAGCTTGCTGTGTGCAAATTGGCTGCTGTGTTTCCTACATTATAACAGTGACTCCACTTCAAACAGTACTTCATTGGCTGTAAAGTGCTTTGAGATGTCTGGTGTTGTGAAAGGCGCTATAGACATGCAAGTCTTTCTTTCTTTTATTATTGGTAGGTCTCTTAGACTGGGTGTAGTCACAGTTGCCTGACGAAAGCACCCGGTGAATCTGTATTTTAGAAAATTGCACTGGGTTCTTGCTGGTGGTGTTGTGCTGTGAAGGAAACCAAGCAGTGTCCTGATGATATGGCCGTTATTTTATTCACAAAGCAGAGGATTTTCTTTCATTAAATAAAGCTAGTTAGATACATTGGCCAAGAATTTGCAGTCAGCGGTGAAGCAAAGGCGTTGGCCGCTGGCCCCGATGTACGTTTCGCACAAAGGCCTCGCGATCTCTGTGTCGAGAAGTTTGGGTTCTCCAACGTTCAGTTCAAATCAACGGCATATAGTGGGGAATCCCCTAGTGCGAACTGCCGGGATGTCAACCGGCTGTCTAAGCAGCCAATCCAAACGCAGAATTCTCACAGACAGCAAACAAGGAACTGGGTACGCTCTTAAAATTCTAACTTTTTAAAAAATGTTAGAGAGAGCAAAACAAAGATTGGGGCTTTCACATGGGGAAAAGGCAAACCTGAAATAAAGAGGAACAATTTTTTTTTTTAATTACAATTTCTTTTGAAAGTTTCTTAAAAATTTCAATTTTTATTAAAATGGATAAATTTCACTGTGCAAAATTAAAATGAGTTTTTCAGGCTCATAACCTTTGTTTAGCAGTCAATACGCTGTTAAAACCCAAGTTACACCTAATCCCTTTGGGTCTAACTTATACTGGGGCATTTAACAGTGTAATTACCGCGGAAGAGCCAAAGGGGGAAAAATTCGGTAACGCCCCATTTGGGGCACCATTATTCGCGGTGCGCAAAGTTTAGCGCCTGGCGCTAATTATCGCCTCCGACAGCAAACTTGGCTTTTATCGCCCCTGGAGGTGATTGGAGCGCTAAATCAGGCGCTACACACCTCTCTTAAGGCGCTAAGGCCGAGGAGCGAGGCGCTACCTCAGAGCGCTGACGAAGCTCATGTGATGTCAGTCAGCAATGGAACACAGACACACTGGCGCCGGCCAGTTCTTAAAGGGGAGGGTTGATCTTGCTCTCCATCCACATCCTGCTCATTGCAGCCTTGAATCTCGGCCTGGTGAGACCTGTACATCAAATCTGCTGGAAAGAACAATGGAGAGACCCAGGGAAAAAGCTCAGAGTGCAGCCCCCATAGTCTCTTCTAAATTGATACAAGGAAGGACAAATCAAAATGAACCTGCAAATTGCTGCTCAGTACCCTAAACTCCTTTACACAGCGTTGAATCTCTCCAGAAGTCTCTCTCTCTCTCTCAGAATGCGTGGTGCAAAAATGTCACCAACAAAAAAAGGCAGGAAGTGGTCGCCTTTAAATAGCGTTCCCCCAGTCCCTTTCTGACTGCAGAACGCACCCCTCAACCTGTCGTTGCTAGCGGCAGGCGGTAAGGCAGGGGGCGCCACTCAATATCCGGTCTGGGGCGCTACCGGGGCATTGCGCACTCGACTGACGTCACGATCTGCCGGCGCAGGAGATCGTGGTGGTAGTGTTTAGTGCCACCGCAAAATGTCTAGTTAATTTCGCGAGAGGCGCAGATATCGCCACCCCCGGGCGCTAGTTGCTTTGCGTCCCGTTAGCGCCCTCTTAAGGCGCTAACAGGAGGCGCAACCAACTGAATTTTTCCCCCAAAGTCTTTGTCAGTTTCTCTGATTTGAGAGATTTCACTGATTGCCGGCTCTGTGGCAGGGGTGGGAGGAGCACAGCGCAGCCTGTGGAGGAGCAGTCAATGACAGGCCGCAACTTCAGGATTTCCGCACGTGACAAATCCCAAAGTTGCGGTCATTTAACCTCTTCCCCAAAGGAGGACAGAAGTATTGTCAGTGACGTTTCTTTCTGACAGTCGGTCAGTGTTAACTTGAAAAATCTTTGACAAGTTTCACCCAAACATGCCAGCTCCAAGGATCAATGTCAAAGATGAGTTCACTACTCGGGCCAATCCAGTGCTGTCTGGATGAAAGTTCGCATCCTGAGAATTCGCCATATTATTTAACTTGCAATTTTTTTGATGTCTCTGGTGCATCACAGTTTGAGCATGTTTGCTTGTTTAAATTTAATCCAGCCTTATACTACCACCCACAGTCTCACACAAAGCCAATAATATTCTTACTGGATTTTGTGTACTTAATGACATCATTTTATTTATTTATGCCCTTCACTCTTACTTTCTGCTGGTGACTACATTAGTAAAATTCATAAGCTGGGTTGCACAGGTTAAACACAGTGGCCTAGAAATTGGGTTGTGGGTTCGCCAGGGCTGTAGCGCCAGAAATTTTGCACCAGCGTTAATGCGGCAGCGCCCGACGAAAATTCGGTTGCGCCGGGCCCAGACGGCGGCGGGCGCTAAAGGAGGGTTTTAGCGCCTCAAAACGGGCGTTCAATTGGGTTTTCCGGCGCTAATCCCCCGCTGCGGCACCCGATACGGTGCGGCAGGCTGGGGAACTGCAGGCCTCCTCCTTCTGTTAAGGAGGAGCTGCCTGCAGCCGACAACTGACCGGCGGATTCCCCCGACATCTGAGCCCGGCACCTCGGGGAAGTGCTGAGCTCGCAGCACACACACATCAGGGCCGCGGGGGGGGTGATGCAGGAGTCCGGGAAGGGAGGTGCGGGCAGGCGGCCGCCGGGAACGCGGCCGGCCGCCGCTCCACCTTTATGCGCCGGCGCAAAGGCGTGTAAGAACCCTTTCCACAATCGTTGGTTGCGCCTGCCACGGGCGAGGCGGGCACAACTGAATTTGGGCTTGGGGCCGGGTTACCACGGCAACCGGGACGCTGCGCACACCGATGACGTCATCGGTGCCGGCGCAGCACTACCGGCTAACGCCGATGGTAAGGCCCAAGTCAATTTCAGAAACGGCTATAATTCCAGCGCAATGCCCTCCAGCGCCGCTAATTGGGCGCTAACCCCACTCAATTTCTAGGCCAGTGCATTTTATGAGCAATAAGTGATGATGCATACAGTCCAAGAGCTTACTGAGACCAGTGGAAGTACCAAAATCTGAGTTGTATGACTCATTTACTTGGGCGTCATCATCTATTTATCTCCAATAAGGTGGTAGTTTTAAATAAAAACAGAAAATGCTGGAAAAACTCAGCAGGTCAGGCAGCATCTGTGAAGAGAGAAACAGAGTTAATGTTTCAGGTCGATGACCTTTCGTCAGAACTGGAAAAAAATCAGGAAATGGAACAGATTTTTAAGCAAGTGTAGGAGCCGGGAAAGGGGGGAGGGGATGAAAGAATAAAAGGGAAGGTCTGTGATAGGAAAGAAGGCAGGCGAGGTTAAGAGATATTAAGAGACATTAACGGATATTCAAGGCAAAAGGAGATGGTAATGGGACAGGTAAAGAAACAAAAGATGGCTTTAGATGAAGTGTGAATTGCGCTGGCAGAATGAATGACAGCTGCCATGTGGGGGAGAAGAAAAGAAAACACAAACCCTTATATGGCCTTATACCTCCCCCCTTCCCACTGTCCAGGGCCCCAAACACCCCTTCCAGGTGAAACAGCGATTTACTTGTACTTCTTGCAATTTAGTATACTGTATTCACTGCTCACGATGTGGTCTCCTCTACATTGGGGAGACCAAACGCAGATTGGGTGACCACTTTGCGGAACACCTCCATTCAGTCCGTAAGGGGGACCCCGAGCTCCCGGTGGCCTGTCACTTTAATTCTCCGCTCCACTCCCACTCAGACCTCACCGTCCTCGGCCTCTTGCATTGTTCCACTGAAGCTCAATGTAACCTCGAGGAACAGTGATGCGCTATCAATAACTCAAAAGACTGAGATTAAGCGAGTAACTAACAGGCTTTTATTAACAAGAGAATGAAGGTGTGCCTCGAGTGGTCGACCGGTCCAGAATACAGAGGGACTGTGGAGCAGTCACCTTTATACCTGGACTCATGGGAGGAGTCAGCCGAGGCATGTACAGGCATGTACACAGTGGAATACAAACAGTGGTTTACCACATTCACCCCTTGTTTAAAAATGAGTCCGGCAGGGTGAAGTGTATTAAAAGTTAGTGTATTGTAGTCTCTCCGGAGGTCTTGTCTGCCGCTGTGATCGACGTGGCGACGGCAGGGGTAGTGAAGCTTCCGGCGTCGAGTCCCACGTAGGCTGGGGCACTGGTGTGTAGTCCTCGTGGGTGTTGAGCGGATCGCGGGGACCAGGCCTGCCGTCTGCTGGGGCTGGATATTGGATCGTGGGGGGGGGGTGGTAGTGGGTTGTGGGTTACTGCGGCCCCCGAGGGTGCGAGGTCTCGTATGGAGACTGTGTCCTCCCGCCCGTCCGAGTACGCAATGTAAGCATACTGGGGGTTGGTGCGGAGGAGGTCGACCCTCTCGACCAGGGGGTCCGTTTTATGGGTCCTCACGTGTCTTCTCAGTAGGACCGGCCCTGGGGACGTCAGCCATGGCGGTAGCGATGTCCCCGATGTGGACTTCCTTGGGAATACAAACATTTTCTCATGAGGGGTGGTGTTAGTGGCAGTGCAGAGCAGTGACCGAATAGAGTGGAGCGCATCGGGGAGCACATCCTGCCAGCGGGAGGTCGGAAGGCCCCTAGACTTTAAGGCTAGCAGGGCGGCCTTCCAAACTGTCGCATTCTCTCTTTCCACATGTACGTTCCCCCGGGGGTTGTAACTGGTGGTCCTGCTTGTGGCAATACCCCTAGTTAGCAGGTACTGACGGAGTTCGTCGCTCATAAACGATGAGCCCCGGTCGCTATGGATATAGCTGGGGAAACCGAACAGGGTGAAGAGGTCGTTCAGACATTTAATGACCGTGGCACTGGTCATGTCCGGGCAGGGGATGGCGAACGGGAAATGGGAGTACTCATCAATAATGTTGAGGAAGTACACATTGCGGTCGGAGGAGGGGCGAGGCCCTTTAAAATCGACGCTCAGGCGCTCGAAGGGGCGAGTGGCTTTTATCAGGTGAGCCCTGTCTGGTCTATAAAAGTGCGGTTTGCACTCAGCGCAGACTTGGCAGTTCCTGGTCATGGTCCTGACCTCCTCAATGGAGTAAGGCAGGTTGCGGGCCTTGATGAAGTGGAAGAACCTGGTGACCCCCGGGTGGCAGAGGTCATTGTGGAGGGCCCGCAGTCTATCGATCTGCGCGCTGGCGCAGGTGCCACGCGATAGAGCATCCGGGGGTTCATTGAGCTTCCCGGGTCGGTACAAGATCTCGTAATTGTAGGTGGAAAGTTCGATTCTCCACCTCAAGATCTTGTCGTTTTTGATTTTGCCCCTCTGCTTGTTGTTAAACACAAAAGCAACTGAACGCTGGTCAGTGAGCAGGGTAAATCGTTTTCCGGCCAGGTAGTGCCTCCAATGACGCACGGCCTCCACAATAGCCTGGGCCTCCTTCTCAACAGTGGAGTGTCTGGTCTCCGGGCCCTGGAGGGTTCGTGAAAAGAAGGCCACGGGTCTCCCCGCCTGATTAAGGGTAGCGGCCAGGGCAAAGTCGGACGCGTCGCTTTCCACCTGGAAGGGGATGGATTCGTCCACTGCGTGCATGGTGGCTTTGGCAATGTCTTCCTTGATACGGTGGAAGGCTAAGCGGGCCTCTGCCGTCACGGGAAAGGAGGTGGACTTGATCAGCGGACGGGCCTTGTCCGCATAGTAGGGGACCCACTGGGCGTAATAGGAGGCCAGGGCCTTGAGGCAGTGGGGCAGTGGGAGTTCCATAAGGGGACGCATCCGGTCGGGGTCGGGGCCGATGACTCCGTGTTCCACAACACAGCCAAGGATGGCGAGGCGGGTTGTGCGGAATATGCACTTCTCCTTGTTATACGTCAGGTTCAGGAGTTGGGCGGGCGGAGGAATTTTTCGAGGTTTGCGTCATGGTCCTGCAAGTCATGGCCGCAGATGGTCACATTGTCCAGATATGGGAAAGTGGCCTGCAACGCATTTTGATCGACCATCCGGTCCATCTCCCTTTGGAAGATGGAGACCCCGTTGGTGACGCCAAAGGGAACCCTAAGGAAGTGATAGAGGTGGCCGTTTGCCTCAAAGGCAGTATACTGGCGGTCCTCAGGGCGGATAGGGAGCTGGTGGTACGCTGATTTCAGGTCAATGGTCGAGAAGACGCGGTACTGCGCGATCTGGTTGACCATATCAGCTATGCGGGGGAGTGGGTAAGCATCCAGCAGGGTGTAGCGATTTATTGTCTGGCTGTAGTCGATGACCAGGCGCTGCTTCTCGCTGGTCTTAACAACCACAACCTGGGCTCGCCAGGGGCTGGTGCTGCCCTCAATAATCCCCTCCTTCAGGAGCCGCTCCACTTCGGTTTTAATGAAAACCCTGTCCCCGGCACTGTATCGCCTGCTCTTTGTGGCGATGGGCTTACAGTCGGGGGTGAGGTTAGCAAACAGTGGGGGGGGGGTGACTCTGAGTGTGGAGAGGTTGCACCTGGTGCGCGGCGGGCAATTTTGAAGCTGCTGGCTGCGGACTGTGAGCGGGGGGAGGGGTCCACCGTACGCCATCGTAACACTTTTAAGGTGGCACTGAAAATCTAAGCCCAGTAGGACGGCAGTGCAGAGGTGGGGCAGGACCAGAAGTTTAAAATTATCGTACACAGTCCCGTCTACTAAGAGTGTCACCACGCAATAGCCGCCAATGTCCGCCGACTGGGACTCAGAGGCCATAGAAATCCGCTGGTGCGCAGGCAGGACTGGGAGAGAGCAATGCCGCACCGTGTCGGGGTGGATGAAGCTCTCCGTGCTCCCAGAGTCAAAAAGGCAGATTGTTTCGTGACCATTTACCTTAATGTCCATTGTGGACCGGGCCAGTTGGTGCGGTCTCGCTTGGTCCAGCGTAACGGAGGCCAGCGTAGGGGTCGGTGTGTCGCTGCGGGTATCAGATGAGGCGGTGTTGGGGGCCTGTTGTGTCCCGGCTGTCGTCCAAGATGGCGGCGTCCATGATCCCCATGTGGCTGGAGGCGTCCAAAATGGCTGCTGTTCCGGTGGTTCGCACATGGCTGGGGAGGCCCAAGATGGCAGCCCGCACGGCCCACACACGGCGCTGCTGGGGTTCGGGGTGGCTTTGGCTCTGCAGATGCTGGCGTAGTGTCCCTTCTTCCCGCAGCCCGAGCAGATCGCATTTTTCGCCGGGCAGCGCGCTCTGGGGTGTTTGGCCTGGCCACAGAAGTAGCATTTCTGGCCTTGGGGCACTGCTGTCTGGCCTTGGGACACTGCTGCGGTAGTTGGGCCGTTGCTGGGATGTGGCTGGGGTGGCACGGCGCTATGAGACGGTCCTACCGTGTCCCAGGCTGTCGTTCCCCGTGGCGTCCACGGTGCAGAGGAGTAGGCATCCATGCCCCGGTAGGCTGCGTCCAATGATAGTGCGAGTTCAGAGGCCTTGTTGAGATCGAGGTCACTCTGCTCCAACAGTCGCTGTCGGGTGTAATTGGACCTGTGGCCCGCTACAAAAGCGTCCCGGATAAGTTCCTCTGTGTACACGGCGGCCTTTACATCCTTACAACCACAGGCCCGGCCAAGCACAGACAGTGCCTGAAGGTATTCCTCGGTCGATTCCCCAGGTTGTTGTTTACGACTCCCCAGGAGGTGCCTAGCGTACACCTCGTTCACTGGGCGCGTGTACTGGTCCTTGAGGAGCTTGATAGCATCCGCGTACGAGGTCGCGTCCTGGATGACCGAGTACACTCGGTGGTTCACTTTGGAGGTCAGGACATCCAGTTTGTTCTCGTTCGATTTGACCGTTGCAGCGGAGGCGATCAGGAATTTTTCAAAACACCTAAGCCAGTGAGTAAACTTGGTGGATGAGTCCGCCTCCCGATGATTTAAGTCCAGGCATGCTGGTGTGAGGATCTTCTCCATTATAAAATCTTGTTAATAAAATTGATGCGCTATCAATAACTCAAAAGACTGAGATTAAGCGAGTAACTAACAGGCTTTTATTAACAAGAGAATGAAGGTGTGCCTCGAGTGGTCGACCGGTCCAGAATACAGAGGGACTGTGGAGCAGTCACCTTTATACCTGGACTCGTGGGAGGAGTCAGCCGAGGCATGTACAGGCATGTACACAGTGGAATACAAACAGTGGTTTACCACAAACAGCACCTCATCTTTCGATTAGGCACTTTACAGCCTTCTGGACTCAACATAGAGTTCAACAATTTCAGATCATAACCTCGGCCCCTATCATATATATATTTTTTCTACACTTTTTTTTCTTTTTTTTTGTTTGTGTTTTCTTTTCTTCTCTCCCACATGGCAGCTGCCTTTCATCCTGCCAGCGCAATTCACACTTCATCTAGAGCCATCTTTTGTTTCTTAACCTGTTCCATTACCATCTCCTTTTGCCTTGAATATCCGTTAATGTCTCTTAATGTCTCTTAACCTCTCCTGCCTTCTATCCTATCACAGACCTTCCCTTTTGTTCTTTCATCCCCTCCCCCATTTCCCAGCCCCTACACTTGCTTAAAAATCTGTTCCATTTCCTGCTTTTTTTCAGTTCTAACAAAAGGTCATCGACCTGAAACATTAACTCTGTTTCTCTCTTCACAGGTGCTGCCTGACCTGCTGAGTATTTCCAGCATTTTCTGTTTTTATTTCAGATTTCCAGCATCTGCAGTATTTTCATTTTGTATAGGTGGTAGTTTTAGTTTATTTTAAGAACTGTCCTTATTGAAAATTGATGGTAAGATGCCAAGTCAGTAGGAACTGCGTAAGGCAGAAATTTATTTTTATTTTTACTTGGACATTCAATGGTATATCAATATAACACAGCCAGAGACAATTGTTACAAGGACAGATGTCTCACAGAATTGTGTGGGTGGGATTAGGCTGCCCAGAAAGACATTGAGAAATGGTAACTACTCTTGAGCAACAGTCCTTATCAGGGCACTTAGAGTTTTTTGAGGATATAACTAGTAGGATAGATAAAGGGGAACCAGTGGATGTAGTATATTTGGATTTCCAAAAGGCATTCGATAAGGTGCCACATAAAAAGTAAGGGCTCATGGGGGTGGGGGTAATATAGTAACATGGATAGAGGATTGGTTAATGGACAGAAACAGAGAGCGGGGATAAATGGGTCTTTTTCAGGTTGGCAGGCTGTAACTAATGGGGTCAGTGCTGGGGCCTCAGCTATTTACAATCTATATTAATGACCTAGATGATACAAAGCTAGGTGGGACAGTAAGCTGTGAGGAGAACACAAAGGGCTGGATTTTCATTCAGCAGTCAGGAAGGAGGCGGGAATACAACTTTCGGGTTTTAGTCCCGCCTCCATCGAGATGCGGCCAATCCATGCGATTTTCCCTTGATTGACCTTGTTGAGCCCACCCAGCGGGCTCAGCAGGCCAATTAAGGGCCACCCGGCAACAGGTGACGTCACAGACTGAAATTTCATCTGTCAAGACGTGTTGGCAGATGAAATATCAGTGTTTCACAGCTGTTTGAAGCTGTCAAACACTGAGTCTTACTTCTAACCTGAGTCCTTCTATGCAGACTCAGTTAGAACTCTCGCCGGCACTGAAAGCTGCAGGCTGTCACTTTTGACATCTCGCGGCCATTCAGCTTTCACAGAAATCACAGAAATCACAGAAACCCCACAGTGCAGATAGAGGCCATTTCGGCCCATCGAGCCTGCACCGACACATATCCCACCCGATCCCCGTAACCCCTACACCAACACCAACACATATCCCACCCTATCCTCGTAACCCCACGTATTTAATCCCCCTAACACTAAGGGTCAATTTATCATAGCCAATCAACCTAACCCGCACATTTTTGGACTGTGGGAGGAAACCGGAGCACCCGGAGGAAACCCACGCAAACACGGGGAGAATGTGCAAACTCCACACAGACAGTCACCCGAGGCCGGATTCGAACCCGGGTCCCTGGCACTGTGAGGCAACAGTGCTAACCACTATGCCACCGTGCTGTCTTTCAGTGCCGGCTGAATGATGGACTCCCGAAGCCTAGAGGAAGAAAGGCTGTAAAGGTAAGTACAGGTAATTTAAACTTCTTTACACACTTTAGACACACCAAACACACTTACCTTTGCACTCATGCACCCATCACTCACCTGAACACCGACATCTCGACCCCTCCAAGTCCTTCAACCCGACGGCCCGCCTGCTCTAACCTGGCATGGTTTGGAGCCGTCGGAAATCCCACACGACACCCCTCAAAATAGGGATTAGGCTAAAAACTGCCTGTTAACTACCTGTTAACAGGCAGTTAATTGGCACTAATCCCCTTCCCGCCTCGGGTCGGCGGGTCCCAGTGCGGGGTGGGTACCCGCCTCCTTTGAAACTTACATGGAGGCGGGTTTTGGACGGGATGGTGTCGGGACCCCCGAATTCAGGATTTTTGCCCCCCGCACGCCTAAAAGCCCGCCTCACGGCACGCTGAAAATCAACCCCAAAGAGTCTGCAAAGGGATATAGCTGGGCTAAATTAGTGGGCAGTAAGGTGGCAGATGGAGTAGAATGTGGGGAAATGTGAGGTTATTCACTTTGGTAGGAAGAATAGAAAAACAGAATATTTTTTAAATGGTGAGAAACTTTTAAATGTTGGTGTTCAGAGAGATTTGAGTGTCCTCGTGCAAGAAACACAGAATGCTAGCATGCGGGTACAGCAAGCAGTAAGGAAGGCAAATGGCATGTTGGTCTTTATTGCAAGGAGGTTGGAGTATAAGAGTAAGGAAGTTTTGCTACAATTGTACGGGGCCTTGGTGAGACCACACCTGGAGTACTGTGCACAGTTTTGGCCTCCTTATCTAAGGAAGGATGTACTTGTCTTGGAGGCGGTGCAACGAAGGTTCACTAGATTGATTCCTGGGATGAGAGGGTTGTCCTATGATGAGAGATTGTGTAGAATGGGCCGATACTCTCTGGAGTTTAGAAGAATGAGAGGTGATCTCATTGAAACATGTAAGATTCTGAAGGGGATTGACAGGGTAGATGCTGAGAGGTTGTTTCCCCTGGCTGGAGTGTCTAGAACTAGGGGCATAGTCTCAGGGTAAGTGGTAGGCATTTAAGACTGAGATGAGGAGGAATTTCTTCACTCAGAGGGTTGTGAATCTTTGGAATTCTCTGCCCCAGAGGGCTGTGAATGCTGAGTCTTTGAGTATATTCAAGGCTGGGATAGATAGATTTTTGGACTCTAGGGGAATCAAGGGATATGGAGATCGGGTGGGAAAGTGGAGTTGAGGTCGATGATCAGCCATGATCTTATTGAATGGCGGAGCAGGCTCGAGGGGCCGTATGGCCTACTCCTGCTCCTAATTCTTATGTACAGTAAACTAGTTCAGCAAGTGAATGTTAATTCTACATTTAAACTTCAGTCTGCTTGGGATAACGTTCCAGGTGATGACACTGTCCTAGAAAATGCTCCATGAAGAGCTGCAATGGTGTGTGAAGCTTCGCTGCTGGTATTTCAAATGGAGTTATTGGATATACAAATATTTTAGAGCAGCTCTTGTTTTCCTGGAGATCTGGGTAATGTGGTGTATGTGCCTTTAAGAACCCCTGTGTACTGTAATGCTGGTAATGGCCACTCGGGCTATATAAGCCTGTATAGTGTCTTGTATCTGTTAGTTCACCTCCAGACTTTGTCCAGTAAACACCTGTAAACCAACTTCTGCATTCCGTGTCTCCATTAACACACGGACACAACAGTGGTGATGAATTGGAAACGGACTTACCTGCAATTCGGCAGCACCTCAAGGAGATCGATTCCTCAGACGAAGGAAGAAGGAGAAGAAAAAAAAAGAAGAAAAAAGAAAAAACTGTGGTTTCACCAGCTAGCCAGGCTGGTGGCAGGTACTGCAATAATCCTTCCTGGGCGGCGGGCTGGGGCTCGATCGGCTGGCTCTACAGCGGGGCCAAGCAGTGAAGGCGCAGGCAAACAGAGACAAAGGGTGGAGTACTCGGGAGACAGCCAGCTCTGCAAAGCAGGTCGGCGTTCGGACCACACAGAGGGAGGGGAAAGTCCCAGAGAGTCCGGCGGGAACAAGTCTCCGACTATTAAAAATATTTGTATAAATAAAAACCGCAGAGAACAGCGTTGTCAGCAGCAACAGCGGCGGGAAAGCGCGGGAGGCGCCATTTTTTTCTGTAAGGAAGAAAGGAAAGCGCGGGAGGCGCCATTTTTTTTCAGGATGCCTAAGACTGGCAACATTACTACTTTCGATAGTAATGTAGAGGATTGGGCCACATATGTGGAAAGAGTAGAAGTATATTGCACAGCGAATGAAATAAAGGATGATAAAAAGGCATCGGTACTTCTAAATCTAATGGGCACAAGGACATACAGGCTGTTACGAAACTTAATCACTCCAGCCAAACCGATGGACAAGAATTTTAAGGAGATTGTTGATACCCTACACTGCCAATTCGGGGCAGGACTGGCAGATTCTCTACGAGACAAATTTGTCTGCGGTCTCCTAAGTGAAGGAACACAAAAAGAGCTACTTTCTGAGAAAGATTTGACACTGGACAAGGCTTTCAGTGTGTCTGTATCATACGAAGCAGCGGCGGGAGGAGCTGCAGAGATACAGCGAAAGCCACAGGGCTTCGTCACCCATGAAATGACACGGGGTTTCGAGAGATGTTATCGCTGCGGCAGATCCCCCCATGACCAGAGGGACTGCTGGTTCAAGGACAATGCATGCAGGCAATGCGGAAAGATGGGACACATTACACGTGTATGCCGATCTGGAAACAAAAAATCCACTGACAGAAAAAAAATCAATAAGGAAAAGTACAGAAAGGTACAACTGATGACGAACAGTAGCTCCGAAGACCAGAAGAGCGATAGCGACTCCGGAAACAAGAGACTAAGCTCTCTCAAATTACATAATGTAATTGCCAAAGAAGATTACCAGACCATTTGGGTTACCCTCACGATAGCGGGGTCCCCAGTTAAAATGGAGCTAGATACAGGATCAGCTCTGACCGTCATAAGTAGACGGGAATACGAGCGGCTATTTCCCCATATACCTTTGAAAGACACATCCATTATCTTGAAAACATATACGGGGCAGAAAGTATACCCCAAAGGGAAAATAAAGGTGCCTGTTGTATACAACGGCAAGGAAATACAGAAGTTGTATTTATACGTTCTGCAAGATGGTGGTCCACCGCTGTTGGGATGTGAATGGATCAGGAAGATACGTTTGGACTGGCACTCCATTCAGGCACTGACAGTGACCAGTAAGAAAAAAAATGATGATGACATCATACCTGAATGATTAAAAGACATCTTGGCCAACGCCAAAGAAGTGTTTCAACAGGAACTAGGAACCTTGTAAGGCGTCACCGCCTCAATAAAGGTGGAAGATGCGGCAATTCCCAAGTTTTTTAAGGCAAGGCCGGTGCCATACGCAATTCGTCCAGCAGTCGAGGCAGAGCTGGAGAATTTGGAAAGGACAGGCGTGTTATCCAAGATAGATTGGAGCGAGTGGGCAACACCCATCGTCCCGGTCATGAAGAAAACTTTGAATAATGATAAATCTGAAGAACAGAGAAGAATTCACATCTGTGGGGACTTCAAGGTGACTGTAAACCCGGTCCTTCATACGGTACAGTATCCTCTTCCGAGGATAGAAGATATTTTCGCCTCACTATCCGGAGGGAAACGTTTCACAAAAATTGACTTGGCACAGGCATATCTACAGATGGAGGTTGAGGTGGCCTCTAAAAGGTATCTCACAATAAACACACACAAAGGCCTGTACCAGTACAATCGACTGGTTTTCAGAATAGCATCAGCTCCAGCTATCTGGCAAAGAGCTATGGAACAAGTCCTGCAAGGGATTCCTGGGACTCAATGCTACCTAGACGACATCCTTGTAACAGGAGAAAACGACAATGAACACCTTGCCAATTTGGAGAAGGTGCTCACTAGGCTGAGAGAACGGGGCCTACGAGCAAACCGCCCCAAGTGTGAATTTTTCCAGAAACATATATCATATTGTGGCCACATAATTAATGAAGAAGGGTTGCATAAGTCCCCTGAGAAAATTGAAGCTGTCATAAAAGCACCAGCACCTGAAAATGTCTCACAATTAAGGTCGTTCCTGGGATTGATAAATTACTATCATAAATTTTTACCGAACTTGTCAACTGTTCTGCACCCTCTTAGCGAACTGCTACAAATGGGAGTAATTTGGGAATGGAGCGAGGACTGTAAACGTGCCTTCCATAAATGTAAAGGCTTGATCACGTCCAAGGAAGTTTTGGCTCATTACAACCCATCACTGCCAATCAGACTGGCGTGCGATGCATCCCCTTACGGCATAGGAGCGGTATTATCACATAGATTCCCTGATGGCTCAGAACGGCCGATAGCTTTTGCGTCACGCTCATTGAACTCAGCTGAGCGTAACTATGCCCAGATCGACAGGGAAGCACTCAGCCTGGTATGGGGAGTGAAGAAATTCAACCATTACCTACACGGACAAAAATTTACGTTGTTGACTGACCATCAACCCCTCGTCTCCATATTCAACCCTAAAAAGGGCGTTCCCATTATGACAGCACAAAGGCTACAGAGGTGGTCCCTTTTCCTAGGGGCACACTGATATGACATAGAATACAAAGGATCAAAACAGCATGGAAATGCTGACGGTTTATCGCGTCTACCGTTGCCAACGGTAGAAGAGGCACCTACAGGGGACCCAGTGGAAATGTTCCACTCTACCATAGTAGAATGTCTACCAGTAACAAATTCTGCCATTGAAAAGGAAACGAGAAATGACCCGACTCTCTCACGAGTCTACGATTTAACGGTGAAGGGATGGCCAGCACATGGCGAACCACTGTTGCCAGCATTCTCGCAAAGAAGGGAACAGCTGTCAGTGTGCCGAGGAACCTTGATGTGTGGATCCAGAGTGGTGATTCCACCCAAACTCCAGGATAAAGTGCTAAAGGAGCTTCACGAGGGGCATCTGGGTGGAGTGAAAATGAAGAACCTAGCCAGAGCGTTTGTGTGGTGGCCAGGTATCGATGGAGACATCGAAGAAATGATCAAGGGCTGTCTAGGATGCCAGAAGGTCCAAAACGCCCCACCACAAGCCCCTCTACATCCATGGAAGTGGCCCTCATCTCCATGGCAAAGGGTACACATCGACTTTGCTGGTCCATTTATGGACTCAATGTTCTTAATCACGGTTGATGCACACTCCAAGTGGCCGGAGGTAATAAAGATGTCCTCCACCACCACGGAAAAAACCATCACAGTATTAAGGACCATATTTGCCAGGAATGGGCTGCCTGAACAGATCTGCTCTGATAATGGACCACAATTTGTGTCCGAAGAATTCAGGAAGTTCTTAAAAAACAATGGAGTTAAGCACTATATGTCCGCCCCATACCATCCCGCCACCAATGGATTGGCTGAAAGGTTTGTCCAGACCTTCAAGAAGGCCATAAAGGCCATGGGTAATGAAGACATAAATCTACAGCATAAGGTAGATAACTTCTTGTTTGCATACAGGAATTCAACACATATGGTTACAAACCAGACTCCCGCCATGATGTTTTTCAATAGAAGACTAAGATGCCGGCTGGATTTGATCAAGCCAAACATCAGAAGGGACGTAGAGAACCGGCAATTTCAAGGCATGAATGAAAGGCCAACTAGAACCTTCCAGATAGGTCAACAAGTTTTGGCCCGGGACTACCGTACCGAGAAATGGCAGCCTGGAACTATTTGCACACGACTAGGACCGCTGATGTATACTGTGGACATTGGAGAAAGCATAATAAGGCGCCATGCTGACCAGATCATAGAGTCATCCGAAAAGGGACAACCTACACCACAACTCTATACACCTGATGATGAAGCAGAGATACCCATAGTATCTACCTCCGATCCGGTGATGCTAGAACCAGATGAACCCGACACTGGCATTCCAGCCGAATCGACCTTGCCAAAAGAACCTACTACACCACCGAAAACTACTGCACCACCAAGGCGTTATCCGGACCGAGTCAGGAAGCCTCCAGAGAGACTGACTTATAATTGATTAACTGCAGCAATATGTAGATTATTGTTCTTGTAAACATGTTAAATAACAATTACTTAAAATGTTATGTATTGGTTGTCTAAAAGGGGAGGAATTGTGGTGTATGTGCCTTTAAGAACCCCTGTGTACTGTAATGCCGGTAATGGCCACTCGGGGTATATAAGCCTGTATAGTGTCTTGTATCTGTTAGTTCACCTCCAGACTTTGTCCAGTAAACCAACTCCTGCATTCCGTGTCTCCATTAACACACGGACACAACAGGTAATTACTAGCAAATCTTTCGGTGCTGTTCCAGTCAGAAGACTAACAATCCCTTTGGGTTGGCATCTTACCATCAACATGTTCTTCGGGTCTTTTTTTTCCATATTTAGTGAATTCACAATTTTTTTAAAAAGCATTCCTTGAGTCAGAAGGTTCTGTGATTGAGCCATACACCAGAACTTGAACACTTAATCTAGGCCTGCAGTCCAGTGCAGTGGTGAGGGAGTTTTGCATTGTCAGACATGCTGTCCTTCAGATGAAATGTTAAATTGAATGCCCCGTCTGCCTGTTTGGGTGGACTCTATACATCCCATGGCGCTATTTGAAGACAACCAGGGAGTTCTTGGTGTTCTGGCCGACATTCTTTCCTCACACAACAAACTAACTGGTCGATCATTTTATTGCTGCTTGCCGGATTTTATTGTGTTCAAAATGGCTGGCCCATTAACTATGTAAGAGTAGTGACTGCATTCAAAAGTAATTCATTGTATGCGAAGTGCTGAAAGACATTTCTCAGATGTGATAATGTGTTATATAAATGCAAGTCCTTCTCTCTTATTATGCCAATAGTAATACTGTAATTCAGGTTTGGTCTATGTCTATCTCAACTGTCCCTCTATTTCAACTTGCTCATTATTAAGCATCTTAAGAGTCACCGCACCAGCAGTTTCATTATCGTTAAAGCTTTACTAGGTGGGTGATGCTACTGCAAGGTAAAAGGCACTCAAAGATCAGGCAGTTCACTTATTACCAGTAAGATAATGTAGGCCACTGACACACGGGCCCGATATTTACGGGGAGGGTGAAAATGGTCGAAGAACCTGGCAAAGCCGGGGTCGCAGAGGTCCTGCTGAACTTAACGGCCCTCCACGACAGGACACTCGGATGGTGGGTGCGTGCATGGCATGTTGGGGACACGTTCCCCCATATTTAAGTCTTTAACCGCACCCCCCGCCGCCCCCCCAGCTCCTTCCCCTCCCTGTGTGTGTGTGTGTGTGTGTGGGGAGGGGAGGGTTAATATTGAAACCAGTGGGTTTGTACAAATGTCATTAACTTGGCAAACCCACAAGTCCAGATGCTCAGGAGGACTAACGAGAACTTGAACTTATTATGTGGAAGTTGTGTCTGAGCGCTTAATGGCAGTAATTACTGTCAGCTGCAGGCAGTTTAGATGGCAGTTGAAGGTTCTGAAAATGGAATGGCTGTCTTTCTCTCTCTCTCTCTCTCTCTCTTTCGTTTTCAATTCTCCAATGAAGCAGCCTTCATTGTCCTCAGTCACTGGCTGTTTGCTCACCTTTTGTTGTGTGAGTGATGTGAATATGACAGTGTCCATTGGCAACAGCCTATGCGGTTCCAAAAATCACACACACAACCAATTAAAAGACCAAGGATGATAAAGAAATCTCACCATCAGGGGTCTCTTAATAATCTAAAGTTACGATTCATTGTGACTAATTTAAATGCCCGCTTTTCTGCTCATTTTTAAAAATATTTGTGAGGTTTTTTTTTCTAACCTGTGTGCGCCGATGACGCCATTGGGGAAATTAACTGGGAGGAGTTACTGTACCAGAAACTGAATTAATGTGCACATGATATGATCAAACACTGAAGGATACTGGGTTAATGACTCTACTCTGCTGATATTAAACAGAGACCACAATTTGTTTCAGATATGCTGGTTTTCCTCTTTATATAAATCTACTGCTATTAATTTAGCTTAATCTCAACCAGTAACTGCTCCCAAATAGTCCTTCCAATAAAGTGAAAAAACCCCACTATTTAACCCAAAAAATAGCCCAAACGGAATAAAGATAGGGAAAATGGTGTTATAACTGTTCATTCATTCTTTGATTGATTATTTGTAAATGTACTTATGTATGTTATAATGTGAACCTTGATAAGAAAGAAAGACTTGGATTAATATAGCGTTTGACGGCCTCAGTACATTCCAAAGCGCTTTACAACCAATTAAATACTTTTAAAATGTAGTCACTGTTGTAATGTAGGAAGTACAGCAGCCAAGGTACACACAGCAAGCTCCCACAAATAGCAGTATAATAAAGGACTGCATAATCTGTTTTAGGTGTCGGTTAAGGGATAAATATTGGCCAGGACACCGAGAGAGCTCCCTTGCTCTTCTTCTAAATAGTGCCATGTGATCTTTTACGTCTATCTGAGTGGACAAAAGAGCCCTCGGTTTAACATTTCATCCGAAAGACAGATGAAAAAAATTACAGATCCAAACTTCATTGCAGAGTGATATTAAAATGATGCATTGGGTTTATCGGGTTTATCTCATCACAGGCAAATCATCTGGGTTAGATTGGACATAACGTTGTCAATAGGAGTCATAACAATCATAGCAATCAAAGAAGTAATGGATGGAGGAAGAGGGATACTTCAGAAGTTGATGATACAGACTTCTGAGATCCAGAAAGCTCCTCAGTCCCACCAAATGTTCACTGGATGAAGATCAAGGTGTCTTTGTTTTCTGCTTGTCTCTATTAACAGTGTTCCAACCAAGGAGACTGTTGTGTCCGAGAGTAATAAGACACAAGACTGCAGGGGAACGGTACAACAGGTGTTTACTCAACGTGGCTCATTCTGGAACTGAACTGTACAAATTACTACTCAGTGCTATATACAGGTGTGGTTACTGCCGGTACTGCAGTATACATGAGCTGTAAAAAGTAGTTCCCCCCTTAAAGGTACATACATTACAATTCCTCCCCTTTTAGATTAACAGTACCATAACACTCATTTAACAATTAAATATCAAACTAATTACAATTAACACTTTTAACATACAACGTTAGCTGAAAATAGTCCATTTATATATTCAGTCTTTGGGGAGGCTTCCTGATCCTTTCTGGATAGCGCCTTTCCCGAGTGTCTCGCTCTTGGTGCGGAGGCAATTCTGGCACCCTGTCATCGGTTGGGTCATCAGCTTCCGATGCTACTGTTTCTGGGGTAGATGCGACCTGTACGTCGGGTTCCTCACCAGGTACGTATGGGCGAGACATGGGGTTGACTTGTTCCTGTGGCTCTAGGATCTGGTCAGCATGGCATCTCACGATGTTCTTCCCAACGTCCACTGTGTACATTAGTGGGCCCTGCCGTGTGCATATCGTTCCTGGCTGCCATTTTTCTGTTCGGTAGTCGCGGGCCAAGACTGGTTGCCCTACATTGAAGCTCCTTGTTGGCTTCTCATGGATGTGCTGGAATTGCTTACTCTCAACATCTCTTCGTACTTTTGGTCTGAGCAAATCCAGGCGAGATCTTAACCTTCGGTTAAAGAACATCATGGCCGGGGCCTGGTTGGCGACTGCATGTGTCGCATTCCGGTAGGCGAACAGGAAATTGTCCACCTTATGCTGCAGCGGAATGTTGTCATTGTACATAGCCTTTATTGTCTTATTAAAGGTTTGTACAAACCTCTCAGCCAATCCATTTGTGGCTGGATGATACGGGGCGGAAGTGTAATGCCTTACCCCATTCTTCTTCATAAACCTCCGGAACTCTTCGGACACAAACTGTGGTCCGTTATCGGAGCAAATCTGTTCTGGCAAGCCATTCCTGGCAAAAATGGTCCGTAGGACTGCAATAGTTTTCTTCGTGGTGGTGGAGGACTTTTTGATGACCTCAGGCCATTTCGAGTGTGCATCCACGGCTATTAAAAACATTGAGTCCATGAATGGACCAGCAAAATCAATATGCACCCGTTGCCATGGAGAGGAGGGCCACTCCCATTGGTGTAGAGGGGCATGTGGTGGTGCATTTTGGACTTTCTGGCATCCTGAGCAGCTCTTGGTCAGGTCCTCGATTTTGTTTATCGATTCCCGGCCACCACACACAAGCCCTGGCAAGGCTTTTCATTTTTACCCCTCCCAGATGATCCTCATGAAGCTCATTGAGCACTCTATCCCTTAACTTGGGTGGAATTACCACTCGGGATCCACACATCAAGGTCCCCCGGCACACTGACAGCTGTTCTCTTCTTGTCGAGAATGCTGGCAACAGTGAGTCGCCATGTGCTGGCCACCCCTTCACCGTCAAATCATATACCCGAGACAGTGTCGGGTCATTTCGGGTCTCCTGTTCTATATGAGCGTTAGTTACTGGTAGGTATTCAACTATAATCGAATGAAATATTTCGACAGGATCCACTGCTGGTGCTTCCTCCGCAGTAGGCAGTGGCAGGCGTGATAGCCCATCAGCATTTCCATGCTGTTTCGTGCCCTTATATTCAATCTCATAGTGGTGCACCCCTAGAAAGAGTGACCATCTTTGTAGTCGTTGCGCAGTCATCACTGGAACGCCCTTCTTTGGATTAAAAATGGAGACAAGAGGCTGGTGGTCAGTCAGCAAGGTGAATTTCTGCCCGTGCAGATAGTGATTGAACTTTTTCACTCCCCACACTAGGCTGAGGGCCTCCCTGTCAATCTGGGTGTAGTTACGCTCGGCTGAGGTTAGTGATCGTGACGCAAAGGCTATTGGCCTCTCTGAGCCGTCCGAGAATTTGTGCGACAGCACCGCTCCAATGCCGTAGGGTGACGCATCACACGCCAACCGAATTGGTAGTGCTGGGTTGAAATGGGCCAATACCTCTTTCAATGTGATTTGTGTTTTGCTCTTCTGGAAAGCTCATTTACATTCGTCACTCCACTTCCATGGCACTCCAGTTTGCAGTAGGGTGTTCAGTGGGTGTAGTATTGTAGACAAATTTGGCAAGAACTTATGGTAGTAGTTTACCAGCCCGAGGAACGACCTCAGTTGTGACACGTTTTCCGGTGCTGGGGCCTTGACTACTGCCTCAATCTTTTCTGGGGACTTATGTAACCCCTCTTTATCGATAACGTGGCCACAATACGAGATCTGTTTTTTTTAAAACTCGCATTTGGGGCGGTTAGCTCAGAGCCCATATTCCTTCAATCTAGTGAACACCTGCTCCAGGTTGGCGAGGTGATCACTGTCATTTTCGCCTGTGACCAGGATGTCGTCCAAATAACACTGGGTCCCTGGGATCCCTTGCAGGACTTGTTCCATTGCCCTTTGCCAAATAGCCGGAGCTGATGCTACCCCAAATACCAGCCGGTTGTATTGGTAGAGACCTTTATGGGTGTTGATTGTGAGGTATTTTTTTGATGCTTCTTCTACCTCCATTTGCAGATATGCCTGGGCCAGATCAATCTTAGTGAAGCGTTTCCCTCCAGATAGCTAGGCGAAAATATCTTCAATCCGCGGAAGTGGATATTGTACGGTGTGAAGGACTGGGTTCACTGTTACCTTAAAGTCGCAACAGATGCGAACCTTCTTTGGTTCCCCAGGCGTGCTGCTCAACGACTTTTTCATCACAGGGACGATGGGTGTAGCCCACTCGCTCCAGTCTACCTTGGACAGTACTCCTGAACGTTCCAAACTCTCCAGCTCTGCTTCGACGGCTGGGCGGATGGCCTTAAAAAATTTTGGGCTTGCGTTTTCTTCGATTTTAATTGTTGCTGTCATGCCTTTTAGTGTTCTGAGTCCTTGCTGGAACACTTCTTGCGCATCGGTTAGGATTTTTGACAGTCGCCCAGGTGTGACGTCGTCATCCTTTTTGGCAGCCACAGTCAGTGCTTGTATGGAATGCCAATCCAGCTGTATTTTCCGGATCCATTCACATCCCAGTAATGGTGGTCCTCCATCTTGCAATACATACAGGTCTAGTTTTGGTGTTTCCTTACCGTTATATATAACGGTCACCATTATTTTTCCTTTGGGGTAGACTTTTTGCCCCGTGTACGTCTTCAAAATAATTTTTGTGTCTCTCAAGGGTATGTGTGAGAATAGCAGCTCGTAGTCCCATCGGTTTATGACTGTTAGGGCTGATCCTGTGTCCAATTCCATTTTTACCTGGACTCCTGCTATCTTGGGCGTGACCCAAATGGTTCGGTGATCCTCCGTTTTGATCACATTATTTAGTTTCAGACAACTCAGCTCCCTGTTTTCGGAGTCGGTATCACTCTTTTGTTCGTCTGAACTATTCTCCATCACCTTATGTACCTTCTTGTACTTTTCTTTTGGAGATTTCTTATTGCTGGTTTTCTTTCCCGACCTGCAGACTCGTGCTATGTGTCCTACTTTTCCACACTGTCTGCACACTTTGTCTTTGAACCAGCAATCATTGTGGTCATGTGTTGTTCTGCCGCAGCGATAGCACTTCTCTGTTCTGTATGACATTTCGTTTGTGCCATATTCTTGCGGTCTCTGTTGTATCTCTGCAGCGCCCCGTGCTGCTGCTTCATATGATACCGCAATGCTGAAAGCCTTGTCCAGCGTAAGGTCCTTTTCAGATAAAAGCCGTTTCTGGGTTCCTTCACTTTGAAGCCCACACACAAACTTGTCCCTTAAGGTATCTGCCAGTCCCGTTCCAAACTGGCAGTGTTTCGATAGTTTGCGCAGTTCTGTTAAATATTCAGCATTGCTTTCATCCTTATGCTGGTTCCGTTTGTGAAACTTGAATCTTTCTGCTATCAGCAGCGGTGTGGGGTTTAAATGTTCCTGTAGTATCGTCACTATGTCTCCAAAACTCTCTTCCACTGGCTTCGCTGGGGTTACTAGATTTCGTAATAAGCCATACGTCTTTGCACCCATTAAATTTAACAATACCGGCGCTTTCTTGTCATCTGACACCTCATTTGCCTTGCAGTATACCTCTATTCATTCGACATATGTAGTCCAATCTTCGACTTCATTGTCAAATGCAGTGATACTGCCACTCTTCGGCATTTTGGGTGTGGTTTAAAATGGCTTAAAATGGCGTCTCCCGCGCTTTCCTTCCTCCCCCGCTGCTGCCAACGCCGCTCTCGGCGGTCCTCGTGGCAATGGCGGTGCCCTGTAGGTTTCACGCGCTTCTCCTGCGCTGCTGCCAACGCCACTCTCGGCAGTCCTCGTGGCAATGGCGGCGCCTCGCGGGTTTCTGCGCGTCTCTCTCCCTCTCCTCGACGCTGCTCGGCCCCTGAACACCGGCTGCGCCCTGTGCGCTCTGCCCTCTCTCTCTCTTCCCCCGTCGACGCTGCTCGGCCCTTTGCTGTGCCGCTCGGTCGGGCTCTAGCCCGCCGCTGTCCGGGAAGGGTCTGCGCACTACCTGTTGCCAGCCCGTTTCGCTGGACCACCGCGACTGGAAAGCCAAGCCTGGCTCTCAACAGCCTCCCCCGCAATTCTCGAGTCTCTGCTGGATGACTGGGCGGTTGCCCGTGGTCGACGCCCGTGTCTCTGGCCTTGACCTCCAATCTACTGGTCTCCAGGAACGAATCTCTGGGAGGTGATGCAGAGTTGCAGGTAGGACCGAATTTGTCTCGTCGCCAATGTTGTGTCCGAGAGTAATAAGACACAAGACTGCAGGGGAACGGTACAACAGGTCTTTACTCAACGTGGTTCACTCTGGAACTGAACTGTACAGATTACTACTCAGTGCTATATACAGGTGTGGTTACTGCCGGTACTGCAGTATACATGAGCTCTAAAAAGTAGTTCCCCCCTTAAAGGTATATACATTACAGAGATTGTATCTGAAGAAATTTAACCAGGTTTAACCAGATGGTGTACATAGTTCTCTCTGGTACCACATGACTGGAATATAATGGCATATGGCATAACGCAAGAGAGTAAATAAATGGCGATAATCAGATCCAAGATGTTTGCCAACAGAAGCCCCACAAATTAATGAATGGGCTTGGGGTTATTAGTGATCTTTGTTATGGGCTGATTTTTTAAAGTAGCATCTGATGGTCAGATTTAATGACACAATTGGCAGATTGGACACAAAATGATACACTTATAGAAGAAACCTTTTTCCTCAGATATATTTTCTTAGAATGTGGGTAACACTGGCAAGGCTGAATTTACTGCCCATCCCTAGATACTCTAAGAAGGTGGTGGTGAACCTTCTTGAACCATTGCGATCCTCGTGCTGATGGCAAAACCACAATGGTGACCCAGAGAAAGGAAAGGAGGTATACGTCTAAGTCAGGATGGGATGTGACTTGAAGGGGAACTTGGTGATGGTGTTCCATGATCTTGTCCTTCTTGGTAGTAAGAGGTCACGGGGCTGGGAGGTGCTGTCGATGTAGCTTGGTGAGTTGTTGCAGTGCATTCTGTTGATAGTACATATTGTTGTCTTTTGATTTAATTCCTGTGTGCTTTTTAGGACACTATAGCGTTATAATATTGGCGTTAAGTTCCTGTCTTTAAATGAGTAAAATACTACAGACAAGAATTCAGTGATGATATGTATTAACCTGTGCACTAAAATAGCATGCAGGGGAAATGAAACCCCTTTTAAATTCAAATCGGTTTGCGTTCCGAGAGGTAGTAATTTACATGCTTACTGCTAGTGGCCGAAAAACACAAATTAGTTAGTGGCAGATCTAGTCAATATAATCAATACTGTATGTTCTGATAAGTATAAGCTTTTATGTCATGTGGGCCAAATTATACCACTGACAAATTTTAAGTCAATACGCTAGTTGTATAATTTTTGTACAGAATTGCTTATATGCAAACTGCATTTCAACACTGCTGCTGCATAATGCACAGTTAAACAATGTGACTGAGCTGCAGCAACATTGTTGATTTGTGTCATGCACAGATTACAACTATTTGAATTATTAGTGTTCTGAGTGGACATTAAAGGATTAAAGGAACATTAATACTTCAACAATTTTTATATTAAACTTCAAGCGAGCCTGGATCTGACAACGCTGGATATTACGGTATGTTATTGGTTATTTTAACAGTTTTGTTCCCTCGCATCTCCTGAATGTGGTGACTCATGCTGGGTTACATTACTAGTATACCATATCCAGTTTAAGCAATAAAATTAAAGGCATTCTCTACTGTAAAATGTTTTACAATACAAAATTACAAATAATATAAAATATAGCAATACAAATATGTACTAGTCCATCTCCCATGGGGTTGTACAGAGACGTAAGTCCGAGAATAGTCCTTGGATAAATCTGGGTTAGAGGACGTGGAATAATTGGATCAGGACTTACAGATGTAATTCAGTCCCCCATTTTAAAGTTGTACATTCTGTCTTTATATTTATATAATACTTTGAGTTTATATTACTATTTATTGATAAGTAGCAAAACTTATGGCAACTTGAGAAGTAGAGTTGTTTAGAGCATTTGGGTTTCCCTGCAGTACAGGGCGAGGAGCTGGGAGATGGAAAAATGAAGTGTTGCAGCACCACCACTGGCGGGGAGGTGTAATTACAGTGTGACATGTTTACATAGGCAGTTTTCATTATAAACATGGACGTAGGAATTTTTAATGGAAAACATTGGCGCAAAAATGTGACAAAACTATAACAACAGGATGCAAGATTTAGCAGGCTGGAAGTACACATGGAAGTTAGATTTTTAATATATTCACAATACAAATCTCTATTGTCTGAGTATCAATTTGCTTTAACTTTCTTCCTGTCATCTGGGGCTATTTCATTCTAAAGTTATTTATACCACTAAGTAGCCTTTCTCCACATGTGAGCCTAAACAGTGAGTGGTAACTGGCTGTTTTATTATGGGAGTCATAACAGCTGAGATTGATCTTGTCTCCCACCAATCTCCATAAAGACAGTCACAGATAACCATCAGGAGCAAGAACTCGGGTTCAATGTTCCCTTCTTTAGTCCAGGGACTTGAAGGTTATCATAATGTCCCTGCTGCTTCTGCCACTGATTTGATAACTCACCACAGGCCAGAAGGTCAAACCAGGGACCTTCCTAATCTGTAACATTCAGTGCACTTAGCTGCTGATTCATTGGGGTAATTAACTGAATGAAATTGTGCACTGCTAAACTGTCTAAGGGGTCTTTACATCATAAGCATGAATGTACCCCATAACTTTTGTTCAAAACTGAAGTATTTTTTATAAACTGTCATTTTTGTAGTGCAAAGAAGATGAAAAGTGTTGCAATAGCTTTCTTTGACATACAGTACAAGGCATTTCACAATAACAGCCTCATTCATTTGAAAAGCCACAGTGTCTTTAAATAATCAGGCTGTATTGTTGTAGATGTTCAATTATTTGGTTTATATAAGGCTGGTGCATACCAATAAAGACAGATCTTTGAGGACAACCGTTGTACTCTGACATCAAAATTATAACATATCACAATTCCTTTGTGCACGAAGCAAAGTGACTTCTGAAGTGCTCTGGTAGTTCACAATTCTCTGCCAAAGGTTCTAAAGGTCACAATAGAAGCTCGGTAGAAGATCAATTGTTGAGATCAGAGGGGTTGTTTACAGTTTGTACTGATGTTCTTCTTTTGTTTAATTTCCCCCTCCCCCAGGCCTTACGTGAAGCGGTCATCAATAAGAGCCTGCCTTAGATTCATCCTGTCTGAAAGTGGGATTTTGTATGCATGCCCTCAGTCTGTGATTCAGTGCCCTTCATATAGTGACTGCAGAATGAATTAGCATAAAATAAAGAAATCACGATTGCTACTGGGGTAGCAGACATTGATGTGTATTGTTTCTGGTCCCATGGCCATAGACAGAGGAAGATTAATGAGCAGTAGTTATTTTATGAAAGGTGGGAAGGAGGGAGGGGAACTGGGGACTGGAGCCCATGTGGCTGCAGGTGTACAATTCTCCGCACTCTGGGGAAACCTACATGTAGTAAAAGTGTAGGGCTCTCTTGTGTTGCTGCCTGGTTTCCATGGGGAAAATGATGAAGGAATTTGCTCTTGCAAATAAGGCTTCTGTCGCTCTGCTTGATGCATCGGTGCACTGCTTGGTTGTAAGATTTGGAAGCTAGTTGCTTGGAGGAAATTGTTAAAGTAAAACTTGGAATACTGTAGCCACTATCGATAGCCACTGGCAGAGCCACCCCTATCCTGGTTCTAGTCAAAAGGCCTGGCTCCAGGAGACTGTATGTTTCTGTTATTGCTTTGCTCATGAAATCAGAACTTCCTAAGGCAGATCTGTGACATGTCAAGTAATGATCCCTGTAACTACTTTTGGTGCCATGCAGCCCCTTTAAGGGGCTGAATGGGCCATTCAAAATACCACGCATGCGCGGTTTTTGCATTGGCAAGCTGGCTGCGCGGATTTCCTGGAGCGCCGCGCGGCCGCACAGCTTAAAGGGAACATTGATGTCAAGGTAGGTGCATCATGATCTGTGTACACAGGTGGATGGGAAAGGGTGTAGCACGATTGCCTAAACTGTAAATGCATCTCTCTCTTAAGCCTCCTCAGACTCTCCTTTTCCTCCACTAGAACCAACGAATATAAATGGTATTCGCAGCTACATGCCCATGTTTACAATGATGGTACTACCGCATTAATTGGCATTGGCCAAACGTCCACACAGGGTAGCTATGGCCCCACGGCAAATGGGCAAAATTAGTACAGTTGGGCAAAATAAAAGGTGCAGAAAACCATCAACATTTGCCACAGCTTTTGATGAACAGTAGGCTTAGGCTTGCATGGCCAATAATGCACACCCCAGTCACCTGATCGATGCCAGCACTGCTAGTCGACAGTAATGTGCAGCATCCACTCCATACACAGTGTTGCAGCATCTACACAATAGGATAAATTTAATGAGCCCTGACATTCGGCAGGAGTCTTTCTTGCTGTGTGGACCAACTGGGTAATTGGGCGCCGAGATTAGGTGTCCGACTCAGGGCATTCCCGATTTTCCAGTTTTTACAACACAACCAGGAACACCTTGCATTGGGCCCACTGACCTCCATGCCCAGTTCTCCAATCAGTGCTCCCATTGAGCAAGACACCCTCTGCAAAATTTACCTATGTGATCACGTCACCTGATTCATGTGTTTTAATGATATCCATTCCTGCACAGGTCCAGTGCATTGCTTGGACTTTTGGTAATCTGAAATGTTGTTACATCCTAACCTCCAAATACAAATCCAAGTACTTTGGTGCTGAGTAATGGTTTCTGAAGATTACACCATCAATCTAATACATGGGTAAGAGGAAGCAATGGCACAGCAAAGTTAAGGATGTAATTGGAACTGTTTTATTATTTGTTGAGACAAATGAAATGGCATATAGAATTCAGACTGGGAGCTTTACTCTGTGTCTGATTCATGCTGTACCTGACCTGGGAGCACTTGATTCTGTCACAGGGGGGAGCAAGGAGTGGAAATGTATTCCTGTCCCCATCACTGACATTCCACACTTGGATGAGCACCAAAATAACATATTGCCTGTAAGATGGATCAATGTGTGAACTTGGAAGCTCATCCTAATTTCTGACTCTCTGACTCACAGGGAAACTCAAGTTTCCAAATAGTTTCCACTTACTGCAGTGTTTGCTACATTTTGACTTTACTGATAGCAGTTATTACAGAATAGATTAAATGAGTAAAATAAAGTTATGGCTTGGTGTTTGATACCGGAAACATGTTCTGTACATTAACTAGAGGTTTGGAGCCTGGTGCTTTCCTTGAAGAAGATAAAATAGTGGTCGCTGCAACAATTGTTTTCAATTTCATATATTTTCCTTTTCAATTGTATATACCACTAGCAGATCTTCTCTGGCATTGCTCATGGTGGGGGTCAATACTCTTTTATAAGCACAGGACCATTACACTATGCAACGCATGATGAAAAGGAGAATGTTTAGGTATTTAGTTCCCTTTCCTAATAGGCCTAAATGAACTTTTGTTGAAAACTGTCTGCTGCTATGCGGGAACTGTGTATCACTGACCTGAAGCTACAAGGTCAATGCTCAACAAATCTCTTTTACAGATAAGTTTATTCATAATGGCTCGGACTTTGCTGTATTAATAATGGTGAGGCTGTCAGCAATCGTCATTATTAAAGGGTAAAACTGACAACAATTTCTGGTGTCTGCACATGTGCAGTTAAACACGGAAATTCAGAAGTTGCTGTCAGTGATACCCTGCTCCTCTACAGGCTGCACTGTTGCAGTCTTCGCCGATGGAACCTGCACAGAGATCACTGAAATAGTGTGAACTTACGCTAATTACCCACTAGTCTCACTCTAAAGGCAGATGAAAAAGTTAGGGCTTGGCAATCAGGAGTAACTGAGTTTATAATGGTGTAATACGTGATAATTACTGCTGAATAATCTCTCTGGCCCCCCAAAAATAATTTTACAAGTGTGGAGTCTCAGTCCCTCTGAAGAAAATTAATGTTGCAGATTTAAAATATTATTTTTCAGTTTTTCTCTTATGTCTCTCCCTTAATCCCATGTGTATAACCTAAGCTTTATTTCACTTCCTGTACAATGATTTAAATGTAATTTATATCTCCTGCTTTTTACATCCTGCTTTGCAATCTGCGCTTCTCAGTGAGGATTCTTCAATTTGATTGGTTGAAGAGCCTCCCTGCTGCTTGTCCAGCTCTCAGATGCCTGAGATTCCCTGTAGAGGGCGCCACACTAGATCAGGTGCACAATGACAGGAAGTCTTCGCTGACAAGCACGCAAAAAGTCTCTTGGCAACCATATGTGAGGTGAACAGTGAAAACTGTTCCTTCGCTACACACAGCAAAATCTGGGCAATTGTAAAATATATAATTTTGGTAAGTCAGATAATATGTTGTTTACATTTATATAGTGCCTGTCACAACCACCAGATGTCTCAAAGTGCTTTACAGTCAATGAAGTACTTTTGAAGTGGAGTCACTGTTATAATGCAGCAGCCAATTTGCGCACAGCAAGGTCCCACAAACAGCAATGTGATAATGACCAGATAATCTGTTTTTGTTATGTTGATTAAGGGATAAATATTGGCCAGGACACCAGGCATAACTCCCCTGCTCTTCTTCAAAATAGTGCCATGGGATCTTTTACATCCACCTGAGAAAACAGATAGGGCCTCGGTTTAACGTCTCATCTGAAAGATGGCACATCCGATGGCGCAGCACTCCCTCAGCACTGTACTGAAGCATCAACCTAGCTTTATGTGCTCAAGTCCCTGGAGTGGGACTATGAACCCACAACCTTCTGACTCGGAGGCAAGTGTGCTACGAACTGAGCCACAGCTGACACTCTTTTGCCTTTATTATGTTACAACCCTTATTTTGGATAGTTCCATTTCTGGCTCTATTTAATCCTTTTACACTGGATTACTTTGGCTCTTGTATCTTTAGACCACTCCCTTTTGAGAATGTCTATCTTTGCCTTGAGCTCTAGATAAGCTATCAGCAACACACCTGGGTAAACAGACTGCAAACCCAGCATGGCAACTGTTTTTAGGTACTGGACTATCTTGGGTCTCCAAAACAGTCCACTTCAGTCTTCAAACCAGGAGAATATCTCATCATAGGAACAGGAGAAAAACTATGATGCCAAAGCATCAGGACAGAGCATGACACCAGGACATCATAGGCAGGGAACTGTGTATTATTTTTAACTAGCTGGGGGGGCCCGGCGTTGCCAGGGCAGTTTAGAGGGCCGCGCGGTTGACGGCCGGCCGCTGCTGCTCCCCCGCTCTGTGTCTCGGGCCGCTCGGTTGACAACCGGCCGCTGCCGCTCCCCTGCTCTCTGTCTTGGGCTGAGCGGTTGTGAGGCCCGGCCCGAGTGACCCCATCGGCCCGAGTGACCCGAACTCACCTCCCGCTCCGGCGGGCTGCCGCAGCTGGTAAAAGCAGGGTAAAAAATGGTGGCAACGTTTCGGGAGGCTGTAGGATTAGGTCCCGCCCATGACACACCAATTGGTCAACCATCAGGTCACTGAACTGTAGGATTGGTCAACCATCACATCACTCAACGCTAATGAGCGGTAGGATTGGTGAACCACTAATGAGCGGATTTTTGAACTTTTTTGTATACTGTCTGAACAATTTTTGTCTGACCAAAAAGTAAATACACCTATGACATTCCCCTGATCATCAGCTTTCTTTTGATATAACATATGTATAGGTACGCTCTATAACTTTTGAGTGTATAGCGGACATACAGACAGACATACAGACAGACATACAGACAGACATACAGACAGACATACAGACAGACAGACATACAGACAGACATACAGACAGACATACAGACAGACATACAGACAGACGGACAGATCCTTATATATATATATATAGATATATTACAGATATACTAGCAGCTCTCCTGTGATGCCACTCATGGTAAGTCAGATAATATGTTGTTTGATACGGAAAGAGTGTTATACCATTTAATGCACAATGTATTATCCTGCTCCTAAGGTGAAGTGGTGTCCCTTTAAGGCAATGTGTAATTGTTCTTTAAAAAAAACATAGCTTCAGGACAATCAGAGTTCAAATGTTGTTTGGCGAGTGAACTGCGGAGATTAGAAAATTATGGTTTCAGGCTGCAGGTCAGAACCACTTTGACTTTTAAGTGAATATTCTGTTTCTTTTTAAGTAGAGACTTGTTTGTGGTAGAAAATAAAAGAACTAATCAGCAAAATTATGATAACATTTGTTCAAAACAGGCTATTATACAGCTGATTCCTGGTATACGTTCAGCAATTTACCAAGATATTTTATGCATGGGCCAGGATTTCCATGATATGGAAATAAAATGCAGTCAGTTTTGAAATCTTTGGACCACAGCCTGATTAATCATCTGCTGTGGATTTAGATCCATGGAAAACTCTTAATAGGGACATAGATTCTGCACTGAAATGATCAGAACACTTTGTGTTTGTTTGCTTGTAATTTAATTTTTCGGATAAATGATGCCTATTCTAATGTCTGCTTGGCTTACATCTCTGCTATTGGGAAAGCTGGTGGGTGCCTCTGCCAATGTTCACTTTGAGCAGCCACTAGGAAGCATGAATACCCTATCCAGTTGCCCAGGCTGGTCTAGCCTATCTCAACCCTCTGCCAAGAGACACCACAGCCTTTGCAGATCAGGAGCTGAGAAGAGTGCTGAAGTGAACCTGTGAGACTGAAAGCATTAGTGCTCCAATACTCGGCACCACCTCGTCACCTTGAAGTGATTAGAATTGTAAAAATACTCTGCTGCCTCTTGGCGGAATTTTACAGTGAATGGAATACACTTAATGGGCTGAGGATTCAGAACTGAATAATTGAAAATCATTTTCTGGGATGGGGTTTTGTATTTAAATGTTATGTTGGGTCTAAAGTTCAGTGCATTATGAAAAAATGGGAAGTAGTTCAGCATATTGGCTTTCTCTAATAGATCAGGGATGTCATTATCTCGAGTCAGCCGAAATGACGTCTAATGTTTTAAATCGTTGCCTTTCTGCTGTTGAAGTGGTTCAGGTATGGTATTTTATCCCCCAGTAGCTCAGAGCTCACGATTATGACTGCACCATAACTGGTTTAAACAATGACATTAAAAGTACTGGCACAGATTTTGCGGTCAGCTGCACAGGGACGGTGCTCGCCACCGACCTCTCAAAAAGCTGCCCATAAAGGTTTAGCGGGCTCCAGAGCGTAGATTTCTGCTATTCCAACGTCACTTTGAATTCGGAGCCATTTATAGGGGATCTGTGGCATCCAGCAACAGGGCAGGCAGCAGGCAGGCTGAACAGTCAATCAGATTGAAGAATTCTCACAGACAGTAAAGCAGGAAGTAAAAATCAGGGAAGATAATTCCCATTTTAATCATTGTACAGAAAGCAAAATAAGATTGGGGCATATACATGAGATTAAGAGAGAAGCTTAAATATGATAAACAAACTTTACATTTAAAAAAAATTAATGTTCTTCTAAGTGAATGAGCCTTTACACTTGTAAAATTAGCTTTTCAGGGCCAGAGAGGTTGTTCAGCAGTAATTATGACTTAGTACACCATTAAAAACTCATCCTGATTGGATAAGGCTTAACATTATAATTGGTTTTTACATCAAGTATAGTACGTAAAAAGTTGAAGTTCCCGTCAAATCAGTGATTCAGTGGTGATTGCATCTGCGAAGACTGCAACAGTGTACCCTATGGAGGAGCAGGGTATCACTGACAACTTCTGGATTTCCGCGTTTAACTGTGCATGTGCAGATGCCAGAAGTTCCATTTTACACAGTAATGACGTCGAGCACTGACTGTTTCGTCGTCATTACAACAGCAAATTCTGGGCCAATGTGGTCGGGAATCTTTTACAATAGAAAACAATGAATATAGCAACACAGACCATGTCTAATAGGAACATACGAGGGAACGTGGGAGGTCAGTCAACCCCTCGAGCCTGTTCCGCCATTCAATTAGATCATGGATGAACTGTATCTTAACTCCATCTACCCGCCTTGGTTCCAAACCCATTAATACCCTTGCCTAAAAAAAAATCGATCAATCTCAGTTTTTAAATTTTCTGACTCAAGCTAATAGAATGTATATGTCTGCTGAGGATCAACTGACTTGAGCTTCCTTTCTGGCTTTTGAGGCCTTTTTATTCTAAAGTTATTGCTGCATCTTACTGGAGATTAGGAAACACTAGAGAGTCCAATGTTTAGGGTCAATGAATCTTCTCCTTTCTCTTGTTTTCTTAATTCTAGGAAATAAGAGTGGCCTTTACCAGTGATCTTTATGGGTAACACAAGGATTAATGCTACCCAGCTGATCTGTACCAGCAGCTCACTCCTAATCCAACAATAATATCAGCATTTCACCTTGTCTGTTGTGCAGCTAATTCCTATTATGTACAGCCTCATGCACACCCAGGTCTGGTAAATTATATTACCCAGTATTAGAACGAATGATCTTTGGCATAGTTTTCTGAGCAAGAAATAAATTGTGAGATAGGAAGGTTGTTACCTTTTTATTCTGTTTAGTTTCTGGAAACTCAATTTGTGGGACACTCCACTTCAAAGCACTGTTTTTGGTCCAGTTACAAATCATTCCACCATGACAGAAATCTTGAGATTAGGACAAAGCAGCTTGAATACTAAAAGAGTGCGTGCGTGTGTGCCGCTATTCAATACAATTAAGCATGGGCTTTTATATGTAATTGTTGAGCATCTTCAGGCAAATATCTTGTCTGAGGACTTTTAAATCTATAAAACCTTCACAATGGAATTTTCCTCAGAACAGACTCTCATTTTTCTTGTAACAGACATCCATTTTTCCACACAAAAAACTCACAGAACAGAATGGTTCAGCTATCCTTCTAGTTTACAGCTAATTGCTTGTTGTGGTTGATTTATAATGGTCCTGAAATTCCGTTCCCTACGGGTGTGTACGCGCTGTGTACTCACCCGTAGGGCCAACGGAAGTGCCGGTTTTACGCATGCACTGGAAACCGGAACTTCCATTCAAAGGAGAAAGGGCTTCACAGGACAAACGCCTGCGGCGGAGAGGCAGCGCGTGTGGCTGCAACTTCTGTTTTTTTCAGCAGTTCTTCAGTCCAGGTAAGTCTGAAACAGCTGCGCCTGGAAAAGCAGGCGCAGGACCTGCCTTTAACAAGGTAAGAGGTGAAGAAAGTAAAAGTAAAACATTTTTTCCACAGATTTATCATTTTAAAATACTTTAAAGAAAGGTAAGTTTATTTTTAGCCCTGTTAAAAACTTTAATTATTTTCTTCAAAAATTTCAATTTTTGTTTAAAATAGTTAATTTATGTAATTTATAGTCATTTTTAAAATGTGATTAAAAAAAAATTATTTGAAGTTTTACTTATGTTTTCGGGCTGATCTCTATTCATAGATTTGACAGATCTTCCTGTCAAATCTATGAATGGAGATTCCCTGCTCTGATTGACTCCCCATGGCCCACGTGATCCCAGGGACGCTGCGAACTAGCTGCGCCCCTGGGATACGCGAGCCCTGCACGCCGGCAGTTTGAGGAGGCACATCAACGGAATTCTACGCCGGCCCAGAGCATTACGGTCGGCGCGGTTCGTTTGAGCGGGTTGGGGGCTTACGCCCGCGAGGAAGCCTTCGACCTCAATTTCTGGGCCAATATATTTTGGTTACTTCTTTCCTGAGTCCACAAAGTTAAAATAACTGACTTTTCTTGTTCAGCGAGTCCTCGCTGCAGCCACCTCACATTAAGGTGATTTGCTGGCTATTAAATGATGCTCGTTTGGCCTAACTGAGAGCAGAGGGATAGAAACTCACCGTACCAAAAAAAGGATTCCTGTGGCCGTCCAATCCTGAGCAATTAAATAAACTGCTTCCTCCACGGTAGATTTCCATTTGTAGAAAATCATGATAGCATGGCCCAGGAATGACTGTAATACCGTATATGTTGCTCCTCTGGTCACTATTTTAACAGAAAGTTGAAATAGCGAACAGAAAGATGTCATATAAAAGCATTAATCTTCCATCCACTAATACTGACAACAGTAAGCTCCAACCTTTGGTGTTCAAACACAGGTGCACGTAATGATCATTGCAGCAGAAATTTGTTCAGAAAATAATTTCACAAGAAAAATCCAAATTAACATAACAAGATTGCAAATAAAATAGCTATAGTTCTAAACCCGGTTGCATATTCTTAGCACTGGGCCAAGAGAATATGAAATAACAAAATTGGTGTTAGCTACGTGAATATAAATTTTGAACGTATGTAACCGGCAAACCCATAGAACCAAAGAGTTTGCAAAACAAAAAGAGGCCATTCAACCCATTGTGTCTGTGCTGGTTCTTTACTAGAGCAATCCGAAACAAACTTCAATGTCCTGCTTCCTCCCCATTGCCCTGTATTTTCCTCCATTTCAAATATTTATCCATTTTTTCCCTCAGAAGATTCAATGATTTTTGCTTCAACTACACCTTGGCCTAGAAATTCGTCTCAGGCTGTGGCACACAGCGGGCAGTATCGGATCGGCCGCCCGTTATACGTAGCGCCTGATATTCAGTTCCAATGCAGTCAATAGAACTGACGATCAGGCGCTGTGTATAACGGGCGGCCGATCTGATACCGTCCGCTTTGCACCACCGCCCGAGATGAATTTCTAGGCCCCCGTGTCTAAACATTCCAAGCTCCAACAATTCTCTGCCTAAAGAAATTGCTCCTAACCTCTAGTCTCACTCTCTTTATGTGACAACTGACATGAATCTTGTCGTTCATGTGGCAATGACTTATGAAATAATACTGGGCGGCCTGCTGGTGGCGCTGTCCAGGGAGAGTATAAATACTCGGGCATGGGCCCAGCTTGCTCAGGACATTCTTTTACAGGAACTAGTGAAGGACACAACTAGATCTCCATGTTGTAAAACAGTTGATTAAAGCTTTGTTTAACGCTTAGACCAAGTGCCTAGTAGTTTTCTTACATCAACAATTTTAAATTGATGATTCCTCAACCGGAGGAAATAATCTTTCCCAATTCATGCAATCAAAACTCATCATGATTTTAAAAACCTCTATTAAATCTCCTGGTATCTCGAGTCTCTCTTCATAACTATAGTTTCTCATTCCAGCTACCAACCCAAAGAGACAACTGGCCCATGTTGAAGATATATGGTACAACTTGCACACAGGAGAGGTATGACCACTGGTGTGTAATCTGTCGTTACAATTCCTGGTAGTAGGAAAAGCATACAATACCAAGTGTTCAATGTTACCATTTGCAAAATATTCATATGGTCAACTACTACCAAGGCTTGGAGAAAGGATCATATAATTACATAGAATTACACAGGATATACAGCACAGAAACAGGCCATTCAGCCTGACCAGCCCATGCCGGTGTTTATGCTCCACTCGAGCCTCCTCCCATCTTTCCTCATCTAACTCTATCAGCATAATCCTCTATTCCCTTCTCCCTCATATGCTTATCTAGCGTCCCCGTAAATGCATCTATACTATTCGCCTCAACTACTCCATGTGGTAGTGGGTTCCACATTCTCGCCACAATCTGGGTAAAGAACAGGACAGTCTGGAAGAAGATAAGCCATTTTTGATTGAGTAGAATGGGCCTACATTCTCTGGAGTTTAGAAGAATGAGAGGTGATTTCATTGAAACGTATAAAATTCTTAGAGGGCTTGGCATGGTAGACGCTGAGAGACTGTTTCCCCTGGCTGGAGAGTCTAGAACTAAGGGTTATAGTCACACGATAAGGGGTCAGCCATTTAGGACTGCGATGAGGAGAAGCTTCTTCACTCAGAGGATTGTGAATCTTTGGAATTCTCTACCCCAGAGGGCTGTGGAGGCTCAGTCGATGAGTATATTCAAGACTAAGATCGATAGATTTTTGGGCACTAAGGGAATTGAGGGATATGGGGATCGGGTGGGAAAGTGGAGTTAATGTAGGGATTCAGCCATGATCTTATTGAATGGCGGAGAAGGCACGATGGGCCATATGGCTGACTCCTGCTCCTATTTCTCATGTTCTTATGTCATGCTGACTGACCTAACTCTCTTCTCGCTGTTGGGCACCATTGCCACAGGTTTGGAAACAGGACACGGATTTTATTTCTCCATTATTGGATGACAATGGAGAAGGGACATTACTGCAGCGGTGTGGTCTGCACTGCAATACAACCAAAACTTTACTTCATAGGTAGTCTGTCTATCCATCCCACACCAGCAGCAGATAGGAAAAACATTTGCCAAAATGTAGAATGTAGGCTCAGCATAGAATCATAGAAATTTACAGCACAGAAGGAGGCCATTCGGCCCGTCGTGCCTGTGCTGGCTCTTTGAAAGAGCCGTCGTGATTAGTCCCTCACCCCCACTTTTTGTCCATACCCTGTAAGTTCCTCATCCTCAGTTACCTGTCCAATATGTATTTGAATATTTCAGTTTTGACCAACAGAACTGGAAGCTACCAAGTTGAGATCTATTGCCTATGGTACAATCTGCACCCACCCTGGGGAAAATCACACCGACTGTTAGAAACTGCCTTCTCCAATTGGGAAGCTAGAACTTAAATGAAAGAAAAGTGGAATCTACAGAATGGCAAGGAAGGAAGAAAAAGTTACATCCGTTCAAACAAAATGGTTTCAATTCAACTGGTGGCACTGAAGGAAAAGTAAAACATCAAATTAAGGAAGAAAGATTTTATTCAGCATTCCAGAGAACAATCAAAAAATCAGCCTTTTAAAATTCAAATTCTATTTGAGCTAGAACACCAGCTAACCTGTGCCAAGTAAAATAAAAACTACAATTAGTCTTAATTCAAAGATTGTAAAATTGGAATTCTTAACACCACAAAAAACACATTATGTGAGATTGTTTCTATTCCCAGTTTTAGCTACAGTTGAATCTTTCACTGCATGACTGGGACATGGAATCACGTGGACTAAATTTGAAATGATGTCTCTTAATTTAAACTTCTTTTACATTGTTCAACCATTTATTGCAGCAGTTCTGTAGGCTTATTAGGAACTTAGGTATACATGTATATGTCCCCTGACATAATCATCGTTCATAATATGGACAAGGTAATCTTCTGCATCAAAGGTAGAAGTACCAAATCGTCCTCTTCCACTATTATATTATGGACTGCATTGAATGGATAAAAAGACTGCATTGTCTCCTAACTGTAATGCACAGTCAGTACCTTCCTAGAGAAGCAGAGGCACTTTAATCAGATACTGAGCTTATTCATGTTACTCAAAGAAGTGATGTAAATTCGGCTTATAACGCCTCAATTTTTATCAACTGTCATTTCTATCAAAATAGCTTACTTAATGGTTCCAGCACCAACTGAAGATGGGGGATTTTGTCTTGTTTGAGGCAACATAACAATGTAGGCAGAGATTTTCTGTAGATCCCACAGAAATTGATTGAATTGAAATTGCTCTGTTGAATCAGACTAATTCCAAGCTTTAAAATTAAAATAAAATGCAAAGTACCAGGCTTAGGCTTTGAAGTCTGTGTCTAAGGCAGGATAAAACTGTTCAAATAGATGAGGGCATGCTGGAAAGAGCCTTAGCTCCACCCACACCGATAAGCTCAATGCATTTGCTGTCCCATCAATCTAGCTGGATATCGAGACTGTGCACAAAATGGAAAGTTAATGCAAAACTCCAAGCCATCTGCCAATTAACCTGCGGTTATTGATGCGCTAGCTTCTGTTGAGGCTGAACCTCTACTTTGCATCCTGCAGCTGCCAATATGTGCACCAATCAAAGAGCCAAACTGTTATTTAGTCAAGCCAAGAGCAAACCTACAGAGACTGTCTGGCACATTAGCTGTCTTATAAAAGAGCTGATGCTTAATAAAGATCCCAAATTGTGCATTACTACCTCCTTGTACATTTTATAAAATAGAGAATGAGAGTTTATGGGGTTCTTGTTAAAAATATTGGAGTAAAGTCTATGGGGGAAAAATTTGGTATCGCCCATTTTGGGGTGCTAATATCGGCCGGGCGCAAATTTTAGCGTCCAGCGCAAATTATCGCCGACAACTGGGAAATTCGTCTATAGTGCCCCTGGAGGTGATTGGAGCGCTAAGTCAAGCACTACACACTGCTCTTAGGGCGCTAACGTCGGGGAACGGGGCGCTACCTCAGAGCGCTACTCTTAGGGCGCTAACGTTGGGGAACGGGGTGCTACCTCAGAGCGCTACTCAAGCTCAGGTGAAGTAAATGACTCAGACAGACTGGCGCCTTCCAGTTGTTAAAGGGGAGGGTCCATCATGTTGCACAGCCTCACCCTGATCATTGCTGCATTTGACCTGGGCCTGCAAGGAGGTGCAAATCTTCAACAACGATTATCATGGCTACTCAGAGGCCCAGGGAGAGAGCTCGCCGGTTCAGCGACCAGGCATTGGAGGCTCTGGTTGTGGCTGTGGAACGCCGATGGGCAGTGCTGTTCCCAGACACTGGCAGGAGGTCATTGCCCCGGGACTTTACAAGGGTGTGGAGGGAGGTTGCACAGTATGTTTCATCCAGGAGCCTGGTCCAAAGGACTCACACGCAGTGCCGCAAGAAGTTCAACGACCTCACTCGGGTGGTCAGGGTGAGTAGATGTATGAACTACATCTACATCAAACCATCTCAACCTCACTCTGTGCACAGACGGTATAAAGTGCCAAATCCCCAACACGCATCCAACAACTATGTCCATATACTTGAAGTCACATCCACATCTCACACCTTGCAGACATTAACGGCTATTCAACTATGGTAGGCACATCTGCCAAACACGTGGCTGCACACTCACTCACACGCTGTCCTTTTCCTTGCAGACCAAGGAGGGAGCAACAATGCATGGGAGGTGGACAGGCGGAGCTGCACCCCCTCACACAGCTGGAGGAGCGAGTTCACAGACTAATCACGAGCCATGTTGTGGACGCTGTGGCAGTCGGAGAGGTCGACCCCCTTGGGGACAGCAATGGTATGTTCATCATCTCTCTCTCCTCTCTCATACCGCTTCCCCCTCACAACACCTGCCTTTCCCACTTTCCATCTAACTATACTGTCTCCATTTCCTGCTCCCTTCCTGCTCCCCTGCCCTCACGTTAAAGCCACTCTTGTACCTTCCTGCTTTCAGGTAGTGAGCCAACATCTGACCAGCCTGTCCCTCAGCCTCCCAGTGGCAGCGACATGGGAGAGGAGGAGGAACACCAAGCCGGAGCCTCACCACCTGCGTCTCCCGAGGGTGACACATCCGATACTGGGGCCACGCGTTCACTGGAGGGGAGCAGGGTGATGTGCCTCAATAAATCCGAGACTCGATGTTAGCGAAACAAAACAAGGCTTTTATTGACTTAGAAGGTAACACACAGGAGAGAGGTATCTTCCATCCAGAGCTCTGCCGTACTGGATGTGCTGCAGGCTGGGCCAGCTTACATAGGGGCCAGGTATGGGCGGAGCCCTACACATAGTACAATACAATGGGCCAGGTATGGGCGGAGCCCTACACATAGTACAATACAATGGTGAGGAAACGGAACAGAGGTAAGGGAAATGAAACTGAAACCAACCACAGTCACAGGCAGTGATGAATGGAATATTTCATCACATTCACCCCTTCTATAGATTTAGTCTGTTCGGGGGTTTGATAGTCCTCTGCGACCGACGTGGCTGTTGTGGTGCCGCGGGTGTCGGCTGGGTGTCCCCGGTGGCCTCCTGGGTCTCTGCCGGGGGTGCCGCCAGGGTTGTTGAAGGGGTAGTTGGTGGGGGTGCCGTTGGTCGGTGTTCTTCCGGGGGTGATGAAAGAGTAGTGGGTGGGTAAGAGTTGTTGTGATCGTTGTTGCTGCTATTGTCGTGGTTGTTGTCGTTACCGGCTGGGGCAACGTCTTTTATGGACACGGTGTCCTCCCTTCCGTCGGCGTGCCGGACATACGCGTATTGGGGGTTGGCGTGGAGTAGGTGCACTGGCTCCACGAGAGGGTCCGTCTTGTGGCCCCTCACATGCCTTCGCACGAATACCGGACCTGGGGTGGAGAGCCATGACGGCATGGATACGCCTGAGGTGGATTTCCGGGGAAAGACAAACATTCGTTCATACGGCGTGGCATTAGTGGCAGTACACAATAGCGACCGTATCGAATGGAGCACATCTGGGAGGACTTCCTGCCAGCGGGAGATAGGGAGGCCCTTGGTCCTTAGAGCTAGAGTGACTGCTCTCCATACTGTCCCGTTCTCTCGCTCCACTTGACCGTTACCCCGGGGGTTGTAGCTGGTGGTACGGCTCGTGGCGATCCCCCTGGACAGCATGTACTGGCGTAGCTCTTCACTCATGAAGGACGCCCCCCTATCCATATGGATGTAGCTCGGCATACCGAACAGGCAGAACAGGCTGTTGAGGCATTTAATGACCGTGGCGCTGGTCATGTCTGGGCAGGGGAAGGCGAATGGGAACCGGGAGTATTCGTCCACAATGTTCAGGAAGTAAACATTGCGGTCGACGGACGGGAGGGGGCCATTGAAATCTAAGCTGAGCCGCTCAAAGGGCCGTGTAGCTTTGATTAAGTGGGCTCTATCTGGGCGGTAGAACCGAGGCTTGCACTCAGCGCAAGTGTGGCAGTTCCTGGTCAGAGACTGAACTTCCTCAATCGAGTAGGGTAAGTTGCGGGACTTTATGAAGTGGAACAGTCGCGTGACCCCTGGGTGGCAGAGGTCGTTGTGGAGGGTCTGTAGCCGATCCCCGGTGGCGCTGGCACACATCCCTCGTGAGAGGGCGTCAGGGGATTCGTTAAGGGCCCCTGGCCGGTAAATGATGTCATACTCGAAGGTGGAGAGCTCGATCCGCCACCTAAGAATCTTATCATTTTTGATCTTCCCCCTCTGTTTATTATTGAACATAAACGCTACCGACCGCTGGTCGGTAAGTAGGGTGAAGCGTTTGCCGGCTAGGTAGTGGCGCCAGTGGCGCACTGCCTCCACGATGGCTTGGGCCTCCTTTTCCACGGAGGAGTGTCTGATCTCGGGCCCTTGGAGGGTCCTCGAGAAGAAAGCTACGGGCCGCCCCGCCTGGTTGAGGGTGGCCGCCAAGGCAAAGTCAGACGCATCACTTTCCACTTGAAATGGAGTGTTCTCGTCCACTGCCTGTAGCGTGGCCCGCTCAATATCCTGCTTAATGCTTTTGAAGGCGGCGTGGGCCTCAGCAGAGAGCGGAAAAGAGGATGCTTTCAAGAGGGGGCGGGCTTTGTCGGAGTAGTTGGGGACCCATTGGGAATAGTAAGAAAATAACCCCAGGCACCTTTTCAGGGCTTTGGGACTGTTGGGCAGGGGCAGCTCCCGTAGGGGGCGCAATCGGTCGGGGTCTGGTCCGATTTCCCCATTCTCCACCACGCTGCCTAGTATGCAGAGGCGTGTGGTGTTGAAAACGCACTTGTCCTCGTTGTAGGTGAGGTTGAGTTTTTGTGCGGTTTTCAGGAACCTCTCGAGGTTCGAGTCGTGATCCTGCTGATTGTGACCGCAGATGGTGACGTTGTCGAGGTAGGGGAAGGTTGCCTGCAAGTGGTGGTCGTCGACCATGCGGTCCATCTCCCTCTGGAAGACCGAGACCCCATTCGTCACCCCAAAGGGGACTCTGAGGAATTGGTAGAGGCGTCCGTTCGCCTCGAAGGCGGTGTACGGGCGGTCCTCTGGTCTGATAGGGAGCTGGTGGTACGCTGACTTGAGGTCGATGGTGGAGAACACCCGGTATTGGGCGATTTGGTTCACCATTTCTGATATGCGGGGTAGCGGGTAGGCGTCTAGTTGGGTGTACCTGTTGATCGTTTGGCTATAGTCGATCACCATCCGTTTCTTCTCGCTACCCCTTAGCACTACCACTTGGGCGGGCCACGGGCTGTTGCTGCGTTCAATAATGCGCTCTTTCAGGAGCCTGTCTACCTCGGTCGCGATAAACCGCCTGTCCTCCCAGCTGTACCTCCTGCTTTTGGTCGCTATTGGCCGGCAGTTAGGGGTAAGGTTCGCGAATAGCGAAGGTGGCTTTACCTTCAGGGTAGCCAGACCGCACACTGTGAGGGGCGGCTGGGACCCACCGTACTTGAGCGTAATGCTTTGGTGGTTGCACTGGAAATCTAGGCCCAAGATCACGCTTGCACATAGATTCTTCATGATTAATACTTTAAAATTATCGTATACAGTTCCGTTAACGGACAATTGTACCGTGCAGTAACCCATGATGGTCGATGTCTGGGTTTTATCAGCCATAGAGATGGTACCCCGAGTAGGGACCACCTTTAGGGAGAGTTGTTGTGCCAGTTCAGGGTGGATAAAACTCTCCGTGCTTCCACTGTCAATTAAACATTTAACCCCGCACCCATTTACCTCGATGTCCACCATTGATTTGGATAGCGGGTGCGGCCTGGTCTGGTCCACTGTGACCGATGCCACTGTAGGGCCCTGATTGAGACAAGATGGCGTCCACGCTGTCTGCTCATAAGATGGCGGACCCCACGAGGTCGGGCAAGATGGCGTCCAAGATGGCCGCTCCCACGGCGCACACGCGGCGGTGGCGGGTTTTCCGGCGGGGTTCCCTCTGCACACCTGCCCGAAGTGCCCCTTCTTACCGCACTTAAAGCAGGTGGTGCCTTTCGCCGGGCACAGGTTTCTGGTGTGCTTCGACTGCCCGCAGAAGTAGCAGTTGGGTCCCCGACGCGTCGCGGCTGTCGTAGGGCTTCTGGGGGGAGAGCGGGGCCCCGACGGTGTCGGGCTGCCGGGCGGGGAAGATGCCTTCCAAGATGGCGGCGCCCTTGGTGCGCACGTGGCGGCGTGGACGGCGCGGGCTGAAGAGTAGGCGTCCGAGTTTCTCTGGGCCACATCCAGGGATCGCGCTGTGTCCGCAGCCTGTTTCAGGTCCAATCCCGTTTTTTCCAGCAGTCTCTGCCGGATGTAAGTGGAGCTGAGGCCTGTGATAAAGGCATCGCGAACAAGCTCGTCAGTGTACACTGCGGCTTTTACATCTTGGCACTTACAGTCTTTGCCAAGCGTTTTCAGGGTGCCTAGGAACTCCTCCACCGATTCCCCAGGTCGCTGTGCGCGAGTAGCGAGCAAATGCCTAGCATACACCTCATTCGTAGGCTGCTGGTAATGCGCCTTTAAGATGTCGCAGGCGGCCGGGTACGTGTCGGCGTCTTGGATGAGGGGGTAAACCCGGTGGCTCACCCAATTCCGCAGAATTCCGAGTTTCATACTCGCAGCGTCCGTAGCGCCTTTGACGGCTGCGGAATTGTCCAGGAAGAATTCCATACACATAAACCAGTGTCCGAAGCGTGTCGATGTGTCCGAAGCATGCTGGTCCAAATCCAAATGTTCAGGTTTCAAGAGTTGATCCATTGTGTTGAAAATTAAGTCAATAAAATTGATGTGCCTCAATAAATCCGAGACTCGATGTTAGCGAAACAAAACAAGGCTTTTATTGACTTAGAAGGTAACACACAGGAGAGAGGTATCTTCCATCCAGAGCTCTGCCGTACTGGATGTGCTGCAGGCTGGGCCAGCTTACATAGGGGCCAGGTATGGGCGGAGCCCTACACATAGTACAATACAATGGGCCAGGTATGGGCGGAGCCCTACACATAGTACAATACAATGGTGAGGAAACGGAACAGAGGTAAGGGAAATGAAACTGAAACCAACCACAGTCACAGGCAGTGATGAATGGAATATTTCATCACACAGGGGAATTGGATCTGATGTGGGTGAAGCTCCGGGACCCAGTGAGCTGCAGCAACACCACGGGGAAAGGGAAGCTCGGGGGCCATCTCTCCGGAGGGTGAGTGCACACACGAGTTCTGCTGCACAGGACTCAGATGAGGACCTCGATATTGCGGCGATGAATACTCAGGCAATGAGCATGCATACTGAGCTCATGGGTGCAATGGCAAGGATGCCCGAGAGCATGGATGCACTGGCTAGGAGTGTGGAGGAGTCCACCGCCAGCACAGCTGTCATCTGTGCGCAAACCCTCAAACCCATTCTTGCCTCTTTGCAGAGGATGGTTGAATTGCAGAGAGACCGTGGGGACCCAGACCCCATGCGCGTATAATGGATGAGATGGCAGCATCTATTGCAGCAAAGGCCGAGGCAACGTAACGGCTTAGTGCTGGAATCGAGTCATTGGTTGGTGCCATCCAGTCTTAGACTGCTCTGCTGCAGGCTCAGATTGATGCCACGCAAGCGCTGACTGCTGCCATCGTCGCTGGGTCGCCCACAGTCCACCGGGGATCTGACGGTGCCGCAGCAGGTCAGCAATCTGTGCTCGAGCAGATTGCTCTGGATGCTGAGGTTCTGCCCCGGGGGAGTGGCAGTGTGTCGGTCGAGCAGGAAGGTGCTGTCCTCTCAGGATGACAGCATTCCTGCTGCCACCACTGCCACTTCGCCACCACTGTAACCCAGCCAGCCCAGGCTGCTGCCGCCCATGCAGAGTTGGTGCAGTCTGCAGCCGGGCCCTCCAGACCCAGAGCTGGTTGAGGGCGTCCTTCAAGACCATCTGCAGTCTCTGGATCCCAGACTCAGCAGCCTTCCTCCAGCCTTGCTGGAGCCACTGGGGCCACATTACGGAGGAGCTGTAGGGTGGGGGGAAGTGCGAAGGGGAGGGAGATCACCCTCAAAGGGTGAACAACTAAAAATTCTCTAACAAATGGGGGGAATGTTTGTCCCAAAGTTGGGTGTGTATGTTAATATATTGTTCACTTTGTTAAGACTTATCTCAATGTGGTAAGAACCACTTTTGTTTGTTAATGAATTGTTGTGTTTGTTTGTTATTGGTTGTGCTTAATAAGACACAGTTGGTCAGAAAAATATTTTTTTTTATTGAAACGTGACAACTTTGCTCATTTTACTCATTGGAGCTTTGCCTGGTAATAGGGGCTGCGGGATGATTGTGATGATGTGCTTGTTCATCCCTAAAGCCATCTTCTATGTCATTCATCAGAAGCTGTGTCTTATGAGGCGTTCACGAACAGCCCTTGCAGAAGCAACATTGAGTGCCTCCCACCCACGTTGCTGCTGCTGATCCCCCTCTTCATCCTCCTCCTCCGCCTCCTCCTCCTCCTCTCCCTCTTCCTCCTCCTGAGGTGGTCCACCAATCCCTGGTGGCAATGGCTGGGTCCTCAGAATGGCGAAGTTGTGAAGCATGCAGCACACAACATTGAAAACCAATATTCGCTCAGGGGAGTATTGCAGGGCTCTTCCAGAGTGGTCAAGGCACCGGAACCGTTGCTTCAGCACACCGATCATCTGCTCAATAAGGCTCTCACTGTATACAGGCTCAGTAGGAGTGCTGGGGTTACGGAGCGGTGTCATCAGCCAGGTGGCGAGTGGATAACCCTTGTCCACGAGGAGCCAGCCACGAGGTTGATGTGGTGGTTGGAGCAGGTCTGGGACACCAGTCTGGTGCAGGATGAATGCATCGTGGCTGCTGCCAGGATAGCGGGCATTGACGGCGAGGATGCGCTGTCTGTGGTTGCAAACCAACTGCACGTTGAGAGAGTGGAAGCCCTTTGCGGTTGCGGAAAACCGCTGCATTTTCATGAGGTGCCCGCAATGCCACATGCGTGCAGTCAATGGTGCCCTGAACCATGGGGAAGCCCGCTATCCTAGCTGTTTGTCTCGGGTCATGGGGAATGGTATAGAGCATTTGTGACCTCCCGGATGCAACAATGGACAGCGAACTGGGAGATGTTCACAATATCCCCAGTTGAAGCCTGGAAGGAGCCGCTGGTGTAGAAATTGAGAGCCACTGTGACCTTCACTGCCACCGACAGAGGCGTCCTGGTCCTGAGCTGAGGCTAGAGCTCTGGTTGCAGGAGGTGGCACAGCTTTGTGACAACATCCTTGCTGAAGCAGAGCCTTCTAAAACACTGCTCCTCGGACAAATGAATGTATGAGAATTGCTCCTGAAATACCCTGGGAGGGTGAGGTCTCCCGTGCAGAGCCCTGTTGGTGCGCCTCCCTCTGGCCATGTTTGCCATGCTCTCTCGCCACCTCCGCTGCCTCTGACGGTGAAGCTGGAGGGCGAGGCCCCGTGCCAGTACAGCCCCCATTAAATCTTCTGAATGTGGTAGTAATAAAGCTTACAGAAATGGGAACCTGAAAAGTCTTGCTGAGGAACAAAACTCCTTGTAGGACAGCGTTAAATGTCTCCAGTCGCCTCTCTCCCCCTTTCAACCTGCGTATGCAGAATATTTTGCCGACAGGAAAAAGCAGGAAGCGCACGCCTTTAAATAGCTTCCCCTAACTCCCAGCCGACTGCAAAAGATCCCCCTCTACCTGTCGTTCCTAGCGGCAGGCGCTGAGGCAGGGGGCGAGAATCAATTTCCAGTCCGGGGCATTACCGAGGCGATGCGCGCTTCGATGATGTCACGATCTCCGGGTGCGGGAGATCGTGGCGGTAGTGTTTAGTGCCACTGCAAACCGCCAGTTCAATTTCGCGGGTGGCGCTAAAATTGCCGCGCTCAGGCGGTAAGTCGTTAGCGCCCCCCGGAGGCGCTAACGGGAGGCGCTAACCAACCAAATTTTCCCCCTCATAAATTATTACAAATTCTCAGTAGATTTTGCTGAATGTATCTGCAAATTTTCTGACGATCGATTCACTCAGATGCCTTGTGTCCCATCCATAAACCTGAGGGTAATGCCATGAGAGCACAACAGGTAATGCAAACTGCTTCATCAGAGAACTCAATAACTTACTCATCAATAACAGACCATTTGGGAGAAAAGAACGACATTAGGCCTGTTAGGAATATGTTTTGTAGCACTGGGTTAAAGCCTTCACTCAACTGCAGGAGGAATCCTTAGTTCCTCTCCAAAGATTTATTTTAATAACTCTCTGCAGATCTTATATTTATTGGTATCTCTGGTTGGCAGTAGAGGATCCTATCAAAGATAACTGACTTGTTTTCTAAATGATAAACATCTCTTGGATTCAACTGAATATCAATATCTCATATCTTCTGACCATCACTAATTTCACGGACCAAAGACAAAGCAGGAAAAAGACTTGGGTGTCAATATTAGTATAATGCAGTGGAGATGGATTCAGAGAAGAGATAACTTATCACCCCAGGATGAAAAACATTAACTCACACGGTACAAGTTACTATATAGATCCTGCTGATCAATTGGACAGCAACAAGCAAATATAACATGTCAGACAATGTAAGGTAGATAAGGGCACTCTGCTACATATTTTATGGTTATACCTATCGACATAGGAATTAATTTCAGTGTTAGACTTTAGATCGAATATAGTACAGTGGAAATCCTATTACTTTAGATAATGCACTTCACTGCCTCAATGATTAATACCTCTTGGTATTCATAGTTGGGAAACAAATATCCAAACCAGTAATGAGATGATCCTCAAATCTCCAAAATATAAACAAATGGCACTTTTGTGAATTTGCATCATTATTAAAGCCACTAGAAATTATGACATTTTGAATGAACATTAACTGGCTGATTTCAATTGACATACATGAATGTTGTAATGAATTAAGTCATGGAGACAACTCCGCTCCTGCTGGTATTTGCAATTGAGTTTCTCTTGGCTTTTCGCCTTAGCTGAATTGCTGGGTAGAGGACTGACCAGAGGAGCTATATTGGGGCAGATTTTCCAGTGTATGTAGTTCCAAATGGTTAGAAGTGGGCGCAAACTTCACCTGAAGTGAACTGCGCACTTTGCATGCAATTTTCGTAGTCAGTTCATTATCATAACTATGCCTATTTCCAGATTCAGATTTGGGCATGTACAAGGAGCAGATACTTGCAGTGTAGGTCAAATTTAATGTGTTGCAAGCAATTAAAAGGAACTGCAAAAATCAGGAGACACCTTTGCTGGCGCAAAATTTTAAACCACTGGCGGCCTTTGCCAAAAGTGAAGGGGGGAGGGACTAAAAACTAAAGCGAAAGGAAGCCCAATGTGCAGGGACAAGTCTGCAAGCAAGTGATGGGGCCGCTCAGCATCCGACCCTCTGTTTGATGGTTGCCGAGGTGGAGGTGATGCTGGATGAGGTGCTTACAAGAAGTGTGGCCTTCTTTGCCCCACCAGAGCACCATCCCCATAGGTCAGAATTGCAGTATTCCTGGAAGGAGTAAAGGCAGGTTTGAGGCTGCAGCTGAATTGTGCCATCACTGGCTGTGCCAGCCCTACGGCACACGTTAGCTGCAGGGGTCCTTGTAGCAATTGGCACAGCTCTGCATCTGGCTTTCTGCTGACCCGGACCTTGTGAAAACAGCGCCTTATGGTCATTGTAGGGTAGGTGCACGAATGATGCACGGAGACATAGTTGGTGGCATCTTGGCAGGTTCGCTCAATCAGCCTATGCTGATGGTTGATCACTCTGGAATGCCTTCTTTCAGGCAGTTACCATCGAGAGCATGACACACCATGAATGCAATGCTTCCAACGAACCGCCCAGCAGCACGGTTAGTCAGCAATCATATATTGCATTGGTGCCATTGGGCTCGATTTTCAGTGTGCCGTGGAGTCAGGATTGGAGGCGTGCGGGGGGTTAAATTCCTGAAATCGGGGGTCCCGACCACATCCCGCCCCCAACCCACTTCCATGCCAGTTTCGAAGGAGGCGGGTACCCGCCCCGCACTGGGACCCGCCTACCCGAGGCGGGAAGGGATTAGTGCCAATTAACTGCCTGTTAACAGGCAGTTTTTAGCCTAATCCCTATTTTTAAGCTTTAACTGTGGGATTCCCGATGGCTCCAAATCACGCCAAGTTGGAGGAGTCGGGCCGTCGGGTTGAAGGACTTGGAGGGGTCGAGATGTCGGTGTTCAGGTGAGTGATGTGTGCATGAGTGCAAAGGTAAGTGTGTTTGGTGTGTCTAAAGTGATTAAATAAGTTTTACATACATTTTCTTACCTTTTCTGCCTTCCTTTCTTTAGGTTCAGGGAGTCCCTCATCTCACCGGCACAGAAAGCAGAATGGCTGCAAACTGTCAAAAGTGACAGCCTGCAGCTTTCTGTGTAGGAGAGATTTCTAACTGAGTCTGTGTAGAAGGGCTCATGTTAGAAGTAAGACTGTCAGTGTTTGACAGCTTCAAACAGCTGTGAAACGCTGATATTTCATCTGTCAAAACGTCTTGACAGATGAAATTTCAGTCTGTGACATCACCTGTTGCCGGGTGGCCCTTAATTGGCCTGCTGAGCCTGCTGGGCGGGCTCAACAAGGTCAATCAAGTTAAAATCGTGTGGATTGGCTACAACTCGATGGAGGCGGGACTACAACCCCAAAAGTTGTAGTCCTGCCTCCAACCCGACTCCTGAATGAAAATCCAGCCCCTTGTGTCTGTTGTCACAGCCTACTTTGGAAATTGGGCCCTCCACAAGCACCAACACTCTGCCAAAGCAAGGCACGTGCATCCTGCCTGTAGATGCAGGTGTGAGGATACCAGCGGGTGGCCACAGAACACCTCTGGTGCAGCCTGACCTGCTTGCATGCCTCTGCTGGCCTGCCACTGTGAAGGAATAAGCCATATTTCAGGAAAATACACCATCCTATGAAAATTCTGATATTATTAAAACATGAGAAACTGGGTTTAAAAATCTAAAAAACCTCAGTGACACAAGCTATAAACAGAAATACAGGCTTCTGAGATAAAGATCAGTTGTTAACAAAGTTGTAAAAACCACAAGCTTTTGAAATCGGAATGGGTTATTGACCAAGAAACAATGGTCCTATTGAAATAGCAGTTTGGCGCTTCCAAAAGGTCTGGAGTTTGGGAGAAACTCAATGGAATGACCCAAGTAAAGCGTTAAAAACCAACACATTGAACAGAAACACAGAAACATTAAAAGAGGCATGTGCCTTTGAAAAAATGACATCAAGTAAAAGAAACACTTGCTGGTCAAATAGTTTTTATGTTAAGCTTGAAATATGGAGTCCCAAAGTCTGATATGCAACCAATTGAGATAGCTAGAAATGCATGAAACACCCTGGTTAAAGTGGTTTTAATTTACATATTGTAAATATGATACCTATAGAACACTTTGAAGATATGACTTCAATAGACACACCAAGCAATCACATGGTTTTTGTATTGAACTTGGAGCAGCTAGGAGTCATGACATCTGCTAAAACCAGTTAAGCCAATATTAAGAATTGAATGAAAGAATTTTGTAAAAATGGCATCAAACAGAAACCATTGCTGTCATATTATTTTTATGATAACTATTGAACACCTAAAGGTAGAGACAGAAGTCTGAGAGTTGGCAGCTGAAATGACAGTAAGAATAGAAAGTATTCAACAGAGGTATCACTAAAGATAATTAGCTTACATCAGCAGAAAACATCAAAGGAGAAACCACGAAAAAAGAATATAAAAATAAGAGCTTTTCAAACAGAAAGTCAGAAGTCACTGAACAGGCCAAGCGATTCTCTCACTCTTCAGAGGCATCTCTGTAAGTTTTTAACTTTGAGTCTTGGGGATCAAAGAGGTACTTTTAACTTGATTTTGGTGGATGTTCTGGATTTAGAAATAAGTAAGAAATGTAGAAATGTAACGAAGTTAAAATTTGAAAATAAAGATCTCTGAGAAATAAGAAATGTAAGCTATTTGTTTTTGAACTGTAATGTTGCGATGGACTCACCAGCTGTTAACTACATGTGGGTTCTTTAATAAATTTATATATTTTTAGAATTGTCTCAAATTAGTATCTCTGTATCAAACTTGCGAACTCAAATCTCTGTACATTCTTTGGTGAAGAGTTGCAGAGTTCTGGGGGGTATTCCGGAACCTCATAATATCCGGAAGGTTACATTCTAGTTAAACTTATTAAAAGTGCTATCTGGAGGACGGTAATATCTTCAGGTTGTTCCTTTCCTTTAGGGAGAGATACCCTTGACCTTTAGACCTAATTAAGCGTTTTATAGAATTCGACTATCTCTAACTTTAGTTGAAGGTGAACGTCTGGGGAGTATGCTTGATCTGGGGTAGCCCGAAAAGGGCTAGGACTTGTAATTATCCCTTCACCACTTCGCGCTCCAGTAAGCTGAGAAAGGGAATTCCCACTGGGAAATCCATTGCTAGCAGCAATGCAGCTGTAGGGCAAAAAGAAGCAGAGCAATTAGCACAAAGCTTCCTCAAAACTTAAGTGGCAAGAAAAAAAAAGAAAAATCAAGTTAAATGGTGCAGAAATGGACTGAAAGCATTTAGAAAGATATTATTAAACTAAAAACAGGAAATGCTGGAAATACTCAGCAGGTCAGGCAGCATCTGTGGAGAGAGAAACGTTTCAGGTCGATGACCATTAACTCTGTTTCTCTCTCCACAGATGCTGCCTGACCTGCTGAGTATTTCCAGCATTTTCTGTTTTTATTTCAGATTTCCAGCATCCGCAGTATTTTGCTTTTGTATTAGAAAGATATTACTGTTCCCTTTATTCCCTTTAAATGAACTTCAACATATTTCTGATTCCCTAGCGACCCTGTCTTGCATGCACAAACATCAGGAAATTGCAAAGGACGTTCCCGAGACTAATTTGAAATATTTTAATGACGCTCACACCTGTCCCTGTTTTCCCCACCACTCGAAATGTGTGAGATTAGCATAGTGCGTAGAGGGCTGATGTAGCTGATCTCTGCACACTTCTCCGCTCAGATACACACAATTTAGGACCTAACTTCAGGTGAACCCGAGTGGAAAACCTACACCGCACGGTCAAGGGTATGTGCTAGAAGATCGAAGAGGATAAACCAATCTTCACCACTCCAACAGTGGTCAAACCAGAATCAGCATCATAGGCACCACATGGAGATGGGGCAGACCATCACATCCTCAGGCAAGACTACCTGTGAAATGTGAAAAGTGGACAAGCAAGCAGTGCATACAAAGGCTCCATTTTCCATTTATCTTCTGTAATCTATATTTGAAGCATATGGTATATCAAACATTTCAATGTGTCTCCCTGTGACAGTGGGCAATATTAGCTGCCATTATAATAGTTGTTTTTTCTTAAATATAATTACAGTGGGAAGTGAAGAGTGGAAATAAACAAAATCAGTTTGGGTGAAGATTTATGATAATCATGGTAGGATACTGTAATTCGAATCTGTAACCGTTAATGCAAAGAAAAAGTACCGCAGATTCACAATTTCAAAAGGGCAGATTTTTCTGCTCTAGAAATGAGTGCGAGACTGGCAGCTTAAATTACAAGTTGAGGCCACAAGTGAAAAACTAAAAAAATCTTGGAGTATGAAGGCAATGGATATTTATTTGGATTTTGTAGAAGACCTTTGCTAAAGTCCCACACAGGAGACTTGTCGAGAAGATCGAGGTGTGAAGTTGAAGGCGCGGTGATACATTGGATAGATAAACGGTGACCGAATAGAAAACGCAAAGTGTTTTTAAATGGGAAATCCTGGAGTTGGAGCGAGGTGACTGTTGGCCTGTCTCAAAGCTCAGTCCTACCTCCTCTGTCCATTATATAGTTATTAATGATCTGGATGAAGATGTGGCTTGTAGAATATCGAAATTCATAGATGCAACATTGTGTGGGGAAGCAAGCTGATGAAGTAATTGATATGTTGAAGGAAGTGCAAAAGCCCAACAATAGAGACCTTGGGCAGAAGCTGGCCAACAATGAAAGATTTTTCACATTGGATCGGCCAATGTTAATTCTAAAGACAAGATGGCTGTCAAGAGATACCAAATGTGGAATATGTAAATGAAGGGTATTGAGATGACTGGGTAGGGAGTCTGGCCAGAAGGGTGATGAAATTGCACACACGTGACTGGCATAGCAATTAAAGGAGGCACTGTCTTCACAACAAAGTGCTCAGCAAACCTTTATCAATTTGCTTACAAACATGTGCAATGGCATAAATCTGTGAGGAAACACTTTGGGGTGACACTAACTGAGCGGGTTTCCAGCCGGATACCACTTTAGCAAATTAATTTCCTGCCTGCCAGCAGTAGCTGGAGGCCTTCAGTGAATCTAACTGCCGGGCTTCATCCAAATGCCGCTGGTCCACCTCCTGCCTAGAATGGGCGAGAAGAGGGCACAGAGCGGCGGCTAATGATCGGACAGCTCTTGGCTACCCATCGGCTTCCAAATACGTGGTGGCGAGGGGGTTTAGGGAGGGTCGCGCAGGAGAGAAAGGGTGATAGTCCGGGGCAAGGTAGGCCGTGACTATTCTTGTGGGGCCTGGAGGCGCTCTCCTGATACCACCAAGCCCGCAAAGGAAAGATTCCGACCTAGCTTTTGGGCCTCTTTGTCCTTCCCGACTGCTGCCGACCTGCTTTCACCTGGCAGGAAAGCTGTGGCAGCCTCCCTGCTCGGGGCCCCGGCTAAAATGTAATCCGAGTTTGACGTAATAGGACCCTGACTGGCATAAATTCACGAGGTCCTCGTCGGCTTTAGGCAGGCATCACAGCCGTCAGAGAACCCTGAAGGTAAGATCGCAGGTTGTGGGAAAGGGGCAAGTTCCAAGCTGGTAGCTAACCTGCTCGGGTCTAAGTGCCTGCCTGCCCAGTTTACGCCAGTTGGGTAGAGTTAAAATCAACCCCCATCACTGCAACACGTGTGTGCAATTTCATCACCCTTCTGGCCAGACTCCCTACCCAATCAAAAAGCTTTGCTAAACTCTTCTTCATAAGGACAAGTGCCTGTTTAAAGCACTGAATGGTAGAAATTACTGGCGTAAGTTATCATACGAATGCTTGAAGCACTATTTTTATAGGGGCAGAAACCTATTTATTCAGAACCAGTTAACACTGCCATCAGAATAGTGTTGGGATAAATTTGCTAGGAGTAAATTAAGCATTTGTGTAACAACATTGCAGACAGTAATTTCTATCCTTAAGGAATGGAGCAATGACTTTGTGCTAAAGTAGAAGAAGGTAACATTGAACCTGTACAGCGCATTATTTAGATGTCACTCAGAATCCCAGAGAGACAACTGCATCTTTATAGTAAGATTGTAATGCGGTAAATAGATCACAGATCAGAATGGAGCAAATCTAAAATGGAAACTTGCTATAAACTTGCAAAATGAAATGTTTGCACAATGCCAGGTATAAGTCCTGCCCCTGGTAAATAAAACCTCACAAAGTCTTATAGGAGCCAAGGATCAGATATTTGGCATCCATTGTGGGCTGGTTTAGTTCCCTTATATGGATTTGTCACAAAGAGCACTGGGTGGGTGGCTATCGGTTTATATTGGTGGAGAACGGTAAATATTATTGAATTTGAATCATTCCTTAAGGGATCTCCACCAGCAGTAAAGTTGGTGATGGAGGAAGTTGCTTAGCGCCATGTGGGGATGTTTTGTTTGTTCTTATAAAGAAAGGGAACTTGTGATCCAAGGGAAAGTGCCAGGAATTCTCAGTGCTTCAGTAATGAATGATATGCTGAGAGTTTCTGAGCCTCAGCCAGGTCACAAGTCTCTCTGCTGACGAGGAGAGCCACAGAGATAGCAATCCCCGTTACGCACAAGCAAGTCTATGAGAAAACAAGTCATGTGGAAGGTGCTTTTTGGATCCAGCAACTTTTTTCCTAATTTTATTAAGGAGCATGGTCCTTATTCCACACCCGGATGTCACAATTATGTAATGCAGTTGCCCCTTGAGATGGAGAATTTGTAACGGCTTCAGCTGCACTTCCCTCTGCTCGCCGCCTGAGGGTGGTTTTTGAGGCCTCGGTGCACTGCTGCCGTGCCTTCTGGGCCCCTCTTCTCACCTGTTTCTCGAGTAATTGTTCTCATCAGAGTAAATTAGGCTAGTTAATAAAGCTGGCTTGGTCCAGTCCCTGTTTGGTCTCTGTGCCTCTGGCCTCACCTGTGTGTTGTTAAAGTATTTGTCTCCTGTCTCATTTGAATAATTATGTCATGTGACCACTCTGGCCTGTATTCAAGCTTCCTGTTTCCTGTCATCTTTGCTGAGTCCTGGGTTCGCCTGCCTGCAAGTAACCGCTCTTGCTGTGTCTCTGGCGTTCTCGAGTTTCTCTGTTTTCGAGCCTCAACTGAATCTCCTTTCGAGTGTTACCATGTCTCTGTGTTTTCGAGTCTCAACTGAGTCTCCTTTCGAGTGTTACCCTGTTTCTATGTTCTCGAGTCTCAAGGAAGCATCTTTCGAGTTCTACCCGGTCTCGAGTCCTTGGATAGGTTTCCTGCGCTTGGGTCCACTACCGAAACCCTAGCAAAACGGCCCCGTGAATGCACGGCCCCCTGACAGAATTGGTTCTATAGTTTGAAAATGACCCTAAAATTTGCACTTGGGAGTAATTTGAATCTGATGTAACAATCCTTGTGGGAAGATAAATCAGGAATAACAGTGGCTTACAATTATTCACTTGCTGTTTTGCTTCCACAAGTATGAAATGCCTTAGGAAAATGGCATTTTTAAAATGTTGTTACTGCATTTGAACTCTCAGTCACAGAATTGTTAATGCTAAGTACATAAATCAGATATTTTCCTCCAAGAATTAAGTTCAATGAAAAAGTACAGCACAAGATTATTACACATTAGGAAGGTCATTTGGTCCATCCTAATTCGCTACATTACAACAGTAGTTGCTGGCTATGGAACACTTTAACCGGGAGCCCTGAGGCCTTGAAAGGTGCTATATAAGTGCAAGTTCTTTCTTTTTTCATTAGTTCAACTATTCAGAAAGTGTGATGAAATATATTCCATTCATCACTGCCTGTTTTCTGTGTCTTGTAACTGCCTGCTTTCTGTGTCTTTTCCCTTCCCCCAGTCCTCATGTATTATGTATTGGAATGTGCTGGAACTGGTTGTGTGCAGGGCTCCGCCCATACCTGGCTCCTTTGTAATCTAAGTTCAGTCGGGCATCAGCCTCCTGAAGGAAGACATCTCTCTATTTTACGTGTTATGTTCTGAGTTAATAAAAGCCTTACTTTTGTTCTGCTAACTTCGAGTCTCGGAATAATTGAGGCACATCAATTTTATTAACTCAATTTTCAACACTATGGATCAACTCCTGAAACCCGAACGTTTGGATTTGGATCAACATGCTCCGGACGCATCAGCACGCTTCGGACACTGGTTTGACTGTATGGAATTCTTCCTGGACAATTCCGCAGCCGTCAAAGACGCTACGGACACTGCGAAGATGAGACTCGGAATGCTACGGAATTGGGTAAGCCACCGGGTTTACCCCCTCATCCAAGACGCCGATACGTACCTGGCCGCCTGCAACACCTTAAAGGCGCATTACCAGCAGCCGACGAATGAGGTGTATGCTAGGCATCTACTCGCTACTCGCGCACAGCGACCTGGGGAATCGGTGCAGGAGTTCCTAAGCATCCTGAAAAAGCTTGGCAAGGACTGTAAGTGCCGAGATATAAAAGCCGCAGTGTACACCGACGAGCTTGTTCGCGATGCCTTTATCACAGGCCTCAGCTCCACTCACATCCGGCAAAGACTGCTGGAAAAAACGGAGTTGGACCTGAAACAGGCTGCGGACACCGCGCGGTCCCTGGAGATGGCCCAGAGAAACTCGGACGCCTACTCTTCAGCCCGCGCCGCCCACGCCGCCACGTGTGCGCCGATGGCGCCGCCATCTTGGAAGGCATCTTCCCCGCCCGGCAGCCCGACACCGGCGGGGCCCAGCTCTCCCCCCAGAAGCCCTACGACAGCCGCGACGCGTCAAGGACCCAACTGCTACTTCTGCGGGCAGCCAAAGCACACCAGAAACCTGTGCCCGGCGAAAGGCACCACCTGCTTTAAGTGCGGTAAGAAGGGGCACTTCGGGAAGGTGTGCAGAGGGAACCCCGCCGGAAAACCAACCGCCGGAAAACCCGCCACCGCCGCGTGTGCGCCGTGGGAGCGGCCATCTTGGACGCCATCTTGCCCGACCTCGTGGGGTCCGCCATCTTATGAGCAGACAGCGTGGACGCCATCTTGTCTCGATCAGGGCCCTACAGTGGCATCGGTCACAGTGGACCAGACCAGGCCGCATCCGCTATCCAAATCAATGGTGGACATCGAGGTAAACGGGTGCCGGGTTAAATGCTTAATTGACAGTGGAAGCACGGAGAGTTTTATCCACCCTGAACTGGCACAACAACTCTCCCTAAAGGTGGTCCCTGCTCAGGGTACCATCTCTATGGCCGATAAAACCCAGACATCGACCATTCTGGGTTACTGCACGGTACAATTGTGCGTTAACGGAACTGTGTATGATAATTTTAAAGTATTAATCATGAAGAATCTATGTGCGAGCGTGATCTTGGGTTTGGATTTCCAGTGCAACCACCAAAGCATCACGCTCAAGTACGGTGGGTCCCAGCCGCCCCTCACAGTGTGCGGTCTGGCTACCCTGAAGGTAAAGCCGCCTTCGCTATTCGCGAACCTTACCCCTAACTGCCGGCCAATAGCGACCAAAAGCAGGAGGTACAGCTGGGAGGACAGGCGGTTTATCGCGACCGAGGTAGACAGGCTCCTGAAAGAGCGCATTATTGAACGCAGCAACAGCCCGTGGCGCGCCCAAGTGGTAGTGGTAAGGGGTAGCGAGAAGAAACGGATGGTGATCGACTATAGTCAAACGATCAACAGGTACACCCTACTAGACACCTACCCGCTACCCCGCATATCAGAAATGGTGAACCAAATCGCCCAATACCGGGTGTTCTCCACCATCGACCTCAAGTCAGCGTACCACCAGCTCCCTATCAGACCAGAGGACCGCCCGTACACCACCTTCGAGGCGAACGGACGCCTCTACCAATTCCCCAGAGTCCCCTTTGGGGTGACGAACGGGGTCTCGGTCTTTCAGAGGGAGATGGATCGCATGGTCGATGACCACCACTTGCAGGCAACCTTCCCCTACCTCGACAACGTCACCATCTGCGGTCACAACCAGCAGGATCACGACTCGAACCTCGAGAGGTTCCTGAAAACCGCACAAAAACTCAACCTCACCGATAACGAGGACAAGTGCGTTTTCAACACCACGCGCCTCTGCATACTGGGCAGCGTGGTGGAGAATGGGGAAATCGGACCAGGCCCCGACCGATTGCGCCCCCTATGGGAGCTGCCCCTGCCCAACACTCCCAAAGCCCTGAAAAGGTGCCTGGGGTTATTTTCTTACTATTCCCAATGGGTCCCCAACTACTCCGACAAAGCCCGCCCCCTCTTGAAAGCATCCTCTTTTCCGCTCTCTGCTGAGGCCCACGCCGCCTTCAAAAGCATTAAGCAGGATATTGAGCGGGCCACGCTACAGGCAGTGGACGAGAACACTCCATTTCAAGTGGAAAGTGATGCGTCCGACTTCGCCTTGGCGGCCACCCTCAACCAGGCGGGGCGGCCCGTAGCTTTCTTCTCGAGGACCCTCCAAGGCCCCGAGATCAGACACTCCTCCGTGGAAAAGGAGGCCCAAGCCATCGTGGAGGCAGTGCGCCACTGGCGCCACTACCTAGCCGGCAAACGCTTCACCCTACTTACCGACCAGCGGTCGGTAGCGTTTATGTTCAACAATAAACAGAGGGGGAAGATTAAAAATGATAAGACTCTTAGGTGGCGGATCGAGCTCTCCACTTTCGAGTACGACATCATTTACCGGCCAGGGGCCCTTAACGAATCCCCTGACGCCCTCTCACGAGGGATGTGTGCCAGCGCCACCGAGGATCGGCTACAGACCCTCCACAACGACCTCTGCCACCCAGGGGTCACGCGGCTGTTCCACTTCATAAAGTCCCGTAACTTACCCTACTCGATTGAGGAAGTTCGGTCTCTGACCAGGAACTGCCGCACTTGCGCTGAGTGCAAGCCTCGGTTCTACCGCCCAGATAGAGCCCACTTAATCAAAGCTACACGGCCCTTCGAGCGGCTCAGCTTAGATTTCAAGGGCCCCCTCCCGTCCGTCGACCGCAATGTTTACTTCCTGAACATTGTGGACGAATACTCCCGTTTCCCATTCGCCTTCCCCTGCCCAGACATGACCAGCGCCACGGTCATTAAATGCCTCAACAGCCTGTTCTGCCTGTTCGGTATGCCGAGCTATATCCACACGGATAGGGGGGCGTCCTTCATGAGTGAAGAGCTACGCCAGTACATGCTGTCCAAGGGGATCGCCACGAGCCGTACCACCAGCTACAACCCCCGGGGTAACGGCCAGGTGGAGCGAGAGAACGGGACAGTATGGAAAGCAGTCACTCTAGCTCTAAGGACCAAGGGCCTCCCTATCTCCCGCTGGCAGGAAGTCCTCTCGGATGTGCTCCATTTGATACGGTCGCTATTGTGTACGGCCACTAATGCCACGCCTCATGAACGAATGTTTGTCTTTCCTCGGAAATCCACCTCAGGCGTATCCATGCCGTCATGGCTCTCCACCCCAGGTCCGGTACTCGTGCGAAGGCATGTGAGGGGCCACAAGACGGACCCTCTCGTGGAGCCAGTACACCTACTCCACGCCAACCCCCAATACGCATATGTCCGGCACGCCGACGGAAGGGAGGACACCGTGTCCATAAAAGACGTCGCCCCAGCCGGCATCGACAACAACCACGGCAATAGCAGCGACGACGATCACAGCAACCCTTACCCACCCACTATTCTTTCATCACCCCCGGAAGAACATCGACCAACGGCACCCCCACCAACTACCCCTTCAACAACCCCGGCGGCACCCCCGGCAGAGACCCAGGAGGCTACCGGGGACACCCAGCCGACACCCGCGGCACCACAACAGCCACGTCGGTCGCAGAGGACTATCAAACCCCCGAACAGACTAAATCTATAGAAGGGGTGAATGTGATGAAATATATTCCATTCATCACTGCCTGTTTTCTGTGTCTTGTAACTGCCTGCTTTCTGTGTCTTTTCCCTTCCCCCAGTCCTCATGTATTATGTATTGGAATGTGCTGGAACTGGTTGTGTGCAGGGCTCCGCCCATACCTGGCTCCTTTGTAATCTAAGTTCAGTCGGGCATCAGCCTCCTGAAGGAAGACATCTCTCTATTTTACGTGTTATGTTCTGAGTTAATAAAAGCCTTACTTTTGTTCTGCTAACTTTCAGTCTCGGAATAATTGAGGCACATCAGAAAGAACATAAGAAATAGGAGCAGAAGTAGGCCATACGGCCCCTCGAGCCTGCTCCACCATTCAATAAGATCATGGCTGCTCATCGACCTCAACTCCACTTTCCTGCACTATCCTCATATCCCTCGATTCACCTAGGGGGCGATTTTGTGACTGGGGGCGCGTTGGAGGCAGGGCTGCTGCTTGTCGGGTCGATGTCCCGCCTCCATCGATTTGTGGCCAACCCATGCTATTTTCCATTGATTGGCCTTGTTAAGCCCACCCAGCGGGCTTAGCAGGCCAATTAAGGGAAAGCCGGTTGCAGAGCACAAGAAATACAAGACCTCATCAACCTTCTTTCTTTTACAGAAATGAGATGTTTGTTGCATCTGAGAATGCAACGGCCATCTCTCATCTGCAACACGGAGGTCCGAGACTCTCCACATACAAACCGACTGAAGCCTGCAGGAAGAAACAAAGGTAAGTATACTTTTACTAACACTCTGCACTTACCTCAGATACTCACCTCTACACTCTTGCACCCATCACTTACCTTCACACCACACTTTTGCACCCCCCCGACCCCCGCAGACTCAGTACTCGCCTCGCTGAGCTGGCGGGTTTCGGAGCCTTCGGGAAGCCCGCACTTGTGAGGGCAAAAAGGCGATAATCCTATTTTCTACCTGTAGGCTTTAATCCCTTCCTGGCTCCAAGTAGATGGGACCCCGTGTGGGTTGGCTACCCGCCTCCTGGCAAGATGGCATGGAGGCGGGTTGGGGGCGGGTTTGGCACCCGCCCCCAAATTCTGCCATTTTCCCAGCAGTCCCGCCTCCAAACCCGCCTCCCCAGGGCTGGCAAAATCGCACCCCCCCCCAGAGTCCAAAAATCTATCTCAGCCTTGAATATACTCAACAAAAGACCCAACAAACTCCACATCCAACGGTTTCTTAAACAATTCCAGAATTTTTGCCTCCACTACATTATCTAGGAGCCTATTACATATGTTGATCATATAGCAGAAAATGCAAAGTTAAAATAGCAATTTAATAATTATTATGAAAAATACATATCTGGGCTTTTTGAGAGTCTGAAAATATTACAAATAGTAATAGATTATTAACACCAACTGAAGTATTAGAACAGCTGGAATCATAACTGTCTTTTTCTAATCTATTCTGATCTTGACTCTCTGTAAAACAAACATCAAGGGGGGAAAATTCAGTTGGTTGCGCCTCCCGTTAGCGCCTTAAGAGGGCGACGCAACGCAACTAGCGCCCGGGCGCGGCACTGCCCACGCCTCCCACAACATTCAGCGGGAGGTTAGTGGTGGGAGGGGAGGAAGGCCTGCAATACCGCGGCACGACGTGCCGCAGCGAACGCCGCAATATTGACTCACAGCGCCGCAAGAGTGATGCGGGGCGCTTCCAGTAGCGCCCCGCTTCCCTCTTGGGGCGCAACCACTCAATTTCCGGCGTGGGGACGCTAATTTTTCCAGGGTGCTCCGGCGAATTTAGCGCCCCAATTGGGGCGCTACTCAATTTTTAGCCCATATCTCATGACCTGTTCATTTAAAGCCAGAAAATCTCATTGTTGTGAGCAAGAGTGAATTGTTGGTGAGGAAAGTTTGCAGGTTGGGAAGTGCTTGTAAATTTTTAGCTCCAGGTAAAAAGGTCCAGCATGAAATGAGTGCCTTTCTTTAATACTTTTGATACTTTGAATTATAACATCTTAAGTGTGATAGACCTTAGTTAAGCTTTTATATATTTAGAGAATACAAACCATAATTATAAATTCATGTTGTTGACTCCATGATGGCTATCTATTGTTAAAGAAAAATTATCAAAGCTATAACTGTGCCAACAATCATTGCTTTTTGGCTAATGCTGGTTTATTTTGGATAGAGCCTCAACTTCAGTCGAAGATGAGCAGAAACCCCAGAGAAATTTCATTTATGGGATCTGGGCGTCGCTGGCAAGGCCAGCATTTATTGCCCATCCCTAGTTGCCCTTGAGAAGGTGGTGGTGTGGTGCCTTCTTGAACCGCTGCAGTCCATGTGATGAAGGTACTCCCACAGTGCTGTTAGGGAGGGAGTTCCAGGATTTTGACCCAGCGACGATGAAGGATCGGCGATATACTTCTAAGTCAGGATGGTGTGTGACTTGGAGGGGGAACTTGGGGGTGGTGGTGTTCCCATGCGCCTGCTGCCCTTGTCCTTCTAGGTGGAAGAGGTCACGGGCTTGGGAGGTGCTGCCGAAGAAGCCTTGGCGAGTTGCTGCAGCGCATCTTGTAGATGGTACACACACTGCAGCCACGGTACGCCGGTGGTGGAGGGAGTGAATGTTTAAGGTGGTGGATGGGGTGCCAATCAAGCACGGAGAAACGGAGTAACCCTCCAGGGTTTCCGTTGACCTTCCACTGAAGTTACGGTGGGAGATCAGGAGAACCCCTTGGAAATTTTGCCCCAAGGCGTGGAGATAAGAGCATGCAATGCTCATAATTACCTGTGTTTAGAATTTTTAACCTACCGTTTATGGGGTAGCCTAAATTCTCATACAAAAGCTGGAAAATGGAGAATATGGGTGTACCAACTACTGTATGTTTGATACAATTCATTCATTGTTCAAAGAACTGCATTTTTCAGTTCATCCATCAGTTCTGAAGGAAGAACATAAATAACACCAGATGGTGCATAATATTTGACTCGTACAGTGCACATGGCACAGCCGATGTCTGATTTCTTGTAGAGGATTTGTGTTTCCTTTGGTTTAAATAGACATCATCTCTAGCATTACCAATCATGATCTTTTGTTTCCTTTTTGCCGCTCACTATTCCCCTTTCTTGATGCAAATATATAATCCCTGCAGACAATCCCTATTTCCCTTTCTACTTCAGCATCAAAATTCCCCATCTAATTGCTCTCACATTTCTTTATATTGCTGTCAACTGTGAAATGTTCAATTCTGCTGCTGGATTACCAATCTTTTCATCAGTTCTGCTGGTTAACTGGTAATTTAGGTGCTTAAGAAGTATGAAAGTAGCATTATTAATAGGCGTGCCCAGACTAGCTGGTTTTCTGTCACCCTGATAAAGGAAACAGCTCCACAATAAAATTGCAATAAAATTTCAAAATTTATTCCGCAGTCAGGATCGCAATCATATTATTCAGACAAAAGACAAACTCAACTCAATTGGATATTTGTTCCACACATAATGATGTGTCTCCATTAAGTATTTGTTGTGTTTCATGGAGATTTGAAAATTGAAAATAGTCTGGTTCTCTGATGCTGCCTGTAAGGTAATTTCCTGGTGTGCCACTGAACCACATCGACCCAGGATGTTCCAGGATCGATCCCTGGCTTGAGTTAGCTGCTCACAGCTGAACCAGTAGGAGGAGTGCTACAACTGACCTGCTGAGCTAACTAGTTCACAGAATAATACGGGGGCTTAGAGGTATAGGGCTGGATTTTCATTGAGGAGGCGGGTAGGAGGTGGGACTACAACTTTTGGGGTTGTAGTCCCGCCTCCATCAAGTTCAAGCCAACCCATGCGATTTTGACTTGATTCACCTTGTTGAGCCCACCCAGCGGGCTCAGCAGGCCAATTAAGGGCCACCCAGGTGACGTCACAGATTGAAATTTCATCTGTCAAGACCTTTTGACAGATGAAATATCAGCATTTCACAGCTGTTTGAAGCTGTCAAACACTGACAATCTGTACTCCAGGTTAATTCCTTCCTCTCAGGATGATATAGAGATCTCCCCGGAACAGAAAGCAGAGGCTGCAGATTTTGACAGCTGGCGGCCATTCTGCTTTCTATGCCGGTGAGATGAGGGACTCCCGAGACCTGAAGGAAGGAAGGCTGTAAAGGTAAGTAAAGGTTAGTAGAACTTCTTTAAACTTTACACAGACCAAACACACTTACCTCTGCACTCATGCACCCATCACTCACCTGAACACCGGACATCTCGACCCCTCCAAGTCCTTCATCCCGACAGCCCGCCTCGCTAACTTGGCGTGGTTTGGAGCTGTCGGGAATCCCACATTTCAACAATGAAAATAGGGATTAGGCTAAAAACTGCCTGTTAACTACCTGTTAACAGGCAGTTAATTGGCACTACTCCCCTTCCTGCCTCAGGGAGGCGGGTCCCAGTGCGGGGCGGGTACCCGCCTCCTTTGAAACTGGCATGGAGGCGGGTTGGGGGCGGGATGGGGTCGGGACCCCTGATTTCAGGATTTTAAACCCCCACACGCCTCCAATCCCGACCCCATGGCCCAATGAAAATCCAGCCCATAGTGTCAGCTCAGTTGGTAGCACCCTTGCCTTCAAGTCAGAAGGTTGTGGGTTCAAGTCCCACTCCAGGCACTTGAGCACATGAAGCTAGGCTGACATCCAGTGCAGTGCTGAGGGAGTGCTGCACTGTCGGAGGTGGTGTCTTTTGGATGAGATGTTAAACCGAGACCCCCTCTGCTCTCTCCCAGGTGGACGTAAAAGATCCCATGGCCACTATTTTGAAGAAGAGAGGGGAGTTATTCTTGGTGTCCTGGCCAATATTTATCCCTCAATCAACATAACAAAAAAAACAGATTATCTGGTCATTATCACATTGCTGTTTGTGGGAGCTTGCTGTGTGCAAATTGGCTGCCGCGTTTCCCACATTACAACAGTGACTACACTTCAAAAAGTACTTCATTGGCTGTAAAGTGCTTTGAGATGTCTGGTGGCGCTATATAAATGCAAGTCTTTCTTTCTTTTCTTAAATTACGAGGACAGGTTGCATAAACTTGGCTTGTATTCCCTCGAGTATAGGAGATTGAGGGGTGATCTGATCGAGGTGTTTAAAATGTTAAAAGGATTTCATAGGGTGGATACGGAGCAACTATTTCTTCTCGGGGTGGGGGGGGAAATCATGAACAAGGGGACATAATCCAAAAATTAGAGCTGGGACCTTCAGGAGCTAAATCAGGAAGCACTTTTTCACACAAAGGGTGGTAGAAATTTGGAACTCGTTCCCCCAAAAGGCTGTGGGTGCTGAGACAATTGGAGCTTTCAAGACTGAGATCGATAGATTTTTGTTAGGTAAGAGTATCAAGGGATATGGAGCAAAGGCGGGTAAATGGATTTGAGGTACAGATCAGCCATGATCTAAATGAATGGTGGAGTAGGCCAGAGGGGCTGAATGGCCTACACCTATTCCTATATGTGGCCATTGGGATTGGACAAGATTTGTCTTGATGCTTTGCTTAATCTAATAGCCTGCTTATTTTTAAAAGGCACAAATTCAGTTTCTTAGGTTTTTGCTATGCCAAATGCATAAAACTAATATTTGCAGATTGACTGGTCACCAAGTTCCAATGTCTATCAGGGGTTGCGGAGCTTCCCTCTATTACAGCGGGAATTGTAAATTCCACTATAATTACATGTCATGGGCCAGCCCACAGGATGTAAATGATCGCTCACAATTCATGTATTTCTTTCTCTGTAGAAGTAACTGAATCCGCACAGGGCATGGAGGATGTGGCCACCTGCTCCACAAGTGGAAGATGAGGGACGACCCGACGTGCGACTGTGGCCGCAAGCCCCAGACCATGGAACACATCACATCAACCTGCCCACTGTGATCAGTTGCGGGAGGCACCTCGTTTCTCCACTCGGCATCTCAGGAGGCCATCGAGTGGATAGTCAAACTAGACATCCCCGTTGTAAGCTTCTCCCGTCATACGAAAGTAGTAGTTGTGTAGAAATAGAGCTGTGAGTGAGTTAGAGCCCATGCAGAGTGCAACCCATTGAAAAAGATTGGTACGCAGGAAGGAGGCAAGAAATTACTGAGAGAAGAAAGAACATTGAAAGTCAAAAAGGACATCTACTGCGAAAACAAACATAAGCTAGACAGGAAGGACAAAAATAAAGGGAAATAAAGAACGAAGGGATCCAACTGACCCACATACAGTTGCTGGGAAACAAACAATAAAACAAACCCAAACAAACTACAGTGTGTTTCAGGAAGATGGAACTGAAGCAATAAACTGGAGTACAAGGTAAAGAAAAACTGAATGAAACTGAGAAGAGATGAACACAGCATCAAAGTATTGAACTTCCGGCCATCAAGGGCAATGATTGGGGGGGAGGGGGGGAAACTATTTGGGATTAAAGGAGTTCTTTTATTATTTGGTAGCAATTTTCCATTTTGGACGTAAAGTAGAAATTGCTGATGGTATTTAGATTATGTTCTTGACAACAATGTCCAGCTATAAAACCAATAAAATATTGTCAAGGGCAAGCAGGCATCTAACATGGCTGAAAGCTTTCTGAGGCACAGGCTGCTGCAGAACAAGTTTTCCTTTAGGATTAGCAGCTCCTGTTCGAATTATCAGATTGCTGTCAAAGGTGAAGCAATATATTGGCAATCCTTGTAAGAAATTGGGAAGAGGGGAATTAACTCTTATCCCCACGGTTTATAGGGCACCACAATTATTAAGTTTGTAAGCAGCCAGAAGAATATGAAGATAGGAACAGGAGTAGGCCATCCAGCCCCTCGAACCTCTTTCGCTCAATTGAATCATGGCTGATCTATATCTCAACTCTATTTACCTGCTGTTTCTCCATATCCCCTGATATCCTTGCCTACCAAAAATCTACTGATCTCAGTCTTGAACTTTCAATTGACCCAGCATCTAAAGCCTTTTGGGGGAGAGAGTTCTAGATTTCCACTATTTTTTGTGTGAAAAAGTGCTTCCTGATTTCACTCCAGAATGGCCTAGCTCTAACTTTAAATTCATGTCCCCTTGTTCTGGTTTTCCCCCATCAGAGGAAATAGTTTCTCTGTATTGACCATATCAAATCCCATTATTATTTTAAACATCTCAGGGGAAAAATTCGGTAGCTTAGCGCCTCCCATTAGCACCAGCAGATGGCATTAACATGGCACTGGAGCATTATCGCTGGGGCAAGGCGAATCTGCACCACATGCCAAATCCCCACCACCAACGCGAACAGTTATCGTCGGGCGCCTCAACGCCAGGTGGATTGTGATGTCAGTGAGTGTGCAACGCTCACTGACCACCTGATCTGCGAAACTGATTGTTGCCACCTACCTTAGCACCTGGAGGAAACAGCGACAGGGAGAGCTGGCGTGAAGCAACAGGAAGCCGGCTCCAGGGACATTATTTAAAGGGATCTTCAGTAATGAGTTGCAGTTTCATTGCTTTCTTGTCAGTTTCACATAGTACAACAGTCTCATTTTATGGATTGCTACACTAACCAATATCTTTCAATTTTTATTCAGGGAGAAGTAGAAGTTCCAATATGAACCTAAATATTCTTTCATTATGATACAGATCACCCTGAACAAACATGCATGGACTTTTTTGAACATGAAAAGCACCCTGAGATACCTCTGTTTTATTGCCGGTTACCTTGAAGTACACGAGTCTGAGTCAGGTTACCATTACAAGGCAATATTTATTGCCTATCCCTCGTTGCTCTGGAAGCATTAAGAGTCAATCGACCATGTCACGTATAGTTCAGACTGACATGTGTAGGTCAGAAGTGGCAGGTTCCACTTCCTTGAAGGACATTAATAAACCAGTTGGGCTTTTAAAAACAAAAAACAGCTGCTTTCACCATTTCCTGGTGATATGTTCACAAATTTTCAGATTTTTAATGTTCAATTGCCCAATTTCTTACCATGGGAAGATTTGAACTCATGGCCTTTAGCTGCTGGTCCAGTGTCATAACCACTATTGTACTCAAGAAATGCAAGGGGTAAAGAGTTCTGCACAATGAAAGGAAACTAAAGAGGATAGAGTACATTCACCTATAAAATGCAATGTTATTTATTAATTGAGGAGTACCCAATAACTCAAGAGTGACATCACAAGGATTGCATAGGGATATAAAATTGTGTGTCTTGATTGAACACGGGTGGATAACCAACAGAAAAGCCGCCAGTATAACATTGTAAATAACGAGGGAGACAATCCACTTTACTGATTTATTTTGATGATAAGTAAGAGTGACATTATAATGGCAAGTGATACAATGAATGATTAACTGTACGAAACACCTTACACAGTCAAGACTGCCCCCTACCATTGTTCTAATCATTACTTAATTATTCCTTCATAAAGGATGCTATCAGAATAAAATGACTAATTGGTAATGCTTTCACAGGGCAATTAGAAAGTAAAAATCCCTTTCCATGCACAAAATTAGATTCGTCTGCTTAAGCAGGGAACTAGGTGTGCTCATTTAGAATCTGTGGCAGTGTTATTTGAGTACGTACAAGCTAGCAGTTCTATCAAACATTCGATAATGAATTCTTGTATAAATAAAGAGCCTTCCTATTAGGCGGAAGTAATTTAAAGATTAATAATGTAGAGACAAGCAGATAAATTTATTATTTCTTATAGCAAGACCAAGGGCTGATCCCACAATCACAAGCAGTACATTGCGGGTGTACACACCATTTAGACCATGGGATCACAGAATCTTTCCCTTTAGAGAGACTAGTTCAACTGGAATTAAACCTATACAAGAGCCTGATTTTAGTGGATAAAGGTTTTTTTCTATTGTGTGCTTGCACTGTGGTGCCTGTTTAAGGCCATCTTCTGGAAAGAAAAGGATTGTGCGGCAGGTTTTATGAATTAGCAGTAATAAATAGCAAGGAGCTTCGGGCAATGAAAACATACATCAGGAATTCAATTTTCCACCCATTCTGCGCCAAATTTCTCATGTCTATCCCTGTTGCACAATGCTCGTCAGGAGTGTCAATTTGTAAAATCCATAGCTTGAGATGTAAGTTTGCAGAGAAGGTTGCACAAGTCTATATATTGTCAGGCCTAGCTGAATGAAGTATGCAATATCTTCCGAACTAAAGATGGAAAAGAGCAAGTACCTTTATGTAGGCAGTTCAATCCGTGCATAAGGATAAAGCCCAGCACTGTCGTTTTTTACCCTTGGAAAAAACTTCCCCAAGTCACTCTGAAGCAACCTCTTGAATTCTATCCTCCCCTTGCTTTGGTTTATGAGGACACCAACATCTCTGCCAATTTTCTCTACATCGCTATCAAACGTCTCCATAACTGTCCATAGCCTTCAATGCCTTTTTCCTGGACAGTTTCCCACCTCCGCTGCTCCTCATGGTACAAAGCCTCAAATCCACGGACATGAGCTTGAACACATTTGTTGATCAACCAGCTGGGTTGTCCGCTGCCAGATCTGGCTGGACCACCTGGAATCTACCATTGCTCCCTCTTTTTGGCCCAAGCTGCTTACTTCTCCAAGATCTTCCCAGAGAGTAGAAACAACTCCAAACTCCTCCTCTCAGCCACATAACACCAACTCAGATCTCCCTCCTACACACCCTTGTCTTAACCTTGGATTGAAAATGCGAGGAGCTCAGTCCAAAATTGAGGCCAGATGCATAGCTACCACTGCCTCCCATGACTGGCCCTAAATTCCTCCTCCTAACCCCTGCCTTGCACGCTATTCAATAAACCCATCATCCATTCCATCTGCTGTAGTTTTTCCCTCAACTCCCTCTCATCACACTTACATCATCAATGAGACCCACCACTTGCTCCCTCAATCTCTCTTATTCCACCTCCTCATCCAATGTTCCCTGAAATCATCAACCTGCCTCTTTTCTCTGGTAGTGCCTCCATGTCTTTCAAGACCACCATTACCATCCCTCTCCTCAAGAAACTCAACCTTAACTCCTTAATTCTCTCCAACCTTCCCTTCCTTTCCAATGCCCTCAAACATGGCTTTGCCTTGCAACTATTCTCCCACATCTCCTTTCCAAGATCCTCCAATATGCCTTCTTCCCTGTCTACAGCATTGAGACCACATCAATCAGTCACAAATAACATCCCATGCGATTGTGACCATCAATCTACAACATCTCTCCCTTTCCTCCTCGAACTCTCCATAATCTTTGACACCACTGACCACTGTATTCTCCTTCAATGTCTCGCCCTTTAGTTGGCCTGACAGTATTGTGGCAGTGCCTTCACTGCACGGAAGTGCAGCAGTTCAAGACAGCCTATCATCATCACCTTTTCAAGGACAACTAGGCAATTAAATTCGGCCTTGCCAGAGATGCCCACATTCCGAGAATTAATTTAAAAAGAAGAGAGATTTCAAGACCTTGAAGGTGGAACAGAGAAGGACAATTAAAATGACACTCAGTCTTGGGGCTCCTCATTGTCAGGATGGGTTCAAGTGGTTAGTTTCACTAGAGAAATACAGGCTTAGCAGAGAGATGATTGAGTTTTTTTTTAAACAAAGGGATTAGATTTTGTCCAGCTGGATATGTTATTTGAGAGAAATAAGGTCAGGAGAACTGGGGGTGTGCAAGTAAAATATATAAGCAAAGAGTTAGATTAGATACTTCTTTTCACAGAGAGTCATTGTCCTCTGGAACAGATTATTGAAGCATGTGGCATGTGCAGATTCCCAGCAGTCCTTCAAAAGAGAGCTGGTCACGTTCCTGAGAGAGGAAAACATTTCCAGTTATACAAGATAAGTTGTAGGGCGGCTGGAAATAGAACGACGTGTGTTACTGTGTGCTTCTGGAGCTCTGCTTGATTGCCTTAGAGACTGGGAGAGGATTTTCCCAGAGCTTTTTCCAAATTGGCTTCAGTTTATTTTCCCTCTTCTGGGAGATTGCACGACTACGGAGATGGCTAAACAGTGTACATGGCTGCCCCCTGTCTGGATGGGACAGGCATTTCAAGACGGATGGTCTTTGCCCGGCATTCTTGTTGTATGGCACGGGCTTGACGGGCCGAATGGCCTCCCTCTGTGCTGTAACCATTCTATGATTCATCCAAAACACTGCAGCCCCACCTCATCCACACAATGTTCTGCTTTTCCATGAACCATTCCTCTCCTTGCTCTACGGGCACCCTATGCCCTATGCCCTAGTGAACTGACTTCAAAATTCTTGACCTCCCTTTCCAGTCACTCTATGGCTTTTCCCCATCTTTACTTTATAATCTGCACCACCAATGGTAGCGGCCTGTTCAGCCACTTTGCTCCGACCCTCTGGAACTTCCTGTATAGTCCCACCACAGATGGAGGCGATTCCCAAGCTGGCAGCTCCCTGAGTTCCTCTCCTTTTCCTACTCCATCCATAACCATCGTTTGCCCTCCCCTACCTGTCTCCTTTCCTTCTTTGCTTCCTCATAGTGGTTACATTTTAACTCCATCTACAAGTTCAAGCTACCACCTATACAGAGCACATTGCCCATCGCGTTTGTTCTGTGTTTTTACTTGTGCTCTTTTTGATGGCTGTGACTCTGCTCATATTTGATTTCATGGACTGCTCTGCCATCAGCATTTTGTTGCCTTACTGGACTGCACTGAGTACCTTGGCTGCCGCAACACTGCTCCGCCACTCAATCATTTCAAGTTCACAGTAACCTGTTCTAGCCTACAGCTGCTGCTGTTTCGTGTTGAGTCTCAGGACAGTACTCCAGTGTACTGCTCACTTCTCAGCTTTACTCTACTGTTGATCAGGGTCCTGGGCAGAAAACTGCTTTCTCCTGGGCTGAATTGCATTCCTCCACGAGCTACTGGGCTTTATTGTGACCTCCTTCTTTCTACTGAGACTGAATTCTCTGCTGGGCTGTCTCTATCCCACGGCCCAGCTTGCTCCTGTGAGCTCACTTTCTGCTCCTCCACTGAGATTTTTCACTCTACACTTGGCTAGCTCTCATCCGTTCATGCTGGCTCCGATCTTGCTCTGGATTCTGCTCCCTTGCTGCTGAACGATATCTGCTTTGTTGCTAGCTGCTTGTTTCCCGTGGCCATTGACTCAGCTCGGCTCCGCTCGTCCTTCAGATCTCCTCCATTACCCTTTGCTGGATTTGGTTGGCCCAGCTCCTGAAATTCCTGCTGCTCCCAAACTTGTGTTTCCATCTGAGCTCCCAGAATGCACCATGGAAACCTGTCTGTTCCTTTGCTTGCACTAAAAAAAAAAGTGGGGAAAAATTGAATCCACAAACAGGGAACAGAAGATGTGGTTGGACAATGACAAGTTCAAGCAAACTGGATGTAGATTGAATTAATTGCACAATACTGCAGATGCTGGAAATCTGAAATGACAACAGAAAATGCTGGAAATACTCAGCAGGCCAGGCAGCATCCATGGAGAGAGAAACAGATTTAACATTTCAGGTCTGGGACCCTTCGTCAGAACTGGAAAAAGCTGGAGATGTAACAGATATTAAGCAGGTGCAGAGACGGGGGTGGGGGGGGGGGGGGTTAGGAGGGGAGGAAGGAGTAGAAAGAACATCCTGTACTTTTGTAAGAGGCAGGAAAGATAAAATGTTGCAAATGGGAATGGCAAAAATCATACTGCATGAAAAATGGGGGCAGGGATAATTATCTGAAATTGTTGAACTCAATGTTGAGTCCAGCAGACTGCAAAGTGCCCAATCGAAAGAGGAGGTGCTGTTCCTCGAGCTTACGTTGAGCTTCATTGGAACAATGCAATAGCCTGAGGACAGAGAGATCAGAGTGGGAGTGAAGCGGTGAATTAAAGTGACAGGCGACCGGAAGCTCAGGGTCACCCGTATGGACTGAATGGAGGTGTTCCGCAAAGCGGTCGCCCAATCTGCATTTGGTCTCCCCAATGTAGAGGAGACCACATCGTGAGCAGCGAATACAGTATACTAGATTGCAAGAAGTACAAGTAAATCGCTGTTCCGCCATTTCCGCCACCTCCAACGTGATCCCACCACCAAACACATCTGCCCCTCACCTCCCCTTTCAGCATTCCGAAGGGACCGCTCCCTCCGCGACACCCTGGTCCACTCCTCAATCACCCCCAACAGCCCTGCTCCTTCACCTGGCACCTTCCCGTGCAAGCGCAGGAGATGCAACACATGCCCTTTTACCTCCTCCCTTCCCACTGTCCAGGGCCCCAAACAGGTGAAACAGAAGAAACCTGTTTGGGCTAGAAATTCAGCACATTTGCGCCTGCCGTTGGCACTACTGGAGTGCAAAGAGCTTATTGCCGGGGCGGGGCGGAAAAAGCGCTTCCCAAGAAATTCGACGTGGTGTTGCTGAGGCGCTACCCGATAGTGCCATGCTCCCACCGGTAGCGCCCTGGGCCGTGGCGCCACCGGCAATGACGTCATCACCGTGCACCATGGCCCCTTACCGCCCCGTAGCAGACATTCAGCTGTGCCCCACGAGGCTGCTGCGGGCGATGTCAGCGCCAGCCTTGTGGGTCGCGAACCGGGCTGACCTTTGCTCGTGGGGCGGTATTTAAAGGGGAGGTGTGGCCGCGACCCACGCCGCCATTTTCTTTGTTTGGCCGACCTCCAGGTTAGCTCTCCATGATGTGCCGTGGCGCAATCCTGGCCACCATCGCACAGCTCGGCACTGGGTCTCGGTGCTGGCCTGCGTCTGCAGCACCACGTCGCCCTGGTGGCCTAGTGTGGGCCATCGGAGGCCCTGCAGAGCACGCAGGGGAGGGGCATTGAAACGCAGCAGCACTCTGACATCGCCTCAGTTACCGCCCCACTAGGAAGTGGAACGCCTGAGGTTGCGCTCCATGTCCTGCATGGGGCAGTAAATCAAATTTAGCGGCTGGGGCGGTACTTCCGCGCCGGGCACTAGATGTCCGGCCTTCACTCGGTTACCACCGCCAAACGGGGCGTACCCAAATTTTGCGCCCCGAGAGTTTCAATGTTAGAAACCCAGGATGATAAATTCAGAAACAAAAATCACAAGAACCAAATTCATAAAGAGCCTGTAAAACCGCAGCATTGCAATTGCAATGTGACTTTACTTTTATTAACCAACCAGTTGAAAGTGTTTCATTTTCAGCACGTTTGCAATAAAATTCAAAAGTCACAAGAGAGGAAAATGTTACAGCATAAACTACATGGGCACGGTACAAATCTTAAACTTACAACAATGCGACTGTCTCCTAGTCATCCAGGTATACAAGATGCAGAAGACATCTTGCATTTACGTAAAAAGTAATCACACAAAAGTGAAGAAGGGATACACATTGGTGCCATGGAGCAGGAGCATGCAGGTTCTTGCTTGAGGTTTGAGGTATGACAGGTGTCTGATCATGCTGGTAAGTATGGCACCAATTGTAAACTTTCTCACAGGGACTGGGAAAAGAGTGGCGGGTGTGCGATCCTGGCTTATTCTTCTGCGTCACGTAACAGGCAGTTGAAGAATAACATTGTCAAAGACTTGGCAGACAGTTTCCTCACTGTGAAATGATGGGCAGGAAACCGAGATTAGAAAGAAGTATGGGGAATCAAAAAGAGGGAGGAATTGGGAAAATAAAATGAAAACAAATTTTGTTTCAGACCATCTGGTGAGATGAACAGACAGTTGTTTTTTTTAATAAATTGGGATGTGAAATGATTTCTGCCCTCAACATCCCCTGGAGTGGATTTCATCTACTCTTAAAAATAAAAAGTCATTGGGTTCTGACGGGCTGAAGGACCGAAAGATTGGAAACAGCGGCGTTTGCTGCATCCCCTCCTCCCCCTGCCAAACATCATATCGCTCAGCTTCCACTGACAGGGAAAGGCGAAGGTATCATGAAATCCTACAGAACAGCAGTGTGAAAATAACTCAGAGGTGCCACATACCAGAAGGCACAGTGTGTCAAAAAAATATGAGCTACAGAAGAGAGATAGCTCCCGATTTGAAAAAAGAAAATGAGTTGTCAAAATTTAAACGGTACATGTTTACAAAACTGCATCGTTTCAGTGCAAAAATTAGAATACATTTCAGCACTGAATTAATGTTGTCGCCTCTGAAGCGCAGTCTCAAGAGTGGGGCTCGGAGTCACTGATGGATTGGCATGGTTTTTTTTTTCTTGCTTTGACTTCTTCTCCAAGGACACTGAAGCTTACAGCAGCTCGATTCTCCCAGCAACAGTCACACAAGGTGACTGTGAAGGTGACTTCCTGATGCGTGCGGAGACAGCAGAATACAGATGCAAAACTAGCGTGCAAATGATCCCAAATAACAAGGTAATTTGTGACTCCAGAATACCAGATGCGCAGAAGATTATGAATTTTAGATTGCGCAGTGGCGAATCGCAAACATCCTGAACTGAGGTCTAAATTATGTGACAGACTGAAGGTTAGCAGACTGAGGTAAATACAGTTGTGTTTTGAGAATAATTTTTTGCTTCCCTATTACAATACACTGGCAGATCTCATGTGACATTGGCTCAATTAGTGAGCTGATGTCCTGTTTCATAATGACAGAAGTGTACAACATACAACACCGATGTTCCCTCTACTCCCCCCCACACCCCACAGGCCCTTTAAATTTTACATTTCCTGCAGCAGGTGCGGTATCTCATCCAGCGGCAGGAGCTGGTGAGCGGCCTGCGCGGGACCTCCCGATTGATGGGGAACATCGTACAACATGTGATGTATTATTCTGCTGCTAAAATAGCATTGCGTGTAACTGCTCTGCCCTTTAAGGCCACGAGGTTTATTTGCTGTAAGTTGGCTGTGAGGTTAATTAGGAGTTACTTGCTGTGAGTGAGGGTAGTTTGAGGGTTGCCAGGTTCTAGTAAATGGCAGGCTCCAGGACAGAAGAAACCAGCATGAAACATTTTGTCATTTTTTAAAGTATTTTTGACACTTTGAAATGTGACATCTGAAATATGATGACGTGCGCCAGCGATGCAATGAACAAATCTCTCATGGTGCTGCTCACAGTAAGACAGTGGCTGCACTATTTTATCAAGACATGAACACTATACAATGTAAAACACTGCCTATAGCACATGTGCTTGTTTTTCTCTCTTAGACCGAGAAAATGTTTGGTAAGATGAAGCTGAATTCAAAGTATTACGTAAGTATGGTTTAAGCTATTATATTTCATACTGAATGAACGTACAGAGCCGCAGTTATGAACAGATCCACTTAGTTCTAATCAGTTCAAACCTGTCTTCACACATTAATACAAAATAATGAACATACTGCCCTTCCCTATACCGTTGGGTCATTTTACTTTACAAACAAAATAACTACTACCCTCCAGCATGCTAAATTTCTGAGCGTGGTGAGAGTTTGCCCTGAGAACATTCTGTTTGAAAATCTGGCTGCCTGCCTGCATTTCTGTCTTTTGTTACCCTCTGTGCATGATCAGAAGGGGTCAGAGACTTCCCAACACAATGGGTGTGAAGTGTTTGTCGATTGTTAAGGCAGGCTAAAAAATTGCTTATTACCTAGTCAATGGGGAAACAATATAAACATTTAGCTCATTAGCATTTTAACCATCTATGATAAGAACATAAGAAATAGGAGCAGGCGTAGGACATTCAGCCCTTCGAGCCTGCTCCAAGATTCAATAAGATCGTGGCTGATCTTCGACCTCAACTCTACCTTCCCGCACTAGCTGATAAGGGAATTAGGGGTTACGGGGAGCGGGCAGGGAAGTGGACGTGAGTCTAGTTTCAGATCAGCCATGACCCTATTGAATGGCGGAGCAGGCCCGAGGGGCCGTATGGCCTACTCCTGCTCCTACTTTTTATGTTCTTATGTTCTTATGTTCTTATTATCTCCATATCCCTTGATTCCCTTAGTATCCAAAAATGTATCAATCTCTGTCTTGAATATACTCAATGATTGAGCAGCCACAGCTCTCTGGGTAGAGAATTCCAAAGATTCACAACCCTTTGATTGAAGAAATTTCTCATCTCAGCGTGAACCTAAGCGGGACTGTGGCAGTGGAGGCAGCGGCAGTAGCATAAAGGGAGCTGAGCGGCGATTCAAAAAAACACAAGGAGTGACGTCACAGGATAGCTGGTAACTGATTGGTTGGTAAAGGTCACACCGTTTTTTTTTTCTCTTCAAGTTAGGGGCCGGGGTTAAATAGCTAGTTAGAGATAAAGCAGCAGCTTGGAGATTAGTAACTGTTAATACTGTATTAAATTAGTAACTGTTAATACTATATTAAATTAGTAACAGCTAATACTATATTATATTAATAACTTGAATTAGATACATTGAGTCATAATATCATAGAGTCATACTGGCACAGAAGGCCATTCGGCCCATCGAGTCCGTGCCGGCTCTCTGTAGAGCAATCCAGTCAGTCCCATTCCCCCGCTCTATCCCCGGAGCCCTGCAAGTTTATTTCCCTCAAGTGCCTATCCAGTCTCCCCTTGAAAACATTGAGTGTCTCCGCTTCCACCACGTCCGTCGGCAGCGAATTCCAGGTCATCACCACTTGCTGTGTAAAAAAGTTTTCCCTCACATCCCCCCTGTATCTCTTGCCCAAAACCTTAAATCTGTGTCTCCTAGTCCCTGTACCATCAACTAGTGGGAACAGCCTTTCCCCACCTAGCCTATCCAAACCCGTCATAATCTTGTACACCTCTTATCAAATCACCCCTCAACCTCCTTTGCTCTAATGAAAACAAATCCAGCTTCTCCAACCTGTCCTTGTAGCTAAGATCTCCCATCCCCAGAACCATTCTGGTAAATCTCCTCTGCACCCTCTCAAGGGCCTTCACATCCTTCCTAAAGTGTGGTGACCAGAACTGGACGCAATACTCCAGCTGTGGCTTAAACAGCGCTTTATAAAAATTCTGCATAACTTCTCTACTTTTGTACTCAATGCCTCTATTTATGAAGCCCAAGGTCCCATATACTTTGTTAACCACTTTCTCAATATGTCCTGCCACCTTCAAGGACCTATGCACATTAACTCCCAGGTCCCTCTGTCCCTGCACACTCTCTAAAAGTGTGCCATTAAGTGTATATTGCCTCTCCCTGTTCCTTCTGCCAAAATGCATCACCTCACACTTCTCTGTATTAAATTCCATCTGCCACTTGTCTGCCCATTCTGCTAGCCTTTCTATGTCCTGTTGCAGTTGATTGATATCATCATCACTGTTTGCCACACCCCCATCTTAGAACTTAAGTTTCTGTAAAGTTAGTTAATAGTCAAATAAATAAAGGCATGGCAGGGCAGCTCAGTCCAGGAGAATGCATATCCTGTGCAATGTGGGAACTCCAGGATGCTTCCCGAGTCCTGGACAACCATGTGTGCAGGAGGTGTTGTCAGCTGGAGGAGCTCGAGCTCTGGGTTTTGGAGCTTGAGCAGCAGCTGGCGTCACTGCAGTGCATCCGTGAGGCTGAGAGCTACATGGATAGCATGTTTCAGGAGGTGGTCACCCCGCAGCTAAGGAGTGTGCACGCAGAGAGGGAATGGATGACCGCTGTTGTGTCTGTACCTTTCTACCTAGACACAATAAGAACTCAGAACTCAGAGATTCAAACATGAAGTGCTTTATTTAAAAAGAAGGTTCTGGAGAGTACCGAACAAAGAGAACTAAAACTTAACCAAGAGAACAACCCCAAACATTTATGTGCTGTGACAGCGCCACCGCAGGTGGGAGGAGAACACACAATACATAACATATTCCTCCCCTCTTAAATGAAAGGTCCACATTATTCCTCAACAGGTGAGTTACTTTCAATGCACTCAACTAACCAAGGGTAGAGGTAGACTGCCTCAAACCCTGACTTTACCCTGGGGTTTATTCTGCCCCAGTCTTGTGGGTAAGTCACTAAGCCTACAGATCCAAGCATCTTGGAGGCCGCCGCTCTCTGACAGGATACCGGCAGTCATCGCTGGCTTCCACAGCAGTAGGCATTGACACAGGCCTAGATAGAGAAGGTGCCTGTGTCAGTTGAAAGTCAGGAGTTTGCACAGGTGGAACAGTCTCTTTGACTTCCTGTGTTGGAGAAGAGCACTGTGGCAAAGGATGCTGGTTTGCGGTATCATCCGGAAACAGTTCAGGCCAACCAGCTGTTGGAGCCTCTGTGGCTGTCACTGCTCCTAGCAACAGTTGATCTGTGTGTCTTCTCCAGACGACATCCTCAGCAGTCTCAACTGTGTAAGACACAGGGCCCGTCTGTGCGATCACTGTAGCAGGAACCCATTTCGGTCCAGTGTTGTAGTTTCGAGCTAGGATGTGCTCTCCAGGATGAAACCGTCTCTCCTTGGCTCTTTTCTCTCTCTTTTCAACTTGAGCTTGTTGTTGACGATGGACAACCTGCTCTGCCCTTGGAGGTTTGAGTAAGTCAATACTTGTCTGCAACTGCCTCTTCATCATGAGCGAAGCGGGGGAAGTTTTGGTTGTGGCATGCGGCTCGTTCCTGTAGGACAACAGGAAGCTGTTCAGACGTTGGTGGATTGAGCCCTGACCTTGCGATGCCTTCAAGGCATGCTTCAAAGTTTGCACGAACCTTTCTACCAGGCCGTTAGTAGAGGGATGATAGGGCGCAGACCCGATGTGTTGGACACCATTCACATGCAGGAAGGTTTCAAACTCCTGTGATACAAATTGTGGACCGTTGTCACTTACGAGTTGTTCCAGTGAGCCATAATGGCTGAACATCTCACCAAGTTTCTCAATTGTTTTCTCTGCCATGGTAGACCTCATCACAGCGACCTCCGGCCACTTGCTACGAGCGTCCACAACCACCATAAACATCTTCTCTTCTAAAGGACCGGCGAAGTCCACATGTACTCGCTGCCACACTTCTTCAGGCCAATCCCAGGGGTGTAGGGTTGCCAGCTGTGGAACATTCCGGACCCTTTGACATGGGGAACATGTTTTGGCTTTCTCCTCAATATTTCCATCGAGACCTGGCCACCAGAAGTAGCTTCTTGCCATTTCCTTCATCCGAACCATCACACTGTGGCCTGTATGAAGTTGTTGCAGTATAGGTTCCGTCAGAGGTGGCGGAATGATGACACAGCATCCCCAAAGAAGACAACCTGCCTGGCCGAAGAGCTCATTTCTTTTTGAAATGTAAGGTTTCAAACTAGGAGAATCTCCTATAGCTCTCCCTCGAATGATATCGTCCATTACCTCAGACAGGACTGGATTGTTGTGGGTGTACCTTCGCACCTGAACTGCAGTGACAGGTGCTCCCTCCACTTGTCTAAAGTAGAAGATGTCTATCTGATGAGGCTCTGGGGGAGTAACAGGCAAGGGCAGCCTCGAGAGACCGTCTGCGTTGTCGTGCAAGTCTGATTTGCGATATTTGATGTTGTATGTGTGTCCTGACAACAGTAAAGCCCACCTTTGCATCCTGCTTGCAGCAAGAGACGGAATTCCGGTGTGGGGCCCGAAGATTGAAGTCAATGGACGGTGGTCCGTCAGGAGTGTGAACCTTCTCCCAAACAGGTACTGATGAAATTTTCGAATTCCAAAAACGATTCCCAAGGCCTTGCGCTCAATCTGTGCATAGTTACTCTCGGCCTTGTTCAAGGTGCGTGATGCGAAGGCGATAGGTTTCTCGTCCCCAGAAGGCATGATGTGGGATATGACTGCTCCCACACCATATGGTGATGCATCACATGCTAGCTGCATGGGTAGCTTTGGGTCGAAGTGTGTCAGGACCTCCGACTTCAGCAATGCTTTCTTTGCTTGGGCGAAAGCTTCGTTGCACAGTTCAGTCCATTTCCATGTTTTGCCTTGACATAGCAACTGATGTAACGGCTTCAGCAATGTTGCTAAGTCTGGAATAAACTTCCCATAGTAGGTAAGTAGCCCCAGAAATGAACGTAACTGGCTCACATTCTGGGGTGCTGGGGCCTCCACGATCGCCTTGACCTTTGACGGCGCCTTATGCAGGCCAGTAGCATTAATCACATGCCCCAGGTACTCAACTGAAGACTGAAAGAATTCACATTTGTCCTTACGAACTCTGAGTCTGTACTCTTTCAGTCGCTGTAGTGTCGCATCCAAGTTCAGAAGATGATCCTCCTCATTTGTCCCAGTGACAAGGATGTCATCCAGGTAGCACTGGACTCCTGGCAGTCCACTCAAAATCTGATCCATTGCCCTTTGGAATAGAGCAGGGGCTGACGTAATACCAAACGGAAGGTGGCAATACCGGTATAGCCCCTTGTGTGTCACAATTGTCAGCAGCTCCTTTGATTTGTCATCGACATGCATTTGTAGATAAGCCTGGCATGTCTATTTTGCTGAACTTTTGCCCTCCGGCCAGGCCCGTAAACAGATCACCAATGCGAGGAAGAGGGTACTGTTCCGCAGACAGCACCGGGTTAATAGTCACTTTAAAATCCCCGCAGATTCGAACAGATCCATTCTTTTTCAGGACAGGAACAATGGGTATGGCCCATTTGCTCACACTCACAGGCTCCAGGACTCCATTCTCGACTAAGGCCTCCAAGTTAGCCTCAACTTTTGGCCTAATTGCATAGGGTACAGGTCGGGCTTTGTGAAACTTCGGCTTGCTATCAGGTTTAATGTCCAGACTCACGCTGATCTTTTTCATGCTCCCAAGTTCACCATTGAAGAGTTCTGCATGTTTGTTTAAAACTGCAGTCAGACCTGACTCCCCTTTTGACATCATGCGGACTGCAGGCCAGTCCAGCGTGATTTTCTCTAGCCACGCACGTCCCAGTAACGATGGGTAATTTCCCTTTACCACATATAGTGGCAGTTTCGCAGTCTGTCCATTCAATTTAACTGTCACCTCAATGGCGCCTCTCATGGCCACAGGTTCGCCGGTATACGTCTTTAGCACAATGTTTGTTGGCTGAAGGGTAAGATGCTTTAGCATTTTGTTGTAGACAGTGTCTGAAACAAGGGACACAGCCACGCCTGTGTCCACCTCCATCCGCACTGATTGTCCCTCCACCAGTGGTGACACCCAGTAGCCATTTGGACCACCTGCAACCGTCAGTATGTGCACCTCTTCCTCCTCAGAGGTGTCGCTCCCCTCTGTTTTGCTTGTTCCATCATACTGCACTGAATGAACACTCTTTTTCTTCTCTTGTCCAAATACAGACATTTTGCTTTCATGCTTCCCAGCTCTGTCTGTTCTTTTTTTTACCTCTGCAGGCACGTTCAATGTGACCTTTTTTGCCACAATTTCGGCATTCCAGCTCCGTACACCAGCAGTCATTAGCGTAATGGCCCGTTTTCCCACAACGGTAACGTGTGCCGTTCCGCGCCCTTTTAGGCTCAGACGACACCTTGTGAACTCTCCCTGTTGAACTCAACTGGTGAGCCTCCTTTTCTGCCATCTCCATGGAGACACTAACTTCAATGGCCTTTTCAAGAGTAAGGTTGTCCTCAGTAAGAAGGCGCTTCTGTGTGGCTGCACTTAGCAGACCACACACAAGTCTGTCTCTAATGGTGTCATTCAGCATCTCCTTGAACTTGCAGTGTTCTGACAACCTTTTTAAAGCAGCAATAAACATCATCACTGATTCCCCCTCCTCTTGATTCCATTTGTGAAATCTAAATCTCTCAGCAATAACCAGAGGTTTTGGTGAAAAATGTGCTCCAAGAATTTCCACTAGTTGTTTATATGTTTTAGTTCTTGGCTTATCTGGCTGTACAAGGCTATGAAGTAAATTGAATGTCTTTGCCCCCATTATACTCAAAAAGGTAGGCACGACCTTTTCGTTTGCCACCGCATTCGCCAAAACAAAATAGTCAAAACGTTCCGTATAAGTGCTCCATTGCTCCACATTTTCATCAAAATCACCGATGTTTCCTAATATAGTAGCCATCTCACATTTCACATTTTAATTTCTGTTCACTCACTGCACCCATAACGTTAATGTAATGCTGCAATCTCTGTTCCGAGTGTTTTGCAGTCGAAAACAAGAAAGTTCCCACAACGCAGATTCATCCGATCCTCATCGCCACTTTGTTGTGTCTGTACCTTTCTACCTAGACACAATAAGAACTCAGAGCTCAGAGATTCAAACATGAAGTGCTTTATTCAAAAAGAAGGTTCTGGAGAGTACCGAACAAAGAGAACAAAAACTTAACCAAGAGAACAACCCCAACCATTTATCTGCTGTGACAGCACCACCGCAGGTGGGAGGAGAACACACAATACATAACAACCGCCAGACAGAAGAGGAGGGCCAGGCAGGTAGTACAGGAGTCCCCTGAGTGCATCTCGCTCTCCAGCCAGTATTCTGTTCTGAGTACTGGTGAGGGCGATGGTTTCTCTGGGGAACACAGCCAGAGCCAAGTCCACGGCACCATGGCTAGCTCAGCTGTACAGTGGAGGGGGGCGGGGTGGGGGGGGGAGGAAGATAGGGAAAGCAGTAGTGGTAGGGGATTCGATAGTTAGGGGAGCAGATAGGTGTTTTTGTGGTTGCAGACGTGACTACAGGATGGTATGTTGCCTCCCTGGTGTCAGGGTCAAGGATGTCACCGAGCGGCTGCAGAACATTCTGAGGGGGGGGAGGGAGAATAGCCAGAGGTCGTGGTCCATATCAGTACCAACGACATTGGTAGAAAGAGGGATGCGGTCCTGCAGGCAGATTTCAGGGAACTAGGAGAGAGATTAAAAAGCAGAACCTCAAAGGTAGTAATCTCTGGATTACACCCAGTGCCATGCGCGAGTGAATATAGAAATAGGAGGATAGCGCAGATGAATGCATGGCTGGAGAGATGGTGCAGGAGGGAGGGCTTCAGATTCCTGGGACTTTGGGGCTGGTTCTGGGGGAGGTGGGACCTGTACAGGCCAGACAGGTTGCACCTCAACAGAGCCGGTACCAATATCCTCGCAGGGAGGTTTGCTAGTGCTGTTGGGAGGGTTTAAACTAAGTTGGCAGGGGGATGGGCACCAGGATGTATCATTAGAAAGAAGAAACAAAGGGCACAAAGGATTGGGAGAGACGGATAGCACTAAAGCAAGGAATAGTCAGGTAGTAGGTGGGGAGAACACAGGATGGTCTAAGATAGGTTTACAGTGTATGTATGTGAATGCACAAAGCATAGTATACAAGGTTGGTGAGCTGCAGGTGCAAATAGCCACTTGGGAATATGATGCCGTGGCAATAATGGAGACCTGGCTCAAAAAAGGGCTGGATTGGGTATTAAATATTCCTGGATATAAGGTGTTCAGGAAAGATAGGGAAGGAAACATAGCAGGTGGTGTGGCAGTATTGGTTAAGGAGAATGTTACAGTGCTGGAGAGAGAGCATGTCCTGGAGGGGTCAAGGACAGAATCTATATGGCTAGAGTTGAGAAATAATAGAGGTGCCATTACACTACTAGGTGTATTGTATAGGCCACCAACTAGTGGGAAAAATATGGAGGAGCAAATTTGCAGAGAAATTACAGAGAGATGCAAGAACGATAGAGTAGTGATAATGTGGGACTTCAGCTATCCTAATATAGACTGGGATAGAAATAGTGTAAAGGGCAGAGAGGGGGAAGAATTTCTGAAGTGTGTTCGGGGAGAACTTTCTTGGTCAGTATGTTTCCAGCCCAATGAGGAAGGAAGCATTGCTGGATCTGGTTCTGGGGAATGAGGTGGGTCAAGTGGAGCAAGTGTCAGTAGGGGAACATTTAGGGAACAGTGATCATAGTATCATAAGGTTTAGATTAGCTATGGAAAAGGATAGGGAGCAATCTAGAGTAAAAATACTTAATTGGAGGAAGGCCAATTTCAGTGGGATGAGAACAGATCTGGCCCGCGTAAATTGGAATCAAAGATTGGCAGGCAAAACTGCAATGGAACAATGGGCTGCCTTTAAAGAGAAAATAGTTTGAGTACAGTCAAGGTACATTCCCACAAGGGGGAAAGGCGGGGCAACTAAAGTCAGAGATCCCTGGATGATGAAAGAGATAGAGAGTAAGATGAAGCAGAAAAAGAGTGCATATGACAGATGGCAGGTCGAGAATACATCTGAGAATCAGGCTAAATATAGAAAGTTCAGAGGAGAAGTGAAAAAGAAAATAAGCGGGGCAAAGAGAGGGTATAAGAATAGAATGGCACCTAACATAAAAGATAATCCAAAAGTCTTCTATAGGCATATAAATAGTAAACGGGTAGTAAGAGGAGGGGTGGGGCCGATTAGGGACCAAAAAGGAGACCTACACATGGTGGCAGAGGGTATGGCTGAGGTACTAAATGAGTACTTTGCACCTGTCTTCACCAAGGAAGAAGATGCTGCCATAGACATAGTGAAGAAGGAGATAAAGAAGATACTGGATGGGATAGGAATTGATAAAGATGAGGTACTAGAAATGCTGGCTGTACTTAAAGTAGATAGGTCACCAGGACCGGATGGGATGCATCCTAGGACACTGAGGGAAGTGGAGGAAGAAATTGTGGAGGTACTGGCCATAATTATCCAATCCTCATTAGAAACGGGTGTAGTGCCAGAGGGCTGGAGAATTGCAAATGTTACACCCTTGTTCAAAAAAGGCTGTAAAGGTAACCCCAGCAACCATAGGCCGGTCAGTTTAACCTCGGTAGTGGGGAAGCTTTTAGAAACAGTAATCAGGGACAAAATTAACAGTCACTTGGACAAGTGTGGATTAATTAAGGAAAGCCAGCATGGATTTGTTAAAGGCAAATCGTGTTTAACCAACTTGATCGCGTTTTTTGATGAGGTAACAGAGAGGGTTGATGAGGGCAATGTGGTTAACGTGGTGTACATGGATTTTTAAAAAGGTGTTTGACAAAGTGCCACATAATAGGCTTGCCAGCAAAGTTGAAGCCCATGGAATAAAAGGGACAGTGACAGCATGGATACGAAATTGGCTAAGTGACAGGAAACAGAGAGTAGTGGTGAACAGTTGTTTTTTGGACTGGAGGAAGGTACACAGTGGTGTTCCCCAGGGGTCGGTATTAGGACCACTGCTTTTCTTGATATATATTAATGACTTGGATGTGGGTGTCCAGGTAACAATTTCAAAGTTTGCAGATGACACAAAACTTGGAAATATAGTGAACAGTGAGGAGGGTAGTGATAGACTTCAAGAGGACATAGAGAGGCTGGCGGAATAGGCAGACACGTGGCAGATGAAATTTAATGCCGAAAGGTGCTAAGTGATACATTTTGGTAGAAAGAATGAGGAGAGGCAATATAAACTAAAGGGTACAAACCTAAAAGGCATGCAGGAACAGAGAGACCTGGGGGTATATGTGCACAAATCAGTGAAAGTGGCAGGGCAGGTTGAGAAAGCAGTTAAAAAAAGCTTATGGGATCCTGGGCTTCATAAATAGAGCAGAGTACAAAAGCGTGGAAATTATGATGAACCTGTATAAAACACTGGTTCAGCCTCAACTGGAGTATTGTGTCCAATTCTGGGCACCGCACTTTAGGAAGGATGTGAAGGCCTTAAAGAGGGTGCAGAAAAGATTTATGAGAATGATTCTAGGGATGAGGGACTTCAGTTACGTGGATAGACTGGAGAAGCTGGGGTTGTTTTCCTTAGAGCAGAGAAGATTGAGAGGAGATTTGATAGAGGTGTTCAAAATCATGAGGGGTGTGGACAGAGTAGATAGAGGGAAACTGTTCCCATTGGCCGAAGGGTTGAGAACCAGAGGACACAGATTTAAGGTGATTGGCAAAAGACAACGGCCTAGAAATTCAGTTGCGTTCGCCAGCCGTTAGCGCCATAAGAGGGGTAGATTTTGAGCGCTAGGCACTTAGCGCCCGGGCGCAGGCCGATCTGCGCCTACGCCCAACTTCAGTTGACATTTAGCGCCGGCGCAAAGTGTTTGCGCCCGCTCAGCTGCGCGCGCAGCTTATGACGTCATTTCGTCGTGCAACGCCGTTTGTGCGCCCCAAACCGGAACTTCAGTGGCGCCCGCCCAATGTGGGCATGGCGCTGTTAAGAACTGTGAAGTGGAACGCAGCAGAGGCCCTGCGGGCCTCGGGGAGCGCTAATTAAAGGGCACTCAGACTGGACTATAAAGGCCAGCCATTTTGCTGCAATGACTTTAGTGCTTTGGATTTCTGGACAGAGGCCAAGGAACAGACCTTACTGATTTGGGACAACATAGGAGAGGTATTTTTGGCTTCTGGCCAGAGCTTGGAAATTTGACTCATTGTGATTTCACTGTTTGCAAGTATATTATGGGGGCTGCATGGGGTTCCAACCCTCAGTTCCAGCATTATGTGCGAAGGGCTCGCAGACGCTGTGTGAGAGGGGCAGCCATGCCTAGACGCAGAGGGGCCATCAGGCGTCGGCAACGTAGGCCTTACCCACTCAGGGAATACCGGCAGCAGGTGTCCTATCTCACCATGACTGCCGCGCATTGTGTTAAGAGGCTGCGCTTCAGAAGGGAGGTGGTTGCAGAGATCTGCCAGCTGCTTCACAGAGATCTGCGTCCACAGCTGATGTGCAGGACGTCTCTGTCGGTGGAAGTGAAGGTCACGGTGGCTCTGAACTTTTATGCAAGCGGCTCCTTCCAAGCCGCTGCTGGGGACATAGCGAACATCTCCCAGTTCGCCGTGCATCGCTGCATCCGGCAGGTCACCGATGCCCTTTTCGCAAGGAGACACCAATTCATCTCCTTCCCCATGACCCTAGAGAGGCAGGAGCAGCGTGCAGTCGGATTTGCCAGGATCGCCGACTTCCCCATGGTGCAGGGCGCCATTGACTGCACGCATGTGGCTATGCGGGCACCTATCGACAATGCCGAGGATTACCGCAACCGGAAGGGCTACCATTCCCTCAATGTACAGCTGGTGTGTGACCACAGGCAGCGCATCCTAGCTGTCAATGCCCGCTTTCCAGGAAGCAGCCACGATGCATTTATCCTGCGCCAGACTACTGTGGCTGACATGTTCCAGGCACAGCCTCCCCCAAGGGGATGGCTTATCGGGGACAAGGGCTACCCTTTGTGTACATGGCTCATGACCCCGCTCCGCGCGCCCAGGACCCCTGCTGAGGAGGCATACAACGAAAGCCATCAAGCCACAAGGAACATCATAGAGCAAACGATTGGCGTCCTCAAGCAACGGTTCCGCTGCCTGGATCGTTCCGGCAGATCTCTACAGTATTCGCCGGATAGAGTCTCCCAGTTCGTCATCGTTTGCTGCATGCTGCACAACCTGGCTATCCGCAGGACTCAGGCACTGCCACCTCACGTTGGACCACCACCTCAGGAGGACGAGCAGGAGGACCATGAGGAGGAGGAGGAGGAGGAGTACCAGCCCAGGAGGGAGCCACAAGGTCCAAGGGCCGTCCGCCGGCGGCTTATTGAACGACACTGCTAGGCCCCCTCTCAGGGAATGGCTTGTGGCAATGAACGCACCTGAATGCAGCCGCTCCGCAAGCCCTCAGCCGGTTAACGCAACAACCACTTGAAACATGACACATGGACAAGCTGAATAAATAAAAAGCTTTATTTAACAAACTCAGGGCCCTTCCCACATGAAACACAAAAACAGACAGGACCCCCAAAAAACAGTCAAAAACATATCTCACTCCCACAACCTGCGGAGGAATAACAAAACTTGTCCATCCATTTGGCCTTCATCCTCGGCCTTACCAAGACAAACCCCCCCATACAGAACACAAACACCCCCATCTAAAAAAACATTTGCCTTCATCTTCGGCCTTACCAAAATAAGCCCCCCCATACAGAACACAAACACCCCCATATAAAAAAACATCTGGCAACACACTCTACTTGGTGTGCCGAGAGGGCGAGTCCTTGTGCAGGCTTCTCCGGCCCCTGCCCGACCTGCTGCTCTGCCTCAACCTGGGCCCTGTGTGTGTTGCAAGGCTGGGGGAAGGCTCCTGAGGGGCACAATGCGTGACGGAAGGTGCCCTTGGGGGTCAGCCTAGATGAGGTCCGGCCCTGGAGGGGCCGGCTGCTGACTGCTGCAGCTGTGGCTGGCCAGCATCAGTCTCTCCAGCAGCTCGTCGCAGCTTTGCTGGGGGAGTGGCAGTGGCGGCTGCAGCAATGGGGGCAAGCTGGCTGATGCCAGGCGCTCGCTGGTCGCCAGAGACACTGGCACTCGGCCGGGCTGGCACTGCAGCAAGCGCAGCAATCTGGTGAAGGCCAGACCGCTGTGCTGCAGCAGCACGGCGGGTGCCCTGGCGATGCGTCCGTGACACAGCGAGTGTGGCAGAAGTGAGTGGTCTGTGCCCGCATCAGACCAGCCAGTGTCTGCACGGCACCACTCATGAACTCTCGACTCGCGTCCTGTGCTGCCGCGAGTTGTTCGACACCCCTGGCCTGTGAGTCCCCGAAATCGGCCACACTATGAGCCAGGGACTCAATGGCCTGAGGCAACTGTCCCACAACCCCCATGAACTCGGTGTGGCGCCGCTCCGAGTCCGCGGACATTTGATCAAGGAGGCGCACCTCCTGGGCGAGGACCGTCTCCGGACTGGAGGCCGGACTCTCCCTCTGGGGAGAAGGCCGCCGAGCTGGCCGACCCTTCCCGCGTGGCTGGACGCCACTGGGCCCAGCAACTGCCCTCCCCTGCAACACTTCCCCCCTCTGGGGAGAAGGCAGCCGTGCTGCCCGACCCTTCCCGCGTGGCTGGACGCCACTGGGCACAGGAGCTACACCCCCCTGCAACACTTCCCCCTGACTCTCTTCCAGGCAAGACGTGTCCCCTCCATTGCCATCCCCTGGCGCGGATGAGGGTTCCCCCGATGTGCCGCCTTCCTCTTGGTCCTCGTCGTCCTCCTCTTCCGAGGGACTGACACTCGCAGCTTCAGGGACCTCCTCCTCACCAGCTGAAAGCAGGAAGGCACAAGAGTAGCTTTAGAGTGAGGACAGGGCATCAGCGAGGGAGGCATGAGTGGTGGCATTATGCGCATTGGTGGGACAGTGGCAAAGGATGTAGATCTGAAGCGCAAGGGGAACGAGAGAGGTCCAAACGGTCATGTCCTTACCATTGGGGCCCAGCACAGGATCGGCATCTCCAATAGCAACGGGGCCAATCACCCGGGCACGCATGAGTCGAGCCACGCGCTCCTCCAGCTCACTGAGCTCCTGGAACTGGACACGGCCTCCCCCGGTGACAGTCCGGCTCTTCAGATTCTGCGCCAGCTTGGCCTGCAAGAGAAAGGACGGCCTCTAAGTACAGTGTGGTGCCCTGTTGTTGTGTGCACTGCCTCCCATGGTGGAATAGCTTGGCCAGTGTGGTGCCCTGTTGTTGTGTGCACTGCCTCCCATGGTCGAATAGCTTGGCCAGTGTGTCAAGTGCAGAAAGTGCTATTGATGATCATGCCACTGCCATAGCTGCTGGAGGAGGGCTGGCCATTAGGCCTTTGAGGTCCCTTTGCCCATAATGTGAGGTGCACATGCAAGGATGAGGAGGACACTGGAAAGGGTACTCACCCTGACCAACCGAGTGAGGTCGTTAAACTTCTTGCGGCATTGGTCACCAGTCCTGGGGACATCGCTGTTGGCTGTGACCCTCTGGGCGATTTCCCTCCAGGCTCTCCTGTACAGCCTCTTGGGAGCCTTCTTGCCACTGTCCGGGCACAAGATATCTCTGTTCTTCTCCAAACCCCTAAGCAGCACCCTCAAAGCATGGGCAGAGAAGCGCTGCGCTCGTTCACGGGCCCGCTGCATCGTTGCTGGCGCTATTTCTCTCCAGCAGCAGTGTTTAGGCCTAGCTGGAGGGCTGCAGTATCCAGGGCGTGGCAGCAGACCAAGTTGACCCTTCCCCCTTTAAGAGCTGGCCGGCGTCAGGGTGTCTGCTGTCAATCAAAACATGACCGCACCTGCGCTGCGCCCGGCCTCGGCGGTATGAGTCTGCACCGCCGGCTTAGCGCCTAAAGATAGGGGTGCAACGCCAGTTTTAGCGCTCGCCCAAACTCCTTGGCCAAAGCTACTGAATATCAGCGAAGTGGCCTCCACTTTCCGGCGGGCGCAAACTTTAGCGCCCGCCCGACTTTACCGCCCCAACCGTGGCTATACTGAATTTCTAGGCCAACATAAGAAAAAACTTTTTTACTCAGCGAGTGGTTAGGATCTGGAATGCACTGCCTCCTGAAAGGGTGGTGGGGGCAGACTCAATCACGGCTTTCAAAAGGGAGTTGGATAAGTGCTTGAAAGAAAAAAAATTGCAGGGCTACGTGGAAAGGGTAGGGGAGTGGGACTAGCTGAGGTGCTCTTCAAGAAGCCGGCACGGGCTCAACGGGCTGAATGGCCTTCTTCCGTGCTGTGACCATTCTATGATTCTATGATTCTAAATGGCCGACCCCTTATTCTGAGATTATGACCCCTAGTTCTGAACTCCCCAGCCAGGGGAAACATCCTTCCAGCATCTAGCCTGACAAGTCCCTTAAGAATGTTATATGTTTCAATGAGATCACCTCTCATTCTTCTAAACTCTAGAGAATATAGACCTAGCCTACTTATTTTCTCCTCATAGGATAATCCCCTCATCCCAGGAATCACTCCATCAATCAATCAATCTTCTTATTGTTTTTTTGTGTGTGAATACACTGGCTTAGAAATTCGGTTGGTTGCACCAGTGATTAGCGCCTAAAGAGCCCGAGATTTGGGCGTTACCCAATATTCGGACGTGCGCAGTGATCCTAGCACATCCAGCCATATTGAGTAGCCTGGTCGTGCCGGCGCTAAGTCTTTGCGCCCGCTCGCGGGCGCAGCCAGATAATGACGTCATTTCATTGTGCAACGCCTTTTTGGCGCCCCGTACCGGAAATTCAGTGGCGCCCCCCTCCGTTCCGCCTGGCGCTATTAGTGACAGTTGGATGGAACGTTACCAGGTCCTTCTCGGACTCGGCGGGCGCTCTTTAAAGGGGACAGCACTAGTATAAAACCGGCAGCTATTTGGCCTGGCCATACTGCTCGCTGCTGGAGAGAGTTGCAGGCCTTCAGTGGCACAGACTTGTTCTTATTGAGCCAGAGGAGCCTTGGGACCTTCAGCCCTGTCCAGAACAGTTGGATCCAGAAAGCTGAATGCGTCTTACTCGTCGGCCAGAATAATGGGAGCTGCTTTGGAGGGGAACGTCATCCTGGCTGAGCAACTGGCAAGGGCACAGAGACGGAGGGAGAGAGGGCTGGGATTGGCCAGAAGGAGGAGGGCCAATGGACATCGCCAAATCCGACCATACGCTGCCAGGGTTTTCAGGCAGCAGGTCTCCTACCTTACCATGTCGGAGGAGCAGTGTCTGCGAAGGCTGAGATTTGGTAAGGATGTTGTCACTGAGCTGTGCCACCTGCTTGCTGGGGATCTGCAGCCGTGGATACGGTGCAGGACCTCTCTGTCGGTGGCCGTGAAAGTCACTGTTGCGCTCAACTTTTACGCCAGCGGATCGTTTCAGGCAGCAGCTGGGGACATATCTAATATCTCTCAATTTGCGGTGCATTGCTGCATCCGGCAAGTTACATCTGCCCTCTACAAAAGGAGGCGCGAATTCATCACCTTCCTTGTGACCCTGGAGAAGCAGGGGGAGCATGCACAGGGCTTCGCGGCTATTGCGGACTTCCCCATGGTGCAGGGGACCATTGATTGTACACACGTGGCTTTGCGGGCACCATTGCAGAATCCGGAGGAGTTCCGCAACCGAAAGGGGTTCCACTCCCTTAATGTGCAGCTGGTCTGTGATCACCGGCAGATGATCATGGCGGTGAACGCACAATTCCCTGGCAGCAGCCATGACGCCTTCATCCTGCGGCAGACTTCAGTGGCTGACCTTTTTGAGGCCCCGGCTCACCCACGAGGCTGGCTTCTGGGCGACAAGGGCTATCCTCTCTGCCTATGGCTCATGACCCCGCTCCGTTTGCCCAGCACCCCGGCAGAAGAGCTTTACAACAGCAGTCATCAGGCCACCAGGAACATTGTGGAGCACACAATTGGTGTGCTGAAGCAGCGTTTCCACTGTCTAGACCATTCGGGGGGCACCCTACAGTAGTCGCCGGAGCATGTGGCGCGCATCATTGTTGTCTGCTGCATGCTCCACAACCTGGCCATTCAACGCACCCAGCCAATGCCAGCCGACCCTCAAGGTCCAGCAGAGCAGGCGGACGAGGAGCTGGAGGAGGAGGAGGAGGAGCATGCGGGCAAGGAGGATCAGGAGAAGGAGGAGGAGCAGGAAGATGGGAGGGCTCCAGAAACTGGAAGGGCCATTCGTCAGAGGCTCATAAGGACTCGGTTCTAGGCCCCTCGGACGGAATGGTGGCTGTGATTCAAACAGCACCCTCCGGTTCACTGTAAGCCTATGAAGGCATCGATGAATGTAAATAGTGTACAGGTCGATTGTAAATAAAACGTTTTCTTTATTTTCAAACAAGTGCTTCCTTCCAGCATGACAACATAATGGCAACAGAAATCATAACTAACAAACTAACAGATAACTGTGTGGCAACCCGGCGAAACTAACCAAACCATAACAAACAAACACAACAGGTGTGGAGTGCCTTAAAACTGGAAAAAGAGACGTCTTAGCACCTCCCTCTACTGGTGACCCCTTGATGGAGACCGACTCCTCTTACGAGGTCGGCCCCTTCCCCCCCTGCAATTCCTCCGTAATTGTACCCCAGTGGCTACGTCAAGGCTGGGGGACGCCTGCTGAGTGTCTGGAAGCGCTGAAGCCCCTGAGGGACGGCCTGGACGACCTCTGGGCTTGGAGGTCCCGCAAGCAGGCTGCTCCAACTGGGCATGTCTGCTAGCAGTGTGCCGCGCAGGTGGTGGCAGCTGCTCTGCTGACGTGCCAGCGGTGGCATCAGGACTGGTCACATGCAGAGAGAGGACACCTGCACCGTTGTCGGCCGACACACTGGCACTCTGACGGTGCCGCACCGGATCATCCGCCGCTATCGACTGCTCCACAGATTCATGGCCTGCTGTGGTGCTGCAAGGGCCTGGGGTGATCCTGCCTGATGCAGCTACGGTGGCAGCAGTGAGTGTTCGCGTGGCCTCAATCTGCGTGTGGACGAGGCTAGCAAGTGACTGCGTGGCAGCAGTGAGGACCTGCGTGGCAGGTGCCAGTGCTTCGGAGAAGCCATGAACAGTCCTTTCCACTGCTTCGGAGAAACCATGAACAGTCCTTTCCACTGCCTCGGACAAGGCCGGAACAGTCCTTTCCACTGCTTTGGACAAGCCCTGGACAGACCTTAACATTGCTGCCCCGAAGCCCTGGACAGTCGTTTCCATTGCTGCCCCAAAGTCCACCACACTCTTTGCCAGTGTGTCAATGGACTCAGGCATCCTCCCCACTGCAGCCATAAGCTCAGTGTGCCTGAGCCGGGCCTGGGCGCTCATTTCGGCAAGGCACCGCACCTCCTCTGCACTCTGTGCAGCAGTCATGGTGGCCTGCCTTGCCCTCCGGGGAAACGGCCCCCGAGCGTCCCTACCCCCCGCGCGTTGCTGCAGGCTGCTGGTCCCTGCAACTGGCTCCTCATCAGAGCCCCCCCTCTCCTCAAGGGAACTACTATCCCCAATCTCCACATGCGGTGGCTCCCCTGAGGCTGGCACGGATGGTCCAACTTCCTCCTGGTCGTCGCCTCCGGAGGCACTTGCATTGGCAGCTTGAGGGGCCGGCTCCTGAGCTGGTGATGCAGCATCTGAAAGCAGGGAGGTTGAAGAGTGGCTTTAGCAAAAGGACAGTTTGGCAGCAAGGGATGCAACAGTGCGGCAATGCTATGACATGGGTCCACATTGAGAAAGCATGCTGGCGGGGGAAACAACTGAAAGGTGACAGCTGTAATAGTTGAGAACCTTACCATCGCTGTGGACAATGGGGTCGGCAGCTGCAGTGGTGACAGGACCACTCAGACATCCTCCCACAATCTGGCGGACTCTCTCCTCGAGATCCGTCAGAGGCTCCACTTGAGGACGGCCTCCTCCGGTGCGAAGCTGCTACTTTCGGTTCCGCGCCAGCTTGGCCTGCAGGGCAAAGGATGGGAAGTGATGTAACATGATGCCCTGAGTTATCATCTCATGCCCCCCAAGGTGGAAGAGCCCTTACATGATGCCCTGAGTGATGTTCTCATGCCCCCCATGGTGGAACATCCCTTACATGATGCCCTGAGTGATGATCTCATGCCCCCCCATGGTGGAACAGCCCTGAGTCAAATGTGGATGTGTGTGACCAGAAAGGGCCATGGGTGCTTGCTGACAGATGGCCATTGGGGTATCGCGCACCCTGTAGCCATAAAGTCAGGTGCTCATGGAGGGATGCATAAGTTTACATTAACTCCACTCACCCTGACGACCCGAATTTCTTCCTGCACTGGACAGGGCTCCTGGTCGCCATGCTGCTGGAGTTGGCCCTCTGAGAAACATCCCTCCAAGCTCGTCGGTAGTCCTTATGATGAGGCCTCCTGCCATTGTCTGGGTATAGGACATCTCGCCGGCGCTCCACTGCGGACACCAATTCCTCCAGGGACTCAGTGCTGAAGCGCTCTGCTCTCTGCCTCACCCTCTCCATCTGATCCAAGTTTTTTGCGCCAGAGAAGGGCCTGCGCCGATTTGCAGGCCTACAAGGCGCAGAGTGTGGATGCTGGAGCTGCCTGACCCACCCCTTTAAGAGCTGGCCGGCGCCTGCAAGTCTCGTGGTCATGGGTAATTGAGAGCACCTGCGCTGCGGCTGGACGCCCCGATATTGGGTTGCGCCGGCATGTTAGCGCCTTAGGTGCCTCGTGTAACACCTGAACTCGCGCCTCAATCACCTTTGGGGCGCTGCAACCCAATATCGCACGAGGTGTCGATAAGTTGCGATAAATTTGTGCTCCGCCAATTCTAACGCCCCAAGCGGGGCTATACCCAATTTCTAGGCCACTATGTTTTAAAAACCCAATATTTAACTGTGTCCCCCCCCCCCTGCAAAGCCCCAACCCCCAAGTCCTTTCTGTGAAAAAATTGTCAAAAACTCCCACAACATGACAGGCCAGCTCATACATTTAAGGTGGCTTCGCTTTTAAGCTGAGCACTGTAGACATACCAAGGCGGTGCTAGATTTCCAGTGGTTGGTTTAAGGCTTACATAGTATTTATAGCACACAAACAGGCCATTCAGCCCAACACGTCCATGCTGGTGTTTATGCTCCACACGAGCCTCCTCCCACCCTACTTCACCCAACCCCGTCAACATATCCCTCTCTCCCTTTCTCACTTGTGTGCTTATCGAGCTTCCCTTTAAATACGTTCTAGCTTCTCCTTAAATGCTTACTCTCTAGATCGGCAACAAACAGATTCCAACTGGTCCCAAACTTTACACAGCCCCATTAAAGAGGCTCCATCCAGACTCTGCTTTAAACTGAGTTAGACTCCGATACAGAGTCATAGCACTATAGCTACAGACTTCGAAATCTGGGAAAAAAGACAACATCCTGCTGTCAAAGAAATGTTTATTAAAGCCAACTGTTATTTAGGGCACCCTGGCTTATTTTTCCCTTCACTATCCCAGGGATGCAGAGGCCAATCGTACTCTTGCTGCTGCTCTGTCGGGATCACCTAACTCAGCACAGAGCAGGAATTGAAAACCTGGGACCTTCTAGGTTAATAAGCCTCAAGTCTCAGCCGTGGCGCTTCCCACCTCTGAATCCGACGGTCCTACATTACAACAGTGACTACACTTTAAAAGTACTTCATTGGCTGTAAAGCGCTTTGGGACGTCCTGAGGTCGTGAAAGCCGCTGTAGAAACACAAGTCTTTCTTTCTTTCTTTACATCAGGCAGTGCCGTTGCCCACGAAGATGTGAGGAGAGGGAGGGATGGTAATTTGTTGAAGTCCAAGGCTTCTCCCAATTAGGCCATCCAGCAATGTGCAGGGCCTGTTATTGCGGAGACGGTGCGGAGTGGCTCTGAAATGCAGGATGTAAACAAGCCTAATAACAAATGGTTAGCGATTCAATAAAACTCCGACTCAGATGATGTGTTTGATTGACTCCTTAGCAATGTTCCCTCTAGGCTGCTCGTGTGCGAGGCCACGCAGTAATCTGCAAGGTCCCGCGCAGGCCTCTCACGGGTGTTTCCATTTGAAAATACTGCGCATGCGCAGAAATTTAAAGGGACCGCGCATTGAAATAAACAGGCCGCGCAGAACAAAGACAATTTAGAAGGAACATTGCGCCTTAGTATGCTTGAAGCCTGAGGCAGTTTCTAACTTTGATGGTAGATTCCACCTTTTTGTGCTAGAGTTTCTATTCAAATCATCAAATATTCCAGTATCCTTTTATCTGAGTGAATAAATAGGAGATAGTTTTTAATGTGATCTTAGCTCCCCAGACTTTGTGCATCACCGTCACTCAAGTTAGATGCATTTCTTGCTATGATCCTGACAATTTATGTTTCTTCTGTTTTTGCCTGCACAGCCTCTGATCTAATCCACCACTCAGCACATTGTGCGCTAGTTTTCATTCGTACGTCATTACCACTTTCCTCAACATTCCTAATGTGCTTATGTTACTGACCTATTTTTGCACTCATCACACCTTGTGTCCGACAGATCCCTCTCAGTTTCCATCTGGGCTTGATGCATTTGCTAATGAGTCTCGGTCTGGGCTTGTTGGAATCATCGTATTTGCTACAGGGAGTCAGCAGGAGCATGTTGGATTTGTTGTTTAGCCACTGTCTGGGCTTGCTGTCTGTACTGCCAGGTGTCTGCCAAGCCTTTTCAGGTATCCTCCTGGATATCCTGTAGACAGCCAAGCCCTGTTATTAGCGTCATTGACTGTGTCATAGCAGAACCCTTTCTTCCATCTCTTTTTTGGGGATTCTAGTCGTAACATCAATAAAGTGACGTTGCAGCTTTGCTTTTAGCAGGCTTACTAAAGGAAGAACCGGATCTACAGGTTTAAAGGAACAGAGTAGCTTTATACTGTAACTGCTAGCTCAGATCCACAGCAATTTAAACCTCAAACGTTTCTGGCAAGTTATCCTGGGCATCACAAGTAATTATGTTAACATGCGTAATAAAATAACCTTGCATCACCTGAATCAACAATATTCACAGGAACTAACCAGACATCACAAACATGGGGAATATTCTCTTTCACAAATAATTATACACCAGAAGCCCTTAGGCTGGATTTATACTGCAACTTTAGCATTGTTGTGAAGTGCATTCGCAGTTATGCTTAAATTGCACTATAAATGCAGAGTCAGAGAGCAATCCGATTCAAGACACCAACTGGAGGAGATAATCTCGCACCACTTGGAGCGTAACGCATGTGATGTTAAGCAAGATTTATGAAGAGCTTCAGATTCTGTTGGATGCCCTGGACACTTTCAAAAATGTGCTTGCTGTTAATTTAAATGATTAGATACTATGCTATCTAAACATTTGAATTTTAACCACTAGGTGAGGAACATGCATGTAACCTTACATATACATAGTCATACTCAGAGAATCATACCTATCAGCTAACGTCTCCTTCATCCCCATCCCTGGGTATGTCCTGTCCCACCAGCAGGACAGACCCATCAGGGGTGGTGGCACAGTGATATACAGTCGGGATGGAGTGGCCCTGGGAGTCCTCAACATTGACCCAGGACCATCCCTGGTTCAATGAGGAGTGTAGAAGAGCATGCCAGGAGCAGCACCAGGCGTACCTGAAAATGAGGTGCCAACCTGGTGAAGCTGCAACACAGGACTGCATGCATGCTAAACAGCGGAAGCAGCATGCTATAGACAGGGCTAAGCAATCCCACAACCAAGGGATCAGATCAAAGCTCTGCAGCCCTGCCACATCCAGTCGTGATTGGTGGTGGACAATAAATAACTAATGAGAGGAGGAGGCTCCATGCATATCCCCATCCTCAATGATGGTGGAGCCCAGCACGTGAGTGCAAAAGACAAGGCTGAAACATTTGCATCCATCTTCAGCCAGAAGTGCCGAGTGGATGATCCATATTGGCCTCTTCATGAGGTCCACACCACCACAGAAGCCAGTCTTCAGCCAATTCGATTCACTCCACGTGATATCAAGAAATGGCTGAACGCACTGGATATAGCAAAGACTATGGGCCTTGACAACATTCCGGCTGTCGTGCTGGTGACTTGTGCTCCAGAACTAACTGTGCCTCTAGCCAAGCTGTTCCAGTACAGCTACAACACTGGCATCTATCCGACAATGTGGAAAACTGCCCAGGTATGTCCTGGCCACAAAAAGCAGGACAAATCCAATCCAGTCAATTACCGTCCATCAGCCGACTCTCAATCTGGAAGGTGTTGTCGACAGTGCTATCAAGCAGCACTTTCTCATCAATAACCTGCTCACCGGTGCTCAGTTTGGGTTCTGCCAGGACCACTCGGCTCCAGACTTCATTATAGCCTTGGTACAAACATGGACAAAAGAGCTGAATTCCAGAGGTGAGGTGAGAGTGACTGCCCGTAACATCAAGACAGCTTTTGACTGAGTGTGGCATCAAGGAGCCCTAGTAAAATTGAAGTCAATGGGGATCAGGGGGAAATTTCTTCACTGGCTGGAGTCATACCTAGCACAAAGGAAGATGGTTGTGGGTTGTTGGAGGCCAATCATCTCAGCCCCAGGATGTCGCTGCAGGAGTTCCTGAGGGCAGTGTCCTAGGTCCAACCATCTTCAGCTGCTTCATCAATGACTTTCCCTCTATCATAAGGTCAGAAGTGGGGATGTTCGCAGATGACTGCACTGTGTTCAGTTCCATTCGCAATTCCTCAAATAATGAAACAGCCCATGCCAGCATGCAGCAAGACCTGGACAACATTCAGGTTTGGGCTAATAAGTGGCAAGTAACATTTGTGCCACACAAGTGCCAAGCAATGGCCATCTCCAATAAGAGAGCGTCTAATCACCTCTCCTTGACATTCAATGGCATTACTAGCATAGAAACCGACACCATCAATATCCTGGGGGTCACCATTAACCAGAAACTTAATTGGACCGGCCACATGAATACTGTGGGTACAAGAGCAGGTCAGAGGCTGGGTATTCTGCGGCGAGTGTCTTGCCGCCTGACTCCCCAAAGCCTTTTCACCATCTACAAAGCACAAGTAAGGAGTGTGATGGAATACTCTCCACTTGCCTGGATGAGTGCAGCTCCAACAACACTCAAGAAGCTCAACACCATCCAGAACAAAGCAGCCAGTTTGATGAGCACCCGAACCAGCACCTTAAACATTCACTCCCTCCACCACCGGCGCACTGTGGCTGCAGTGTGTACCATCTACATCTACAAGATGCACTGCAGCAACTCGCCAAGGCTTCTTTGACAGCACCTCCCAAACCCGCGACCTCTTCCACCTAGAAGGACAAGGGCAGCAGGCACATGGGAACACCAGCACCTCCAAGTTCCCCTCCAAGTCACACACCACCCTGACTTGGAAGTATATCACCGATCCTGCATCATCGCTGGGTCAAAATCCTGGAACTCCCTCCCTAACAGCACTGTGGGAGTACCTTCACCACACGGACTGCAGCAGTTCAAGGCGGCTCACCACCACCTTCTCAAGGGCAATTCAGGATGGGCAATAACCTTGTCAGCGACGCTCAGATCCCGTGAATGAATACATTTTTAAAAAACACAGGCCAATCTCCTGGGCAGGAGAATAGCACTTCCAGTCAGGTTGTACAAACAAAGTCCTGCCTGGCTGGACTGATGTTGCAGCTGCCATCCTCAGACCCATAGCTGCAGCCTAAATTCTTCAGTTGTGTGGTGGGGGTGGGGGCAGAATGAGCTCAGAGCTACAGTAGCTAAAATAATTTTTAACTGATGTAAACCAACCAGCTTTTAGCAGGATAGCTAAAGAGCGAAGGGTAGTGACCAGATCATTACAGCAGCGGTTCTCTGTCAGCTCCAGCTGTACATAATCAACTTTCTACGCAGTGTAAATCTTTGCACCATTTCCTCTGCTGATCAGAAAGCACCAGCTGAGGAATGCAGCGACTCAGTGTGAATAAACCTGATGTGAGATGAAGCAGTTGAAGTAACCTGTATGCTCAGAAAATCCATTTCTCGTTGCAATTTCCTCTCATAGTATACCCAGTTTAATAAAATCGCAGGATCAATGGTCCTACTGAGTAACTGAATTGAGATTCAACTGGTTGATAATGAAAAAATATGGTTCACTTGCTAAAGTTTATTGAGATGGGAAGACACAAAATGAAAAATGTTCCATCTGTCTGTTCAGTGAATCACTCAGCTCTTCACGGAGGCAGTGATCATGACCCCTTTACCATGCTGTTCCTTTTCTTCAGATTCCCCAGTGAGAAAGCATTTCGCAGTTCATTTCAGTGATGTCAAAATAATCGGATCAAAATTGAGAAAAGGCCTTGCAGTAACTCGCTCAGTGGGTTCGTTTCATGAAGCAAAAGAAGCAATTACATTTCAAACGTTTTTAATTTTTGAGAGCTTTTTAATATGCACCTCAAGTATGCTTGTCGGATCTGTGCTTACATTGGATTGCAGCAAACCTCCAAAGCAGATATCGTTCTGCCATTGCTATTGTTTAGCATCTATCAGTTTCTATGATTGTGGGAAATGGATGGGGATTTTTATCTGTTATTGAAGTTGAAGTTTTGTGTCAGTCAAGGTGAGGAACAGAATATTTTTCACTTAATATCAGCATCAAGAACTCCTGGGGTCCCTGGTGGGGTGAAGCAGGAACTGAGGAAGGGATATTCTCAGACACAGTGACCCTCATCAAACTTTTCCTTTTGCCACACAGCTACAACTCTACAGCCTCACATGGTAATAGTTTTCAATTAGTGCTGAATTGTGCCCAGTATTGTGGGCTTGTGCTTGCTAGGAAATAGATTGAGAATGCACAAACTAATTTCACTTAGGACCTTTGCCAGCTGTGAGAGAGAGAGAGAGGAGCCATGCACCTCATCAATCTAGGTGAGACTCAAACTCAGATCTCAGAGGTGAAAGTACCGATCTGACCTGTTGTGTCAGCCAGCTCCTATTGTGCATACAAATTTTAATATATTAATGCATGAAGTCCTCTCAGTCATACCTTAAGTGACAGGACCGTTGCTCAAAATATTCATAAGGTTTTTATTTTGCTGAGGTTCACAGTCTTTAATTTACTTTCCTGAGTAATTCTAATGATCATGTTTGTAATTATTATAAATTATAGACATACAAATTCTAGAAAGTAAATTAATTACGATTGCTACAGCTAGCAAGGTCAGATAGGGGTAAAGAAGGTTGAATGCGCTTCTATTAAGTCCTTGGTGCTTTATAATCCTTTACTAGAATTAACAGAAAAGGTGTCAGTTATATCAACAGCAGTTTTTTTATGCAGGAGGGTAGATCTGTCAGTTCTCAGGCAATACTGTCTTTTTCTAAAGCCCTGTCTATTCTGTGATAAAACTAAATGCTGCACAAATCTTGCTCTCAGAGAATCCAATGGAATCCCTTGCTTCAATGCGTGTAGACTACAAGAGAGAAAATCAGTTAGATTTATTTTAACATAATATACTCGTTTACGGTAGTTTTATGATTGCAGTAACTACCATGGTATTTTAAACAGATTCGTTAGATTCCCTGATTATTATTAACTGTTGTTGGTGGATTTGAGTTTCTGTTTACCAGCAATTACATGGATGGTTGATCTGATCCTTCTGAGCATCATACAAGAACATCAAGAGCAAATTGAAATCTGAGTCAGTTGGTTCGAGCAGCCAAGATGCAACAGCTGAAACTGTTTCCACAGTCATGCAAGCTTCTAGGAAGTTTTACATACTGCTCCTGTTATCATCAATTGTAATTGGAATCAAAATTACGTTTTCCTAATCACATGTTACAGTTGAGCAAATTGGTGTTTTCAATGTTACCTCCATCTTACTGTCTAGCTGAGTAAAAAATTAAGCCTCGATTTTAACTCGGAAGCGAGCATTGAGCTTGCAGGGCCCCTCTGCAGTGAGGTCCAGACCATTTGAACTCCCGTGGGTTTTATCTCCATCTCGCTGGTGAGTCCCCTCCCCCTCAATCGCCCCCCCACCCCACCCCCCCCAATCTCGGTAGGAATCTGTCCCTCGCCAGTGGGCAGGAGGGGACCACTGCTGGGATCTGTGGGAATGGTCCCTAGCAGTCAGATAAATGCATCGGTGGGTATAGTAATCTGGGATGTAATGTTTAAGTTATCCACCAGATGGAGCCAAATATTAAGGGTTCACATTCACCAGTTTTTAAGGTAATGGGTCATGTATTCAAGGTCCTGGTACACCAGTTTATACGGTAATGTGGCATTGCATTATGGGTATGACTCAGGGGTTCTTCCTCCATCTTGTGATCGGGCAGTAAGAATTGTGTGCCTTGCCTGCAGCCTGTAAGAGATGTTTCTCTGCTACACCGTGCAATTAAACAGTTGGGTTTTGTTCCTAATATCTCGCTTCCCTCAGTTTCTGACCTTACATCTCGGATATCACATATTGGCGATGAGGATAAACAGATCACATCTTGACGAAGAAAAAAAAAAGAAAAGGAACACAGAATAACAGATCATGGCTGCTACGGTAGGAAAGATCTCTGCTTTTGATGTTCAGATGCAGACCTAGGATGAATACTGCGAGGTGTTGATGCATTTCTTTGAAGCAAATTATATAGATGATGTCGGAAAAAGGAGAGCGATTTTGCTCACTTCCGTGGGAAGTCAGATGTATAGTTTAATGAGAAACTTATGCAGTCCTGAAAAGCCTGGAGACAGATCATTTGCTAACTTAGTGGCCTTGCTAAAGGACCAATTCAATCCCAGACCGAGTGAGATTGTACAGCGTTTCAAATTTAATTCACAGAACAGAAAACTGGGAGAGACTGTATTGGATTATGTAGCGGTGTTGAGGAAATTGGCACACGATTGCAATTATGGCAACAACCTGAAAGACATGCTGAGAGGTAGGCTAGTTTGCGGGATAATGGATGATCGAATGCAGTGGAGATTATTGTCCGAGACTGGGCTTACACATGAAAACGCGTTGGAACTTGCTAAAGCCATAGAGACAGCGAACTGAGATGTAAAAGAAATACAAGGTTCAGACTAGACTACTACAAAGCAAGTTGCAGGTCAGGTTGTTGTGCACAAGTTAAATATGCATCAGAAACCACAACGTGAGCATGTAAAGGCATGTTATAGATGCAATGGCGATCACCTGGCGAGGGAATGCAGGTTTCTGGTGGAAAAGTGCCACAAGTGTGGGAAAAAAGGACACATAAAACGTGCATGCAGGGCAAAAGCAACCGTGGAGGAATACAAGCCAAAAGGGGGAGGAAAGCAAAACCTAGGAAGAGAAGTTAAAAAACAGGGAGCACATCACATCAGCGGAGAAGCTGAGAAAGAAGACGACATGTTCATAATGCATAGTATGGTAGAGAACATTCCAAAGGTGGATCCTATCACTTTGCAACTGAGAGTAAATGACTCTAAGGTCAACTTTGAAGTGGATACAGGATGTGGTGTGACCATAATGAACAGGGAGGAGTACTCAAAGTTGTGGAACTGTGCAAAAGTTCCAGAGTTAAAGTCTTGCTCTATGCAGCTTAAAACATATACCAGTGAATGAGTGGCGACATTGGGTACAGCTACTGTAACTGTGCAACACAGGGACACCGTGGAACAGCTACCAATAGTTGTAGTATCGGGTTCCGGACCAAACTTGTTAGGTCGGGGCTGAATATAAGAACTTAAATTAGATTGGGGAGCAATCAAATAGAGGGAGGCAAACAGTTGTCTTTGCAAGAAGTGTTGATTGAACATGAGAACGTGTTCAAGGAAGAACTTGGCACATTTAATGGCCCCCCAGCTAAGATTTATGTAGACAAGGAGGCACTGCCAAGGTTTTTTAAACAACGACCTGTGCCGTATGCCATGAAACCGAAGGTAGAGGTTGAGCTGGATCGTCTTTTGAGAGAGAACATTCTGGAACCCGTGAAATGTTCAGAATGGGCAGCTCCCATTGTACCTGTTTTAAAACCGGACAATTCGGTAAGACTCTGTGGAGATTATAAATTGACAGTAAATAGGGTGTCTAAACTAGAACAGTATCCTATTCCCAAAACAGAGGATCTCTTTGCAAACCTGGCTGGAGGGAAGAAATTCACGAAGCTGGATATGAGTCATGCATACTTGCAGATTACACTAGATGAGGAATCCAAGAAGTATGTAACCATAAATACACACAAGGGTTTGTTTACCTATAACCGCTTACCATTCGGTGTCTCACCTGGTCCAGCTATTTTCCAGAGGACTATTGAGGGGGTACTGCAAGGGATCCCACATGTTTCAATCTATCTGGACGACATTCTGGTGACGGGAAGAACCGACCAGGAACATCTGAGCACTCTGAGAGAGGTACTACAAAGATTGGATAAGGCTGGGTTACGGCTCAAGAGGAGTAAGTGCACTTTCCTGGGGAATGAGGCCGTGTTCCTGGGACACAGAGTGGATGCCACCGGGCTCCATCCAATCAAGGAGAAGGTACAAGCACTGCAGGAGGCCCCAGCTCCTACCAATGTGACTGAGTTAAAAGCTTACCTGGGACTGCTAAACTATTATAACAGATTTTTACCAAACTTGGCAACAGTGTTAGCACCTCTTCACAAACTTCTGCATAAGGAGACACAGTGGCAGTGGGAAGAGGAACAGAGGGTTTCATTTGAACAGTCCAAGAAACTGATGCTGTCCTCGGATGTGCTGGTTCACTACAATGCAGAGAAAGACATCATTCTCTCTTGTGATGCTTCACCTTATGGGGTGGGGGCAGTTCTTTCACACAGCTTGGAAGATGGAACAGAAAGACCAATAGGGTTTATGTCTCGAACTCTGACACCAGTGGAAAAAACTATTCCCAGTTAGATAAAGAGGGGTTAGCAGTAATGTTTGGGTTACAGAGGTTTCACAAGTACATATATGGCAGGAAATTCACCATATGCACCGATCATAAAACTCTTTTATCTCTTTTTAATGAAATGAAAGCAGTACGACAGATGGTGTCACCCCGGATCCAGAGGTGGGCGGTGACGTTGAGGGCATATGAGTATGTCATCGTTTACAGAGTGGGTACAGAGTGGAGCTATAGTAGGGGGTGATTTACAGCCAAATACAGAGGAAAAAACAAGTCAGCTGGGAAGGCAGAGCAAATATGTGAAGGCAAAAGGGAATATGGCAGGGCTGGAAGGCATTTATTTTAATGCAAGGAGTCTTGCAAATAAGGTGGATGAACTGAAGTTGTTGTTGAACACATGGGAGTACGATATTGTTGCTATCACGGAGACATGGTTGAGGGAGGGTCAGGACTGGCAGCTCAATATTCCGGGGTATAGAATCTTCAGGCGAGACAGAGGGGGGTGTAAAAGGGGAGGGGGTGTTGCAATATTAATTAAGGAGTCAATTACTGCTGTAAGGAGGGATGATATATTAGCGGGTTCCTCTAATGAGGCCATATGGGTAGAACTTAAAAACAAAAAGGGGGCAAGCACTTTGCTGGGAGTGTACTATAGGCCCCCAAACAGTCAGGGGGAGATAGAGGAACAGATATGTAGGCAAATCTCAGAGAAGTGTGAAAATAATAGGGTAATAATAGTGGGGGATTTCAACTTCCCCAATATAAATTGGGATAGTCAGAGTGTGAAAGGCTTAGAGGGTGCAGAATTCTTAAAGTGCATCCAGGAGAGCTTTTTGAGCTAACATGTAGAAAGTCCTACAAGAGAGGGGGCGGTACTGGACCTAATTCTGGGGAATGTAGCCGGGCAAGTGGTGGAAGTATCAGTAGGAGAGCATTTTGGCGACAGTGACCATAATTCGGTGAGATTTAAGGTGGTCATGGAAAAAGACAAAGACGGCCCGGAAATAAGGGTTCTAAATTGGGGGAAGGCCGATTTTAATATGATAAGGCAGGATCTGGCCAAAGTGGACTGGGAGCAGCTACTTATAGGAAAATCCACATCAAAACAGTGGGAGACTTTCAGAAGGGAAATAGAGAGAGTACAACGCCAACATGTTCCTATAAAGGTCAAGGGTGGGACCAACAAGCAAAGGGAACCTTGGATGACAAGGGATATACAAAAATGCATTCGAAATAAAAGGGGGGCTTTTGGCAGTTACAAAAGACTAAAGACGGAAGAAGGCCTAGAGGAGTATAAAAAGTGCAGGGGCATACTTAAAAAAGAAATTAGGAGGGCGAGGAGGGACCATGAAATAACACTGGCGAGCAAAATAAAGGAAAATCCTAAGATGTTTTATAAGTATATTAAGGGCAAGAAGATAACCAGGGAAAGGGTAGGGCCCATTAGGGACCAAAGTGGCAATCTGTGTGTAGAGCCAGATGATGTAGGCGGGGTTTTAAATGAATTTTTTGCATCTGTGTTCACTATGGAGAAAGACGATGCAGACATAGAAATCGGGCAAGGGGACTGTGACATACTTGAACATATTAGCATCGAGAGGGAGGAGGTGCTAGCGGTTTTAGCAGGCCAAAAAGTGGATAAATCCCCAGGCCCGGATGTGATGTATCCCAGGCTGCTGTGGGAGGCAAAGGAGGAGATTGCAGGGGCTCTGACACAAATTTTCAGAACCTCTCTGGCCACAGGGGATGTACCAGAGGACTGGAGAACAGCTAATGTAGTACCATTATACAAGAAGGGTAGCAGGGATAAACCAGGGAATTACAGGCCAGTGAGCCTAACATCTGTGGTAGGGAAATTATTGGAAAAAATTCTGAGGGACAAAATTAGTCTCCACTTGGAGAGGCAAGGATTAATCGGGAATAGTCAGCATGGCTTTGTCAAGGGTAAATCATGTCTGACAAATCTGATTGAATTTTTCGAGGGGGTGACTAGGGGGGTGGATGAGGGAAATGCTGTGGATGTGGTTTACATGAACTTCAGTAAAGCTTTTGACAAAGTCCCGCATAGGAGACTGGTCAAGAAGGTAAGAGCCCATGAGATCCAGGGTGCCTTGGCGCGTTGGATCCTAAACTGGCTGAGTGGCAGGAGGCAGAGGGTGATGGTCGAAGGTTGCTTTTGTGACTGGAAGCCTGTGTCCAGTGGGGTACCTCAGGGATCGGTGCTGGGTCCCTTGTTGTTTGTGATCTACATAAATGATTTGGATGAGAATGTAAAAGGTATGATCAGTAAGTTCGCAGATGACACGAAAATTGGTGGGGTGGTAAATTGCGAGGAGGAAAGCCTCAGGCTACAGGACGATATAAACGGGTTGGTCAGATGGGCGGAAAAGTGGCAAATGGAATTTAACCCTGAAAAGTGCTGTGGTAAACCACGTTCACTATTGTATCACTGTTAGTAGTTAGCACTGTTCACCACTGTTCGTTATAACTGTATCACTGACCACTATTGTATCACGGTACGAGGTCGCCTCTTGCCACACTGCTATACCTGGGATGACCACTGCCGACTCCGCCTTGGCTCCACCCACCAGGCCAGGTATAAAGGTGAGCGACTGGCTGGTATTCCTCCTGCTTGGATCGGATCACCCACGAGAGTGGGCTCTGTTATTTAGTCAATAAAAACCTTTAGTCACCTTCGTAACTCTTCACCTTTTATTGGAGGAATTGATAGGTATATCAATTTTATTGACTAAATTTAATGATGTCCGACAACGAGTCACAACCGGCGGAGGAGCCACCAGCGCAGCTCCCAGGAGCACAGCCACACCAGCCAGCTTGGCTGCGAGCCCTCAGACCGCCGTACCTGGACCTGAACCCACGAGCAGCAAACTCAGCCGCAGACTTTAAACACTGGCTGGTCTGCTTCGAATCATACCTGAGAGAATCCAGCGTCCCTCAGGCATCCAAACTAAGTGTCCTGCAGGCACAACTGAGCCCGAGAGTATACACTCTCATCGAGGACATGACTACCTACGAGACCGCCATCAACCTGCTGAAACAGAAGTACCGGACCCCGGTAAACTACATGTACGCTAGGCACCTCCTAAGATCACGGCCGCAACAGCCAGGAGAATCAGTAGCCGAATTCTCACAGGCGCTATATGCACTCGCCAGGAAATGTGACTTTAAATCGGTGTCGGCAGCCGAAAATACTGAAGATAATATCCGCGACGCATTCCTGAAAGGCCTACGGTCCGAGTACTCACGGCAAAGACTGCTGGAAGCTAAAGACCTCAGCATGGAAAAAGCTGAAGCCCTCGCTATCTCCCTGGAAGTGGCCCACCAAGATCAGGAAGCATTCACCAGGTACTGCTCGCGACCCTGGGACTCGGGCCCGACCCCTACCACAGCACCCTTCCCAGCGCCGCCCCCGGGACCTACCTCTGCGTCGGCGTCCCGGACCCGACCGGCCCCGCCACCCCCGGCACCGGCCCCGACATCGGGCATCCGCGATCGGGCCGCCGGCTGTTTTTTTTTGTGGCCAGGAGAAGCACCCGAGGTCGCACTGCCCAGCCAAGAACTCCATATGTAAAACCTGCCTGAAGAAAGGCCACTTCTCCAAGGCCTGCAGGAGCGGATCCTCAGAGGCCAGCAGTGCCGCATGCGAACTATGGGGGCGGCCATCTTCGTTTAGGGCAACTGAGGCCAGCATCCCCACACATGAGTCATGGGGGTGGCCATCTTTGTTTAGGGCAACTGAGGCCAGCATCCCCACACATGAGTCATGGGGGCGGCCATCTTTGATTAAGGCAACCGACCCCAATAGTGCCTCATGGGGCCCTACCTCGTGGGAGACGCCATTTTACTCACCACGCCCGACCGCCTCGCCCGCAGATGACAACGACTCGCTCAGCTACACACTAGCTTCCGTCACCCTGGACCAAGCCCGCCCGCACCATCTGTCCAAGTCAATGATGGACATCAAAGTGAACGGCCACGCCACAACCTGCCTGTTCGACAGCGGAAGCACGGAGAGCTTCATCCACCCAGACACGGTGAGCCACTACTCCCTCTCTGTCCTACCAACGCGCAGCCGAATCTCGATGGCATCGAGGTCCCACGCCACGGACATCAGCGGCTACTGTGTCGTGACCCTGTCGGTTAAGGGCACGGAGTATAAAAACTTTAAACTCCTCGTCCTCCCCCATCTCTGCGCTGCCGTCCTACTAGGGCTGGACTTCCAATCCCACCTCCAAAGCGTAACCCTAGCATACGGTGGACCCCTCCCCCCACTCACAGTCAACAACCAGCAAACGTTAAACCGCCCACCGCGTAACACCTGCAGCCTCTCCACCCTCAAGGTCCCGCCACCCTCTCTGTTTGCTAACCTTACCCCTGACTGCAAACCCGTCGCTACCAAAAGCAGGCGGTATAGCGCCGGGGACAGAGCCTTCATTAGCTCTGAGGTGCGGCGCCTCCTGAAAGAGGGCATTATCGAGGGGAGCAGCAGCCCCTGGCGTGCCCAGGTCGTAGTCGTAAAGACCGGCGATAAAAACCGCCTGGTCATCGACTACAGCCAGACCATAAACAGATATACCCAGCTGGACGCATACCCCCTCCCCCGCATATCTGACATGGTCAATCAGATTGCACAGTATAAAGTATTCTCGACCATCGACCTGAAGTCGGCCTACCACCAACTCCCTATCCACCCTGAGGACCGCCAGTATACCGCCTTCGAGGCGAATGGGCGCCTATACCACTTCCTTAGGGTCCCCTTCGGTGTCACTAATGGGGTCTCGGTCTTCCAAAGGGAGATGGACCAGATGGTTGACCAGAACGAACTGCAGGCTACATTCCCCTACCTAGATAACGTCACTATCTGCGGCCGCGACCGGCAGGAACATGACGCGAATCTGGAGAAATTCCTCCGTACGGCCCAACGGCTGAACCTCACCTACAATAAGGAGAAATGTGTGTTTAACACCACGCGCCTTGCCATCCTCGGCTGCGTAGTGGAGAACGGAATCATCGGCCCCGACCCAGAAAGAATGCGCCCCCTCATGGAGCTACCCCTCCCCCACTGCCCTAAAGCACTTAGGAGAACCCTGGGGCTTTTCGCCTACTATGCCCAATGGGTACCCAATTACGCGGACAAAGCCAGACCCCTCCTGAAAGCCACTTCCTTCCCCCTCATGGAGGAGGCGTGCGCGGCCTTCTCCCTCATTAAGGGAGACATAGCCAAGGCCACGATGCACGCAGTGGACGAGTCCATCCCCTTTCAGGTGGAGAGCGACGCATCCGACTTCGCCTTAGCCGCCACCCTAAACCAGGAGGGGAGGCCAGTGGCCTTCTTCTCAAGGACCCTACAGGGCCCCGAGATCCGACATTCGTCGGTCGAGAAAGAGGCCCAGGCGATCGTGGAGGCAGTACGGCGCTGGAGGCACTACCTGGCAGGCAAACGATTTACCCTCCTCACCGACCAGCGTTCGGTGGCTTTCATGTTTAATAACAAGCTGAAGGGCAAAATCAAGAATGACAAGATTTTGAGATGGAGAATCGAGCTCTCCACCTACGATTATGAGATCTTGTACCGGCCAGGCAAGCTGAACGAATCCCCTGATGCCCTTTCACGAATGACATGCGCCAGCGCGCATATCGATAGGCTTCAGACCCTCCACGACCAGCTCTGCCACCCCGGAGTCACCAGACTCTACCATTTCATTAAGGCCCGCAACCTGACCTACTCCATCGAGGAGGTCAGGACCATGACCAGGAACTGCCAGACCTGTGCGGAGTGCAAACCGCACTTCTATAGGCCGGACCGAGCAAGCCTGATCAAGGCCACCCGCCCCTTCGAGCGCCTGAGCATCGACTTTAAGGGGCCCCTCCCGTCCTCTGACCGTAATGTGTACTTCCTCAACATCGTTGATGAGTACTCCCGTTTCCCCTTTGCCTTCCCCTGCCCCGACATGACCAGTAGCACGGTCATTAAGTGCCTGAATGCCCTCTTCGCCTTGTTCGGGTTCCCGAACTATATACACAGCGACCGGGGCTCCTCCTTCATGAGCGAGGAACTCCGGCAATTCCTCCTAGAGAGAGGTATTGCAGCAAGCAGGACCACCAGCTACAACCCCAGAGGTAACGGTCAGGTGGAAAGAGAGAACGCGACGGTATGGAAGGCCGTCCTCTTAGCCTTAAAGTCTAAGGGCCTCCCAACCTCCCGCTGGCAAGAAGTCCTCCCGACAGCGCTGCACTCCATCCGGTCATTACTTTGCACGGCCACTAACACCACCCCCCATGAACGAATGTTCGTTTTCCCCAGGAAGTCGACTACGGGAACCACTCTACCAACCTGGCTGACCGCCCCGGGGCCGGTCTGGCTGCGGAAACACGTGAGGACCCATAAAACGGACCCCCTGGTCGAGAGGGTGAACCTCCTGCACGCCAACCCCCAGTACGCCTACGTGGCGTACCCAGACGGGCGGGAGGACACTGTCTCCCTACGAGACCTCGCACCCTCAGCCGATCCGGAAACACCGCCACCACCCCCCCCAACCTCAGTCCAGGTAGACGGCATGCCAGAACCCCACGAGCCCTCGCCGACCACGCAAACACCAGCATCAACACCGGATAAGGCACCAGCACCGGATAAGGCAACACCACCGCTGCGGCGATCGGAGAGGCTTACGAAGCCTCCGGACAGACTGACCTACCAGAATTGGTAGTACACTTCACCCCGCCGGACTTAATTCTAAACAAGGGGTGAATGTGGTAAACCACGTTCACTATCGTATCACTGTTAGTAGTTAGCACTGTTCACCACTGTTCGTTATAACTGTATCACTGACCACTATTGTATCACGGTACGAGGTCGCCTCTTGCCACACTGCTATACCTGGGATGACCACTGCCGACTCCGCCTTGGCTCCACCCACCAGGCCAGGTATAAAGGTGAGCGACTGGCTGGTATTCCTCCTGCTTGGATCGGATCACCCACGAGAGTGGGCTCTGTTATTTAGTCAATAAAAACCTTTAGTCACCTTCGTAACTCTTCGCCTTTTATTGGAGGAATTGATAGGTATATCAAGTGCGAGGTGATGCATTTTGGACGGACAAATAAGGCAAGGGAATACACAATGAGTGGTAGGACCCTAGGAAGTACAGAGGGTCAGAGGGACCTTGGTGTACATGTACATAGATCCCTGAAGGCAGCGGAACAGGTAGATAAGGTGGTTAAAAAGGCATATGGGATACTTGCCTTCATTAGCCGAGGCATAGAATATAAGAGCAGGGAGGTTATGATGGAGCTGTACAAAACGCTGGTGAGGCCACAGCTGGAGTACTGTGTGCAGTTCTGGTCACCTCACTATAGGAAGGATGTGATTGCTTTGGAGAGGGTGCAGAGAAGATTCACCAGGATGTTACCTGGGATGGAGCGCCTCAGCTATGAAGAGAGGCTGGACAGGCTGGGGTTGTTTTCCTTGGAGCAAAGAAGGCTGAGGGGGGACCTGATTGAGGTGTACAAAATGATGAGGGGCATAGATAGGGTAGACAAAGAGGAACCTTTCCCCTTAGTAGGGGGGTCAATAACAAGGGGGCATAGATTCAGGGTAAGGGGCAGGAGATTTAGAGGGGATTTGAGGAGGAACTTTTTCACCCAGAGGGTGGTTGGAATGTGGAACTCAATGCCTAAAAGGGCGGTAGAGGCAGGAACCCTCACAACATTCAAGAAGCATTTGGATGAGCACTTGAAATGCCATTGCATACAAGGCTATGGACCAAATGCTGGAAAATGGGATTAGACTGGACAGGGATGGATGGGCGGCGCAGACACGATGGGCCGAAGGGCCTCTTTCTGTGCTGTAAAACTCTATGGGCTAGATTTTCAGTAGCTTGCGCCAGCAGTTAGCGCCTTAAGAGAAGTGATTTCCGGGCGCTATGCGTGTAGCGCCTGGGCGCAGCACAGTTTGCGCCCCGCCCCAAATTAAGTTGCCCGTTAGCGCCGGCGCAAAGTATAGCGGCCGCCCGGATGCGCGCGCAGAAAATGACGTCACATCCTCGTGCAACGCCCTTTGGCCGCCCCGAATCCAAACTTCAGTCGGACCGCCCCATTGTGCGGCTGGCGTCCAGAGCGTTTGTAAAATGGAACGCAACACACCCTGGGGAGCGCAAATTAAAGGGCACTCCTCCTGCACTATATACGGCACTCTGCATGTGTTGTGTGGAAGGATCCAGTGTGTGGTTGTGAACGGTGTATTTATGTTTCCTCCTCCTCCTCCTCCTCCTCCTCCTCCTCCTCCTCCTCCTCCTCTTGTTTAGTCCCCCAGACTCTGCCTTTGAAACAAACACATGCACCCTTCCCCTTTAAGAGCTCACTGGCACCAGAGTGTCTGCCGTGCGCTGCGCCCGAGCTCGGGCGCTGCGCTCTGCACCGCCGGCTTAGCGCCTAAAGATAGTAGTGGAACGCCTCTTTTAGCGCTCCACCAACCTCTTAGGGCGAAGCCACTGAATTTCCGGCAATGGGGCGCTACTTTGGGGCGGGTGCTAACTTCGGGCGGGCGCTAAGGTTAGCGCCCCAAAACTGTCTATACTGAAAATCTAGCCCTATGGCCTAGAAATTCAGTGCCCTTAGCGCCGATTTTGCGGCGCTAGAGGGCCTAGCGCTGCAATTGGCGCCGGTTCCTAAATTGCCTGGGGCCCTTCCGCGGCGGTAGACCGGTAGCGCTGCGCCGGCACCGATGACGTCATCGGTGTGCGCAGCATCCCGGTTGCCGTGGTAACCCGGCCCCAAGCTGAAATTCAGTTGCACCCGCCTCGCCCGTGGCAGGCGCAACTAAGACTCTGGCAACAGAGTCTTCCCCCAGTGTGCGCCGGCGCATAAAGGTGGAGCGGCGGCCGGCCGCGTTCCCGGCGGCCGCCTGCCCGCACCTCCCTTCCCGGACTCCTGCATTCCCCCCCCCCGCGGCCCTGATCAGTGTCTCATGCGAGCCCGGCACTTCCCCGAGGTGCCGGGCTCAGATGTCGGGTCAATCCGCCGGACAGTTGTCGGCTGCAGGCAGCTCCTCCTTAACAGGAGGAGGAGGCCTGCAGTTCCCCCGCCTGCCGCACCGCATCGGGTGCCGCAGCGGGGGATTAGCGCCGGGAAACCCAAGTTCACGCCCGTTTTGAGGCGCTAAAGGAGGGTTTTAGCGCCCGCCGCCGTCTGGGCCCGGCGCACCCGAATTTTCGTCGGGCGCTGCCGCATTACCGCTGGCGCAAACTTTCTGGCGCTACAGCCCTGGCAAGACCAGAACCCAATTTCTAGGCCTATGACTCTATGGGCTAGATTTTCAGTATAGACAGTTTTGGGGCGCTAACCTTAGCGCCCGCCCGAAGTTAGCGCCCGCCCCAAAGTAGCGCCCCGTTGCCGGAAATTCAGTGGCTTCGCCCTAAGAGGTTGGTGGAGCGCTAAAAGAGGCGTTCCACTACTATCTTTAGGCGCTAAGCCGGCGGTGCAGAGCGCAGCGCCCGAGCTCGGGCGCAGCGCACGGCAGACACTCTGGTGCCAGTGAGCTCTTAAAGGGGAAGGGTGCATGCATTTTTTTAGGAGGAGGAGGAGGAGGAGGAGGAGGATGATGATGATGATGATGATGATACACCATTCACAACAACACACTGGATCCTTCCACACAACACATGCAGACTGCCGTTTATAGTGCAGGAGGAGTGCCCTTTAATTTGCGCTCCCCAGGGTGTGTTGCATTCCATTTTACAAACGCTCTGGACGCCAGCCGCAGAATGGGGCGGTTCGACTGAAGTTTGGATTCGGGGCGGCCAAAGGGCGTTGCACGAGGATGTGACGTCATTTTCTGCGCGCGCATCCGGGCGGCCGCTAAACTTTGCGCCGGCGCTAACGGGCAACTTAATTTGGGGCGGGGCGCAAACTGCGCTGCGCCCGGGCACTACACGAATAGCGCCCGAAAATCACTTCTCTTAAGGCGCTAACTGCTGGCGCAAGCAACTGAAAATCTAGCCCTATGACTCTATGACAAGGCGGGCAAGTACCATGGGAACGCAGATGCCTTGAGCCGTCTTCCACTGCCAGGTACACCTATCCGTGCAGCTCCAGAGGACAGAGTTTTGATGTTGGAGGACATGGACACAGCAATTGTGACTGCAGAACAAGTAAGGACATGGACCGGTAAAGATCCAGTACTGTCTAGAGTCCGAGAATATGTGATGAGGGGTTGGCCACAGCATCCGGAAGGGACTGGTTTCACACCTTACAGTGTCAGGAAGACAGAGCTGGGTGTGCAGGATGGTTGCGTGTTGTGGGGAGCACGAGTGATTATTCCACAGCCAGCACGACAGTATATCCTAGGGCAACTACATCAGTGTCATCCTGGAGTTTCGCGTATGAAAGCCTTGGCAAGGAGTTACTTGTGGTGGCCAAAGCTAGATGAGGAGATAGAAAATCTAGTCAAGATATGCAGCACTTGTCAAGTACACAGGAAGGCACCAGCAGCGGCTCCTCTCCACCCCTGGGAGTGGCCGGATAAACCATGGAGAAGATTACATGTAGATTATGCGGGTCCATTCATGGGAAAGATGTTCCTCATAATCATTGATGCACATTCCAAATGGATGGATGTTTATCCTGTAAATTCTGCTTCATCGACTGTTACTATAGACTGCCTGCGTAAGAGTTTTAGTAATCAAGGGCTACCGGAGATCGTAGTAAGTGACAATGCCACGTGTTTTGTGAGTACAGAAACAAAAGAGTTCATGAGAAACAATGGCATAGTGCACGTGACCTCAGCTCCATATCATCCGTCTTCAAATGGACTTGCGGAGAGAGCCATACAAACATTTAAGGAGATGATGAAAAAAAGTGCGGAAGGGAGTTTGGCAGCCAAGGTGTCACGAGTTCTGTTCAGCTACAGAATAACACCTCAATCTACCACAGGACTCTCTCCTGCTGAGCTGTTGTTAGGACGTCGACTACGCTCCACTCTTGACCTGGTTCACCCAGATCTAAAAAGGAAGGTGGAAAACCAACAAATCAAACAAAAGGAGAACCATGACAGAAGGAGAAAGAGCCGCAGTTTTGGAGAAGGAGATGCGGTCCTTACCAGGAATTTCAGTTATGGTCCAAAATGGATTCCTGGCATCATAGACTCAATGACCGGTCCAGTATCATATACGGTCATGGTGAGAACTGGTCAGGTAGTATGCAGACATGTGGATCAGATACTGACCAGACCAGGGGAAATCAAAATGGAGGTTCCAGAGGAGATGTCGGAGGACAAGTTGGCCCCCAGTTATCCAAATGCATCGGTGGTACCACCACCACGAATAGAGCCAATTCCACCTGGACCCCTTTGTCAAGAGGAAACCAGCGTAGCAGAGTCAGATACTTTGAGTACTGCTCAGGAGCAGCAGGTGGCTCTACCACAACCAAGCAGGGACTTGACTGTGAGACGTTCACCAAGGTCTCACAAGCCACCAGCAAGATTGATAACGACCTGCTAGATTCGTTCAGTATGGACTATCGTTAAAGGAGTTTCCTTATGAGACTTTTTAAGAATGTTGTTAAGAAATTAATGTTCAACTTAAGAGGGGAGGGATATAGTAATCTGGGATGTAATGTTTAAGTTATCCACCAGATGGAGCCAAATATTAAGGGTTCACATTCACCAGCTTTTAAGGTAATGGGTCATGTATTCAAGGTCCTGGTACACCAGTTTATACGGTAATGTGGCATTGCATTATGGGTATGACTCAGAGGTTCTTCCTCCATCTTGTGATCGGGCAGTAAGAATTGTGTGCCTTGCCTGCAGCCTGTAAGAGATGTTTCTCTGCTACACCATGTAATTAAACAGTTGGGTTTTGTTCCTAATATCTCGCTTCTCTCAGTTTCTGACCTTACCACTCGGATATCACAGTGGGTGTGTGGTGGGTGGGGGGGTGGGGGGGTGGTGGTGGTGGGTGGGTGCGGAGGTGATCTCGGTCATGGGAGGGGTGCGGGGGAAGCATGGGAGAGGGCAGGTCCATAGTGTCCTTGTAGGGCCTGGAGGAGCACGCCTGATCCTGCCGGTTCACAAGGGTTTGCATATTTATGAGGTCATCACCTGCCTGCAGCGAGGGCCTCACACGCTGCCCAAAACGTGCCTATTAAAATGGCACGGAGCGAAGTTGCCCTTGAGAAGGTGGTGGTGAACCTTCTCCTTGAGCTGCTGCAGTAGGTGTGGCAATCGTACTCCCACAGTGCTGTTAGTTAAGGAGTACCAGGGTTTTGAACCAGCGACGATGAAGGAATGGCGATATATATGTCCAAGTCAAGGATGGTGTGAGATTTAGAGTCTTGGGGCTAGATTTTCAGTTGCTTGCGCCAGCAGTTAGCGCCTTAAGAGAAGTGATTTTCGGGCGCAATGCGTGTAGCGCCTGGGCGCAGCGCAGTTTGCGCCCCGCCCCAAATTAAGTTGCCCGTTAGCGCCGACGCAAAGTTTAGCGGCCGCCCGGATGCGCGCGCAGAAAATGACGTCACATCCTCGTGCAACGCCCTTTGGCCGCCCCGAATCCAAACTTCAGTCGGACCGCCCCATTGTGCGGCTGGCGTCCAGAGCGTTTGCAAAATGGAACGCAACACACCCTGGGGAGCGCAAATTAAAGGGCACTCCTATAAAAGGCACTCTGCATGTGTTGTGTGGAAGTATCCAGTGTGTTGTTGTGAACGGTCTATTTATGTTTCCGGCCTCCTCCTCCTCCTCCTCCTCCTCCTCCTCCTCCTCCTCCTCCTCCTCCTCCTCCTCCTCCTCCTCCTCCTCCTCCTCCTCCTCCTCCTCCTCCTCCTCCTCCTCATCATCATCATCATCATCATTTTCCCCTTTGAAAAAAACACATGCACCCTTCCCCTTTAAGAGCTCACTGGCGCCAGATTGTCTGCCGTGCGCTGCGCCCGAGCTCGGGTGTTGTGCTCTCCACCGCCGGCTTAGCGCCTAAAGATAGTAGTGGAACGCCTCTTTTAGCGCTCCACCAACCTCTTAGGGCGAAGCCACTGAATTTCCGGCAACGGGGCGCTACTTTGGGGCGGGCGCTAACTTTGGGCGGGCGCTAAGGTTAGCGCCCCAAAACTGTCTATACTGAAAATCTAGGCCATAGAGTCATAGAGTTATACAGCACGGAGAGAGGCCCTTCGGCCCATCGTGTCCGCGCCGGCCATCAAGCCCTGTCTAATCTAATCCCATATTCCAGCATTTGGTCCGTAGCCTTGTATGCTATGGCATTTCAAGTGCTCATCCAAATGCTTCTTAAATGTTGTGAGGGTTCCTGCCTCCACAACCCTTTCAGGCAGTGAGTTCCAGACTCCAACCACCCTCTGGGTGAAAAAGTTCTTTCTCAAATCCCCTCTAAACCTCCCGCCCTTTACCTTGAATCTATGCCCCCTAGTTATTGACCCTTCTACTAAGGGAAAAAGCTCCTCAGTATCCATCCTATCTATGCCCCTCATAATTTTGTACACCTCAATCATGTCCCCCCTCAGCCTCCTCTGCTCCAAGGAAAACAAACCCAATCTGCCCAGTCTCTCTTCATAGCTGAAGCGCTCCAGCCCTGGTAACATCCTGGTGAATCTCCTCTGCACCCTCTCCAAAGCGTTCACATCCTTCCTGTAGTGTGGCGACCAGAACTGCACACAGTATTCCAGCTGTGGCCTAACCAGTGTTTTATACAGCTCCATCATAACCTCCTTGCTCTTATATTCTATGCCTCGGCTAATGAAGGCAAGTATCCCATATGCCTTTTTTACCACCTTATCCACCTGTTCCGCCGCCTTCAGGGATCTGTGTACTTGCACACCCAGATCCCTCTGACCCTCCATCTTGCCTAGGGTCTTACCATTCATAGTGTATTCCCTTGCCTTGTTAGTCCCCCCAAAGTGCATCACCTCGCACTTTTCCGGGTTAAATTCCATTTGCCACTGTTCCGCCCATCTGACCAACCCATCTATATCGTCCTGCAGACTGAGGCTACACTCCTCGCTATTTACCACCCTACCAATTTTTGTATCATCCGCGAACTTACTGATCATACCTTTTACATTCATATCCAAGTCATTAATGTAGACCACAAACAGCAAGGGACCCAGCACCGATCCCTGTGGTACCCCACTGGCCACAGGCTTCCAGTCACAAAAACAACCTTCGACCATCACCCTCTGCCTTCTGCCACTAAGCCAGTTTTGTATCCAATGTGCCAAGGCACCCTGGATTCCATGGGCTCTTACCTTCTTGACCAGTCTCCTGTGCGGGACTTTATCGAAGGCCTTACTGAAATCCATGTATACCACATCCACTGCGTTACCCTCATCCACACACCTAGTCACCCCCTCAAAAAATTCAATCAAATTAGTCAGACATGATCTTCCCTTGACAAAGCCATGTTGACTATCCCTGATTAATCCTTGCCTCTCCAAGTGGAGACTAATTTTGTCCCTCAGAATTTTTTCCAATAATTTTCCTACCACTGATGTTAGGCTCACTGGCCTGTAGTTCCCCGGTTTTTCCCTACTTCCCTTCTTGAATAATGGTACTACATTAGCGGTTCTCCAGTCCTCTGGCACATCCCCTGTGGCCAGAGAGGTCCTGAATATATGTGTTAGAGACCCCGCAATCTCTTCCTTTGCCTCACACAGCAGCCTGGGATACATTTCGTCCGGGCCTGGGGATTTATCCATTTTTAGGCCTGCTAAAACCGCCAATACCTCCTCCCTCTCGAAGTTAATATGTTCGAGCATATCACAGTCCCCCCGCCCTATTTCTATGTCTATATCGTCCTTCTCCATAGTGAAAACAGATGCAAAAAATTCATTTAGAGGTGATGGTGTTCCTATGGCCTTGTACTTCAAGGTGACGGAGGTCGCAGGTTTGGGATGTGCTAGCGAAGAAATTTGCGATATCTTAGGCAGGGCACTACATCTCAGGTTAGCTGCTTGACTGTGAAGGTGGAGAACAGATCGCTGTAAGGCCCCCGTCTCTATCAGAGGTGCCGATATCTCCACAGCCATGGTTTTAACATTGCTTGGTCCACTGTTCATTGGCAAGTGAAGTATCTCATAGAATGAAACGTGGAAGTGTATGCAACGGACCCTAGGGGCAAATTTTCCCAGGGTCCTCACGCTCGCTTGCTGTAACTTTGATGGGGAAACCCAGAAAAATAGAGTTTTACACCATTTTCTAATGATTTTACCCCAAAGTTACAGTGGAAACTGGAAGAACTCCCACAGAAAGTCATCTCATATATATCATTTGAAATGATTTACGATGACATCGAACCACCTTTCAAAATAATTACATTTGGTGATAGTTGGATCAACCCAGGGGCATGTTCTAAGTTCCATCTCCCTTGCCCAGTGCCTGTGCCTCTTGGAAAATCACAGGCCACAGCCCACCATTTTCCATCTGTTCAGTTTAATAGAAGGGGGGGGTGGAATAATTGAGGGCAGCATGTTTGCAAAATCACAATATATGTGACTGGCGAGCAAGTGTCTCACAAACAAGACAAGTTATTAAAATTAGTGCTTTTATCCCACTAGCAATAATTATTTACACTCACACTGAATCTATATTGGAATGTGGCCTGTAATATTAACACTTCTTAATGCACTATGGGGAAAAAATTTGGTTGCTTTGTGCAAAGCAACTAGCGCCCGGGCACAGCGCCGCCAACGCCTCCCTCGAAATGCAGCGGGATGTTAGCGGTGGCGCTAACCCGCGGCGCTGACATCACCGCTGTGCCCAGCGCCCCGGCCGCAATCTTCGGTAGCGCCCCCTGACTTACTGCCGGACGCTATGTCTGACGGTGTCAGGGGGGGGGCCTACCTGCGGCCGGGGCGGCCACCTGCCAGCACATGCCTCCGCTGCCGCTTCTGGCCTCCTGACCCACCGCCCCCCCCCGCCCCCCACGGAGTGCCGGCTGAGCTCCATGAGCCCGGCACTTCTCTCGAGTGCTGGGCTCTTTTGCCAGCACTCCCGATCCCCGGGGGCCCCGGGTCGCACTGCGCAAGGCGCCTCCCCTTTAAGAAGGATACTCCCTCGCAGTGCCCCAAGAGGGAGGCGGGGCGCTTCCAGTAGCGCCCTGCTTCCCTCTTGGGGCGCTACCACTCAATTTCGGCCGCGGGGGCGCTAATTTTTCTGGGGTGCTAAAAGTAGCGCCCCAGCAAAGTTAGCGCCCCAAAGGGGTCGCGACTCAATTTTTCCCCCTATACTCTTTAAAATTGTAACTTCCGGCCAATAGACACTGCAGTAAAGTTACTGATAGTGCCTGCCCCTTTAATACATAAAAGGTAATATCCTTTGTTTATATTTTAGTTGTAAATCTGAATACAATCATTAAAAAGGAATTCATCTGTGAAATGCTGCAAGCACATGTTAATTTTGTATTATTTTTCATTACATGGTGGCACTACAATTGCTTGGCTACTATCGGTGCTGATCGGAGTTGCCTTTAGAACAGAATGTTCTTTGTCAGATCTCGAGAGCTTAGTCTGTGGCATTTACTGTGACCGTTGGAACATCAAAATTACATTTTGCTTTGGACACAACATGCTGCTTTCATTGTGTTTCATGCACTGGCCTATTTCTCTGAACATCCTTATGAAGAATCAGCAGCCAGTCAATTCGCAGCAGCCTGCCATAATTTCTGTACGTTGTCATTTTAATGATAACCTCTGATTTATCCTATCTGTGTTTTTTTTGCGTTTTCAAAAGATCTTGGACTTCAGACGTCCTCCTCCGGCTGCTCTGCTTCCCTGACATTATGCTTGCTGATGCACCATGTTGGGTTTGCCCAGCCTGTCTGAAGTGAGACGTCCCACCTGGCAGCATCTGATCAAACCCACCGCAGCGGGAAGGGGAACTCTAAAGTGTCAATCAACCAGCAACAATACGCTTTGTGGTATAAAGCTTCACCCCGATGCTATCGGGCCAGCGCGATTTGCATTATCTTGAAATTGCTGTGAATAAGAAAAGGTTCGGCTTGCCCTGTTGTGTGATGACATATAAAGCCCTCGTAACAGGGATGTTCTGTATCCTTTCCCAGACTGCCAGCGTCACCAGAGTTTATTTTAATGGACTATAATGTTTCTATATAACATAGGCAAACATTCTAAAAACGACTGACACTATGCTTGTATTTTGGAAATCTATTTTTGATATTCTCAGCGATAACTTTAAATATTAAATACATTTTTCAGTTATCCTATACTTTTTATGATTATTATTCATCTGCATCTTATTGAATAAATGTAAGACCTGCAATTAACTAAATTGACGTCGGTAGGGCCTATGTGGAGGGCTTTGTGTATGCCTGCACTTAAAAGGCCAACTTGAGGCACTCACCCTGCAATTTGATTGGTCAAAATTAAGAACACAATTTGTGAGAAGCACATGGTGAAAATATTGCTCAATTTGAGTCCGTAGTTTTAGAATCTTTTGTTCCATATTACGAATAGCCTTTCATTTTTACTTTTTAAATATATTTCTTTTTCACATCGGTGTGCCAAAAAGGGATGGACGTGTTGGGAATAATAGCTGTCGCAGGACTAGTCGTTAAACCGAGTGCCCTCTCGAGTGGATGTAAAAGATCCCATGGCACTATTCGAAGAAGTGAATGTGAGTTCTCCCCGATGTCCTGGCCAATGTTTACCCCTCAAGCAACACCACTAAAACAGAGCATCTGGTCACTCACCTCACTGCTGTTAGTGAACTGGGTGCTACACTTACTATATTGCAACAGTGACTACAATTCAAAAGTACAGGAAACTTTGGTTTATCCAGAGGTTGTATGTCCGGAAACCTCGATCTACCGGCAGAAATCAGGAGCCGTTTTGTTAGGTTTTTTTTCTTCTCGTGGCTTTTTTTTCCAACAGTCAGGCTTTGCAAAGTCTCTCTGAAGCTGTTGCTAAGCTACAGAGATGCTTCTAAGGTACGGGCCGACTGTTTAGAAGCTGTTGCTAAGGAACAGTGTTTGTTGTCAGAAACGGAGATGAAAACCTCCGTATGCTTCAACATTAACGCTGGTATATCCGGCAGTTTTGATAGATCGGCACCAGCTCGGTCCCGTCGGTGCCGGATATAACAAAGTCTCCTGTACATTGATGCCTGTGACGTGCTTTAGGGCTTCCTGAGGTCGCTATATAAATGCAAGTTATTTCTGTTAGACACAGACTCGATGTTACACGGATTCATTAACACAAAGGGCCAAATGTCTAATTTCACTTTTACACAGGACACTACTTCGAGACAGACTATGGTAGATTTTCCAATTGAGCATTAATCTGGTCGTGTTAGTAGCACCCGCCTGTTAGTCTGCTGACCCCACCTGATTTAAGGGCCATCTAAAAACGTATGAAAAGGACTGGGCTCTTTGGCAAGTTTTGATGCTAATGCTGTCTACAATGAACCTGAATGCAATAAAAGTGAAGTTTGTTCAAAGTCAATCTATCACAGCGAGTACTATTGAATTTTAGATTTATTGCAGTTTGTATTTTTTTGGTAGGGAGCTGGGTGTAACTTTCGAGTGGCAACTATACAGTTTCACTCGTTTATTAAATGAGGCCAAAGCCAACAACACTTATCATCAAACGTAACAATATAATGCAATTGTGTAGAGGCTTTCACACTAAAATGTCTCAAAGTGCTTTGCACTTTTTTTTTGGTGTTGAGTGTACACACTCTGGTCTCAATACCATCTACAAGGCACAAGTAAGGAGTGTGATGGTATACTCTCCACTTGCCTGGATGAGTGCAGCAGGATGAGTCCTGCCTCTGGGCCAGACGGTGCACGAAGCTCGACACCATCCAGGACAAAGCAGCCCACTTGACTGGCACCCCATCCGCCACCTTAAACATTCACTCCCTCCACCACCGGCGCACCGTGGCTACAGTGTGTACCATCTACAAGATGCACTGCAGCAACTCGCCAAGGCTTCTTCGGCAGCACCTCCCAAACCCGCGACCTCTACCACCCAGAAGGAAAAGGGCAGCAGGTGCATGGGAACACCACCACCTCCAAGTTCCCCTCCAAGTCACACACCATCCTGACTTGGAAGTATATCGCCATTCCTTCATCGTCGCTGGGTCAAAATCCTGGAACTTCCCACCTAACAGCACTGCGGGAGTACCTTCACCACACGGACTGCAGCGGTTCAAGAAGGCGGCTCACCACCACCTTCTCAAGGACAATTAGGGATGGGCAATAAATGCTGGCCTTGCCAGTGACGCCCACATCCCATAAACGAATAAAAAAAGTAATTATTTTGTCACTTCTTCTCTTCAAGTCTCCTCTATATTTTTATGACATCGCTTATATTTTACTGGTTTACATCATTTCACACTATTAAAAAATTGAGATGAGAATTTAGATTAATGTTTCACACTATAACGTGTCTCCTATTCAGTTCTGCAAATGCACATTGTATCTGTTCATTGTATTTCAGTTTGAGTTCTTCCCTACATGCTTTTGTGTGCGTGAAATAATGGCTTTGTCTGTGAATTTAATTTTCTTTTTGAAGCCTTTGATGAAAGTCTCACAGCAGAGAGTATTTTCTGTCGTCTCTTTCTGTCCTGCTGCTCTTTGGTGTGAGGTACTGTTGCCAACCCCCCTGTCGATCGTGCTTCTTTTTGCCTGTGCCTTCAGCCGACAGGACACCCCCGATCTGAAGAAATGAATCAATCTTTATGTACTTCTCAAGTCTCCCTCCCATCCTCAGGCATGTGTAACTGCCAGTCAGACTCCCTCTCCACCTCAGGTAATATGAATCAATATTAATACAGTTTCACATTGCTGCAGTTTTTTTTTCACCAAACATTTGCAATTAGGTAATCACGTTGCACAGAACAGCAAGCGATTGTGTTGCTAATAACACTAAAGTAAAGCGCAGACTCTGGGATTAAAACCCACCTCCTCCCATCATCAACGAGTGAGACTGTGGCTCGAATTTGCACAATTTAAATGGGGTTTCTGGCTTGGACCAGTTTGTTTCATTCCAGGCGAGTAACTGGAATTTGCAGGGAGTGAGCTTTTGGTGCAGTGGTAGCATTCTCGTCTCTGGGCCAGACGGTGCAGGGTTCAAACCCCACTCCAAACAGTCCCATCTCTGGGCCAGATGGTGCAGGGTCTGAACAGCACTCCAAACAGTCCCGTCCCTGGGTCAGACGGTGCAGGGTTCAAACCCAACTCCAGACAGTCCCACCTCTGGGCCAGACGGTGCAGGGTCTCAACAGCACTCCAGACAGTCCCGCCTCTGGGCCAGATGGTGCACTGTTCGAGCCCCACTCCAGACAGTCCCGCCTCTGGGCCAGACGGTTCAGGGTCTGAACAACACTCCAGACAGTCCTGCCTCTGGGCCAGACGGTGCACTGTTGGAACCCCACTCCAGACAGTCCCGTCTCTGGGCCAGACGGTTCAGGGTCTGAACCCCACTCCAGACAGTCCCACCTCTGGGCCAGACGGTGCAGGGTTCAAACCCACTCCAGACAGTCCCGGCGAGTGGAGTCGGAGCTCCGGCTTCGAATTCTGGGTTGACATCTAGCGGGATACTGGCATCCGGTGGGTGTGGGTTTTATGGGCTCCGCCTTCATCGTATGGGTTGTGGGAGCCCATAAAACCCTCCTGCGATATAGGACCAACCACCCTACCAGCTGGTACGAAGATGGTTGTGGCCGTGGAAGGAGCGTTAGTGTCTCGACCTGTCAGACAGTTAATCAGCCTACGAATCCTTCCACTACTTCACACTGTTCCCCAAGGGAAGAGAGAGAAGATATGATGATGACTGGAATTTGCAAATACATGTATCTCCTTATACATATCTACCAGGAAGACATGGTTGAAAAGTGGAGCCAACAAAGAAGCTGGCAGCGAAGTCCAGCTAAACAAATTTCAGGAATGGAGCAAAACCCAAGGCCAGGCTTTAAAGAAAGAGGTAAAACTCTTCAGAAGAAACTTGTGGCAGAAATTATGAGATGGAATGGGGAAATTTATTGATATTTTCATAATTCATTTTAATATATGGTGCTCTCCAGAGATCTGCACTGAGGCCTCAGCTTTTCACCACATATATTGATGACTTGGATGAAGGAATAGAGAGTTGAAAATCCAAGTTTGCGGTTGACACTAAATTAGGAGGCACAGTAAATTGTGTCGATGGGAGCAGGAAGTTACAAAGGGACATAGACAGGCTAAATCAGTGGGCAAAACTATCATAGATGGCGTTCAATGTGAGGAAGTGTGCGGTCGTTCACTTTGGATCCGAGAAAGACAAACTGGAATATTTTCTTAATGGTGAGAGACTAGGAGCTGTGGAGGAGCAATGGGTGTCCACGTGCACAGGTCACGAAAAGCTAGTGCACAGGTGCAAAAAATAATCAAAAAGGCTAATGGATGGCCTTTATTTAAAGGGGATTGGAATATAAAAGTGAGCAAGTGATGTTTCAGTTGTACACAGCCATGATCATGCGCCATCTCGAGCACTGCCTTCAATTATGGGCACCAAACTTCAAGAAAGATATATTGGCCTTGGAGGGGGCGTAGCATAGATGCACCAGAATGATACGTGATTAAAAGGTTAAATTATGTGGGGAGGGTGCATAAACATGGCTTGTATTCCCTTGAGTTTAGAAGGTTGTGGGGTGATCTAATCGAGGTGTTTAAAATGATAAAGGAATTCGATAGGGTAGCTACAGATAAACTATTTCCTCTGGTGGGGGAAATCAGAACGAGGACCATAATCTTAAAATTGGGGTTAGGCCATTTGGAAGGGAAATCAGGAAGTGAACAAGGGTAGTGGAAATCCAGAACTCTCTCCCCCCAAAGGGCTGTGGATGCTGGGTCAATTGAAATTTTCAAGACGTGCTGGATATTTTTCGCCCTATGCTGCATGCCAGACCAAGCTAGTCTAGGTAGACAGGTTTCCCGGAGTACAGTGGGGCGGTCACTACCTACAACAATCGGCAGGGCAACCTGGTTGATAATTGAAATTGCTGCATGACAGAGGCTCCAAATTTCAGTAACACACGTTTGGTACAGGTGCATCTGAGGTATGGGAATACAAGTAACAAATAACAAAATAAACATTAATCAGCTTTATTTACCAAGAAAAGAGTAAAGCAAATAACAAAAAGGAGCTGTCCAATGAGGCAAGGCCTTGCACAAAGCGTTGTCCTGCAAAGGTTCTACTGGATAATCGGGATCGTGGTGAACAGGAGTGTGGATCATGAAGACTGCAGTGAAAATATAAAGCACTTTACTGACACAAATACTGTTTCCATAAAATTAAATAATTGTGCCCGCTCCACAATTCCGGTAATATGGGATTACCAGATACCTGGAAAAACAGTTAGAAAATGGTAACATATTCAAAGGGTTTCAGTGAGAGAACCCCTTGAACAATTTATGCATGCTATCTGACACCACAATATTCTGTTACAACCATTATCTTGCTCCCAGCTATGTGGTTTTAACATAATATAACATTTACTCCTTTACTGTATTGTGCGTAATATTACTTGTGAAGGCAGGGATAGTGTCTGCCCAGTGATGTGAGGCCAGAGTGAGAGGAATGTCTCAAGTACCGAGGGAGTGCTGCACTGTCAGAGGTGCCGTCTTTTGGGTGAGACGTTAAACCGAGGCCCCGCCTGCCCTCTCAGGTGGACATAAAAGATCCCATGGCACTATTTCGAAGAAGAGCAGGGGAGTTATCCCCGGTGTTCTGGCCAATATTTATCCCTCAATCACCATCACTAAAACAGATTATCTGTCTATTATCACATTGCTGTTTGTGGGAGCTTGCTGTGCGCAAATTGGCTGCCAATTTTCCTACATTACAACAGCGACTACACTTCAAAAGTACTTCATTGGCATTTGGACATCCTGTGGTCGTGAAAGGTGCTATATAAATGCAAGTCTTTCTTTATATGTAGAGGCACAAATTAGGTCTTTCTGCATGTGTACATCCATTGTTGCCATTCTGCCACATTCTGATACCTTCTGTAAAACTTTAAATGTGTTTAAATAGAATAGAACAGACTTTTGATCCCATTGCATGAGGTGCACTGAGGAAATCTTCCCTCTCCCCATCAATGGGTTTTTTTAAATTCATAAATGCAAGGCCAGCATTCATTGCCCATTCCTAATCGCCCGCGAGACGGTGGTGGTGAGCTGCCTTCTTGAAAACAACCGAGTGGCTTGCTAGGCCATTTCAGAGGGCAGTTAAGAGTCAACCACATTGCCGTGGGTCTGGAGTCACATATAGGCCAGACTGGGTAAGGACAGCAGACTTCCTTCGCTGAAGTAAGTGTAGTGGCTTAAAAATCTGTTCCATTTCCTGCTTTTTTCCAGTTCTGACGAAAGGTCATCAACCTGAAACGTTAACTCTGTTTCTCTCTTTGCAGATGCTGCCTGACCTGCTGAGTTTCTCCAGCATTTTCTGTTTTTATTTCAGATTTCCAGCATCTGCAGTATTTTCTTTTTGTTTCCCCAGGTCATTAGTCCGGGCCTCTGGATTGCTAGTTCCAGTAACATTACCACTACGCTACCGCACCCATTGTAATAGCTAGACATTTGCCCACTCATCTCTTCCTGATGGCTTCCCCGTTCTCTGTGCTGCTGTAACTGTAGTCTACCATATTTTTCCTTGTGTGTCACTTCAAGTCACCTCACATGAGCTTAGGGTCAGCAACGCTCCAGAATTAGCCAGGAGTTTCCAGGACTTAAAGATTAATCTCCAGGACACCGTTGTGAGCAACACGCAGGAGAAAAATTACAGGGGCAATAAAAAAAATTGTGAGTTATTTTCATTTGCTTTGAGTACTTTCATTTCTTAGTTATAAAAATATTGGAGATAGGAAAATTGGCCGTTTAAGAACATAAGAACATAAGAAATAGGAGCAGGAGTAGGCCAATCGGCCCCTCGAGCCTGCTCCGCCATTCAATAAGATCATGGCTGATCTGATCCTAACCGCCAATCTACTATCACAGAACCATCTCCTGAATCTAACAGAATTAGACACATGAAATAGCAGCAGGATCAGGCTACACGGCCCCTGGGCCCGCTCCGCTACCCACAGGGCCATGTCCGATCCAAACCTAGACTCATGTCCAAATTCCTGCCCGCTCCCCGTAACCCTTAATTCCCTTTACTTCTAGGAAACTGTCTATTTCTGTTTTAAATTTATGTAATGATGTAGCTTCTACAGCTTTTTGGGGCAGCATATTCCATGGACCTACCACCCTCTGAGTGAAGTAGTTCCTCCTCATCTTAGTTTTGAAAGAGCAGCCCCTTATTCTAAGACTATGCCCCCTAGTTCTAGTTTCACCCATCATCGGGAACATCCTCCCCGCATCCACCCGATCCAACCCCTTCACAATCTTATATGTTTCAATAAGATCGCCTCTCATTCTTCTGAACTCCAATGAGTAGAGTCCCAATCTACTCAACCTCTCCTCATATGTCCATCCCCTCATCCCCGGGATTAACCGAGTGAACCTTCTTTGTACTGACTCGAGAGCAAGTATGTCTTTTCTTAAGTATGGACACCAAAACTGTATGCAGTATTCCAGGTGCGGTCTCACCAATACCTTGTACAACTGAAGCAATACCTCCCTATTTTTATATTCTATCCCCCTAGCAATGAAAGCCAACATTCCATTGGCCTTCTTAATCACTTGCTGCACCTGCATACTAACCTTTTGAGTTTCATGCACCAGGACCCCCAGATCCCTTTGTACTTCAGTACTTTCCAGTTTCTTGCCATTAAGATAACTTGCTCTACGATTTTTCCTGCCAAAGTGCATAACCTCACACTTTCCAGTATTGTATTCCATCTGCCAAATCTCTGCCCACTTACTTAGCCTGTCTTTGTCCCCTTGCAGGTTTTTTATTTCCTCCTCACTCACTACTTTCCCTCCCATCTTAGTATCATCTGCAAACTTTGATATGTTACACTTGGTCCCCTCCTCCAAATCGTTAATATAGATTGTAAAGAGTTGGGGACCCAGCACTGACCCCTGCGGAACACCACTAGTTACTGATTGCCAGTCTGAGAATGAACCATTTATCCCAACTCTCTGCCTTCTGTTAGATAGCCAATCCTCTATCCATGCCAGAATATTACCCCCAATCCCGTGATTTTTTATCTTAAGCAATAATCTTTTGTGTGGCACCTTGTCAAATGCCTTTTGGAAGTCTAAATACACTACGTCCACTGGTTCCCCTTTATCCACCCTATATGTTACTTCCTCAAAGAACTCCAGCAAATTTGTCAAACACGACTTCCCCTTCATAAAACCATGCTGACTTTGTCCTATTAAATTATGATTATCCAAATGTCCTGTTACTGTCTCCTTAATAATGGACTCCAAAATTTTACCTACCACAGATGTTAGGCTAACCGGTCTATAGTTTCCAGCCTTCTGTCTACTGCCCTTTTTAAATAAGGGTGTTACATTAGCGGTTTTCCAGTCTGCCGGGACCTTTGCTGAGTCCAGGGAGTTTTGGAAAATTATTACCAATGCATCCACAAACCCTACCGCCACTTCCCTCAAGACCCTAGGATGTAAGCCATCAGGTCCAGGTGATTTATCCGCCTTGAGTCCCATTATTTTACCGAGTACCACTTCCTTAGTGATTTTGATCGTGTTTAGCTCCTCCCCCCCTATAGCCCCCTGTTTGTCCAGTGTTGGGATATTCTTAGTGTCCTCTACTGTAAAGACTGATACAAAATATTCATTCAGTGTTTTTGCCATCACCATATTTCCCACCATTAATTTCCCGGTCTCATCCTCTAAGGGACCAACATTTACTTTAGCCACCCTTTTTCTTTTTATATAACTATAAAAACTCTTACTATCTGTTTTTATATTTTTTGCTAATTTACTTTCATAATCTATCTTCCCTTTCTTAATCAATCTTTTTGTTATTTTTTGCTGTCTTGTAAAGTTTTCCCAATCCTCTATCCTCCCACTAGATTTGGCTACCTTATATGCCCTTGTTTTTAGTCGAATACTATCCTTAATTTCTTTACTTAGCCACGGATGGCTGTCTTTTCTTTTACACCCTTTTCTTCTCAGTGGAATATATATTTTTTGGAAGTTGTAAAATAACTCCTTAAATGTACACCACTGATCATGTATCGTCTTACCCTTTAATCTATTTTCCCAATCCACTCTACTCAATTCCGCTCTCATACCTTCATAGTCTCCTTTATTCAAGCTTAGCACGCTTGTTTGAGAGCCAACCTTCTCACCCTCTAATTGAATATGGAATTCAACCATGTTATGGTCACTCATTCCAAGGGGATCCTTTACTAGGACATTTTTAATTAATCCTGCCTCGTTACACAGGACCAGATCTAAGGTTGCTTGCCCCCTGATCGGTTCAGTTACATACTGCTCAAGAAACCCATCCCTAATACACTCAATGAACTCATCCTCAAGGCAGCCCTGCCCAATTTGATTTGTCCAATTAATATGATAGTTAAAATCCCCCATAATTATAGATGTTCCATTATTACAAGCCTCAACTATTTCCTGATTGATACTCCGTCCAACAGAGTTGCAACTGTTCGGAGGCCTATAGACTACGCCCACTAGTGTTTTTTCCCCTTATTATTCCTTACCTCCACCCAAACTGTTTCATTATCCTGATCTTTTGACCCAATATAATTTCTCTGTATTACAGTGATTCCTTCCTTTATTAACATAGCCACCCCACCTCCCCTTCCTTCTTGCCTGTCCTTCCTGATCGTTAAATAACCTGGTATGTTTAATTCCCAGGCATTGTCACCCTGCAGCCATGTTTCTGTAATGGCCACAAGATCATACCCATATGCAGTTATTTGTACCATTAACTCGTCTATTTTGTTACGAATGCTACGTGCATTCAGATAGAGAACTTTCAAATATGTTTTGTGACACTTAGTTCCTGCTTTTGCCCTTTTTATTACTTTACCTTTTACTCCATGCCTTCTGCCCCTTCCTGACACGCTCTGTTTTTTAATTTCCCCACTGCTACCTAAGTCTATGACCTTCTCTGTTGTCATTTTTATTATTTGCTCTCTAGGAACCTCCCCCCCACTAGTTAGTTTAAAGCCCTCTCTACAGCCCTAGTTATATGATCCGCCAGGACTCTAGTCCCAGCACTGGCCAAGTGAAGCCCGTCCCAACGGAACAGCTCCCTCCTGCCCCAGTACTGGTGCCAGTGTCCCAGGAAGCAAAACCCATTTCTCCCACACCAGTCTTTGAGCCACGCATTTAACTCTCTAATTTTATTTGTCCTAGCCAAATTCGCTCGTGGCTCAGGTAATAATCCATTATTACCCTTGAGGTTCTGTTTTTTAATTTGACCCCTAGCTGCTCATACTCCTTTAACAGAACCGGCTTCCCAGTCCTATCTACGTCGTTTGTACCAACATGGACCACGACAACTGGATCCACCCCCTCCCACTGCAAGTTTCTTTCCAGCCCAGAGGAGATGTCCTTAACTCTGGTAGGCAACACAGCCTTCGGGACTCTTGCTCTCGGCTGCAGAGAACTCTATCTATCCCCCTAATAATACTATCCCCTACCACTACAACATTTCTATTTACTCCCCCCTCTTGAATGGCCCCCTGCTCCACAGTGCTGTGGCCAGGTTGCTCATCCTCCCTGCAGTCCCTGCTCCTGTCCCCACAGGGAGTAAGAACCTCGAGCTCCTCCAGCTCTACCTCCTGGATCCCCGTACCTGCCTCACTCGTAGTCACACCGTCCTGTCCCTGACCATGGGCTACATCTGAATTAATTAACTTCATAGGTGTGACCACCTCCTGATACACAGAGTCCAGGTATGTCTCCCCCTCCCTGATGTGTCGCAGTGTCTGAAGCTCAGACTCCAGCTCATCAACACGGAGCTGGAGTTCCTGTAGCAGCAGACACTTGTCACAGACGTAATCACCGTGAGCCTCAATGGGGTTCACCGGCTCCCACATCTTGCAACAGTAACACATCACCTGCGCCATTCTATGTAATTAATTAAATTTTTTATTGTTAGTTATGGACACCCTCTGCCCGATTTTAGATGCTAGTATCCCCTTTAATTAATTGGATTTAAATTAAATAAATCCCTCTAGTTACACCAGTTAAATGGTTTACCAACAGTCACTCTGCACCAGAAAGGCTTTATTAACTACAACCCACAGAGTTAAAGTTTGAAAAGAGCACCTAACACCCGACTTACCCTAACTCACACTTACCCAAACTCACAGCACTCTTTGATGACTCGCACTAGGACTGGTCTTTTTATACTGTTTGTTTGTTTACAGCCAAATGAGTCACCCCTGCTGATTGGTTAGAAAACTGGTTTCCACTGCCTGCTGTGCCAATTTACTCCTACTGCAGTGTAACCTTGTTTTACTCTTCTTAAACCAACAGAATCCCAAATATTTAACTTTTCCCCTTTACTTAAACTGCTTAAGTAATCTTATCAAGAATTATTTAAAGAGAAATAACAATTAAAGAACTCTCACACTTACCCAAACTCACAGCACTCTTTGATGACTCTCAGTCAAGAAACAGCCAATCGAGTAACCAAGGGGGAGAATTTTAAACCCCAAAAATGGATGGGATTGGGTCGGGTGGGAAGTAAAAATGTAATAAATCTCATGCCCGAATCCAACCTGCCTTGAACCCGCCCACTTTTAACGGAGGCAGCACGAGGAATAGCCGACCAACCCACTCCCAGGAGGCGGGTCGCATTAGATTTCCTCTCTGTTCCAGCTTTAATGCTGACCGGCCGGGTTTCCCGGGCCATGGGAAACCCGGCAGCTAAAGGGAGGTAAGGGCTGCAGCATGGACGAGGTAAGTGCTTTTCCAGCACTGCTTGTGGGCCAGTAGGAGCAGGAGTGCTTCCCTCTGGCTCCCCCCAAGCAGACCTCCACAGCGATCGGACCCTCCTCCCACACGATCACCGACACCCTCCCGCCCCGCACAATCACCGACTCTCCCAACCCTCATCACTGCCTCCACTCTCTCTCAGACCCCCCATCTCTCATTCTGACCCCCATCTGATCTCTCCCCGACTACCCCCCATCTCTGCCCCCCTCCCCTGCGACCCTCCAAACCATGCTGTACCCACCCCCCCCCCCCCGCTCGTGATCTCTACCATGAGCAGCACCAACTTACCTGCTCCTGGGCTGCAGCCTCTTCTACAGCGCTCCCTGCCTGACAGGGAGCCAAACCTGTCAATCAAGCTGGCTTCCGGATGGGGAAGTTGTTAAAAAAACCACGCACACCATGGAGTTAAAGCTCGACGCCATTCTTGGAGTCCCAACCAGAACCCCTCTCCCACCCACTCCCATCCCGCCACCCCCACCCCAACCCGCTTGGAAATCCCGCCCCAGTAAATATTGGGGCCTAAAAGTCTGTTCACTCTACCCTTGGTGTGGGAAGGTGGTGGGCCGGAAGGCTGGATGTGTTGGGCGACCTATAGTGTTAGCGTGGGGGCAAGGTGGTGGGAGGTGAGAGGTCTCTGCTGCCTGTGTCCTAACTCGCACCAAGTCCCGTTCGCCCATCACCCCTGTGCTTGCTGACCTACATTGGCTCCCGATTAAGCAATGCCTCAATTTCAAAATTCTCATCCTTGTTTTGAAATTCTGCCATGGCCCCGCCCCTCCCTATCTCTGTAATCTCCTCCAGCCACACAACCCCCTGAGATATCTGCGCTCCTCTAATTCCGGCCTCTTGAGCATCCCCGATTTTAATCGCTCCACCATTGGTGGCCGTGCCTTCAGCTGCCAAGGTACTGAGCTCTGGAATTCCCTCCCTCAACCTCTCTGCCTCTAATTTCTCTTCCTCTCTTTCTTCCTTCAAGATGCTCCTTAAAACCTACCTCTTTGACCAAGCTTTTAGTCACCTGCCCTAATATCTCCTTATGTGGCTCGGTGTCAAATTTGCTTTGATAACGCTCCCGTGAAGCGCCTTGGGACGTTTTACTACGTTGAAGGTGCTATGTAAACACAAGTTGTTGTTGTCATCATGTGATGCAACCTCCAGGAATATGGCCAATCAGAGTTGGCCACCCTAGGTGCGTTTGGTGGCTGTGCTGGGCCTCTTTGCTGGGAGCCCACAGCGACTTTTTGGCAGCTCTTTGATTAACTTTGACCCCGTCCCTCTGTTGCTCTGCAAAAGTCTAGTTCCATTGTTTGGCACAACACAGCAACACAGCTGCAAGGAGCAGATACTTCAGAAGTGAAAAGTGATTACCATTCCTTTATGAACAACATTCAAAACTTGTAAATGGCAGTGTTTACAAGTAATGTAATTGCTTACTGTAACATCTTTAGCAATCAATTGTGCCTCCCCCATGCACTAGCCTTTGCCAAAATAAGATTGCACCTGGGTACTTAGGCTTGAAACATCCTGGTTTAATTAAATTTAAACAGTGGGGAAAGGGAATATAGGAGTGGAGGGCAATTGTGGATCTTGTGGCGCAGTACAAAACAAAAGTACATCTTTCCCTACCACCATCCGACATTTATCTTTTGATATTATTTAGCAAAACTAACAAGTTGCTAACTTTAAAATAACTTTATTAAAACAGAATAAGGTACCTGCTCTGCCACCCAGATTTACATGTGGAAGGCTCCAATAACTATAACTCAAAACATTCTCATTCTGCAAGAAAGATAGCAACAGGCATCCCTAATAAACCTACCGAGCTGCTTTTTCCAACAAGGTTTACCTTGGATGGTTCAGGATTCCTGGGCTTGGTTGAAATGACCCCCAATCGACAGGAAATGAGGAAAGCTGACCAGACCAGACCACAGCACACACCATCTGGTGGACTAAGTTGGCAACCACACTGCTGCCAGGCAGAGAATGCTGAGAAGGTGTTTTCCGGCCAGTAAAGTAATTGCACTGTGTTTTGAGCTGGCAAGTCTGATAATAAAAGACCATAAAGTAGCCTCAGGCAGAGGATTCAAAATTCCGCTGAGCAGCAAGTTAGTCGCTGGCATTGGCGCCAGTGTGTTTTCCTTCCTCTGATTTCACTCTGTGATTTACTACTTTCTCCGATTCTTTGTGACGCGCTGAAGCTCCTACTAATCCTACTATTTCCATCATGGCTGTTACTAATGTTGCAATTCATTCATTTTTCTTAGCCTTCCATCAAAGAGTAATAAATCCTAAACACAGATTTTGATGACTTAGGATTCATTTACAGTAGTTTTTAAAAAAATGTTCATCTCTAAATGTGACTTTTAAAAGATTTTTGTTGGCACTGCCTCAGCCCAAGACTCGAACTTCCCTTTCGTGGAAAGCCTTAAAAAGCAAAGACAATACAGCATAGGACTAAAGCCACCTGTACTTCTCCCAGTGGGTGGTGAGTCAGAAGGTTGTGGGTTCAATTCCCACTCCAGAGACTTGAACACAAAAACCTAGGCTGACACTTCCAGTGCAGTGCTGAGGGAGTGCTGCACTGTCAGAGGTGCCGTCCTTTGGATTAAACGTTAAACCGAGGCCCCATCTGCTCTCTCAGGTGGACATAAAAGATCCCATGGCACTATTTCGAAGAAGAACAGGGGAGTTATCCTCAGTGTCCTGGCCAATATTTATTCCCCCAATCAACATAACAAAAACAGATGATCTGGTCATTATCACATTGCTGTTTGTGGGAGCTTGCTGTGTGCAATTAGCTGCCACGTTTCCTACATTACAACAGTGACGACACTTCAAAAAGTACTTCATTGGCTGTAAAGCGCTTTGGGACGTCCTGAGGTTGTGAAAGGCGCTATAGAAATGCAAGTCTTTCTTTTTTCTTTATTGCAATCGCCGTTATTGAAATACATATTTGGCCCTGGTCATGTTGGAAACTCCAGTACATCCCTGAGGAAGACCTCTTTTCAGGTCTCCACAAGGTTGGATTGTGCAGTGATGACACAGTCCGGCTGCACAACAATACATTACCTTCATCTAGGGACAGTCATTCAATAGGTGAGAACACTTAATTGCTGTTTTGCTTTTCCTTGCTTCAAAATGAATACACTTCCAGTACAGTTCTTGCTTCTTTTAATAAATTCTAATGGTTGTTAAATTCATAAATGGGGCTTGCCCTGTGGTTTTGCTAGCTGGTTGGTCAATGTACCAACATTAAGACTACTATCAAGATGGACAACAGCAGAAATAATGTTAGTAGTTCCCCAGTTGTTATTCTTAACATCCCCACTTTACCATCAAGTGTAAATTTTGTTTTGCAAATTCACTCAGTGAAACTATTTAAACTGCCATGATATCATTTTAACTACTTGAAGTTAATGTAATGGGCTTACATGTAAAGTATCTAGATAAAAATGGCAAGGCTAAGTGTTATTCCTGCCTGTATTGGTGCTGAGTGCATCTTGTCTGCCAAAATGATTGATGTCACTTGTTGTGCTGTGCTGTAATTTGTAAAAGCATTTTGCATCAATGCTAATTCCATGCACCAATACTCTCAGTCACTTTTAGCTCTCATGCAAGTGAACATCACTGGTATATTTTGTGCTGCAGTCTAAATCGTATTAGTGAATTAAAAGATGGTAAGTCAATCATTCATACGACTATTAATGTCGCATCTTTTGCAGTGGTGGTTGTAAAGTCTGTGGGTTGTATAGCGAAGTAATACACAGACTACAAGAGTAACTTAAACAGGACTTTACTATTCGAAGGTCAGGGCGAATCTGCCCAATAAATTCTGCCACAGCACTTATATACCGGTGTGGTCACCGTCGGTATTACAGTATACAGCAGCCAGGATAAAGTAGTGCCACACCTAAAATAGTTCTCTTAAAGGTGGACGGTTACATACAATAGTTCTCTTAAAGGTAGAACAATTACATACACTACAGTGGTTAATCTCAAGAGGGAGGGGGCAGGGACAACGATCACAGGTGATGCTTCAAATTTGAAGATTGCTAATATCGTTTTTCATGCATCCACAGAAAGAAACAGAAGGTCCATGTCTGAAACCGTGAATTCCTTTTGTGGACGAGATCGAAATGAAAGCACAGGTTTCAATTTAATAAGCAAATACCCTCTGACCTTTGTGAGAATTAAGGGGATTTGGAGCTTCGCCTTGCAACGAATTGTATTTTGCTGGTTCTCACCATTACCTATCAGACTCTAGTCAGTGCCATAAGGGCATCAGTCAAGCAACCATTGCAAAATGTATTGCTCTGATCAGTCCTTTGAACGAGTCCAATCTGTTTCCCTTTTTTTTTATACTGGAATCTATAAAGATTTTCTTTGCGGCTGCTGGCTTTTCAAACACTCGAGACACCATCGATTGTTCCTGTGTGAATTCATCTGTAAACCTACAGTGAATGCAAAATATTCAGGAACACTTTTAATTCAACAATAGCCAGAATGTCAGTAAATGTGTGTGCCAACTATCTTAGCATCCACCATTATTCTTATACAGTGTGGGTCAGCCAGAATGTGTGATAGTGGAGATCAGGGGGAATTTTGCCAGCCCTGGGGAGGCGGGACTGCCGGGAAAATGGCAGAAACTGGGAGCGGGTACCGAACCCGCCCCCAACCTGCCTCCGTGCCATCTTCCCAAGAGGCGGGTTCCCGACTCGCGCAGGGACCCATCTCCTCGAGGCGGGAAGGGGATTAGAGCCAATTAACTACCAGGTAGTTAACAGGCAGTTAAGAAGTTTATCCCCATTTTACCCCTGCAAGTGCGGGCTTCCCGACGGCTGCGAACCTTGCCAGGGTCAGTGAGGCGAGCAGTGGGTCTGCGGGGGTGAGAGGGGTCGAAAAGTGCACTGTGGAGGTGAGTGATGGGTGCAAGTGTGGAGAGGTAAGTATGAGAGGTGAGTGTAAAGTGTTGGAAAAAGTTTACTTACCTTTGTTTCTTCCTGCAGGCGTCAACCCTTGGGGGATCCGGAGATGTCTCATCTCAATGGCAGAGATGACAGAATGGCTGCTGCATTCTCAGATGCAGCAGTCATCTGATTTTTGCTGAGGAAAGAGGTTTGGTGAGTCTTCAGTACAAGGGCTCACCTTAGAACAGAGATTGTCAGTGTTTGACAGCTGTCAAATGCTGACATTTCATCTGTCAAAAATTTTTGACAGATGAAACGTCATAAACTGACGTCCTCTGTCACTGGCTTCCCCTTAATTGGCCTGCAGGGCAGGCTTAACAAGGTCAATCAAGGGAAAATAGAGTGGGTTGGCCGGACGTTGTTGGGGGCGGGACTGAAACCCGACAACCAGCAGTCTTGCCCCCAACGTGCCCCCATTGACAAAAGTAAGTGTAATAACATCACTAAGCCTGACTTGTTAGTGCTTTAGTAATAATTTGTTATCCTCCACAGCTGAGCTTATAGCTTGAACCATTGGTTTCTGGCTACTTTTAAGTTTGGCCACCTGCCTGTCTCTTCTGATGGGCACACCCCTAAATATAAGACATTCAGACCACTTATGGGAATGAGTAGCGCCGCTGTACTTGTCAAAGCAAAACCCTAAACGTGTAACAATTACCTTAATTTATGTGATGTGGCTGTCTTTTCCAAATAATGCCAGTGGATTGTATATTTCTTCAATGGATGGAAGGATTGCTAGAGGAGGGAAACCAGAGAAAGCGGTCAGCTGTGATTCTTTTAGATCACTCTCGCCTCTGAGTCAGAAGGTTGTAGGTTCAAGTCCCATACCGGAGACTTGAGCACAAAAATCCAGGCTGACACTCCAGTGCGGTACTGAGCGAGTGTTGCACTGTCAGAAATGCCATTTTTGGATGAGACATTAAACCAGGAACCAGGTGGATGTAATAGATCCCGTGGCACTATTTCGAGGAAGAGCAGGAGAGTTATCCCCTGTGTCCTGGCCAATATTTATCCCTCAATTAATATCACTAAAATAGATAATCTGGTCGTTATGACATTGCTGTTTGTAGGAGCTTTCTGTGCACATATTGGCCGCTGCATTTCCTACATTACACCAACAACTTGTATTTATATAGTGCCTTTAATGTAGTAAAATGTCCCAAAGTGCATCACAAGCGCGTTATGAAAAAAAAATCGACAGCAAGCCACATAAGGAGATATTAGGGCAGATGACCAAGCGCTTGGTCAAAGAGATAGGTTTTAAGGAGCTTCTTAAAGAAGGAAAGAGAGGGAGAGAGGCGGAGAGGTTTAGGGAGGGAATTGCAGAGCTTAGGGCCCAGGCAGCTGAAATGTTGAGCAGAAGCTTTTTAAGAGCTGCTGCTGCACCAGATTTCCCATCCCTTGGCCAATCACAGTGCTCATCAGGCTCCATCTGGCAAATTTTCCATGCACAGAGAGCATAACATAATTTGGTGAGCCTCTGCTCCTGGTATCGGCTTGGCCGGGTGATGAGTGACCACAGCTCCAATTTTGTTGACATTACAAATTTGGCATTGTGCACAGAGGAAATCTTTCTCCATTGACTTTTAAAAGGGAACTGTCTTTGTGAAGTATTTGCATTTTTGTATTTAACATAGAAACATAGAAGATAGGAGCAGGAGTAGGCCATTCGGCCCCTCGAGCCTGCTCCGCCATTTAATGAGATCATGGCTGATCATCCAAATTCAATACCCTGTCCCTGCTTTCTCCCCATGTTCCTTGATCCCCTTAGCCTTAAGAAATATATCTAACTCCTTCTTGAATATATTTAATGAATTGGCCTCAACTGCCTTTTGTGGTAGAGAATTCCACAGGTTCACCACTCGCTGGGTGAAGAAATTCCTCCTCATCTCTGTCCTAAATGGCTTACCCCTTATCTTTAAACTGTGACCCCTGGTTCTGGAGTCCCCGACCATCGGGAACATCCTCCCTGCATCTAGTTTGTCTAGTCCTGTTAGAATTTTATAAGTTTCAATGAGATCACCTCTCATTCTTCTAAACTCCAGCGAATATAAGCCCAATCGACCCAATCTCTCCTCATACATTATTCCTGCCATCCCAGGTATCAGTCTGGTGAATCTTCGCTGCACTCCCTCCATGGCAAAAACATCCTTCCTCAGATAAGGCGACCAAAACTGCACACAATACTCAAGGTGCGGTCTCACCAAGGCCCTGTACAACTGCAGCAAGACATCCTTGCTCCTGTACTCGAATCCTCTCGCTATGAAGGCCAACATACCATTTGCCTTCTTAACCACCTGCTGCACCTGCATGCTTACCTTCAGTGACTGGTGCACAAGGACACCCAGGTCACGTTGCACTTCCCCTTCTCCCAATCTATTGCTGTTCAGATAATAATCTGCCTTCCTGTTTTTGCCACCAAAGTGGATGACCGCGCATTTATCCACATTATACTGCATCTGCCATGCATCTGCCCAATCACCCAACCTGTCCAAATCATACTGGAGTTTCTTGGCATCCTCCTCACAGCACACACGCCCACCCAGCTTTGTGTCAGCTGCAAACTTGGAGATATTACATCTAGTTCCTTCGTCTAGATCATTAATATATATTGTGAATAGCTGAGGTCCTAGCACCGATCCCTGCGGTACCCCACTAGTCACTGCCTGCCACTCGGAAAAAGATCAGTTTATTCCAACTCTTTGCGTCCTGTCTGCCAACAAGTTCTCTATCCAAGACAGTACCTTACCCCCAATCCTGTGTGCTTTAACTTTGCACGCTAATCTCTTATGCGGGACCTTATCGAAAGCCTTCTGAAAGTCCAAATACACCACATCCACTGGTTCTCCCTTATCTATTCTACCAGTTACATCCTCAAAAAATTCCAGTAGATTAGTCAAGCACGATTTACCTTTTGTAAATCCATGTTGACTTTGTCCGATCCGGTCACTGTTTTCCAAGTGCTCTGCTATTACATCTTTTATAATGGACTCTAGCATTTTTCCCACTACCAATGTCAGGCTTGTCGGTCTGTAATTCCCCGTTTTCCCTCTACCACTTTTTTTAAATAGTGGGGTTACATTAGCTACCCTCCAATCCATGGGAACTGTGCCAGAGTCCATAGAATTTTGGAAGATGACCAGCAATGCATCTATTATTTCTAGGGCCACTTCCTTAAGTACCCTAGAATGTAGATTATTAGGCCCTGCGGATTTATCGGCCTTCAATCCCGTCAATTTCCCGAACACCATTTCCCTCCAAATACTGATTTCATTCAGTTCCTTCCTCTCATTAGACCCTATGGCCTAGAAATTCAGTGGCCTGCGCCACCAGTTTGCGCCCAAAGAGGGCTTTTGCGCCACTGTGCAAACCTACCGCGATATTTAGCGGGGCGCTAATGGCGGCGTTAGCCAGTAGCGCTGCGCCGCCACCGATGATGTCATCGGTGTGCGCAGCGCCCCGCTATCGCCCCGCTGGCCATATTTGGTCACTGCCGCCTCCCCCACGCCGGCCGCAAACAGCGACCGGTACACGGGGCCTACCTGTACCGGTAGTGGGGCGAGTTAAGGTGGAGGTGCGACCGGCCACTTTTTCGGCAGCTGCCTGCCCGCACCTCCGTCCCCGGCCTCCTACACCCCCACCCCCCGTGGCATTGCCGGCTGTTTCCAGAGAGCCCGGCACTTCTCCTTGGTGCCGGGCTCATTTGCCGGCACTCGCGAGCGGGGATCGCGCTGTTGCAGGCACCTCCCCCTTAAGAGTGAGAGGAAGGCCTGCAGTACCGCAGGCTGCCGTGCCACAGCGGGTGGCGCTGCGGCACTTTGCACGCCGATATTCAGTTTCAGCGCCCCAAGCGGGGCGCCGAAAACCTTGTTTAGCGGCCGGCTTCCACTTGGGGCGCTGAAACCTAATATCCCGCTGGCGCAAGTGGCTCCGCGCGCAGCGGTAATTCCGGCGCCCAGGCGAGCTGGGCGCCCCTAACTGAATTTCTAGGCCTATGTTCCCTGACATCTCTGGGAGGTTATTTGTGTCCTCCTTTGTGAAGACAAAACCAAAAGTATGTATTTAATTGGTCTGCCATTTCTTTGTTCCCCATTATAAATTCCCCTGATTCTGACTGCAAGGGACCTACGCTTGACTTCACCAATCTTTTTCTCTTCACATATCTATAGAAACTTTTACAGTCAGTTTTTATGTTCCCTGCAAGCTTACTCTCATACTCTATTTCCCCCCCTCTTAATTAATCCTTTTGTCTTCTTTTGTGGAATCCTAAACTGCTCCCAATCCTCAGGTTTGCTGCTTTTTCTGGCCAATTTATATGTCCTCTCCTTGGATCTTATGCTATCCCTAATTTCCCTTGTTAGCCACGATTGCCCCATCTTTTCTGTTTTATTTTTATGCCAGACAGGGATGAACAAATTCTGCAGTTCATCCATGCGATCTTTAAATGTTTGCAACAGCGAGAGCGGCCCTGGGTGAAGACTGAACGCAGAGACTGAGGATTTAAGGAGCGGGGAGAGAGAGAGCAGCCCAGACTCACCAGCGGCAGCAGCGAGAGCGGCCCTGGGTGGAGACTGAGCGCAGAGACCGAGGATTTAAGGAGCGGGGAGAGAGAGAAGTAAAAAGTAATCGAAGTGTGACTTCACCAGAAAGCAGGTAAGTGATTGGTTGGTGAGTATTTCTCTCTCGCTTTTTTCCAAACTTAATTTTTGAGGTTTCTAGTTTCTAGGGTCTCTGTTGTGTAGCGGGGAGTGCTAGTAAACAAGGGCCCTTGAGTATATCATTTAATTGTAGTGTAATTAGTGGTATTGATTTGAGTTAAAATTAATTAAAGGGTAAGTCATGGCAGCACAGCTCAGCCCCGTGGCATGCTCCTCCTGCCCTATGTGAGAAATCAGGGACACTTCCTGTTTATAAACACCTGATAACATAAGTCATATTGAAATCCATCATGTGTGAGCAACACTGTGAACAACAAAAATAGAGTCTGGGTTTTCTCCCTTACCAAGCTAAAAATAGTTTGTCAGATATTTTGTCTGTGTACGTACACAAGTCTTTGAAGGTGGCAGGACAAGTTGAGAAGGCATATGGGATTCTTGGCTTTATAAATAGAGGCTCTGGGTGCGATCTTGCCAGCCCTGGGGAGGCAGGTATGGAGGCAGGACTGCCGGGAAAATGGCAGAATTTGGGGGCGAGTGCCCAAACCGCCCCCAACCCGTCTCCATACCATCTTCCTAGGAGGCGAGTAGCCGTCCCACGCCAGGTCTCATCTCCTTGGAGGCGGGAAGGGATTAAAGCCCTTAACTGCCTGTTAACAGGCAGAAAATAGGATTATCCCCATTTTGCCCTCACAAGTGCGGGCTTCCCAAAGGCTCCAAAACCCGCCAGGTCAGTGAGGCGAGTAGTGGGTCTGCGGGGGTTGGAGGTGTCCAAAAGTGTGCTGTGAAGGTGAGTGATGGGTGCAAGAGTGGAGAGGTGAGTATCTGAGGTAAGTGGAAAGTGTTAGTAAAAGTGTACTTATCTTTGTTTCTTCCTGCAGGCTTCAGTCGGTGGGTATGCGGAGAGTCTCGCACCTCCGCGGTAGAGATGCCAGATGGCCGTTGCATTCTCAGATGCAACAACCATCTCATTTCTGCAAAAGAAAGCTGTTTGATGAGGTCTTGAATTCAAACTACAGAGAATGTCAGTGTTTGACAGCTTCACAGAGCTGTCAAATGATGACAATTCAGCTGTCAAAAATTTGTGACAGATGAAACATCATATTTGACATTTTCTGCAACCGGCTTTCCCTTAATTGGCCTGCTGAGCCCGCTGCAAGGTCAATCAAGGGAAAATAGCGTGGGTTGGCCAGAAGTTGATGGAGGCGGGACTGAAACCCAACAAGTGGGAGTCCCGCCTCCAAAAGCTTCCCATTGGCAAAATCCAGCCCCATAAAGTACAAAAGCAAGGAAGTTATGCTAAACCTTTATAAAACACAGTTAGGCCCCAGCTGGAGTATTGTGGCCAATTCTGGGCACTACACATTAGGAAAGATGTCAAGGCCTTAGAGAGGGTGCAGGAAAGATTTACTAGAATGGTAACAGGGATGAGACTGGAGAAATTACGTGAGGAGACTGGAGAAATCGGATATGTTCTTCTTAAAGCAGAGAAGGTTAAGGGGAACCTTGATAGAGGTGCTCAAAATCATGAAGGGTTTTGATGGAATAAATAAGGAGAAACTGCTTCCAGTGGCAGAAGCGTTGGTAACCAGAGGACACAGATTTAAGATAGTTGGCAAAAGAACCAGAGGCGACATGAGGAATTTTTTTTTTACTCAGCTAGTTATGATGATTTAGAATGCACTGCCTGAAAAGAGTGGTGGAAACCGATTCAATAATAACTTTCTAAAGGGAATTGGATAAATACTTGAAGGGGCAAAATTTACAAGGCTATGGGGAAAGAGCAGGGGAGTGGGACCAGATTGGATCATTCTTTCAAAGAGCCGGCATAGGCACGCTGGTCTGATTGGCCTCCTTCTGTGCTGTACCATTCTATGATTTTCTTGAAAAGTTAGTTAGATAGGTGGTACAATATATAAATGGTGGTGGTGATACCCAGTATCAGAGGGTGAGGGAGAGAGAGCACAAACACAAATGTGCTGCAACCAGCGGGAACAAAGCTCAACAGATGTTAATTTAATTGTATTTAATTGATTTATTTCAAATGATTATGATGCGAAGTAATTATTTAGCAGTGAATGCCTGAATGTTCTATATCACCCTCAAAGCCTCCTTGAAAAAGTGCAACATCCCCACCGACACCTGGGAATCCCTGGCCCAAGACCGCACAAAGTGGAGGAGAAGCAACCGGGAAGGTGCTGAACACCTCGCGTCTCTTCGCCGGGAGCAAGCGGAAGCCAAGCGCAAACAGCGGAAGGAGCGCACGTCAACCCAAGCACCCCACCCACCCGCCCCTTCAACCACCGTCTGCCCCACCTGTGACAGAGACTGTAGGTCCTGCATTGGACTCATCAGTCACCTGAGAACTCATTTTTAGTGTGGAAGCAAGTCATCCTCGGCTCCGAGGGACTGCCTAAGAAGAAGAAGAAGAAGTAGTAGTTCTATATTGGTGCTTTATTGGAGACCAGAGAAAAACAGTTGGAACCTTATATTAATTGACTTGACTGGTCAGTTCTTTATCCTTCTTTGCTTTCCTAACGTCTTGTTTTTCCAGTTGATCTAAGCAAGTATTTACTATGATGTTTTCTGTTAAACTCAATGCTGTTAACCTCTGCCTAGACGCAATTTGAATGGCTTTCTTAGAAAAGCCATTTCCCTGCCCATTGAGTGCAGTGTAATCATGAAGTTGCCTGATTAGAGTTTGCAGTAAATTACAAAACCATGATCAGACATAATCAAGCAATTGGAACTACACTTGCCTAGTTGACAAAAGTACTTTCACAAAATGCCTGTCAGGATACATATTTCTTAAGTCATCTTGATAACTCATTTATATAGTTAATGGCCACTTGCATTATAATTAGTGAAAAGCAATTGCCATTTGAGGGCAGATTTTGAAAATCACGGCATCAATTTACATCAAGCCCCAAGCAGTTATCTTGCAGAAGGCTTGCACTCTGGATGAAATGTGTAATATTGCTCCCCCATCAAAATCCATCGCAGCTTCATGCACTGTGTGATTCATCAAATGGTTCTGTATAATCTTTCTGCTGTGAGCAAGAATTCTGATGGTTGTGCAGACATTTTGTCTTGAACACAATGCTGACAACCTTTCATGGGATATTGTAACCTTATCTACCTGTCAACGCTTCATTCTGTTATTCACTTTAGCACTGACTGATTAGAAGCTGTGTCCTGTGTGATAGTGTACTATAAAAGGAAAGATAATATTTAAGTGTTTCTTCCATTTTGAACATTTTATTTCTATTGGTTTTGATGCATTTGACACTGGCGTGGGTCTTAATGTGTGCCTCGGTACTGGAGCAAATTTACAATGGAATTCGTTTCTTTGCACTTATCACAAGACTGAACTGCCCACAATGCAACAGAGGAACGCTCGAAATAGCGCACATTTTATGCTTTTTATTTTACCTGAAACTTTGGTACTAGCAAAACTAGCAGATCTCCTGCCCCTTCACTTCCAGTGAGTCAGTGGCTATACTTTAGCGGCAACAAGGGCAAGTTGCACATCTCCACTGAAAGGATTTGGAAACAAGTTTATAAGAGTTCTGTTTAGTGACAGTGAAGTAGGTTTTTGATTGGTTCCGGGAAAGTAATTGCTGCAGGCAGATAAATAAATGCATTTGGCCCCTTTGTTTATCACAGTCACGTAAATAAATCTGTACATATATCACATGGGAGTAAGCACTTCCACTTTCCTATGAAATTGGGTATTTGGCTCTCCACACGGGCTGTTTGAATTGGGTTTCTGTCGCTCTTTATTACATTTTTGAAGTGCATGTGCGTCTTTCTATCTCTCGCACAGACCTAGGCACAGAATTCAACTGAGTATGGTTAAAAGAAGTATTTTTATTCAACCATAGAGGTGGTTTTATGGAGGCCAGTCCATCAATGTCAGATAATATCCAATAGGCAGACTATTTAGAAAATAGCCATTTTCTCAGTAAACAAAAAATAAATACAATTATCTGACTTGTGTTACGTAAACTGAAGCACTTAGATCAGGTTACAGCTCCATGTTTTAACCAACTAGTTTTTTTAAACCCATCATTAAATATTAATATTTTGCTTGCAGTTTCTTCTATGTTTCCTTCATAGTTAGAGGCAGAAAAGGCAATATTTGCTTCAAAAAATAATACAAATGATAATTTATTTCAAGAACTGCTCCTTATCTATAATATTAAACAGGCTTTTCCCCCATTGTTTGGGATATGGGTTCTTATAAAACTGAAGAAAAGAATAAGCTCATTTACATATTTCCCTAACAAATATCTCTAGCATAGCACTTAGTATTTTTTTTATTCATTTATGGGATGTGGGCGTCGCTGGCAAGACCAGCATTTATTGCCCAGTTGCCCTCGAGAAGGTAGTGGTGAGCCGCCTTCTTGAACCGCTGCAGTCCGTGTGGTGAGGGTACTCCCAGTGCTGTTCGGGAGGGAGCTCCAGGATTTTGACCCAGCGACGATGAAAGATCGGCGACATACTTCCAAGTCAGGATGGCGTGTGACTTGATGGGGAACTTGGAGGTGGTAGTGTTCCCATGTGCCTGCTGCCCTTGTCCTTCTAGGTGGAAGAGGTCGCGGGCTTGGAAGGTGCTGCCAAGGAAGCCTTGGCGAGTTGCTGCAGTGCATCTTGTAGATGGTACACACTGCAGCCATGGTACACCAGTGGTGGAGGGAGTGAATGTTTAAGGTGGTGGATGGGGTGCCAATCAAGCGGGCTGCTTTGTCCTGGATGGTGTCAAGCTTCTTGACTGTTGTTGGAGCTGCACTCATCCAGGCAAGTGGAGAGTATTCCATCACACTCCATACTTGTGCCTTGTAGATGGTGGAAAAGCTTTGGGAAGTCAGGAGGTGAGACACTCACCGCAGAATACCCAGCCTCTGACCTGCTCTTGTTGCCACAGTATTTATGTGGCTGGTCCAGGTAAGTTTCTGGTCAATGGTGACCCCCCAGGATGTTGATGGTGGGGGATTCGGCGATGGTAATGCTGTTGAATGTCAAGGGGCGGTGGTTAGACTCTCACTTGTTGGTGATAGTCATTGCCTGGCACTTGTGTGGTGTGAATGTTGCCTGCCACTTATCTATTACTAAATATCTTTGCGTAAATAAACATACTGCATTTAAATTCTAAACTTTATTCAGAATTCCCTCTACACTTACATAATGGTACTCTCTGTCTAGAAATCGCCACTCTTGTTAGTTTTACTAAATAAGTAACCTCTTGAATACAGTGATTTACATTGATTTCCTGTGAAGATGACCTTAAATAAAATTCCAAAGTCTATACTTTCTGCTGTTTGATAATATTTACAGAGTTGTTGAAATTACCATAGCTTTTTCTAATCATGACTTCTCTAGGGGTTTAGTTCTCAATTCTCTTCCAGTAAGGGATATCAGGAGACAAGGAGGTCGAGCGTACAAATATATTCAAGACAGAGATCGATAGATTTTTGAATACTAAGGGACAATGTCCCCGTTAAGCTGCGCGCCGTACAACGGTCTGGAGGTCCCGCTTAGGCCGCTTGCTGGTTTCACAATGGGAAAAGCCACGCATGCGCGGAAATTTGAATGGGCCGCACAGCCCCTTAAAGGGGCCACGTACCCCCCCAAAAAATGAAAGGGAACATTGCTAAGGGAACCAAGTGATATGGGGATAGTGAGGAATGGTGGAGTTGAGGTAGAAGATCAACCATGATCTTATTGAATGGTGGCATCTACTCCTGTTCCTATTTCTTATGTTCTTTATAAATGGCCAGTCTTTTATATTAAAATAAATAAGAGTTGTAGACACAGATGAGCTGGGAGATGCAGCTTTGTCGAGTCTCTTCATCTGAAAGTGATAACTATAGGAAATTGAAAGCCCATGGCTTCTTAAGGAGGCAAGGCCGTCGACGGTTAATGTGGTTAGAGACATTGTAAAACACAAAATGCTACTGTAAATTTCCAATTGTGGTGCCGAGAGTGTGTTAGACGCATCGCATTGCGAGATGAAGGACTTTTATTTATATATGCACAGGGTGGGTCAAGGGTTACACTGCTGGAAGGGAGTGCAGAAGTGGGAGATAGGTACACAGCTCTCATGAAAGAATCGGTACTGCAGTTTGTAAGATCTCACCAGAGACGGTGAAATGTGTTTTGATCGGCTCCTGGAAATAAACAAACACTACAGGTAGCTAGAGAAATAAATGTGTTCCCCCAAATACCAATTGTACAAAAAGAAATCCCTGTACGTTGTGTGGGAGGCATATCCTTACCTTTATCTGCCCATCTGCATTTTTTCGTAGTCAGGCCAAGAAATATATAAAAGTTAAAATTAAACTAATGTGATTTTTTTTAAATCGAATATCTTTGTAACAGTTCTCATTTTACCAAAATAAACAAATTATATGTATAAATAAATCCATGACTTTTATTTATTTTTATTCAGTCATGGGATGTGGGCGTTGCTGGAAAGGCCAGCATTTATTGCCCATCCCTAATTGTCCTGGAGAAGGTGGAGGTGAGCCACCATTTCAGAGGGCAGTTAAGAGTCAACCGCCTTGCTGTGGGTCTGGAGTCACTTATAGGCCAGACCGGGTAAGAATGGCAGATTATCTTCCCTAAAGGACATTAGAGAACCAGATGGGTTTTTGCAACAATCCAGTTGTTTCATACTAATACAATTTGTTTTTAATTCCACATTTATTTAATTCCACATTTATTTAACTAACTGAATTTAAATTCCCCAGCTGCTGTGGTGGGATTTGAACTCATGTCTCTGGATCATTAGTCCAGGCCTCTGGATTACTAGTCCAGTAGAATAACCACTCTGCTACCATTCCCTGTAGCATCCCAAACCTCTCCCCAAACTTGAATAATGGCACAGTCTATCCAGACATTGATGCTTTCATTTGAACAAGGCTTGTTTTCTGAGTATCAGCATAAATAAAAGATATGTATCTGGTGTAAACATTCAGAGTACATTACAAAACGCAAAGGCCCACTCACAGTTATTCCCATCTGTGCTTAGCTATCTGGTTGTATTTATCGATTGCAGTTACAGGAGGTCATCTAGTATTTGGTATAAATGATTTTCCTTTCAAAGTTACTTCAGGGAAAGTTGAAATGTTCATAATACTCGCTACAAAAAGAATAACAAAATTCTGGTTGCTTTCATTTTACTCCTACAAATGGTGCCTGTGAGGGTTTTTGTTCTTGGTAATTTTCCATGGGGGAAGGTAGGGCTTTCAAATAGTAAGTCCTAGCATGCTCTGAATGACCATGCCTACAAGTTGTGGGCATAAGCACGTTATGAGCTGGTGTCAGCTGTTTGGTTGAATCTCTTCAACAGTGATAAAGGTCAGGCTTTTCACATAGGCACAGGCCTCTGAAAGGAAACCATGGGCTAGAAGTTCATCTACTTACCGCCACTCCCTAGTGCCATGAAACGGCGAAAAAATGGCGGCCGCCACTCTTTAGCCAGCTGGTTGCGGGTCCCATGACGGCTGCCATTTTCCTCCCTCTGCAGCTCCCTGGAAAAAAAAAGGCCGCTTAACGTCACCACTCTGAACTTCGAACCTAGCGTTAAATTCAGCGCTGTGTCCTAAGCATGCAAAATAAACCTGGCATGCAAGCAGGCTGATAGTGGTGATGTCAGCACCTCGTAAAGGGACACACACATCTTTCAGGTAAGTTTGGATTTAAGCTTTTGGACTGGGTTTTTTGGGGGATTTTATTGAAGTAGTGGCTTGCTGCAATAGATGTTAAAAGTTTTTTAAAGTGTGTAGAGAGTGCTGCTGGATGCTTGCAAGGCCTCGGATGGTAAAGGAAGACCTCTGAGAAGACAGAAAATGCTGCAAATACTCAGCAGGTCAGGCAACATCCGTGGAGAGACAAACAGAGTTCACAGTCGCAGGTCGAGATGCTGTCTGACCAGCTGAGTATTTCGAGCATTTTATGCTGTCATTTCAGATTTACAGCTTGCAGAGGGAAAAGGAAGACACAGAAGATGAAGAAGCTGAAAGGGCAGAAGGAAGAATGCAACCCAGACAGCCCCTTTCTGGCCGGGATATCCGGGTTGGAATCATCCGCCTGCAGTACCAATGGCCACAGCCCCAATTCTCCTTTCCACATTTGTCCCACACTTTACCTTCCCTCTGTTACTGACCATCACAGCGTCCTCTTGGCCACGATGCTGAAATAAAAGCCACCACAAAGCAAACCTTCCAATCCAACTTTATATACATGTATCCATCCAATATGACATCAAGAAATCAACGCATCACCCTTATACATTCTCTTAGTGACTGTCTTACATGTGCCAATTGTAGTGTATGTACCTTTAAGAGCCCCTGTGTACTGTAATACCGGTAGTGACCACTCGGGTATATAAGCCTGTATAGCGTCTTGTATCTTTTAGTTCACCTCCAGACTTTGTTCAGTAAACACCTGTTAAACCAACTCCGGCATTCCGTGTCTCGATTAACACACGGATACAACAGTGGCGACGAATTGGAAACGTACTTACCTGCAATTCGGCAGCACCTCAAGGAGATCGATTCCTCAGACGAAGGTCGAAGAAAAAAAAAAAGAAAAAAACCTGTGGTTTCACCAGCTAGCCAGGCTGGTGGCAGGTACTGCACTAATCCATCCTGAGCGGCGGGCTGGGGCTCGATCGGGCGCCTCTGCAGCGGGGCCGAGCAGCGAGTCGGAAGGCGGAGGCAAACAGAGACGGAGGGTGGAGCACTCAGGAGACGGCCGGCGCTGCAAAGCAGATCGGCGTTCGGACCAAGCAGAGGGAGGGAAAAGTCCCAGAGAGTCCGGCGGGAACGAGTCTCCAACTATTAAAAATATCTGCGTAAATAAAAACCGCAGAGAACAGCGTTATCAGCAGCGGCAGTGGCGGGAAAGTGCGGGAGGCGCCATTTTTTTCGGCAGGGAATAAAGGAAAGCGCGGGAGGCGCCATTTTTGATTTTCAGGATGCCTAAGACTGGCAATATTACTGCTTTCGATAGTGATATAGAGGATTGGACCACATATGTGGAAAGAGTGGAGGTATATTGCACAGCGAATGAAGTAGAGGATGATAAAAAGGCATCAGTACTTCTAAATCTGATGGGCACAAGGACATACGGGCTGTTACGAAACTTAATCACTCCAGCCAAACCGATGGACAAGAATTTTAAGGAGATTGTTGATACCCTACAGGAGCACTTAAACCCAACACCGCTGCTGATAGCGGAACGATTCAAATTCTTCAGGAGGAATCAGCACAAGAATGAAAGTAACGCTGATTACCTCACCGAATTAAGAAAGCTGTCAAAACACTGCCAATTCGGGGCAGGACTGGCAGATTCTCTACGAGACAAATTCGTCTGCAGTCTCCTAAGTGAAGGAACACAGAAAAGGCTACTTTCTGAGAAAGATTTGACACTGGACAAGGCTTTCAGTATGGCTGTATCATACGAAGCAGCAGCAAGAGGAGCTGCAGAGATACAGCAAAAGCCACAGGGCTTCGGCACCCATGAAATGACACGGGGTTTCGAGAGATGTTATCGCAGCGGCAGATCCACCCATGACCAGAGGGACTGCTGGTTCAAGGACAAAGCATGCAGGCAATGCGGAAAGATGGGACACATTGCACGTGTATGCCGATCTGGAAACAAAAAATCCACTGACAGAAAAAAAATCAATAAGGAAAAGTACAGAAAGGTACAAATGATGACGGACAGTAGCTCTGAAGACCAGAAGAGCGATAGCGACTCCGGAAACAAGAGACTAAGCTGTCTCAAATTACATAATGTAATTGCCAAAGAAGATTACCAGACCATTTGGGTTACCCTCACGATAGCGGGTTCCCCAGTTAAAATGGAGCTAGATACAGGATCAGCTCTGACCGTCATAAGTCGACGGGATTACGAGCGGCTATTTCCGCATATACCTTTGAAAGACACATCCATTATCTTGAAGACATATACGGGGCAGAAAGTATACCCCAGAGGGAAAATAAGGGTGCCTGTTGTATACAACGGCAAGGAAATACAGAAGTTGTATTTATACGTTCTGCAAGATGGTGGTCCACCGTTGTTGGGACGTGAATTGATCAGGAAGATACGTTTAGACTGGCATTCCATTCAGGCACTGACGGTGACCAGTAAGAAAAAAAATGATGATGACGTCATACCTGAACGATTAAAAGACATCTTGGCTAACGCCAAAGAAGTGTTTCAACAGAAACTAGGAACCTTGAAAGGCGTCACCGCCTCAATAAAAGTGGAAGATGCGGCAATTCCCAAGTTTTTTAAGGCAAGGCCGGTGCCATACGCAATTCGTCCAGCAGTCGAGGCAGAGCTGGAGAATTTGGAAAAAGCAGGCGTGTTATCCAAGGTAGATTGGAGCGAGCGGGCAACACCCATCGTCCCGGTCATGAAGAAAACGTTGAATAATGATAAATCTGAAGAACAGAGAAAAATTTGCATCTGTGGGGACTTCAAGGTGACTGTAAACCCGGTCCATCACACGATACAGTGTCCTCTTCCAAGGATAGAAGATATTTCCGCCTCACTATCCGGAGGGAAACGTTTCACAAAAATTGACTTGGCACAGGCATATCTACAGATGGAGGTTGAGGAGGCCTCTAAAAAGTATCTCACGATAAACACACACAAAGGCCTGTACCAGTACAATCGACTGGTTTTTGGAGTAGCATCAGCTCCAGCTATCTGGCAAAGAGCTATGGAGCAAGTCCTGCAAGGGATTCCGGGGACTCAATGCTACCTAGACGACATCCTTGTACCAGGAGAAAACGACAACGAGCACCTTGCCAATTTGGAGCAGGTGCTCACTAGGCTGAAAGAACGGGGCCTACGAGCAAATCGCCCCAAGTGCGAGTTTTTCCAGAAACAAATATCATATTGTGGCCATATAATTAACGAAGACGGGTTGCATAAGTCACCTGAAAAAATTGAAGCGGTCATAAAAGCCCCAGCACCTGAAAATGTTTCACAATTAAGGTCGTTCCTGGGATTGATAAATTACTATCATGAATTTTTACCGAACTTGTCAACTGTTCTGCACCCTCTTAACGCACTGCTACAAACGGGAGTAATTTGGAAATGGAGCGAAGTCTGTAAACGTGCCTTCCATAAATGCAAAGGCTTGATCACGTCCAAGGAAGTGTTGGCTCATTACAACCCATCACTGCCAATCAGACTGGCGTGCGATGCATCCCCTTACAGCGTAGGAGCGGTATTATCGCATAGATTCCCTGATGGCTCAGAGCGGCCGATAGCTTTTGCGTCACGCTCATTGAACTCAGCTGAGCATAACTATGCCCAGATCGACAGGGAAACACTCAGCCTGGTATGGGGTGTGAAGAAATTCAACCATTACCTACACGGACAAAAATTTACCTTGTTGACTGACCATCAACCCCTCGTCTCCATATTCAACCCTAAAAAGGGCGTTCCCATTATGACAGCGCAAAGGCTACAGAGGTGGTCCCTTTTCCTAGGGGCACACCAATATGACATAGAATACAAAGGATCAAAACAGCATGGGAATGCTGACGGTTTATCATGCCTACCGTTGCCAACAGTAGAAGAGGCACCTACAGTGGACCCAGTGGAGATGTTACACTCAACCATAGTGGAATGTCTACCAGTAACAAATTCTACCATCGAAAAGGAAACGAGAAATGACCCGACTCTCTCACGAGTCTACGATTTAACGGTGAAGGGATGGCCAGCACATGGCGAACCACTGTTGCCAGCAATCTCGCAAAGAAGAGAACAGCTGTCAGTGTGCCGAGGAACCTTGATATGTGGATCCAGAGTGGTGATTCCACCCAAACTCCAGGATAAAGGAGCTTCACGAGGGGCATCTGGGTGGAGTGAAAATGAAGAACCTGGCCAGAGCGTTTGTGTGGTGGCCAGGTATCGATGGAGACATCGAAGAAATGACCAAGAGCTGTCTAGGATGCCAAAGGGTCCAAAACGCCCCACCACAAGCCCCTCTACATCCATGGGAGTGGCCCTCATCTCCATGGCAAAGGGTACATATCGACTTTGCTGGTCCATTTATGGACTCAATGTTCTTAATTGCGGTTGATGCACACTCCAAGTGGCCGGAGGTAATAAAGATGTCCTCCACCACCACGGAAAAAACCATCACAGTATTAAGGACCATATTTGCCAGGAATGGGCTGCCTGAACAGATCTGTTCTGATAATGGACCGCAATTTGTGTCCGAAGAATTCAGGAAGTTCTTAAAAAACAATGGGGTTAAGCACTACACGTCCGCCCCATACCATCCCGCCACCAATGGATTAGCTGAAAGGTTTGTCCAGACCTTCAAGAAGGCCATAAAGGCCATGGGTAATGAAGACCTAAATCTACAACATAAGGTAGATAACTTCTTTTTTGCGTACAGGAATGCAACACATGTGGTTACAAACCAAACTCCCGCCATGATGTTTTTCAATAGAAGACTAAGATGCCGGCTGGATTTGATCAAGCCAAACATCAGAAGGGACGTAGAGAACCGGCAATTTCAAGGCATGAATGAAAGGCCAACTAGAACCTTCCAGATAGGTCAACAAGTTTTGGCCCGGGACTACCGTACTGAGAAATGGCAGCCTGGAACTATTTGCACACGACTAGGATCGCTGATGTATACCGTGGACATTGGTGAAAGCATAATAAGGCGCCATGCTGACCAGATCATAGAGTCATCCGAAAAGGGACAACCTACACCACAACTCTATACGCCTAATGATGAAGCAGAGATACCCATAGTATCTACCTCCGATCCGGTGATACTGGAACCAGATGAACCTGACACTGGCATTCAAGCCGAATCGACCGCATCGACCTTGCCAAAAGAACCTACTACACCACCGAAAACTACTACACCACCGAGGCATTATCCGGACTGAGTCAGGAAGCCTCCAGAGAGACTGACTTATAATTGATTAACTGCAGCAAATGTGTAGATTATTGTTCTTGTAAACATGTTAATTAATGATTACTTAAAATGTTATGTACTAATTATCTAAAAGGGGAGGAATTGTAGTGTATGTACCTTTAAGAGCCCCTGGGTACTGTAATACCGGTAGTGACCACTCGGGTATATAAGCCTGTATAGCGTCTTGTATCTTTTAGTTCACCTCCAGACTTTGTTCAGTAAACACCTGTTAAACCAACTCCGGCATTCCGTGTCTCCATTAACACACGGATACAACACCTTTGTCTATCCTACTGATGTCACGCAGTGGCTGCAGCATGGCTGGTGGAAGGCTGCTGACTTTCAGTGGGGGATACTGCAAATGGACTTGCTGGTCGACCTTGAGGAGCTGGTCACTGGGAGTGTCAAATCAAGTGATGGTGTTTCTTCTTCGTCTTCTTCTCCTTTCCCTTTTCTTGGTCAACCACTGGCTGGGCAGGCTGCATTCCTTGGGTGTGTGAAATGAGGAAGGTACAAGGGTGCAGCTGTGGTGAAGGGAGGGCGGGAAAGCAAGAGGTGCTTGCGAGAAGGAGGATAACATGTAAGGATACCAGCATCTTATATCCTTTCAGCCCCACCACTGGCCAAGGGCTCAGCCATGCCCCTGCCAAGAATGGCCTGCACTGTCTCCTGCAAGGGGGTGAGGTGAGGCGAGGAATGGAAGGTGTGCCTCGTGATTGATACAGATTGTTGGTAGGTGAGTGATTGAGGGGGAAACATGCATTGAGCAGTGTATGAGGCTAGTGATGCAGTTGGTAGGAGATGGCTTTTGAAGATGCATTCACTGACCTTGACCAGTGCTCTGAGGTCATGATGCTTCTTTGGGCACTGGAGCCAGGTGGTGGGGGCGACACTGCTGGCAGTGACGGCCTCGGTAATGTACTCGCACATTATTCTTTCTGGAGGGCCTCCTGGCCCCTGTGGGTAGAGGACCTCTCTTGCAGTGTTGACCCCCTGCACAAAGCTGGAGTGCTGTGAGACCTTGGGTGCTCCTTCCCTGGCTTGCTGAGCCAGTTGTGTTGATGCTGAAACACTTTTACCATTTTTTCAGGTGTGGAAGACAATTCGGCTTTAAGAGCTGAAGACGGCCATTTGGGAATTATGTTTAACGTTTATTTATTTTTTGAAAGGCAGTAAGGGCTGAAAATTTTTTTTTCTTCCACTTGATTTAAATTTTTATTAGTTTTGAAGGCATTGCCCCTTTAATTCAGAGCCCCTTTAATTGCCCACAATGCCTTGCGAACTCCACAGCCTCGCTCCCAGAGGCTGTGAGAAGCTGCAACGCCGACTGTGGATGGGAACTTCGGGTCAGAGGCCTCCATGAACACCATCAGGTGGGCATTGCACGGTAAGTTAGCGCTCCGCATCGCCAACCTCCAGAGCCAATTTTTCAATGGTAGCACTGTGGCCATTTTTCAGCAGCCGTTAACTTGAGTTGCTGGTGACACCGTAAATTCTGTTGGTGCGCACGAATATCCCCCCCCCATTATTACAGCCATTCCACAACACAGAAAACGTTATAATGTGGGTAAGTTTAATCATTTTCTTGTAAATGTTATCAGAGAATCATAGAAAGTTACAGCACGGAAGGAGGCCATTTTGGCCCATTGTGTCCACGCCGGCCAACAAAGAGCGATCCAGCCTAATCCCACTTCCCAGCTCTTGGTCCGTAGCCCTGCAGGTTACAGCATCCCAAGAGCACATCCAAGTACTTTTTAAATGTGGTTATGGTTCCTGCCTCTACCACCCTTTTAGGCAGTGAGTTCCAGACCCCCACAACCCTCTGGGTGAAGAAATTTCCCTCAAATCCCCTCTAAACCTTCCCCCAATTTCTTTAAACCGGTGCCCCCTGGTTTTTGACCCCTCTGCTAAGGGAAATAGGTCCTTTCTATCCACTTTATCTATGCCCCTCATAATTTTATACACCTCAATAAGGTCTCCCCTCAGCCTCCTCTGTTCCAAGGAAAACAGACCCAGCCTATCCAGTCTTTCCTCATAGCTAAGATTCTCTACTCCCGGCAACATCCTTGTAAATCTCCTCTGTACCCTCTCTAGCGCAATCACATCTTTCCTGTAATGTGATGACCAGAACTGCATGCAGTACTCTAGCTGAGGCCTAACTAATGTTTTATACAGTTGAAACATAACCCTTGTATTCTATGCCACGGCTAATAAAGGCAAGCATTCCGTATGCCTTCTTAACCACCTTATCTACCTGGCCTGCTACCTTCAGGGATCTGTGGACATTCACTCCAAGGTCCCTTTGTTCCTCTACACTACTCAGTGTCCTACCATTTAATGTGTATTCCCTTTCCTTGTTAGCCCTCTCCAAATGCATTACCTCACACTTCTCCAGATTGAATTTCATTTGCCATGTTCTACCCACCTGACCAATTTATTGATACAGGAAACTTTCTGTTATCCAGCACGGACGGGACCGACGTGGTGCCGGTTCATCAACAATTCCGGATAACCGAACGCTATAGTAAAAGATACGGAGCTCAGAGCTCCGTATAAAGCAACAAACCAGCTTCAGAACAATCGGCACAAGTTGCAACCGTCTCTGTAGCTTAGCAATAGCTGCAGCTACACCCTTGCTCAGCAACAAATGGAGTAAAAAAAGTAATAAAAGTAATAAAAGTTACCTGAACCTACTCCTGAATTTTGCCGGTTAACCGACATTTCCGGTTATTTAGGGGCCAGTTAATCGAAAGTTTCCTGTATCTTCCTGCAGTCTACAGCTTCCTTCTTCAGTATCAACCACACAGCCGATTTTAGTATCATCTGCAAACTTCTTAATCATACCCCCTATATTCAAGTCTAGATCATTGATATAACTGTTTGGGGTTTTTATTATTTTAGCTTTCCTTTTCAAATTTATTTGTCTTACTCCTTCATGTCCTCTGCATCTGTCTGCACTTGATATTACACTATGGGATAATAATAGATATGAATGCTTAGCACGCTCACCTGAAATTCCTCTATCTGCTATTTTAGCAGGCGGCTTAACCCACTTGTTTTAAACAGAGATGAATTCTAGATGAACATGTTAAACACTCTCCCACAGATACGCCAATAGTTAATTTCAGGGGTCCTATTTTTCTTAATGTTCCAACGATTTTCACTTTGCTTGCAATTTGTTGGTAAGTGTTATCTTGTTTTCCTATTTACCCTATTTTTTTTAATTGCTCTATTCCGTTGTACTTATTAGTCCTTTCAATTTCTTTTTGTTGTTCTCCCAATGTGTTGTTCAGTGGCTTCAGGGGATCACAGAATCATAGGGCTGGATTTTGAGGGCGTGCTCGCTGACCCAGGCAGTTAATTGGCTCTAATCCCCTTCCCGCCTCGAGGAGACGGATCCCTGCGCGAGTCGGGGACCCGCCTCCCGGGAAGCACGGAGGCAGGTTGGGAGCGGGGTCAGTACCCGCTCCCAGTTTCTGCCAATTTCCCGGCAGTCGCGCCTCTATACCCGCCTCCCCAGGGCTGGGAAAATTTCCCCCATAGAAATTTATGGCACAGAAGGAGGCCATTCGGTCTATCGTGTCTGTGCCGGCTGAAAAAGAGCTATCCAGCCTAATCCCACTTTCCAGCTCTTGGTCCGTAGCCCTGCAGGTTACGGCAGTTCAAATGTATATCCAAGTACTTTTTAAATGTGATGAGGGTTTCTGCCTCTACCACCCTTTCAGTTCCAGGCCCCACCACCCTCTGGGTGAAAAAAGTTCTCCTCCACTCCCCTCTAATCCTTCTACCAATTACTTTCAATCTATGCCCTTTGGTTATTGACCCTTCTGCTAAGGGAAATAGGTCCTTCCTATCCACTCTATCTAGGCCCCTCATAATTTTATACACTTCAATTAAATCTCCCCTCAGTCTCATCTGATTCCAAAGAAAACAACCCCAGCCTATTCAATCTTCCCTCATAGCTAAGATTCTCCAGTCCTGGCAACATCCTCGTAAATCTCTTCTGTACCCTCTCGAGTGCAATCAAACTCTTCAAATTCAGTTTAAGGAGGAAAAGGATATGAACACCAGGAAGCATTAAGGTTGTGGAGACATTTACAGCAGTTAAAGCATCAAGATCTAGAATTTCTAAGTAATGCGCAGTGGCAGCGGTAGTACTTCCAATACTACCTTGATGTTGAATCAGTGATAAAGATAGGTCTCTGCTGCCCTCCTTCTAGTGCAGAGTTTGGGGAAACAGGAAGTCAGTCGACAAGGGATGAGTCAGTTTTGTGATTAATCCATCACTTGATTTCCATTTTTTTATGTTAGAATTTTACCAAAGGAACCATTTCTGTTCCCTGGACAGCTCTCATCTTACGTGGCTAACTCCTGTTCTCAGCTGTATGTTCCACCATTAATCAGTACCAAGCACAAAGCAACAATAAAAAAAATATATCAAAAGTAAACTCAGCATTTAGGCTGCTGGTAAGGGATTTACACTCCATAATCTACTGATTGCACTTGCTGACCACAACTTTAACTCCAGGCGGGGTTTAGGTGGGGAGGCTAGTGAGGGGAATTGGATACTCACCCACTACCTCAGAAATAAGGCTACTTTAACTCCTGGGCCTCATTTAAATCCCACCAGCTGACTTCCTGCACATTCCAGGCAGGAAGCTGGTGGGAAGCGGCCCAGAGGCTGCCCATTTACACAAGGTAGGTGACAGGATCGGCACCTGGGACCTTCTCGCGGGGGTCTCGCGCCCAGGTAGGAGGGAGAGCGTGGCAGGAATAGCACTCCGAGCCCCCAGGGAAAGTAAAAATATTTACCTATTTGGGCCTCTTCTGACCCCTGCTCCTCTGCCGACCCCTGCTCCCCTGCCGACCCCTGCTCCTCTGACGACTGTCTTCACCAATGAGGGAAGTTGCCGGCTTCTCTGCTCAGGCCACCAATTAAAATTGCAGTCGGGTCCAGATGACGTCATCGGAACCCAACATGCACATGTAAAGAAGGACCCCACCAGCTTTGGACAGGTGTCCTTGTTGCCTGCTGAGTAGAACAGGTTAAAATTCAGAACGGTGAGTTCCTGGCAGTTCTCCTTGGGCGATGTTGACTGCCCACCTGCCCGGTTTCCACCTCTCTGTTTACATTTCTTTTAAATTCATTCACGGGATGTGGGGTGTGGCAGGCAAGGCCAGCATTTATTGCCCATCCCTAATTGCCCTTGAGAAGGTGGTGGTGATCTGCCTTATATAACCGAGTGCCTTGCTGGGCCATTTCAGAGGGCAGTTAAGAGTCAACCACATTGCTGTGGGGCTGGAGTCACATATAGGCCAGACCAGGTAAGGATGGTAGATTTCCTTCCCTAAAGGGCATTAGTGAACCAGATGGGTTTTTACAACAATCTGGTAGTTACATGGTCACCATTACTGATACTGGCTTTTTATTCCAGATTTATTTATTAACTGAATTTAAATTCCCCAGCTGCCATGGTGGGATTTGAACTTATGTCTTCAGATCATTAGTCCAGGCCTCTGGATTACTGGTCCAGTAACATAACCACTATGCTATCGTACACCGTTAACACTACTACCAAGAGTAAAGTACAGAATTTGTCCCAGACCTCACCCCTGAAGTGGCTGCTGTTAACCCTGCCGCCACCTATCGACATGAAAATCTAGCCCCTGGTTTGGAGAATATTGAAAGTCAGGGACATTGATTTACCACAGGAGTTCTCAGGTGTACCTTTCCTGTTCTCTTTTGGCATCTCAGTATATCTTCTGAAATGTATTCCATTTTGCTAGCCTTATTCTTAATCTTATGTAGTTTATTTTTGCCCAATATTTATTCCAAGTCTCAATTTGTCTTACTACATTTGTAAATATTAATAACTTTTTGTGCTCTTTTCTGGCCCAGCATGTTTTGTCTGACTGAAAATGACTTTGAATATTAAGGAAAATAACTGCTACGTGTCATTTGGTTAAAGCTATAATGTGATTTCACAGTGATTGACATTGGCGGTTGAAGAAAATCAAAGGGCAGCTAATATATCCTCCTGAAGCCTTTTAAAACTATCTGGATCAAAGAGAATAACAAGATTACACAGGATTAATTATGCAATTCAAATAGGATTGCACCATGAAATATTACATTTTGGGTTACTGACCAATGCTATTTTTGCAACTGATATTAACATTCTTAATGCCATTTGTTTCACAAAGATGCATATACTTAGCATTAGCTAAGGAGCAAAAAGAAGATTGATGCATCACATTCCATCTGGCGTCACCACTGTCTTTCTAATGGATCTGGATGGAAATGCACCTGCTCACAAGGTGAAGTTACACTTTGCATCCTGCTATCTATCTGAAGGTGATGAGTGGTTTGCAAGTAAACGGGAGAAAAATATGAAAAAAAATCTAACATTTCCTTGTAAAGTGATTTAAACAACAAAAAAAAGAAATCAGGCAAATGAATGACGGTTTTTGGGGAGTGTTGTAATTAATTAACACACTTCCAGAAACTTTAATAGTTATATTAAACTGAGCATTCATTGGGAAGTTGCTGGTTAATCTTGACCGGCGAACCATGAGGAATTCACACCTCTGTTCAGGTCGACTCTGTCAGTCACCTGGACCAAATTTTATGTTTTCTTCCCTGCATAGCCCATGGGTTTAATCCATTACTAGGTACAGGAAAGTAGGGTCAAAGGAAACTGACAGCGTGACTACAATCATCTCGCAAACCCTATTAGGAAACCAGTTTAAAACAAACTACAAGCTATGCAATTCATAACCTGTCTGAAATTCTCTTGCTTAAGGTATATAAGTTTAAGAAAAAAGAATGTTTATATATTTGTCAGAATGGAAACATAAATATATCGGTGCATTTGCAACATAGAATCATACAGCACAGAAGGAGGTCATTTGGCCCATCGACTCTGTGCTAGCTCTTTGAAAGAGCTTTCCAATTATTCCCAATCCCTGCTCTTTGCCCATAGCCCCGCAAATTTCTCCTTTTCAAATATATATCTAATTTCCTTTTGAAAGTTACTATTGAATCTGCTTCCCCCGCCTTTTCATGCAGCGCATTCCAGATTGTAACAAATTGCTGCGTAAAAAAAATTCTCCTCATATCCCCCCTGGATTATTTGCCAATTACCTTAAACCTGTGACCTTTGGTTACCGACCCTCTTGCCAGTGGAAAGTTCCTCCCCATCTACTCTATCAAAACCCCTCATAACTTTGAACACTTCTATCAAATCTCCCCTTAACCTTCTCCGCTCTACGGAGAACAATCCCAGCTTCTCTAATCTCTCCACAAAACTGAAGGCACCATTCTAGTAAATCTCGCCTGCACCATCTCCTAGGCCTTGACATCCTTCCTGAAGTGTGAGGCCCAGAATTGGACACAATACCCTAGCTGAGGCCTAACCAGTGATTTATGAAGGTTTAGCGTAACCGCCTTACTTTTGTACTCTATGGCCACGAATTTAATGGAGCAGGCGGGATGGTGGCGGGAGAGCTGGTTTCCGGGTTCCAGTCACGAACCTGGCTGCAGCCGCTCTGTAATCGTGATTTTTCCTTGATTAGCCATGTTAAGCCCACCCTGCGGGCTTCCCAGCCAATTAACAGGAAGTGGGTCTGATGACGTCATTTGATGACGCATCATCAGCCGGTTTCCTTAAAGGGACCACGTCCACATGGAGTTTGACAGTTGTTCTGTCAGTGTTTGACAGCATTGAAGTGCTGCAAACACTGACAAGCACTGCACAAAGGTAAACGCTTGCACCCAGCATGCAGGGAGGTTGTCTTCCCTTCCAAGGATGGAAGAGACCTCCCCAGGGCACCAATGCAGCCTGGTTGCGCATTGCACAAGAGGGCAAAAGCAGGGATGTCATCAGGGGTCCCTGGCTGCAGTGGTGCCAACCTTTCAATGATCTCAGTGGATCACGAAATGTTACTGCAAAGCCACACCCAAACTCACCCTGCTGTGCCACTCAACACATCCCCATCACTCTGCCTTCCCTACCCTACTCCTGCACATCCTTACTCACACCAACTTACCTTGCACCTCCACCCAACCCTCTCTATCTACTTTAGCACTTCCCCATCTCACTAGCCACCCCTCACACTCACCCTCATTCTACTGCAAGCATAACAACTAACAACACACAAGGGTAGGCACTTGAAAGGTTTAGCCAATGTCCATGTGAAGTTTCTGGTAATGTATAGTCATTACAATGAAATCTATTTTTCCAAAAGTGCCCCTTATTGGACAGATCTGAGCACACCTTGAAAAGTGTCTTAGTGAGTTCCTGTGATTGTTCGGACATAGCCCCCCCCACCCCTTACCCCGCTATAGTGATGAGTGTGCGTGGAATGGCTTGGACATTAAAGGGATGCTTCACGGTGCTGGTGTGGGGTGGTGTCAACCTGGTGCATCATGTGACAGCCAGGGTTTACAGCATCAAGTGAAGAAAGTCTGGCCATGGTGATGCCATCCCTGGCCTCCAGTTCAGCAATGTTGTCAGGGGATGATGCCCTGTGTCCAGTGCAGCATCCGGTGATGGCGGAGAAGGTTGGTGTGCCTGGTGGTGTTGGTGTTGGGGCTGATCGTGGAAGGATTCTGAGGACCAAGGTCTGATTGTTTCAATGGCTCCGATGTTGCTGGAATAGATGGCAGAAGAGATGACAGAAGCGATCTGTCACTGGTGAGAGAGGATCTCCCAATGAGGTGGCACTGGACATACAGCTGGATCTAAAAACTTGTAAGCTAAAGAAATCTCTATATGTATAAAAAATGCAGTAACCAACATTTTCTATGCTCTGAAACTGACCATCTGCAACATGGCATCCTTGACACCACTTCTGCAGCTGTCAGCTTTTCACAAACACCAGAGCAGACTCAAAACATGCCAGGTTGAGCTGGCGTGTTCCCCGAACAGTGGGCAATCAGTGAGGCAGAAGGTAGAATTACAAGGAAGCCTCAAAATACTCTTAAATTGGTTCTTAACAAGCCATTTAAGTAGGTGAATTGTATCCCCCGCCGCTTGGTGTCGGGTCAGTTCTGCGCGGACAGACCCGACACTTGGGAGATTCGCGTGGAGGCGGGTTGACAGCGGGTTTCTTACCCGCCATCAATCTTTGCGATTTTGACAGCGGACCCGCCTCCAAACCCGCCCCGAGCGCCGGCAAATCCGCGGCCTATGCCTTTAGTTATAAAGCCAAGGATCCTGTATGCTTTTTTTTTTTAACAGCCTTATCTTGTTTTATTACTTTTATTGATTTCTGCATCAAGATAAGTCAATAGAAAATTTGCAACATATTGCAGCCTCTTTCTAAATGGCTGCCTGACCACTGAATCCCAAATGAGATACGAATAAAGTGAGCTACAGATAGGCTCTGCTCCTAATATACTGAAAATTCTGATTCAGTGAAGCACATAATTGTCATGATACACTCCAAAAACAGCAGACTTTTCTGTTATTTTTAAGTAAATGCTAATCTTTGAAATTCTCATGCATTTTGCAATAGCAGCCCGCTCATTTACATTTTCCTCTATGCTGAGTGCTGATAAGGTGAGCTACACATGAACCTTAACTCGATGATCCCTTCTTACCATTTCTGCAGTAGAATATTGGAATGCACAATAGAGAAGTTAGTTCTCTTGAGGATGCTAGAGATGGAACCATTAGTTAAAAAGGGCCGCTGAGGTTAATTACTGTTTTCTTTACATTCGCTGGTAAATGTTAAATACTTTGCATGGAACTTAACACTGACAGGATTCATAGTCACCTGCAATCCTTCTGACCCTTCAGGGGATAGAAATCCTGTCCTTATGAATGTGGCTCCCACAATTCCATGATATTCTTTCATCATGCACGATTATTTACATGTGGTAAGAAGCTTCAGTTTTATTGAACACTTCTGGTGCATAGATGGGTTTATATAATGCCAATATCCACAACCCGAGCAGTAATCGGTATCGACGGTCTTGTTTAAAAGCTTCCCTCGTTCCGACTTTTCCTTTGGCACTTGAGTTACAAATAGAAAAATAAGTTAGTCATGGTTATTACATTCGTAACTGGATCAATATAAAACAATATAGAGCCCGAATTTTACATTTAGCTCTCCTCTTCCCCGCTTTCAATAAATAGAGGGTGTTTTGAAGGTCATAAGGGGTGGATCTCCCCCAACCTCCCATGACATGGTTACTCTTCGTACCTTCTGAAGAATCCGTCGATGAATATTTAGTACTGAGCACTGTGACAGTGCACTGACTGCTGGCTGATGTAGCTGCATTGCATGTTGCAGGCCCAGTCTTAAATGTTATTCATCGTGGTCTCGCTTGTCTCTCCAGAAGTAACATTAACTTTAATTTCAGTCTCCTAATCATTTGTGTAAAATCCTATAGGAAAAAGAGTGCTGCAGGTGAAGCCTGTGCAGAATGCTAATGTAGTCTATTATGTAACACATGCCAGAACAATTCTGTGCAAAATTAGAGTCTTCAATATTTCCAATGGAAAAGCAATAATGAGCTACAACACTCAACATACAAGCAATCAACAGTCCTTTATTATTATTACCGTATATTAAAAGATTTTACAATATCACCTAATCATTTTCTGAAACAGTCTGCATAAAAAGAGTTTTTTCCCTCCCAGGAACCACAACCTTCAAAAGGTTTCCTCAAAGGAGAATGTAGGTTATCGTATTTTTTCCTATTAAATTGTCTTTTAAATCTTACCTACATTCTTGCTAAAAGTACACTTTGTCTACTCAGTCACGACATTGGGTGCATTCATAGCAAGTTGGTTTTACCAGTCTAGTGACATCAGGGCATCCGCACAATTCACTCTGCTCTCAGCCTCAGGGTAGTTCAATCCTAGAGGCACTTTGTAGGGACGTTAGTTAGCGAAAGAAAATGATTTTAAAACAGTATCCCTGCCGCACTCCACTGTCACACTGGCAGTCCCACAGAACGCAATGTTGTGACGCTCACTGAATGTCAGCAGCGTCCTCTTTAGACGCACAGGAGGAAAACCCCCGTTGTCTATGTGTGAAGCTTTTTACAGTGTCCATTTGTGAGGACATGCTGTGGGTATGAATGGCAACATTTGCAGTTTGACTTGTATTAAAAGACCTGGTATCAGAGTTTAGGAACGGCGGACTTTTTTGTCACTGGTAACGAGCAGGCAAGAAACAGCAGCCATCTATAATGAGTGCTAACGAGGAGTGTTGGGTGGGTTCCCTGTTTGTAAAGGAACCAGAAACATTCCATACCAACACATAGGTCCTCGTACATCAAAGTACTAAATACAGGTCTTGATTCACAAAGCTTTGCTTTTTGGCATGATTTCTTTTGTCAGTGGATATGTCCTGTTTGCACTGTTAATAAATACTCCCTATGGTATACTACAATGTTAGAAGATTCATTAATGGTGATGCACTTTAGTGTTGCAAAAATAGGTTGACATTTGTTACAGAAAATCCCATTTGGCATTGTGAGTTGCTTTAGTTACAGCACGATTCCAAGTAGCACTAAAGGCCAGCAGCTTAATCTGATCAATTTTTCAGCGCGTACAAATTAAAACTTCAGCTACAAATCAGTGTACTTATTGATTAAAGATATGAATGCTTAAAATACTGTATCAAACAATTAGACATCATGTTAAGATCAGCCAATTTCGTAATGCAGTTACAGGGGGAATTGTCTTGGTGTCATTCATTTCTCTGACTGGTTTTGACTCCGTAGACGATATAGTTTAATGTGGGAAATTGGGTTTTGGTTGAATTTCTCCCAGTTTTTAAATCAGCCATCCCTGTTAAAATAAGAGGAAAAAAATGTCCACACACTGAACATGCCCCCATTCAGAAGGGGGTGGATCCATTCTATTTAGAGTCCACCCAAATTGCTCACTACACCGGCATTTTCACACAAGCACCAAATGCAGCATTGCTTTAAAACCACACTGCCCATGAAAAAAGGGTCAAAATATTTGTTCTCTCAACTAGAAACTTTGGGTGGCGATGGGGAGTGCTGCTGCTGGTGGGCGCAGAGCAGAACATCAGATGCCCAAACCCCACCCCTGATTTTTTTAATTATATTCGTTCCTGGGATGTGGGCATTGTTGGCAAGGCTGGCATTTATTGCCCGTCCCTAATTGCCCTCGAGAAGGTGGTGGTGAGCCACCTTCTTGAACGGCTGCAGTCCGTGTGGTGAAGGTGCTCCCTCGGTGATGTTCCGAGATGGGGGGTGGGGGGAAGTTTCTAATTGTTTCCGCTAGTTTCGCGGTCAGACTCGAGTGCAATCTGAGCGGAATCGGCCGAACCAGCGCAAAAGGTCGGGGAATTTTAAACGTAAGTGAGTTACGCCCAAAACCACCTGCGCTCGTGTGTTCCCGCAATCTTTTCCGCTGCCTTAAGATTCAAATGTGCCCGAATCAGGCCCCGCCCACAACACAGGCCACGCCCCCCGAGGTTGAAATTGCGAGATTCTGCCAAGTATGCTGGTTCGGGAAGCCTCTTCAAATTGTGGTCATTTTCACAGGCATGTAGACACTAGTAGAAAAGTTTTTAAAGTATTTTCATATCAAGAAATTATTTTTTTTGGTGGGGAGGAACGAAGCGCGCTACAGGCCACACGCTGAATTTCACAACCATGCGCGAGGCTCCATCTCACCCAAGTAAAATGGCCACAGGATGGCTTAACAGGCCTGGCCTGCTGGAGGCTAATCGTTAAAGCAAGGTTGCAGTTTGATTTTCAGCGAACGGTCATTTTTTTTTTCAGTAAGCATTTGTTTAACTCAGCATTTAACATTTTTGCACAGCTTCTTAGCCCTGTACCCTTTCTGCATTTTTTTTTTGGCAAAGCCTCAGTTTACTAGACAAAATCTCCCCGCAGTCTTGGCAACGGTCGATGCAGTACAACTGGCAGCTGACCAGAGTTGGGGATTCCCCATGGTGCTGCATGAATTTGACAAGAGGGACAATTTCATTCAGGCTCAACGACAGGTAAACTGGTCGGGTGCTTACAGAGGGATGAAGTTCCACCATGCCAATACCTTCCAACAAGATGAAAATCCGGACCATTATTCCTTTCGATACCAGCATCCAGAAAAAAGAGGAGGTAAGCTGGGCGGGCCTAGTGGAAAGGTCAAGGGCCATCCATGAGAAGAATGCTCACAACAACAACAACTTGTATTTATATAGCGCCTTTAACGTAGTAAAACATCCCAAGGCGCTGCACAGGAGTATTTTAAGACAAAAAATTTGACACCAATCCACATAAGGATAAATTAGGGCAGGGAGGTAGGTTTTAAGGAGCGTCTTAAAGGAGGAAAGAGAGGTAGTGAAGCGGAGAGGTTTAGGCAGGGAATTCCAGAGCTTAGGGCCGAGGCAACAGAAAGCACGGCCACCAAAGGTTGAGCAATTATAATCAGGGATGCTCGAGAGCAGAATTAGAGGAGCGCAGATATCTCGGGAGGTTGTGGGGCCGAAGGAGATTACAGAGATAGGGAGGGGCGAGGCCATGGAGGGATTTGAAAACAAGGATGAGAATTTTGAAATCGAGGCGCTGCTTAACCACTCACTTCCCCTGCAGCCCTCAGTTGTAGTGCTCACTTGTCCAGGACACTGAGCGACTCGTGCAAGTCTCGGGTTTCAGTCCCTAGTATTGACCACACTATTTTCTGCTTTCTTGCATTATTGTGTGACGCATCTTAGGTAATTAAACCTGTTGAATCTACTAGTTGAATTCTCACTGGACGGCTTATTTTCCACCAGTGATAACTTTTGGTTGGAATTATACAGTGAGGAAGGGCACATTTAATTTTTCTAAACTGGCTGAAAATTTGCCTCCACAGCTTCTCTTGTCTATAACCTGGGCAAGGCTCCCTAACGTTTTACTGAGCTAACAGAAGCAACTGGGCAAATTGAAGGATGGTGGCTATTAATTATTTCTAATGCACTATAAGCATAGCAGTAGCATGGTACTTTGTGTAATGATCATTTTGAGTATTTGAGCTATGACGAAAGGTCTATTTTGTCATCAACCTAATCGACAAATGAAAATTAGATATACTTAGTGAAGTTCATTAATGTGTTCTCTCATTAAGCCTAGCTATTATACCTTTTTATTACATATATATCATGCATCTCCGAAGTGAAATGTAAAATTCAGGTTGCTACTTATTGTAACTATCCTCCAATTCATGCAGCAGATGCTTCCTGAATGGCATTCTACCATAAGTCTAAAATTAGTTCAATTAAAACTGTAGAGGGACTGGATCAAAAGGCCCTGCAGTAAGCTACTGTAAATCAGATTGAAGCTGCTGCATTGCCGAATGCCCAACCCTTTCTGGACCAATGTATCTTCTTCTTCTTCTTCATCTTAGGCAGTCCCTCGGAACCGAGGATGACTCGCTTCCACATTAAAAATGAGTTCTCAGGTGACTGATGAGTCCAATGCGGGACCTACAGTCTGACGTAAGAAAACTACTAGGCACTTGGTCTAAGCGTTAAACAAAGCTTTAATCCACTGTTTTACAACATGGAGATCTAGTTGTGTCCTTCACTAGTTCCTGTTAAGAATGTCCTGCGCAAGCTGGGCCCATGCCCGAGTATTTATGCTCTCCCTGGACAGCGCCACCCATAGGCCGCTCAATATTATTTCATAAGTCTTTCTTTCATGAATGACTGATTCATGTCACAGTCTTTGTCACAGGAGGGGCAGACGGTGGTTGAAGGGGTGGGTGGGTGGGGTGTCCCAGTGTGCCGACTACGGCCTTCTGTAGATCTCCACTACTGGTGGCAAAGCCTACGGCATCCTCCAGCCCTACTCACCGGAGCTCCCTCCTGAAACTTCTCCGCTTTGCTAATTCTCTCCCCTCCTTTAAGAGGCTTGTGAAATCTTTACGACCGTCTCTTCTCTGACTGCTCAATGTAATGATATCAGCAAATAGAGATGGTATTTGCCTGTTCGATTATGATGCCTTAGCAGCATGATTGCATGTATTGATTGCTTGTGCCTGACCAGCAGAGGTCATGTGACCGAGACAAGCAAGGCAGTTGAGTTTAGTTTCAGTTTCATTCTAGATGCATCACTAGCATAATGGTGTCTCCTGAATGCTGTATAAAGAGTTGAACAGACTTTAGATTAAAACTCATTCTCTTTCATAAATGTCTCATCATTGAGCCCACAAAGAAATCAATACATGGTGTCAGAAGTGGCTGAAAGAGATGAAGAGAAAAAATCCGAAGTTAAATCAGCTCTCCACAGATTAGCAAGCCAAAAGAGAACATCGTTGCTTACCATTAGAGAATAGCTAACGAAGTGAAAAAATGGAAGGTTTACACCCACCGGCGACGCTTCAGTTGACAGGTAATGTGGCTGAAAATTGGAGGAGATTCAAACAACGTGTGGGGTTGTATTTATCAGCAATTGGAGCTGACGAGCAAAGTAATAAAAAGAACTCGTCACTGTTCTTACATGTCGTGGGTGATGAAGCGCTAGAGGTGTATAATAACTTCACATTCACTGTTGATGGAGACAAAATGAAGCTAGATAAAATAATGGAACAGTTTGAGGCCTACTGCATACCTAAACATAACGTGATGTTTGAGAGGCACAGATTTTTCACATGTGTACAGAAAACGGGTGAGACTATTGATCAGTATGTGACTGAACTGAGAAACAGAAGCAAATCATGTGAATTTGGGGGACTGACAGACTCGCTGATAAAAGACAGACTGGTGTGTGGTATTCCAGATAATGGTCTAAGGGAAAGACTGCTAAGAGAGCAAAATCTAGACCTGGGAAAAGCCATAGCACTGTGTAGGGCTACAGAGACTGAAGTTGCAGGCAAAGGAGCTGTTCAGTGACAATAGCTGCAACGTGGGTGCAGTGAGTAAGAACGGACACCAACCGTTTAACAAAAAGAGCGCCAATGTGAAAAAAGAGGCGTGGCCAGCGAACGAAAATGAAAGGGACAATTGAAAGTCATGTAGTCGATGCGGTACACAGCATACACCAAAAAAGTGTCCAGCATATGGTAAAAAATGCAATAGTTGCAACAAAAACAACCATTATGCCCGTTGCTGCAAGAACCAAGCACAACAAAGCAAGGTCCATGCAGTAGATGAAAGCGAGATAGAGGAGTTCAACGTAGATGTTGTGTCTGAAAACAAAGAAGAAAGAGACTGGATGTTGACACTAAAAGTGAATGACATACACATTCCATTTAAATTGGATACTGGAGCACAAGTTAATGTGATATCAGAGACTGATTTTAAGAAAATTAGACCCAGACCAAAGATACATGGAATAAAAGTGAAAGTGACAGGATACTCAGGTACTGATATACCAGTGAAAGGAAGACGCATTGTCAAAGTAACACACAAGGACAGAGAGCACACGCTAGCATTAATCGTGGTGCCAAAGGATGTGCAAGCCATACTAGGTTTAAAAGCCTGTGGGGGACTGAACCTGGTAAAGAGAGTCCTCGTTGTGGAAAGCGAAGGAGAGACAGTCTATGATGAACTCATGAAAGAGTACAACGACCTATTTAAGGGTCTAGGCTGCATTCCAGGAGAACACACGATCAGAGTAGATAAAAGTATGATACCGGTCATACATCCATGCAGAAAAGTTCCGTTTGCTCTTCAAAATCAACTGAAGGCAGAGTTGGACAGGATGGAAAGCCTGAACGTGATTCAGAAGATAGATGAGCCAACTGAGTGGGTGAGTTCCCTCATCATAGTGGACAAAAAGAATGGAAAGCTCAGAATTTGCCTGGATCCAAAAGATCTAAACAGAGCAATAAAGAGAGAGCACTTCAAGCTTCCTACACGTGAGGAAATCATGGCACAGTTTGCAAATGCAAAATATTTCAGCAAGTTAGATGCATCATCAGGATTTTGGCAGATGAAGCTGGACGAAGCAAGTTCAAGACTGTGCATGTTCAACAGTCCATTTGGCAGATACAGATTCCTAAGGTTACCATTTGGCATTGCCTCAGCTCCTGAAGTGTATCACAAGACTATCCATATGATCTATGAGCACCTGGAGGGAGTTGATACATCAATGGATGACATCATAGTATGGGGAACCACGAGAACTGAGCATGACGAGAGACTGAAAAAAGTGCTGGAAGCAACAAGGAAAACAAACCTGAAGCTGAATAGAGAGAAATGCCAGCTCGGGGTGACAGAACTGACATTCGTGGGCGATATCCTTAGCAGTGAGGGCATCAGACCAGATCCCAGAAAGGTGTCCACCATTGAGAATATGCCAAAGCCACAATGCAAAAAGGACGTGCGGAGGTTTAATGGAATGATCAACTACATGGGGAAATTCATATCCAACCTCTCAGAAAAGATGGCGCCACTGAGAAGACTAACTGAAAAGAACATAGAATGGGAATGGAATCATGAGCATGAGAAGTCATGGAGCGATCTAAAGAAACTGCTCACAGAGGAACCAGTTCTGAGGTTTTATGACCCAGCGAGACCCATCAAGATATCATCAGATGCATCACAGAGTGGGCTCGGTGCCGTTCTTCTGCAACAATATGACTACTGGCAACCTATTGCATATGCATCGTGCTCAATGACAGACGCGGAGACGCGATATGCTCAAATAGAAAAGGAGCTGCTCAGCATCACATACGCCTGTGAAAGATTTCACCAGTTTGTGGCAGGACAAGGAATCAGTGTAGAGACTGACCATAAGCCCTTGATTGCATTGTTCCAAAAGCCACTAAATAGCTGTCCGCTTAGAATACAAAGAATGATGATCAGGCTGCAACGCTATACACTGAATGTTGCGTACACACCGGGTAAGCTGATGTATGCAGCAGACACGTTGTCCAGAGCTGTAGACCCAAGTGAGCCCGCAAACACTACAATGGCTGACAAAGTGAACGCCTACGTGGACATGATCACAAGTGCACTGCCCATAGCAGATGCAAAAATGGAGCTCATAAAGACTGAGACAAACAAAGATGAAACAATGAGACGACTGAGAAAAAGCATCTTGGATGGATGGCCCAACATGAAGCAAGACTGCTCACCTGATATAGCAGAGTACTGGAACTGCAGGGCGGAACTATCAGTGGTCGAAGACATCATCTACAAAGGAAGTAAAATAGTTATCCCAAAGAGTCTGAGAAGAGAGATGCTAAAAAAGATCCATGGAGGACATCTGGGAATCGAAAAGTGTAAGAAAAGAGCACGAGAGGTGATGTACTGGCCACGAATCAACCAAGATGTGACAAATGAGGTGTCAAACTGCACAATATGCCTGAAATATCGAGCAAGCAATCCGGTAGAACCACTAAAACCACACCCAGCACCAGACAGACCTTACCAGAAGGTAGGCGCTGACCTATTCGTATGTCAAGGGAAGGACTATCTTGTAGTCACAGACTATTACTCCCTGTATCCAGAGGTTTGTAGACTGCACACCACCACTGCAGATGCTGTGATAACATGTATGAAAGCCATATTCTCCAGACATGGCATGGCAAGCGAGGTCTTCACAGACAACGGACCTCAGTTTTACAATGCAAGTTTCCGACACTTTGCCACACAACATCAAGTCCTCACTTTCCACAGTCCAATCGGTCCAGACAGTGAAAAGACTGATGTACAAGGCAAAAGACAGTGGAACTGACTTCTACCAGAGCATGCTTGTATACCGCACAACGCCGCTCGAGTGTGGTATGTCACCAGCCCAACTCCTGATGGGACGTCGGCTAAGGTCAAACCTACCCATCCCGGAGAACCTCCTGAAAACAAAAGAGGGGGAGAAAGTGAGGAAGTTCAAAGAACAACAGAAAGAAAAGCAAAAGTATTACTATGACAGAGGAACACAAAACCTACCTGAACTCCACACTGGTGACCAAGTAAGGTTGCAAGACAAAACAAACATATGGACTCAGAAGGGAACTGTCCTGAGTGAAGTTCAACAAAGATCATACACCATTCAGACAGATGATGGTGCTGTTCTGAGAAGAAATCGTCGAGATCTTCTCATGGGACCAGCCACAGCAGGTCAAGAGACTGATACTGTTGAACAACCTGATCACACAGCTGAGAACCAATCATCTGAGGCAACAACTCAGATTCAAGGACAATCAATCAGAAAATCCTCAAGACATGTGAAGCCTCCTGAGAGACTCATTGAGCAAATTTAAGGACTATTGTTATAGAAGGAAGTAATGTTATCTTATTCTTTCTTCAAGTTCTAGTGTATTGACATATTTCATGTGAACACACAAAGCAAGGTTAAAACACCTTGATCATGATAATGATAATGTAAGTTCATTAAGTGTTACAGTTAAAATGCAGATTAATACAAAGAAAACATGTTGTTAGTTAAAAGTAAAATACCTTTGTTTTAAGGAAAGGAGATGTAATGATATCAGCAAATAGAGATGGTATTTGCCTGTTCGATTATGATGCCTTAGCAGCATGATTGCATGTATTGATTGCTTGTGCCTGACCAGCAGAGGTCATGTGACCGAGACAAGCAAGGCAGTTGAGTTTAGTTTCGGTTTCGTTCTAGATGCATCACTAGCATAATGGTGTCTCCTGAATGCTGTATAAAGAGTTGAACAGACTTTAGATTAAAACTCATTCTCTTTCATAAATGTCTCATCATTGAACCCACAAAGAAATCAATACACTCAACACCTGCTTCTCTTCAGCGAAGTGCCATGGGACATTTTATACATTAAACCCAGGCCCCATCTGCCCTCTCAGGTGGACGTAAAAGATCCCGTGGAACTATTTTGAAGAATAGCAGGGGAGTTATCCTGGTGTCCTGGCCAATATTTATCCCTCAATCAATATCACTAAAAGAGATTATCTGGTCATTATCACATTGCTGCTTGTGGGAGCTTGCTGTGCGCAAATTGGCTGCATTACAACAGTGACTACACTTCAAAAGTACCTAATTGGCTGTAAAGCGCTTTTGTATGTCCTGAGGTCATGAAAGGCGCTATAGAAATGCAAATCTTTCTTTTTTAAAGGCACTATTTTAATGAAAGTTGCTTCTGTTGTTACTCATATCATGTAGACACATAACCAGCTCGGCCAGTACAAGAAGTTCCTAAAACCTGGGGTCTGCGATGGCTGTGGAACTTCTTTATATTATGGGGTGCCCTTGACGGTTGAAAAACTGCCTGTCTACTGCCAGATATTCCCTCAAGGTAAAAATGACCGGTGGTTTGCACAAACATGCAGAGTTGAAATGATAAGACAGCTGAAATACCCGAGGCAAATGATTGTATTGACTGATGTTAATTCATCTCTTGCACATTATTGAGCTCTTTAGCTCCAGGCAGCCGATGATGTCATTATTGATCAGCACTGACGCAAATGTATTTATAAAGGAACATATAGAAACAGTTACTAAAACAAAAGGGCTTCAAAATACTTCGTAACTGAATTTTCAGAAAAGTGGATGATAGTGAACCACATTTTTACACCCACTGCTCACAAGTATGACACCATGTCATTTATTTTAGGCCATACTTTCCACCAGTCATGAAATAGAGAGAAAACATAGAAACTGATATACCTATCAATTCATTCCATGAAAAGCGACAAGTTAAGATAGTAACTATAGGCTTTTATTGGCTAAATAACAGAGTCCACCCTCGTGGGTGATCGGTTCCAGCAAGGAAGAATACTAGCCAAGCAATCACCTTTATACCTGGGCAAGCAGGCGGAGTCATGGGCGGAGTCAGCTGAGGTATGACTAGGTATAACAGTGTGCGAGGCAAGAGGTAACCTTGTGTAGGTGATAACAACAGTGTAACAATAACAGTGGTTTACCACATTCACCCCTTGTTTAAAATTGAGTCCGGCGGGGTGAAGTGTACTACTAGTTCGTGTATGTCAGTCTATCAGGAGGCCTCGTAAGCCTTTCTGACCAGCGCAGCAGTGGCGGCGGTGGTGCCGTATCCGATGTTAATGCTGGTGTCTGCGTGGTCGACGAAGGCCCCTGAGGTTCCGGCATGCCGCCTACAGGAGCTGGATTTGGGGGAGTGGTGGGGGATAACGGTGGTGTCTCAGGTGTGCCCGAGGGTGCGAGGTCTCGCAAGGAGACTGTGTCCTCCCGCCCGTCTGGGTATTCCACATAGGCATACTGGGGGTTGGCGTGCAGGAGGTTCACCCTCTCGACCAGGGGGTCCATTTTATGGGTCCTCACGTGCTTCCGCAGCAGGACCGGCCCCGGAGAAGTCAGCCATGTTGGTAGCGAGGTTCCCGTAGTCGACTTCCTGGGGAAAATGAACATTTGCTCATGAGGGGTGGCGTTAATGGCAGTACAAAGCAGTGACCGGATGGAATGGAGCGCTGCTGGGAGGACTTCCTGCCAGCGAGAGGTTGGGAGGCCCTTAGACTTTAGGGCTAAGAGGACGGCCTTCCAAACTGTCGCGTTCTCTCTTTCCACCTGGCCGTTCCCCCGGGGGTCGTAGCTGGTGGTCCTGCTCGCAGCGATACCTCTCGCGAGCAGGAACTGGCGAAGTTCCTCGCTCATGAAGGTATCGCTGCGAGCAGGACCACCATGTGTATATAGTTCGGGAACCCGAACAAGGCAAAGAGGTCGTTCAGGCATTTGATGACCGTGGTACTGGTCATGTCTGGGCAGGGGATGGCAAAGGGGAAACGGGAGTACTCGTCAATAATGTTGAGGAAGTACACATTACGGCCAGAGGACGGGAGGGGCCCCTTAAAATCGATGCTCAAGCGCTCGAAGGGGCGGGTGGCCTTGATCAGGCTTGCTCTGTCCGGCCTATAGAAATGCGGTTTGCATTCGGCACAGACTTAGCAGTTCCTGGTCATGGTCCTGACCTCCTCGATGGAGTAGGGCAGGTTGTGGGCCTTAATGAAGTGGTAAAGTCTAGTGACCCCGGGGTGGCAGAGGTCGTTGTGGAGGGTCCGCTGTCTATCAACTTGCGCGTTGGCGCATGTACCTCGTGATAGAGCATCTGGGGGCTCATTGAGTTTACCCGGCCGGTACAAGATATCGTACTCGTAGGTGGAGAGCTCGATTCTCCACCTCAAGATCTTGTCGTTCTTGATTTTGCCCCTCAGCTTGTTATTAAACATAAAAGCAACCGAACGCTGGTCGGTGAGGAGGGTAAATCGTTTGCCTGCCAGGTAATGCCTCCAGCGTCGTACCGCTTCCACAATCGCCTGGGCCTCCTTCTCGACAGAAGAGCGTCGGATCTCAGGGCCCTGGAGGGTCCTTGAGAAGAAGGCCACAGGTCTCCCCACCTGGTTAAGGGTTGCAGCTAGGGCGAAGTCGGATGCGTCGCTCTCCACTTGGAAAGGGATGGACTCATCCACTGCGAGCATTGTGGCCTTCGCAATGTCTCCTTTTATGAGGGAGAAGGCTGCGCATGCTTCTTCTGTCAGGGGGAAGGAGGTGGACTTCATGAGGGGTCTGGCTTTGTCCGCATAATTGGGCACCCATTGGGCATAGTAAGCGAAGAGCCCCAGGGTTCTCTTCAGTGCCTTTTGACAGTGGGGAAGGGGAAGCTCCATGAGGGGGCGCATTCTTTCGGGGTCGGGGCCGATGACTCCGTTCTCTACTACGCAGCCGAGGATGGCAAGGCGCGAGGTGTTAAATATACATTTCTCCTTATTGTAAGTGAGATTCAGCCGTTGGGCCGTACGGAGGAATTTCTCCAGATTAACATCGTGGTCCTGCTGGTCACGGCCGCAGATGGTGACGTTATCTAGATAAGGAAACGTGGCCTGCAGCGTGTTCTGGTCAACCATCCGGTCCATCTCCCTTTGGAAGACCGAAACCCCATTGGTGACGCCGAAGGGAACCCTAAGGAAGTGGTAGAGGCGGCCATTCGCCTCGAAGGCAGTATACTGGCGGTCCTCAGGGCGGATAGGGAGTTGGTGATAGGCCGACTTAAGGTCGATGGTGGAGAATACCCGGTACTGTGCAATCTGGTTGACCATGTCAGATATGCGGGGGAGGGGGTATGCGTCCAGCTGGGTGTACCGGTTTATGGTTTGGCTGTAGTCGATGACCAGGCGGTTTTTATTGCCGGTCTTAACGACTACGACCTGGGCACGCCAGGGGCTGGTGCTCCCCTCGATGATGCCCTCCTTCAGGAGACGCTGCACCTCAGAGCTAATAAAAGCTCTGTCCCCGGCACTGTACCGCCTGCTCTTGGTAGCGACGGGTTTACAGTCGCGGGTGAGGTTAGCGAACAAGGAGGGGGGCGGGACTTTGAGAGTGGAGAGGCCGCAGGTGGTATGCGGCGGGCGGTTTAAAAACTGCTGGTTGTAGACTGTGAGTGGAGGGAGGGGTCCACCGTATGCCAAAGTGACACTTTGGAGGTGGCATTGGAAATCCAGCCCTAGTAGGACGGCAGCGCAGAGCTGGGGCAGGACGAGAAGTTTAAAGTTTTTATATTCCGTGCCCCTAACCGACAGGGTCACCACACAGTATCCGCTGACGTCTGTTGAATGGGACTTTGACGCCATCGAGATCCAATGGCGCGTTGGCCGGACAGTGAGGGAGTAGCAGCGCACTGTGTCTGGGTGAATAAAACTCACCGTGCTCCCGCTGTCGAACAAGCAGGTCGTGGCGCGGCCATTTACCTCGATGTCCATCATGGATCTGGACAGATGATGCGGGAGAGCTTGGTCCAGCGTGACGGAGGCCAGTGTATGGCTGAGTGTGCTGCTGTCGTCGGCAGGTGAGGCAGTGGTCGGGTCTGGAGACAACATGGTGGCCGAGTGCGGCGAACAAAATGGCGGAGAAGATGGCCGCCCCCACGACTCACATGAGGCACTGCTGGCGTCTGTGGCCTTGATCAAAGATGGCCGCCCCCACAACTCACATGAGGCACTGCTGGCGTCTGTGGCCTTGATCAAAGATGGCCACCCCCACAACTCACATGAGGCACTGCTGGCGTCTGTGGCTTTCCCTCTGCAGGCGTTCGCGAAGTGGCCTTTTTTTCTGCAGCCAGAGCAAGTCGCGTTCCTTGCAGGGCAGCGCGCCCTTTGATGTCTCGCCTGGCCACAGAAATAGCAGCTGGCGGCCCGATCACGGGGCTCCGCTGCCGCAGCAGGTCCCGGGGGTGGCGGTCCCGATCGATTCCGGGACACCGATGCCGTAGTAGGCCCCAGGAGCGGCGGTGCGAGGGGTATTGCGGCCGGAGTCGGGCCCGAGTCCCACGGTCGCGCAGCACTGTACCCGGAGTACGCCTCGAGGTCCCGATGGGCCACTTCCAGGGAGCGAGCGAGGGCTGTAGCTGCTTCCAAGTCGAGGTCCTTTGATTCAAGCAGTCTTTGCCGTGAGTAGTTGGACCGAAGGCCTTTCACGAAGGCATCACGGATATTTCCTTCAGCATGTTGTGCAGCCGATACAGCTTTTAAGTCACAGGCCTAGAAATTCACTGGCCTTAGCGCCGCTTTTGAGGCGCTAGAGGGCCTAGCGCCGAAGTTATGGCCAGTTTAGAAATTGACAGGGGCCCTAAATCGGCGTTAGGCCGGTAGCGCTGCGCCGGCACCGATGACGTCATCGGTGTGCGCAGCGTCCCGGTTGCCATGGTAACCCGCCCGAACTCGGAAATTGAGTTGCGGCCGCCTCGCCCGTGGCAGCTGCAAGCAACGTTCTGGCAGAGGTGCCTTACAGAACTTTGCGCCGGCACATTAAAGGCCCCACGGCGGCCGGCCGCTTTCCCGCCGGCCGCCTGGCCGCAGCTCCCTCCCCGGACTTCCCCCCCCGGAACAGAAGCAAGCCCGGCACTTGTCCGAGGTGCCGGGCTCATTTTTAAAAAGATTATCGCGGGCCGCGGCCGGGTGCAGGCAGCTCCTCCTTAACGGAAGGAGGAGGCCTGCACTTCCCGAGCCTGCCGCACCGCAGCGGGCGCCGCAGCGCCGGAATAGCGCTGCAATGCGGCGCGTGGCGCCAGTTTTGAGGCGCTGAGACCCCTCAGTAGCGCCGGCAGCCCTTTGGGCGCGGCGCTACTGAATTTTTGGCGCGCGCAGGGGGACTTAGCGCCGGCACTAACTTCCGGTGCTAAAGCCCTCGCTGCGCCAAAACTGAATTTCTAGGCCACAGTCCCTGCCGAGTGTTTGTAGCGCCCGTAAAAATTCATCTACAGACTCTCCTGGCTGTTGCGAGCAGGATCTTAGGAGATGTCTGGCATACATTGAATTTACTGGGCTCCAGTACTGCTCTTTTAGCAGGTCGAGGGCCTCCTTGTATGTAGTAAGGTCCCGGATGAGTGCAAATACTTTAGGGCTCACCTGGACGGTCAGAACTCTTAGCTTGTCGGCTTCCGATGGCACGCCGGAGGCTACCAGGTAGGATTCAAAGCAGCTCAGCCAGTGGGCGAAGTCGAGGGCTGAATTCGCTGCCTGTGGATTTAGATCCAGGTACGGCGGTCGGAGGGCTCGCAGCCAAATCGGCTGCTGGGGCTGGTCAGTCATTTCAAAATTTAGCCAATAAAATTGATATACCTATCAATTCATTCCATGAAAAGCGACGAGTTAAGATAGTAACTATAGGCTTTTATTGGCTAAATAACAGAGCCCACCCTCGTGGGTGATCGGTTCCAGCAAGGAAGAATACTAGCCAAGCAATCACCTTTATACCTGGGCAAGCAGGCGGAGCCATGGGCGGAGTCAGCTGAGGTATGCCTAGGTATAACAGTGTGCGAGGCAAGAGGTAACCTTGTGTAGGTGATAACAACAGTGTAACAATAACAGTGGTTTAACACAGAAACATAGAAGATAGGAGCAGGAGTAGGCCGTTCGGCCCTTCGAGCCTGCTCTGCCATTCAACGAGATCATGGCTGATCATCCAAACCCTAGCACCCGGTCCCTACACCGACAGCCATCCCACCCAAGCCCTATACCCGTAACCCCGCGTATTTAATCCCCCCTAACACTAAGGGTCAATTTTTATCATGGCCAATCAACCTAACCCGCACATCTTTGGACTGTGGGAGGAAACCGGAGCACCCGGAGAAAACCCACGCAAACACGGGGAGAATGTGCAAACTCCACACAGACAGTCACCCGAGGCCGGATTTGAACCCGGGTCCCTGGCGCTGTGAGGCAACAGTGCTAACCACTATGCCACCGTGTGTGACAATAAAACTGGGCAACCCGTGACTGGAAGAAAATACCATTTAACATCAGGGGTATCTCTCCGCTCTCTGCAACACCCCAATGTACCTTTAGCTGTGCTCCAATTTTGTTATTTTGTTAGGATGTGATCTCGCTGCCCAGCCGGCAGATAATTCATCGAGCAACGGCGAAAATCATATCAACGATTGACCCGCTCACATCTCTGAGCAACTGTGTTGATTTTTAGACAGTTATTGAAATCTGAGGAACTGGCCTTCAGTCAACCGAAGGATGGCCTATTTTGGAGGTAGCAGGTGTAAGGCCTGATTTTAACGCTGGGCGGGTTTAGGTGGGGTCTGGGAGGGTGGGGGTGGGGGAGTGAAACTCATCTGCTGCTGCAGAAATGAGACCCAGGCCTCATCCAGGTGCCACTGGTCCACTTCCTGCTCCGGCTGGATGGGAGGTCAGCGGTGTAGTGATCAATAACATGTCATTCTGTGGTGGACACTAGGTGGAGCCGTAGAGCTGTATATAGCTGTATGTATATAATAAGACTACACTACCCAGCTGTATATATATTAAGACTACATTACCCATGAGGCACTAGGCTACCCACAAGGCAACAGTCAAGATGGCAGCCTGCACACAGGAGCACACGTGCTGCATCTCTACAGATACTGTACCTAGAGAACGTGTACTGAATAAATGACTAGCTAGAAGCTAGCTGTGTTCATAATAAGAATGTCTAGTTATTAATGAACATAACAAGCGGGATGCAGCGGAAATTTTGCCAGGCCCAGAGGCCACCCACCGACACAAGGTAGGTGGTGGGAAGGGATCCAGGGGTGTCCCATGAGGGTCCCACTTTCCGAAAGAGGGAGCGTCTGGGGCAGGGGAGGCCTAAGCTTTCCTTGTGGGGTCAGGAAGAGCGATGCTCCTCCTAACCCCACAAAGGAAAGAGAAACACTTGCCTTTAGCAGCCACTTCTGTGGCTGATCCTCATCTGCCCTGGGTTGGCCTAGCAGGAAAGACGCAGCAGCCTCCATCCTCAGGCCTGAGTTAAAATTGCAGTCAGGTCCCGATGACCAGATGCATAAGTAACGAAGGACTCCGCTGACTGTGTGCGGGTATTCTTGCTGCCTGCTCAGGAGAGCAGCTTAAAATCGCGGGCAGTGGGCTTCTGGTGGTTCCAAGGCGGGTAATTAACTCGGGGCATTTTAACTGCCCACCTGCCCGGTTTCTACCAGACAGGTTGGGTTAGAATCACCCAAGTTTGTTACAAAAAAAAGTTATTTCTTTGAACGAATTTAGATTAGATTGATTATTTGAATTGGATGGAAGAGAATTCTCAGCTCCCTGGAATGCTTCAGCCTCGGAAACTGCTCCGTCCCCAGTCTCAGCCTCAACAGAGGCTGAACCCCGATAGCAGACTACAATTTACAGAATGCATCAGTGTCACCCTGTGTAAGCAGTCTGCGAGCTACCACTCCCAGAGTTCAGTTAATATGGCCTCCCTTCCGAGTCTAATGAACAACAATATATTGTGGAGTGGGCGGGGACGGGGGGCGGGAGGGAACCTGGACACACACAACACCAGGAATTTTTTAATGATTTGACAGCAAGATTGGGCATTTGCAGAGCATGCTAGGATTTACTGTTTGTAACCCTCTCCCCTTGTCCAGTACTGGGAAAGCACTAAAACTCAGAGAAGTAATTGTTCGGACAGCTGAATAGCTTGAAGGTAGCTATGAATTGTTTTTGTATTAAAAATAACAAACAAAATGTAAATTATGAACTCTTAAAAACACGCCTGAGGTATCTTTGGTAGGAAAGATTATTTAACTGACTTTATACAAGAGATGTAATACATAATAATGGTACAAACTCACTATGTTATAAAAACAAATCCTGCTGCTCTCACTAGTCTTCATCCCAGCTTCAGCCCCAAGAATCCTTCCAAGCCTGGCCTTAGTTGCAGAATATCTCCACCCACAGCTTCAGCCTCAGCAATACCTCCGCTCTCAGCCTCATCTACAGGAAAACGCCCATCCTCCTAATCTCAGCTGCAGGAATGCCTTTGCTCTCGGCCTCAGCCCCAGCAATCCTTCTGTACATCTCAGGCCCCGGACGATGCTGCTCACAATTGCCAAATCTTCTCCTCCTTCTTCTTAGGCAGTCCCTCGGAACCGTGGATGACTTGCTTCCACACTAAAAATGAGTTCTCAGGTGACTGATGAGTCCAATGCGGGACCTACAGTCTCTATCACAGGTGGGGCAGACGGTGGTTGAAGGGGCGGGTGGGTGGGGTGCTTGGGTTGATGTGCGCTCCTTGTGCTGCCTGCACTTGGCTTCCGCTTGCTCCCGGTGAAGAGACTCGAGGTGTTCGGCGCCTTCCCGGATGCTTCTCCTCCACTTTGTGCGGTCTTGGGCCAGGGATTCCCAGGTGTCGGTGGGGATGTTGCACTTTTTCAAGGAGGCTTTGAGGGTGTCCTTGAAGCATTTCCTCTGCCCACCTGGGGCTCTCTTGCCGTGTCGGAGCTTCGAGTAGAGCGCTTGTTTTGGGAGTCTCGTATCAGACATGCAGACGATGTGGCCCGTCCATCGAAGCTGATAACAGGAACTGGCTCTGCTCCGTCTCCGCTTCAACTCGAGCCTCATGTTTCCCTGCCGCAGCTCCCACTTCACCTGACTGACACATTCTTTGGCCTCAGTGTTGGATTCCCACCTAACTGCTTCATTCCCCTTCTTGTCCCTTGCTTCATTCCCCAGCCCCAGTGGCCCGTGTCCCAAGCTACCCATGACCTCAGGAGATCTACGAGTAATAATATATTTATTTTTGACTCAAAATATGAATACATAATCAATTTTATTATTGCAACAAGAAATAATAACATTACACTTCATTTTTAATAAACTGATCTGCAAAGCAGACACTTTTAATCTCTAGCCTATGGTTTAATAAGGTAACACTTTGCAGAAACCTCTTTAAGGCATGATTTTTGATGCAGTATAACACTTTTGAATTTTTCAAAGATTAATATTTAATTGTGAAGAGCTTTTATAGCTCAGAAAGTGTGAAGGTTTAATTCGATGCGTTCAGCTTGTTCCAAAATGCATAGACAAAAGATAAGAGAAACACAAAAGTTTTATTTGGTGTGCTAATTAGGATTAGTTTGAGCCTTAAAGCATCAAATTAACATGGATGAAAACTGAAAGTGTGGATATTCTGCCTCATTTTTAGATCACATGCAGTTCTACATAATTCAGCACAGGGCTGCGGTAATTTGTGAGCATGAGTGACAGTTTTAATTTCGTTCTTCATCTGCTTGGTTTTAGTCTAATGTGGAGCCGAGATATGTTTAGACTTTTCATGTTTAGACAAACATGCAGGTGCAGCAAACAGTTAGGAAGGCAAATGGTATATTGGCCTTCATTGCAAGAGGATTTGAGTACAGGAGCAAGGATGTCTTACTACAGTTATACAGGGCCTTGGTGAGACCACACCTGGAGTACTGTGTGCAGTTTTGGTCTCCTTACCTAAGAAAGGATATACTTGCCATAGAGGGAGTGCAGCAAATGTTCACCAGACTGATTCCTGGGATGGCAGGACTGTCGAATGAGGAGAGATTGGGTTGACTAGGCCTGTATTCACTAGAGTTTAGAAGAATGAGAGGTGATCTCATTGAAACGTATAAAATTCTGACAGGGCTAGACAGACTGGATGCAGGGAGGATGTTTCCCCTGGCTGGGGGGTCGAGAACTAGGGGTCACGGTCTCAGGATACGGGGTAGGACATTTAGGACTGAGATGAGGAGAAATTTCTTCACTCAGAGGGTGGTGAACCTGTGGAATTCTCTACCAGAGAAGGCTGTGGAGGCCAAGTCACTGAATATATTTAAGAAGGAGATAGACAGATTTCTAGACACAAAATGCATCAAGGGGTATGGGGAGAGAGCGGGAATATGGTATTGAGATAGAGAATCAGCCATGATCATATTGAATGGCGGAGCAGGCTCGAAGGGCCGAATGGCCTACTCCTGCTCCTATTTTTCTATGTTTCTATGTTTTTCACAGCCCACAAAGCAACTAATCCAGCAAGTGTTCTGTGCACACTATGAGGAGCTGAGGTCACACTGGACTCATTCACCGTGACACTATCTGTATAAAGATGAAAAATGTTTTTTTTAGTTGGAAGGAAGTTGGGTATATAATTCCATAGTATCAATGTGATCGGGCTTCACAATTCAGTTTTAAAAATAATTAGGTGGTGTAATGAGTTGGCTGCAAAGAATCGATACTTGTAGGAGGGACTTTAACAGTTTCCACAAACATTGGCTGATGAATTGAAGTGATTGTTCAGTGTTGAAGAGAAAAGTAGAAGCGTAGAGGACAAAAAAATGGATCTAAGATTTATTTCAGATCTGCTGGAAATATTGGCCCGGATTTTCCGGGGGCTTGGGAATCCTTCCGGTTGCCTGCCCAGCACATTCAAATTAATCCGACCCGAAGGAAATCAGATAGGGTCAGTGGCGTAGACTTGGAGCAAACAGAAGTAACTTTCCAACAGTGCAAGAGGCCAGTAGGAAAAATCAGCCTCCTATTTTTCTGGAAGATGGGATGAAAGGTTGAGGCTTGGGAATTCCGTTAGCCAGAATGAAAAACTAGCACCCAGCCATGACTCAACCTTTGACACTTCCGAAGCAGTTAGCAAGTGACTTAACCATTAGAAAGTTGGTGAGTTCAGCTGAGGTGGGCAGTTGTACTAGGGAATGGCACAATGGCAGGAAAGAAAATGAGAAATGGGGTTATGATCGCGAGACTTGATTTGCACAGCTTCTGAGCCCCCAAGCGGTGTTTAACTCTATTGCAAATGTCACATCTTTGTTTATAATCATCTGCTCACACTTTTATTACACTGTCAAAGCCACTGAGAAACTTGTTAGCTTTAGACACAGTAAAATATGACTGAACAGCATCCAATTCAAGCCTTAATAACTATGGAGAACTCCATCTTTTATATGATACAAAAATAGCAAAAGCAAAATAGAGTCCTTCGTTTTATGTCCTTACATCATGACAGAGGAGGTCACTTATCAATGATTGAGTTACTGGTGAAGGTAGTATTTGAAAGTAGCAGCCAGATATTGGGCATTAAAAAATCCTTCTTCCACTCTATCATTTCTGTAATATCTGTACTTTCGCAGGCTACCCAAAGGCAGAACCACCCACAAGTTTGCTATTGAACGACAGGAAGAGCGATTCAAGAATTTCATGAATGGCCCAGAGACGGAGGTTAAGTGCACCCAAGAGTAGCTGGAGAATGCTCAGCAGAAAAGAGAAGTGAGGATCTTTTCACCCTCTGTGGGTCATGCGTCTGAGATTTTTGTTGTGGGAGGTACAAGCAATCAAATTAGTGACAGTCCTACTTCTGGTGCTTTCATGATTGGTAATAATAAGATCTAGAGACAACGGGGGAAAAACACAAAAAGTGCCAATCACTACCTCTAAAACTATCACATTACAAAAGATGGGATAAAGTTACTTCAGCGTGCTAAAGGAAATGCCCAAGGCTGGCTGACTATATTTTACATTAAATGATATTATGGTATGGCTGGCTTTCGCCCAGGTGGAACTGAATCAATATGGAAAGTTCTGGTAACACAGCGAACAAAAAATTACCAGCCGCAATTTTTTTAAAAACAAGCTTTCAGTCAAAGAAACAGCTGCCAATCACAAGCTGCTGAATGTAATAGGATCTAGAGATGACTAAAATGGAGAACTAAAAAGCAACAGCCTCTACCTCTAAAACCCTCACAGTAAAATAGGATGGATAAGGTTACCGCAGCGTGTTAAAGGAACTGCCCACAGCTGATAATGTTTTGTATATATGGCAGGCCCAGCTCTGGCGCAGATGGCAATCAAACACCTTGGATTCCTTTCCACTAGCATTCCTTCACAACGTACTTTAAGCAAAGCAAGCAACACAATCCTTTCCAACAGACCCAGGTTAAAAACTTAAGTATGTTGAGCAATTTATAAATGTGAAATATAAACCCGCCACTTCGCAATGCGATTGTGATGTGATTAGAGAGGTGAGGTTGTAGACAATATACATACAATCCAGCCATTACACTAAGCCACCAGAGAATGGACCAGACAACCAAGCATCTTGAGCACTCCACTCGTATTTGCCTTAGCACCTTTGTCTACGATGGAACAACATTGCCTCTGGCAGTCCATGCTTGTATTAACTAACCACAGCATCCAGAGTGTTGACAGGAAGAGTAATCCATGGCAGAGACATATGGTATAGAGGTATATGGTTTAGCTGACAGTGAGACAGGGCAGACAAAGGTGGCAATAGGTCAGTTTCATACGTCATTACGACTCATGCTTTTTTTTAGCAGGCTGGCAAACAAGAAAGCAGTTCCACAGAGTTCTGCTAAATAGAACAAGCTTTAGAATTACAAAAAGAAAATACTGCAGATGCTGGAAATCTGAAATCAAAACAGAAAATGCTGGAGATACTCAGCAGGTCAAGCAGCATCTGCGAAGAGAGAAACAGAGTTAACGTTTCAGGTCGATGACCTTTCGTCAGAACTGGGAACCAGTTCTGACGAAAGGTCATCGACCTGAAACGTTAACTCTGTTTCTCTCTTCACAGATGCTGCCTGGCCTGCTGAGTATCTCCAGCAAGCTTTAGAATTAATTTTGTTACACAACGAAGGTAGGTAGCACAATAAATTCGAAAAGATACCATACATGCATAACACTTTTGAAACACGGGAAGTGAAACTTTTCTGTGCGTTAGAGCGAAGGTGAGCTAGGTGCCACATTAATGTGTAGTGATTTAGTGCACTATTAATGGAGCATCAACCAATTTATGCCCACACAGTCCTAACAATACTTCCAGTTGAATGCACATTAACACACAGATCCAGGGTTAATGGTTTTTGGGCTGGTTAAACACCAATTAAAGTTGAATGCGCAAAATTGCTATTGCTTGCTTTCCTGCCAACACCATAACACTAATGCCGGCTATAAAGGTGGATTTAAGATAGTGAAAAGAGTCATCAGAGGTCCAGTATGGAGGAGACGTTCAAAGGAGCAACTCGGCGGTTTCAGCCCACACAGCAACATGGCTGCATCGGCAAGTCTCACGAGGTTGGACATGTGGATCAGAAAGGATACAAGCAGCAGTAGAGGACAGCAGGGAGATGTGATACCATGCAAGGCAGACCACCAGGACCCATTACTAGCCAAAATAATGGCCGTAATTTTAATCGGGAGGCGGGTTGGGAGCGGGGGAAGTGGTGATGACGCAGTCAGGAATTCCGGGAGTACAGGCTTCCTGCAGGCCCTGCCGAATTCAACAGCAAGGCCTGATTTGCATTTCAACCCTCTGTTTCCCACCCACAGCCAGCTAGATGGAGATGCTGACTGGCTGCGGGTGAGTAGGCCTGTGACACTAGGCCGCAGAGAGGAGGGAGGGAGGGGTTGGGTAGAGGCTGGGGATTGGGCCTGGGGGGGGGTGGAGATGGTGGTCGGGGGCCAGAGGAGGATCGGGGGTGGGTGGGGGGAGGATCAGGGTCAGAGCATCAGGGGGAGGGAGAGAGGATCGGGGTCGGAGCATCGGGGGGTGGAGGGAGAGAGGATCAGGGTCAGAGCATCGGGGGGGGAGGGAGAGAGGATCAGGGTCAGAGCATCGGGGGGGAGGGAGAGAGGATCGAGGTCGGAGCATCGGGGGGGGAGGGAGAGAGGATCAGGGTCAGAGCATCGGGGGGGAGGGAGAGAGGATCAGGGTCAGAGCATCGGGGGGGAGGGAGAGAGGATCGGGGTCGGAGCATCGGGGGGGGAGGGAGAGAGGATCAGGGTCAGAGCATCGGGGGGGGAGGGAGAGAGGATCAGGGTCAGAGCATCGGAGGGGAGGGAGAGAGGATCAGGGTCAGAGCATCGGGGGGGAGGGAGAGGATCAGGGTCAGAGCATCGGGGGGGAGGGAGAGAGGATCGGGGTCGGAGCATCGGGGGGGAGGGAGAGAGGATCAGGGTCAGAGCATCGGGGGGGGGAGGGAGAGAGGATCAGGGTCAGAGCATCGGAGGGGAGGGAGAGAGGATCAGGGTCAGAGCATCGGGGGGGAGGGAGAGGATCAGGGTCAGAGCATCGGGGGGGAGGGAGAGAGGATCAGGGTCAGAGCATCGGGGGGGAGGGAGAGGATCAGGGTCAGAGCATCGGGGGGGAGGGAGAGAGGATCGGGGTCAGAGCATCGGGGGGGAGGGAGAGGATCAGGGTCAGAGCATCGGGGGGGAGGGGGAGAGAGGATCAGGGTCAGAGCATCGGGGGGGAGGGAGAGAGGATCAGGGTCAGAGCATCGGAGGGGAGGGAGAGAGGATCAGGGTCAGAGCATCGGGGGGGAGGGAGAGGATCAGGGTCAGAGCATCGGGGGGGAGGGGGAGAGAGGATCAGGGTCAGAGCATCGGGGGGGGAGGGAGAGAGGATCGGGGTCAGAGCATCGGGGGGGAGGGGGAGAGAGGATCAGGGTCAGAGCATCGGGGGGGAGGGAGAGAGGATCGGGGTCAGAGCATCGGGGGGGAGGGAGAGAGGGTCACGGTCAGAGCATCGGGGGGGGGGGGAAGAGAGGGTCAGAGCATCGGGGGGGAGGGAGAGAGGGTCACGGTCAGAGCATCGGGGGGGGGGGAAGAGAGGGTCAGAGCATCGGGGGGGGAGGGAGAGAGGATCAGGGTCAGAGCATCGGGGGGGAGGGAGAGGATCAGGGTCAGAGCATCGGGGGGGAGGGAGAGAGGATCGGGGTCAGAGCATCGGGGGGGAGGGAGAGGATCAGGGTCAGAGCATCGGGGGGGAGGGAGAGAGGATCGGGGTCAGAGCATCGGGGGGGGCGGGAAGGGTAGCATCGGGGCCAGCCCGACGATCCCCAGTGGTGGGCAGGGGAGGTGGGGGAAGTCCGAGAAGGCCTTGTGGGTTTGATTGGAGGCCTCGTGGGGGGTGTAAAGGCTCTTACCTCCTGGATCCAGCAGTCCTCATCTTGCTTTAGCTGGCGGGTTCTCTGAGGCCTGCGAAACCCGACCAGCCACGGTTAAATTTGAAAAGGTTAAATCTGAGGCACGCAAGCCTCATTATAATATTTAAATGTACACCACGCCTCCTGGGAGCGGATTGGCTGCCTGCCCCCCATCCCGCCACCATTAAAACCCAAAGTCGGCGGGTTGGGGTCGGGATTCTGTTTTTTAACACTTTAACCTCCCACCGACCCCAACCCACCCACTTTTTGGGGGTTAAAATTCTCCCCAATGTGTCCACTAGGTGATGGAGCTATTGTGATCTCAGGAACACATTGTATTACACCTGGAATGAGTAGATGTGGAGGCTTCTTGAAAGGTCTTCCGAGCATCTGCTGCTGATTCAGCCGGCTGTCCACTTGTACATGTTTCAGACTCTGACAGTCCTGCCCATTGCCCCAGGAATACCCTGTCCTATTTCAGCAGCATGGGGGCTGCTTCCTTTAAGGGGCTACACCTGTTATTTATCCAGAGGCAAGGGCATGCAGAGGACTGTCAATGACTTTACAAAAAAAGCACACCTGCCTGTATCTGTAGATCTGCCCACGTGCCTCTGCTGGAGGCTGAGACCTTGGGGGGCGATTTCAGACTTTTTGCCCGAAATGGGCACGAGGTTGGTGGAGTGGCTGTGCTGCCCACTCAACGCCAGTGCCCAGAGGCCCAGTCCATTTTTGGGGGCGGGTTTTGTTTAAAATGCTGCCAGGGAGCTGTGGGAGAGCCAAGCGGGCTCCCCAATGCAACTCGCTGGAGGGCAGGAAATCGGCCGGCTCCCACGCTGCTCTGGCTGGCAACCAGCGTAGGACCACAATTTGCTTAGTTAAGCAGTTTCCCGCCTGGAAGCCGGCCGGCAGCTATTCGCCCATTTGCAGGAATGCCTGAAAGTTGCATCAGGTGGATATGGGCCTTAATGGAACGACCAAGGTGCCCCACCCCCAATTTTCAACTACCGGCCTTCCGTTTTGCAGGTCAGAAATGGGCAGCCGGCCCGTGAAAATTGCTCCCCTTATGTCAGCCCCAATCTGCTTCAGTACTGACAGTTGCAGTGCCACAGGGCCTTTGAATCCCTGATAGTTCTTTGGCATTTAATCGGCCAAATGTATGGGATCTGGCTATTCACGATTTTAGGCCCCAGTGCCTCAACACCATCAATGGGAGCAATTGGGGGAGATGCTGCAACTGTGTTCATTGGCTGTGTGCCTGAGATGTCCTTGCAAAGGTCACCGATGCTGTAGGCTGCTCAATGGCAGCCTACAGAGCAGAGAATCCATGGTACATGGCATCACCCAAATGTCTACCAGCTGTTTGCTTCATGACTGATGCACCCATTTGTGTTCTTGAGGAATCCCCTGTTTCACAGCTGACTTCCTGAGGTCTGCATGGCCACCCGATTCAATAGGGCCATAGGGATGCTAGGGATTATGCTCAGTAACAGCCAGCCCTTCTTCACATCCCTCCACTGCCCCTTCTGTACCTGGGTGAAGTATCTACATTAGGAGGAAAAACTTGAGGATTTGGGGCTTTTCATTTGGAAAGGAGACATCTGACAGGTTCTCTTGTAGAAGTATAAATAGTTATGGAATGGAAAAGGTAAACCCGGAATATTACTTCAAATTTAATTACGATAGTTGGACAAGGTGACACAGGCTCAAACTAGTATTCAGTAAATTTAGGACAAATATCAGGAATTTCTTTTTCACATAGAGAGTGACTAAGGTATGGAATGGAGTTCCAGATATAGTGGAGGTGAAAACGCTGGAATCATTTAAGAAATACGGTAATTGGATGGATGAATTTCAAATGGCTATCCTCATCCAGAACTATCCTGCGGTGAGGCTGTTCCACAATATGTTTATGTTGATATCTTACTATGTTGTGGTTGCACAGACAATTCATGGCCTATTTTGCAGGGCACCATATTCATTGCTCCGCACCTGCTGAAACACAATTGCGCTGATAAGGTTTGTAATATCAATTCTACAAACCAGAAATGTGTTGCAGCAAGTAATCAAAAAGGCAAATGGAATTTTGGCCTTTATTGCAAGGGGGTTGGAGTATAAAAGCAGGGAAGTCCTGCTACAACTGTACAAGGTATTGGTGAGACCACACCTTGAGTACTGCGTATAGTTTTGGTCTCCTTATTTAAGGAAGGATATACTTGCATTGGAGGCAGTTCAGAGACAATTCACACAGTTGATTCCTGAGAGGAGGGGGTTGACTTATGAAGAAAGGTTGAGCCTATACTCATTGGAATTTAGAAGAATCAGAGGTGATCTTATTGAAACATATAAGATACTGAGGGGGCTCGACAAGGTAGATGCAGAGAGGATGTTTCCCCTCGTGGGGAAATCTAGAACTCAGGGGCATAGTTTCAGAATAAAGGGTCGCCCTTTTAGAACTGAGATGAGGAGGAATTTCTTCTCTCAGAGGGTTGTAAATCTGTGGAATTCTCTGCCCCAGAGAGCCGTGGAGGCTGGGTCATTAAATACATTTAAGGTGGAGATAGGCAGAGTTTTTCAAGATAAGGGAGTGAAGGGTTATGGGAAGCGGGCAGGGAAGTTGCTTTGAGCCCAAGATCAGCCATGATATTGAATGGCGGAGCAGGCTCGAGGGGCCAAGTGACCTATTCCTGCTCCTATTTCTATGTTCTTATGTTCTTAAGCTTGCCTGCCACCTGTGGTGTGTATTGCCTTCCATCTCATGATCTGCATTATCACCTAGTCCAAGGGAGGGTACTGATCTGCTGTGATCCTTCTGTACAACCCCGCCATTAATGGCACAGCCTTCAGCTGTTCCCACACTCTCTGGAACTTCCCACCGAAACCCTCCACCTCTCATCTCTCCGTCTTTAAAAGCCTTCGTAAAACCAATCTCTTCCACCCAAGCTGTCGGTCACCCCTCCGAACTCTCCCACCATGGCTCAGCATTGTTCCTTTCTATTGTTACACCTGCAAAGTGCTTTGGGGACTTTTCTACGTCAAAGGCTCTGTATAATTGCAAATCGCTGCTATTGTTGTCGCTCCAGCTTCACAGTAATGGCCTGCCATATCTGCCTCACCCTCTGGCTATTTGTAGGTTGAGATGCTGCGTGAATCAATCGTTTAAAGAACACAATTAAAATATATACTGAAGCGCTCCTTGCACAGACTGTATCCAGGTATTAACCTTGCAATCTGAAGGAAGGAGAGTATAAGAAGTCATTATACCACCAGTATCCTCTTTTACATATTAAAGAATTTTAAAGACTTATTAAAAGACCTTGAGTTTCCCTTTTTCCGATTCGGTTCTGTTTTTTTTTGTTCAATTTAATTGAATTCATTGATGACCAGGAGAATTACTGAGCATGGCCGTATGAGAGAGATGAACCAGGATCAGTAGAAATACAATTATTCGTGCAGCAATGCCATTTTAAGTGTATATGGTAATTTTACCCCCTGACACCCTGCTACACAAGAAATGTTGGAAGCTATCATGGCTAATTACAAATTGAACAAGCAAAATTAAATTTACTGCCCAAGATCTTTTTGTGTGTAATTAAGGCAATGACAGCTGCTAGCTGGTTGATATTCTTTTTATAAAATAATGACACTGCAAACATCTCCGGAGGGTACAAAACTCAGTTCATAGGTAACAGCTACAGGAATGATTGCTCAGTGATAATCAACACCCCACAGTACACATTTGCGGTGTGGAGTGTTGTTTACTAGAATAATTAGTCATGCCGCTGTTTTGCATCTGTAATTTTGCATGCTAAGCAAACACAGAGCAAAGTTTGGCTCTAACGACGTCATTCTATTATATAGTCAAATGCATTTAAGGAAAAGGCAATATTTTCAGTTCTTCAATTCAGAGATCTGTACACATTACAAACTTCTATTATTCATACAGTAATTTGATAACTAAATACAGCTAAAATGCAATTTCATGTTAGTCTAGGGATGGCATTAAGAAAATATGTGGATTAATTTTACAATTTAACTCTCCTAATGCAGACCTTTGTTCGATGGGAGCATATATTGGGAATATTGCACATGGTGGGAGATATAGTGGCCTTGGAAAAGGTTCAGAAGATAGCTACAAGAATGATCCCTAGCTTAAAGAACCTTCGTTAGGCAGTTAGGTTTAATGAGCTGGGTTTGTTTACTTTAGAGCTGCATAGACTTAGAGGAGACCTGCTAGGGGTAGATAAAATAATGAAAGGACTGGATTGCGTGCCTAGTGATAGATTATTTCAATTTGACAGGTTGGGGAGTACCAAGGGACATTTGTTTAGACTATGCAGAAGTAGGAATAGGTTCAATGTTAGCACCTCATCTTTCGATTAGGCACTTTACAGCCTTCTGGACTCAACATTGAGTTCAACAATTTCAGACTATAACCCCTGCCCCCATTTAAAGGCGGCTGTTGATGATTCTGCCATCCCCATTTGTAACATTTAACCACTCCTACCTCCTACCCTAGCACAGACTGTTCCTTCAATTCCTTCCTCCCCTCCCCTCCCCCTTTCCCTGTCCCTGTCGCTGCGCCTGCTTAATATCTGTTACATCTCTAACCTTTTCCAGTTCTGACGAAGGGTCACAGCCCTGAAACGTTAACTCTGTTTCTCTCTCCACGGGTGCTGCCTGGCCTGCTGAGTGCTTCCAGCATTTTCTGTTCTAATTTCAGACTTCCAGCATCCGCAGGATTTTGCTATTGTTTCAATGTTAGATGGTTCTTCTCCCAGAGAGAAGTGAGCTCCTGGAATGCATTGCCGACTTGTATGGTGTGTGCTGACTTTCTGTAAACCTTCATGAGGGAGTGGTTCTTGGCTGGGGCAAAGATCGCATCATATAGAAGGTAAGTGAATTTACAGTTAATGTACACACGGTCCATGTGATCGCCTGAGGGAATCGGAGAGGAATTTTCCAGATTATTTCCCCTTTATTGGCCCTGGGTTTTTTTCTGTCTCTCCCAGGAGACTGCATAAGAACATAAGAAATAGGAGCAGGAGTCAGCCATTCGGCCCCTCGAGCCTGCTCCGCCATTCAATGAGATCATGGCTGATCTGATCTTGGCCTCAACTCCACTTCCCTGCCTGCTCCCCATAACCCTCGATTCCCCTATTTTTCAAAAATCTATCTCCGCCTTGAATATATTCAGTGACTCCGCCTCCATAGCTCTCTGGGGTAAAGAATTCCAAAGAGTCACGACCCTCAGAGAGAAGAAATTCCTCCTCATCTCCGTTTTCAATGGGCGACCCCTTATTCTGAAACTATGCCCCCTAGTTCTAGATTCCCCCACGAGGGGAAACATCCTCCCTGCATCTACCCTGTCAAGCCCCTTCAGAATCTTATATGTTTCAATAAGACCACCTCTCATTCTTCTAAACTCCAATGAGTATAGGCCCTAGTATATACTTGCGGGTTGCTAGGAGGGGTCTCGTCATGATTCTACAGGCATCATGAATGTGGGGCAGGATTGATGGACCAGGTGGTCTTTTCCTGCCCGTCATTTTCGTATGTTTGTAATTTGGGCGAATAGGTCGTCATGGCCCATTCGATTTCCCAGCCATTAATGGGCAGAAAATCATGCAGGACAAGCTGAACTCTGCACCTGAATATACACTACTATTGTGCAAACAATAAAATTGACCCCTACATACTGTACTTTATTTCAAATCTGCAACATTTAAAATCACAGCAAGGTATGTTACTATCAGATAGATATGGTGTTTGGCAGTTCCCATCTTGTATATGGCATTCTCTCCATCAATCTAAATGTATGAAATGCAAACATAATTAGTTATGTAGTCATTACAAACCTGATATAAGAGGTATTGGAATCCAATTTTTGAAATATGATCGATAGGGGAAAGAATTGATCTGGTCGCTATGTGAAATAGTAGACATTATTTTTTAGTGCATTCACATTGTTGCTGTAGATAGCAATCAGAGCACTCCTTACCACTATACTAACCACAAATGTGTTCAGTATCTCCTTTGTTAATATAAGTGTATGTTTGTGTAATGTTTTTAACATCTTTGCCATTGCACTATGTCCTTGTTCTTAATGAATTAGTGAACCATGTTCTTTCTCGGGCAAAATTAAAAAAAAATTCTAACTGAAGGAAGGTGTAGGTGTGGCCTATTCCTGAAAGGTCTCCTGAGAATCTGCTTCCAAATTTGTTGGTGCCTGCCTCCACGTGTTGCAGACCCTGATACCAGGAATAAATGGCCCTACTCCAGTACTTGTGGCGCAGTTGTGTACCACTGCTTTTATTTTCATGCGGTGGGAGCCTGCATGCATTGGATGCTTCTCCTGAGAATCACGTGGTCTGCGCCCAGCGATGACTTGAGAGCCATATGTTCCTGTGCTCCTGCGTGCATGTCACCACTGAAGGTAAGACCTGATTGACCTCTATATGCAGAGAGCTGTGATGACTTTGGATTCTTCATTAATATTTGTTTCTTGTCTGTTTTCATGCACATCAAAACCAGTCTTTATTGTATCTTCTATGTGAACCTCAATCATCAGAAGGAGCATTCCTGAAAGATGCTTGAACTGTTCTTGCTGCCTGCATGCCTGAGGTCCTCCCTGATGGGTTTATTGCTGGGTGATATTGCCCAACTGGATGGTAGAATTCACAACTCAACCTAGACCAGCTTCTGTAATCTTGTGTAATGAGGTCCTCCCGAGGTCCCCACCATCACAGAAGCCAGTCTTCAGCCAATTCGATTCACTCCACGTGAGATCAAGAAATGGCTGACCTCACTGGACATGGCAAAGGCTGTGGGCCCCCACAACATCCCGGCTGAAGCGCTGAAGACTTGTGCTCCAGAACTAGCCGCACCTCTAGCCAAGCTGTTCCAGTACAGCTACAACACTGGCAGCTACCCAACAATGTGGAAAACTGCCCAGGTATGTCCTGTTCAGCGAATCTGCATTCACCACACGAGCGATGATAATATACTGTAACAACAATATGCATTGTCCTTATTGGTAAAACTGGACAAAAGATTCTCAGAGATACATTTCCTGGGGTACTTTACTGATTTGAACATTTACCATAGATATTTCTTTCCAGAGACCTTTAATTCTGGAACAATCCCAATGCAAATTAAAAATTTTTAGTGCATTTACATTGTTGCTGTCCATAGCAATCAGAGCACTCCTTACCACTATACCAACCACAAATGTATACTTACTTTGGTAATAATTTGCCAAATGATTATTTGAGCTTCCAGATATTTTCTGATACTGATGTGTGTGTGGATGTCTCTTTCCTGAATGGCCTTCAACCATGAAGTAGAATTCATTCTTACATCTGGGGATAAAGTTTGGCCAAAAATAAGGTGGTGAAGAAATGGCAGGTCCGCAACAAAGTCAAAGTTAAAATAAATTTACTTGCCACTTGCACGTTAAATGGTGACAGTTCCTTAATACAGGAAACTTTTTCTTATCCGGCACGGACGGGACCGACGTGGTGCCGGTTCATCAAAAATTCCGGATAACCGAACGCTATAGTAAAAGATACGGAGCTGAGAGCTCCGTATAAAGCAACAAACCCTGTTGCTTAGCAACAGGTTCAGAACAATGGCCACAAGTTGCAAGCGTCTCTGTAGCTTAGCAACAGCTGCAGCCACACCCTTGCACAGCAACAGATGGAGGAAGGCAAGTAATAAAACTTACCTGAACCTACTCCTGAATTTTGCCGGTTAACCGAGATTTCCGGTTATTTAGGTGCCGGTAAATCGAAAGTTTCCTGTAGGAGAAAACAAGCTCTTTAGGCCGCTCAATGGGTAAATGAACAGCCTAGTTCAGTACTTTCAAAAAAAGATATTCTCAGAATATGCCCATCCCTAGTTGCCTTTGAGAAGTTGGTGGTGAGCCTTCTTCTTGAGCCGCTGCAGTCCATGTAGTGAAGGCACTCCCACAGTTCTGTTCGGTAGGGAGTTCTAGGATTTTGACCCAGTACTGATCCTCACACAGCTGGAAGGACTCATTGTTTAAGCTTTAGCCTTTACTGACTTCGGTGATCTCAGTAGGGGTGGCAACAACAACAACTTGTATTTATATAGCACCTTTACCGTAGTAAAACATCCCAAAGCCCTTCACAGGAGTATTATAAGACAAGAAAAAAAATTGACACCAAGCCACATAAGGAGAAATTAGGACAGACGACCAAAAGCTTGGTCAAAGAGGTAGGTTTTAAGGAGCGTCTTAAAGGAGGAAAGAGAGGTAGAGAGGCGGAGAGGTTTAGGGAGGTAATTCCAGAGCTTAGGGCTTAGGCAACAGAAGGCACGGCCACCAATGGTTGAGCAATTATAATCAGGGATGCTCAAGAGGGCAGAATTAGAGGAGCGCAGATATCTCGGGGGGGTTGTGGGGCTGGAGGAGCTTACAGAGATAGGGAGGGGGCAGTAGGAACACTACAATTGGCTTCAGCTCCTGCAGGCTAAGTAAAGGGAAAAATATCAGCATTGATTCCTACTCCTGCTCACTATCCAGTGACACTCACTGAAAAATGCCTATATGTGCACATGAAGTGAGGGCAAGATCGCAGACATTTATGAAGCTCCTAGCATTGAATCATCTCTATATTCTGGTACGGAGTGAGATTTATACCCCCCAGCCCTTGTGTCCAGGAAAATACTTTAATGGACAGTGCCAAAAACACAGGGGTTTGAGCAATTTGATGTGGTTCGGACACAATAACGTTGAATATTAAAGCATTTGGGATATATCAGTTTGATAATCCCTCACTACTTTCATTAAAAGGTTTAAAACCACCCGAACCTTATCATGCAGCTATTTTTCAGCTCTGGATAAATTCTCCACTTGGACTTTTGGCAGGTGGGAAATGTCAATGGAAATGAAGTTTGGCCAATCTTCTGCTAGTCTGAACTTTCCCCTCTGTGTTTATTTGCATTGCATACTTACGAACATATGAATTAGGAGCAGGAGTAGGCCACTCGGCCCCTCGAACCTGCTCCGCCATTGAATAAGATCATGGCTGATCTGATTACTCCACATTCCCGCCTACCCCCAATAACCTTTCACCTCCTTACTCATCAAGAATCTACCTACCTCTGCCTTAAAAATAGTCAAAGACGGCTTCCACCGCCCTCTGAGGAAGAGAGTTCCAAAGACTCACGACTCTGTGAGAAAAAAATTCTCATCTCTGTCTTAAATGGGCGACCCCTTATTTTTAAACAGTGACCCCTAGTTCTAGATCCTCTCCACATCCACCCTGTCCAGACCCCTCAGGATCTTATACGTTTCAATCAAGTCACCTCTTAATCTTCTAAATTCCAGCGGATACAAGCTTAGCCTGTCCAACCTTTCCTCATAAGACAACCCGCCCATTCCAGGTATTAGTCTAGTAAACCTTCTCTGAACTGCTTCCAGCGCATTTACATCCTTCCTTAAATAAGGAGACCAATACTGTACACAGTACTCCAGATGTGGTCTCACCAATGCCCTGTATAGCTGAAGCATAACCTCCCTACTTTTGTATTCAATTCCCCTCGCAATAAATGATAACATTCTATTAGCTTTCCTAATTACTTGCTGTACCTGCATACTAACCTTTTGTGATTCATGCACTAGGACACCCAGATCCCTCTGCATCTCAGAGCTCTGCAATCTCTCACCATTTAAATAATATGCTTCTTTTTTATTCTTCCTGCCAAAATGGACAATTTCACATTTTTCCACATTATACTCCATTTGCCAGATCTTTGCCCACTCACTCACTATATATATGTTTTTATGCCACTATTAGCTACAGATTAGGGCCATAGCCAATCAAATGCAACAATAGATTTCCATCAAGTATGGAGCTAAAACTCAGTCAAATCAAGTTTTAAAAAAAACCCACACAGCCTGTAAATTACAACGAAATAATTTGTTCCTTAAAATGTGACGTTACATTCATAATCCAGTGCGTCTAACTACATCATTTTCCCATTCAGGATGATTACAGCAGGAAACCAAGGATGCTTTCACTTTCAGATATGGCGAAGTGCTAACATTTCAGAATGCAAATCTTGTCAGTATAATTCACTCATGGCATTTCTGTGAATGACCATCTGTAATAAATGTGCATATGGAATTTATATTTATGAAACTGTGCTACCCAAGTCACCTGGTACATGTTATGTTAATTGATGGAGAAAGAAATCTGAGGGCCCTGCTTTCTGAATGAAGCAAATCCCAGCACCATAATTAAAAAAATACATGCATATCTTCAGGCTAGCTCTAGTTTAATTACTAATTTTACCCGTCCCAGAGGCTCACCACTTTGGATCTCCAGTCACACCTGGAGCTGCTTTGGCAGTCTAGCTTCCATGTGTGTTCCAGAGCGTGGGTTGCTTTGCATGACAATCTCGAGCCCCGCCCCCCCCCCCGACCTGAGAAGTTAGTTCTGGCTGGGCCTCCTCTCACACCTGGAGCTGCTTTATGGGCTTGGTTAGAAAAAAAAACAATTTTGGCCTGGAATTTGCGGTCCTGTTGATGACGAACTGGCAGCTTTCGCCGTCGTTTCGCCTTCGAAACTGGCCGCAACTTCAGGATTTAGCGCCTAGCACGGAAATCCTGAAGTTGCGGTCTGTCATTCACTGCTCTGACACAGGCTGCGCTGTGGATCCTTCCCCACAGAGCCGGCAGTGAAATCTGTCAAACCAGGGAAACTGACGAAAACTTCGGCTCTTCCGCGGTAATTACTTAAGCTGGAAATCACTTACTTGCTTTATCCCACTGAAACTTTTACAATCCTGCCAAGAGTATCTTTTTACCCAGCACCTGGTGAGCAGCCCCTTTTCTATCAGGTCTGTCATTGCCTTCAGCCATTTCTCCTTACAACACTAGAGCTTTTGTTTTGCCACAGAGAGGATGTGAACAATTGCGATGTCTCCTGTAAAGGCGGTTTTGTGGTCTGAAATGTTCCAACTGCAGCAACAATATATATAACTGGAGACGGTGCAGGGGAAAGGGCTCGGCTCCTGGGGAGCGAAATTACTCTGGCTCACCAGCAGTGCATTAAGTGGGAGCTCAACTTTTGGTCCATTTTCTTTTTAAATGCTCACAGGAACACACAACTTTATTCGGTGCACTTTCTGGAAGTTTGGGTTCATTCGGGAGTCCTAAAACATACCGTACAACCAAGCGACCAATCGGAAAGCACCAGCAAGAATGCTAACTAAGCAGCCACTTAACCAGTATAAACGTAACCAGCACTATGGGCAATGGAGAGAGAAAGGGGCACAAGGCAATGGTTACAGATCGGGATCTGCAGATCATAGTAGACCATGTGAGGGCTTACAACAAAGGAAAGGGGCAAGCCAGACAATATCCGGAGGGTAAAGTGGGTGTGCGAGGCCATTAAACAGTCCAGGTTTTGTATTGTTCTAATGTCTACTTTCTACGTGCAAGTGTAAAGCAGGCACTGTTACACTGTAACATGTTCCATGTGTTGCATATGTAGCAATTACATGCCCAACTATAGGACTTACTCTGTCCCATTCTTCTGGATACAGATACGCCTCAGCCCCAGGAATAGCAAGCCCCCAAATCGGTGATGGTATGATTTACTTTGCTAAGACATCCCAGTGCCCAATTATTCGTGAAATGGAACTGTAATTTGCAGAGATGGATAGATCCCTTTTACTAAGTGTAACTGATAAGGCAGCCAGGTTCTGGCAAAGTACAAGCAAGACGCGATTTATTGAAACAGCTTGAAGAATGGGAGAAATTCTGCTATAAACACATTGATCCCGAGACCTTCCCATATATTAAAACCTCTGCTGCCTGCTCATTCTCCTTTGCTGTAACAATTACATCGAACCTTTCTCTCTGGTTCTTCTTTAATCATGGAAATCAGGACTGCTGGACAAGTTGCTCATATTGTGCCCATAGGAGCTCTTGGTCTCAGATAGGTTCTCCATGGTCAGATTGAATTCACTAAGATAACCATAAGGTCATTTGAAATGGTCCCACCAACCAGCTTAATAGTCCAACAAACTAACACTCTCTCTGTTTCCTTAAGCTGCTGAATTAGCTGCTTCTTTTACCATTCACGTACTTTCACCTCCACCAGAACAGAGTAGATTCTACCTTTACAGTTAGTTGCACATTCACTTGAATCCAAATATTGTACAGCAAGTGGCCTATAGATAGGTCACTTTTATAATTTACAAATAGAAAGAAAGACTTGTATTTTAATAGCGCTTTTCACGACCTCAGGACATCCCAAAATGGGTTACAGCCAATGAAGTACTTTTGAAGTGTAGCCACTGTTGTAATGTAGGAATGTGGCAGACAATTGCAGCAATGCCCCACAAACAGCAATGTGATAATGACCAGATAATCTGTTTTAGCAATGTTGGCCAGGACCACGGGGAGAACGCTTCTTCGAAATGATGCCGTGGGATCTTTCCCGTCCACCTGAGAGGGAAGACGGGGCCTCGGTTTAACGTCTCATCCAAAAGACGGCACCTCCGACAGTGCAGCGCTCCCTCAGTACTGCACTGGAGTGTCAGCCTGGATTATGTGCTCCAGTCCCTGGAGTGGGATTTGAACCCACAACCTTCTGACTATTAGGCGAGAGTGTGACCCACTGAGCCACAGCTGGCACCTACATTGTAATTTCACCTTCTTATGGTCAGAATTAAACCTATTGCAGCCTTTCAACACAGCATTAGCTCTGTCCTAGAAAGTCGAAGAGATTCAAGCGGACACTGAAATCTCATATTTCTTTGGTGCGAAAGACATAAATTCTTCACGCTATGTCAAAGATCAATTAAAATGTCATCTCATGGTTTTCCCTCCAGGAGTTTTAATATACAGGAGCATGATCAGATATCACAATAGCTGTGCAGGATAGTATTGGAAAATTTATCTGAAGAGAGACAGAAATCAATAGTAAATAAGAATTATGAAGCTGCGACTAAGGAAAGGAGTGAAGTGTCCGCCAACATCTAACAAGCCCTCTCCTGTGGGAAGAGTATCAAAGACAAAGAGGAATATTTGTGCATCTTAATATTATTCACTAATTTGACCATAAACATGTTGCAATCCTCATCCACAATATGTAAGTGATCCTGAGACTGGGACAACCAGAAGAAGCTTAATATGTTCTGACGAAGGGTCATCGACCTGATACGTTAACTCTGTTTCTCTCTCCACAGATGCTGCCTGACCTGCTGAGTGTTTCCAGCATTTTCTGTTTTTATTTTAAGAATTGCAGCATTTTGCTTTTGTTTAAGCTTCATATATTGTTGATTGGTAAATATGAAGAATGTGAAGTCATCACATCCATTTGAAGAAACCTGATTGCAGTTCTTCTCAGTAACAACATTGAACAGTTCATATATACACATTGACATTTTTAATCTCCCTTCTTGAATTGTAACTTGTAACAGTTTCAGTATCTTTGGTTTTTAACTATCCTTTTAACCCTTCTTCAGAACTGGATGTTTATTTTTACAAGTATAACACATATCAAATATCATTACTCAGGGTGTGGCAAAGAATATGGGGCTAAAAATTGAGTAGCTCCCCATCTCGGGTGCTAACTTCGCTGAGGCACTACTTTTAATGCTGCAGAAAAATTAGCGCCCCCGCGCCGGAACTTCAGTGGTTGCGCCCCAAGAGGGAAGCGGGACGCTACTGGAAGCACCCCACATCCCTCTTGGGGCGCTGCGAGTCAATATCGCGGCGCTACGTGGCAGGCCTTCCTCCCCTTCTTAAAGGAGAGGGGTCTTATGCAGCGCGACCCGGGGCCCAACTGGGCCCCCAGGGATCGGGAGTGCCAGCAAAAGAGCCCGGCACTCAAGAGAAGTGCCGGGCTCTTGGAACGCAGCCGGCACTCCGCGGGTAAGGAGGCCGGGGATGGGAGCGCTGGCAGGTGGCCAGCAACAAAAATGGCCGCCTCACACCTCGCCTTTAAATTGCGCCTCCCCGGCCGCAGGTAGGCCCCCTGACCCCGTTGGACATAGCGTCTGGCGGTAAGTCAGGGGGAGCTCTCGAAGATCGCGGCCAGGGCGTGAGCGGGGCGCTGCGCATGGCGATAATGTCATCGCCGGCGGCACAGTGCCGCGGGGCGCTACTGGTTAGCACCGCCGCTAAACTCCCACTGAATTTCGCGGCAGGTGTGGGCGGTGCCCCGCCCGGGTGCTCGTTGCTTTGCGCCCCATTAGGGAGGCGCAAAGCAACCCAATTTTTCCCCCATGCTGTTTTATAACAATAGCGGTTGTTATCAACAAAGTGTGATGAGAAACTGTGGCAAGGAAAGTGTTACAGAATGTATGTGCAGCTTTCACAGGAAGTGTGTGCTATATGCAAGACTTTTAATATATTACTAGCAGATCTCTTGTGCCAGTGCTCACAGTGAGTTGGAGGATACAATTCATGGACATCCCCGTGACTATGTCAATGGTTTCCCTATGTCAGATTTTGTTGTGCCGTCCACGCCTATATGATAAATAATTTTGAAAAAGCCTGTTAATGAACACTGAGGTGAAACCAGGCTCGTAGTTTGCTGAGGCACTTAAACAGTTAATACTTAATACTTTTATGGTAAAATAACTCAGTGTTTGTAAAGAGTTCAGTGCTGGGAATCCAGCACTAATACAGAGGAGATTCAGAGAAGCGCTCGAATGAAGACGGTGGGGTGCGGATAGGAAGGGAGTGGGATTGGTAGTTGGGTTTAAGACATCAGGCATTGTGAGGTTAAAGGTCATAAGTCGGTGAGCTCCAAATGTCTGGCTGATTGAGGTTCCACTGGAACAAGGACCACACTCCAGGAGAGCAGCAGAGCCCCTTGGTTATGGTTGTTTAAAGACTGTTTTATTGAGTTATTCTGTAGCTGAGAGATTTGAAAAGAAACACAATTGGTGCAATGCCGAGGCCAGATCACGACTAACAACTGATGGGGAGAGCACGTGTAGGAATGTTGTCACAGTGGACACTGTTTGAGGAGTGGACATTGTTACGTCCGTGTAATAATCAGACACAGACTGCGGAGAACGGTACAATGGTGTTTACTCAACGTGGCTCAGACTGCAACTGATCTGTACAGATCAGTACTCAGTGTTATATACAGGTGTGGTCACTGCCGGTACTACAGTATACATGAGCTGTAAGAAGTAGTTCCCCCCTTAAAGGTACATACATTACAATTCCTCCCCTTTTAGAGTAACAGTACCATAACACTCATTTAACAATTAAATATCAAACTAATTACAATTAACACTTTTAACATGCAACATTAGCTGAAAATAGTCTATTTATAAATTCAGTCTTTGGGGAGGCTTCCTGATCCTTTCTGGATAGCGCCTTTCCCGAGTGTCTTGCTCTTGGTGCGGAGGCGATTCTGGCCCCCTGTCGTCGGTTGGTTCATCAGCTTCTGATGCTACTGTTTCTGGGGTAGATGCTACCTGTACGTTGGGTTCATCACCAGGTACGTATGGGCGAGGCATGGAGTTGACTTGTTCCTGTGACTCTAGGATCTGGTCAGCATGGCGTCTCACAATGCTCTACCCAACGTCCACTGTGTACATTAGTGGGCCCTGCCGTGTGCATATCGTTCCTGGCTGCCATTTTTCTGTTCGGTAGTCGCGGGCCAAGACTGGTTGCCCTACATTGAAGCTCCTTGTTGGCTTCTCATGGATGTGCTGAAATTGCTTACTCTCAACATCTCTTCGTACGTTTGGTCTGAGCAAATCCAGGCGAGATCTTAACCTTCGGTTAAAGAACATCATGGCTGGGGCCTGGTTGGTGACTGCATGTGTCGCATTCCGGTAGGCGAACAGGAAATTGTCCACCTTGTGCTGCAGCGGAATGTTGTCATTGTACATCACATTTATTGCCTTCTTAAAGGTTTGTACGAACCTCTCAGCCAATCCATTTGTGGCTGGATGATACGGGGCGGATGTGTAATGCCTTACCCCATTCTTTTTCAAGAACCTCCGGAACTCTTTGGACACAAACTGTGGTCCATTGTCGGAGCAAATCTGTTCTGGCAAGCCATTCCTGGCAAAAATGGTCCGTAGGACTGCAATAGTTTTCTCCGTGGTGGTGCAGGACATTTTGATGACCTCAGGCCATTTCGAGTGCGCATCCACGGCTATTAAAAAATTGAGTCCATGAATGGACCAACAAAATCAATATGCACCCATTGCCATGGAGATGAGGGCCACTCCCATGGGTGTAGAGGGGCCTGTGGTGGTGCATTTTGGACTTTCTGGCATCCTGAGCAGCTCTTGGTCAGGTCCTCGATTTGTTTATCGATTCCCGGCCACCACACATAAGCCCTGGCTAGGCTTTTCATTTTTACCCCTCCCAGATGACCCTCATGAAGCTCATTGAGCACTCTATCCCTTAACTTGGGTGGAATTACCACTCGGGATCCACACATCAAGGTCCCCCGGCACACTGACAGCTGTTCTCTCCTTGTCGAGAATGCTGGCAACAGTGAGTCACCATGTGCTGGCCATCCCTTCACCGTCAAATCATATACCCGAGACAGTGTCGGGTCATTTTGGGTTTCCTTTTCGATACAAGCGTTAGTTACCGGTAGGTATTCAACTATAGTCGAATGGAATATTTAGACAGGATCCACTGCTGGTGCTTCCTCCGCAGTAGGCAGTGGCAGGCGTGATAGCCCATCAGTATTTCTATGCTGTTTCGTGCCCTTATATTCAATCTCATAGTGGTGCGCCCCTAGAAAAAGTGACCATCTTTGTAGTCATTGCGCAGTCATCACCGGAACGCCCTTCTTCGGATTAAAAATGGAGACAAGAGGCTGGTGATCAGTCAGCAAGGTGAATTTCTGCCCGTGCAGATAGTGATTGAACTTTTTCATTCCCCACACTAGGCTGAGGGCCTCCCTGTCAATCTGGGCGTAGTTACGCTCGGCTGAGGTTAGTGATCGTGACGCAAAGGCTATTGGCCTCTCTGAGCCGTCCGAGAATTTGTGCGACAGCACCGCTCCAATGCCGTAGGGTGATGCATCACATGCCAACCGAATTGGTAATGCTGGGTTGTAATGGGCCAATACCTCTTTCGATGTGATTAGTGTTTTGCTCTTCTGGAAAGCTTGTCTACATTCGCCACTCCACTTCCATGGCACCCCAGTTTGCAGTAGGGTGTTCAGTGGGTGTAGTATTGTAGACAAATTTGGCAAGAACTTATGGTAGTAGATTACCAGCCCGAGGAACGACCTCAGTTGTGACACATTTTCCGGTGCTGGAGCCTTGACTACTGCCTCAATCTTCTCTGGGGACTTATGTAACCCTTCTTTATCAATAACGTGGCCACAATACAAGATTTATTTTCTAAAAAACTCGCATTTGGGGCGGTTAGCTCGGAGCCCATATTCCTGCAATCTAGTGAGCACCTGCTCCAGGCTGGCGAGGTGATCACTGTCATTTTCGACCGTGACCAGGATGTCGTCCAAATAACACTGGGTCCCTGGGATCCCTTGCAGGACTTGTTCCATTGCCCTCTGCCAAATAGCCGTAGCTGATGCTACCCCGAATACCAGCCGGTTGTATTGGTAGAGACCTTTATGGGTGTTGATTGTGAGGTATTTTTTTGATGCTTCTTCTACCTCCATTTGCAGATACGCCTGGGCCAGATCAATCTTAGTGAAGCGTTTCCCTCCAGATAGCGAGGCGAAAATATCTTCAATCCGCGGAAGTGGATATTGTACGGTGTGAAGGACCGGGTTCACTGTTACCTTAAAACCCCCACAGATGCGAACCTTCTTTGGTTCCCCAGGCGTGCTGCTCAAAGACTTTTTCATCACAGGGACGATGGGTGTAGCCCACTCGCTCCAGTCTACCTTGGACAGTACACCTGAACGTTCCAGACTATTCAGCTCTGCTTCGACGGCTGGGTGGATCACATAAGGTACCGGTCTGGCCTTAAAAAATTTTGGGCTTGCGTTTTCTTCAAGTTTAATCGTCGCTGTCATGCCTTTTAGTGTTCCGAGTCCTTGCTGGAACACTTCTTTCGCGTCAGTTAGGATCTTTGACAGTCGCCCAGGTGTGACGTCGTCATCCTTTTTGTCAGCCACAGTCAGTGCCTGTATGGAATGCCAATCCAGTTGTATTTTCCGGATCCATTCACGTCCCAGTAATGGTGGTCCTCCATCTTGCAATACATACAGGTCTAGTTTTGGTGTTTCCTTACTGTTATATATAACGGTCACCCTTATTTTTCCTTTGGGGTAGACTTTTTGCCCCGTGTACGTCTTCAAAATAATTTTTGTGTCTCTCAAGGGTATGTGTGAGAATAGCCGCTCGTAGTCCCGTCGGTTTATGACTGTTAGGGCTGATCCGGTGTCCAATTCCATCTTTACCTGGACTCCTGCTAACTTGAGAGTGACCCAAATGGTTCGGTGATCCTCCGTTGTGATCACATTATGTAGTTTCAGACAACTCAGTTCCCTGCTTTCGGAGTTGTTATCACTCTTTTGTTGGTCTGAACTATTCTCCGTCATCTTATGTACCTTCTGGTACTTTCCTTTGGTAGGTTTCTTATTGCTGGTTTTCTTTCCCGACCTGCAGACTCATGCTATGTGTCCTACTTTTCCACACTGTCTGCACACTTTGTCTTTGAACCAGCAATCATTCTGGTCGTGTGTTGTTCTGCCGCAGCGATAGCACTTCTCTGTTCCATATGACATTTCGTTTGTGCCATACTCTTGCAGTCTCTGTTGTATCTCTGCAGCGCCCCGTGCTGCTGCTTCATATGATACCGCAATGCTGAAAGCCTTTTCTAGCGTAAGGTCCTTTTCAGATAAAAGCCGTTTCTGGGTTCCTTCACTTTGAAGCCCACACACAAACTTGTCCCTTAAGGCATCTGTCAGTCCCGCTCCAAACTGGCAGTGTTTCGATAGTTTGTGCAGTTCTGTTAAATAATCAGCATTGCTTTCATCCTTATGCTGGTTCCGTTTGTGAAACTTGAATCTTTCTGCTATCAGCAGCGGTGTGGGGTTTAAATGTTCCTTTAGTATCGTTACTATGTCTTCAAAACTCTTTTCCATTGGCTTCGTTGGGGTTACTAAATTTCGTAATAAACCATACGTCTTTGCACCCATTAAATTTAACAATACCGACGCTTTCTTGTCATCTGACACCCCATTTGCCTTGCAGTACACCTCTATTCATTCGACATATGTAGTCCAATCTTCGACTTCATTGTCAAATGTGGTGATACTGCCACTCTTCGGCATTTTGGGTGTGGTTTAAAATGGTGTCTCCCAATGGCTTAAAATGGTGTCTCCCGCGCTTTCCTTCCTCCCCCGCTGCTGCCGACGCCGCTCCTGGTGGTTCTCGTGGCAATGGCGGCGCCCTGTAGGTTTTGCGCGCTTCTCCTGCGCGTCTCTCTCTCCCTCTCTCCGATGCTGCTCGGCCCCTGAACACTGGCTGCGCCCTGTGCGCTCTGCCCTCTCTCTCTCTCCCCCGTCGACGCTGCTCGGCTCTTTGCTGTGCCGCTCGGTCGAGCTCTAGCCCGCCGCTGTCCGGGAAGGGTCTGCGCACTACCTGTTGCCAGCCCGTTTCGCTGGACCACCTCGACTGGAAAGCCAAGCCTGGCTCTCGACAGCCTCCCCCGCAATTCTTGAGTCTCTGCTGGATGACTGGGCGGTTGCCTGTGGTCGACGCCCGAGTCTCTGGCCTTGACCTCCAATCCACTAATCTCCAGGAACGAATCCCCGGGAGGTAATGCAGAGTTGCAGGTAGGTTCGAACCTGCCTCGTCGCCAATGTTACGTCCGTGTAATAATCAGACACAGACTGCGGAGAACGGTACAACGGTGTTTACTCAACATGGCTCAGACTGCAACTGATCTGTACAGATCAGTACTCAGTGTTATATACAGGTGTGGTCACTGCCGGTACTACAGTATACATGAGCTGTAAGAAGTAGTTCCCCCCTTAAAGGTACATACATTACAGACATCAAATTTAAAAAGCTTTGAAATGTTGGTACTAATTAATATTCTACCTCTATCTTTAATTGTGGTCAGGGTACGAGGAACTCTCAAAGCGGCTGTATTGCTCAGAAATTGCTTTTAGTAGAACAGGATTGGTTTTGCCATTAAAAATGACTAGAAATATTTTATTATGTCGAAAGGTGTGGCAATATCAAGCTCCAGTCACTTAAATGAACAGGTAGGGAAAAAAATGGAGCATTAGAAAATGACCCCAGAGGTTGGAGACAGTTTATAAATTCCCAAAACCTTTCATAAAAAATGGAATTTGCAAAAGTTGAAACAGTAGTCAAGCTAATAATTCTCAAAGGTTAATACGGCTGTCTCACATCTTTATTTTTATACCATGTATATTTTCATCTGGGACAGTGAATACCTAAGAGAGACTTAGAAGTATATCGCCGATCCTTCATCGTCGCTGGGTCCAGATCCTGGAACTCCCCACCTAACAGCACTGTGGGAGTACCTTCACCACACGGACTGCAGCGGTTCAAGAAGGCAGCTCACCACCACCTTCTCGAGGGCAATTAGGGATGGGCAATAAATGCTGGCCTTGCCAGTGATGCCCACATCCCATAAACACATTTTTTTTAAATGAAGGAAATTAAACCTATTCTCATTGGGAATTGAGAATTGATAGGGAACACGATCCAAGATTTAAAATTTATGGATGAGCACAGGTATTTAATGTAAAAATAGGATTTGGGGACTAGGGGCAAGAATATAAACCAAAGAATTGACAGCTGTTTTACTGATAATGGCCCAGAAATTCGGGTCGGAGGCTTCCCGCGGGTGCAAGCCCCCGACCTGCACTTACCTTGCGCGCCAGCCGTTGGGCTGTGGGCCCACGTGGGATTCCGATCCTGGGCCTGCTCCAACTGCCGGCGCGCAGTGCTTGCATATCCCAGGGGTGCAGTTAGTTCGAAGCATCCCCTGGGATCACGTGGGCCATGGAGAGCCAATGGTAGCAGGGAATGCCCATTCATAAAATTGACAGGAAGAGCTGTCAAACCTATAAATACTATAAGCCGCAAAACATAACTAAAACTTCAAATAATTTTTTTTTTAATCACATTTTTAAAATAACTATAAATTACATGAAATAACTATTCTAAACAATAATTTAAATTTTTGAAAAAATTAATTACATTTTCTACCGGGGCTAAAAATAAATTTACCTTTCTTTAAAGTATTTAAAAATAATAAACCTGTGGAAAAAATGTTTTAATTTTAATTAATTCACCACTTACCTTGTTAAAAGCAGGCCTTGCGCCTGCTTTTTAAAAGTGTAACTGCTGGAGACTTACCCTCCTGGAGAAACCTGCAAAAAAAACGTAAGTTCGATGCGCACGTGCTGCCTCTCCGGCACACGCGTTCCACCTGTCAACCGTTTCTTTCAAGGGAACGGAAGTTCCGGTTTCCCGCGCACGTGCAGTGCATGCACGAAACCGGCACTTTTGTTGGGCCTACGTGTGAGTACCCAGCGCATACTTAAGCGCGGGGACCCAAATTTCTGGGCCATTGTCACTGTTCCCTCTCCTGAGGCATTGCTCCCCCCCACTTTTAAAACAGTTGTAATCACTCCTCTCCTTAAAAAGCCGACCATCCACCCCTTCCAATTACCACCTCATTTCCTACCTCCTCTTCCTCTCTAAAGTGGATAGATTCTTGTTACAGCAGGGAACAGCGGTAGCGATTTAGGGTAGGATTATATTCCGAATGGCCAACATGACAGGGTGAACTGGACGGCTGCCCAACCTATTCTCATTCTGCTTTACTCTCCTTTTTTGAGCTTAGTTCAGTTCACTTCAGTGTGGTACTGCGGGAGTGCTGCCCTGTCAGAGGTGCCGTCGATAATCATTGTGAAAGGTCTTTAATGTAGCACGCGGAGTAAACTTAAAAATAGTGTTACAATAGCAAAATACTGCGGATGCTGGAAATCTGAAATAACAACAGAAAATGCTGGAAGCACTCAGCAGGCCAGGCAGCATCCGTGGAGAGAGGAACAGAGTTAACGTTTCAGGTCTGGGACCCTTCGTCAGAACTGGAAAAAGCTGGAGATGTAACAGATATTAAGCAGGTGCAGAGACAGGGAGGGGGAGGGGAGGAAGGAATTGAAGGAACATACTGTGCTAAGGTAAGAGGCAGGAAAGATAAAATGTTGCAAATGGGGATGGCAAAATCATACAGCATGAAAAATGGGAGCAGGGGTTATAGTTTGAAATTGTTGAACTCAATGTTGAGTCCAGAAGGCTGTAAAGTGCCTAATCAAAAGATGAGGTGCTGTTCCTCGAGTTTCCTGTTATATTTTAATTTTCTGTTTAAAATATTGCCGCAGCCCTTTGAACACCAGAACATTACGGTGCGGCGGAATTAGTGAATAATCTGTTTAACTGAATGAAATCTCTGCAAAAGTTACAAGATCACAAGATCATTACAGAAGAGGAAGGCTATTTGGCTCATCTTAGTATCTATCTGCGATAATCCTAAAGCCCCCGCTCCCTCCATTGCAGCATCCGGTTGGTTCTTCAATAGACCCAGGGGTTTTTGCTTCACTCCTCTATCCGGGAGTCCATTCCCTATGTGAAGAACTTCCTTATATTAGCCCTAAATTTGCCTTTTGTTGGTTTGAACTTCATGATGGTAGTCCTGCTCGCGCACATCCTTTTCTTATGACTGCACCTTTTCGAGATTGTTTAAATAATTTGGAGAGAATGTTTAAACGGATTATAATGTTACCATCTACAGCCTGTTTAAAATGATGGAGGTGTGATTCAGTAACTACATCAATGTCATCAATGCTAGTTAACATCAATTTGTCTCCTGACCCACTGCCTCCCTGTGGAAGGAACTTTCTGTTCATGTTTTAATTGTCTGTCCCTCCCCCCCATCTGTGGAGTTTGTGACATTATGTTAAGAGAGCCAGTATGGTAACTTACCCAAGCCATGCCTTTGCTAATTCTTTTCTTTTTCAGGAAGTTGGTTCCGGCACCACTAATTTACCATCTCGCCTCTTGGGAAGCAACCTGGGCTGGATATTAGCTCGGAGGCGAGGTGGGAGCGGGGCGACTATTTTGAGGTCGGGAAACCCGGAAGTACGGGTTTCCCGAAACGTCCTGCAGTTTTCTTTTTATTTGTTCTTGAGATGTGGACATCGCTGGCAGGGCCAGCATTTATTGCCCATCCCTAGTTGCCTTTGAGAAGGTGGTGGTGAGCCGCCTTCTTGAACCGCTGCAGTCCGTGTGCTGAAGGTACTCCCACAGTGCTGTGTTATAACTGCAGGGCGTTTTTTAAAAAATTCTGTCGGTTTCCTGCCCTCAGCCGGCTCGATTGACAGGCTGGCTGCTTTTTGGGCGGAAAATCCTGCAGCACAAGGCCACAGCCAAGCTGGGCTCAGAGCAGGTAGGTGTAGTTGGGGGGGGGGGGGGGGGGGGGGGGGCAGTGTGAGAGATATCATGGTGGGGGGGGAATGGGGTGGGTAGTGGTCGGGGGGGTCCGATAGCAGATGGTGGTCAGGGGGAGCTGAATAGTGGTCAGCAGGTCCGATTGTGCAGGGGGGGAGCAGACAATTCGCAGGAGGGGGGAGCAGACTGATCGTGGGGGGAGCAGACAGATTGCAGGGCGTGGGGGGATTTCTGGTAAGTTTGTTGGGCCTGGAGGAAACACTCCTGCTCCTCCTGGCCCACAAGCAGTTCTGTAAAGGCACTTATCCTATGGATTCAGCCCATCTCGCCTCCTTTCACCTGCCGGGTTTCCAGAGGCCTGGAAAACCCAGCCAACTGTGGTTAAAAATAGAATCACTGTTAAAATGACGGCACGCAGCCTGAATAAAATATTTAAATGACAAACCCGTCTCCTGCGAGCGGTTTGGACACCCGCCTTCTTTAAAACTGGAAGTGGGCGGGTTTGAGGCGGGTTGGGTTCCTATTTCAGATTTTTAGCTTTTTAACCTCCCTCCAGAACCAAGCCCACCCGTTTTTGGGAGTTAAAATTGCCCCCACCCCTCTCCCCGATTCTGCTAGTGACTCTCCCAATGGAACAGTTATGATTGGGAACGATGTGCTTAGGAATCATGTCTGTGAATGTTGTATCCAAAAGGGGCAAAATTGGGTCGCGCCCCTTTTGGGGCGCTAACTTCGCCGGGGCGCTAACTTTAGTGCCCCGAAAAAGTTAGCACCCCCGCACCCGAAATTCTCTGGTGGCGCACCAAGAGGGAGGCGGGGCACTACTGGAAGCGCCCCACCTCCCTCTTGGGGCGCTGCGAGTCAATATCGCGCCACTATCTGCAGCAGCGCCACATGTCGCGCCGCGGTACTGCAGGCCTTCCTCCCCTTATTAAAGGGGAGGGGCCTAGCGAAGCACAACCCGGGGCCCAGCTGGGCCACCAGGGATCGGAGTGCTGGCAAAAGAGCCTGGCACTCGAGAGAAGTGCCGGGCTCACGGAAGGCAGCCAGCACCCCGCGGAGGGGCTGCACAGGAGGCTGGGGGCAGCAACAGGGGCAGATGCTGGCAGGCGGCCAGCAACACAAATGGCCGCCTGGCACCTCCCCTTTAATTTGCGCCGTCCTGGCCGCAGGTAGGCCCCCTTCACCCTGTCAGACATAGTGTCCGGCGCTAAGTCAGGGGGCGCTACCGAAGATCGCAGCTGGGGCGCAAGCGTGGCGCTGCGCATGGTGATGATGTCATTGCTGGAGGCACAGCGCCATGGGGCGCTAACGGTTACCGCCGCCGCTAACCTCCCGCTGAATTTTGCGAGAGGTGTTAGCAGCGCCGCACCCAGGCGCTAGTTGCTTTGAGCCCCGTTAGTGCCATCTTAGGGCGCTAATGGGAGGCGCAAATCAACCAAAATTTCCCCCCCAAGGCAATAACAACTTGCATTTATATAGCACCTTTAACGTAGTAAAGTGTCTCAAGGCGCTTCATAGCATTTGGTACCAAGCCACATAAGGAGAAATTAGGGCAGAAGCTTGGTCAAAGAGGTAGGTTTTAAGGAGCGTCTTAAAGGAAGAAAGAGAGGTAGCGAGGCAGAGAGGTTTAGGCAGGGAATTCCAGAACTTAGGGACTAGGCAGCTGAAGGCACGGCCACCAATTGTGGAGCGATGAAAATCGGGGATGCGCAAGAGGCCAGAATTGGAGGAGCGCAGAGATCTCGGGTGGGTTTGGGGGGCTGGAGGATGTTATAGAAAAAAGGGGGGGGGGGTGGTGAGGCCATGGAGGGATTTGAAACCAAGGACGAGAATTTTAAAATCGAGGTGTTGCGGAACCAGGAACCAATGTAGGTCAGCGAGCACCGGGGTGATGGGTGAACGGAACTTGGTGAATGGCACTGCACCCATTCCATTTTTGAACAAGAAATTCTAACAGTAGCAAAACAATATACATAAAGAAAGACATGCGTCCTTCCCAAATGGTCACCAGGCCCTGCTGCTTTGTGATTCTGTAACTCGATGCAGGAACTTTTCAGTCGAGCATGCCCCCTACTGGGTGAACACGTGAACAACATGGATTTAGTCCAAAGACTGTCATCATAACACACTTCATTACATCCTGCCTCAGATTAGTGTCAGTTGTACTTAACCCTGGTATATGTAAATGAACTCTTTAATGAGGATAATACTCCATTTCTCACATCATCAAGTCTTAGTTGTAAAATATCCAGGCTCATAACACTTAGCAATTTCGGAAAATCTTCAGTGACAGCTATGCCTGACATCAGAAATGACACGCCTGCTATAAATTAAATGCTCTGGCTATAGCTTGCAATTTCTACGTCATCTGTTTGAAGAATTTATTACAACAAGACTAATTATTTTACTTGTACGATTACAGATTGGAGGGAACAGTCAAATCAGCTTGATTCTACAATGAGGAAACAAAGGCAGCGTGTCTTATTTACAGATCGATTGATTGACCAGACACTGTATAATCTAATGTTACATCAGACCACATCATTTCTGCTGAAGAGCTTTTCACGAGTGCGGGATTTTGTTCCCGATTCTCTGATGTAAACCCTTAGTATTAATCTATACTGTTGGATTATCAATCTGTCCTCTGGGTTCCATATTTATTTAATGCTGGGCTATCCACAGCATGAATCAACAAGTTGATCAGCAACATTTTAAATGTCACAGTGTTACCTTGGAGACCGTATAGACATGGAGGCAGACACTAGGTCCTTCCTTGTGTCAGCTGCACTCTTATCTCTTGAAACAGACACGGTTCTGGAAGATGATGGGACCGTAAACCCGCAAATATCTTCCACCAGAATAAGAGCAGCCAGTTTCTGTGGAGTGAATGTGGGACCCAACCCATGTTTAAAATCTGCGTCTTCCCATCACACAGCAAAGCCGGCAGAGACCAAGCTCGCAAGTCCCGAATTAGGATCCTAGTGCAAGCACAACAGTAAAATCATCTATCGGTGTGAAGAAATGAATGCATTATGTTGTATTCATTATGGCGAGTGGTGGCAGTGTGGAGCACTTTCCCCCTGTGGGTGCACAGTGTCAGTGTCAAGCACTCCCAGGTCAATTGGCGCGGTCCTGATTTGGAGTAATGCTTCCTCTACTCTGCCCCAATAAAGTACCTTAAACCCCTCCTGCAAGAGTAAGTAACTTTTCCATTGCTCACAGCAACTGCTGGGCCGGAGATTTCGAAATTAGTGTCAATTTATGCTGTGTAGAGACTGCTTATTCTCATTTCACTTAGTGCCTTTTACAGCGAGGAGACGTTCATCTAATCAATCTGATCTGGATTGAAACTCAGACGACAAGGTGAAAAGACAAGGTGCTAACCCATTACAGCATCCAATCCCCCTGTGTGCGTATGCATTCAATATTACTGGAGTTTATTTTGCTAACTGTCCCGGAATTTGATGCAGTATAAATAGATTGGTTTAAATTCATTGCAGCTGACACTTGCATCAAATCAAAGCAGCTGGAAATACCAGAATAAACAGAGCTGAAGATCAGGAGTTGATTGGGGAGACAAAGGGCAGAACTCTGCAATCACTGTTGGACATCAGTGCCAATGCAATCCCATCAGTCATTTATGTCCGCTCAAAAATGACATCTCTATAGTAAAATGTGCTCCAACAGTTGTCTGTGTAAGAAACAATTGAACAAACTTCTGAGATCCATAGGAGCTGCTACCATGTTTATTCTAGGTGATAGAAAGGTCACACAGTTCTGGCAAATCCTGGTCCAATGCCCCGATTATTCTGATTAATTAGAATGTGTAGCTACAATGCAAAAACAGTACCAGTGCATCCTTTATTTTGGCTAAGTCCTTTCCTGACCAATAAATTGTGTTTAACTAAAAACAGAAGTGATGGTGTAGTGCCATTATTAACCCACCAAACTATCGGGTTTATTAGTGCCTTCGAACGGAAGCACGCACAATACTTAATTCTTCAATAGAATGTTGGTGCAACTTGGCATTCTGCACAGCACGATCTGTAACAGACCCGCCCCAGACAAAATCTAATCCACAACGTCACCACTACTGCCTCATAATGGAATATTAGCTTTTCACAAGAGCACGAAATGTAGGTGACAAAGGCTATTTGGACCATCTCATCCATTCAGATCCCTGCAATTCCCCCATTACAACATCCAATTATTTATTAAATTATTCCAAGGTTTTTTGCCTCTATTACCTTAGCAGGAAGCCCATTCCCTGTGCTGATCACGCTGCAAAAATAGTCTAGAGCTGCTGAAGGTTGCCTACCACGACCATCTGAAGTGTCCTCAATGGAATTTCAACAGCCTTCTACCTCTCAACTTGCTCCAAGGAGGCATTAGATGGAAAATAGAAAGAAAGAAAATAGAAAGAAAGACTTGCATTTCTATAGTGCCTTTCATGACCACTGGACGTCCCAAAGCGCTTTACAGCCAATGAAGTACTGTTTGAAGTGTAGTCACTGTTGTAATGTGGGAAACGCAGCAGCCAAGTTGCGCACAGCAAGCTCCCACAAACAGCAATGTGATAATGACCAGATAATCTGTTTTTGTTATGTTGATTGAGGGATAAATATTGGCCAGGACACCGGGGATAACTCCCCTGCTCTTCTTCAACATAGTGCCATGGGATCTTTTACGTCCACCTGAGAGGGCAGATGGGGCCTCGGTTTAATGTCTCATCCGAAAGACGGCACCTGCGACAGTGCAGCACTCCCTCAGCACTGCACTGGAGTGTCGGTCTAGCTTTATGTGCTCAAGTCCCTGGCGTGGGACCTGAACCCACAACCTTCTGACTCAGAATAGAAGGATTTCATAGCCTGCTAAAAAAAGATGCACCCCAAAAAATAAAGTTAGTGTTTACTCTGGTAAAGAACTCTCGAGGATAAGCTAAGCTCTTATTAAAGTGTTCTTTTCATTTAAAAGTTGTAAAATACTGAAAATAAATTGGAAAGCAGTATGTGATTGTGTCATTTATTTGGAACAGGACTTGTTCCAATCATTCAATGATATTTTTCCTGAATGCTAAGTTTGTCCATTGATCTCCAGCTCTTTATTTTATTTAAGAATTGGCTTTCTGCAAAGTTGCTCCCCAAATGGTAAATGATTCACTGTCACTTATCACAGTATAAGCCCATTAGACGGCACAGTACCGAGAAACACAAAGCTTAGTCCTGGGCAAGATTCATTCATTCTCTCCAGTCGGCAAAACTGTCCCTTTTAATGTAGTCAATCCATCACTTTATTCAGGCATTCCCTTTTGCCTTTTGGGTATCTGGAAGCAGTTGAGGCCTCTACTGCAAAAAATGTTTCATCAGGCTCATGACCTTCATTGGCAAGCTGCCTCAGAGGCTGCGTTAACGTGGAGCTAAGCCGTTCTTGCACCTCGTCCTTTTGGGTGGGATACCATCATGGCGTGAATGCCAGTCCCCACATACTGAAAGTTACAGCGGTCAGCCTGATAAATAATAAATATTGTTCTTAAAAAAAAAGCCCTCAGTGGTTCAGTGAGTGCCATTCTACAGAGACCACAAAGATCTGAGGTCCTTGGTCAGTGTTGAGTTGGCTGATCTCATTGTAGCACCTGTCAACATCCCTGAGCCAGTAAAAGAAAAGATGGAATCAACTGCCTTCAAGGAGGATAGCAAAATACTGCGGATGCTGGAAATCTGAAATAACAACAGAAAATGTTGGAAAAACTCAGCCAGCCAGGCAGCATCCATGGAGAGAGAAACGGAGTTAACGTTTCAGGTCTGTGACCCTTCGTCAGAACTGACAAAGGCTGCCTGGCCTGCTGAGTGTTTCCCGCATTTTCGGTTGTTATTTGCCTTCAAGGTGGACTGGTTTTAGCGGTCTTCTGAGTCACTGCATTTTTCCATTAAGCATGAGACCCGTACTTCTGGGAACAGGTGGCACTAAGATAGGTCTCGTGCAATGGAACAACATCTATAGGCTATTCTATGCAGTGCGGCCAGTGGAGGGAGCGCCACATGTCTACAGTCTGCTGCACTCCTACACTCTAGACATTCAGGAAGAATCAACTACCAGAGAGGGGGGGGCAGCTCAATCTGATCACTTGTCTTACTAAATGTTCGAGGGACCTGCAAAGTTTGTGAAGAAACCAATTCACACTTAAAAAGTGTCATACAGATTGCACAATTAGAACAACCCAATGTGAGACTTTGTAAATGGTTTTCTCACTTTTTGCATGATATATCAAAGCGCGACTATTTTCATGGGGAAAAAAAAGTATTTGGTACAGCTTTTTCAATTAGCTTCCAAAATACGTGACATAAGGACACCGGATTGTGCATCAAGACCACGTGCCATGTCACCTGTGCAACAGTCATGACAAAATCAATTCGTGGCTTTCCCAACTCCACCAAAATATTTGCCATTTTTTCATATAGGCAGTGCCCTTATAATATATAGGTCTCTATGTCTGCTCCTATTCAGCTGTCATGAAAGGCGCTATATAAATGCAAGTCTTTCTTCTTTCAACTCAAGGTCCGCAGTTCCTTCGAATGGTCTCTTTATATAACAGAGCCACTGCAAGGAGAAGCTGTTCTGTAACACTCTTTATTCCTTTTATTAATTTTGTATTCTTCGTCCCTCCCAATGTAAAGTGCCTTGAGCCGCCTTCTAAAGGCACTATATAAACACAAGTTGTTGATGTTATCTCGGTGTCTGGTGTTGTAGAATCCATGCTGTTTCCACCAGGGAATGGATTCCAGCACAGCCGCAGCAAGAGGCAAACATCTCCACGTGGCCAGGACTGCACAGACACAATTGCTGATTTTATACCAGTGAGGGGAGGTCGAGATCAAACTGTACAAGGCTCTGGTCAGGCCACACCTTGATTGCTGTGTCCAGTCCTGATCACCGAGACATTCAAGCAATGGAGGCAGTGTGGAGAAGAGCCATTAGTCTGTGCCTCTTTGTTAGTGGTCTGTTTAATAAGGAAAAACTGGAGAAACTTGGCCTCTTCAGCTTGGAAAGAAGGCATCTGAGAGGCAAACTTAGAGAAAAGAAAGAAAGACTTGCATTTATATAGCACCTTTCACGACCTCAGGACATCCCAAAGTCAATGAAGTACTTTTAGAAGTGTTGTCACTGTTGTAATGTAGGAAACGCAGCAGCTAATTTGCACACAGCAAGCTCCCACAAACAGTAATGTGATAATGGACAGATAATCTGTTTTCAGTGATGTTGATTGAGGGATAAATATTGGCCAGGACACCGGGGATAACTCCCCTGCTCTTCTTCAAAATAGTGCCATGGGATCTTTCACATCCACCTGAGAGAGCAGACGGGTCCTCGGTTTAATGTCTCATCCGAAAGACGGCACCTTCGACGGTGCAGCACTCCCTCAGCACTGCACTGGAGCGTCAGCCTAGATTATGTGCTCAAGTCTCTGGAGTGGGACTTGAGGTGTATAAAAGTATGGAAAAGTTAAATCCAGAATAATACTTTAAAGTGCTTCATGGGACATCGGTTCAAATTGGAAAAAGGCAAATTTAGGGCTGACATCAGGAAATCCTTCTTTACACAAGGAGTGGTCAACACATGGAATGAGCTGCTGGTTAGAGTAGTGGGGGCAAAAATCCTGGAATCATTTAGGAGACAATTGGATGATGTAACGCGGGGACTTCTGGATGGATGGAATAATGGCCGCCAGAATCTTCGTGTGATTTTCGTTTCCGTCCCCATTGTCTGAGGAAGACCAATGATAGGAAAACTGGATTGCTGGGTTATACTGGCAGGCTGAGCACTTGATCGGCCTTCAGGCAGAAAAGACGGCGGCCAGTATCGCTAATGGCGCCTATGGTTCCTACATTCAGCGGCAGTGACAGTTCTTGGTTCCTCCAGAGACGTCATTTACTTTACAGCATTATTGCGGAGGTCCAGGCAGAAGGATACTGTTGAATTGATGATGTGATCACAAGCTACAGGAGCAATTTCTGCCTAAAATTGATTTATTTATAGAGCAATTTATTGTAAAATGCTTCAGCTTTACTATTTCTCTAAGGAAAACTTTCTTATATTGGAGTGAAGATGTGATATTTTCGCTTCTTGCTTATTGCTAAGAGCTTGTGCTGATATAGCACTTCTCATGTCCTGAGGTTGTCTCAAAGCCCTCCAGAACCAATGGGCTCGATTTTCCAAGCCCCGTGGAGGCGGGTTTGGAGGCGGGAGTGGTGGGAAAATTGCAGAATCGGAGGACAGGAACCCATCCCGCCCCCACCCCGTGCCAATGTCCCAGGAGGCGGGTATCCGACCTGTGCTGGGAGCCGCCTCCCCGAGGCGGGAAGGGGATTAGTGCCAATTAACTGCCCGTTAACAGGCAGTTTTTTGCCTAATCCCTATTTTTAGCCCTGAAGTGTTGGCTGTCCAACAGCTCCGAACCACGCCAAGTTAGCGAGGTGGACCGTCGGTCTGAAGGGGTTGGAGGGGTCGAGATGTTCGTTGTGCAGGTGAGTGATGGGTGCATGTGTGCAGAGGTAAGTGTGTGAGGTGAGTGTAAAGTGTTTTAATAAGTTTTACTTACCTTTACTTTCTCCTGCAGGCTTCCTTCCTTCAGGTCTCGGGAGCCCCTCAGCTCACCGGCACAGAAAGCAGAATGGCCGCTGAACTGTCAAAAGCTGCAGCCTCTGCTTTCTGGTCTGGAGAGATCTCTAACTGAGTCTGAGTAGAAGGACTCAAGTTAGAAGACAGATTGTCAGCGTTTGACAGCTTCACAGAGCTGTCAAACGCTGATTTTTCATCTGTCAAAAGCTCTTGACAGATGAAATGTCAATCGCTGACGTCACCAGTAACCAGGTGTCCCTTAATTGGCCTGCTGAGCCTGCTGGGTGGGCTTAACAAGGTCAATCAAGGGAAAATAGCGTGGGTTGGCCACAAGTCGATGGAGGCGGGACTACAACCCAAAAAGTGGGAGTCCCGCCTCCATCACGTCCCCATTGACAAAATCCAGCCAGTCACTGTTATATAAGCAAACACGGTAGCCAATTTTCACACAACAAGATCCCACAAATGGCAGCGAGATAAATGACCAGCTGGTGATGTCGGTTGAGGAGAAATTGTTGACCAGGACACTGGAAGAACTCTTCTGCTCTTCAAATAGTGCCGTGGTACTTTTAACATTCACTTGAACAGACAGATGGGACCTCAGTTTAACATCTCATCTGTAAGACAGCACCTCCAATGATATGGCACTCCCTCAGTATTGCATGGAATTTCAGCCCAGATAATGTTCTCAAGTCTTCGAGTGGGACTTGAACCCACAACCTTCTGACTCAGTCAAAAAAGTAGAAGCTATCAAAGTGAAAGCGGCCTTAAGAGGGCTCCACTGTGTAGGTCCATGAGTGAAATGCATACACATTAATAATTGAAATATATCTCATGCTTCGCACCATGCACTTTATTCTCAATTTACACCTGAAGAAGAAAATAGAAAGTGGCTATTAAAGCTTGCTCTTATGCTGATTTTCCACATTTTCTCTTTAGTCAGGCCTGAAAAAGTTTATTATTACAATGCTCCTGTCCATCCGTGTGTCACTAAGTCTGTAATTTTAACCGATAACAGTCGTGATATATCATCTACAGCAATGAAATCCAGTAGAGTGTTAGATTAATGCCACATTGCCCCACAATGGTTATTTTTTTGATTAAATTGGGATTGAAAAGTATTCATTTCATATTTAAAGCCTGTGAATAAATCACCAAACAAATCCCCTTCATTTCCAATTTATTTTTGGCGCTTCTCTTTATAATGCACATTTGCCACAGATCGTCACAGCATGTCAATCACAATTTAGACAAGTGCGGCAGCATCTTGGTGCATCAAGCTCAGATGGAGCTGTTAATATTAAAACCACACAGTGGAGGTGGAAGGAATCAGGTCCAGGTGGATTTTCTTTAAGTGTATTCCAAAGAACATTCCCTAGACTATGCCACCCGTGCTAAACAGATGGGATTATTCTATCCTCTTAAAAAGAGCCAGTTTTCAGTTCTTGCTGTTTAGATCTGCACATGGGCTAATCACCCAGAGTACTTTCTAAATGGTGAAAATCTAGGCACAGTGGAGGTCCAAAGACATTTAGGGGTTCATGTACATAGATTGTTAAAATGTCCTGAACAGGTGCAGAAGAGAATCAAAAAGGCTAATGGAATGCTGGCCTTTATATAGAAACATAGAAACATAGAAGATAGGAGCAGGAGTAGGCTATTCAGCCCCTCGAACCTGCTCCGCCATCAATTCGATCATGGCTGATCATCCAAATTCAGTACCCTGTCCCTGCTTTCTCCCCATATCCCTTGATCCCCTTAGCCTTAAGAAATATATCTAACTCCTTCTTGAATATATTTAATGAGTTGGCCTCAACTGTTGCCTGAGGTAGAGAATTCCACAGGTTCACCACTCTCTGGGTGAAGAAATTCCTCCTCATCTCAGTCCTAAATGGCTTACCCCTTATCCTTAGACTGTGACCCCTGGTTCTGGACTCCCCTGCCATCGGGAACAGCCTTCCTGCATCTAGTCTGTCTAGTCCTGTTAGAATTTTATAAGTTGCAATGAGATCCCCTCTCATTCTTCTAAACTCTAGCAAATATAAGCCTAATCGACCCAATCTCTCTTCATACGTCATTCCTGCCATCCCAGGTATCAGTGTGGTGAATCTTCGCTGCACTCCCTCCATGGCAAGAACATCCTTCCTCAGATAAGGCGACCAAAACTGCACACAATAATCAAGGTGTGATCTCACCAAGGCCCTGTATAACTGCAGCAAGACATCCTTGCTCCTGTACTCGAATCCTCTCGCTATGAAGGCCAGCATACCATTTGCCTTCTTAACCGCCTGCTGCACCTGCATGCTTACCTTCAGCGACTGGTGCACAAGGACACCCAGGTCTCGTTGTACTTCCCCTTTTCCCAATCTATTGCCATTCAGATAATAATCTGCCTTCCTGTTTTTGCCACCAAAGTGGATAACCTCGCATTTATCCACATTATACTGCATCTGCCATGCATCTGCCCAAACGCCCAACCTGTCCAAATCGTACTGGAGTTTCTCTGCATCCTCCTCACAGCACACACGCCCACCCAGCTTTGTGTCATCTGCAAACTTGGAGATATTACATCTAGTTCCCTCATCTAGATCATTAATATATAGTGTGAATAACTGGGGTCCTAGCAGCGATCCCTGGGGTACCCCTCTAGTCACTGCCTTCCACTCGGAAAAAGACCTGTTTATTCCAAACCTTTGCTTCCTGTCTGCCAACCAGTTTTCTATCCAAGTCAGTACCTTACCCCCAATCCCATGTGCTTTAACTTTGCAAGCTAATCTCTTATGTGGGACCTTATCGAAAGCCTTCTGAAAGTCCAAATACACCACATCCACTGGTTCTCCCTTATCTATTCTACCAGTTACATTCTCAAAAAATTCCAGTAGATTAGTCAAGCATGATTTACCTTTTGTAAATCCATGTTGACTTTGTCCAATCCTGTCATTGTTTTCCAAGTGCTCTGCTATTACATCTTGTATAATGGACTCTAGCATTTTCCCCACTACCGATGTCAGGCTTACCGGTCTATAATTCCCTGTTTTTTCTCTACCACCTTTTTTAAATAGTGGGGTTACATTAGCTACCCTCCAATCCATGGGAACTGTTCCAGAGTCTATAGAATATATATCTAGAGGACTAGAATAAAAGGGGGTAGAAGTTATGCTACAGCCTTGATCTCATTGAATGGTGGAACAGGCCCGAGGGGCTGAATGGCCTACTCCTGTTCCTATGTTCCTATTCACCATCATTTAAATGTGGGAAGGTGGTCAAAGGTCAATGGCCAAGTTCCTTACTTGGGGGGTGGGGGAGGGAGCAGGAACATTTCAAGTGCCAGTTTTAGGGGTGGAATTCGTAGGCCTTTCCGGCTCATTTTCTCTTCTCCTTTGGCCTTCATGTATTGGGTGTGCCAGCAGAGTATCCTCCCTCAAAACTTTATGGGACTCTGCAGTACATTTCTGAGGTGGCCAGGACATTTGGTAAAGCATTAGAGGGGGCCGAATTTAACTTTTGGGTGGCAGCCCGCCCATTCTGCAGCCTGAGCTATTTTGAGGCCCCGGTGTTACGCAAGTGGAACCGGTGAGCTGAGGGTGCGAAACGGGCCTCTCGATGCAGCTCGCCGGATTCATGCAATGGGCAGCCCAGAGACTGCCAGGCTGGCAGCAGCCCTGGTTATTTTTGTGGGGCCCACAGGAGCACTTCTGTTCCTCCTGACCCGACAGAAATAAGTTAAGAAGTACCTTTCCAGGGGCCTCTTTGGCTCGATCTGACTAGTTCTATCCTAAAATGGCTGTCGGGGTCCTATGTAAATCACAGGATCCCGATTTGCACGTTGAAAAGGGTCAACCACCTGAATCAGGCAGGCGTTTCGGCCGCCCACAGAGGTAGGCCCCTCTGAAAGTGACAGCGGGCCAATGGCCGGCGTTCATAGAATCATACAGCGCAGAAGGTGGCCAGTCGGCCCATCATGCTTGTGCCGGCTCCAAAAGGACTAACAGGGCAGTAGGCCCACCAACCGCATGGTGAGGCTGCGAGTTAAAATCAACTCCGAGCACTTTGAAATCTTGGCTTCACATCGCACGACAGATATACTGCATAAAGTGTCAAGCCCAAGCGGTGTGCAAAGGCTGTCCTGACGTGCTTTCACACTGTTTGGCTTCAGTGCATTCCGACATCAGATTAGCGGCGTGACACATAAGTGGTGCTGCCACTTTCCCATCAAGGCACAGCTGAAACCATTTCACACCAATGCAAAAAGTGTCAGTATAACTGCACTCGAAATGTCTAATCTTCAATTAGAGTCCAGATCAGGTAGGGAAAGAAAGGAAAAAAATTAACTACCCAACACAAAATGGAGTGTTGCTAAGGTAAACGTACAAGCGGCCATTTACAACACTGAGCACCATTCTACCAGTTCAGCTGAGAATGAGGCAGTAGAAGTCTTTGGGCTGAATTTTCCGTGGTGGTAGTGAGCACGATCGGTGGCGGGTTGGCTGGGAACCCGTCGTCAACTCGCTCCCACGCACCTTTCCCACAGGCGCATCTGTCAGCGTGGAGCCGGCTCGACTTGCAGCGGTGGGGGACCCAATTGAAAACATTATGAGGCACTTTACAGGCACCTAAGAGCCTTTCTCCCCCCTACTTTTTAAATGTTCCTGCATGGCCACGGGATTCACACAGCTCAGGAGCCCCGTCTATCAACCTGAGGCGGGAGTTCCGTGGCCATTGCTCCAGCTGATTACTGGACAGCATGGAAAACAAACCAAAATAAAAACATGTTGATTCTGTACTACTTGAAAAGTTACTGGTAGATGTTAATTTTTCACTGGCCATTCTCGGCTGTTGCCTTCCAACTCAACAGTAATTGCAGTGAATTGATCTGCACTATAAAAATGACACATACCATTTAAATAAATTTTTGTGTTGTTTTTGGTCAGGTTTTTCTCACAGTATACTGTGATTGTCCAGTTACACATTAAATCAAGTCATCAACCGTAACAATTTTATTCTCATCACTCATTCCACTGGTTCAATTTGCTTTCAGTCCCTGAATATAACTAATTTAATTTTTCACTCTGAGACTTTAGGGTGAATTTCTGCAGAGGTTCCCTCACTTGTCCATTGTTAACTTCAATGGAAGAGCTACAGAAATCCCAGAAACACATTGTAAGCAAACACTGTTTGTCAGGGATTCCACAGCTGTTCCGCTGAACTTGCATAAGATTGTACAATTACATTTAAAATCTGCTTAATTTTATATATTACATACACACACATCTTTTATTTGTACCAGTTACTGATACAAAAGTCTATAGATTTGTGGCTAAAGCACCAATAACTTCCCAATTAATGTACTTTTTAAATTATGTTGTTGATCGTATTTGTAGATGGAGTCATATTACTTAATGGTAATTTTATTTAAATATTTCTTTGTCATTCATATATAACTTTTATTATATGATTCTACAGTAAAGATTCAACACCCACTATGTTAGATTGAACTTAAAATTTGATGTGGCCAGGGTCCCTTTAAGGGTCTCGGTTTAAAACGCGTCACGAATGACATCACCAGACCCGCTCCATCTAATTGGGTTGGGTAACACGCTTAATAGGCCCCATTAAGGTAAGTTCATTCTGTACAGCGGGATGGAGCCAGCAGCGGGGTCGTGACCCGGCCACGGATACCGGCCGCACCACACTCGCCAAGGTAAAGAAAATTCCGGCCTTTGAGTCCAGTGCTAACATTTTTTGCACTAAAACGGCTAAAATGAATCAAAACTCTGGGAAGTGATCTGTCTGGCAACACAAAATAATTTGAGGTACAGCAGGCTTTCATCCCTCATTCTGCTTTGATTTGAATTCAGGTCCCATAGGCGTGAGGACAGTGCGAAACTGTTGTTTCATTTGGAAAAGATAGTTGGGTGAAGTATAGAGGAGAGCAAGGTATTAAAATGACACAGTGCGCTATTAGCAGTGAGCATGTTAAAAAGTGCTCCGTCTGTCGTTTTAATTCAGCTGCTTATCTACTTAAAATAAACAGGTTAAAACCTGCATTATAAAAGATGACAGATGAATTTTGTTATCTTAATGCGTTCATTACTAATATGTCATTCTGATTTCAACCCATAAATACCCAAGTAACACAATGCAAGAAAAGCACTCTGTCACTGGTTCAATCAAAAAGGGGTTGTGATATAAAAGAGGGGTTTTATCACGCAGCCCTTTGTTAAAAAAATGATTTAAACTTATCAACAATATTTTATGATGGGAGCTGAGGTTTGGGGGCAGAATGGTAAAACTTAGCAACATGTTGAAAAATAGGCATTGCCAATGCAACCAACTGTTATAATTCGAAATAGCTCGTCGTCTTGTATTTACAGGGATGGGAAACATAGTTATAAGGAATATAATATAATTGAGATACTGGAACTATTTCCACTGGAGCAGACGAGGCTACGAAGGGATTCAATCGAGGTTTTTGAAATTACGATGATTTTTGATAGTGAATAGGGAAAGATAGTTTCCTCTGGTTGCGAGGTCAGCAGTGAGAGGGTCATCAATTTAATATCATCACTAAGAGAGTGAGGAGACAGGTTAGGAGGAATTTCTTTACGCTTAGGGTTGTTGGAGTATGAAATGCTTTGCTACAGAGAGTGGTTGAGGCAAATTGCACCTCCTAACCTGTCTCCTCACTCTCTGAGGTTATAATATTAAATTGATGACCGCCTCTTCTTCTTCTTAGGCAGTCCCTCAGAACCGCGGATGACTTGCTTCCACACTAGAAATGAGTTCTCAGGTGACTGATGAGTCCAATGCAGGACCTACAGTCTCTGTCACAGGTGGGGCAGACGGTGTTTGAAGGGGCGGGTGTTGTGTCTGTGTTTTCAATTGCAGCTATACTGAATAACAGGACACAGACTACAGAAGTAAGTAAACAGGTCTTTAGTGATTGAGGGTCCTCTTTTTATTTTTCAGGGCTGAACTGAGATACACTTTGCTCCGCAGGGTTTATATACCGGTGTGGTCACCACCGGTACTACAATGTACAGGAGCCATCAAAAAGTAGCCCATCACCTTAAGGTATCCTCTTAAGGTGGTATAGGTTACATACACTACAATTCCTCCCCTTTTAGCTTTACAGTGTACACCCCAAATTAAACATTACATGGATAACATATATACAATTTACACACAAAACTGTTCAAAGATTCAGTCTCTGAGGAGGCCTCCTGATCCGGGCCGGATAACGCCTTTCAGGGGTCTCTGGTTCTCGTTGCTGGGGTGACTCATCCACTTGATCTCCTATGGATTGAACATCATCATGTACGTTCGAGTCTGAGGTAGATGCTACAGGCTCAATAAATTCTTCAACTGGTGTCTCTGCCGTAGACATGGGGTCGACCCTTGTTCTCGATTCCACAAGTTGGTCAGCATGACGTCATATTACGTTCTCTCCAACGTCTACCGTGTACATCAAGGGTCCTTGTCGTGCACGAATTGTCCCAGGTTGCCATTTATCATCCCTATAGTCCCTGGCCAACACTGGTTGTCCTATTTCGAAACTACGAGTGGCCTTGTTATTTACATGCTGGAATTGCTTGTTTTCGACTTCCCTTCGCACATTGGGTTTTAACAAATCCAACCGGGACCGCAACCTTCTGTTATAGAACATTGTGGCAGGGCTTTGATTCGTCACTGCATGCGTGGTGTTTCGATACGCCATCAGGAAATTGTCCACCTTGTGTTGTAGTGGAATATGGTCTTCACTCATGGTCTTTATCGCCTTTTTGAACGTTTGTACAAATCTCTCGGCCAACCCATTTGTAGCCGGATGATATGGGGCAGATGTATAGTGTTTCACCCCATTCTTTTTCATGAATTTCTGGAATTCTTCTGACACGAACTGTGGTCCGTTGTCTGAACATATTTGCTCCGGCAACCCATTCCTTGCAAATATGGTTCTTAGAACTGCGATCGTCTTCTCAGAGGTAGTGGTCGACATCTTAATCACTTCTGGCCATTTAGAATGTGCGTCTACTGCTATCAAAAACATGGAATCCATGAATGGACCTGCAAAGTCGATATGCACACGTTGCCATGGGGCTGAAGGCCATTCCCACGGATGCAGCGGTGCAATTGGAGGTGCATTTTGAACTTTTTGGCACCCTGAGCAGCTTTTAGTCAGATCCTCTATTTGTTTGTCGATACCTGGCCACCACACATAAGCCCTAGCAAGGCTTTTCATCTTGACTCCCCCCAGATGACCTTCGTGCAATTCTTTCAGAACTCTCTCTTAATTTCGGAGGAATAATCACCCTTGTTCCATACATCAATGTTCCTTGACATACGGACAGCTGTTCTCGTCTGGCTGAGAATGCTGGTAACAGTGGTTTGCCATGTGCTGGCCATCCCTTCACTGTCAAGTCGTAGACCCGAGACAGTGTCGGGTCATTTCGGGTCTCTCTCTCAATACCCGCATTGGTGACTGGTAAGCATTCGATGATGGTCGAGTGAAATATCTCGACAGGGTCAACTGCCGGTGCCTCTTCCGCTGTAGGTAGTGGCAGGCACGACAGCCCGTCAGCATTACCATGTTGCTTTGTATCTTTGAATTCAATATCATATTGATGTGCCCCTAGGAAAAGGGACCATCTCTGAAGCCTCTGCGCCGTCATTACCGGAACACCCTTAGGGTTGAAAATGGAAACCAACGGCTGGTGATCTGTCAGCAGCGTAAACTTTTGGCCTTGCAGGTAATGGTTAAATTTCTTAACTCCCCACACGAGGCTGAGAGCCTCCCTATCTATCTGAGCATAGTTGCGCTCAGCGGAGGTCAATGATCTGGATGCGAAAGCGACTGGCCTTTCCGAGCCATCTGGAAACTTATGTGAGAGCACTGCCCCGATACCATATGGAGAAGCATCACAAGCTAAGCGAATAGGCAGCGTTGGGTTAAAGTGAGCCAACACTTCCTTAGAGGTGATCAGTGCCTTGCTCTTTTGAAAAGCCCGCTTACAACCATCGCTCCACTTCCATGGTATTCCCATTTGCAAAAGAGTGTTTAGCGGGTGTAACACCGTGGATAAATTTGGAAGAAACTTGTGGTAATAGTTAACCAACCCGAGGAACTACCTCAACTGGGATACATTTTCCGGTGCAGGAGCTTTTACAACAGCTTCGATCTTGTCAGGTGACTTATGGAGCCCCTCCCGGTCAATGACGTGGCCGCAGTACGAGATTCGCTTTTGAAAGAACTCGCATTTCTGGCGATTAACTCTGAGCCCATATTCTTTCAATCTGATGAGCACCTGCTCCAAATTCGCGAGGTGATCCTTATCGTTATTGGGGGCAAAGTATTAACGTGGATAGAGAACTGGCTGGCGGATAGAAAACAGAGAGTTGGAATAAACGGCTCGTTTTCGGAGTGGCAGGCAGTGACCAGCGGGGTGCCGCAAGGATCTGTCCTGGGACCCCAGCTGTTCACAATATATATAAATGATCTGGATCAGGGAATTGGATGCAATATTTCCAAATTCGCTGACGACACTAAACTAGGAGGAGGGGTGGGCTCTGATGAGGATGTCAGGAGGCTACAGTGCGATTTGGACAGGTTGGGGGAATGGGCGGATACGTGGCAGATGCACTATAATGTGGATAAATGCGAGGTTATCCACTTTGGGGGTAAAAACAGGAGGGTGGATTATTATCTAAATGGCAATAGATTGGGAGATGGGGAAGTGCAGAGGGACCTGGGTGTTCTTGTGCACCAGTCACTGAAGGAGAGCATGCAGGTGCAACAGGCGATTAAGAAGGCAAATGGTATGTTGGCCTTCATATCAAGGGGGTTCGAGTATAGGAATAGGGATACCTTACTACAGCTGTACAAGGTGCTGGTGAGACCGCATCTGGAGCATTGTGTACAGTTTTGGTCGCCCCATCTGCGGAAGGATGTTCTTGCCATTGAAAGAGTGCAGCGGCGATTCACCAGGCTGATACCTGGAATGGCGGGAATGACCTACTAGGAGAGATTGAATAGTTTGGGCTTGTACTCACTGGAGTTTAGAAGATTGAGAGGGGATCTCATCGAAACATATAAAATTATGGCAGGCCTGGACAGGCTGAATTCAGAGAGAATGTTTCCAATGGCAGGGGAGCACAGAACCAGGGGCCACAGTCTAAAAATAGCGGGCAAATCATTTAAAACAGAGATGAGGAAGAATTTCTTCACTCAAAGAGTGGTGAGCCTGTGGAATTCCCTGCCACAGAGGGCTGTGAAGGCTAATTCAATAAATATTTTCAAGAGAGAATTGGATATATTTCTGAAGGCTAAGGGGATTAAGGGTTACGGAGAAAAGGCGGGGACGGGGTACTGAACTGGTAAGATCAGCTATGATCTCAGACGAAGATCAGCCATGATCTCATTGAATGGCGGAGCAGGCTCGAAGGGCCGAATGGCCTACTCCTGTTCCTATCTCTATGTTTCTATGTTTCTATGTTATCTCCTGTAATCAGGATGTCATCCAGGTAGCATTGTGTGCCTGGAATTCCCTGCAATACCTGCTCCATGGCCCTTTGCCAAATCGCTGGAGCCGATGCCACTCCAAAAACCAGTCTATTATACCGATATAAGTCCTTATGCGTGTTGATCGTGAGATACTGATGTGACGCTTCATCAACTTCCATCTGTAGGTACGCCTGCACCAGGCCTATCTTAGTGAAGTGTTTCCCGCCAGACAGCGAAGCGAAGGTATCTTCAATCCGCGGAAGCGGATATTGCACCGTGTGAAGAACCGGATTAACAGTGATCTTGAAATCGCCACAGATGTGAACCTTCCCAGGTTCCCCCGGCTTGTTGCTCAACGAACGCTTCATGACAGGAACAATGGGTGTAGCCCATTCGCTCCAGCCCACCTTGGACAGTACCCCTGAACGTTCTAGCCCTTCCAGCTCTGCTTCCACAGCAGGTCGTATCGCATAAGGCACCGGTCTGGCTTTGAAAAATTTTGGGTTTGCATGTTCTTCAACCTTGATGGTTGCCGTAATTCCTTTCAGTGTTCCAAGTCCCTGTTGGAACACCTCCTTAGCATCGTCTAAGATTTTGGACAGTCGTTTAGGTTTGACGTCGTCCTCCTTACAGGCATCTACAGTCAGTGCTTGTATGGAATGCCAGTCCACATTTATTCTCCGGACCCATTCCCGTCCCAGTAGTGGCGGACCTCCATCAGGTAACACATACAAGTCCATTTTCTGACTTTCTTTACCATTGTAGACCACGTTTACTTTTATCTTTCCTTTGGGGTATACTATTTGCCCCGTGTATGTTTTCAATACAATCTCCGTATCCCTCAGGGGAATGTGCGAGAATAACCTTTTGTAATCTTGCTTATTCATGACCGTTAATGCCGACCCAGTGTCCAATTCCATCTTCACTTGGACTCCTGCTATCCGAAGCATGACCCAGATAGTTTGGTGGTCTGCTGTGTTACCCACATTATGTATTTTCAGACAACCCAGTTGCTTACTGCTGGAGTCTGAATCCGTCTTCTGTTCATCTGAACTGTTCTCTGTCACCTTGTGTACTTTTTTGTACTTCTCCTGCGGTGACTTTTTGCTGCTGGTCTTCTTTCCGGACCGGCATACTCTCACTATGTGACCAAGTTTGCCACATTGCCTGCATTCTTTATCTTTGAACCAGCACTGGTTCTGGTCATGCGTTGTCCTTCCACAACGATAGCACTTTACTGTGCCCAATGCCATTTCATTGGTGCTGAATTCCAATGGCCTTTGCTGTATCTCTGCAGCGCCCCGTGCTGCTGCCTCGTGGGATGCTGCAATGCTGAAAGCTTTGTCCAGCGTAAGGTCCTTTTCCTCTAGCAGTCGCTTCTGGGTTCCTTCCCTTAGGAGCCCATAAACAAACTTATCTCTCAGTGCGTCTGCTAGTCCTGTTCCGAACTGGCAGTACTTTGATAACTTGCGCAGTTCTGTTAGGAATTCAGCGTGGCTTTCTTCTTTAAGTTGAATTATTTTGTAGAATTTAAATCGTTCCGCTATCAGCAGCGGCGTGGGGTTTAAATGCTCCTGCAGGATAGTAACAATATCCGCGAAACTCTTCCCTACTGGTTTGTCTGGTGTTACAAGGTTCCTTAATAACCCATACGTCTTCGCACCCATTGGCCTAGAAATTCAGTTGGCTGCGCCAGCCGTTAGCGCCTTAGGAGGAGCAGGTCTCGAGCGCTAGGCGCTTAGCGCCCGGGCGCAGCGCGATCTGCGCCTCGCCCCAACTTCAGTAGACATTTAGCGCCGGCGCAAAGTCTTTGCACGCGCTCAGCTGCGCGCGCAGATCATGACGTCATTTCGTCGTGCAACGCCCTTTGTGCGCCCGGAACCGGAACTTCACTCGCGCCGCCCCATTGTGCGCCGGGCGGCCCTAACGACTGTTGAGCGGAACGGTACACAGCCGAGGCGGGCCGCGGGGAGCGCTAATTAAAGGGCACTTACCCTGCACTATAAAGGGCAGCCATTTTGCAGCATTCACTCTTGTGCAACGGATTTTTGGAGAGAGACCAAGGAAGAGAGCTTACTGCTTTGGCCCAACACTAGGACAGGTATTTTTGGCTTCAGGCCAGAGCTTTGCAATTATCTTTGCCTTCATTGAGATCGCAGTGTTTGCCAGCATATTATGGGGGCTGCATTGGGTGCCAACGCTGAGTTTCAGCCTTATGTCGGAAGGGCTTACAGACGCCGTGAGAGAGTGGCAGCCCTGGCTAGACGCAGAGGGGGCAACAGGCGTCGCCAAGTGAGGCCTTACCCACCCAGGGTATACCGCCAGCAGTTCTCCTATCTCAACATGTCTGCCGCGCAGTGTGTTAGGAGGCTGCGATTCAGAAGGGAGGTGGTTGCAGACATCTGCCAGCTGCTTCACAGAGATCTGCGTCCACAGCTGATGCGCAGGACGTCTCTGTCGGTGGCAGTGAAGGTGACGGTGGCTCTCAACTTCTATGCCACCGGCTCCTTCCAATCCGCTGCTGGGGACATCGCTAACATCTCCCAGTTCGCCGTGCATTGCTGCATCCGCCAGGTGACCAATGCCCTTTTCAGAAGGAGACGTCAATTCATCTCCTTCCCCATGACCCTGGACAAGCAGCAGCAGCGTGCAGTGGGATTTGCAAGAATAGCGGGCTTCCCCATGGTGCAGGACGCCATTGACTGCACGCATGTAGCTTTGCGGGCACCTCTGGAGCATGCCGAGGATTACCGCAACCGGAAGGGCTACCATTCCCTCAACGTACAACTGGTGTGTGACCACAGGCAGCGCATCCTAGCTGTCAATGCCCGCTTTCCAGGCAGCAGCCACGATGCCTTTATCCTGCGACAGACAACTGTGGCTGACATGTTCCAGGCACAGCCTCACCCAAGAGGATGGCTTATCGGGGACAAAGGCTATCCTTTGTGTACCTGGCTCATGACCCCGCTCCGCGCGCCCACGACCCCTGCTGAAGAGGCATACAACGAGAGCCATCAAGCGACCAGGAACCTCATCGAACAAACAATCGGCGTCCTGAAGCAACGGTTCCGCTGTCTGGATCGCTCTGGGGGAGCCCTCCAGTATTCGCAGGAGCGAGTCTCCCAATTCGTCGTCGTTTGCTGCATGCAGCACAACCTGGCTATCCGCAGGACTCAGGCACTGCCACCTCACGTTGGACCACCACCTCAGGAGGAGGAGCAGGAGTAGCATGAGGAGGAGGAGGAGGAGGAGTACCAGCCCAGGAGGGAGGCAGAAGGTCCAAGGGCCGCCCGTCGGCGGCTTATTGAACGTCACTTCTAGGCCCCCTGTCAGGGAATGGCTTGTGCCAATGAAAGAACATGATTGCAGCCGCTCCGCAAGCCCTCAGCCGGTTAAGGCAACAAACACTTCAAAGATCAAACATGGACAATGTGAATAAATAAAAAGGTTTATTGTACAAACTCAGGGCCCTTCCCACATGAAAACCAAAAACACACGAAACCCCCAAAAAACACTCACACACATGACTCACTCCCACAACCTGGGGAGGATTAACAAAAGATGTAAACAAAAATGGCCTTCATCCTCGGCCTTCACAAAACACCCATTCCAAAAAACACAACATTTGGACACACCCTCTACTTCGTGGCCTGCGAGGGCGATGCCTTCTGCAAACTTTGGCGGCCCCTGCACGCCCTGCTGCTCCTCCTCAAAGTGAGGCCAGTGGCTGCTGCAAGGCTGGGGGAAGGCTCCTGAGGGGCACATGTCGTGACGGCAGATGCCCTTGGGGGTCGGCCTAGACAAGGTCTGGCCGTCGAGGGGCCGGCTGGTGAATGCTGCAGCTGTGGCTGGGCAGCATCAGTCGCTGCAGCAGCTCGTGGCAGCTCCACTGGGGGAGTGGCAGTGGCGGCTGGAGGAATGGGGGCAAGCTGGCGGATGGCAGGCGCTCGCTGGTCGCCTGAGACACTGGCACTCGCCCGGGCCAGCACTGCAGCATGCGCAGCAATCTGCCGAGGGACAGACCGCTGTGCTGCTGCAGCGCGCCGGGTGCCCTGGCGATGCCTGGCTGACACAGCGAGTGTGGCAGCAGTGAGTGCCCATGTTGCCCTGTTCTGTGACCGCATCAGAGCAGCCAGTGACTGCACGGCACCACTGATCACCTGGCCAGTCGCTGCCTGACCTGCCCCGAATTCCGCCAAACTGGTGGCCTGTGAGGCCCCGAATTCGGTCACACTCTGAGACAGGGACTCGATGGCCTCAGGCATCCGTGCCACTACCCCCATGAGCTCCGTGTGCCGGCGCTCCGAGTCTGTGGACATGTCCTCGAGGCGGCGCATCTCCTCGGCGTTGACCGTCTCCGGACTGGAGGCCGGACTCTCCCTCTGGGGAGAAGGCCGCCGAGCTGGCCGACCCTTCCTGCGTTGCTGGACGCCGCTGGGCCCAGCAATTGGACTCCCCTCCGACCCTTCCCCCCTCTGGGGAGAAGGCCGCTGAGCTTCCACCCCCCTCCCGCGTTTCTGCAGGCCGCTGGTCCCAGGAGCTACACTCCCCTCCGACACTTCCCCCACGCTCCCCTCCAGGGAAGACATCTCCCCTACATTGGCATGGCTTGCCGCGGCTGAGGGTTCCCCTGATGGGCCGCCTTCCTCTTGCTCCTCCTCCTCCTCCTCTTCTGAGGGGCTGTCACTGGCAACTTCAGGGACCTCCTCCTCACCATCTGAAAGCAGGAAGGCACAAGAGTAGCTTTAGAGTGAGGAGAGGGCGTCAGCGAGGGATGCATGAGTGGTGGCATTCAGCGCATTGGTCGGACAGTGGCAAAGGATGTAGATCTGATGCGCAAGTGGGACGAGAGAGGTCCAAAAGGTGATGTCCTTACCATTGGTGCCCAGAACAGGGTCGGCATCTCCAGGTGCAACGGGGCCAATCACCCGGGCACCCATGCTGCGCTCCACGCGCTGTTGCAGCTCGGTGAGCGGCTGGATCTGGGGTCCGCCTCCCCCGGTCTCAGTCCGGCTCCTCTTATTATTGGCCAGCTTGGCCTGCAAGAGAAAGGACGGCCTCTAAGTACAGTGTGTAGCCCTGATCTTGTGTGCACTGCCTCCCATGGTGGAATAGCCTGGCCAGTGTGTAGCCCTGATCTTGTGTGCACTGCCTCCCATGGTTGAATAGCCTGGCCAGTGTGTTAAGTGCACAATGTGCAATTGATGTTCATGACTGTCCCATAGCTGCTGCATGAGGGCTGGCCATTAGGGCTTTCAGGTCCCTTTGCCCATAATGTGAGGTGCACATGCAAGGATGAGGAGGACACTGGAAAGGGTACTCACCCTGACAATCCTGGCGAGGTCATTTAGCTTTTTGCGGCATTGTACAGCGCTCCTGGGGACCTCACTGTTGGATGTCACCCTGGTGGCGACATGCCTCCAGGCTTTCCGGTAGACGCGGGCCGCCGGCTTCTTCCCATTGTCCGGAAACAAAATATGGCGTCTCTTCTCCACAGCGCCAACCAGCACCCTCAGATCATGCTCTGAGAAGCGCTGCGCTTGTTCACGGGCCTTCTCCATCCTTTCAGGCGCTATTTGGGTCCAGCAGCAGTGTTCAGGCCTAGCTGGAGGGCTGCAGTGTCCAGGGCGTGGCAGCAGACCAACTCGACCCTTCCCCCTTAAGAGCTGGCCGGCGCCAGGGTGTCTGCTGTCAATCAAGAAATGGCCGCACCTGCGCTGCGCCCGGCCTCGGCGGTATCGCTCAGAACCTCCAGCTTAGCGCCTAAAGAGAGCCGTGCATCGCCAGTTTTAGCGCTCGAGCAAACTCTTAGGGCGAAGCTAATGAATATCGGCGAAGTGGCCTCGAATTTGCGCCGGGCGTAAACTTTAGCGGCCGCCCGACTTTACCGCCCCAAAAGTGGCTATAATGAATTTCTAGTCCTTTGAGTTTAATAGGGTTAGTGCTTTCTTATCATCCGGTACCTCATTCGTTGTACAGTAAACTTCGATGCATTCCACATAAGTGGCCCAATCTTCCACATCGTTATCAAAAGCAGTGATGTTACCCGTTTTTGGCATCCTTGCTGAGTTTCTCCTTCCCCTTTGGATATTATTATTATTTTATTTTTTTAAGATGGCGGCTTTTCCCGCGCTTGGCGGCTTTTCCCGCGCTTGTCTTCTTCCCCCGCCGACTCAAAATGGCGATTCCCGCGCTGTTGCCGTCCACGCCTCCCAGCGGTCCTTTATTTTCCCCTGCGTTGCTGCTCTTGTTCCCCCGCCGCTCCCACGGTCCTTGTGGCCATAAACGCTTTTCTGGCTGCTGCGCGTCTCTGCCCGATTGCAGTCCGGCCCCTGACACCGGCTGCGGTCGTGTTCTCCGCCCTTTTCGTCGTTTTCCCTCCCCTTCTCCCACTGACAACTCGGCCAACATCCCCCCCGTGCCGCTCGATCGGGCTTACCCGCCGCTGTCGTAGAAGGGATGCTCACTGATGCTTGACTTCGTGGCCAGCAAACCAACCCGGGTTTCCGATGGCCTCCCGTGCGATGCAGGATGTTGAGGGCGGATGCCCTTTTTCGACGCCCGTTTCTGAGGACGAAGCTTCCTTTGATGCAAAACTGCCGCTAGGTAAGATCAGACTCGTCGCCACTGTTGTGTCTGTGTTTTCAATTGCAGTTATACTGAATAACAGGACACAGACTACAGAAGTAAGTAAACAGTTCTTTAGTGATTGAGGGTCAGGGCTGAACTGAGATACACTTTGCTCCGCAGGGTTTATATACCGGTGTGGTCACCACCGGTACTACAATGTACAGGAGCCATCAAAAAGTAGTCCATCACCTTAAGATATCCTCTTAAGGTGGTACAGGTTACATACACTACAGCGGGTGGGTGGGGTGCTTGGGTTGACGTGCGCTCCTTGCGCTGCCTGCGCTTGGCTTCCGCTTGCTCCCGGCGAAGAGAGTCAAGGTGTTCTGCGCCTTCCAGGATGCTTCTCCTCCACTTTGTGCGGTCTTGGGCCAGGGATTCCCAGGTGTCAGTGGGGATGTTGCACTTTTTCAAGGAGGCTTTGATGGTGTCCTTAGAGCACTTCCTCTGCCCACCTTGCCGTTTCCGAGCTCCGAGTAGAGCGCTTGTTTTGGGAGTCTCGTATCGGGCATGCGGACGATGTGGTCCACCCATCGGAGCTGATAACAGGAACTGACTCTGCTCCGTCTCCACTTCAACTCGAGCCTCATTTTTCCCTGCCGCAGCTCCCACTTCACCTGACTGACACACTCTCTGGCCTCAGTGTTGGATTCCCATCTAACTGCTTCGTTCCCCTCCTCGTCCCATGGTCAAAGCTTCGATGCTGGTGATGTTGGCCTGAGCGAGAACACTGACATTGGTGCGCCTATCCTGCCAACTGACGTCGCTGACAAGTTCAATAGCGGGATTGGCGATCAATATTATTATTTTTTTTAAATGAAGACCCTGTTTTGAAACTAAATGTTTTTTTTGATAAGATAGCATAGCCGTCAGTAAAGGTGCGTGTAAAATCATCACAACTCATTTGATTTTACATACCTCAGACAGGCTTTGCGTTTAGTTTGACACTGTTTTCATTGTACTGCACCACAATGGCCAGGAAGATCAGACTCCTTGTGACAGATGACTTCTTGTATGCATTTATATGGTCAGACAAGTGGAAAAACTATAGATGATTCTCAATCTGTTGTAGGCTGTCTGAGCTCCCACAACCTTTGAATTATTCATCTTGGCATTGGAAAAGTTACACAGGGAATTTATTATTGAAGAGCCCAGATTTTATAAATGAAGTTCAGGGGTGCATAGTAAAATGTAGCATGTGGTTGCACATCATTGCCCTCTTATGGTGAGAATCTTCAGTTACTTGCAAACATAACTTTATAGAACATCCCTGAAGTACATTTACCAATTGCAGACTCTTCACTGAGAGAAAAAAATCCCTTTTATATTCGGGCGACCATACGTCCCGGTTTTCCGGGGACAGTCCCCGGATGAGGGACTGTGTCCTCGGGCAAACAATGTCCCTGGAAGAGTCCCTGTTTCAGGAAACTCCTCCCTGAATACACGCGGGTTCAAATCAGGAGCCACCTGACCCCCCGAGCTGCCCTGCGGTCGGTTAATACAGTGGGCGGGGCTGTGCGGCGGGGCGGGTTCGGATTGGTAGGAGGGATGTCAATCTCTTGTTTTCAACCAGTAGAAGGGGTGGTCTCACTGAGGGACTTTAATTTATGCAGATTGTGAGCGCATTGTGAGCTTTATAACACTGGAGCGAAGTACTGGTGAGTTTCTTTTTTATTCATTCATGAGATGTGGGCGTCGCTGGCACGGCTAGCATTTATTGCCCATCCCTAGTTGCCCTCGAGAAGGTGGTGGTGAGCCACCTTCTTGAACCGCTGCAGTCCGTGTGGTGAAGGTACTCCCACAGTGCTGTTAGGGAGGGAGTTCCAGGATTTTGACCCAGCGACGATGAAGGATTGGCGATATATTTCCAAGTCAGGATATTGTGACTTGGAGGGGAACTTGGAGGTGGTGGTGTTCCAGGTCTATCACTGGTGGCGATGATGGGAGTATTTTGAGACTATGAGTTAAGGATATCGTCCCAGTCAATTTCACTGTACGCACTCTCCCCCCACCCCACCGAATCCGCAGATAGTCCTGTGAAATTTGGTTGAAGAGAAATTGGCCCCGGAGCCAAAGTGTTCGAGGAACAAGGGCCGCTGGTAACCGGACTAATAAGCGGCGGCTGGAGCCAAGGCCTGTGGATGCAGTTAATTAATTTAATTTTAATTAATCTTTTTTCTTCAGTACCTTGAGTTTCTGCAGTCACTTTTGTGCTGACTCTTCTACATCGCTAATAAAGCTGTGAGCGAGAGAGATTATTCCTAGTGGTGAGTTAATGCGGTCATTGTGTCTTACCCTTTGATTATTGGGCCCCAGCTGCAGAATTCAAATAATCTCTTAAACGAATTGTGCACTAGATGAACAGTCCCAATCCCACCCCTTCCTTCTGAGGGTTATTGTGATTTAGTAGCAAATGGTACCACAGTTTGTCATTATTGTTGATTGGATCTACAAGCAATCAGGGATATTAACCTTGTCTATGCAAAATTACAGCTGTTCCTCTTCCCACTTGACAATATGTCACAAAGGGAGCCCCTCTCTCCTAATGCTTATCCCAAGTGAACCTCAAGTTATACACAGTTTTCTCAGTGGTGGATGCTCCCTGGAGCCCATTTGTCCACAGCTGTTCAGTAGCATTCCACTTACAAAACACATCTCCATCCTTCATCCCTTGATGGTTGCGAAGGTTCTTATTGTCCCAGGATCATAGCGCCTTAATAGAAAATTCCAAGCTTCAGGTTTCTGCCCGAGTGGAGAACTGACATCCTAGGATCTCCTGAGATTCCTGTTTTACATGCTGCCTAAAGGGCCAAACTTTGGAGTCTTGCAAAGGATTCTCCACTCACAGCCCTTTCAACAGTGAGGGAGATGTCAGGGATGTCGGCAGAGTTTCAATATCAATAAAAGCATCTTTTTAAACGCGTTTGAAGATCCTGCTTTTGAAACTATTAAAGGCCTGAGTTAATGTAAAAAACGTTCCAATCATCTACTGCAAAACTGTCACTTTTATGTAGGAGATTGGCACTTCTGCAAAATATATGCAGGGAAATGCATGATAAAGCGAGCTTATAAATCAAATAGGATAACAAAATGAAATGATACATCATTAGATAACTGGAGTCAAGAGAAAGATGGAGAGTAAAATTTAACCAAGGGCGGGCATTTCCTCAGAGTTGCTCCTGCTCCAACGCCATAATTTCAACCACGGTGGCATAGTGGTTAGCACTGTTGCCTCACAGCGCCAGGGACCCGGGTTCGAATCCGGCCTCGGGTGACTGTCTGTGTGGAGTTTGCACATTCTCCCCGTGTTTGCGTGGGTTTCCTCCGGGTGCTCCGGTTTCCTCCCACAGTCCAAAGATGTGCGGGTTAGGTTGATTGGCTATGATAAATTGACCCTTAGTGTTAGGGGGATTAAATACATGGGGTTACGGGGATAGGGTGGGATATGTGTTGGTGTAGGGGTTACGGGGATCGGGTGGGATATGTGTCGGTGCAGGCTCGATGGGCCGAAACGGCCTCTATCTGCACTGTGGGGTTTCTGTGATTTCTGTGATTCTGTGAATTTCGCTGGAAGTGCGGCTGAAGCTAGGTTACACGTGTAGTCAGGACTTCCAGCACAATTCTGGCAAAGTTACAGTGGTGGAGAGGGAGCAGCTCGGAGGAAATTGCCACCCCAAATATTTTAAGTGTTTTCAGATGTAAGGCAAATAAAATATTGGGATGTAAAAATATTTCCATTGAATTCACTTCCAGGGAAGGAATACTGATCCTTATAAAGTATTAATGAGGCCATACATAGGGCGTGGTGTCTGTACATTCAACAGAAAATAAGCTGTTATTTTGGGTGGGGAGGAGGGGGGTAGTGGGGGGAATGCTGTAAAATAAATTTGGGTGTGAATGGGGAACTTGAAAAATCAAGCGTACGGATGTATTTGCATTTAATATGTGCCAACTGTAGCTCATGCTGACGATTAACTCTGTAGTGTCAGCTTGGCTCAATCAGTGTTGCTCTTATCCCTGGGTGAGTAGGTTGTAGGTTCAAGTCCCACTGTAGATTTGAGTATATAGTATAATATAATACCAGTGAGGCAGTCTGCAATGTTGGATGCGCTGGTCTTTGGAAGGTGCTGGTTATTGGGTGCGACATCAGGCTCGAGTTCCAGCTGTGAGGCCTTAATGATCCCATGGCACTAATCAAAGAAAAGAAGGTATTTTGCCTAGCCAAAATCTCTCTGTCAACAATGCCACAGAAAACAGATTTCCTCATCTCACTGTTGTTTGTGGGATCTTGCTGTGTGCAAAATGGCTGTTGTTGTGTTTGCCTATATAACAACAGATACACTTCAAAGTAATTTATTGTGTGAAGCACTTGGACATTTGTGAGAGATGTGATATGGTGCTATATAAATGCAAGTCTTTCTTCTAGATTCTGAAAATATAAATATCAGATGTAATATTGTCCAAAGATGTGCGGGTTAGGTTGATTGGCTATGATAAATTGACCCTTAGTGTTAGGGGGATTAGATACGTGGGGATAGGGTGGGATATGTGTTGGTGTAGGGGTTACGGGGATCGGGTGGGATATGTGTCGGTGCAGGCTCGATGGGCCGAAATGGCCTCTATCTGCACTGTGGGGTTTCTGTGATTCTGTGATCTGTGAATATTAACTGTTTTTGCTAACAGCGTATAAAATTATACATAGGTGGTTTTTGGACCAGGAGTCTGTCACGTTATATTGCTGGACATAGTTTTATTTCATCATTGTTGAATAATCTATCCAGTGTCGACAAACTGACTACAAGTCCCCTCGCCCATCACCCCTGTGCTCGCTGACCAACATTGGCTCCCGATTAAGCAACGCCTCGATTTAAAAATTCTCATCCTTGTTTTCAAATCCCTCCATGGCCCTCGCCCCTCCCTATCTCTGTAACCTCCTCCAGCCCTACAACAACTTTCCCATCATTATTTTTTGGGTGCACGGCCCCTTTAAGAGGCTTTGTGGCCCATTCACAGTTTTGCGCATGTGCAAAATTTCACATTGGAAAAAGCCGGTCCCGGGCTGTGTGGGACCAGTGGATAGCAGCGTGGCCACGCGGGAACATTGCCCTACAACCCTCCAACATATTTACGCTCCTCCAGTTCTGGCCTCTTGCGCATCCCCAATTTTAATCGCTCCACCATTGGCGGCCGTGCCTTCAGCTGCCGAGGCCCTAAGCTCTGGAATTCCCTCCCTAAACCTCTCCACCTCTCTTTCCTCCTTTAAGACGCTCCTTAAAACCTACCTCTTTGGCCATATACCCTAATATTTCCTTATGTGGCTCTCTGTGCCAAATTTTGTCTGATAACGCTCCTGTGAAGTGTCTTGGGATGTTTTACAAAATTATGGGCGCTGTATAAGTACAAGTTGTTGTTGTTGTTGAAATAGAGTAAAGGTGCATTGATTTGAACCACAAATATTGTTACACAATTTGTCATATTCCTTTAACCGTGCTTTGTTATTTATTCCTGCTAATTATGCAGTTTTTAAAGAAATAAATAGAACCACTTCATAATTTGAAATAGTCTAATAGCGTTGTTCATTTTACAAAGTTAATAGAAGCAAAATTGTATAGTTATGTAAATATATTTTTGAAGTACCAATTTTTTATATAACAGTGAATTTTTAAATGGTTATCTTTTTTATCACTTCCCAATCCAGTGTCTACTATTTATCTTGAGCCAGTTCCCATTCCCATTTAATATACAAATTTGACAAGCCCATCATGTTGCCCAATAGTTCTCCTTGGTGAAGCCCTTTCTGTTTCGGGAAACTTAGGTGCAACATTTTCGCCACAGAACCATTTTGATTGCAAACTTTTCTTAAGTGTCCTTTCAGAACAAGGGGCTTATATAATGGAATGCAAATAGGTTCGTAGTTTTACATGTCAGACTAAGCAACAGTGTTGGAGAAAGTCAATAGTAATGCTTCAGAATGCACAGTCCATTAAATAAGTAAAGGCACTTATTTTATCTTGGAAATTATAACCTGTATGAAAAAAAGTCAAATGTATTGGCTACCTGTGATAGTAAAACCTGGTCCATGGGCAATGTACAGTATTGTTGTTATATACCTTTTAAATTACAGGAATATGCAACAGTAATTATTGGATCTGACCTTAATAATAGGCTAAATAATTTTTATAAATATAACTGGTATAATCTTGCCAAGATAGCATAAATTCTGAATCTTTAAAATAAAAATGATGGTGCTATAATTCAAGTCAGAATTTAATGGTTGAACAAGCTGTTCATATAATTGGCTGCCAGGGCAGTTTAGAGGATTGGGAGCCGTGTTCCATGTAGATGTTGGTGTTCATGCGTTCTCTGTCTTTCCCAGTGCATTGTGATAATAGCAGGCTGGGTAAGTAGAGAACTGGTTATCCTCTCTGGGCTCTCCACTGGAGGTGCACTGCAGCTGTAAGGGGAGAGGTGCCCACAATATTCCTGGCTCAGGCCATCGGCTGCACTTCCAGCGTAGGCCCAACCTCTTGGCAGGGCCTTGTGTTTAGATCATGCAACCAGCCTGAGGCCTAAAGATCTTATGCTGGGGTGGGGGGGGGAGGTTTCTTTGGGGGTGTACCATGGGCAAAGAGAAGGGAAAGTGAGACAGGAGCCTGGGAGCACCCCCTCATGCCTCATTATAATAATTATGCTGTTCCTGCGTGTACTCCAGGTGCAAACCCAGTTATCTACTGCTGGGAAGTTCCAGAAACCCTGGGAGAGCATTGTGGGAGCAGAGACTTGATGCAATGGGTCTCCGCCCCCATTTCCTGTTCACTGCTCCAGGGAAAAGAACATTTACCAAGAACAATGAAGAGGAAATTGTTTCCTTATAGCTCCCTGTTTTCACTACTCCTCAAATACATTAATACTGGAATACTTTGATGCAGTTTATAAGTGATGGGAGTGAAATTCAATTTTGGCAGGGATGGAAAATCAGGTGGGGTGTATAACAAGCAACCGATTCACTACCGTCCATTTTGCGCCCCTGCGAAAATTGAATTTAATTCTCGGTGTTACCACAGATGCAACTTTTACGTAAGGGTATTCTTCTGAGGTCAGACTGAGGTAAACTATTATAGTAATTGTCAGCTTGGCTCAGTGGTAGCATTCCAGCCTCAGCGCCAGAAGTTCCACTCCAGGATTTGAGCACATTGTCTAGGTTGCGACTTCAGCACAATATTGGGAGAGTGCTGCATTGGCATTGGTACGTGTCTCTCAGGTGAGACATTAGACCGAGACCCTATTAGTTTGTTCAGGTGGACATAAATGATCCCATGGCACTACCTGAAGAGGAGAAGGGAAATTCTTGTGGGCAATGTTCATCCTTCAACCAACACCACCGAAACAAACTAAATGGCCATTTATATCATTTGCTGCTTATGGGAGCTTGCTGTGTGCAAATTGGCTGCCATATTTGTCTACAAAACAACAGTGACTACATTTCAAAAGTAATTAATTGGTTGTGAAGCACTTTGGGACATCCTGAGGACCTGAAAGGAGTTACATGAATGAAAGTTGCTTCTTTTAAGAAAACGCAACATGACCAACAGCTGATGCCATATGGCCCGATACCAGCAGGTGGGGTAAAAAGAAAGACTTGCATTTATATAGTGCTTTTCACGACCACGGGACGTCTCAAATCGCTTTACAGCCAATGAAGTGCTTTTGGAGTGTAGTCACTGTTGTAATATGGGAAACGCAGCAGCCAATTTGCGCACAGCAAGCTCCCACAAACAGCAATGTGATAATGACCAGATAATCAGTTTTGTTAATTGAGGGATAAATATTGGCCAGGGACACCGGGGATAACTCCCCTGTTCTTCTTCAAAATAGTGCCACGGGATCTTTTACATCCACCTGAGAGAGCAAACGGAGTCTCGGTTTAACATCTCATCCGAAAGACAGCACCTTCGACTCCCTCGGTACTGCACTGGGAGTGTCAGCCAAGCTTTATGTGCTCAAATCCCTGGAGTGGGACTTGAACCCACAACCTTCTGACTCAGAGGCAAGTGTGCTGCCCACTGAGCCACAGCTGACACCTGAAGCAAAGAGATAACAGCCACATTCTTTATCAACTCAGTTCCTCATTTTTACAAACATAATTGCACCTAAAATAGTCGACGGTAAAGCATTCTTCCTCTTTTTATTGCAGTCAATTAGATGTTCTTTAAGCCTGGCCTGTTCTATTATTTTATTTAGTATTAGGAAATAAAAGATCAGTGGAGTTGATTCCCCCTTCGCACTGTTTGCAGAGAAAGCATAAATAAATCATACAGCACAGAAGGAGGCCATTCGGCCCATCGTGCCTGTGCCAGCTCTCTGAAAGAGCTACAAATTAGTCCCATCCCCCTGCTCTTTCCTCATAGCCCTGCAAATATTTCCCTTTTTAAGTATTTATCCAATTCCCTTTTGAAAGTTACTATCAAATCTGTTTCCACCATCCTTTCAGGCAATGCACTCCAGATGAGGGAGGATGCCCTCTGGTCAGTTAATTTGTAAACGTATTCTTTTTGAACGCATTTACAAATTTACTAGAAATAGCAGAGAGAGAGAATCTTCCCTTATTTGTTTACAATGGTGCTACCTGCTTGACGAGAGGAAATCATCCTTACAGGTTCGATTCCCTGTTTGAGCTGAGTTAGCTGAGGTCAGCTGGGGCGACAGTTGGATAGTTGGATGCTGCAATTGGCCCTGGTGTCTCAGGCTAGGGAGGAGTAAAATAAAAGAAACGGGCTTCCTGCTGACGATCATGATCCAGTAGTTAGCGCAGGTGCCTGGGTGACAGGATTGGGTTTGACTGTGATTCGGCCCCCAAGTCAAATGGACTTCCAATACTACCCGGGCTCTTACTGAAGAAGAACAGTCACTTGGGTGAGGTGTTAGAGGACTCATATATTCTAGAAAAAGCCAGCACTTTCACAGAAAGTTGGGACACACCTGCCCTGCTAATTAACTTTTGCTTCCAGTTCCCACATCTGTAATCACGGTTTCGACAAACGTACCACATCAATTCGGACTGTACACCGATAAATGCAAAGACTATTTGCACCATCAAAGGGAAGACTAATGAACTGATGTTAATTGGTTGGGGCCTAGGACACACTAAAAACAATCATTTGATCAAATTAAACTCAACATTTTGTATAAAATTAGATTCCGTCAATCTCAAGGAATGGGCGCGTTTACAGGGAGCCGGTTTACACTGTGGGCCTGAGAATTGAACAATCCTCTTTATTATTATTTTTTTTGTTGCAAGATTGCCTTTTCTGGCACTCCTGCAATAAGCCTTATCTACTCCAGCACTTAGTTCATCTTATGCTCCATTGCGTTTCGTGCCACGAGGCATGACTGGAACTTGTCAGTCTGCAATAACACAGCTCTTGATAGAAAACACCCACTGGAGCTTTCAGTGTGCACCAGGGCTGAAAACATCAGTGAACCACCACAGCAACCTGTGGTGCTGGAGATATTATCAGGGCAACCAACACCCGGCAGATTTTATTTTTTACAAAATCTTGAAAACGTGCAATAAAGAAAAGTAATACGACTTTTATACCTAATTTAGTACAAGTAGCGTGTTAGTGTTGGAGAAAGTTTTGCCTTGCAATGCATCATAAAACATTTACCACTTTACAGAAAGAGACAGTGACCAGATGTGTCTCAGCCCTAATATGAGCCAGATTTCAGTACTGGAAGACTGGGCCTGATGGGAAATGCTTGTGCAGAGTGTGTTTGAAATATCGGTTGAGTGTGTAGTCAGATAAGAGATTGCCTTTGACTGGAGGCTTCTACTAAACACTAGAGCAGGCTACAGACATAAAGTTGAAACTAAGTCATGTGCGCTGAGCATAAAACCAAATTTAGATAGCCTAAGGGGTTAAAAATTAAATAACCGTAGAAGTTGAAGTAAGGAACATTGGGGAAGGTTAAATGTCCAAACATATTGTGCTAAAGCTACAAACTGAGCCTTCAGCATTGATAGCCTTTCAAGTAGCAGTATAGTGATTCCAGTTAGGGACTGCACCTTCATTGACAGCACCTCCCAGACCCGCGAGCTCCGCTGCCTAGAGGGACAAGGACAGCAGGCGCACGGGAACACCACCACCTCCAAGTTCCCCTCCAAGTCAAACACCATTCTGACTTGGACATATATCGCTGTTCCTTCACCGTCGCTGGGTCAAAATCCTAGAACTCCCTCCCTAACAGCACTGTGGGAGCACCTTCAGCACACGGACTGCAGCGGTTCAAGGTGGCAGCTCACCAAATGCTAGCTTTGCCCAGCGATGCCCGTATCCCAAGAATGAATTTTTAAAAACTCAGAATAGGTTGTTATCAGACACTGAATGCTAAGAATTGTCATAACTAGGACTGTGACTATGCTAAAGACTAAGGAGGAAAAATTGGCTTGCTTTGCGCCTCCCGTTAGCGTCCCTGGGAGGTGCTAATGGGGCGCAAAGACCCTAGCGCCCGGGTGCGACACCACTAACGCCTCCCGCAAAATTCAGCAGAAGGTTAGTGGCTGCGGTAGCCGGTTGCACCCCGTGGCGCTGCGCCTCCGGCGATGATGTCATCGCGTGCGCAGCACCTCGGCCGCACCCACTGACCTACCACCGGACGATATGTCCGACAGGGTCTGGGTGGCATTTTTGCGACTGCAGCTGTGCTAATTAAAGGGCAGGTACCAGGCGGCCGGTTTTTTTGGGCCGCCTGCCAGCACCTGCCCCCTTCCGCTTCTTCATGCGGACTGCCGGGCTGTGGTCCAGCAGGGCTCCAGTGTGCACTGCGCTAGGCCCCTCCCCTTTAATCAGGGGAGGGAGGCCTGCAATACCGCGGTGCTACGTGCCGACGTGCGTGGCGCTGTTGCACGTAGCGCCGCGATATTCAGTGGTAGCGCCCCAGGAAGGAGGGGGAGCGCTTCCAGTAGCACCCCGCCTCCTGCTTGGGGTGCTACCACTCAATTTACGGAGCAGGGGCGCTAACTTTTTCGGGGTGCTAAAAGTAGCACCCTGGCGAAGTTAGCGCCTCAAAGGGGGCACGACCGAATTTTTCCCCCTAAGAATGGGTGTTGGGTAAATATTAGAACCAGCAAATGCTACGGATGGCCTTTGAGCACTGGATCAGGTAACTGGCAAGATTTGGAAATGGAGGACGGACAGGAACTACCAGTTTAACAGCAGATGTTTCTGAAGCAACAGGGCAGAAAATCAAGGCTCAGTTCAGTAAATGGAACCAATTTAATTGTTCCTTCATCCCTCACAGAATGCAGATGACCTTTCTGTGGCTCATGTTCATTTTCAAGTTCTTGTACAACTGTTACCCCCTGCTGTGGTGCAACATTAATGTACTGCTCCTGGCCTAAAAGTAGCTCAAGTATGGTCTTTAGCAAGAGGTTAATTAAATTTGAAATAGCTTTGACAACAGGAACAGGAGAAACCCCCGGGAAATTCTAGTGGGAGAAACAAGCATTTTCCTGAAATCTGGAAAGATTCCTTGGAACTTTTGTAATAAATGTAAGTGCAACGTGTTTGAGGCTGGATGATGAGACTCTCTATTTCCAATGAAAGCCCAGTCAGAAAGAATTTACCTGGATCTATTGATATAGACCATTTATACTCTTAAAAGCAAGTTACGAGTTTCTGAATACATGTCTGGGAAGTCTGTGCTGAAAGCCTCACCCTGTACATTCTACGTCCTACCCTATGTCCACCAGTTTAGATTCAAGAGCGTACAGCTAATTCATTAGTGATCTTAAGCAATGAGAGGTAAAGAATCTAAATATTCTAGTGTTGCGGCTGCCGCGGAACACGAATGGAGGCCGAACCGATCTGAGGAACACATGGCTTTTATTACATTCTCTTGAGAGATGGCTGCCCCAGCTCCTCTCTCTGCTAAACCCGAAAACAGCCTGAGGACGACACC